>NC_069365.1:0-1250000 GCF_021730395.1 Mercenaria mercenaria | reverse complement strand
TATCTGATTTGGTTCAGTGAATTTAGTGGTGTTATGGCCCTTGATTTGCCAACTTTAACATATTTTGGCAACTTCTATACATTATTTGGCCGATTTCCACCAAACCTTATAGGAATTATCATTGCTAAGCCTAGTTATGCTTATCATCAGTATTCTCAAGTGCAGTTATTAGCTCGACTATTCAAAGAATAGCAAGTCCCATAACTCTGATATGCATTTTGGTCAAATTATGTCCCCTTTTGAACTTAAAACTCTTTTGATATTTAACATTTTGGGTAATATTTCCCTGCTTCTGGACAATATTTTGAATAGTCGAGCTAGGCTGTCTAACGGACAGCTCTTGTTTTTGCAATGGCCCTTGATTTGTCACATTTTAGGAAGTTTACACTACTCAATGTATACTACTGGACACTACTCATTGTATACTACTGGACTGAGTTTCACTGATCATCACAAGTGATTAGTGTGAAAGTTAGATGTGCCTATCAAGGGCATCTTCAGGTTTAATGTTTTTCAGCAGAGTTATGTCCCTTTTTTGTAAAAATCTTCGATGTCTGTTCTTCTCCAATACCACTGGTTAGAATTCCACCAAACTTCACAGCAGTAACCACTGTAAAGTCGAGTTATGTATGTCGTTCAGTGATTTTCTCTGGAAATACAACCTTTTATTTATAGCATTTTATATTTTCTGTTGTGAAGTTATGGAACGCATACATCCCTAGTTTATAAGCTTTGTATACATTTTATGCTAGAATACTATTAGCATTAACAGATGTTCATTGTATGTTATAATATCTGCACAGTCCTTCGAGATATGTAGGAACCCTGGCCCTACCAGGCTGTGCACCAACAGATCCCCTGGGATTTTGCAGAATTATACTGCCTTATCCCTGCAATACACTGATAACTGTCCTTATCTTAGCTGTATTCTATATTTAGTCATGTGCTAAAAACTTCACCTTGTAGTGATGCCTCTTTAAACACAATTACAATAAATAAGTCATGTCATAAGAGTCGTAAAGAGTTTTATAAAGTATGTTTAAACATAAAAACTGTTTACATCCTTGGCAAGATAGAGATTGTATTCCTTGGCCCAATTACATTTATATATTATTTATCAAGTTAGAGGCTTTTTAGCTCACCTGAGCCAAAGGCTCAAGGTGAGCTTTTTTGTCCGCTTGATGTCCTTCCTGTATCGTGTCAACAATTTCTAAAAAAATCTTCTTCTTCAAAACCATTAGAACAGATTTACACTAAACTTCACAGAAATGATCCTTGGGTTCCCCCCTCCCCCCACCGTTTAAAAATTGCCTAAAGAATTGAAATCCATGCAAAACTTTGGTTGCCATGGCAACCGAAAGGAAAATCTTTAAAAACCTTCTTGTCAGAAACTGTTAGCCGGATTTCAAAAATATTTTGTAGAAATGATCTCTAGGTGATCCTTTACCAAATTGTCTATGCCTTTCTATAACTTGGTAAAAAAACATGGCCACTAGGGGGCGGGGCTTATTTTCCCTATATTGTTTTATTGTAACTTTCAAAAATTTTCTTCTCTGAAACCCAAAGACCTAGAGCTTAAGTATTTGGTATGTTGCATTGTCTAGTGGACTTCGATAAAGACTGTTCAAGTTATTATCCCAGGGCTAATATTTGCCCCACCCTGTGGTCCCTTGAATTTACATGAGATCTATAGGAAAAAACTAAAAAAAATGTTCTTCTTTTAAACTGAGAGGCACACAGCTTAGATATTTTACATATATTGCATTGTGTAGTGATCCTTTATTAAGATTGTTCAAATCATGACCCAGGGTCCATTTAAAGCCCTGCCCTGTGGTCACTTTGTTTTTATACGAGTTATATAGGAAAAAATACTTCAAACCATATCTGATCATATTTTGCTGTTTAATTATAATTACCTGATGAACCCAAGTAATTAGGGTCACTTGACTGACCTTGACCTACTGACCTACTTTCTTGTTTTTAGCTCACCTGAGCAATGCTCAGATGAGTTATTGTGATCGCTCGATGTCTGTCGTCTGTCAACAATTAGCTACTGTATGCGATATAGACTGTATTTTTCAACTGATCTTCATAAAATTTGGTCAGAATGACTACCTTCATAAAATCTAGGCCAAGTTCGAAAATAGTTCATCTGGGGTCAAAAAGTAGGTCACTAGGTCAAATCAAAGAAAAACCTTGTGTATGCGATAGAGGTTGTATTTTTCAATTGATCTTCATGAAATTTGGTCAGAAAAATTACCTTGATGAAATCTAGGTCGGGTTTGAATATGGATCATCTCGGGTCAAAAACTAGGTCACTAGGTCAAATCAAAGAAACACCTTGTGTATGCGATAGAGGCTGTATTTTTCAATTGATCTTCATGAAATTTGGTCAGAATGATTGCCTTGATGAAATCTAGGTCAAGTTCGAATATGGGTCATCTGGGTCAAAGTAGGTCACTAGGTCAAATAAAAAAACAACCTTGTGTATGCAATAGAACTGTAATTTTCAATTGATCTTCATAAAATTTGGTCAGAATGATTGCCTTGATGAAATCTAGGTCGAGTTTGAATATGGATCATCTGGGGTTAAAAACTAGGTCACTAGGTCAAATCAAAGAAAAACCTTGTGTATGCGATTGAGGCTGTATTTTTCAATTGATCTTCATGAAATTTGGTCAGAATGATTGCCTTGACGAAATATAGGTCAGATTTTAATGTGGGTTATCTGGGGTCAAAAACTAGGTCACTAGGTCGTATCAAAGAAAATACTTGTTTAAAATCAAGGGACCACATTTTTGGTCCAATCCTAATGAAAATTGGCCAGAATTTTTGTTTCCATGAAATCACTAGGTCATACATGTTTACATTGTTATGGTGTGTTTCTGAGGTGAGCGAGCTAGGGCCATCTTGGCCCTCTTGTTTTAAGATACTGACCTTCTTTCTTAGTATTTTAGCATCAGTTTGACATTTGAAACATGCTCACACAACTGGGAAAGGATTTCAATGCTGTTTATATTTGACTTTCTTACCTGATCTCTTACACTTGTTCGTGAAGCTCAATTTACTCAGGTGAGGGATCCAGGGTCATCATGACCCTCTTGTTTTACAGATATGTAGTCTTTTGATTAATGCTTATGAAAAAATATATTTTAAAATAAGTTTTGGTTTGGTTAAGTGAGATTATTTAGCATAATTAAGGTAGACTATAGAGAATTTCCTTTAGTGACTCTATCCTGTATGGGTCTAAAAGTGAATCTTGGAGACTAGCTAAATTCTGCTGACGGCAGGTTTTGAGCTAACTTCACATTTACCAGATTGTGGCTGCTAATCATGTCCTTTTAAAGAATATGTAAGATGAATGAACCATATCTGTGCTTTCCCTTTCAAAATTGTCATTGTGCAAAAACAAATTCTGCATTTTATGCCCCAATCACTTGTTCATAATTAATTTTTATGCCTATTTTCTTTAAACTTGAGATTTTGTCATGGAATTGTCCACCATGCAAAAGTGTTACAGCCACGGCTTTCAAACTTTACAGAATGTCAAAATACCACTTAAGGAAGATCCCAACTTTTTTTCTGGTCAGTAGGTCTCTGGTCGAATTTACAGGGACAGACAAAACTGCTGTTTTATTTTTCCTGACTTACTTTAACAACTACAACTTTCAGTCTTTACATAATGTACAACTAGAGAAATGTCTCTATTTTTTTTAGTTACATATAAATTTTTTGTATGTGATTCGTTTCACCAGGTTTCTACTTTGGCATTTTCATTTATATCCGGGCTGGACAGGTTTGTGCAAAAATGATTTTTTTTTTAAATATGTGGCGGTATCCTCATCAAAATTTCGTATTTTCTTTTGATTAAATGTTATAGCAAAGGCGTTTAGATATCAGGCGATAAACCAGTATTATTTAAGCAGGTATTTCAGTGTGTATGATATGACTTAAAGCTAAGTTCCTTATTTTTGTATCCGGTAATCCGGTTTCGCTTTCGAAAGTTTACAACATACATGTATTACATGCACTGCATTGGATGTTTTTAAAAGAATATTTCATAAATGTAAGGATTCTCTTAAAACTAACTTTCTTTCAATCGTTATTCTAACGACATAAAGCATTGGAGGTGTGTAGTTAGATTTATTACAAAACATCGACAAGACCTGACCCTATGCCGAAAGACAATTTATACTGTATATAGTTGACACTTTAAAGATCTTATTTTGCTCGTCAGAGTTTAAAAATGGTTCTACGACTTTTTCTTAGGCGACCTTAATATCATTACGATTCTTCAAAAAACATCACCGCCATAGCTAAATATAGAAAAATCTTCAAACAAGATGTCCGGTTTGAAAATAATTTCATAGAAATATTGCTTGAGTGACCCGGTCTCGAGATTGGTCCAGATGGCCAAAGAACATGACCTCTAGGTAAATTTTCTCTATGTGTGTTTAACGCGATTTTTTAAAATCTTATAGTCAGAAACTGACGGTATGCACACAGGAATGTTCTTTGGTGACCCTCTTCAAATTAAATCTATTTGTAATAAAACATGGCTTCCAGAGGGCATCCATGGTCACATTTACCTTTATGATTTATCAAAAACATGGCCTCCAAAGCAAAATATAAAAACATCTCCAAGCGATATCTCTTGACTTCGGATCATGTGCCCCTCATCTCTATCGATGACATAATGGGCACCTTGGGTCGTCCTCTATCACGAAAGTCTTTAAATGACGTGTAGTTGTGTCGGTGTGACGTTACACCCAGCAAGAATCTGAACTTGCAGATCAGTTTTCAAAGTAATTTCGCAGATATGTTGCATGGATGACTCCCTACCAAAAGTGTTACCTGTCTGAACTCGGATGAGCGTTCTGGGATCATCTTGTACAGACGATCAAGTTGAAACAAGAAATATCTTTAAAAATGATGGTCGGCGAATTGTAATAAGGAAAGAAGTTTATAAATTTTCATCTAACATTCATCTTTCATCTAACATTTTTCAAATTGCAAAACTAAACACCGCACTTTAACAATTTAAATGGTTCTCTTTTAATTTTTCGCAAAGGTTTCGTAGGGTTGCAATTTTGTTTCGTTTATCCTTAGACGAATAATTACAGCAGTAGTTCGATGAAGATTCATAAAGTGGTTCATGAGAAGAGGTCATTAAACGTGTTTATATTTTTAGCTAAATTGGTCCCTATCCCCATTTGTAACAAAATAGCAGGAGACCTTACGATATTGTTACACATCGAGTTTGATAAAAATCCATTACATTTTAGTGGTTAATGCGAAGAAAGGCATATCTACTTTTAGCTATATTGGTCCCTAATAGGGCCCAAGTTCCTATATAAATAAATTTGGAAGAGGACCTTATAATGATGCTCCAGACCAAGTATGACAAAGATCCACCAAGCTGTTCATGAGACGCTGTATAAAGGCATTTCTAGTTTTAGCTCTAGCAGCCCCTAAAAGGGGTCAAATGTCCCAGCTGAACAAAGTTGGCTGCGGGCCTAATAAAGATGCTACAAATCAAGTTTGATTAGAATACATGAGAAAAAATCAATTAAAGGATTTTTTTATTTATTATTTTTATTTATTTCTAAAATAGGCCAACTGATCCCGCTTTAACAAATGCATATTCACTATTCGTGAATCTTTGGACAATGACGTCACACCTATAAAAAGTGAAGGTCAAGCAAAACATACAATTGTTATTATTTCAATATTTCTGTTTCATAAGCAAATTTTGACCGCATAAGCAAAGTTTGACCGTAGTTATATCACATATATAAACTGTATGCAACGTACCTTCATTTCAGTGTAAAATGAGATTCAGTCATTATATAGCATATATATAATTTAACAGATTTCAACTGAGTTCAATACTTGCATACAATACTAAAAAAAATATTCATATATAACAAATCAGTTAAATAATTTGTAACAAATATATCAAAGCAAACAAGTACTCATTTTAATATGCAAACTGAATAAGTCACAAAAGCAAGAAACCTTTTCATATACAGACGACAATTGTAACAAGGGAAATCTTTCAAAAAGCACTTCTCTACATAAAAGACTCTTATCACACCCTTATTCATGTGATACGCAGACCGTATTCAGCTCTTTCTTTAATATGATATATGTTGGTATTTGAACAGGTTTTTATCATATTTATTAAACTTACTTATTATTTTGAGATATATCAATATTCTTGCTAAATATACTGAGCCAAAGTTGGCTTTATAACTGTGAGCAGCGTCGTTTAGGATAAACGCCTTGTCTACATTTCACTCAGCGTAGCACAGTCAACAGAGTGAAAGAAATTGACACTCTCGTCCAATCAGGCAGAGTGTTACATAAATCTTCCGTTTTGATAAATTTTCTATAATGCGTTATCAAGTAGTTTGATTGGCAAACTGAAGTCACGTGGCATAGGAAAACGAAAACGAATTTAGACGGCGTCGCCGAAAAACTAAATCGAAATTGAAAGAACTGGTTAAATAACACGACAATAAAGTAATAAAATGGTTATTGAATAAGTGACTGGTTAAGAACCAAAATACTGCTTATCATTGTTTAATAGAAACAAACAGCTGGTCGTAAAACTGTAATGAAGTGTACTCCATCTTCATTTGGTTTTCAACACTGTAGTTTGTCTTGCTAACATAAGACTCTTGAAACTTAACTTCATTAAGTGCTATCAGCCCACTGCTGCTGTAATTTATGCTCGTTTATGATGAAACCTTAAATAGCTGTAAGGATTGTTGAGAGAATTTTAACCGGAACCAAGAGATTGGATAAAAATCATTTCATTTCAATTTGTGACGTAGTGGCCTGCACCTGAAGTTTTCTTTAAAACACAACACCATTATGACAGTTTTAACATTTTTATTTCCTTCGAATACTTATAAATGTTCAGATATAATCAATATTAAATTAGCCTTTTAATATAATTCTGTTTACATCTCTATTAACACAATTACTTAATTATAAAAGTATTTCAGCCTAGCTTTTAGCAATACTTATTGAGTTTCAGCTCATGAGTGCGGGACTATGTCCCTAGCCCGTCTCCTGGGCTGTTCCCTCACCATATCAAAGAGTATATTGAGTTTATATAGGATTACATGTATACAGGAAACACACAGCAGACACATTATTTTACTTCCCGCTCGATTAAGGATACGTAGAAAAGAATTCACTGATGTGTACATGTTCATACCCTCAAGCTACTGAAGATTTGAAAGTTTTGTCTGACTTTGTTAATTCATGAAATGTAAAGTTTTGTATGATTTTACCAAGCCATTTCACTACAAATTGGCTCTTACAAAAAATGGTTTACCTTCATGAATGGTCATTTATTGCATGAATCCAATAGAGCAAGTCGAACTCCCAAATCAAAATCTTTTTGGATCTAAGAAATTTCAGTCCACAGAAGCTATGATAAAGAAACAGCACAAGGTACTTTAGTTATTCTGTGCAAACATGCAACATCATGACAACTGCATATCTTTAAGTGTTTATCCTCATTTGATTTTTTTTCCTGTCAATTTTAAAGGCATTTCCGGTTATTTTGATAACACGCATTGGGGATTACTTGGTTGCGTCAATCATAAAAAACCTATTCCATTCCTATTGATTAAAAAGGACAAACTGTTTAATAAAGTAAAATGCAATTCAGACACAATTCAGGAGTCTCATACATATTTTACACAGGTGTATATTGTTAAACAGAGACAATATCCCGGCGTTGAAAAATACATAAAGTCATGTTATGTATTTGTGGCAGGAATGACTTTTTCTAGCCTTATCTTACACATGTATCCTAATATTATACCGTTTAAAATAACAATTAAAGTTTGTTGTATAGCTAGCAGTCGGTATTCTGAACCTTGTCATAGTCTTAATATTATTGAAACACTGTTAAGTTAAATAAGCTTGTGCACTTTCAAATGTAATTTTGCTTATAACTTTATTATAGATATTAGTGCATTTTGCTAATTACAGTATCCGTTCTACTTAAATTTATAAAACCTTATTTTGGGTAATAGGTTTACAGTATCATGTACTTGCTATACTTATGATATTGAAATCACTCGGGTGTAACTTTAGCATACTGTCATGTAAGGGTTGATACAAATGTTTACATAAGCTTGACCATTCTTTATGTATTGTTATGCTACAGGTAATAATTTCACTTTTATGAATTTATTGAACACTCCATATGTACTGCAATTTTTCTGCATGGGTTTTTCATGCGTTTTATCAATGCGAGGGTATATAAGCCCTGATTTTGGCAGTCTCTGTGCTAGTGTTCACCGACTCTCGAAAGGTAACTTCTACCTTTAGTCAGAGCCTAGTCATTTCCCCCCTTACTGTCTTTGGGTATATTTTTTCCTTTTGGACCGGGATCTAAATTTAAAGACAAAATTATTTAAAATTACGTTAGCTTCGTTAGGTGTAGGACTTTAATTTCTGTAGGTTGTAATTATGGCTTAGTTGTTTTGAATATTGTGAACTGAAAATGTATAAACTGTCCCTGATGTATTTTGGCTATGATGTTAAACGAGCCATGTGAAAATAATAAATGTAAAGACCTGATACCCTCTAGACCAAGATAGTGCTTGGAGCAGGTACATCATAATACTGAAAATAAATCCACAGACATATTCTCAGTGACGATCTTACAAAAAGTCATTCTGTCAACACTCAGTCGTGATTCACCTCTGGTTTATATGACCAATTTTGGCACTTGCTCGAGAACAAGTTTGTACACGTACGAGTTACATATCCTACTATTTTCATTGTTAATGATAAATGGCTTTAATCCTAAATCAAACAGTCTGAGAGATTTTATTCTGTATTTAGTAATGTGTTGAAAACTTGACGTTGTAAAGATATCTTTTAAAGAAACTGATTAATAATATATTGCAATAAATAAGTCGTGTCATAGTATCATAAATATTTACTGAAGTATACTTAATTCGACTATTTTTGGTTTGAGGCTTAAAATGGAGATGGCATTCATCGATACAATTGCCTTTTTTATTTAGGATTAGGGACTTTTTCTTTGTGATTAGAATGAGGAAGTTTGGTTCCTGATTTATAATGTTAGGGGCATTTCGTTTACGTAAGGACAAGTCAGTTTGGTTTTGTTCGTATAAGTAATATTTACATGTATGTTGATGCATATTGTGTAGAGTGACTGAGTGATTCTTTCCTGCAATGGCCTAAATAGAAAATAATGCCGCGGAAACTTTACTACATTTCAAAATCTGTTGGTAGAATAAAAGACTGAAAATGGAAAGTGTTGCGACCTGTGCTGTCAGTAGGTTGACTCGATTGATATAGCTACTGTATGGGCGGCGGTTACCGCCAAAATTACTACTGACTATCCTGATCACGTCATCGGTACACCGAAATGCACCAGGTATTTCGGCATGTCCTGCAGGTTTAACGAATTGATGCGCGCAAAACCAGTCCGACTGAAATGAGTACAAATCGGATGAAACTGATCGCCAGCGTTGATTGACAGGTTCCAACCGCACTAATTGGTCTAAATTTTGTCATGTGTATATATAGGATAAATTTTCTGTTTCAGCCTTCTGGTACGTTTAATTACTTTTTTGATGATGAAATAAACTGAAATAGAATTAGTCTACCTTTGTATTCGGTCATCGATAAAATCAGTCAAGTTGACTTTGTAATGCTTTCTTTAAATACACTTGTAAGGATTTAGTTTAAAACCAGTGCTTTTTTCTCCTTTATTCTGCATAGTCATTTTCAAAGTTTAATCGTGTAAATGATTGTGTCCGCCATGTTGTTACGTCATGTTCTTTTTCACTCCCCTAAAAATATGGAGAGTAAGATTTATCGCATGTATTAAGTTCACGGTGTTATTTTCGCTTAGGCCTACCCGGCGGGACTCTAGTATTTTCAAACCAAATAGGCTATATATAAAATGATGTATGTTTCTTCTTTTTTTAACAAAAACCGAAAAGCTTAGAAAATCCGAAACACGCCAGAAAGTGTACCAAGTTACAACGGTTTCCATCTAAAATCCGTTGATCGCCATAGCTTTTCTGAAATCGCACTACATGTAAATAGAATAATGAAAATATTCTTTTTATGATATGGTTTGAAGATTTTAATGACAGGATTTATGGAGAAACCCTGACAGCAAATTGACATGTCTGAGACCATTTGGTTATTTCCTTGTCATTGAGATCTTTTCGGTTATCTGGTTTCATGTCCTAATATAGCCTATGTCGGATTGTGAAGGAAAATATCTGCTTTCAACTGGTTTCCTTTTCAGTAAGCTAATTGCCTTTTGTGCTTATTGCCACGTGCTCGTGTTTCGTCACCGTATTCATATTGGCGATGAAATGAAAAGCTGGAAGCCACGGACTTCCTGTTTTAAGCTCACCTGAGCCAAAGGCTCGTGGTAAGCTTTTGTGACCGCCCAATGTCCGTCGTGCGTCGTTTTCTAAAAAAAATCTTCTTGAAAACCACTAGACAGAATTATATCAAACTTCATAGGAATGATCCTTTGGTGGTCCCCTTTATAAATTATTCAAAGAATTGAATTCCATGCAGAAATCTGGTTGCCATGGCAACCGAAAGGAAAGACTTTAAAAATCTTCTTGTCCAAAACCGCAAGGCGTAGAGCCTTGATATTTGGCATCTGACATCATCTAATAGTCCTCTATGAAGATTGTTCACATTGTGCCCCTGGAGTGAAAAGGGGCCCCGCCCCGAGGGTCCCAAGTTTTACATAGACTTATATAGGAAAAAACTTTAAAAATCTTCTTGTCTAAAACCACAAGACCTAGGCCTTTGATATTTGGTATGTAGCATTGCCTTAAGGTTCTCTACCAAAATTATTCATTATAATCCTGGGGTGGAAAGAGGCTCTGCCCTAGTGGGGTCTCAAGTTTTACATAAACTTGTATAGGAAAAAACTTTAAAAAATCTTCTCGCCTGAAACTGCAAGGCCTAGGCTTTTGATATTTGGTATGTTGCGTTACCTTGTGGTCCTCTACCAAAATTGTACAAATCATGCCCATGGGATGCAAAGAGGCCCTGCCCTGGGGGTCCCAAATTTAACATAGACACACAGGGGGAAAATTTTTCTTGTCTGAAAGTTCAAGGCCTAGGCCTTTGATATTTGGTATGTAGCATTGCCCAGTGGATGTCTAACAAGATTATTGCCCTGGGGTGAAAAGAGGCCCTTCCCTGGGGGTCACTTGTTATATGAGTTATGTAGGAGTAAAATAAATTTATTCAATAAATATTTCAAAAATTATCAGATCATATTTCCTAGACTGTTTAATTATAATTACCCGATGACCCAAGTGATTAGGGGTCACTTGACTGTGACCTTGACCTACTTTCTCGTTTTTTAAGATATAGCCTTGAAATTTGGATGACATGTACGGTTTTGCACACCGATCTTAAAACTGACTTTCAGTGACCATGAATATGACCTGCTGACCTACTTTCTAATATTTTAGCATCAGTTTGTCATTTTAAGCATGTGGCTCATATTACTCAGGTGAGCGATTCAGGGTCATCATGACCCGCTTATTAGAAATATTAGGATTTTTAACCTTTAATGTGCTGGGGGCAATTGGTTTTGCCTTCGCAACCAGTGCAGACCAAGATCAGCCTGCACATCCGTGCAGTCTGATCATGGTCTGCACTGTTCACTATCCAGTCAGTAAATTCTTTGAAAAATAAGTGGTACTGCCGAAATAGAATGATGGACCAGTCCATTTTAGAAATTTAGCAAGGTAAAGGGTAACTAAAACGGTAAGCCGGCAACACCCAAGGAGGAAAGGTCCCGTATAATTGGCAATTTTTTGGCACACCGATACGTGCAATTACTTTACAAAAGATCTACAGAGTAACATTATTCCGTTTAAGATCAACGTCACCCATGTTTGGAGATGACAAACAAAGAATGTGGGAAATGCGATGTTTGCTTGTTTCTGATGTTGTTATTTCCATATTTTTATTGGTAACAAAGAAGGCTATCTTTGTTGGTAAAACTTATCCAGATATGTCATACTCCAATAACAGTGGTTGCGTATCGGAAACACTTTTTTTAATATGATACCTGTAAGAAGTTGTGAGCGTTTACTCGTTTTTGGCATCCATGCAGTAACTCTGCGTTTTGTTTTACCACTCCTTTAAAATTAAGTGGCATTAACATCAAAGGAAAAAAACCTGCATCCTACCGTACAGGCTTACAAGAACAGGTTATCTTAAATATTGGTGAAATACCCGAGTAACTAAGGTGTGTATGTGTGCTTTTGCATATTTTGATTTAAAGCGGTTGATAGATATTATCTTTGCATGTGGATTGTTACAACTGAAACAAACCAGACTTTCAGGGACTTTTCATGACTCAAAATCACAATTTATCTCTTCATTTTTTCTTTAAATGAAGAAAACATATTTAGTTACATAAATACCATTTGGTTTTCAATGTTCAGGGAAGTTCTCATATTTCGAAGGGAAAAAAATCTTCCGGGATCATTTGCAAACTATGTATAGCGTGCAGCTGTAAAACTTGAAGACCTTTAGCCTAAGACAAGGATGTTAATGTTCTATTTACGTCCTTTTCTTTGGTCTTTTTTAATTTTCGTGCATAAATAAAATCCAAAATCAACGTTTCGGCGTTGAATAGATATTCTAACACGATCCGATTCATTTTCCTATTTAACAAAGAAGGCTGGAAACAGTGAATTATTAAACAACAATTCACTGTTCTGACGTCACGACTATTCGTCGAGCGGCGTAGCGGCGCGCTGGAAAAGAACCCGATTGAAAACGGGCAAATATTTAATGCATGCGGACAAGGGTGTACTTTAAAGCCCTTGAGAACGTGTTAGAATCGAAATAATATATCTCATTTAGTGATTTGCTCTTGAATAAATCACTGTTTGTCGTTCAGATGCGTAGCATTATATCACTCGGGCTGCGCCCTCGTGATATAATTCCTTCGCATCTGAACTCCAAACAGTGATTTATTCAGCGACAAATCACCGATGAGATATATTATTTCTTAAATATACAATGAGGATAAACACGGAAAAATAATTATGATTTAAACATATATTACTGCTTTCTTCACATGACAATATAAAATTTATGCACCTGTCAGTATTTTGCCCGCCCAGGGGGGCGGCGGGCCGACCCAGGGGAATTTGACATTTCAAAAATTTTGTTGTCTAAATCCCCACCCTAGGGACAACCTTTTTTGTCTAAATCCCACCCTAGAGCCTGGTTGGTACATCAAATGTTTGTCAAATTCCCGCCTGTCGGGAATGGTCTTCTGTCTAAAGTCCCGTGTATGCCCGCCGCTCCCCCGGGCGGGCAAAATATTGACAGGTGCATTACTAGACAATGAATTTCACGAATGCGTGCTTTTTTTCAAATTATATGCAAAGCACATAAGGGCCGGACGACAATTTTTAGCCGTAGGCCCTATTAGAGGTTTTGGCCATTCCAAACCCTCTCAAAATTTTACCTTTTTTCATAGATGCGCCATTTTCTAATCTGCCAGACGTTCTACGCAGACCTTATTTTCATAACTATATTATCTTCTCTATATGTTTATATTATTCATCATTTGAAATTATTTTAGTAACTGAGTCTAGCTGAATTGTATATCATATATTTATAATTATATTACTCAAGGTCTTTTGCAACTATGTTTAAAACGGCCAGGGAGTCTACTATTCCTGTAATTCAATGGATGTCTAGGGGTCGCCATTGCCGGGTGTTTCTAAAAGCTTGCTAGTAGCGAATCTGCTGTGGGATCGGAACCTCACTTGGAGCGTAGAACTCTTTTAGAAGACCATAGTTACGGTAGGTTAGTGGTTCTAACCAGGTGCCCGCTCGTGCATGAAACAATAACTGGAAGTGCACATTTTAAGTTTTCCTTCACCACCAAATGCTGGAAAGTCGTCATATGACCTGTAATTGTGTGTGTGTGTGTGTGTGCGCGAGCGTGCGCGCGTGCGTGCGTGCGTGAGTGTGTGTGTGCGTGTGAGTGTGTGTGTGTGTGACATAAACCCCACCAAAACAAATGTGTGAAATGTATTTCTAGGCCACGTTTGAAGCTGGGTCATGTGGGGCCAAAAACTAGGTCACCACTCAAATCAAAGGAAAAACTTGTTAGGACCATTGAGGCCACATTTATGACCCTATCTTCATCAAACATGGTCAGAATGTTTATCTTGGTGATTCCTAGGCCAGTTTCGAAACTGGGTCATGTGTGGTCAAAAACTAGGTCACCCGCTCAAATTTAAGGAAAACCTTGCTAACACTCTAGAGGCCATATTTATGATGCTATCTTGAAACTTGGTCAGAATGTTTATCTTGATGATTCCAAAGCCAAGTTTAACAGGTGAGCGATATAGGGTCACCATGGCCCTCTTGATTCCAATAGTTCTTTTGTATTAAGTTACGTATAACTATGTCATGTAAAAGGATGTATCAAAATAATGACCGAAAGAAATAAGCTATTCCATTATTTAAAGATAAATCTTAATCACTTCTCCAATTGCCTAAATTGTTAAAGAGTTACGTGCCTTTGTTTTAATGTCAAAGTGTAAGCGATTAACTGTATAATTCAAGCTCAAACAAAGGATAAACATCAAATTGCATCTCTCTTTTCACGTTTTTGGGAATTGTTATTCTATGACAATACCACCCAGGTATAGTGGCCTCATTGGAAATCAGTGTGGAGTCCCTATAGAAAACGAAAAACTGCCGTAACTTGTCATTCAACGAGTAGCAGTCCACGATGTGCAAAAGCTATATGGCTAAACGCAACTTTATCACAAAGACTCGATTTTTGTAGCATTCCACAGAAAGATAACCATATTTTAAATGAATTTACCACCATATGTACTTAATCCACATTATAATATAGCTCCTAAAGAAACTGTAAACTGTAAACTCTGAATATGATTCTATGTAAACTGCCCAGGTATCTAAAGACCATAAAACAAAATTTTTGTAATACAACCGGCCTTTGTGCCTACGGTCTTCACACATCTTAGGGTGATCGACGACGACGTCTATCGTTTGAGGTGGGGTGGAGGATGAAAAAGGACGGTCGGCACAACAAAAAACGAATGTGACCCTGCAGCTGAATAGGTTTCCGATTAACAACTGTACACCCCTTGGGATACGCAGCGAATTGGCATTCAATCATCTTTCTAGGTAGATATAAATATTTAAAGGGAACACAGTATCAAGGTCACGACTGAAAGCGTTATCCAGCAAGTAACTATGGTAACCAGGTACAACTTCATAGGATGATATCCTTGGGTCATTAGATGACCCGTATTGCTTATGGGATTATTAGGTCACACCCGGTAGACCGTTTATTGCACCGGAAAGTACTCTATTACCCAAGAGAGCATGTATATTTACTCGATCATGCTTTGGAAGCCGGTTATGGGATTTGCGCTCGGTCTGGCAGTATTTCCCGCTTTTATCCGGAAAATAAATTTGCCAAGCATTAATTGACATACATTCATCACAGCAAGACTCGTCGCGTACAAGGCAAATTTATACTTTTGGCGATCGGTAACCCTGGCTTAATAGAACAGATACCATATCGTATGCAAGACCAGATTTCTAGTCAAAGATTTTAGGTCATAGTCTATTTTTTATTCATGGATAGAAATGAAAAACAAACATCATTACATGAAAATATTTCGCCCATTTAGCTTTAAGAGGTTTCGTCAGGATTTCTGGTGCGGTTGATTACATTTTATTAATGAAAATTCATTTAACTGAGCAGAACTAATTAGCATGAGAAGATAATATATTATGCAAATGATGGTAAGGAATGCTTATGATAGGTTATATTACATAAATTTACCATGAAAAATCATTTGCCTTACGGGATGATTGAACCCTGACGCACTATCACGCTATCCTTAAGTAGGCGTATCACTTCCTAGTACATGTATCTGCCGCGGCGTACTTAAAAAGATATGTAAATTTATGCAGTTTGCTTTATCATTTAATTAAAGTCACTTTTACTTGGTATATGTTTTTCTTGCATCTACACGTATCTTATATACACATATGAGGCGACCTTGGTACATAGCTTTCAGGTAAATCATACAACTACGGACTTGAAAGAAATGCATTTATTTAAATGTTTAATTTAGTTTTTTATGTTATTTGATGATCCTCGAAAATGCATGGGTTAAGTATAGGTTAGTGTTTATTAGTAAGCATTTATCAAATTAAATTGGTCTGGCGCGGCGCAGTATGTGACTTCCCGGGTTAATAAACGACTGGAAGTAAATGTTGATTTACCAAAATAAATTTCCCAATAATTTGAAAAATACTGCAATGCCGTTGGACAAAAATAATTTCAAACACTAAATCTCAAGCTTAGAACGCATTAGTCATGTTCGATTTTGTTTACTTTCGTATTCTAATGACGTATACGGTAAAAAATAATTTCCTTAGCACATATCGATAAAAATAATTCCTTACTAAGATAGTAATCTGGCATCTCACGTGATTGTTCAGCCAGTCTGTGCTCTATGTCAGTTATAACATACTACGTAATTACCATAATTGTTGGTGATGTACTCTGTAAAAATACAAGAAAGGTATATCCGTTCTATACCTAAAGATCTACATTGCCTTTAGACGTACATGAACAAGGTTTCATTTGTGGATATTAGACAATATTCATTGCATCTTGATTACGGAAGAATTTCCTACACGCTTTTAAATTTCCTCAAAAGGAGTTGATATCAGTTTAATCTGAAATCAACGATGTTTATAAATTTATCAATTGTCCGGTTACATTTTCACCTGACAAATGTGCATTTAAATACGCATTATTCATCGTCCTAGCATTATGGCTCGCCTATTGATGATGAAAATCTCAAATTTGGAAAATCTTATCAACCAAATTCTTGAAACGTAAGGAAACTTTACAAAAGACCACTCTAAAACAGCGTCAGAATTCATAGAAGTACAGTAACATGTATCATCGAGAATGTAAGCAAAGTTTACATTTTTGTAGTTTAACTCGTATTACTAACGCCTCCCTATAAAGCCATTAAAGGCAGACATTCTCCAATTAAATAAGTTTTCAGCTTCACTAAATATAAACAGCAAATTAATCCGACTGCTCCTAGTGGATGTAGAGTTTAATGATATGTTTAATACTGGCACGTATATTTTTGGACAAGCTTTTTCCACCCGTTTGTTAAACTTTCAAAAGTACTTTCAAGGCGTTTTTTTTTCAGTTTAGAATAACTAATAATTTTTCTAAAACATGCGATACATATGCATGGAAACTGCTGTAAACATTCTAAAGGTGAACACCAAATATCCGAAAACAAATACTTCAAAGCCTTGGCCTAAAATTACTTAAAAAGGCAAAGGGGAAGACAAATACGCCCATAACTAGATAAAGTAACGTGAGGAATAGGTTACATTATCCTGGACCGAAAATGGTGAGTTATTTATCTTTTTATCATTCTTCAGTAAGTTAATTATCTTAAATTTGTGTTTTTAATGATAAATTAAATTCACCAATTTAAAGGAGAAAAACTTGGTCATTTTAAATTAGTGCGCATATATATTGCATCATTAGAAATATAATTTACGTTTTTTTTAAATATCTATTTTAAACCAGTGGTGTTCAAAAACGTTGATAAAAAGACAGGTTTTTGATAGTATATGTACTTCAGCAGACGTCTGCACTTATAAGTCATTTTATATGATTATCTATTTCGGTTATCTGAAGATGTTTGATGCAATAGAACGTCAACTTATATCTATATAGACTTTATATAATTCTTACTATAATGATGGTGATAATAATAATAATAATTATAACAATTGTAATATTAATAATAATGGTAGTAGTAAGAGTAGTAATAGTAAATAGCAGATTAAAAATTAATAATAAAAGAATGCGCAATTTTCCCAACATAGGGAGTCAACTCTTTGGCTGAGTGATTAGAGCATTGGCCTTCAACCCGTGCAACACGGGTTCGAATTACAGGCACTTGGGATTTTTCTTCGTTAAATTCTGACCTGTTCAATTTCTGTTACGCTCTTAGTCGTAAGAATATAAAGAAAAATAAACGAGTAAAATATTTTTCATCTTTAAAAGGAGAATCAGTGATTTGTTTCCCCCCACGGTGTAATGTGTGTTGTGCGGCCAAATGGCTTGAAGTAAATGGACAGATATAAGACAGCTGCTAAAGATATGGTCTCATACTGCGGTTGAAGCTATATTTCTTTTCTTTGAATAATAAACAGAATATTAGAATATCACTTACGGATTCAAATAAAATTATCAAACCTTTCAAATTTTGTCAGTCTGTCGACTGTTTAGACGTTTCTTAAAACTATGTCCCTAATCCATGTAAAATATATACTGAAATTTTGGTGAGATTTTAGTGAAATAATGGTGAAAGTTTTAAGTTCTTACCAAAATCTCAGTGAATAAAGGCAAAACAACACTGAAATTTTACCAAACTCTCAATCCAAGAAAGAGACAAAATTACACTAAAATTACACTAGATTTCAGTAAAATTTCATTATGGATATAATTGTTTTTTCTATTTTTAGTAACAGTGTCCAATCCTCTCTCTCTTCATAGGCTGCGCAAGTATGACACTAAAACTTATTAAACCTAAATTTTACGTTGTAGGCCTTAATTTTATTGAAATGCACCGCTGTCTATATGGAAATGAGAATTCATTCCAAAGATGGTTAATTTACATGATTGGAATTTTGCAACAGCATATTTGACATTGGATTCAATCAGCAGCCATGTATCAACAGTCCTATGGGGTTTGCACGCCACATAGTATTTTTTTAAAGTAAAACCAACATAGAGTAGTTGAATAGGCATTGCTTATAAGATGAACAGTGTATTTCTATTTTAATGTGTCATTGAATAAGTTAAAATAAACTGTGAAAATAAAGAATTTCCTTCTCGCTTCAGGGAAATATGTCCGCCTTTACTGAGAAAAAAATGACAAAATTATTTCGCTCGCTTCGCCCCATCTTTAAAAAAAAATCCGATGACTATTACTCAGTTTGAAGATGCCTAAATTCTGTTGTAGAGATGTGCCGTCGTGATATAATAATACGGATTCCACCAAAGAAAAAAATCAGCAACGTTTTCTCGTGTGAAATCATGGTCATGGTTGCGGAAGAATGCCGATAAGCGACGCTTAGACGCCCATAATAATTTTGAGCAAAACATCGTAAATACAAGAAAGGATTTTAAGTGATATAAAGCTGGTATACCGTTTCTTTATAAATTCAACGTGCACAATAGATGTTTTGTCAACCTTTTTAGAACAGATCCGTCTTTAAAAGTTTCTATCTTTTCTCCTTAGAACCTTAGAATACAGATAAGTGAATTGATGCATTTTCGATTAAAAGCCTAAGTGTACTGTATATTTAATATAGAATTAAATTCTATTCAGATTGAGATTTGTTGTAGTGACATTAATAATGGAACCGATATCAGTACGTAAAATGCTGTATACTGTCAACCAGTGACGGTTGAGATCATTTAACATAGAGGAGCATCCGCGACCGAGTAATTAAGGTCTTTCGGATCACGGTGTGAGTTCAAACCCCAAATTCGTTTTATTTTCATTTACTAATAGCGGCAGCACATAGAAATAGTTAAATCCGTTTACATCATTGTTTTTCTCTGGACCTGATTTAAAATCTCCAAATAGTTCATTTGTTAAGAGCTCATCCACCTGCATGGTCAATAAAGGGAAAGACTATGTGTTTTAATCTAATTACTATATGAAAAGCAATAACACAAAATTAATTCTCAATGAATTTACATTAAAACCTGCCATATATAAAACCATACAAAAGTTCATGTATCCGCGACTGTAAATGATTATTTCGGTTATCTGACGATCTATGATACAGGAAGATGAAATCTTGCGAATAACCTTGACATTTTTTGTTCTTTTTCTTCTTTTTTTTTTTTTGACATTTGGGAAAACAACATAGCAAAAATACTATACGTGTCCTGTATTAAGTTGCATTTCTCGAGCTGTTTGCAGTAAAAAAACCAACATGTAGTTCGACAATCATTATGTATTACTATAATGGAAGATAACTACCTCTCGTAATCACAAATTAACCTCTCAGTTAATAGTTATAACTTGATAAAGGCTTAGTAAAGCGATAACAAATTTATAACCAATTTAGATCCAATTATTCTAAAATTATATCTAAATATATTTGTCAGTCCTTGTATTAAACTTCATATTTATCTTTTATCAAATTATCAATTGCTGCAAAATCTTTTGTTTGTTGATCAGTGTCTTTATTCTGTCTGTTATTGTTTTAGGTACAAAATTCAAATAACTCTTGGACATATTTGCATCATTTTGTCGGCATGTTTAGATCATTACTCTAGCATATTTCGTAACAGCGGAATGTTTTATTCATAAAGTTTTGGTCTAAATGACCTTGTTTACTGATATAACTTGTTACATATTACGAAGTTCTCAACAGAAATCAGAATTTGATCTTATCGGTATTTATTTTATGAATGTTATGGATGGAACGTTCAAGCAAATGTTTGTGAAGTTTTACAGTTGGGCTTCATTATGTTTATATCAACTCATATTTTAACACGTTTCCGCTATGTATTATTTCTTAGATTAAATCAAATCTATATTTATACTCCTTGCATTTGATCTAAGCACTGTTATATGATTAATGATAAAAAGTATTGACTCGTAGGCGGAGCCAATATCAAGTGTAATGATCAAGTGTTATGATCACACTACATATTATTCTTCTTGGTTGCATTCTTTGCTTCCAAAGGATCTTTGTACAGATTTTATTAACCTCTTAGCAGTTAGTCATAATTTTTCGAAGCCAAACACTTTGAGTCATATATAACGCAAGAGCAAACACAAGGACAAAACGACCATACGTTGCTGTAAATATGATGTTTTTAAGTTCATCTGTATTCAGCCAAAGGTCTGAGAACCATGTAGCATAACAAATAATATAAGAAAAGTATTACGTAATATTTTTTCTGTAAACTTTTGGCTCTTTTATTCAAGTGTTGTTCTTGATATTGCAGATGAAGACAGCTTTTGTGTGTTTATTGTTCAGCTTGATTGTGGTATCAGAAGGTAGGTAATAATTTACTTACAGAGTTTGTAGATGTCACAGTATACTGAATGTTCGGAAAGTAATGATTCACTATCATCATTATGTAATTCATTTCAGATAATTGTGTCCTAAACTTGCGTAATGCATAAGCGTAATAAAAACAAATTACTGTATCACTGATGATGTTCGAAAATTTACATTTAGAACCTACGACAAAATAATGCAAAACAAGCATCTCTTTTTCAATAAATAAAGATAGAACAGCAGACGATATTAACCAGGTCGTCTGTCTACACGCGATAGTGTTTCAACAAGGATGTTACTATGTAAACAAAGCCTTTATCTTCTTGTGTTGCACCTCCGCTATCTCCATCAGCTGCATGTATAGACCTACAGTTTGCGGAAGTTATCTACCGACTTCTTTTTTTCTTCCGTGTCTTTGTTGTATCTTTATTCCTGTCCACAATTTGATATACCTGGCGGTTACGAAGTTACAAAGTGGACAGTTGAATAGGATAATATTATATGCATGTAGTTAAAATAATAAGACGAACATTTGGTATCGCTTTATCTTTCAAAGCAAGTTATTTACTTTGTAGATTCTATCTGTTGGGATTTAACTCTCGTTCCATTTGTATTTTATAATTCTCATAATTATAAGTTTTCTACATTAAAGAAGGAGACCCGCCCGCTTAGCGCAGTAGGTAGAGCGTTGGTCTACGGATCGAGAGGTCGCGAGTTCGATCCTCGGGCGGGGCGTATGTTCTCCGTGACTATTTGATAAACGACATTGTGTCTGAAATCATTAGTCCTCCACCTCTGATTCATGTGGGGAAGTTGGCAGTTACTTGCGGAGAACAGGTTTGTACTGGTACAGAATCCAGGAACACTGGTTAGGTTAACTGCCCGCCGTTACATGACTGAAATACTGTTGAAAAATGGCGTTAACCACCCCCCCCCCCAAAAAAAAACAACAACAAAAAAAAAACATTAAAGGAGAGGAGGAAGTAGCACTTTGAAGGTTGTTGCTTTATTTCACAAATACGGTTTGTTGTCTAATCTATCACGGTTCAACGTTCAGATGCGCAGGAATTAAACCATGTGGGTGTTAGCCCGAGCGGTTTAATATCTAAGCATCTGAACGATGAACTGTGGCCAGAATATGAGACGACAACCAACTAGAAACACCTGATTGTTCTCATTCTTACATGTTCACTGAAATATTTTGATAGTAGAAAAAAACCGGATGTCATGTGACAATTTGACGTCATAATGCTGTCTTACCGGTCCGCGCGTCATGGGTTGTTAATCGTTGTTTAAAAATTAGCCATTTTAGATGTTTTAAATCTTCTTACAAAATGTTATCAATATATAAAGAAAATAATTATTCAGCAAGGAGACCGTCCAGCGATCAGACGAAAATGTGTTCTATTCAGAAGCTTAAGATCTATTAACAAAATTTAATCTGTTGTAATTGAGCAAGAGAGCAAGGCTCCTGTGCACTGCCAGCTCTTGAAGATAAAAGTCTTCAAGCCGTTGTTAAATCTAGTAACCAACACAAACTTTTTTTCGCACGACGAGTCCAACTTCACCTTATAGACTCCATTAAAATACAGGTTATTTATATGCTTTAATCTAGCTGTAGATGGTAAACAATTTTACCTATGTTATACCAGATTATATAAAATTGTTGATGTAAAATATTTCATTTCCCATCCAAATCGTAACTTAAAACAGTTGTAGCGGATTTGGTTGAATAAGTGCATCTTTGCTATTTTCAGTTACCAAACTAACAGTAAATGCTCAAAATACAACAATGGCTTCAAATACCACAACACCAGGTATATTTTTTTCATTTTTCAACCAGATGCTCAGATATTGGTAGTGACGGCGCTGTATTCGCTAATAATGCTTACAGTTGGCAACTATTTCTGGTTTCCGACATGTTATGGAAATTCAAAGTAATAAATTGATCTGTTCAATAACACACACTTCGTGCTCTACTAACTGCGTTCATTTAAAGATATCTACCCCATTTCTTCTTGACTGAAAATAAGTGATTGTCATGATTTTCAGACATGCATACTGGTAGGTTAAATCATGTCAGACTCTGTACTTTCATTTATCAGAGGATTGAGATAATCCCGACTTTAACGTCAAGCAAGGGAACCACAGTATAGGCTTATTGTTTGTGAAAATTGTAAACCGGTTTAATCTGCAGCTTCAGATAGGTTTCATATCATACCATATATAATTTGAATTCTTTTCTTTTCAGGTGGTGGAGCTGTGGGCATGCATGGGACCTCTGTGATTTTGCAAATTGTTCTTGCTATCACTGGAGCCCTGTTGCTTGAACTTCTCAGGAACTAACAGGAAAATGTGTCGCACCGTACAGACTATCACGATGATACATCGTACCGCGGAAACATCCAAAACTATGTTAGTGAAAGAATTTTGTACTATACACATAAACACATCAGATTGCATGTATATGTAAATTCTTCTTTATTTTATATAGATGTGTGTTCTTTTTCTGCTTATATTTAATGACGAATCTCTGATGACGGTCACTGAATTCACCATTTGAGCTGAGGTTTTGGCATTCTATGCAAAATTGATGACGCTTGGGTCGGATTTCAGGTGTTCATTTTAGGGAATTTCCGAGTTCTCAAAGCACTTACTTCAATACACTTCTAAATAAAATATATTTTATATATTTGGTATTGTTGTTGATAAAATCCAGTATCCAGATTGAGTGCTGGGGTTGTGGGATGGCGGTTACTCGTGGTCGGAGTGAATCACGGTTGATCATTTCGAATGACCTTGCCCTTCACAGCTGATGTTCGAGGCCTCACCCAAAGCGCAGAATGCTTCACGGAAAGAAGTCATCCATCTGACGAAAGTAATACCAATGTGCCAGCCTGTACATAAAAACACCCATGATCCTCCACCGTCAATAGCTGAAAATGTCACCATTTAGCCTGTATTGTATCGTAATGATTGTAAATCCAATAAAATACGCAGCTAGATCTTTATCATATTTATGATTATATCTTAAACAAGAGCTGCTTTCATACAAGGAACAAGCCATTAGACATATGTTGAATATGAGCCATGTAAGACATGGCCGTCTCCCAGCTATTTAACAATGTATTGTTTAATTTAAGGTGGCTAAGAGGTTATACTCCAGACAAAGTTTTATAAGTAAAACAAAGGGAAATAATCCAAGTATGCACGATAAAGGTATTGTTATTGTACACTGCACTTTCTCACGATATCCTCTGCCATTGTGAAGTTTTAACAATATAATATATATGTCACATATTTTTGGAGTTATGTTCCAGACAAAAATGTCACAAATGATTAAGTAAGGGAGATCATTAAGAAATAGCAAGGTAGAGTTATAGTTCTTGTATATTGCACTTTCTGCCAAGGGTCTTTGCCATTGTGTGAAGTTTTGATAATGTCCCGCCAATAGAACTGGATCTTTGTGGGTTATATGAATCCTCTTACCTTGTAAAAGTCAACGAGTGTTTACATATAGGTAAGAGGGTTATAAGAATGGTCTTACCTTCTTAATGACCGCATGGTCACCTTAGCGCAAAAAGTGAATAAGTCTTTCTTTAAGTCAATGGAGATATCCACTTTTTGCACTGAGGTGACAAGTCATGGCCCTTTGCAACTTCAGTTACGAAAACGACACAGATGCTGATAAAACAAGCCCAAATATGAACCCTAACATTCTACCAATACAGTTTATGTTAGATGTTTTTTCTTGCCAGTTTTATTTAAAGGATGTTTCAAAACAATGTATACATTGTCATCAAAGTAAATGATTTCTAGGAATGAATTTAACAGTATAAAATGGGTTAGGAATAATGAAAAAAAATTGCATGCATCCTTCATTTCAGAATGCCATAGACATAGCATTAATTGATACTGATGGAAGTAACAAGACCAAAAGTACCAACATAAATGTCAAATCAGCCCTTTAAATAGCACCAGTTTACATTCTTTTAGATTTAAGGAATACATTTTTATTAAGTGTGATCTCTTAATATTGCTGTTTCCATCTAATGAACCCATTGTACCTAATAAATTTGATAACCTCTGAAGTAAAAAGAGAGAACACGTGGCATGACCCGTGGAATTAAACTTGTCAATTATATGGAATTTAGAGCTTGGCAGAATCATTTCGAGCGAAAGCTAGGTGGCTCGAGCAGTTGCAGCGGTTTAAGCCAAAATGACTCAACACTAGCATTTGCTATTCAGTCTCCTCCACACGTGTCAGCAACTTTGAAAGCGACCTCAGAAGACCAACAACCATTCAACTGCGTTTCCCCGTCCCAGAAAACGGTAGATCAGGCTGTAATCTGACTTACCTGTGTATACATTACCAAACGTCAGTCAGAAAAAGAACAAACGACAGGCTAAAACCGGAAAAGGCAAGGGTTCCAAGACTTATTTTAGTGATAAAAAAGCTCTAAGCGGACATTCAGTGTTAGAAAGCTAGAACACATTATTAATAGAAAGAGGCTTTAGATGAAACCTGGCTGTTTTCATTCCGCAAAGTTCTAGCGACAGTGCCCCAGTCGGTTTGGATTTAAAGAAAACCACCTCCCCCAATCAAATAATCAAGGCTGCTGGAAAATGTGCATACCTTTAGTCAGTTAAACGGTCACAGTTTTAAGCACCAGATTCCAATACTCTTTGGGGCGACGAGGCAATTATACAAGGCCATTATACAAGGCAATGCTCATACCGATCTATCCAAATCTGCACTATTTTTAAAGGCAATAATCCTGAAATCAGACGGTTATTGCAGACGACAATGTTACCCAAGTCAATATATGATTTCATGCATTATTTAGTCAGGTGGTTTGATCTAAAGGGTAAATATCTGATTACTTAATTAATAAACAATTTTGAAAAAAAAATCTTTGTAGATCTATTTACATTCTGTGACAGCGTTGCTATCCAAACATACTTGAATTTTTTTTTAGCATTACTCACTTTCAAGATTGGCATTAACTATCAATGGCGTCACCTATTTACGCCGACTTCGAAAATAACTGCATGATGGAAGTCCACGAAAGAATTATAGACTATTGTAAAATACCGTCACTTTCTAATACCCTAGGGATGAATAGACGCGATATAAGCTGTGGATTTGGCATGTATCTATTCGATATACAACCATAGTTTAGCCGGGTTTACTGAAGTCGGAAGCCGTGCGCTTGGATGGTCATTAGGACCGTTCTCTCTGAAACTACTCGTTGTTTAAGACCAGTTCTCTGTAATGACCAAACAAAGTTGGATAATCATGGTCACAGACTTCCGTTGTATACCAAGTAAAGTTAAACAATTTCCTACTTGACTAGCTTCAACTAGAGATTTTCAGCTTACTTCGATGCGTACTGCGGACCACGAACTGTGGACTTACTATAGGGATTTTCTCAAACTGTACATAAGTTAGTTATGTATAACTGAACAGTGGCATATTTGGCATCAGGTTCTAATGCCGTAACACTGTTTCCATTTAAAGTATCTGAGAAAAGACAGTCATAAGATTTATTAATATCCATTTTAATGTATATTAATTACCGATATATTTTGTCTTAAAAGCATTTCTAACAGCGTGGGAGCATTTTTTTTTTTTTTTTATAAAATACCCTTTTACCTTTTATATCGCTTTTTGATTAATGTATCTATTCAAATCGTTCTACTTAACTACCGTATTTATAAAGAAGAAGCTAGTGGAATTGTATCGCAAGCTTGTTCTTTTTATTAGAATTGTTGCAACTTATTTATATTCGAGAGGTTTTAGCCAGTATTTGCTAGCAGTGGAAACGGCTATTGATTCAACGTTCAACATACCCTATAATCCAGGAATTGAACTAATGACCACCTGGTGAGGACCCCTACGCGTAGGGAATCACAACAACATATGCTACAAGTTATTACTTAAATGAATATTTGGTATCAAAGAATGTATATAGTGTATATGGAAACATGGAGTTTCGTACTATTGCACTCACGAGGCTGAAATGCTATTGTACGACGCACAATTTTGAATATGCACGATACGATGCGTGACATTTTAATGCACCGCGGTAAAATAATGTCGCATGTGGTATTATACATGTATATTCTTAACCATTTCAAACCATACAAAGTCAGTTTTATACGGTACTGAATTCATTCAGTTTTCCCGGGCACCTTATCATGATATACATGATGGCTGCATTATGAATGTTTAAACCAATATATACCTTAGTTTAAAATTTTGTCCAAGTTCCTTGTAGCCGAGTATCTACACATGTGTTAGAAAAGGTACACAACTAAAAAGGCTTTTCAATACTGATAAAAGGCTAGTCTCGACTACTAAGCTGGTTGTATCAAATGACCACTCAGAATTGCTCAAATTGTGTCATTTGAGTTGACTAAGTCAAAAGTATAATTTCGTTGACAATTCTGTGGATGTACTGGCCATAAAACATTTTAGAAAATGATTGGAATTTTGACCTTGGACGCTTCCCAGGCCCCATGTTCACAAAACAATTTTCGGTCTTAGCTGGGTTTTAGATTGAAATTTTGACAGTTTTAATGGTACTTAAAGATTTAACCACAGACTAACAATCCATACTGAATAGTCACTTGAAAATAGTCATGAATTTAAAATTTAAATTCTAACATGCAATTCTGATATCAGATTATGAAAATACGAAGTGGCTATTTCCTTTTAAATTTTCAAACATGCTGAAACATAAATGATTCAGGATGTTTTCGCTAAATAGCACACTCCCGTGTTCTATAAATAGAACATACAGCAGTTATACCATAATGCAATGCGCGAATTACGGACAAGGGAGCGTTTTCTATATATGACGAATCTTCAACTATCTCAGTAAACTTGCTATTTCCTTTTAAATTTTCAAACATGCTGATACATAAATGATTCAGGATAGCACACTCCCGTGTTCTATAGATAGAACATACAGCAGTTATACCATAATGCAATGCGCGAATTGCGGACAAGGGAGCGTTTTCTATATATGACGAATCTTCAACTATCTCAGTAAACTTCGAAGGGAATTAGAAAAAGTTATATGCCGCCTGTATAAAATTGTCGCACAAAATTTAAGAAAAGAGATGAAACAATAACTTTATATTAAAGAAATATATTAGAACTGAAAGGAATATACAAAATATACATATCATTTTAACAGGACGATTCAAAACGGGTCGACTAAGCAAATAAAGAGCACTGTGTAAAGGCATGTTGCATGCACATTACCCCATATTCTGCAATAATACTATTAAAATCTTGCATCAGAAGAACGGTTTACAGTCTTAATAACAAATTACAATATTTTCGAATGCGACACACCAAAGAGCACTTGTGGTCAAAACTTTTAATGCTAAATCATTTTGATTCATGACGTTCAAAGAATGTATCAGCACATTAAAAATCATAACTACAATAAGTACATGTATTTCATTTTGAACAATTTATTCACACAATACAAGACGCAAACTTGATGATGATCCCCGATGTCAGCTGTGGTCGGTGTCCGTCAAATATTTTTAAAATACGTAATTATATATGCATGGTTTGGTAGAAAATAATGGTGTTGCATTAGATTAGCAACATGTTTCATCAGATAACATCTAAATATAACTACCAAAAGGCAGATATCTACATGTCACACTAAGTGGTCATTTGTAATAAAACACAACTTATGTATATCACAGAGGTGTTAACTGTTTCAATGAATATGTGGCCGAAAATAACAATGTATATGACAGTTTACTTTAAAATATACATGTTGTTCATCATATTTCGAAATCTCGATAAATTTAAATTATGCGATCATAAGATTTCTTTTTACATTCACAAGTGGATCTTAAATTTATAAACATTTACAGAAGAATTCTTTACAAAACTATAATGCTAATATATGACGGTAACTAAAAAGAAGAATTTAGAATTCAGTTTTCTGTTCTGTGAATACATTTTTTTTAATTAACGCTTTCTGTTTGGTTTTAATACATTTTCCCGTGTTATTCTTTTTTTTTCTAAATATTCTTTTTTTAAACTGGATGTGGCACAAAATGAACAGAATATTATAATGACATCATCCATTCATCCATATATATATATATATTGATGAAAAAGCGATATGTTATTTCTAACATGGATATAAATGAGGAGTTCTTCGGCTAGTTACATTTGTTTGCGATGTTCAGGCTAGAAACCTGAGCAAAAATAACAAAATAAATGCAAAATGTACGGTTTACTTATGCTATTGTACAATGAATGCCACTATTTGATGAACGACATTGTGTCTGATATCATTAGTCCTCCACCTCTGATTCATGTGGGGAAGTTGGCAGTTACTTGCGGAGAACAGGTTTGTACTGGTACAGAATCCAGGAACACTGGTTAGGTTAACTGCCCGCCGTTACATGAAAAAACCAAACCAAACCAATGAATGCACTGATTGTTTGTCCGCAAATTGCGTCCTGTGCTATTTTTAGATAGCAGACCTTATCGGTGACGTTACAGATCCTTACACGGGAGTGTGTTATTATGATAATGTATCGGATCTCGTTTCGACGGGGAAGAAAGATACATGTATGATTACTTCCTGTATCTTTAGACAAAGTGTTGAACTTTCTGAATCTAGAGGCATCCTATATGTAGACATTTATGGAGCCAAATCGTTAAAATATGTCATGAACTAAAAAATAATAGAATATTGCGATGTGTTAAATATATTTTGTTCACTATCCATATATTTTCAAACGTATGTATTGTATTAACAGATGTTTTCTTTCTTGTGGACCTTTAAATATTTTGAGAAAACTCCTACAGGAAGTACGCAGTCCGCGTCGAAGTTAGTTGTTTGCCTCAGAATGTTTATCGTTGACACATTGAATCAATACGCCATTCAAAAGACTTACGGTTGTTAAATATATTTGATCCCGTTTTACGTTTGACGTAAGTGTCCGGTAAGTACTATATTGAAGTGTAAGGTATTAACGCGACCAACACAGATTTTCTCTATGTCACGGTACAAGACGGGGAGAAAATGTGTAGGCGGCCGGGTAGCTCAGTCGGTAGAGCATCGGGACGGTATTCCGAGGCATCGGGTTCGAGTCCCGGTCTGGCTGCACATTTTTCTCACCCTGTGACATTTGGCGCCCAACATGGGACCGTGACTGAATATACTCCGAGATCATGTTTACCTTGTTCTCTATCCCATCAGAAATTTGAGGACGAATTTCATATAGCGGGGGAGTATGTCACGGTACAGGACTTGAATATTAAAACGGGGAGAAAATGTGTAGGCGGCCGGGTAGCTCAGTCGGTAGAGCATCGGAACGGTATTCCGAGGCCCCGGGTTCGAACCCCGGTCTGGCTGCACATTTTTCTCACCCTGTGACATCTATTAGCGCCATTCCATTATTTGAACAGCAGAACAAAGTTGTTGCTAACGTGATGGGCTATGAGACCTTTTTTCTCCGGAAACGCCAGAAACAAAAGCTAGTATCGTGCAAATTAGCTTATGTTCGAGCCTGAAGGTCCGGAGAGTCTGCTTGTGCATTACAGCGCCATTTAACATAATTATGAATCGGTTGGCCAATAAGCAAAAGTAGGAATAGGAAATGTACTTTTGCTTTCGGCGTCTGGTATCATTCCAAGCGCAAGCCGACTTAGTGGACCAAGACAATCACCGCCAGCGTTTTGAAAACAGATTGGTTCGGTTCAAATTTAACAGGCAGATGCCATTCAGTTTTATCATTGTAGCCGAACCTATAGTGGGCCCGGTCGTGAGGGAAATGAGATTGGAACATTCTGCCTAGAGTTACATACGCATCGGTGGGAATGACTCACACCCGTCCAAGCCAGTTATGTACATGGTTATAGACCATGAAAAGGTTTCTCATGGCCGTGGAGGAAGAAGAACGTATTCTGCATAACGATAAAATGCCAATGATAGCAGACGAAAGAGGTCTGCAACACTTAGCTGAAACGCTTCATATAATTCTGTCATTTCTGTGAGAATCTATTTCTACAGAAAGAAACAATATGTGTTGATCACAGCAACAATAACGGCCATATTCGTGGTTTTGCGCATAAGAGTTGTAATTCAAATTTTCAAGAAGCACGATTTCTACATATTCCGATAGAGAATCTAGGGTCGCAAGTGGGGCGCTTGATCATGTCAGTAATAGTTCGCTATGGCAACAAGGACGTTTCCGTCATTGCCCAGAACGGGAACAAATTCATTTCCGTCAAGGTGAACAGGTGCAGGTACTTGTATTCCCGCCGGGTTTTATACTTTCCTTTGTGTTCCTTAATTCAAGACACGGCGTTTACTCGCGGCCCCGATGGCTTCCGCTACGTGCGCCAGTTCATGCACATCGACACTGTGACCGGTTGGTTTTTTCGTGAGCTGCGCTTTTGCCATGAATATCTAGATGACCCAGAGAGGCACACCGAAAAGAAATGGACAGAATGGCTTCTACGATGTAATATCTGACACTGGCATAAAAGGCGAAGATTATAGGTCGGTGCTCAAACTCTGGAACAACATGGAACGCGACACGCTAGAAATTTACCTAGCGGCTTATCTGATGGGCTACGTATTACAGTTAGCTTACGTCATCACGAACTTTTAAGCTCGATCCAATGCACTCTTTCAGCATTTCCGGTTTTGCTTAGTACTCCGCTCACAAGTGGCCAAAGGTCGATCTTAGCTTAAAACAAGTTCGAAAATGCATTTGATCGTCGAGTCAAGTGCGCGGGAGGTTTCGGGGAGTGTGGGGCGGGGGGCGTGTGGGTAGCTTCAATAGTGAATCCTAGATTCGCGACGGCCAACATTGACCAGCTGTCCGATGGCGAGTTTAATCCCTCACAGCCAGTGTCCTTCATGCATAACCCTTCATGCATCACTCATGCGTGATTATGCACTACATACGCGCGAGTACAGGTGGTTTGCAAAGGATGAAACGTTTGAGCTCGGTTACTTGATTGCGTGTGATTATCATTACTCATGCAGATGAGCAACACAACGAAGATGACAAATATCCGCTTGTCACAGAATACATGGACATTGTCGCAGACAAGGTATCTGCATACACGTAAGAAATTGCGAACTCTGCGTCGACCTTCAAAATTGCGGTAGAAGACTGTGTTTAACCCTGAAGCCAAAATATAAAAATATAAGTATGTTGTTCATAGCGTTGTTAAACGAGGGAAGGAAAATGTGTAAGGTGCACCGCGTGCTACAGTTCAAACAATCTGAGTGACTGTCTAATTATATATCAGCGCTAACGGAACCATAAGCATCTGTGTGGGGAGTTGTACAAACTAATCTCCTGTGCAATATTATGTTATGCTGATTTACCATGATTTAACATTATCGTTAAAATAATTACAATAAAGATAGTAAAAGACATCGATTATAAATAAGCTTTTTCGCTAAAACCAACGGAGAGGTTATTCTAGACTGCCTCCGAATACATCTTAAAACGCCTAATCTAATAACTGTTTACTAGATTATACTCGTATGTTTTCGACGAAATCGGGCCTGAGGACGGAAGTCCTGATGTGTGAAACAGAGAAGGATATATTCAGGAGATTTTGAAACGAAATACCTACATGTTCGACTTTTCAAACTTGCCTGAAAGCCATCCCTCCAAAAACGATACAAATAGACTTGAACATCTCATCTTTCACACTTATTTGAGTTCCAGGTATTCTTAATACATTCCTTAAAATATATCTCTAACAGAATATACGGCAACAGAAACCTGTCATAGAACACTACCACTAATAGTAATGTTTACAAAATGGCCTTTGCTTGGTATATTCTGAAAGGTAACCATGTTTTGCACTATTTTGCAATTTTTAAACAACTTTTACCGTGCCGTTTTTTTTATATAAATTTTGTATAACTTACGGTATCTCCTCAAGCTCAAATAGAGACAAATTTCAAAGTGATAGCCACTGTCCAAAACGTTTGCAGAGAACTCATTTTACCATTAATTTTAATAAAAGAAACATCAAACTATTGGTAAACAATTATAAAACACAAAATAAAAATGTCAATATCATTTTTTCTATGGTGCCTCAAGTAAACGGATTTAATGAGACAGAATTCATACTTCAACATTGAAAAAATAAGGTCGATCTGTTTTGAATTTTGCTTACTCCATTTAAAAATAACATTAGGGCAGACGTAAAACCTACTTAAAGTTCTTCCACAATATATAATCTAAGAGTGAAAGCAAAATAGAGAACTTTCACCGCGTGTAACTCAATATTTTTAAAGATGTGTAGCTCTACCCCTTCTGTTTAAGTAGTAAATTCACTTTGAACACCAAGAAATCGCTTATAAGATTCATCTTTTACCATTTTTGTGCAAGAAATCAATAATAAGTCTTGAAAGAAGTAAAAAACTTACTAGAAAAAAAGGAAAATAATGAAAAAAAAAAAAAATGGTCCCGGTAGGGCTTGAACCTACGCCCCCCTAAGAATTGCAGTAAAAGTAGGTTTATGGTAGGAATTGCATACTCTTCAAAAAGAAGGTTCTCTGTTTGTGATCTAATACCTTAGTTAAGGTAGATACTATACTTACGAAGTACAAAAAATATTCGATCATATTATAATTCCTATTATTACAGTTCAACGTACAAATAACCATCCCTTACATTGGCCAAAATCGAGAGCCTCTGTTTCAGACGTCAGTCAGGAAGCGCAAACTGAACCCGATTGATTAGCTGTCTGTCTACCTATTATATCTTTTACACTTGAGTACGTGTTATAATTATTTTGGAATTAATGTCTGCAGCCGCTTTCAGAGTATATATTATGAGGTTATTTGTGATGTTATTTCGACGAGGCGACTATGTAAAGGGAAGTAATTCCAAATTACTCTTTATAAGGAATCGGAAGAGTTGTCCATCTAAAAATCAGATACCTTTTGGAAATAGTCCCATATAAATAAAAACAAAATTGTTTTCTGTAGATTTCGGATGTTGCTATATATACTTAAGAAACTGTAATGCATTTTTAAATACTGGTTTCTATTGTATCGCCACGTGATAAGAAGAAAAGCTTCCAAATGGTTAACAATATATAGGTGTGAAATAAATATAGATGCATGGATGGGTGGGTGGATGGATGGATGGATGGATTTTGGCCAGACTTGAAAATTAAAAATCTGGCCAAACAGGCAAACACTACATCTTGGGGCAATGGCGCTGCGGACACTAGCTGCCAAAGTGTTAAAAGGCCAACCAAGCGCGCGGGTGTACGACGTAGCGCTGGAGGCCGCTGTTGGCGTCCGGAACGCCAGCACGAGGTAAGACTATTATTACTTAATGAAATGATTCAATCGCAACCAAAGGTCACTTTTACACATACATTTTTACCAAACTTTGAGAGGTCTTTAAATACAGAAGCTGTTATGTCATATTTCTTTCAGTGCTTTCGTCGTTGATTGAATTGTATGCGTCTGAGAGTGGCCCAAATTCAGGAAATTACAACCTTGCACCAAATTTGATGGTACACATACAAAATATACTTCCAAAACCTAATGATCTAAGGGTAGGGTAACATTCAGATTTACGTAAGGCAAACAAATATATAGAATTGATCTGATCAATTCAAGCAGATGGTATTCGTTCTTTAAGAGATTGATGTAACACAATGATAGCTCGCAGGTCAGTTTTTAGTTAATTAATCATTGTGTTTAATTTATCTGTTATTGATTTTGGTAGATAATCCTGATAACTCTTACAAATGATACGCATTCTGTTTACATGCGTAGGTCATTGTTGGTATTTACTACTCAAGCAAATTTCGTAACATCGGAGTGTTTTGTCCATTAAATTTTGGCCTAAATGACTTTGTTTACTATTATTACCGATCAGATATTGCGAAATTCTCAAAAGAAATTGATTTGGTCAGCCTTAATTACTTTATTTTTGTTTTCGATGGAATTTTCATTAATTGGCCAGAAATGTTAATTACTTTGTTTACCTGTTCAGCATATTGTTGATGTTTACAATTTATACAAAATGAATCACCGTTGAATGTTATATCTATTAGATTTGACCCTAATTATTTTGTTTGTTTCGGTAACAGTCATTTATTTACGGAAATACACAATGGTGTTTGATTCTACACCTGTTGTTTACTATTATATGAGTACATAATGGACGTTTTGATTGACATGTTTTTGAAATTGCTTCGAATATTTTGAAATACTTGTAAACATGTTATTGCGTTGTAGTTCGTGAAAAAGGTATAAATACTCAGAGAATTAAGGGAAGATAGGAGAATGGGGAGAGGAGGACTGGGTCAAGAAAAGAGAGGACGGAGTTAAGAAGAGAGAGACAGAATCAGGAAATTAGAAATGTTTTACAAAAATGGGATCGGATAATTGAACAGTTCGGATCGGTTCAGATCAGCTCGGTTAAGTTCGATTTTTGGGCTCGGGTTTAAGAGCGGGTTAAAAATAACTGTGGAAGTTTTAGAACTGACTATTATGTTATAAAACTTTTGGACTTAAGCATAAAAATTAATTAAAAGTTTGACGCGGGAAAATACTATTTAAAAAGCTGATGTATTTATACCTGAATTGACTATTAGTATAGTTGACGTCTGTATAACCTGGTAAATAAAACCGAGTGTGAAAAACTGCTGACTTTCTCAATCTATGCAACCAGTGGTAGTGTTACATGGATCGTTTCTGGTGCACATGTGACCAGGATTTCAACAGAACATTTTGAACGAATAAAACATTTGTCGCGGATATCACAACGGAAGTACTTAAAAGAATACAGCTTGAAAACTACATTTGGAAATATTGAAGCATCAACTACAGAACAGAAATTCATACAAAAAATATAGAATGAAAATTTAACTGTTTTACTTGGAAAATTATTAGTACATCAATGACGGATAATACAACGGAAGACCTGAGGAAAACGAATCTGGTATTCATTACATGGCGAAATATTGTAACATCAACAATGAATTAAAAGTTCGGAAGCGCAGAATGCTAATAATAAAAAAAAACTGATAAGAAAAATGGAAAAGAACTATTATGACAAATACGGAACTACTGTCGGAGCTGGACAACGAATCGCGCAGAGAAAACAAATCGTTTTAAAAGACGTGCAACAGGGCCGTGCTACAGAAAATAGCGACTGCAGGAACTCGAGTGAATGTTTGTAAGGAGGAAGGGAGATATATAGATTCCAGGAATTCATGTAAAGTAATATCTAAGGAAGGAAAGAAGATGCAGAACTCCAGAAATAAAATGAGGTTAGTGACTGTTCAAATTTATCCTCTTAACCATAACGGTAGCTGTTCGGAATCGCAGAAATTCTCGTAATTGTTGTAAGTTAAGTTATAGTAAAAGTAATTAAAAAAATTTTCTTGTGAAATAAGGTACGAATAATTTTCTCTTGAAAATAAAGTTAAGACACGGAAGTATAATTAGTAAAATATACCTAGTATTTTTGACAGATGCAAGTTGAATCAAATAGGATGGCTCGGAATGTTAAAGATTTCTTTTTGTTTTTAAAAGTTATAGAAGCAGAGATTATTGACGATAAACTCTTTTTTGCATGGAAACAGATCACAAAGTTTGTTTGTTTGTTTCTTTTTTTTTTTTTTTTTTTTAATTTCGGAAATACTAGAAAATGAAAATCAGCTCATCTTTTTTTTTTATATAAATTCGAATAACCGATTAAATAAAGAAATGTTGACAGATGAAATTATCATTGTGCAGCCTATTTTTTATTCAGGCAGGAATGTAGAAGTATTCTCTGAGCTCAAAGAATGTTGTATTATTCATAGTTAAGATGCGGGTAAGTCTTAAAACATGGATCATACATGACATAGGACATTAATATACTGTAGATATATATGAGACGGAAATAATGTCTTAGAGCGTGAGTAACGCATATATATTATATTTAAGATGTAAGAAGTCTTAAAGCGTGGATAACGTGCAGTATAGAATTTATAGGGAATATGACGTGTGAAACAAACATGTAGAGTGAGAGGTAAACAAATAACAGGTTATGTATTTCGCTTGGTTATCGTTATTGTTGAAAAGGCAGTATCTTTGAATATAGGTGCATAAGTAAAGCATCGGAAAAATAGTGGCCAGAGATCACAGCTTCATAGTTTACTACTGATGCTCTATAATATATTTATCAAAATTATCTATAGGTGAAATCAAACATTAGATAACATCTGAGAATCTTCATTACTATGAATATTCTCGATTGATTAGGATAGTGATGTAACACAATGATAGCTCGCAGGTCAGTTTTTAGTTAATTAATCATTGTGTTTAATTTATCTGTTATTGATTTTGGTAGATAATCCTGATAACTCTTACAAATGATACGCATTCTGTTTACATGCGTAGGTCATTGTTGGTATTTACTACTCAAGCAAATTTCGTAACATCGGAGTGTTTTGTCCATTAAATTTTGGCCTAAATGACTTTGTTTACTATTATTACCGATCAGATATTGCGAAATTCTCAAAAGAAATTGATTTGGTCAGCCTTAATTACTTTATTTTTGTTTTGGAATTTTCATTAATTGGCCAGAAATGTTAATTACTTTGTTTACCTGTTCAGCATATTGTTGTTGTTTACAATTTATACAAAATGAATCACCGTTGAATGTTATATCTATTAGATTTGACCCTAATTATTTTGTTTGTTTCGGTAACAGTCATTTATTTACGAAAATACACAATGGTGTTTGATTCTACACCTGTTGTTTACTATTATATGAGTACATAATGGACGTTTTGATTGACATGTTTTTGAAATTGCTTCGAATATTTTGAAATACTTGTAAACATGTTATTGCGTTGTAGTTCGTGAAAAAGGTATAAATACTCAGAGAATTAAGGGAAGATAGGAGAATGGGGAGAGGAGGACTGGGTCAAGAAAAGAGAGGACGGAGTTAAGAAGAGAGAGACAGAATCAGGAAATTAGAAATGTTTTACAAAAATGGGATCGGATAATTGAACAGTTCGGATCGGTTCAGATCAGCTCGGTTAAGTTCGATTTTTGGGCTCGGGTTTAAGAGCGGGTTAAAAATAACTGTGGAAGTTTTAGAACTGACTATTATGTTATAGAACTTTTGGACTTAAGCATAAAAATTAATTAAAAGTTTGACGCGGGAAAATACTATTTATAAAGCTGATGTATTTATACCTGAATTGACTATTAGTATAGTTGACGTCTGTATAACCTGGTAAATAAAACCGAGTGTGAAAAACTGCTGACTTTCTCAATCTATGCAACCAGTGTGGTGTTACATTTAGTACATCACTTGTAAATCTCAACTTCTCTTTTGTCTTTGATTTTCACTTACATTCGGAAGGCGCTAGTTTCGTAGAATAAATAAATAAAGTAAAGAGAACATTAAAAAAGAAGAAATCAACGATTTAGTCACTTGTATCCATTTTATATTATTTGGAGCACCTTTCTAACTGCGTTTCTGATACTCACAAGTGTGGGGAGGGGTGGTGGGGTGACTCCGTCTATGAATAAGGTGTGCCTAGGCCTCACTATGGATGCACTTCTATACGAAACTTGCGAAGTTTGTTTTTTACTAACACCACTTTGAAGGGGAACTATTTTATTTGATTTTCGGCAATTATTGCATTTATTTCTCAGAAAATCTTCATTAAAGACAACCTGTGCAGTTCCATTTACAAGTCATAAGTTAAAGTCGAGAAATTCACGTTTTTCTAAGGCCACCCCATGTCCGATATTTTGCCAAAAATGTCACCTCATGTGCAAGTTTTCGCATTTTTCGAGTGTTTTACATTAGTTCAGCAATGTTTTGATGCACATAAGATAAAATAAGCACTATTTCATCTAAAATGCCACGGATGTAACAAATCCATCGTGATTTCATGTCTAAATCATACAAATACGGGATGTAATCTGCACCAGATTTAGCGAAATTATCACCCCATGTGCGAAAACTTGGTAAAAAGTAAAAAAAAAATATCCAAAAATAAGTCCCTGCTTTGTGCCCAAATGCCGTTATACGTGATAAGAAATAGAATTATGAAATTCCGCTCTGTCTACAGGCACTTTGAGAAAAATACCTGATTTGCCACTTGAAATAACAAATTTTATCAGTAAAGAAATTTTAACTACATAACTTGCCACTCTTGCTCTCAGAAACAATATATGGACGTTACCCTAATATTTGTTTTGTTTAAACTGCATATTCAAGTTCTATATGTTATTACATAAAAAATAAATTACAAATATGTGTGTAGATACAGCATATATATATATCATAATATGAAAGGAAATACAATATTTTTATGTTTTAGACCAACAATTTTAGTATTTCCAGTTTTTCGCATTTGTTGGTTGCTAGCGAGATATTCGTGATCGGCGTTACAGTTTGGTGTATATGGAGCTGTAACTCTCACCACTGCTCATAGAAGCGATCCTGGTCTGTGGTTACTGTCTTGTTTAATTGCAGATATGTGCTGGATGTACGGTCCAAGCTACATGTTGTTTCTTAAGCAACTTCCAAACTGTACCGAGGTCCGGCTTTTTTCGTCGATTTTCTTATTAATCCTTGCTATAAATTGCTTTAAATAGTATCTTAGTACATAACTCGCTTCAGTGTCTTTAAAAGTACCAAAAACACAAGATGCGTTAAAAGAATAAAACACTTTTACATATACTTTGAAAATAACCTTCTCAATACTGTGCATTTTAGGAGCAACAATGTTATATAATACGTTAATTCAGCCATGTCTTACATATTTTGAAACTGTTGAGATTGGTCAGCACTACCTTTCTGTACGTGATTTGAATTTATTGAGACCAGATATCCGTAATTCTGAAACACTTTCATCGTTTAAAAGTAATCTAAATAAAAACAAGCAGCGTACTCCAGACTATTATTACACCGGAATCAGAAAACGCCAGGTGCTCCATACACGACTACGAACAAAGTGCAGTGCACTGAATCAACATCTTTACCTAAAAAGTATTTCTCCTACACCATTATGCCAGTGTGGACAGATGGTCAGATGGAAACTAATTTCCACTTCTTTTTTGAATGCAGAAATTTTGATCTTTGTCGAAACGATCTTCTTAATAATCTGCGGAATTTCGAAATTGACTTGGATACTATTCTGTTTGGAAATCCAGACCTATCTGATCGGGATAACATGACTATATTTACTCATGTACAGACATACATCCGAAAGTAAGAGATTCGCTTAGCAACCCTGAGACTTTCCCATTTCTTCACACTTTCTCTCTTCTATTGTACCTCTGACTTGTTCTAATCTCTACATTTGTGTGAATACTTTCCTTCTACCATACATTGCCCCCCTTCCATTTTTTATATTCACAACGTTTTTTTTTTCATATTTTCTATCCATATTTTAATACTATTCCTAGCCCCATTACAGATTTAAGCTCGATATGCCCATACAGTTATATTTTGCCTCAAAGGAGAAGAATTCTATAAGACTTTTCTTTCATTCTTATCCTTTCCTGTTTCGTCTTCACTACAGTATGTCATATGTACCAATATATGTACTCTATTTTGGGAATAAATATGTTTAAACTAAAACTACCTTTCTGAGTTTCGCTAGAAATTATTACTCATGATTACCATACTTACACTTCGATGGGGCTGTCTTAGTTAAATATTTCTCAAACAGAAACAATGCGAGCGAAGAAATTTAAATATGGGACTGACTCAGTTAATAGTTCACAAAATCAGTGTAACCGTTTACAGTAGTGCAACGTCTGAAACATCATCAAGAAAGTTTTCAATGTATTGGAATCTGATGCACGGCTTAATGTTCCTCATAGAACAGGGATCGTTGGGATATCGCCCATGGGAGTTTTTCGCATTTTAAGGCGTAAATTAAAAATGAGACGAATTTCTACAAGATAGATTCTTCAATTATTGACAGATGAGAAAAAAGATAAGGACAGCAAAAAATAGTGAAAATGCATTCTAATTTGAAAAAAAAACCCCAAAAAAAACCCACATTTTTTAAACCTTGCATTTGGGACAAAACGTCGCTTCAAGTTTTAGTCAGCACAAAAAGTAAACAACAAAATCTGGGCAACGATAATTTGCTGAAGACCCAGCTTTGCAAAACAAAGCATCAATATGAAATAGGTAATATATCCGATATTTTTCAGCATACACGGTCTAGTTCATCAAATGACGGAACATCTGTTTGTGGAAAATTTTAAAATTAAACTTTTAAAGAAAAATTCAAAACATGATATATCTAAATTGCATGAAAATGTCCTTTTACACTATCAACTACTGTTATTGACTTTCTGAAGGAGAGAATGGTTGGTCCGTGTTGTCGCACAAGTACCTTACTCACCAGACAATTTTTTAAGACTAATTCATAATTTATCTGCTCATGCCAATCAGTAATGTCTCATGTGTATATCTAAACCAGACTGTGAAAATACTTGCCTAGAAAGAATTCGCTTTCTTGTTTAAGATAATGAAATTAAGGTGGTTGACCCGAAATAAACTGGCAATTTCAGTTCGATTTCGTATGCACGTCTGTTGTTTCAGCATTCTTCAACCGTAGCTTATACGAGGAATGGTTTTACATTACAACCGAAGAGTGCAAGAAAGCGTAATTGAACAGAAATTACCGGTTGTAATTACGGACACTACCTTAACACAAACGTTAAACTTGTAGATTGTATCGCGTTTAATACAGCTTCTTTAATATGTTACTGTCTCACTAATAAATAAATAAACAATATTGAGCTGAAGAATAACAATAAATGGTTTCTGAAACGATTGATATACAAATAAAAGTACTCGCAGTTTAAGATTTCAAAGTTCCTGGAAATAGACAACGAACAAGATGTTAATTTATCTTGGTGTAATTTATTTCTAAATTGCAAGAATTACACGTATTTGAGGTCTTTGAAAGTTGTACTATTTTCCGCTTGTCCTCGCCGCCCTAAACTGTAAGGAAAGAATCAAACTGAAGTAAAAAAAAAAAAAACAAATATACGTATACAAATATATGTATGGCTATTATCAGGAAACAATATTTTAGAATTTATTCATTACAAAATTTTTCATTCTTCATAGCTCCTCAAATGCCATTTTCAAGCATTAAACCTAAAATCATACAAAATTACAAGATAAATGTACTTTAATTATTCTACCTTGTTTGCATTAAAAATAGTAGGTATGCAAAGTCGTCTGTTTTTCTTCATTTTTCTGATCTGCCGTGACAGTGGTGTCCTTTCATATATAGACGAGCACAGGTTAATTCTCAATTTATTTCCAACCATGTTACCTTTAAATTGAACATTACAAAATGAATAAAAAGAAAAAGGGACGCAGTAGTCAGTAGGTCACACTGTCTGACTACGAAACGAGGCGTCATATGCTCGAGCCCTCGCTCTTCCAACCAAAATGCACTTAGTGTGCTTTTCACCTAACACACTAAAGAACCAGGGAATCACCTGGGATAGGAATGTCTTCCTTATCTTGTACTAGCCTCCATCTAAAAATTACTAACATGGCCCACATATCTAACCAATGGTGACTATACATAAACTTGCAAACACACATCATAAAAAGACCAGTTATATATTCATAGCACATTTTACAGCGTTTCACATTTTGTGGGCAATTATTACGAGGTGCTTATTCATATCTGCTTTTACACATGTAAAATTTTAAGAAATTCAGCCATGATGTGCTTCGTCTTTTCTTTATTGTTGTTTTTTTGTATTTTTTTTTGTTAGACCGATTTGAAAATAATGTTTCTCCGGTCAATTTTGACAATGGGCTTGTATGGGATAATAGCACTTTCTATGACACTTTTGCGTAAAGAAAAGGTTCAACAATGTAGCTTTTAATGAAACTGTTAGCACGTGTTCAATTATATGACCTAATAAAAATAGATCCCAGGGCTTATTTTTTTTAAAAATCGCCAAATATAAATTGAAGTCCTATCATTGCTGCTTGTATTTAGTTATTAGATTGATTAAGTTTGATAAAATGAAAATTTCTACAATGAAAATTAACTTAAAAGTAGCACTTACTGTTTAACACCTAATATAGCGAGCATTCGGCAAAATGTATGCTACCTGTATAATGGATATAAAGCATTATTCTAGGTTTTCCGGATAAACAACGCATTGTCGTCAATTCTGGTTTATCAAACGTTCAAAATTACCTTAAACCAAAATTTCCCTGCAATGTGCGCATTTGCTGATCAATATGAACAGGAGTTATTATATAAATATCCTTCAAATGTAACAATGAAATTAACTGATGCAAGCATCAAAGACGCAGCCAAATGTTGTGTCTGAAGTACATTTACTGCAATATGAGAAATTACCTGATCATTACTGTGTTAGACTGACTGGTTACAAATTATCACCATTAGCACATAGTACAGTATATGTTATAAACTGTTAAAAAACAGTCAAGAATAAACATGATAAAGAAGTATTACCCTGCAATACGAATCCTCTACCTGCAATGACATTGACATTGTGGAGAAGTGGTCACTTTACATACAAATTTAAAGTAATTATTTCACCAACTAAGGTCAGTATATGTGGAAAGTTCTTATATGCAGATACATGTGTATGGAGTTTCAGAGTTGTGGTTCACAGAAACCATTATTTTTATTATCGTAATGTAATGTTTTCTATTCACTGATAAAGTTTCATAGACCTTAGTAACATACATTATATATTTCAGTATTCAGATTATACACAGCATTTCACTGTTTCCGTCGCCAAAGCAACCAAAAATTTTGTCCAAGAAAATAATAATATAACCTGCATTATCTCTATGTTGCCCCTACACAAAGCAAATATCACGAACCTTTCTTATATACTTTTGGAATATCATAGAAGACGAACGGTAAACCTGAAGTCCTCTCTGTTGAACCGTAAGATTACTAGAAATATGTCAGTGTCTGGTTACAAGAAATTTAGCAAGCATTATAACCCACTGCCAGAGTGTAGAAAATGTTTTAATGAAAATCTTTTTTCTAGTTAGACAGGAATGGACAGATACAAAATAAACTATAATAGAAATTATATTTATAAAAGTTAAAAAAAAGAAACAAGTAACAAGATATAATACAACCAGAGCAACTGACTTGTCATACAAAATCAAAGCAAATTTATTCACTAAAATATATTGTGCAATATCGTATGTCCTTTAGCACACTATTCACTGTGTTCTATTTATCGTTTCGAAACTATTCACTGCCATCATTACATGGTTCAAAATGAAAGTGTATCTCATATACTCGACGCCGCTGGCGGCGTCTGATAAAATTGTATTGAAATGTCAATAATTTGGTTTTACCGCCATAATACAGTGGCAGACTTTGATAATAAAGAAATATACTTGTACAACACTGTGAACAAGATTAATTTGAATTTTTTGTTGTTTTTGTTCCAAATTTTCTTTTTAACGATTTCATTGTTTTCTTAGTCTAGTGCACATTTTCATTATTTGTTTGACAACTAGTTTTTTAGTGAATACCAAGTCTTTGATAGTAAAGTACATTTGTAATAAAATATGCTTCACCAATACTAAATCATATTTTCATAACATTGGTTATGGTCAATATACATCCATGTCGACCTCGAAAATATGTACTGAAAATCTAAAACAAACAAAAAATAAATCGGAAACTTCATAAAGTATTAAGTTCACAACTCTATGGTCACTAAGGACATTCCGAAACTAGAAAACTCTCTTTGGAAAGTACTTTCACCGTGTTGCAAACTTTAATTAAGGCAAAGCGTTAATAACTGACACGCTGAAACGTGTAAAACATACTACAGTACCTGCAAGTAGGTATTTTTTTCCTTTCTGCAAGTATACGCCACACATTGCATCATTGCTGGCTGTATACACGCGAGTTCTTCGTTTGACAGAACCCTTAAAGAATAATTAACAAGAGGAACATTTATTACTGTCAACCGACAACGTTTATGTAACGTCCTGACATGACAGGTAAGTTAGCTTAACCTATATACAAAGCAATATACATTGTTTAAGTTCATTGATGCGGAGCAGAATTGCAGTAAGCATTTCATTGGCTGTTACACTGTATTTATATATAGAATAGAAATGATACTTTACAAAAGTTTTTTTTTATTTAAATTTACTTTCCAAGGAGCACCTATCCTCCGTATATTGTAGAAGTCGTTGAAGTCCTGTTGCCCACTGGGGTTTTTCAGATTACTTCTTACTCGAACTTTTGCAACTGTAAGTAGATAAATAGAAAGTTACCAATCTTAAATAAAAACATATTTTTGACATTACTGAAGGTTAAAATTCTTAGTAGATTGAAATGATACGAACATGTGCTGTTAAACGAAGTATTTTTTTCTAAGGAACGTTTGTATTATCTTTTTCGCTGTAGTTATTAATTCTTGTGCTAATACCACCTATTGATAAAGATAGTTTAATGTTCATTGTACTACTACCACTCACTGTTAAGGATGGTCCAGTGTTCAATGTACTAGAACCAGTCACTTTAGAGTTGGTTTAGTGTTCATTGCACTAGTACTTTTGAGATTGTTTAGTGTTTATTGCACTAGTACCTTTCACCGTTAGAAATTGTTTAGTGTTTATTGCATTAGTATCTTTCACTCTTAGAAATTGTTAAGTGTTTATTGTGCTAGCATCACTCAATGTTAGAGATGGTTTAGAATTCATTGCACCAGTACCACTCACTGTTAGTGATTCTCTAGTGTTTATTGGACTAGTTCACTCACTGTTAGAGATGGTTTAGTGTTTATTATACACTTGGACGGAACAAGTCTAGTTGTTCTTCTGTTGCTGTTCTGTGTTTGCATTATTGTCCATGTATATTTACATGGGTAATTATGTAAGTGCGTACAGAGCAGCAATAGGGTCCTTTTATAACTGTATTCAGGGGGAACAAAAACATAAACGTCTGTATATGAGTCTACCAATACATACGTTTATTAAGTGTTTGAAAGTGTTTATTAACTTGATTGTTGGTTTATTAGAATATTTCTTACTTTTTCTTATAGTCTCAAAAACTAATTGCAGCTTCATCCCAAGTTTAGATATGTCTGAACAAAAAGTTATTGTTTCTTATGTCATGTATTAATTTCCAAAGCTGTCTTTGATAACAGACTATATCTGTTGATTGTTATCTATCTCCTTCTACTTTCAGGAAATGTTGAATTAAACCCAGGGCCGGGTAACAACCAAAATCAATGTTTATCTATTTTCCATCAAAATATAAGAAGTATTAGGCATAAATTAGACTTTGTTAAAGACTTTTTACTAGATTTTGATGTCTTATATTTCACTGAGACTCATTTAAACAATATTACTAGTATTACAGATGAATCGTTAACTATTCAAGGATATGAAATATACAGAAAAGATAATACTGCACATTCAGGTGGTTATATTGCTGTTTCATCAAAACTAATATCTGTTAGGTTAAATTTACTTGAAAATTATCTACCAGAGTCACTATGGATAGCTGTTAAGGACAGGAGTAGTCAATACTTAATAGGGACAGTTTATCGTGCCCCAAATAGTTCTGCAGAATTTTGGAACAAATTAGAATTATGTTTAGAAAAGGCATTTGAAATATCGACAAAAATTATATTATTAGGAGACATAAATGAAGATCAATTAAACGATAGTAATCATAAATTTAAGGATGTATTGATGATTAATAATATGTACAACATCATAGAAGAACCTACTCGCGTCTCAAACTCTTCGTCTACACTTACTGATCCAATAGCACTCTCGGATGAAATTATAAGTTGCAATTCAGGTGTATATCCAACTATTAATGATATTAGTGATCATTTTGGAACATACGTCCATATTGAAATGTCACTAAAGTGTTCAGCACCATATAAACGCAGGGTTTGGAATTATAAGCGTGCAGATTTCAATAAACTAAATGAACTTATATCTAATACTGACTGGTCCTTTCTATTATTAGGTTCCTTACACAATGCCAGTTCAATGTTTACTTCGACTTTTTTAGAGCTTGCTAAACAATGTATACCAACATCTTTTGTAACAATTCGACCAAATGATCGGCCCTGGTATGACAGTGAAATTCGTCGTTATTCGCGAAAGAGAGACCGCCAAAAATCAAAGTCTATTCGTACTAAACGTGAATCTGGTTGGAACATTTTTAAAAAATTTCGCAACAAAGTAAATAACCTAAAGAAACATGCAAAGGAATTATTTTTGCAAAGGAATTATTTTTCAACAATTTAGAAACAAATATTTGTGATCTCAATACAAGTAATCCGAGGCAATACTGGAAAATGGTAAAAATGTTGATAAAAATAATAGTGATAAATGTGAAAGCATACCGCCGTTAAAATGTGAAAATTATAATTATGCTTTTTCAGATTTAGAAATAGCAAATTGTTTAAATGATTACTTTGTTTCTATATCAAATATTGATGATTCAGAATCAGCCCTTCCTCCTAATGTAAGGGAAACCGATAATTTGATAGAAAATATTATTATAACCGAAGTAGAAATATCGGATATTTTACAGTCTCTAAACACAAATAAAGCCAACGGTCCAGATGAAATAAGTCATAAAATGTTAAAGGAAACAGCAAAATCAGTGTGTAAACCTTTATGTTTATTATTTAGCAGATCTCTAAATGAAGGTATATATCCAGACATATGGAAATCTGCTAATGTAATTCCACTTTTTTAAAAAGGGGATAGAAACTTACCCTCCAATTACAGACCTATTTCTCTGATAAGTTGCGTGGGTAAAGTGATGGAACGTGTTGTATATAAACATATATATAATTATTTACACTTTAACAACCTAATTTATAATAATCAGTCAGGATTCTTAACGGGCAGATCAACGGTTTATCAGCTTATAGACATGTACAACCAAGTAACATATGGTCTAGATAATAAAATCCCAACTTGCATGATCTTCTGTGATATATCAAAAGCGTCCGATAGTGTGTGACACAAAGGTCTTTTATTTAAAATTAAATAATATGGCATTGAAGGAAACTTATGGTCCTGGTTATCTGATTATTTAACATTAAGAAATCAAAAAGATTTATCAATTCTAGTTTCTCACAATCAAAGTTTATAAATGCTGGAGTTCCGCAAGGCTCAGTGTTAGGCCCTTTACTTTCCTTAATCTATGTAAATGATATCGCAGAAAATCTTTTAAGTGTTACGCGACTTTTTGCTGACGATAGCTCCCTTGCTGTTACCTCAAGCAACATTGAATATATTGAAACTACGTTAAATAACGATCTAAGGCAGATCAATGAGTGGGCAAAACAGTGGTTAGTTCAGTTCAATCCCAAAAAAACTGAAGTTATGTTCTTTTCCTTAAGATCCTTTAGAAAACCAAAATTATATTTTAATGACATAAAATTAGATTACGTCCAACATCACAAACACCTTGGGTTAACTTTAAGTCAGGATTGCAAATGGCACGAACACATAAATAATATTTCTGCATCAGCTTCTAAGGTACTTGGTTCAATGAGGGCACTTAAATTTAGGTTAAAAAGAGTTTCATTAAACCAAATCTATTAATCTTACATGAGACCTATATTAGAATATGCATCTGTCGTTTGGGATGACTGCACTGAATATGAAAAACTTTCATTAGAAAGACTTCAGTATGAAGCTGCAAGAATAGTTACAGGTTTAACCAAATCAGTTTCTATCAATAAACTTCTTGTTGAAATAGGATGGGTGTCACTTTCTGATATAAGAAAAATTCAAAAACTAATTACAATTTTTAAAGGACACAATGATCTATTACCAGATTACATAAATAGAATTTTTCCAAACATTGTTACAGAAAATGTACCGTACAATCTACGTAATAGTGAAGATTATATTATCATTGCTAGGAGAACCCAGATACTCGTATTCATTTATCCCATCTTCAATTTCCTTATGGAACAATCTTGAATTTGAAATTCGGAATTCACCATCACTAAGTATTTTCAAATGTAGATTAAAGAAAACATTTCAACTACCGCCTGTTCCTTCTTATTATCTTGTGGATGAAAGACGTTATTCAGTATATCATGCAAGAATAAGAAACAATTGCAGTAACTTAAACAATGACCTTTTTTTAAATCTTCGTGAAAATTCAACATGTCACTGTGGAGCCGTATGCGAAGATGCTGAGCATTACTTTTTTCAATGTCCAACTTTTAACGAACAACGCATAAATCTATTTAGGTTGACACGACATTTTCATCCTTTGAACTTGGACTGTTTGTTATTGGGAAAAACATGTGCTGTTACCAGAGGAAAATGAAGAACTATTCATCGAAGTTTAAAATTATATAATACATAGTAATCGTTTTGAATAGTAATTGGATGTGTATCATTAATAGTCCTTAATTACATCCCTCGTGACTCTAAAACTCGTTCTTAATCCTTGTGTCAACTTCTTCAATCTGTTCGACCTCTTTTCTTCTTTCTTATAAGGTCTTTAAGCAACCAAAACATAAATATTGCTCATTTACATTGTATTTTGCTCCTTTAGGTTATAATTGTCCGATCAACTTTTATATGTTTTTTCTTAGGGGAGGGCATTCATTAATGTTGTAAGAACTTGTTGCCCAACCCTTTTTGCTTTACTTCTTTATGCTGTGTATATGTTCTGTTAATGTAAATATGTATAGAGCAAATAAAATATGATTAAACTATTTCAGCGACAGTTGTCGAAGCTGAAAAGTCTATATCTGGATATTAATCATTATGAACGACCGCTACAGGAGTAAAAATTTCTAATTCTAACATAATACGACATTGATACACATTTGATATTATTATTTTATCTGACTGTCGCTGATATGTGAAAACAGTTCGAGCTTTCTATATTTCTATGCTAATATGTTTTCAGCCACGCTGGTGAATTTTAACTTACGGTTTATTAGTTGAAATATTGTCCATTTGTTGCTGGATAAATGTTTTTTAGATCCTTAACAGTGAGTGGTACTAGTGCAATAAACCATCTGTAACAGTAAGTGGTAAAAGTGCAGTGAACATTATATCATCTCTAACATAGGTACTAATGCAATGAACATTTAACCATTTCTAACAGTAATAGGTACTAGTGCAATGAACATTAAACCATCTCTAACGGTGATAGGTACTAGTGCAATGAACATTAAACCATCTCTAACGGTGATAGGTACTCATGCAATGTACACTCAAATATCTCTAACAGTGATAGGTACTAGTGCAATGAACACTAAACCATCTCTAACAGTATGTTGTGCTAATACAATGAACACCAAAACACTATACTATCTCTAAAATTGAGTAGTGAAAATCTAAAAGAAAACAGAAAAGGGAAGAATATGTCTAAGTCTAATGCTGCTAACATGTTGAGCTTTAACAGCAACAGTTGGAAAATAATCGACGTGTTACATCAGATTTTTCATATCAATTGTCGTTGAAATACATCTTGTGTTTTGTCCATATTTTTGAACAGTTCAGTACTATATCTTGACCATCTAGATCAATCATGACGATAGGTAACAATGTGTTTTGCTTTTACAAATCAAATGTTTATCGTGCAATGCAATAATTTGTCCACCAAGTTTAACGTACAAATTTGCCTATACATACACATCAAACGGTACAATTACAAAACATATCAAGAAATGTTGAGAGGACCTTATTTTTACAAAAACATCCATGAGAGTGTCGCCATCATTTAAACAAATACTAAATGAAACGAACCGAAGTCGGCATCGCAATACTTCTTCGTAAAACTCATAGGCAAACATGAACACGAATATCCAAGATGGCATAAAGTCGCAAACACTAGAAATCCTAGCAATATTTTTGCTTCCATTACGGACCGTTATATTCCAGGACGAAATCGCAAATGAGTCTCAGTTTGCCCAACGTCATTTAATGACACTAACACATGTTACATACAGAGAGAAGCTTAGTATAATTCAGTACGTATATGTATATAAACCATATTATACTATCCCAAAAGGTGTTACACTGGTATGAAAAAGATCCAGTAAAATTACTAGTTAAAGAAAATTTCAAATTGCATGCATTCCTGTATCATGTATATGTATGGAATTTGAAAAAAAATATGTGCAGAGTTGATATAAGTTCACGATCTGAGAACTTTTGGTTCAGCTTTTGGATGTGTCTTTGTCAGTTTACCCTTTTATGAGTCTACCCTTTGTACTTTTGTGTTCTGTCTTTATACGCTTGCTTCAGGGGATATGAGTCGGCTACTAACAAAGAAATCATTTTGTACTTAGATAAAGAAATATCAAATCAATGTTTCTTCCCCGGCACTACAAAATGGCAGCTTAACCACATTGGGTCTTATATCTGTAGAACTTTTGTAAATACCATTTATCGCCTTAAAGAGCTTATTGTGCCTCAGTATCTGTGAAATGTACATAATCTGTAATATAATTTTAGATATTTTTCCTCTATTACGTACTTTCCGTATGCAGTTTCGGCATTTTCCGTTTTTCCCGAAAGTTATATGCTTACGAAGAATACCAAACTGCCTTATGAGAATGCGTAATCACACGGAAACTGCTGAGTGCAACTACAGGTTCCTTAACTGAAAGAAGCCTCCATTGAAATTAAACTAATATTTTCGTAAAGATCTGACAATAAACAGCCTTAAGGTTTTATTTGTCTATGTGATAAAGTAAGACTGAAGCTATAAACAGATGATAATTTAAAACTGTTAGGGACATTTAAAAAAATTATAGAAATTTCCATCACAAGATTTTAGGTTCTCTAATTTTTTTATCAGTAATATTGTACAGGCATTCAGTAATAAATACAATATATTTCCTTAGATTAAGAATAGTGTCTTTGTGTGCTTTAACCTTCCTTTAGTTAATCAAGCAGCCAAATGTAAATGTTTAAGCTTACCACGCACTGTAATCCAATCTTCATGGTGATGCCATATGTTACTAGATTATATGGAAGAAAACACGAGCTGAAATTGCAACATTAACCATAATTTATGCAAAGCTCCAGTACTTAGCCTAGATCTCACATGACATACAAAATTGCACTCTCAGCTTTCCTTCTTGACACTTTGTATTCAAAATAAAACGTTTACTAAAACTAACCTTTATCTTCATCACAGGTCAAATTACTGTCATGTCGGTGATCGTGATAGAAACAATGAATGCCGTGAATAATCCATGTGCAGTATGAATATTGATCTGCAGGTCAGCTCTATGTGCAGCAATTGTTATGCAGTATTATGCGGTATAGGGTTGCCAGTTACCTGGCTGTATGACGATTACCGTAATGCGTTGTTGAGTGGTATTCCTGAAACTGTATTGGACAAACTGAACATGTCTGTAACACAACAGCAATCTTTGTTTGCTAGGGCGTCTTAACACTGTTAAATTAACTCAGTGCTAAATTAGCCTAATTATTTGCCAACTTATAAACCCAGATGTGTTTTTACATTGAAAAATTACTGCAAAATGTGATACTAGATGTTTTTGTTTTTTCAGTTTTCACAAAACGCATCCGTATACGTCTCAACGCAGGTAGGAACCGCGTGCAAATCGCATTACAAGCCTGTTTTGATCTTGGGCTACTGTGACTTATGTATTTGTCCCTCTCTATTATTGAAGATTGTCAGAATAATTTGTATGTTTGATATATTGATAATGTTACACATAAGCACAGATAGTGCTTGACTACCTTTTCATGCTATCATTGCTATAACTATTGTTGAATTGCTGTTAATAATAGAATTTGGGTCATTTGTGGTTGATTTGGGTTCATTATGCGGATAACTGGATCCCAGCATGACACATTATTTCATATATACAACAGTTAAAGGGAACCAGATATTTGATAGAGCAAGTACTCGTTGTAAAATACTATGTATAAATTTGGACCAATCAGAAACAAGTTCTATAAATAGGTGCTAATCAAAGCTCACGTTATCGGCGAAGTACAGCCGAGGCATTGGGGATATACCTGTATGATAGTTGAAAGCTACATATGATAGCATATAGGCGCTGAGCATCCAGGAGTCTGGGCAATTATACAGAGTTGTAACTTCAATTAAGAGGACATAGGCGATAGGACTCGTATGTTGTTGATTCAAAGACATTGTCTGATAGCCCGGCTTATAAGTCATTCGATCTTGCACTTTTTAGTAGAGACAAGCCATGAACATAAAATGATTGAAGGTTATGTCAAATAGAAATCTGGATATGGAACACTGACTTTTCGCACCTTCTCTTGTCAGGGGCAGACAACTCATATAAAGGATATTTTCAGCAAATTTCTTTTTAAATCGTCATATTTTGCTCATTTTTAAATAAAACTTTAAGATTTTTGGGATTTAAGTGTTTTGCGCTAATATCTTTCTATTTATAGTATCAAACGCAGGTTTACTTTAAAGTTTATTCATGCGCAACGACTTCAGTTATTTTGATAAAAATGCTCTTAGTAGTTATATTTTTTAATGAATCCCGACAGATTGTTACATAATTTATCTTTATAGGAATGCAAAATTGAAATAATGTAAATAAATAATATATTTCAGAAAAAGACAAAAATATTCATTGTGGTTTATAAACAGCTACCGGTCCTTCCTTTTTAGCAAAATTACCGTAAAATGTTTGTAATATAATACTCATTTTTCAATACAAAACCCTTAAAACAACACTTATTACAGTTTTGTGACATTATCCGCGATCGAATATATCATTTTCCTGGGGAAAAACCAGTTAACGCAATTAAAAGGGAGGTAATCGGTAAATGGAAATAGATTGTGCATATTTGTCGCATTACCGTGATTTATGTGTTATAATATTGGTAAGTTACAAGTATCCAGGCACTAATGTATTTAGATTAAAAGGTTCGTGGTCTCATAAAGAATAATTGAGTGAAATAATTCATGGCGATTTACCATTAAATAAATTGCACATTCTGACATAGCTGGATTTGGTTGCAGTTAAACAAAGAAGAAAGTAGTCAGTCTATATATATTTAAGAAATAAGAATTAATATCACGTGGGCGCATAAATACGCATCAGATGACAAATAATGAAGAGCAAAATCACTAAATCTGATATGTTATTTCGATTCTAACACGTTACGAAGGAATTTAGAGTACATCCTTGACGACATCCATCAAATGCTAGTATTTGCCTATTTTCTATTTTGTGTTGATTTCTTTTCCTGTGCGACTGACGTAATAATTGTGACGTCAGGAAAATGTATTGATATATAAAATATACAATAATCAGCTAGGAAAATGAATTCGGTTGTGTTAGAATCTGCGATAAACAACGATTGACGCGCGGACCGGTAAGACATCACTATGAAGTCCATTTTGACATCAAATGGTGACATGACGTCCGGTTTATTACTACTTGGATAAATGAAACCCAGCAAAATTTTATCATGAAATTTCAATGACCATGTAAGAATAAAAATAAAGAAGGCCGTCGAGTCGTTTTTCACCTGATTTATCACAGTTCAGAGCTCAGATGCGCAGGAATTGAACCAAAATGTTTTTGATATATCTAATTAAAATGCAATATTTTTAAGAGCGAGATTTATATAAAGACACGGGTGTGATATTTTAAGTGTAATGTTTCTATAAATCTAACAAAGCTGTTTTACTCTTTGTAACGGCATGATGTGTGTATCATTCTGTATAGTTTTGCAAACTAACGTAATTAAAGATATACTCAAATGAACAGTACTGAATCGCTATTTATTTCTTACGTTAACCAAACTGTATTTATATCTGACAAATGAATGTTTTAGATTGAAAGAAAATTGACATTAAAACATAATTTATTCACACAAAGCATGAAAATGTCTTACAGAGTTGTTATTGACCTATCATCCTAAAGGTCTATGGCCATAGTGTAAAATATAAATCAGCTAAATATATTCGTGTTTTAAATGTTAAGGGGTGTGTCTTTCGAATGCATCAATGTAGTACATACCAAAATGGAAACTGCTAATTTGCTATTTATATCATATAAGCACATTTTTTATTTGTCTTTCTTTAACATTGTTTACACTGATTCAGGTTTGCATTACTTTAACTGTTTTTATAGATAAACTTTTCAACTTACAGCATATATTTATACTAGCATGCATCATCATGAAAGTGTCTTATGACTAATGTCTAGCGTAATCACAAAAGAATGAAGACGCGACGTCTGTAAGCAATCGTACATCCAAACGTTCTGATATTTGTAACCCCGTTTTGGAAAGCCAGTTAACTTCTGTAGAACTATTTATTTTATTTCATTTCATCAAATGCAATCGTTTAAGAGTACTATTGTGTAAAAAAGCTTATGTTCATCTTACACTCCCTTTCATTTAGAAATAGACTGTGGTTTAGTGGTTCACATTTGGGTATGAAACATATGGACGAGTTTAGCTTACAGGAGGCGGTAGTCTTCACACGCGCTTTAAATAAAAATCATGTATTTCATACCAAAATATAAATTTGTAAACCACGTTGGTGATGTGTATCTTATAACTACTACTTGAAATATTCAGTCTAATTTTACATATTTTGGGAGTTATACTTCTCTGGAACCCTACAGTAAATGTATTAATGCGATGTCACAATGCAGTTTTCCCAATTGGTCACATCCGGTAACGTTCACATTTACCATACCGCAGTTGTTCCACCTTTACGTAAAGTCATAGTAATGGTACATAGGTTTATCGTTTATGATGCAGAAGCAATTTTAACATATACTAATGAGGTAGCCTGTCCAAACTGTAATGTACTTTGTTGACTTAGAAACATATGTAAAAGTACATTTATAAATATTTTGTCTACAGTCATACAACAGACAAGCACAGTATATTGTCTCACTGGTGAAATGCAGTTTGATATAAATATGTTAGATCAAAGTCGCCACACTATAAGGCAATCATACATTTTTTCTCATTAATTTATATAATAGACTAATGTATCTCTGACAGGTAAAAACAACCCAAAAATGAAATTTAGTAAGGAAATTGTTTCAAACATGCGCAAATGTTCAGTTTTATTCATCAGTTAAAAAGTATATTCGGATGAGAACCCCCCCCTCTTACCCCCCCCCCCCCACCTCCCCCCGACACACACACACACACACAAACACACACAACATACCTTCTTTCCGGATATGTTACCCTATCGGGATCAACTTGCATTAGTTCGTGTCAAAACATTATCTCGCATGCCGCTTTTAAAAATGGAATTGTAAACAAATGTTTAAAATGACTACAATAAACAACAAAATATGAGCTAGATACTTAAATATATTAAGTTTCTTTATTGAGCCGCTTCTAAATGGGTTGCAAAATTGAGGCATTGATGTGAGTAAAAGTATTTGATATTGCATGTTTCAGTTAGCTGTAATTTTGAAATTTTACTAACAATTTACTTTTCTAAATGAGTTGAAATATGTGCTTGTAGTAATTTAAAAGGTATTTGAAAAAGTCTTAAGTATGAGGCTAGGAGATTTGTTACGTGCATGTTGTCATACAGTTTACAGCTGTATGCAAAATCGCGGTACAAATAAAATCTCTCTGACCTATCCCTACAAATATTCTTTAAGGGAATATTTCTTCTTTCAGTTTTATATACGTTTGCTTTTTAACAATTAGAAAGGGTCTGCTTTTCTTAGTATTTTATATGCCATCCCTTAGCCTATCTCTATTGCGAAATAGTTATGAAATTAACCACTCTACATTGTTCTTCATTATGTTATATGAAGTAATATATCGCTGCAAAAGTATAGAAAAGTATTTAATTCAAAGTAAGATCTACGTATGAATTGATTATTACATAAATACGAGGTTTAGTTCGTATCCACAAGAAAGAAATATACAACATTTAGAATGAGCAAAATATGTGGCATCTCTCCCGTATGTGTGGACAAGTTTAAAATGACCCGAAAAGGCATTTATAGTCGGAAGAATTCTAAAGCGATATAATCTAATTATGAACACATGTTTCCTCTTTTCTATAACACTATTTTATATAAAAAATTGTCATTGTTTGAAAACAGGATGTAAAGTTTAAGAAATGTGATACGTCGTTTTAGATAATTTATCCCTGTTCATGCAAATTATTCCAAAAGTAACCTTTCTTTGATATTTCTTAAAATAATGTAACTTTGAGAAGCTCTACATAGCCCAATTGTTTTGTCACCAGATTATTAGAAATTTCGGAAAGGGTGATACAATTTTAAACGTTGCTGAACATGATCAAATTATTTTTACGAATTCAATAGTTCTAAAGATGACGTCATAAAACAGTTTGCCCAGGCTGTCATGGTTGACTGATTCGAGTGTTCCATATCCAGAATTTATCTTCTGGTATTGTTCTTTAAGAAATGTATTATCTTAAGTCTCTACTAAAATGTGCAAGGTTCGGCCATATTTTAGAATTTATAAGCCGGGCTATGACGGGAACTTCAACAAAAAGACCAGTCAAGTATAGAGTCTCCAGCCTATAGGAGTTTGAGCTAATTATTATTAATTGAAGATTGTTAGTTTGAGCACCTATGCGATAGGACTCGTATGTTATTGATTCAAAGACATTGTCTGACGGGAACTTCAACAAAAAGACCAGTTAAGTATAGAGTCTCCAGCCTATAGGAATTTGAGGTAATTATAATTAATTGAAGATTGTTAGTTTGAAACATTTAGTGATTTGCCTGATCACCCTTGTTATCCGGATAATACGAAATGCTGTGATAATTCCAAAATGCTACAAAATGACAGATGAACGCTTCTGAAAATTTCAGGTTTTTCGGTAAGTTGCTGTGGTTTGATAAGAGATTTTAACTACCAGATTTTGCCAAAAGAACGAATGGTGATTTGTTTCCATGGAACTCAAACTATTTTACTTTATTTTTGTGAATACAAAACACAGTACTAGTATGTTAGATAGTTTACAAAATCCATATAAGTTTAGTTTGAAAATTCATGGAAAATATTTAGAATTGTTTTTATGCTTGTAATTCACTGTATATACAGCTCTACCATTTCACTATCTGACATAGTTTAGAGTAAGTTGTTTACGTTTGCCGTTTTTATGTCAAAACCATTTATATTGATCCTTGTGTGAAAAATAGATAATAGCCGAAAATGACCATGGATAATTCCCTAATTGTGTTGCCTTTGAAAGTGGATAATAGCCGTCATTGACTTCTTTCATGTTTTGGTGAATGAGTTTGTAACAACATGATTATTTGAACTTGTTAACGATTTTTAGCTCGACTATTCAAAGAATAGTAGAGCTATTGGACTCACCCATGCGTCGGCGTTGGTGTCCCGATTTGGTTAAGGTTTTGTATGTAAGCGGGTATCTCAGTAACCACTTGTGGGAATTGATTGAAACTTCACACACTTATTCACTGTGATAAACTGACCTACATTGCACAGGTTCCATAACTCTATTTTGCTTTTTTACAAAATTATGCCCCTTTTACGACTAAGAAATTCTTGGTTAAGGTTTTGTATGTAAGCTAGTTTCTCAGTAACCACTTGTGGGAATGGATTGAAACTTCACACACTTATTCACTGTGATGAACTGACCTACACTGCACAGGTTCCATAACTCTATTTTGCTTTTTTTACAAAATTATGTCTCTTTTTCGAAATTCTTGGTTAAGGTTTTGTATGTAAGCTGGTATCTCAGTTCTCACTAATGGGAATGAATTGAAACTTCACACACTTATTCACTGTCATGATTTGACATGCACTGTGCAGGTCCCATAACTCTATTTTGCTTTTTTTCAAAATTATGTCCCTTTTTCAACTTAGCAGTTTTTGGTTTTAAGTTTTTGTATGTAAGCTGTTATTTTAGTATCCACTAATGGGAAAGGATTGAAACTTCACACACTCAGTCATGAGTATCAGTCATGAGCTGATAAGCACTGTGAAGGTTCCATAACCTGTTTTCCCATTTTAACAAAATTATGCCTCTTTTTTGACTTTTGTATTCAATCAGTTGACAAGGCTGTTGAATAGTCGAACGTTGCTGTCCTCCGACAGCTCTTGTTATACTGTCAACAGGCACAGCAGCCTAATAAGTAGAGCAGAGCATAAGAAACCCATCGCAGATTAAGAGGTTTTGCCTCATATGTTATCGAAAAGAAATGTTAACACTCTCTTTCCATGAATGTAATTCTTACAATTACAGAGATAGTCCGAATGATGACTTTGGATAAAGACCCGATAAAGAATGGCGAAAAGATATGGCCATATATTGGCGCTTGTTTCAGTGCTGGTGGGGGTACCCGGCAGATCTTTGGCTCCTTTAGAAATGACTTTTGGAGTTTGGCTGGAGGTTATCTTCAACCTACCAAGATCTACGAGACGTATAATACTGTCTTCAAAAAAGTCCAGGATTTTCAACACCACAAAACATACCACAGATTTTGAACAGCAGTCAAAATACCATGGTTTTTATAGCCCAAGGAACAAAGCAAAAAAAAAAAGATCTCAATTACAATTCATAACACCAACTTAAACTTACAGAAGAAGAGGGAATGGGATATTGAACAAATATTAAGTTAATGAACGTAGATCTTATCCTATACACTGTGACCAACTCTTTATATTTCAGTATAGAAATGCATGTGAGTCTTGTATTGCAGATGCAGATGAAATTTTGGTAGGGGGACAAATTTGTATGGAAAAGTTAACAAGTGTACTAAATTATTAAGTACAATATCAAACTATTATCAGTTAAGGGATTAAGGGAATGTACTTCTATGAATTCACAGCAGTATACAACATATTCCAGCAAAACTGACCCTATTTTCACACTCTTAAAATGCTAACAGACCCCTAGCATACTTAATTTCTAAATATGGGTGTACCCCCTCCCCCTGTGGAATCTCAGCACATTTAGATTCAGGTGTTAAATTTACCTGTTCTGGTTTGTTTAATATTTTACCAAAATCTAGCAGAAAAGATACAGGCGTGTAAGCTTTAGAACCTTCTGACAGCGGACTTGAGTTTTAAAACAGAACTTTAAAAAGATATAGACATTTACCCTTTTGAAAAAATATTTCAGGAACATCTGGTACTGACCATGTGTATAAAACATTACCTTGGGCATGCTACAGCCATTAGTTACCACATTTTATGAGTATACTTCTTCAATATACAACAATCGGTACCTTTAGAACAGCATATGCAAAATATCAAACTACAATATTGGCTATTATCCTCATAGCATTTCGGGCTTTATCTTCGAAATTTTTATGAACACTTCGGTCAGTATCCATCGACTACTACATATGCTTATATATTTGTCAATGTGGGTTATTTGATCTAAAATAAAAACTTTTGAACATGTTTATATCATTGTTTATATGATAACTGAATAATACAAAATAATATTCATTACCGAAAGGATCCCTGAAATTGTCTAGCTCATAATTGAAATCATTTACGAATCATTGGTACACGAATCATTTAGGCAAAGTAGCCAGAGGTAAATTTTATATACGAGATATTTAGTCACACCAGCTATACGTTTTAACAAAGGACATTCTATTTCGTTTGTCAGCTAGTCTAAGACATAGTCACCTTAGCGACTGGACCTATTTCATTGTTCAAGATACTAAAGGCGTAGGCACTTCCCTGGGTCATATAACACGTATCCTGAGAAAGATATATCTTTGAAATTAAGATTGTGATCTACAATTTGAGGGGTTTTACCGCCGATATGATAATAATATTTATACTATATACGGAATTTCAAAGAACGAAATGAAATTCTTGTGCCTTTTATAAGCAATTTTATAAGCAATACTGAAAATGTGGTTCTCAGCACATCACTTCGTCTTAGTAGCCATATTTCTTCCAAAAAACGTTATCGGTCCTTTGATTGTTCAACAATGAAACGACACAAAAAGAGAAAGTTGGCAGTTAGCATTTACATCATTAATACTGCAGTAAACTGCTAAAACTGCCAGTAGTTAACTGCTACAATGTTCAGGGGTTACAGCAGTTAATTATTATATTTATTTATGTTATTACAGTCTCATCAATGTACAAAATACATGGAATAAAAACATATTCCCATGTTAAAACATATGAGCCGCACCATGAGAAAACCAACATAGTGGGTTTGCGACAAGCATGGATCCAGACCAGCCTGCGCATCCGCGCTGTCTGGTCAGGATCCATGCTGTTCGCTTTTAAAGCCTATTGGGATTGGAGAAACCGTAAGCGAACAGCATGGATTCTGACCAGACTGCGCGGATGCGCAGGCTGGTCTGGATCCATGCTGGTCGCAAACCCACTATGTTGGTTTTCTCATGGCACGGCTCATATTATACTTAAAATGTACATATAACTAAAGTACATTGTCATTCATAAATGAATTACAAGATACTTTTAATAAACTATTTATTGACATCTACATTACTGTATGAATAATAGTCACAATGCTAATCCAAGGTTTCAGTACTACATTAAATGTTTTAGAATAAGACACTGGGAATAGAAAGTTTTTTGATAATGGGCAGCTATAGGAAAATCACATTTTTTATAACATTTTCGCTAATATAGTCGTTAAGAAACGCATGACCTATAATATGGTGAAATAAAATGTATAGGTCCGTGTGTTTGATTTTGAGACATTTGCCCATGATTATAGAGACCCGCACATAACATGCTGATTTTAAGACATCATTTGAAATTCTTAACCTGTCAGACGTTTTAATATTATATTTTATTTGTAGAAAGATAGTAACGTAGTCGGTTAATTAAGTAAATTTACTCACGGATTGTCATTAATTTATGAAGCGATTTTCATGTCTGTGTTTTATTCTACGTTTCCCTGAAAATGGCGTTAAGCCATTACTTCCAGTTTATCAAACTTGCAGAACAAATCTAAAGCTAGAAGTAGAGCATTATTACTGCTCTTACTGATACTACTGTAACGTTACAGTCAACTTAGGTCCTCGTCAGGAACAGTATGAGATCAGCAAACAACGCAGGATTCGTCGACGGAAATCGGTCAGCTCTGTTTGAAATCGTAGGTTTTTGTCATGTTTCATGTGTTAGAAAAGGGCTTGTATCTTTGTAACAATGGCAATACACAGTGTTTAGTGGGGCTTGAGGATGCATTGAACCACGCTGACATATTGCTAGGATGTTTGTCATTGCATTGTCGACACACTTCATGGCCCTGGGTGCCGGGACTAGCGACGCAAAATATATGTTATATTTCATCAGTTTTCGGTTTTCCACTATTGTGTTTCAAGGTCTAAATAGCCATGTATATGCACTGGCACCCTATTTTGCTTACACAATACTTGTACGCGGATCGACACTGGAATCATATATTCTCCGTCATCATTCTTCGTCGTCGGCATTCTTCTTCGACAAAAATACCCGTCGTCAGCATTCTTTGTCTTCAGCATTCTTCGTTGTCGGCATTTTCATCGTCGGCATTCCTCGTCGTCGGCATTCTTTGTCGTTGATATTATCTTTATCGGAATGTTTTGTCGTCGGCATTCGTTTTCACTAGCATTCTTCGTCCTGGGAATAATTCCTCGGTTGCATTCTTCTTCGTCGTCATTATCAATCGTGGGCATTCTTTTTCGTCGGCTTTTGTCGTCGGCGGCATTCTTCAGAATTCGCCGTCGTCTGTGTTAGTGGTTTTCCTTTGCATTCTTCGTCATCATTCTTTGCTAGCAATCATCATATCATATCACATTCATATCATATCATATCATATCATACCATACCATACCATACCATACCATATCATACCATACCATACCATACCATATCATATCATATCATACCATACCATACCATATCATATCATATCATATCATCATTATCATTATCATCATAAAAATGATTGCCAGCATTAAATTAGGCATGGAATACGAAATGACAATGATCAATAAATAATATTATTACTTTTGTTGACCAATAGGAATATAAAAAGATAACAATGTCATTTGAGAGAAAAACCTATTGAATAGTCGGTCATACAAGGCAGAAAGTCATATTTTTTACCGAGCCTGTTCTATGGCCTAGTAGTCTGTACTTTCATAATGTTAACCAATGTTTTATTTCCCACTCGTTATTTTACACAGTCGTTTTAAACAAAAGTACTTGTTGTTATCATGAATCACGCATTTGAAGCTCATTCTTTATGATTTGAAATATGAGTGTTTACCTCTTTTCTAGGATATTGATCAACGCTCTAAGTAAAATAGTTGACTACGTTTAACCTTGTTCTGTTTATGATTTGTTCATTTGTTCAGTAAATTCAAAATTAATGTCCTAATACAATTAATTTTAGCATAAACGTGACATTATTCAGGAAGAATTGCAAAGGCTCAAGTACTTCCAAGAAAGATGTTAATATATCCTTCTATTTACCGCCTGCACCACTTCGTTACATCCGCGGAAAATTTTGACAGCTAATTAAGTGGAAAAGGAACGTGAAACTAGGACGGTGTCCTCATGACACTTGTGAATAAAATCATTGTAAAGAAGTTAAATATAATTATTTTTGTAGTTCTGAAACTGTTTTGAGCATTGTTCTTTTATTCTAGTGCCATATCATGTTGAACTTGCATGACAGGTCCAGAACAACGGTTTAATCTTTCTTTTTCACATTGCTACATAAACTTTCGGTTAATTTGCTATATCATACGTCTTAGCTATGCAGAATGTCTGAACGACGAAAACATTTTTATACCCAAACCGTTAAAACTACTCAGTAACGAAGGCGGGCATCTATAAAATACCGTACGTACAAGTCACGGACAGGACTTAATAAACTTTATAAAGTATACACTTCTTTAATAAAAACAGAATAATGCACTGTATAAGAGCCGGTTGCCAAGTTTGTGAATACGGGTGCTAGCTTGTTCTCACCATGGTCGTTTTCCGAAAAAGATATTCCCGTGTGAAGCATTAAAAGAGAAACTGACTGCTGACTTTTCGTAACCTCTTGGTTATTGTTTAAAAATACTAATGATGTGTCGAAAATTATTATAATAAGTTGGAAATTTATCTCAGAATTGATTTAAAATAAATAAGATTCTAATTTGTTTGTTTCTGTTACAACACGTTTACGCTAAAATGACGTCACGTTAACGTGCGATGACATCAATATTTTAATTGCGACCAAGAAAGAGCGCTGCTATGTTTTATCTACTGTTTTATATTAAGAGCATATTAGAATCGAAATAATGTATAGCAAAATCGTGTTTACTTAAATTAATACACTCGAATCGGTTATACGTCCCGAGAATAATTCACTCGGGCTACGCCCTCGTGAAATTATTCCGCGGTCGTTTAACCTATTTTCGTGCATTAATAACGTTAAAACACGGTTTTTCTATGCATTATTTCTTAAATAAACTAATGATTACACCACAATCCATCGAACTTTGGTTAATGTTGTTGTGAACCGCAAAGTAAATCAACTCAATTACACATTAGCATTTGGAAGGCGTATATACATATATACTTTTTTTAACCACGCAGTGTTAAAGTTATTTCAGGCAAATTAACCTAATTTTAGGCTTCCTATCTCCGCATAGGGAAAAAGATAGTGCCACTAACTTTTGTCGTAAATATAACTTATTCCTATATAAAACCCTCTCTGCAATATTTTTCCACTACAGTTTCTTTTTGTTGCGTGCCTTCTTTGCGATACATGGCTCCATGGCTGTTTTTGGAGTGCTCTGCGCTTCCGGAAAATCTACCCTTATTACATAGGCTAACCTTTTAATTTGATAAATACAACTACTTTTACATATAAACGCACAGCCTTCCTCTCTCCCCAATACCCATCCCCAACCCCTCTCGAACGGCTTGCTTGGTGGCACCACATGCAACATCCTGCTGGTACAGCTCAAGTCTTGAAATATGAATACACATTAGAAGGGTTCGGTGAACAACTCCCTTAAAAAGAAGCGGCTGGCAGAGTTTCATATTTCTATTATTCTTGGAAAGAACCTGTATTTAAATTTATCTGTTGCTGAAGGGTGCTGTTTATTCTAGAATAAATATAATGATCTGGTCGAGGTACTGAGATCTTTCTAAGTACTTTCAAGCTGTTGTGGTGAACCTCAAAGAAGTTGTTCAGTTTTTAATTATAACATAAATGTACTTTCCTTATTCATGTCACCCAATTGCTATAGATAGCTAATGTTGTCTATTTATGTTCTACCGATTTCAAGTGTTACTTGTATCACAGTGGTTGTTGTTTGGTTTGCCTTTTTTTCAACTGATTCCCAAACCAGTAAGTGTAATCATGTAAGTGAATATGTCTACTGATAACGAATCATGCTGCTCATTTCGGACCATTTCAAACCATTTCAGCTTTATGTATGTGTTCTGTTATGGTATGGTATGGATTCCAAACAGACAAATAGTATTCAATTATTGTTTTTACCATGGTGACATAAGCATTGGCTTTTTGTTTCAGATCTGGCGAAATGGAGACAGTGGCATAAGAATCCCAACATGTTTGCACACTGCATTTACTTTGAATGTCCCCAAACTGTGTGTGCAGTTCGAATAAAACTAATGCAGCACATAAAAATATATGTTTCGAGCAAGTAAATTAAATTAAGGGAGATTATATTTAAACGTAAACAAAATTGAGTCCGCCAAATGGGTTCCTGTAAGCTACACTTTCACTTAACGTCTTTTTGCATTGTATGAAGGTGTAACGGATTCTTTATTTCAATCTGGATTTATACTTCGGGCAAATGCTATGAGTAAATTAAACGAAAGGACAAAATTTGAATAGTAAAGGAAATGGCAGCATCTCCTATACACAGAACTTCCTCTCAGTATATTTTGTCACTGTTTGAAGTTTCATCTAAACTTTGCAAAAATGCCTGCCTATTTTCTAAGCAATATTTAGTGAAAAGTTTCGTAAAATTGATATTTCAATTTACATCAAAATGCCCGGTGCATAAGAGTATACATGGTGTCATTAAATGAAATATGCCAATATTGGCAATGTAAAGTTAGATACTTTATCTAAATGTCTACAGTTTACATTTTTTACTGTCTTTACAGATTTTTTATTTAATTTTTATTTTCTATTTTTAATTTCAAAGTTTCGCGGACGGGAAACATAACTTCCAAATCGGGAAACACAGGTACCGGTATGTATATTTACATTGAATTGCATTTAGTCAGAATTATGACTCCTTTTTCACTCAGAAAATTCAAGTTTTTGTTCAGGTCCGCGTGAAGCTTTTAATGATGCATACTATTGCATAAAATCATTTTGGGCCAGTATAATTCTATGCAACAAAAAATTTAAATCAAGAACTTCTTATGCACGAGTATAAACTGTGTCTTTGTCAGAATTAAGTGTTGAAGCATCTTGAAATAGCAATCATCAAGCAGTGAAATGTCAAACAGTGTTTTATTAGTATCATCTGTGTAACTGAAGTACTCTATTAAAGACAATCAATTCTATATAAGCCTACATAAGGAGCTTCCCGATCGGGAAGTTAAGTTTCCAATTGAAGAAATTTTGAAATTAGTGTTGAATAAAAATTTATTAGGATATTTAAGAAAATTTGAACGAACAGTAGAAATTTAGACATATTTTTCAGTTAAGGATACCAAGCATATTCTTATGCACCGGGATTTTTGAAAAAAAAGTGATTTTACTTCCCGAATGGGAAGCAAGTAACTATATTTTATATAAAGTTTCCCATTCAGGAAGTAGGGAAACCCAGTTGTTGACTGCCCAAATGTGAAGTTTCTCCTACTGATACCGGATATTACGCTACTTAACACATTGTTTTCATTACATATGGTTTATCCACATCTTCAGCGCACATATCGGAATACCAAATTGACAGGTATGCCTGTATGAATATTTTATAAAATAACTTAATATATTGTATTTAAACACCACTGTTATAAATAAAAGATTGGAAATGTTTATAGTCTCTGAACGCTCTTGTAACAATGCAATGTTTAATCTTTTATTTACATGTATATTATATTTAGTATAAACTTTAAATGTCGGAAATTATACACGCGTTTTTTTGCCTTCATTGAGAAGTAACAAGAAAATATATATGTTTATTTGACATATTAAATAATCTTTTACTTATGAAAACATAATTTTATATTTCAGTTTATATCTAAAAGAGATGAATTTGCAATTATTTCGATCTAATACTGAAAATAACAAATATACATCTTCAAAAGGGGAATTTGCAACTTGGTGAAACTTTAACACTTGAACACAAGCAAAAAGCATTTGAATATTATCCGTATAATTAGAAGACAGCACCTTAAATAAATAAACGTTTTTCATTATGCTTTTTCTAAATTGTAGTATTGTTGAATGGTGCAGGTTCCTCTTTGAGATATGTGATAAGCTATGCCGGAGATTCATCAAAAAATGTCATAACGTTTCAATAAAGACTGAAATAATTTTTTCATGAAATATATCAGCATTAGTTCGGTGCAACGAATCTGCGTTTCATTTTTTATTACTAGCACACTAATTAGGTAGGTCCGGTCTGTAATACTAAAATCGTAGTCAACAGGAAATAAACTTGTTTCACTTTCGTAAATCTATTATTCTAATAAATTATATGTTAAAATAGCATACATGTATGTGAGATATATATTAAACTGGAATGGCGATTGAACGCAAACTACACAAAAACTTGTATCAAAAAATGTATATATCAATTTCCTCTGAAAATAAGCTTTACTTCATATGTAATATCTTTTAGGAAATGGCCGCAGAAGTAAAGCCACAAGAAATTTTTATGGAGAACATTCAACTAAAGGAAGAAAATGAAAACCTTAAACGGTTTAAGGAAAGAGTTGAACGACATCCTGGCCTTGCATACGAAAGTCCAGTCTCAGATGAAAAGGAAGCTTGGTTGCGGTCTTTCTTGTATGATAAAGATACCAGAGTTGTTATAGATAGAACCCCTTCGTGCAATAAATTTTGCACACACTTCGTGAGTTTTCTTTGGATTCGTTAAGTCGGCTTTCAAAAATAATAATTCTGCTTGTAATATTTGTTATTTTGTGAATAATGTTTCGTTTCGGTAATTGTGCTAATACGAGGGTTATTCCAGCAATAATTGCGATTAGCTCCATTGTGCATAAAGTCACTTTTCACAGACACTTCGCTGTCCACATCTCGTCTTTTAGCATTTTAAAGCGACCTGAGCGTAGGTGTAGAGCATAGATAATGTTTTTACGATTTCAGCATATTTTCAATTTGTATCAGGAAACCTTTTCTCAACACTGTGCATATACTGTAATAGATAAACGAACTAGATAGAAAAACAGCAAAGTCGTTAAGTCTGCTTTTAAAATAACAGTGTAGATTCTCATATGCCTCTAATGAATAAAATATAAATTTATTAAAGGTATTGAAGAATCTGTTTAAAGTGTTGATGGTAGTGCTGGTTACTGCTTGTGTGATAACTGCGTATATGCTGACAGAACGAAGACATGAAAGGTTGTCAGCGTTACTCTATTTTTGTATTTTCTTATTGTAAACTAATCTCTGTTGATAGGATAAAAGGAATACTGTCATTTTCTTCTAGCGTTTAACTTTCAAATTGCGACATTCTGTATGGTCGTTACTCACAATATGATATAGATGTTGTACTGTTGAAATGTATTTATGTTTCAGCTATGAAATTTCTTGATACATATACTTGTAACTATTTATATAATATGCACGTAAATGTTAAAATATTTTACTTCATATATATTGGTACTGGTTTGAATGTAAAGGCTCATAATGCCTTTGTTCATAATTTTTGTTACGAACCTAAAACATGCCTAGTTCCTTTTTAAATCCTAGCTTCAACACACTCTTTCCTCAGATTTTGGCAAAGGTCTGAATATTGATTGATGACATAGTAGAAAATATAATTGAATCCAATGTTTATGATTAATGCCCTTTATTACCCTAACCGTATTTGATCATGTGTATTAATTAGTAAAAGTAGTGATTTTCTAACCATGTAATTATGTATAACATCCCTTAGGTTAACTGCTTTATTATTTTTTGTATTGCTCGTACATGCTGTGAAATGTTGTACAAGCAGTTTTTTACTACGTGCATCGGTGCGTTTCTCTGAATTAAGACGCGGGAGTCAGTGTTAATTATTTATGTAGGTCAAATGTTTCCATTCTCAATATTGATATCAGTTTTGCTCATAAGACCATCAGAAACTATAACGTTTTGTATCGGTTCCTCCTTTCCCTTCCATTATCTTAAAACATCTACGATTATAATATTTAGTTTCAGTAAAATGCAATACTAATCTCCCTTTAATTCAAAACATTACTTTTTTCAGTGCACTGCAAGCTTTGGTTTCCACAGCAACATCGTCTAAGAAAGAGCCGACCGGAGTTTACGGTGGCATTTTACCTATCATCGCTAATAAAGCTGGAAACACAGTTCAAGACACCATACAGAAGAATTACTTAAACATCGGTTTGTATACTGCAATATACCGGTACTCAATCGTAGCAGATACTTACAGTATATAGCATTCCCTTATGTATCAAGAAATAGAACCTTGTTTCGTGTATAAAATACTACGTTCAATTTTATACATTTGAAGAGATGTATTATGCAAAGGCTCGTGTCATCTGTCTGTACGAATGTCTCTCTGTACATATGTTCAATAATAACTTTAGTTGCTTTGGATAATGAATCACAAACTTCCTAATAAGCATTAAATGACTTGTGTTGAGTTTAAGGTCAGTTGGTCACAGGTCAGGGTCCTTGTGACTGTTAGTACAAATATCATTTTGCATTTCATTTCCGCTCAGTAAATTGAGAATGCTTTCTCAAACTTGATATATAAATTGCACATGGGAAGTGCATGACCTCTTATGATTTTGAGGTTAGTGGGCCAAAGGTGAAGGTGAAAGTGACTATTTTGCAAATATCGTTTCCGCTAAATGACCTAAGAATGCTTGTGACACACAGACGTTACATGCATATTGTTCATGGGCATTCAATGATTCCAACTGATCTCGAGGTCATAGATGGAAAGGTCAAGGTCACAGTGACTGTCAGTACAACTTTTCCTGCTCAATATTTTGAGAATTCCTTAACCTAACATCCTCACAACAGGCAGGTATATAACCCAAAGACAGTGCATGATATCAACTTTAAGGTCTCTTGATCACAGGTCAAGGTCACAATGACTGTTCTTGCAAAGACTGTTTCCGCTTAATGTTAAAGAGCGTTTTGACCAATGACCTTCACACTTTGCTCATGGTAAGTTAAATATTATCATTCATTTTAAGGTCAGTGAGTCACAAGCCAGGGTCACGGTGAGAGTTTAACAAAGATAGTGTCCGTTCGATACTTTGAGAATACCTTGACATAAGATCCACAAACTTAATATGTTTATTATTCATTTTAAGTGGGTGATCTCTATTGCTTTTAAATCCAGTGGGCCAATGATATAGGTCTTTTACGCTAAAAACAGTAAATCTAAAAACAATTTTCCTTTGGATTCTGTTACAAGTTAGGCACATTGCACACTTGCAGTGGGTGACTCCTATTGATTTATGAAGCATATGGTCAAAGGTCTGGGTCACTTAATGACTGTTAATAGAAAAAAAACCGCTTCTTTACGATATCTTGAGAGCGATTTTAACATGATTTACACATAGCACATTGACAGTAAAGGAACTATATTGATTTTAAGGTAAGAGCGTTTAAGGGCAAGGTCATAGTGACTGTAAAAGGAAACATGTAAAGTGATCATACAGACGTATTATATGTGATGGAACTTGATATCCATCTGTTTGTTTCCCGTCTAGTTTCCGCTCAATTAGTAAATTACTTCTATGATTTTCAAGATTGATATGCGTTTGGCTTATGGCGTATAATGCCACATCCAGCGGTTTTCTTGTTGTTCTTTGTTGTTATGTGAGCTTTTAAAATATGTATTTAAAGCTGCAAAGCTTAATCATTCACGAATAATACGTTATCATCTGATTTAGGGTTGCGTCAAGACTACCAACTTCAGGAATGTCAAGGATCACAACTTAAACAGTCTTTCCCCGACGTGGATTATTCTCTGCTCGGCTATAACATATTGAAGGGCTTCCCGCTCGCCACCGGTCATGACCCTGGCTTCACATACCCAATATTTCGGCATGATTACTCTTCTGGTGGCATGACCGCCGACTGCCGGTACAGTGTACCACGTGGCCTTGTAGTTATCCCGGATGTCTCGTGCGTAACTTCGTTCTCATCAACAGCAATACAGACAAAATACGAATTTTCAAAGGCGTTGTCAGTTTCCGCTAGTGTAAGCGGAGGTGGATGGGGAGTGAGCTTTTCTGCAAGTGCAGGGTACAAACAGTCTTCGTCAGAAATGTCCACTGGAGAATCAGTCTACATTATATCGTCTGCTCATTGTAATTATTACTTTAGTAAGCTAATAACAGAAGAGGCTCCACAGTTTGACAAAGTCTTTGTCAAATGGATTCACAAACTGAATGAAACGGATTGGGATCCTGAACTGTACTTCGAATTCTTCGAGACATACGGAACACATTTTCCAACTGAGGTTACTTTTGGTGCACGATTTATCTACGAGCATAAAATGTCGTCTTCCAAGTATGAAAGTGAAAAGAAAAGCGGGAAGAATGTTGCTGTTCAAGCAAGCTACTCAGGATTGTTTAGTGTAGGCGCTGGTTTCAGTTTAGATTCCGAGCAGCGACAGGCAGCGTCCGAATTCTCGAAATCAGTTGAAACCAAGACAATCACTGTTGGTGCAGCACCGCCTTCAAACGGCGATGCTATGACGTGGGCGTCAGAGGTCAAGACAAGTCCAGTACCGACAGCGTATAAACTATCATCGATCGAACTTCTGTTTACTGACAGATACATGGGGAAACTGAATGTAGATTACGGACGTATTCGTAAAAATATAGACACTAAGAAGCATGAATATTGCCTATATCTGAGGACACAAGGGACAGTTGAGTCATGTGATAGTCTGGTTGCCGGACTTGAGTTGGCAAAGACAAGATTATTCAATCATTACAAAGAAATGCAGGTTTCTTTGAGTTCGGAATGTATCGAGAAATGTTTGGAAGAAGTAGAATGTGTTGCAGTGACAACTTGTATTACTTGCAAGAGTGACAATTATGCATACAATACTTGCTACATGTACACAGAAAGAGGATACTCGACTGGAGGGGAGAAAACTGAAACAGAAAACGCAGTATGGCAAAGCAATATATTTCCAGAGAAAATTAAATCTCAGATTGAACTTAGCGACACAGCAATTGTCGGCGTACCGCGCGGGTTTGAAAATGATCAAGACAAAAATGCAAATCAAAGAAAATGTCACGAGCTTTGCATGAAGGACGCCCACTGTGTTGCGTACACGCACTGTTACTGTCCTAGCAAAATAGTGAAGTGCAATATGTATAGCAAGGAGAGAATATCGGGCTTGGATAAACAATCTGGCACGACGACATTTTTCATTTCGAGCCGTCAGCATTTCGAAACAACTACTCGGGTACCAACCAAAGTTGGATAACAACAACAACAACAACAACAACAACAAATGTACCGTGGGATAACAGCAAACGAGTGATATCGACTCTTGTTTTCATGTTATTCAATGATTATATTTTTTCATGAACAACAATTATTTTAGTCTTTTTAACGATTCCACGGTAAACTGATCACGGATTAACAAAGTAATGTTCTACGACTGAATGTTCTTGAATGGAAAAAAAAGATGTATAATAGAACTTAAATAAATTCATGCTATATCAACGAATGTTTCATCTTTTATGTTTAGTTAGTACAGTGATGTCAATGAATGGTTGATCTATGCTGGGCACTAACTTCAGTCTTTGTCCATGAATGGTTGGTTTTTAAACGCTCAATAAGTAAGTCCAATGCTATGTCCATAAGTGATAACCAGAAGAAAAAAGCCATACAATATCTCTAAATTCCTATACTTTATTGTATTGTAACTAAATTCTTTAACGTTTATATAAATAATCAATCTTTTATGGACATAAACTAAATTGCATGGCATGGCCATAAATGAATGATCTCAAACGGACAGAATACTGCGTGGAACTTATTTATCACTGGCACCAGAAAGAAAAGGCCATTGTACATATTGAACCTACCCCTAGGTATACTATAAAACCATGCTCAAAAATGGGATAGTGTACTAATTCATTTTAATCGCGCATTTCTCACATAAAACGCGCAGTTCAGTAAATGGATATTGTGCATATTAGTTGTAACTTATCAGTCAAATTTCGTCAATAATTCTTAGCGTAGTTTATAGTTTCATCAATGTTACAGGATAATACTTGGATAAACTTTCCTAATAAACTTCCTGTCTAGAGGCAACATCATTCTGATTGGCTGATGTGTAAATGTATGTCAATTGTCGCTTACTACACGTGCAACTAGAATGTTTATATTCATATTTACAACTTAAACTTGAAATTAAAAAAGATTTTTGTCGGGGCCCCTCATTTAACACCATAAGAACAATTACCCGCCTTGAGTGCAATAATGAGTGGTAAAATGTTGTACGGGGTTGTTTACATTATAAACTCTTTAATAACTTCGTTCATGTTAATTTATGTATGGCTTTGGAAAGCTTATTGTTCCCCGCCTTTTTCGAAGAAAAAAGGAGGACAAAGAAAAAGGCTGCGTCCTTCCGTCCTTCCTTCCGTCCGTCACACTTCGTGTCCGGTCCAAAACCCTGCCATCCATGAAGGAATTTTAAAATAACTTGGCATATGTGTTCACCATAGTAAGACGACGTGTCATGAGCAAGTCTTAGACCCCTATCTCCAGGGTCTAGGTCACACTTAGAGGTCAAAGGTTAAAAGAGTCTGTTTCGTGTCCGGTCCATAACTCTGCCATCCATGAAGGGATTTTGAAATAACTTGGCTTAAATGTTTACCATAAAGAGACAATATGTCAAGCGCAAGACCCAGATTCCTAGCTTCAACGTCAAGGTCACATTTAGAAGTCAAATGTTAACAGGGTCTGTTTCGTGTCCGGTTCATTACTCTGTCGTTCATCAAGGGACTTTGAAATTACTTGGTACAAATGTTCCCAATAATGCGTTGACATGTCAGGCACAGGATGCAGACCCCTAGCTCTAAGGTCAAGGTCACACTTAGAGGTCAAAGGCCAGATACAAGAATGACCTTGTCCGGAGCATTTCTTCTTCATGCATGGAGGGATTTTGATGTAACTTGGCACAATTGTTCACCATCATGAGACGGAGTGCATTGTGCAAGAACCAGGTCCCTAATTTTGAATGACTTTCCCTTATTGTTACTATAAATAGCTAATATAAAGTGTGAAATGATAGCTACTAAATATGTACATGTTTTTCCTCCTGTCCTTGTATAAACAGAAATATTTAATATTTAAAACATGACAGCTTAAAATATCTGAAGAAAACTGGACAATTCACGTTATGAAAGTTTTTCATTGAATTTGGGATAAATACAATCAATAGAGTAGCTCTATAGTGTAAGTTTAGAGTTTAGTCTGCTTTCAACACTTTGAAAGAGCTTATACTGAGTTTTCTTTTGTCTTTTAGTAAATTTAAAATCTAAGACTAAAACTCATAAAAATTCTGAGTGAAAGAGAATCAAATACTCTTTATATCAAGAATTTGTAACAGAGTTACCAACGTCCCCCGCCTAAGGACAGTTTTCACAAAACATACTGCATGCCAATACAACATCTTGGCATGAACAAAAAATAACAAGAGTGCCAGAATGTCACAATATACGCCCGTCATGTAGATGTTACAGGAAAACATATTCTGTATAAGTTTGGTAGACGGTAAGCCAAAACAATGACATATCCAATTCTTACAACCAGGTTAAAACATTTCAAGAATAAGCTATTTATATTAGCAACAAAGGGAAGTAAGTTTTGTTTTTATAAGTCAACAAAAAAACAACTCATTACCACCAGGTAGAGATACCTTAAAATACACCTAAAATTTGAAAGTAACATCTATGTTGTACCACAGAAAATTGGTCTTGATTTTTCCCTACGGTCAGTTAAAAAAAGTTTTAATATAAGTTATTTTTATTATCAACAAAGGGAAGTTAATCTTAAAAAATATAAGTCCACACAATAGATAGGTCAAAATACACCTGAAAACTAGATGTAACATGCATGTTGTACTACAGAAAAGTGGTCTCAATTTCCCCCACGACCAGTTATAAAAAGGTTACAATAAAAGCCATTTATAGTAATAACAAAGGGAAGTAATTCTAAACTAGGGACCTGGTTCTTGCGCATGACACTCCGTCTTATGATGGTGCACAATTGTGCCAAGTTACATAATAATCCCTCCATGCAGAAAAAGAAATGCTCCGGACAAAGTCATTCTTGTATCTACCCTTTGACCTTTAAGTGTGACCTTCATCTTAGACCCAGGGACCTGTTTCTTGCGCATGACACTCCGTCTTATAATGGTTAACATTTTTGTCAAGTTACATCAAAATCCCTCATGCATGAAGAAGAAATATTCTTGTATCATTTGACCTCTGAGTGTGAGCTTGACCTTAGGCCCAGGGACCTGGTTCTTGCGCATGACATTCCGTCTCAGGATGGTGAACATTTGTACCAAGTTACATGAAAATCACTCTATGCAAGAAGAGAATATGCTCCTGACAAAGTTTGTGGACGAACCCTCCTGCCGCCAGGGGCCTTCCCATAACACGTCCCGTTTTTCAAACCTGCGTATAAAATATGACGTCATAACTAGGTCTAGTCGCAGAATTCAGATTGGCGACATTGCTTTGAATAAACTTCAGACATTACAGAACAGATTGGTATATGTCGCCATTCTATCGCATGAGATCCAAAATATGGCTCTGAGCAGACACACTGTATGTATAATGTTTTATGTAGTCTTTATTGCACTTGACATTGGATTACGTAGTTATGTTTGTATGTCAATACATATATGATACTAAATATCTAGGATAGTTACATATTTTGTAGTTATCACAGACTCTACAAATCATTGCCGACACAAGAGTAAATATTCCGCCCCGACACAGCACTCACGTATTAAAAACACGTAAATCGCCTTGTTAATACACGACTTTTCTCCCCCGTTATTACATGCCCAGGTCCAGTGAAAACAGTACTTTTATACAACAATACCCTTCTGTTACCCTATATCAGTACAGTGCCAGTATCAAATGAGGCTTAGATAATTGGAATGTTTCGAAACTACATAAACCAGGCAGTGTCACGTGTATGTCAGCGTGTTGTGTGTTGCGTTTTGTTGATGCTGCGCTTTCCCTGTTGGATATGTATACTTGTATCTTAGACTACACGTTAAGAGATGCTAAATAACCAGTCAAATGGAAGACTATTTTTTAATTTTTTTTGCTAAGTAGAGCATTATCGTCCTTATGTTTATAGTCATTTTCTTTAAGATATCACGAGAAATATATGTGCCTGACAGTTTAATAATATTTTAATCATAAAATAATTCTGTTTCAGAAAACGTTGCAGAAACTTAGGCCAAACATTACCACTTATTATAAATTAGTAAATACTCGGTATTACATTCTAGTTAACTAAGCAGTGTGCTCATTAGACTGAAATATGTCCTCTTGCATAAAAATGACTATTTCATTTGCTTGTAATAAGCACTGACTCCAAGAATATGTAGGTCTAGGATATGTACATAGGGTCCCTAGAAATGTCAGCTATTCATTGCGGGCCTGCCTACATCTTAACTGAAGAGATTGATTTCTTTTAAAAAGACGCTACACAGTTTCTTCCTGAACTAGTCTGATGTTCCGTAAAAGACATACGTTATTTGATTCGTTTATGTTTCCACGTTTATACTAGCCATCTTAGACAAATCCTGACCTTCAGTAGCGTACTGAAATATACAAAGTAGGATCGACATATATTTTCAGAAGTGATGTAGCGACGAGAGCTGTTGTTCACGACTTAAAGACATTAGTTTTAAACGTAAAACAAACAAATGTTTTTCTAAGTTTATATTTTATCGATGCTTTTATTAACAAGGCAGTCTGAAAGACAGCTAAATCCCCCGCCACTGCTATGGATAGTGAAAGGGTAAACCCTTGACCTTTAGATGTGACCTTGACCTTGAACTGACATGGCTGGCTCATGAATTCTGCACAACGTCTTGATGAGGGGATCATTTGACCCATGTTTCATGAAAGTCCTTCAAGGGGTTTAGGAGATACAGAGCTCTAAACCTTGCACCTTGAGTTGTGACCTTGACCTTGAGTTGACATGACTGTCTCATGAGTTCTTGATGAGGTGATCACTTGACCCATGTTTGATGAAAATCCTTCATGGGGTTTTGGAGATACAGAGTGAACACAAAATGGAAGGCTCAAACCTTTGACCCTAAGTTGTGACCTTGACCTTGAGCCGGCATGGCTGACTCATAAGTTCTGCACATTGTTTTGATGAGGTGATCATTTGACCCAAGTTTTATAAAAGTCCTTCAAGGGGTTTAGGAGATAGAGAGCGGACAAGAAATGGAAGGCTAAAACCTTTGACCTTGAGTTGTGACCTTGACCTTGAGTCGGCATTGCTGACTCATAAGTTCTGCACATTGTTTTGATGAGGTGATCATTTGACCCAAGTTTTATAAAATTCCTTTAAGGGGTTTAGGAGATAGAGAGCGGACACGAAATGGAATGCTGAAACATTTGACCTTGAGTTGTGACCTTGACCTTGAGTCGGCATTGCTGACTCATAAGTTATGCACATCGCCTTGATGAGGTAATCATTTGACCCAAGTTTGATGAAAATCCTTCAAGGGGTTTAGGAGATATAGAGCGGACACAAAATGGAAGGCTCAAACCTTTGACCTTGAGTTGTGACCTTGACCTTGAGCCAACAAGGCTAACTCATGGGTTCTGCACATTGTCTTGATGAGGTAATCATTTGACACAAGTTTTATAAAATTCCTTCAAGGGGTTTAGGAGATATAGAGCGGACACAAAATGGAAGGCTCAAACCTTTGACCTTGAGTTGTGACCTTGACCTTGAGCCAACAAGGCTGACTCATAGGTTCTGCACATCGTCTTGATAAGATGATCATTTGATCCAAGTGTCATGAAAATCCTTCAAGGGGTTTAGGAGATATCGAGCGGACACGAAAGTGTTACGGACAGACGGACGGACGGACGGAGACCATTCCTATAACCCCCACCACTTGTGGCGGGGGATTAATAACTGAATTCTAAATTGGCATGCTGCGTAAGAAATAAAACACAGATTTGACATTTTTGTTCAGGAATTATGCATACTTATTTTAACATTACCGAAATATTGTATGCACTATTCTGATAAATTATTTCCAGTATATGAAAATAAACGCTTTGGAGGTATTGCTATAATATAAAGGTTGGTCTGGATCCATGCTGGTCGCAAACGCACTATGTTGGTTTTCTCATGGCGCGGCTCACAAATTGACTTTGGATTTTTTAATCTCTGTTTTATTGCTCTATTGTGCAATTCTGGGTCGACTCAGATGATTTTTACCTGTTCGGTAAATTGTTAGGAACCTGTGGATACCAACTCCATTGCTGGAGACTTTTTCTTTCAGTATCTCATTTGCAATCAAGTTATCATATATCTGTAAGACTTCCTTCAAGGGGAACTGCAACATTTGGCAACATTGATAGAAAGAGGTTGGTACAAAGTGTCGACAGATTATATAATCTCGATATTGTACGGATGTTGGTGCGGCCAACATGTAATTGTTATCACACTATTTAAGTTGTTCCTTCCTTTTTGCTGTCCTGTAAATTTGATTTTGTTTACATTTTATGTATTGTCAGTGAAGTTGATATGGATGAAAGAGTCTTACTTTCCGTTCTGATCACAGGAATCAGACTAACTCAAATCGTATTCGCTGGTAAGATTTACCTATCTATCTTCAGTATATGTGTAAAATAAATTCAATTTAAACTCATTTTATTTTTTAACGCACGATAACCTTCTATGATTTTTAAATTATTTTTACCATACAGTATCGACATAACAATTATCATTATTAGTACTTGTATTTGAGCATGGATAATGGAGGGATTGGAAGTTGGACCTGGTTTGAACAGTTCGCTAAAATATTTCTATTTTCAAGAAAGGAGTTTATACCGTTACTCACTTCTTTATGTATATCATATTTATATAACATTTGACATGATGACTACGAAACACTTGGACATAATTTTAATGTTTACAAAAGGATAAAAATCACTTCATAAATAATCTTTTCCAGGAAAAACCGTTGTCTGCTCAACGTTAAAATTCAAATTTTTCTATATCGTTGTTTAGGAAAAAGTACAGAATTCAGTAGCACGTGTTATAATTGTCATACTAAGCACTGCAAACGACATAACGTATATATTTACTGTAGACTATATCAATTACCTCATTCTCATTCATTAGATGTTAAGACAAACAATGGGAGATATCTTGTGTGCCTCAATTACCTCATTTTCATTCATTAGATGTTAATACAATCAATGGGAGATATCTTACGTGCCTCAATTACCTCATTCTCATTCATTAGATGTTAAGACAATCAATGGGAGATATCTTGTGTGCCTCAATTACCTTATTCTCATTCATTAGATTTATGACAATCAATAGGAGATATCTTGTGTGCCTCAATTACCTCATTCTCATTCATTAGATGTTACGACAATCAATGGGAGATATCTTGTGTGCCTCAATTACCTCATTCTCATTCATTAGATGTTAAGACAATCAATGGGAGATATCTTGTGTGCCTCAGTTACATCATTCTCATTCATTTGATGTAACGACAATCAATTGGAGATATCTTACGTGCCTCAATTACCTCATTCTCATTCGTTAGATGTTAAGACAATCAATGGGAGATATCTTACGTGCCTCAATTATCTCATTCTCATTCATTAGATGTAAAGACAACCAATGGGAGATATCGTGTGTGCCTCAATTACCTCATTTTCATTCATTAGATGTTAAGACAATCAATGGGAGATATCTTGTGTGCCTGAATTACCTCATTCTCATTCATTAGATGTTAAGACAATCAATGGGAGATACCTTGTGTGCGAGAAAGTGATTCCCGACAATCTCATTTTTCATATGTATGCGAACTGATTTATTACACAATAACGACAATTGTTTTTTAATAGTTTAAGACATAGAATTTATTAGTTGACGTGATTTGGGTAGAATATATTCTTAATACTTACTTAACACACCTGGCCCAATGAGTTTGCCGGCCACCAGAGAGTGCAGTACAGAAAACATGCATAATGTTACATAGATAAAACATTATTTTCCCAAAACTATGAACAGAGGTATTCAATACTTTCAATACCATACCTAAAACAGTATAGTACAAAAACGTGTAAAATGCCATAGAAAAGCACACAAACCCATAGATGCTAACAGGTAACATCAATTATCTCAATATCACAAATGTTAACGCATAAAAAATACGTACAAATATACTGAACTATTGTAACACCTGATACCTAAAATGTTTTAAATGATGAACCTCAAAAATAATCCATCCGACTGTTCCGCCCACACCTTTACCTAGAATCTCAGCTGTAATGGAGAAATCACCTTTTTAATGAAAAGCAACAGCGAAGTACATGTACGACTCAACACTTTCTAAAGCGTTTCGACAGATAGTAAAGTGCGACCTTTCCGGAAGTGCAGGCACTTTAATTTGTAAGTATTAATAAGGACAAATCTATCTTTACACAAACTGTGAAGGAAGTTTAACATGCTTTGCAAATCGTCTTCGATTTTAACAAATATGTCATCTGCATAAAGTAATATGGAGACTTTTCTTCCTTCTTTCTCAAAACCGAGGTCATGCCTTGTGTTTATGCCCACTATCCTTTTACTATGAGTGCGTTATTGTGTGTACCATATTTTTGTCGCCTATTGTCCCTGGGCGGTGCCATCTGTGTTGATTTTTTGTTGCTTGTTTGCTCTGTGTGTGTGTGTGTGTGTGTTTGCGTGTGCGTGTGCGTGTGTGTGTTCGTGTGCGTACGCGTGCCCGAGTGCGTGTTCGTCTGCGCGCACAGAGCCCCACTGTGTTTATTCATTGTTTATCTGTGATTGTTAATTTGTGTGTGTGTGGGGGGGGGGGGGGGGGTGTGTGTGTGTGTGTGTGTGTGTGTTTGTGTGTAAGTGCGTGTTTGTTACCGGTGTAGGGAGACTGCGTTTTAGTAACATGGTTTCCCCTGTTGAAAATCCATTTTGTTCTTTTTCCCCTATCCCCCACACCACCTACCCTTTTGTCTACTATTACCCCAACCCCCTCCTTTTTGTATTTTGCATAAAATGAATATGTACTTGTTGTTGCATTTTTGAAGCAACCATAGCTTTTTTGTTGTGATTGGGATGCTCTGTACTTCCGGGAAATCTACCCTTACCTTTTTCCATTGAATCCTTAAACAAGGAGAACCATTGTCTCCCCTGCTATTCATTTTTTTATTAACGATATGTATGATTTTTTGTATGATGACAATGTTGCAGTTATTTCTCTGGAAGACAATACTTTTGTTATTCTTCATATACGAAACTGATATGCAGTTATCATTATGTATTACCAAATATGGGGACTATTAAATTTTAAAAAATGTTTCAAATGTTTCAAATATGAATACATTTTAAACAGAATACTGTTTTAGTTCACGTGAACGCTGAAAACCTGAAAAAAAATCAAAAGTTCAAAGTGATCTGTTGTGATACGCCTATGTCCACCGTTCGTCCTCGCCCGTCCTCGTTAACAATTTAACTGTAAAGACATTAGTTGTTACTTTATGAGTTCTGATCATAATGTTACTGTCAATAAAATATGACTGGGTCATCTTGGGTCAGAAACTATGTTACAAGTTCAATTAATAGGAACACCTTATAATCGCTCAAGAGGTTACATTTTTAATCTTATCTTGATTTACTTTTACAGAATGTTTGTATTTAGGATATCTAGTTCCAGTTTAAAGCCTGGTTACATACTTTAAAAATTTAGGTCACCAGGTCAAATCTTAGAAAAACCTTGTTGACACTATAGAGTCTACATTTTCCATTTTCCATTTGAACTTTGTAAAATATCTTTAGAACGTTTATCTCTATGAATTCTTGGATAGTTCAAAATTGGGTTACGTGAGATCCTAAACTTGAACACTAGGCCAGATCATAGGAAAACATTGTTAACACCTTAGATGCGACATTTTTAAGTTGATCATCATACACCTTTGTCAAAATGTTTGTGTCCGAGAAATCTTGGCCAGGTTTAAAATTGGGTTGCCTGAGGTCAGAAACTAGGTAACTAGATTAAATCATATAAAAACCCTTGTTACCACTTTATATGCCACATTTTCTACATGATCTTTATAAATCTTTCACTACTGGATGCATATACACTTAAACATGGTTTAAAACCCTATAAAATATCCACTAAAATAGGAAAAACCGTTAATTAACCCCATTAATTCTTGCATCACTTTATTTAACAGGTTTTACAATATTAATGGGTTACATGTTAAAATACCAATAAAACACCAATTTTTGACCATGAATCATGCCATTAAAAATTTAGTTTGGTAGCTAAAAATGTTAATGGCTTTGAAAAAATAGTGAAATTCTGTATATTTTGAATTTAACAGGATTATTAATGGCCCTTAAATTTGATTTAATGCCCATTAAATGTTCAGGTTCTGTACGATTTCATTTAAGAGTAAACTTAATGGCCCTTAACAGCAATGCGATGCCCATTAAATCCTTCATTCTGTAAAATGTGATTCGTATATTTTCTTTTTTTTTTTGATTTTGGCTTGCACTCCCATTGAATGCTTATAATTCCAGTCCCATATTGTTCTAAAATGGACTTTAATCACAATAAATACATACTACGCACACATCATCTATAATATATCATGATGTTATATTTAGTTGCATTAAAGTTATTTCCCCTTGATGCAGTTACGCCATTTTTTTCAAATGTTTGCCAAATTGTGTTCCTACAAAAATCGGATTTATTTCAATGAAAGTCGGATGAAAACATATTAATTTATTTGATAACATCAATCTACATTATTTTGGTAAGGGTAAATATGTATTGATGCATGCCACTTTTTCTGTTTTTTGTTTTTCCTGTCCAAATAATCAGCATTTGTATAAGAAAATGGGTGGGGTAAGGAATTTACATTATAAAATGTGTTCAGACCAGTTTAGATTTTCAAATTAATTTTCCAATCCTTGAGCAGAAACTAAGGTTTATAGAGAAGTGAACAGTACACATGATTGTGAAGATTTACAGATTTAAATTCATTTGGAGCATGGGCAGATCAATCGCTTCTTCGTTCCAATGAATCAAAGATGTGTGGTACGCTTGATTGGGGAGGGGGGAAGCTACTTGTGATGCAATCCCTCAAACATTTGCTCTTAGCTGTTTAAGTGCATGCACCTGAGCACAAAGTACTGAAGTAGAGCTAAGTTGTGATTGCCCATTGTGCGCTGACATTGTTATCAACAGTTGCTTTTTGAATACACCTGATGCCTAATGTCTGTACCAATAAAAACTTGGTCAGAATGATTGTCAATATTATAATGTTGAATAGTTAAAACTACCCACATGGTCACTTGATCTATTAAACCGGTACCTGTAAACCCTTCTCAGTACAACACAATGCAATACAATATCCATTTATTTTCTCATTTAGTATGAACATTTGACAGAATAAGGATACAATATGACAATATGTACGAGGCTGTTACGTGTGTTTACATTACAAAATAATGAGAGAAAAAAGAAGAAACAAATATTCTTCTAGCTTTTTACAAAACAGTACATATGTATAGATACTATTACACGTGTAGTAATACGTAGTTTAAATCAATATGGCAAATATAAATATGAAGTTGATTATCTTAAGATGTCTAATTCTGATGGCAAATTTTCATGGCCCTTAATTTGATATACCATTAAAATATTATGAACCCATTAAAATTGAATCTGGCATATTTAATGAGACCATTAATCAATTTTTTAATAATTAACAGCCATTAACAGAGTATTAAAAAAATTAATGGCCCCATTAGTTCTTACTAATTAAAGTGGAATTAAGGGGTATTTTTTAATGGCACATTAATTTCATGCCAATTTAAAATTTTCACTGAGTTTTAAGGAGCCTGTTAACTTATTTTAATGGTTTATTTTAAGCAGCTTTTCATGGCCATCAAAGTCATTTTAACAAGGTATATTTTACCAGGGTTTTAATATACTTTTTTCATGGCTTTTTAATGTATGGCATTAAAACTATGGTCATGAAAATCCCATTAAATAGTAAGAAGTAATGGGTGAATTTTAATGGTGACCTGTTAAAACTCTGTTAAAAACGTTTGAAAAAATTAAGGCCAATTTCATGACCCTTTTAATGGCATGTGAATGCAGTAGTGTTTGTCGGACGGTTCAGAGTTATTAAATCCAGGTCAGGTTTGAAACTGGATTATCAACATTTGTGAGTCTATAAGCTAGGTCGCCAGATCAGATTATAGAATGACCTTGTTAACACTCAGAAGGCTACTTATTAACGTTACCTTCATGAGATTTGATCAGAACATTTCTCTCTTTAAAGTAGTGATAAATTTGTTACTTGGTCATTTATTTCGGGTTTTGGTGATGAATGGTGTTTTTTGTGTTTTTCTTTCTATTTGTTTTGTGTGGGGTGTGATAGGGCATGATGACAATACCAATATATCACCCCAAATATGTGAAACTTAGGTGAGCGAACTTGGGCTATGTACTTGTGTGTCCGTATTAAAGAGAATGTAGACAAGAACATCTACCAAACTACTACTACTAGGCAAGTCTTAACTAGATGGGCTGATCAATATTTCTTATATTTACCGAGGCATTCTATAATGTGTTATGTATAGGTCATTTTCCCCTGAGGCAAATTATTGTTTACTGACCTATTTTTAAGACATCATGTAAATTTTAATCCAGAATATTCTGTAACAATACTGATAAACAGTGTATGACAGTTAGAAAAGATTGTCCTTGATTTTTCCAGAATGTTTGTTTTATTCTTAGTATTACTTGAAAGGTCTGGAACCTTCCCTGATACTTTATATAGAGAACTGTGTGTTGTAAGATTAGAACTTGTAGATACTGACGAAACTTTCCTGTATTTCTTAATAAAAATATATTACCAGTTTGGATATTTAATATTTTGAAGGATTATTTGAAGGATTTACTAAAATTTGTGGATTTAAAAAGTTACCTTTGAAAAGAGCAATTATAATTTTGGATACACTAAAGTTACTTTTGAACTATATAGATGTGAAACATTGTGGAATTTATTCTGTTTGGATTTAAATTTGGCCTGGACAGGATTTGGACTATTTTTACATATAAGATTTAATTTTACGGCTCTTTGACATTTTTGAAGGAATTTGTATTGTTACTTAAATTCATGAATAAAATTTTGTTATTGCTAGTAGTTGCTGGTTTGTCATTCTGTTACTTTTATTTACTGTAACAAGAAATTGTCATCCTCTGACGTAACAAACGTTTGCCAGAAATAATATACTGACGTTCACTGTAAAATTTGAGTAACATTGATTTATTTAGTGATTACCAACATTTATTTGAGGTGTAATAAACACGTCTCAGGTAGAGCACCTATATACTGTTTGTTTAGTGAATGCATATCAATCATAAAACTGTACATTGATTGTACGTGTACATAGCCCAAACTTTAATTTACTTTCCTTATGTATACACACAGCTTCATCTTGATGAGTTCGAAACGGATCTTATGTCTGGAGTGGCACTTGACTTCTTTAAGCACTTTCAATACAATCAATTTAGTTTCATTTGTCAATTTTATGAGCAATCACTTGCTGCAAGTTGAACTATATATTTTATTAATTTAATGATTGAAAAAAATCTCGATAATTTTTGTTTTATTGACAAACAATCTACTAGTATCATAATTTTGAAAAAGGTCATGTCATATACAATACCAGGGACATAAACAGATACATTATTCCTGACAACACTTACAAAAAGACTTTATCATAAACATGTAGGCATGGTTATCGGAATATGACATAATGGATTTAACCTTGAGCCTGCTGCCGACAAGTGATTCTGCCTTTGCTACCAGTGCAGACCAAGATCAGCTTGCACTCACCATTGAAAAATAAGTAGTACTGCCGTAAGTGGAAGTCCATTTTAGAAATATAACTAGGTAAAGGTTAAAGAAAATTATGTTTCATCTATAACGATAATGCTATACAGGCGATAACGATTTGATAAACTAAATGTGATCAATTTGATTCTTTACATGTTATGTAACTTGTTTGGAGTGAAAGTTTACCCTTTTGTAAATTTTCAGAGTATTTGAGTAATGTTAGATATGTCAGGGAATTATTTTAAACTTTGATTTCCAAGCCAAGATATACATTTTCAATATACAATGTAAGTGTAAAATGTACAATTAGTGAACGTAATGAAAAAAACAACAAAAAACTGCATAACGGTATTCATAGACTGAAAAACAAGATTACATTTTATTTCCTAAAGTTTAAAACAAGCTGACACTCTTTTAGCAATTTTTATTATGGGACCTCCGTGGCCGAGTGGTTAAGGTCTCTGACTTCAAATCACTTGCCCCTCATCGATGTGGGTTCGAGCCTCACTCGGGGCGTTGAACTCGTCATGTGGGGAAGCCATCCAGCTGGCTTACGGAAGGTCGGTGGTTCTACCCAGGTGCCCGCTCGTGATGAAATAATGCACGGAGGGGCACCTGGGGTCTTCCTCCACCATTAAAGCTGGAATGTCGCCATGTGACCTATCATGTGTCGGTGCGACGTTAAATCCAACAAAAAAATATCTCTCTGATGTCTTTTTTTTTGGATTGCTCAACCACGATAGATTGGGTAAAATGAAACTAGAAATTTTGAAATAACTGCATAAATATATGGATCACCTTTTTAATTTCTTGATGAAATGAGCACTCAAAACAGAACGGCTAGGACAATTCATACCTTCAAGCATGTCTGGTTTTTGTCATTTGTATTATGAAACAATTTTATATGGAAGGTGCCCTTATGAAATTTTGTTGGAAGATAAAGCCAGTATGTCTTAAATCACGAATTGGTTATTTGCGCTGCGCGATTACAAAACGTGCAGATCTGTTATTTGCGTGAAACATTTGCGCAGCTTCTGCCAATGCCAATATCTATACGCAAATTACGCAAACGGTAATTATTGCAACACACTGAAAAAATATTTTGATATGTTTACATTTAAGACAATATTAATAAACCATCAATATGTGCTTAAGAAATGCACATTCACATGTTTTAGAGTTTGTGGATAAAACTATTTCTTTCTGGCGCATTCATCAAACTAAAAAAGAAAGAAATGTTCCAAGTGATGTCTGACAATTATGTTTTTTCTGCTCTTAGATTTCTTTCCTGTCTTATGACACTCGTTGTTTTTTTCGTTTATGATTTTACAGTTGATTCCATTAATGTGGACCAGGCCATACATAAAAATGAAATTTAAAATTATGCAATCGAAAGGACAAAATCGTAATTTACGACATACATTGTACTGACAAAAGGCCATCATAAATACTCCTTGAGATTAAATTGTTCAGAAGGACGTAAACCGTTTTAAAACTAAGGAGAAAATCAACATTCTTCCTGCTTTTTTAACAATATCTAACAGTTATTTTCACTCACTTCACTATTGTTTCAATGTCAAAAACACATTATGTGCCAAACTTGATGGAGTTTATCACACAAGCTGTGGCCATATTCTACACGGTTGTTTAGTTATTGCAAACTTCGTACATAGCTTCATAACGTTAAATGACTATATTTTTGACAAAGAATTAGGGCTAGAATAACTCCATGTAAACTCAAGACCGTTATATTCATGTTATATATTTTATCTGTTGATCAATGAGGATGAGATATCTTGAAATACTACTCATAAACTACCATGCAATTTACGTAGCTATATACACTTACAGTGATTTTATTCACTGTTACTTAATATATGCTTATTGTCTCAAACAAATTGTCATAAATATTGCAATCTAAAGGGGATGTAATATTTGTTGTACATGTGATGATATGGGCAATTGTCTGGATACGAATTATATGACCCAGGGAAGTGCCTACGCCTTTAGTATCTTGAACAATGAAATGGGTCCAATCGCTAAGGTGACTATGTCTTAGACTAGCTGACAAACGATATAGAATGTCCTGTGTTAAAACGTATAGCTGGTGAGACCAAATATCTCATACATAGATTTTCCTCTGGCTACCTTGCCTAAATGATTCGTGTACCATGATTCGTAAATGATTCGAATTTAGAGCTAGTTAATGTCAGGGATCAGGCAAAAATCATGTAATGTTTCAACTATCAACTTTCAACTTAAAATCAGCTCAAACTCCTTTTTGTCTTTTTGTCGAAGTTTCCGCCAGACCCCTCTTAATTAAAGCTGTAACTCAATAAGATAGCCTTGACTCATGGATGCTCTGCGCCTATATGTTATCTCATGTAGCATTCAGCTACCATATAGGTATAACCCAGATGCCTTGGCTGTACTTCGCAAACAACGCTGAACCTCGTTTTTAAGCTAGAACTCTCCTACTATCTCAGTAGATTACCGAACTTTGGGTCTCTGTCTCAGCTTTCCAATGCTAAGCCTATATTTGCTATCGTCTCTAGCATTTTATTACCTTCTTGAGATTCTGCAACTCTCTTTTAGTCTATGAACTTCAAACGTCTTCTTTTTAATTATGTATTCGCACTGACAGTGTAGTTGCAATAACTTCCTTATCAAAGTAATTATTAGTTGAGTGCTTGATGTGTCTTCTACGATCGCTGGATACAGAATGAATTATCTGTCATCCATCTACCTATTTATACCCTAACAGAAGTGAGCTTTGATTGGTACTATTTATAGAACTTGTTTCTGATTGGTCCAAATCTGAACATAGTTTTTCACAACGGGTACTTACTTTAACAAATAATTGGTTCCTTTAACTATTTTATATAGGCTGTGACTAAATACAGAGTTGGTGCACCTGTGATATATTACAGACTCCGGTATATACCAGATTAACTAAATTTGAAAGAAAATATCTTAAATGTATATATTTTGCAACCATGGTGATACTAACCCTAACCTCTAGTCAGTTTATTATGCATTTTATACACTAAATGCGTGCGGACATACAAAAAAATGAGTAATTTTGCCGTGCGCTCTAATGGTTAATAATTCCGCGCATGCGCAGAACGGCTGCACCAACTCTGCAATGAGAAACATTCTTTTATATAACATAATGTGTGATGCAAATAAATATCAATAGCAAATTTAACTAGATTTGTCACAGGAGTGACGAATTATACCCCACAATATAGCCTTGTCACAGAACTTAGCCAATGTCAAAGCTCACCTTGCTTGACCTTTGACCTACTGACCTCAAAATCAATAGAAGTCATCTGCTGGTCATGATCAACCTCCCTATGAAGTTTCATGATCCTCGGCCCAAACGTTCTCAGGCTATTGTCTAAAATTTTTTAAATGTTCCGGGTCACTCTGACCTTTGACCTTTGGAACTCAAAATCAATACAGGTCATCTGCTGGTCATGATCAATCTCCCTATTAAGTTTCGTGATCCTAGTCCCAAGCGTTCTGAAGTGATTGTCCGAAAACCGTTTAAATGTTCCGAGCCATTGTGGCCTTGACCTGTTACCTACTGACTTCAAAATCAATAGGTGTCATCTGCTGGTCATAACCAATATCCTTATCAATTTTCACGATCCTAGGCCCAAGAGTTCTCAAGTTAGCATCCGGAAACCGTTTAACACTTTCGGGTCACTGTGACCTTGACCTGTGACCTGCTAGCCTCAAAGTCGAACTTGACCTGAATTTTATCATGTTACGCCTGTGTACAAACATTTATGATCCTAGGCCCAAGCGTTCTCAAGTTATCATCCGGAAACCATTTAACTCTTCTGAGTCACTGTGGCCCTGACCTTTGACCTACAGGTCTCAAAGTCGAACTTGACCTATATTTTATGATGTTACACCTGAGTACCAAAATTTATGATCCTAGGCCCAAGCGTTCTCAAGTTATCATCCGGAAACCATTTAACTCTTCAGAGACACTGTGACCATGACCTTTGGCCTACCGACCTCAAAGTCGAACTTGACCTGTATTTTATAATGTTACACCTGTTTACCAAAATTTATGATCCTAGGCCCAAGCGTTCTCAAGTTATCATCCGGAAAATATTTAACTATTCAGGGTCACTGTGACCTTGACCTTTGACCTACTGACCCCACACCTGTGTACCAAAAATTATTTTAATCGGTCAGGCCTTTCATGAGTTATCATCCGGAAACCATGAAAACGAACGGACCGACCGACCGAACGACCGCCAGGCTCACTCCTATACACCCCCACCCCACCACACACACACAAACTTCGTTTTGTGGGGGTATAATGATAGCATGAAACGGGAGTCAAACACTATCTGTGCTTATGTGTTACGTTATCCATGTCTCAGATAAACAAAATATTCTGACAGCAATATCATAAATATCAAGGAGGGTTATTGTATATCAGTTTTAAAACCACTACATGTACATGAAATCCACTCGCTATGAGACGTTAAAATGCAATAGGAATAATATGACTGATATAAACTTTGTGGCTGTATATAACTATTTACTGATATTTTATTCGCTAATGTATCTTCTTTATTATATTTAAAAAGTAGATAAACCTCTTTAGTTTTGGAAATCACAACTGATCATAGTGTTTAAAGTTAGCATAAGAGATCTAATCATCAATAATTTCAACAAGACTTACAACTAGTTGTAATCCCCTACACTTTATAGTATATTAATTATATGATTGATCAGAGTCGCAAATTTAGAAACAAATGTCTCCATTGTATTGCCTAATTGAGATTGTATAACTCTTCCACTGCATTTATATTATTAAAGGCATAACGGAGAGAACAACTGTAAGCTAATATAGCTTTCTGTCCAATTCCTGGAATGTTGTATTGTAAATATTTCATGCTTTTCGGAATAAAAATATGTTTAAACTAAAGGCATAACATTAATTTGAAGGCAGATATGGACATTCTGTGACACTGTTTCTTCAAGCATGCAAACTGTATTAAATACAGTTCAAAAAGGTAATACAAAAGCGCAGTTCAAAACTTGTAGATTATAAGATTCTTTCACTGGTTATAGGTGCAGATGGGAATTTCCGGCCTCGAGGGTAACTGTTTAGGCGGTAACGAGGTTCCACCTATAACCAGTGACAGAATCTTTTTCTTGCATACCGATATCAAGATATGATAATAAAAATAAAATCAGTTGAACGGCTTTCTTTTTTGAACTATTCCTTATAGCAGCGTATTTAAACAAAGCGCGGGAAATCAACGTCCGTAAACAGGAAAGACGTCATGACGTTTCAAAGACAAATAACAATGATTAGTTCCGGTTTTGTTTTATCAATTCCAGCGTAACGTTATGAATTTGTGATAAAATAACGTGTTTTGAATTGAGAAATATACTATCAGGAACAAAGAGGAACTGTCAAGGTATTGGATTTTTATTCCGCTTTTCGAAATAAAATATAAATAACTACATAAATCTTCTACATATATGTAGTTCGTAATACGTCATTTAAAGCACAAGAGTCATCTTACACCCCGGGGTGTAAGATGGATTTTTCCAGCACCGGTAAAAATACCGGAAATCCCCGTCTGGTATGCTAGAATGATACATCTTATTCCCTTTAAGAGAATGAGATAAGGTAACATTACTTTTAGCAAGTGGTTTGCATTGAAAAGCATTTGTATTTGTAACATTATTTTATGTAGATTGTCCAAATACAGTACATCCTAGAATCAAGGGTTTCGGACCAGACTGTAGATATAGATGTAACTGTAAGGACAATGTACAGTGTGACTTAGTAACTGGTGATTGTCAAAATGGTTGCTTGTTCGGATGGATGGGACCAGGATGCCAATATCGTTCGTAAAAAATTATTGCATCTCGCAAAATTTATACTTTTTTTCTGACGTTATATTATTGTTAAATAAGTATTTAGTATCTAGCCATTTAATTAAGTAACAATAAAATCACACGTTGTAGAAATACATTATTATTACGTAGTTAAATGAGAGAATCATTGGAAATAGCATTAGAAGGTATTAGACCATGAGCCAGAAGGGGTTTTGCTCCCCCAAGGGGGAATTTTGTTGACCATATTTTTTTGAAACCCCAATGTGTGGCGAACAATTTGGCATAAATTTTGCAACTGGCGAGTGGGGCTTTTCTCCGTAACCACGCTTTAAAATACGTTACCCACAAAACTTATATATTTTTTTATCAATTGCTAAAGAAAATTGTACCATTATGAAAGAAAATCATTTCGAGTTTTCATATGTTGTTTAAAAGTGTATACTAGAAATTACAATTTTATAAAATTTTGTTGTCTAAAATGTAATTTTAATGTAAAAAAATAATGAAAAAAGATACGTTACCTTAAAAAACGAAACATTTCTGGTATAAAGTTTTTATTGCAAATTCAGATGACCAGGTAATCAAAAAATGAAGTTGTCATTAAAAAGTTCAACATTCAGCAAAAAAAAAAAGAAGATATATAGATTGCAAATATATTTCAAGAGAAAGTTGATTTTTAGCGATTTTGAAAATGTAGCATCAGCCTTCCAAAATATGCTATTTTTCAATCATACATAATTCATAATTGTTTTCTCAAAAATGTACATTTCACTTTTATATTAACACTCGTTAATTACATATTATACAACCATTTATATATTTATCCACAAGCCTCTAACTTGTAAGACATGTTACACTGAATACTACGTTACATTTTACGTTACCAAACATACAAATTATAGTTAATATCTTCAGTTTCTTTCAGACATACTTGATCACTTGAAAATAACAAAATTACTATTCAATTTTGTATTTACCAGTATTATGAATTGAAAACTTTAGGTTTAACTTAAAACATACGTATTAAAGTATCAAACTAAGTTACAATTTACGTTACCGAACATCTAATATATACTTACTATTTTCTGTTACTTTAAATGTACTTTATCGTTTAAAAATAGCAAATTTTAAACACATGTATCTAAAAAATACGTTACAATATACGTTACCCAATATACAAACTATACATTTTCACGTATTCTGTAATGTTAAAACATAAAAAAAATATTTCTTTCATAAACATATTTTGCATTCAACTTTAAACTCGTACAATTAAGAATCAAACAAAGAAACTACAACCTATCAAAACAGTATGCACACAGACTTCTTTTAAACATTTGATATTACTGTTACTGTTATGAATGTGAGTAGATTCAATTCATTCATCAATAAACACTTCATCTAATGCGTTTTCAAGCTCAACTGTATCCTCCTCATCTGACTCATCTGTTATTTCATCATTCCATTGCATACAGAGAATGTCTGCTAGTTCACTGGGTACAATGTCACCATCAGTCCACATGTACTCAATTCCTTCGGTACCAAGTTTCCATCCACTCTTTTCAACATCGGGTGTTTGAGGATACCTTTCATGGGCGTGTACCCAAACATATACCTGGTAATTTGCACGTTTGGTGTGCATTTTTAATGATTTTTGCATGGAGGCAGCAAACTCATGTCTATACTGTTGCAGGAGCTCAGTGTATTACCTTTGATGTCAGTTTTCTTACAGAATATATCAAAGCGAAGCTTGTTTACATCTGTATATGTTGGCCTACTATACATGTGACATACAAAATGTTCTATTTCCAACATCAACTCATCTGTGCACTCGGTGTTTTTGCCCAACTTAGCAAAGGTGGGAAGATACTCTTTATGCTTCTCCAGTAGCTTCACTGGCCCTACTTTTCCTCTTCTCACAAAGGCGCTTACTGTATCGCAGCCAGTAAAGCAGTGAATTGCCAGTAACACTGCACAGAAATCCGCTCCTTTAGCTTTGACAATCTTCTACACGTCAATGAGTCGGCGTTTATTTCCAGTGCCAGTGTCAAAAAGAACAGAACAGCCAATCTGCAACCAGTACTTGACCAGAAGCACAAGGACGTCGGTGTCTTGGGACCGTACAATGATAGTTTCTGCATCAGTTTCTTTGATGTGTAGGCAGTGGAGAATTATTCTCGTATCTGCTTCTTCTTGTGAAGAAAACAGAGATTCTTCGGGAAGAACTTCCACTGTCTCACCGTTATGGCTTGTTAGTTGGAAGCACATTTTACCAAGAACGAAGTAAACCAAACGATCTTTGAGTTTTTCCGCATATTTGTTGGAAGACCACTGTTCAAAAAGCAATTTCAGCAGCTGAGTCTTGTTGTCATTGTTGGACATGAAACTCTTCCAGTCCCTTGGTGTTTTGGTCTTTGCACCGGATAGCAAAAATGTTGGTGAAGTACCCCTACGGCTTCTTTCCACCGATTTAACCGATGATTCGTTGTATGTATCGGTGACGAAATCCACTCGACCTGACTTTGGAAGTTGATCAAAGACCATCTGAGCTACTTCTTCAAAGGTGTTGGGCACCAAAACAATACTTTGGAGTACAGCATTGCCATCGAGTACATGTGCAACGTTATGATCTTGATGAACTGTTGTTGTTCGATGCCAGTTTCAATGTGATGAAGCAACTTCGCTTTGTTGGTTTTCACTGGCATACCATCAGCTGTAGCCAAAGACCAAGAAACTGGGCCTAGTGGATAGGACAGAGTTCGCTCTAGATCAATGTCATTCTGGACCGCAAGGAGGACTAGTTAGGCAAATATATTGCGTTCAGCCTTAATTTGAGCAAGCCTGTTGTTAGATCCTTTGATAGTTTTGCTTACTTAAGATGTAGCAGATATCTTTAACTTGTTACGCTTGATAGGGTCATGGAACGATACTTTCTTGTCTACCAGGCGATCATTAATAAAGCATTCCATAGCCGTGCGTCCAATATTGGTGGCCTGGAGGAGGTTATCAGCTGCATCAGGTTTAGCTGGTACACCAGAAGACAGACAGTACAATTCGTTATGGTTTGAGTCCACATCAAGCTCTTTGTGAACAGAAGATTCTTCAGAAGCAATATCTGTGGTTTGCAACACAGCTTCAACATATTGTGCACTGAAATGACGTGTTGATGACCAACGGTAGTAAGCTGAGTAATTCCTACTAAATCCAATGATGCCACCCTGGCATTTTGCGTGTCTGTTTATCGTCTGTTCTATTGTTATGTCAACTGGATTTCTTGATTTGGGTACAGATGACCTACTGACACTGATTCCATTGCTTTCAAGAAGTTCGGTTGCACCTGGGTGTGACGTCTTCAGATTCATAAGAGTCATGAGATATGCGGGTACATGCATAATTGTGGTGGTCGAAGGCAAAGTACAATGGGCACAGATTATATAGCGCTGCTATGTGAAGCTGCAAGTCATTTTCTTTGGTAGCTCGTATCAGTGTCAAGATCATATGGATAATGTCTATGTACTTCAGCCAGAACTGTGCTGTCTTACCAAGCTGGCCCGTTCTGATAGACTCCTTGAACGTATTTAGACTTTCAAAGTATTCAAGTGCATCATTTGCATTGGCTACCTTCATCAATTTGTCACATTCGGGGTCCTTGGCGAGATCAAGCAGGTTGATCATTGTCTCTTCACAGAGCATTTCTGTCTGTGGATGTTTGTGCACGCGTAATGCACGATTGTAGTGCTTTCCCGACATTACCTTTTCAAGAGATCCACTGGCGCAAATCCCAGACTCAGTCATGATCTCGGCAAATCCACTGCCTTTTAACATTTTACCCAGTGTGTTAAAGAGAGAACACACTGTGTGAAACACGCCCATCCTTACTATCACTTTGTTATACTGCTCTGTAAACTGCCAACAAAGAGAATACGCCTTCTTTGCAACAGCTAAGTCAAACGTGACTATTGTGTATTCTTGGCTGGCAATGATTGAGGTTTCCAGAACATGTTGGATGGTGGACACTTCATTTATTAAGGCATTGAGAGTTGGCATGTACTCGACGGTTGTTTGGACACTTTCCGTCACAACAGCTGTTTTTGAAAGCCATCCGGTGATAAAAGGTACAGTTTGATACTCAAAAGAACTGCCTAGTACCCTGCAAAGTAGCCAAATAACTGTGTTCAAATCGGCTGGTTTGGGGTTATACTCGGGTTCCGTCCTCTGCGTTTTCAAAGATTGCTCAACTTTGGGCTTTGCGCAGCAGGGTCTAATATACAATTCCTTGGGTTTGACTGTTCTCTCACCTGACTTAGGGACTTGATATGGCTCTACATATGTTTTAACGGATATATCTGCCACCTCTTGTAGGACAATTCCATGCGTGGAATGCGTTGTTCCAGCACCAGATGGGGTTTCTTCATTAAGATCAAAGTTGTCCCAACAAAAGTGTATAACAGCGTTGTTTTCGGTGGCTATACTAGGTGGTAGTGCAGTTGGGGGAATTGATGACGGCGTTACACATAGCGGTTTCTAGTTCCATGGTCCTTGTATATGACTGTGCGTGACCAAACCGGTTTAGAATCGTTATCAGTTCAGCATTCCCAGTTAGATGCCGTACGGTCATTGGCAAGAGGACGTGTTTCGGCATTAACCATTCTCCATTACTGATTGCATAGCATACATCTTCTGCAAAGGATTTCGCATATCTTTGCACCTTCGTGCTCACACATTTTGACACATCAGGCTTTGCAGAAATCAAATGGATGAAGAAGTTTACAAGTTCTTTTGGAGGATGCCGTTCTCCCGATATTAACAAGTTCGCAGATGGGGGCCATGGCATTTTTGTTGAGTTTTGGCGGCATTCTAGAACATATCTTCGAAGAATCATCGCACTTTCTGCTAGTCGCCGTTCATCAGATGCAGCTAGCTCAAAAGCTTTTTAAACCGCACTTCCCTCTACGCCAGCTCCATACACAAGTTCTGAAGTTGTGTTTGAGGATTTAGACTGCCAGAATCGAAGCTTATCTTGAAAATACTTTGATAATTTATCTTTGAGTTTGTATGTTTTAGAATTTTCATGGTACTCTGATGGATTGTGTTCGAGAATATAACCAAGGTATCTTTCCTTTAGCATGGTGAGTCATTCAACATTGTGACCAATTACAATGTGTTCTTCAATATAGTTACAGATAAACTTAAATGCTGTATTGTGCACATCTTGTAGGATACTTGAATCTGAACCTTCATGGCTTCCATGACGTGCAGAATACCGTGTGTAACTCCTTTTGCAAGCGTTGTGATACATGGCTTCCCGTGCAACTAAGTCATGTCCGTTAACTTTACAAAGCAATTGCTGATCAGACTTTTCATGTGCAGCTAATTTTATCGAGTCCTCGGCACATTTAATAACACACTTAGTTAATTTCTGTTTACAGCCTTTAATTTTGATAACATTTTTGTCACAGAAAATGTATTTGTCCGCTGGAAACAGTGCAATGCTGTCAGAATCGTCTAAAGAGTTACGCCTGCGTTTAGATGCACTAGAAGGAGTCTCACTAAAGCTGTCAGTTAAATGCTGTCTCTTTGGCACATGGCTTAAATTTGTAAATAACTGGTAGCATCGTTTGTGTGTGCCATGCTTTTCGACATCATAGTTTTCTGGTAGATTACGTGATAAATGTTCAAATCTGTACTTAGATGATGAATTGTAACTCAATCTAGTTTTTGCTACATCTTGAAGCTTTCGGAAACCCTTTTCAGTCAGTAATTGTACTTCTTCATTCACAGTACTTTGAAAATGAATTATACACTGCTTTTCACTGTCATTTAAATGTTGGCTACTTTTCAGTTTAGATGGTTGTTTCAGCTGAACTGGTTTTTCCATGGCGGCAATAGGTATTTAAGTCTGAAAACAGAAATAAAGTAAAAATGATTATATATCCAGGTACTAGTGCATATCCGACTACTATTACACTATTGAATTTTTTTTTTAAATGGGAACACCTCCATAAACATTCTTCTTTCATTTATGAAAACATGTATCTGTGAATTTAACTAAAACATTATATTCTTATGAATGTGGCAACATAAACACTCAGTTGTCATCAGACACTACATGCAAATATTGTATAAGTAAGTGTTTCTCTTAATGAAGACAACATAAATACCTTTCGTTGTTTTTTTTTTTATTAAATGCTTATAAACAACAGATTATTAACAGTTCAAAGTATTTAAACAACTAAATATCTTACCTGAAAATGCCTGAAAATGTCGCCAAAATAGGAAAAAGTTGAAGTATTGTCTAATATTGCAGACAGTAAATTAATGGCGTAATTTAAACAAAGAGAAGTAACTGTGGAAAAGAAAATTATTTAACTAAAAGCTAAATTGTACTGAAAATTAAAAAAACAACAAAATGCAACAAATTAAAATGTTTTATTGATATATAGGACATGACATAACAATTCAAGTTTAAGGCAGCTTATTATGTTATGACGCAGGCGTCCGTCTGTCCGTCCGTACATCTGTTAGCAATTTCGTGTCCACTGTGTAACTCTTGAACCCTTTCAAGGATTTCAAAGAAACTTTACAAAAATTTTCACCACATCGAGACAACGTGCATGCAGACCACATACTTTGGATACTTCACTTCAAGGTCACACTTAGGGGTTAAAGGTCATACCTTCTAGCGTACATTGCTCCGCATTGCGGTGTTCATGTTTGTAGTTATTATAATTATGATAGGCAGTCATACTGGTACATGCATAGAGCTATATATATGTTTAATATATTTAAATAATATTGTCAAATAAATTATAAAACCTATATACATTTATTTAATAATATTGTTTATGACTGTTAATGAATTTACCTTCCAATTTATTAAAGTCCATACCACGCATTACAAAAATTTTAATAGGAAACAAAACAAGAAATTAACAAAAATAGTAATATTTTAGAAAGGTAACGTATTATACACAACGTTTTGGATCAAGTAACTTTGGGGTAGTTGTATTATAACCCTATTAATTACTGAGCTGTGTATTAGTCATTATCATTATTTTATAGCTTAAAAACATCATATATGTTGATATATTTATGAATTTTCTAGTAATTTCAAACATAATAACGTAAGTTACGGATATTACATCACATCTGTCTACCTGAAATAATATGTAAAAGTGATAATTTCAATTTAAAATACATTAACATGTGTAAATGTCATATTTATTACAATTAATTGAACAACTTGCATTTTTATAATATTGTATTAGCATAAATGATGATTTAATTGATAATTTGCATGGTAACTTATTTCAAACCTCCGTTACACGTTAAAGCCCCAACAGAAACTTGCAAACTTTTGTCTGTGAATGGCAACTACTGTAAGGTTTAAGAAAATCATAGTGTAGAAAATTCCCCGGTGTGTGTGTGTGTGGGGGGGGGGGGAAGCAGGGTCAATTGTCAGCTCAAGGTCTGTATATGATACCTCATAAACCTCATTAATTTTAAATTAAATTTATAATTTGTTCTAAATGTAGTAATTGTATAGTTTACGCTGAGTGATTTGTTTCTCTTTTTGGAATCACAGCAAATAGCTTAAAGTTTTAAAAGTATCGATTTTGGGAAATACACGTGTCATAAAGTAAAAATAAACTATTTTAGGGAATCTTGTAACCGCATCTATTGGTACTGAACAAAACTATAGAGCGCAGGTCGTATCCCACTCGGCAGAAAAAGCAATAGATGGAGATATGAACACATGCAGCAGTACAGGCTCTGGACGACTTGGAGACACAACACAACAATGGTGGCGTCTTCTATTATCGACTGAGTTTTATATCGTTGGATTAGTAATCAGGATTCGGGACTCAGATAAAGGTTATTTATTTATAAATAAGTTAAAGCCTGTGAATTAAATATATTACAAGCATATGGAAGCGAAATTATTTTGAGTGAGTCTGACGAAACGTGCAGCACAATTCATGCCCACTAGCCACGGAATAAGCGGAATTATATGAGTAAAGATAAGATGCATTATAACTTATAAATATAATTAAATGTTCAAAACTGTCCATGCCCCGCTAGCACCGTCTAACGTGAAATCATGTTGCACGAATATATTGTATGGACTTCATGGAAAATGAAACAAAACCGAGTCTAAGTACGGGGCAACACGGTACTTAAAGGCTGCTGTTATTGTTAGTAAAATCTGTTGGAACATAGAACGCAAACAAACAAACTTATAACGCACTTGGTGTAACAGAGTTCATGAAAGGTAATGAAATGTGAAGAACCCCTCATGCACCCAATCCCCGCACCGGCTTAGCCGGACTTCTTTTGTACTTATACATTGAATGGCATATGAAAGGTAAACAATGGCATTTGCATCAGTGATATGTAAACATTGCTAAAGAAATTTATTATAAGTTCATTTATATGATATTAAAGTATACACATAATACAAACTAACAGCTAAAATGTTTGATCTTGAGGTCTAAATAAAACACCATAGTTATAAGAAACGAAATTCTAAATTATCTTTCCAAAAACTTATTGAATTCTGTGTTTGCAAGAGGACATGCGTTATATCTATTAACAATTAGATTCTGTACTTTTTGCAAGAATTGCAGAGAAACTATAGAACATCTTTTTTGGGACTGTCCAGTGATTTCTAATTTCTTGACAAATCTTTTAACAAACCAGTATGTAAAATTGTCACGCAAACAAATTATTCTTGGGGAAACAGAATCAAATGAAACAGAGCTTAACTTTATTCTTATTATTGTAAAAAAAAATATATATACTACTGTAAAATGAATGATAAGAAATTGACAGTCATAACTGCCAAGGAATTCATTAACTATCAGATCAACTTTTACAGACAAACAGCCTTGACCTTAGATAATCATTACAATTTCGAAAAGAATTAGGAAAAACTGAATAATATATTGAAAAAATAATTTGAATAATTTGTATCAAAGCGAATGTGGTAGAAGAATATAGAATTTTAGCAGACTAGTATAAAACCAGCTTTTAAACATTTTTAGAAATATGAAACACAGAGCACTGAAACGAAAGAACTTTTATTATATAAGAATTATAGATTTATATGGCATAAACTCAACTTTGTATGTAAGAGAGCGTGAGTGAATGTTTGTCTTTTTTTCATTTTCCCTACTTATACTCGGTACGATTAATATGCAATTAATTCGCAAAATATATAAAAGGGATATATCTATTTCTATACGGTACAAACTCATTTGCTTTTGCATGTGTAGTTTATATATGTTGTCTTTGTTGTATGTGCTAAATATCATAGAACATCACAATTTTGAAACGTTAAATTGCACATAAGATCATAATTAATGTATGGTATAAAATCTTATCACAGAATTTCAAGAATTTTGAATATTAATTGTGCTAGATGTATGCTGCATATATGTGAGTTTGTAAAATCTTTATGTATCGAGAAAGTGAATAAAAAGGGGTAACCCTCTTTGGGGCCTCAAAATAAAAATAAAATAAAAAAAAAAAATAAATAAAAAAAAAAAAAAATTAGATTCTATTACAATGGCAGTCTCAGACTCACAATATTGCAGTTGCCATAACGGAGCAAACTTTTGACATTTGATCGGTAATTATATGCCTTTTTCATTGTAGCAAATTTCCGAGGATTTTCTGTAGAAATAGGAAACACTACCAATAACTTTGAGGTCTGCTATCAACACGGAGCCGGTACCGACGGAGAAATTGTTATGAATGTGAATTGTGTGCGACCAATTATTGGCAAGATAGTGGAAATCAAACTTGAAGAAAATATACCACAGCCTTTAGTTCTGTGTGAGGTGGAACTATTTGGAGGTTTGATTTTATATGTTTTAGCAATTATCTGGGAAAACATGTACAGTATGAAATTCAAAGATAGATAGACAATACATTTCAAAGGTTTTGATATTTTACTGACATATCCTTAAACATGATCAATATGCCAGAAAGGAGAAAGTTCTGTCTTACATGAAATTCAACAAAATTCTGACAAACATTGCCAATATTAAATCATAATTATTTTCGTTTTCGTTCCCATTGTCTTCACGATAATGATAATTAAAAGAATTTTATAATAATGTGACGTCATACATAAATTAAGGGGCTTAATTAACAAAATCTTGGGTTTGATTATTTTACTCACTGTCACTTTGCCACATCAAAATGGGATGTGAATTGTCACAGACTATAATGTGGTTTTACAGTTAAGAGCGAAATGTTTGCGTAGTTAGAATCGGGATAGTAAATGTGTTCCATTATTTTATAGTCCGCATATAAGTTTTACGTATGATGACATATTTCTGCCATCTACATATCCACTAATTCATCTCGAAAATTTTCTTTAAAATGTCAATTATTCAATCAATATCTGCCAAGTAGAACAGTTTCGTGTTATTCACAGAATAAAACTTCCTCTGCCATCCACTTAATCACTTAAGTTGACTAAGTATACTGCTTTTGTCAGTTAGTCAACTGGATTGTTTTCGATTATCATTTATCTAAATAGACATTGTTTCGTCCTCCTCTACCTCACTGAAGGGGCTTCCGTGAACGGTAGATTTAAATCGCTGATTCGAAACCAATGTGGGTTTGAAATAAATCTTGCTTCTGGGTAGGGGTGGGGTGAGTGTAAAATTATTCACGTGACGGGGCCAACTTTTCCACTTGCTTGGTAGTAGACATTTGCGAATTAAGACGAATTGAAGTGTGAACACCTAAGCCGATAAATTGTTCACGGGGGCCATCTCAACATTATTATATTATGTGCGGTGGGAAAATGCGCGTACGTTGATACGTCTGGCTTATTATGCTACTACTACGCGGTAGGCAGGGCCTCCACTTGGCCTTATCAAGTTGTAGCCACTTTCTAAGAGAAAGTGCCAAATTGAATATGAATTGCTGAAATTTGTCCACATTTTAATAACATTCCTGTCCCCACTTTCAAAAGTCTGTAGCCAGTTCTTTGAATTTGTAGCATTTGGCTACATAGGCGAATGGCAAAGGAGTCCCTGGGTAGGGTATGTGGATATGGCTTCTTCTGTTCGTCCGTCCGTCTGTCCGTCAGAGAAAAGTTTTAATACACCTTTCTAAAAGTATTGAACAACTGTCGCAAAAAAGTAACGACCAGCATAAAATTGTTTTGGAATGTTATTCAAAATTAGAAGTTGCGCACCTAAGATGTAAGTATATACTATTGCAGAAGCACTGGGTCGTCCGTCGTCGTTCGTCGTTCAGATTTTCACGATTAACACCCTCGAAGTTGCAATTTTAGTCCAATCGTAATGAAACTTTGTCAGAATGTTGTGTTGAGAAAATTTCGACAGAGTTAACACTTGGTCATTATGTGACTAAGTCAAATTATAGAAAATAAAACATTCTTAACACTCCAACATTTTCTGCTTGATCGGTCAGAATATTTGCCTTTATGAAATGTAGGTTAACTTTGAAACGGGGTGAACATCTAGGTCATTAAGCCAAATAACAAAACTAGTCTTGTAAACACCCTTGAGACTAAGTTGTTTACCTGATGAAATACAGTTATAATATTTGCCGTTATCGATTCTAGGTCAAGTTTGAATCTTTATCATCCAACGTTAAATGGTATAGTAGGACAGTAAATTAAATTGTAGAAAAAACATTCTTTACAATCTAGATGTCATATTTATACATGAAACTGAGGCAGAACATTTCTTTTCATAAATGTAGGCACACTGATATCTAGGAGATAATACATAATAGAAATGATACATAACACTCTTCCGACCTATTATCTATGCCGTCCGTCATTTTGTTAAGACAAAGATTCTGATCAAGTCGCAATACAATTTGGTCATTATTATTATCAAAGTGAAACTGTTTAAGTCAGACGACGACGACGACGGTGAACTTGGCGATCACACTAGCCTAACTTGACAACTTTGTCTCAGATGCATGACTTGCAATTTTGAAGAACATTTCAATAACATGTGATGATGTTAGACCACATACGTTTGGTACTATGTATAAAAATTGTTCTCTGAATGACAGAAGGACGGACAGACAAAACTAAATCTATAATCCCCAAATCTATGATTTCCCCTCTGCAAAATAATGGCATAACGATAAAATTCAGTGAATTTATATCCCTCGCTATATAAGTTGTGAATGAGGGATGTATATTTTGAAGTATATTTATTTCAAGATATACACAAGTCATGTACAAAAGGATCGTGCAACGGTTTGTTTAGTCTGGCTACCGACTAGGTAATCTTTTTTATTTTAGAAAAAAAAAAACTGTAAAAAATTCTGACTTCATCAGTCTTGGCTCTGATATGTTTGGAGAAGACAAGGGACATAATTATACAAAATTTGAATAGCCTCAGGAGTTATCTCCTTTGAACAAAACATACGGTCTGAACACAGACTACGGTTTGTTGTTTCCTATTATTTTAACAAAACGAAGGGGGAAAACTCTGCAGTGATTTATAAGTTTCATGAGGATTGATCAATGGATAACAAGTATATTGTTTTGCACGAATTAATGAATTTTTAAAACAATTAATGGACAATATTTCTGCATTTACTGAAGAGATTCTGGTGAAGGTACGCATGCATCAGCGCCCTGTAGTGATCTATATTTATGTTAAATTTCATGAAGTCGCATTGTTATGTTGGACGTTATGGAATGTAAAATAATCAAAGAGCAATAACTCTGGTTAATGAAGAAATCCTGACAAAATTACGTGTGTACCACCGCCTTATATAAAATGATCTATATAAAATTTTGTGTAAAGTTTCATGAAGATCCATGAATAGGTTATTTAGATACTGTCAAAAGTCCCTATGTTTTACAAAATTTTACTCAAATAAATAGTCTGCTTTTACTGCATAAATGGGGATTCGTGTACATTGTAATCATAGATCATGTGCTAATCAATAATTATTTGAGGTTTGGTGTTTGTAGCTTAAGTACTTGTTTGAATTTTAACCATTTTTTTAAAACCAAAATCAACGGGAAAACTCTGTTTTTACTGAGTAAAAAGGGATACTTCTACGTATGAGCAAAGCCCATTTGCTAATTAATAATTATTTGAGGGTTCGTGATTCTAGCTGAAATACTTTTTTAATTATAAGGATTTTCTTTTTTTTTATTGCAAACAAGTTAAGGGAAAATACCCGTTTTACTAGGTAAAGGAGGATAATATTGTTTATGAGCAAAGATCATTGTGCTTGTTAATACTTACACAGCATTTTCTTTCATACAAAAACTGCTTTTCTTGGTCAAGGAGAATAATTCAACGACTGAGCAAACGTCGTGTGTTTCTTTAACATTTTTTGAGGTCTGGTGCTTCTAGCTAAAATACTTTTCGGATAATTTTTGGATCATAAGCATTTTCAATTTCTGACAGACGGACGCACAGACGCACGAACGAACGAACATCCGGAGGGACAACGTTAAAACAATATCCATTCGCATTCGGCAGGGGGTGATAAGACGCACCTTATCGTTTTCATAGGCATGTATTTTCGTCTGCTCATAATATGATTTAAATGTTGAGATGTCCCCCTTAAATATCGATTGTCCTAGGTGTCCGCTGCGTCTTAATTCGCAAATGTCTAGTAACTGGATATGTGACATATTTAGAGAAAACTGTCGACATAAATAAGTGATTATGCGGATGGCAGGAATATGCCGCCATAATTTCGCATCCGAATTGCCTATATTTGACCACTAAAGAAATTGTTGACGGGATTGTTGACGCGACAAAAATTAACATAGAGCAGCGTTAACGTATTAATATACCTCCGAAATATTTCGAAATTTGTTAAACGCCAACACCTTTTTCTGAGATACAGTCAGAACGAGACATACAAAATGATTGAAATGAATCATGTCTACAAAATTGATGCAATACACAAGTGTTTATCATCGTTATGTAAACATATTACTACATATTGCTTCAAAGGTAGAGTATACCGTTATGAGACATGTTAAATCAATCAGTATACAGTCTTTGAGAAGCAGGTGCATTATTTTCCTAGGAACCGGTAGGTGGATTTAAAATCAAAATCCAGTTAAATTTTAAGACACCCCTCTATCTCATAGTATGGAGCGTTGTTCAAGAAGCTAATGCTTAACAAATAAACAAAAACATACATATCTCTAAACGTTTGAAACACTAAAATTTCAGGCTAGACACATCATACAATCTACGATTTGTGAATGAACATTGACAATATATTCAACACCGTTAGAGATTATAAAATACAAACATCCATCGTTTGCCATACATTAACAACTTGGCATATCTTACCAAGTGTGCAAAGTTTAATACTTGCTATATTTTTGGTAATCAAAACCATATCATAGTTCAGCATATAATTAGAAAAGGGTAATCAATACTTTCATTTTGTATCACTTGTACAAAAATAATCAAATTCATTGGTGTGCATATTATTTTGAAATATCACAAGAGTACTTTAATAAGTTAGGGCATGTGTACTTTCAGCTTCAGTACTTTTGTCCAAGCACAACGAACAACATCAACACTATAACACATTTAATTCTTAGTTGAAAATTTCTCAAACCACAATCGTGTCTTATTTTAAGAGTTTACTTTTTCTTAATCACAGTGGTTTAGTTTAAGGTAATCTTAAATGTTCAGATCGAACTTATTAATAAGTTACGGAGTCGTAATAAATGTCTATGGGAAAATCGAAATATTGATGTCATTTTGTTCGCAAACAGAAACATTTCTACGATGTGCTTTTTAATGAAACTTCTCACCATTGTAAACTGCCTGATTATCTTTCATTCGGTTAAATAAAATACATAGGTCTGTGTGCATATTTTTTTTATATATTTGCTCATGATAAAAGAGATCTGAAACTTTCAAGCTGGTCTTATTACCAGTGTGGGATTTTTTTTCACGTGTCAGTATTATAGCTCTATTCAGTCTGTAGAAAGATAGGAAAATTGCTGCTTTTTTATCAATTAACAAAAAGTTTTTTATTTATCCGGGATCTGTGAAAAAAAGTATTAAGAATGTTAATGCTGCCGGCTATAATTCATTTAGTTATGTTCAAAAGCGTCATTACAATATATTTACGATACAGCAGTACTATACCTATTCACTAAAAGTCAAATGAGAGTAAGATATGAGATGCATCCAAAGGTTCTTTTACTTTCAGAGACCTACATACACTCCATTTATTTTATAAAACATTTACTTTAACTATCATGGTGACATTCAGAAATTTTACTACAGGTCGCCTTGTTTCGTTCAATAGGCATACTTCAATAGAATCCGTTCTAATATATAATGGTAGATGGAATGCTTCGTATGCCGTAGACGGAAGGCCAATGCTGCTTTGCAGTGAAAATCAGGATAATAAGTCGAAGAGAACTTGCAGTGCAACAGTGCGATCTGCTTCGAATAAAGAAAAGTGGTGGAATGTACATTTAGATACATTCTATGACATCCAAGGAATCAGCTTCTTTGGTCGATTAGATTATGGAACAAGTAAGTGAAAGGTATATTGTTTTACTGATGAGTTAAATAAATGAAAACGGTTGCTTTTGATACATTCAGTTGTCATCCAAGTATAATTTGTAATTTTCAAAAAAAAAAAAAAAAGAGATCTGCAAGGTATTACACAATATAGTATCGTTCTCACACAAGTATGATACACATGTATATTTTTTTCAGGTCAGTATAAATCGTACAAAATACTGGTCGGTAGTTATAGCTCTCAAACAAATCTTATATTCACTGACAATGGGTTTGGAAACAGACGACAAGATTATAACCCTAAATCAAGAAACTTCACGAGACCCTTCCTTGGTAGCTTTGTACAAGTTGAAAGATTTGGGGAGACTCTGGTATTATGTGAATTAGAAGTATATGCAGGTATACATTTTTAAACATCTTTACAAGCATGTAGAGACAGAGGCCAGAGCAACAAAATATTTTTAAAACATAAACGTTTCATTGAATTACAATAATTTAGTTCATTTAAATATAGATATGGAACAAAAACCTGCTAATCAGCTGGGCACGGGGCGAAAACTTGAGATTTTAGAACTCAAACGGCCGGGTCGCGGGCGAAAAGCCTTGATTTAAGGAACGTACTGGTGGGGCGCAGAGCGAAAACACGCTAGTGAGCGTCTAGTTTACGTCGAATTTTGTCCCTGCCAACTGGCCGTTTGAGTCCTAAAATCTTTTCGGAGCGCCCCCACCCCTCCTTGCTGATTAGCTGGTTTTTGTCCGGCACTCCTGAGTTTTCTCGCCGCGCTATTTAAACTTCTTAAATCTTGTGTTTTGTTTGGTGGGGTCGCGGGGAGAAAAGACAAAATGGCATCTATCAGTCACCATAGAAACTAGTTCTATGGTAAATAAATGACAACTTCCTTGAGTGTCCTAAAGATATAAAAAATAGTTAAAAACTGGAGCAGTTGGAAGAAAAAGCCTTGTATTCCGAAGATAAAATCCTTAACAACATAAAACATAATATATAAATTATGAATTTTTATCATTTATTGTTTTACAAACAGAATGCCCCCTAGGAAGATGTGGTTGGGAATGTAATGAAACCTGTATGTGCAACAGTCAGACAACCGGGCAACACAAGATTCGGGGCATATGTCCATATGGATGTAGCGGAAGATGGAGTGGCCATAACGGAACGTGTAATATCGGTAAAAGTTCTTACGTTAATATCAATGTTAATGACATTTCAAATAAAATTTGATTACATGTACACACCAGTCGCACTTGTTAAACGTACACAAGTTTTCATGAGAATAACGATCATGTTGCACTTAGGCGTATTTATGGTATTTCCAGAATGTTCCGAAACGACATGGGGACCATACTGTAATCAAACATGCGGTCAATGCAAGAACAACAATCTATGCAGTGTATCTAACGGCAAGTGTCCAGATTCGTGTAAGCCTGGATTTATTCCTCCTTTATGTATACATGGTAAGTATACTATACCTTTGTGTATTATGTATGCGCATTTGCAAACAATTATATATATAAGGCTGAGTTAAATTCAAAACAGTTTTTAACTCGTTTGAGCAAGTAGTGCTCATGTTAAGCTTTCAGGATCGTTGAATGTCCGTCTTCCGTCCGTCCGTCCGTCATCCACAAGTTCTTTAAAGAACATCTCCGGAACCATCAAGTCAGTATTCCAATGATGCTTCCTTTTCGTATGTCTTCAAATCTAGGTTATCCGTGTAGAATTCTGGTTGTTATGTCAGAAGGAAAATCTTTAAAACATCTTCTTAAAAAACGCTGACCCGATTTCAAATTAATTGCACAGCAATATTCTTCGAACGACCCCCTAATAAGTTCCTTTAAGCCGTGTTTATTTGTTTAAAAGTACGACCGCAAGGGTCAGGGCTAAGTCAGCTATATGGAAGAATAAACAATCTTCTCCTCTGAAAACTAATGACCCCAATTTTGAAATAATTTGCACAAACCATCCATCAAATTCCTAAAGATTCCTTGGCAATTAAAACAATACATAGCCATTAGGTGGCGGGCATGTTGTGCTTATGGAATTTGGAACCGTTGAAAAACAAAGACAAATATCAAACAGGGAATGCCACGTACCAAAAACGAAGCCTCCCCAAAACGAAACCCACAGCACGCAGACGCGTACACCACAACACACACACACACACACACACACACACACATTCACGCGCACACACACAAAGCCAACACATAAGGACAAAACGAACAAACAAAGGAACACAGTGGGGCACCGCCTTGGAACGGTCAGTGGCAAAAACACCACTGGGGAGCTTAAACCGGTTTATGGTGCGCAGACTTTTTAAACATAATTTCTTACAGATGTTCCTTGGTTGAATTTTCTACCAACCTCGCTTTGCAAACCATTATGCATCATTTTAATCGTTCTGTTACAGACTGTTTTTATCCAAATAGAAAACAGCTTTTGAAATTCCTTTCATAAAATGGGGCGATCGTGATCTGTCTTCTAATTATAGACCAATTTCATTCATAAGTTATGTTGGCACAAGGGGTCATTAATTATATTGCGGATCTTTTTAAAAATCCTTTGAGAGATTAATCTCTGTGTTGATGAGGCTATTGATTGAAGATGCTGAGCATATCTTTTTTAATTGCGATCATTTCCAAGATCAAAGACATCAGCTGTTTATAGACACAAGCCATTATCGTCCCATAAGTACAAAGACATTATTATTTGTTATTATCACAGTAAAAGAAAAGTCTCTATTCAGTGCAGTGCAAAAGTTTATAAAGGTTCAAATAATACATTAAGTGCAAAACAACACCACAGTTCAAATTCATATATAATCATTTATCATCTGTCACAGACAGGCAGGCAGATCCATGCCATCACACCGCATTTTTCATACATAATATTATATCATATAAAACAAGATTTATATCCTTTCAAAAAGCGCTTTAATTAGCCAGAGGGCGTGGTCATGGTTGTATATATGTATATATCAGTCAAGAATTGCCGGTCCAATTTTTAAATAATTTAACAGAAATGTTCTTTCAGAGTTTGTAAAACTTAATTTCACTTTTTCCAGTATGACTACAGAGTAAATTTAAAAAATAAATATTGCTAGAAAACGCTGGCCAGTTCATACATATTTCCCCTCTAGCGGTCCTCTACCAAAATTGTTCAAGACAGCTGTGAAACTCAGGTGAGAAATCAAAGGATGTGACTGTCGAAACTCTCTTGTTTTTATCAAAATGATATCTAACTGCCTTTAACATGCTATTCAAACCAAAATTATGTTATGTATTCAAAGTGATACGCACTATTATACATTTTTTTATAAGAGACCCATACGGCCGGGTCGGGTATCCTATCAAAAATCAAAATTATTGTCCGAGGTCGGAAGTACCGCGGGCAATAGTATTGACGATTTACTGGCAGACCAATAAGTGTTTTAATACATGAAGTCAGAAAGTTTCATATTTTTTCAAGTTTTAACTTTAGCCCGGCAAAAGTTAGTAGCACAAACTATGGAACGGTGATTTATATTAGATATTCTAAGACAAAAAGTCATTCGACTTTCTGTCTGTGAGAACAATATGACCTTTTGCCTGTGAATACAAGCCCACTAGTCAATAAGTGTTTTATTACATTACAATGTTAATTTTTCATAATCAAATACACCCATGAAAAAATATTTTTTGTTATTTATAATTTACATTTCCAATCCTATGCCTTACTAGAATATCTTTATTTCGGTATAATAATTAAAACAAAGACAAATATCAAACAGGGAATGCCACGTACCAAAATCGCAGTCTCCCCAAAACGAAACCTACAGCACGCAGACGTGCACACCACAAACACACACACACACATACACGTGCACACACACAAAGCCAACACACGAGGACAAAACGAACATACAAAGGAACACACACACATACACGCGCACACACACAAAGCCTACACAAGAGGACAAAACGAACAAACAAAGGAACACAGTAGGGCACCGCCTTGGAACGGTCAGTGGCAAAAACACCACTGGGGAGCTTAAACCGGTTTATGGTGCGCACCCAACCTCACTCTTATCCCCACCATTTTCCAAAGACACAGTGTAAATAAAAGTAATCCCGTCCAGGTAAAGGCAAGAATTGTTATGATGATGATGTTGATGATGATGATTGCGAAGAATGCTGGAGAGAACAAAGAATACCGACGAAGTTTGCTGACGATGACAAATGATGACGCAGAATGTCATGGTCAGCGAATAATAACTGACAACTAAGAATACCGCTGAAGAAGAAAGCCGAAGGTTATAAATTAATGCTGACGACGAAAACTGCCGACGAAGAATGCCGACGACGAATAATGCCGCGATGACAAAGAATGCTGACGACGAAAACTGCCAACGAAGAAATGTTACCAAGAACGAAAAAAGCCGACGACTAAAAATGTCGACGAAGAAAAATGCCGACGACGAAGAATGATTCCCATATTGATCCGCGTATAATAATTTATAATGCGAACTTGTATCCTAGCGGATCTCACGTATGGGAAAGTCAACTGTTCTGAATATGATTATATCCCTTATTGCAAGTTATCTATATATATATATTCAATGTATCTTCGAGATCCAGTTAACTTTCAGAGAGAGAAAATATAGCTTCTCTCGTCCCAATCAGTTAAAAAGACTAAAATGTCACTACTGATTTATGAGACATGAAAACAGAGATTTGAGTATAAATATGCAAATGTTGAACCAGTGCGAATGTGTAGTACAATTCGGGCTCTTATATAAAGCAGCATCGAAACTAATCTTATTGGGTTAGTGGACTTGCTGTGGCATGTGCGTGTTCGTTTGTACTGCTAGGCGCTTTGCCGTAAATGGTCTGGTATATTGTGGTGGTGATTTAGTTCGTATAAATTCTCTCTACTATATAATAATTTATAATGCGAGCTTGTATCCTAGCGGATCTCACGTATGGGAAAGTTAACTGTTCTAAATATGATTATATCCCTTAATGCAATAGAGAGAGAGAGAGAGATTTTTTAATTTTTATTTTCCGATGAAACTTTTTCTCCCTTACAAATTCGTGAAATAAGTGTTCTTTGAAAGTGATCAGTTGTACAAACTTACTGACACATGAATTATGCAAGATATTCTAATAAATCCCCCCGAAAAAAATGCAGATGGGAGTAAACTATAACAACTGTTTTGAAATTATGTAGAAAATCAATATTCTTCTTATTTTTTGCCAATATCTAACACTTAATTTCACTCATTGTATCATTTATCAGTTTCATATATACTTTCTATGTCAAACTTGGTGGAAATGAATATATTGAAAAATGTCACCACACCGCACCAACTGTGGGCGTTTAGCTTTAAAATATCCTGCAAATGACATACGAGACATAAGGAAAGAGGAATACAAAACGACTATATAAACCTCAGTTACATGTGCTGAACATTACAGCTTGTGATAGTGGGTTTTATGATGACGGATGCAGCGAAACGTGTGGATATTGCTTGACAAGTGAAACTTGCAGTCACGAGAATGGATCATGTTTACATGGCTGTGCCTCCGGTTTTCACGGAATTGTGTGCAAAACAGAGATTTTTCTTGTCACTACTTAATAGTTACATAATTATATGATTAGCACAGATACGATTGTGAAACTTGTGTAAATTACACAATATAATCGTTTCAGTATTTTTCAAGATCAGTGAGAATTAATGAGGGTTTTGAATCACTAACATTGTGACACTGTCAGAGTTTTTACAATATCTACTTTTTTGCAAGAACACTATGTAAGTTATACGTCCTTTGGATTTCACAAACGTGCTTTATCATTATTGTTTCTGGAGGACAAAGTGTTTATTTTGTAGAAAGAGATGCGTGTGATATTTTGTTTGAAATTAGCTTTTCATATAATTTGCGACAATCTAATTTAGTATACTGTTTTTGCCTATCTAAGACATTGTGGTAACTGCAGATAGAAACCTCAACGACTAACCATGGCTGAATTGTACAATAAATCCATATTATCGCATAGTGCGGCAATTTTCCTTTGATCTTTGCAGCATGTTATACATAGTAACACACATTATTACTACAAAACTGTGCTGATATCTTACAAAACTGTTGCGATATATATCAACACGGAAATCTCTATGGAGTTTCATAAGAAAAAAAGTGTTCCGATATATATCAGCACAGTAAAACTGTTCCGATATATATCGGAACACTTTTTCTCTATTGAGGTCCTATCAAGGGAGTATAATTTTTTCCTTTCAAAGAAAAGAAATTGTCACAAACACCTACATTTATAAAGTAAAAGAATAAATAAACTAGAATATTTCAAAAACTTGATAGTTATTGCCAAATTCAGAAATACATGAAATATATGAAATTCTGAGATTTCTCAAATGTTTCTTTTTCTTTGATTTTTTTTACAAACAAAACAACAAGTTTTACAATATGTGTGGCCAGTGAAATGCAAAGATTTAAAACCAGTGCAGAAATTTGTTGGGTACTTTTATCTTGGGAACATATTTTCTAAAACAGAAGTTTTAGTGTTTCAGTCAGCGAGGCGCAGAAAGGGAATCAAAATAGTAAAAATAATAATAAACAAATTTAAATGAAAATAATATATAAATTTTAATGATAAACTATGCGATAAAACAGTTATAATATGTAGTGCTCGTGTGTTACCAGGCTATATCAGAGCTAGGGGTACATCTCGTTATTTTTCTCTTCACATATCTGTCTCGGCCTACCGGCCTCGACGATATGTGCAGAGAAAAATACCCTCGATGTACCCCTAGCTCTATTATAGCCTGGTAACACACTCTCACACATACTATAACTATTACTTCTTAAACGTCGTTTTTATATTCCTGTTAACTTCGCATTACTGAGTCTGTCGAAAAATGTCGTGATTATCTGTAGATAGCTGTTCCATGCCTCGGAGAATGTATTGGCATCGTCGATGTATACGTCACAGCCATCTATACCAAATATTACCATAGTTACAAGACACTGAAATCTAGCTGGCGAGTTCTTCATAACTTAGTACTTATATAAGCCACCGAGCGTAACGCTCACTGATACCTCTTGTGCGCTGTCAGTAAGTGTAACTTACCGGAATATTTTGAAGATCGAACTTTGTCACATATATTGTTTTTCCAATCTCTGTTTTGTCACAAAATTCTCTTTACGTTCGGTTCGTATCATTTGATTCTTGCACAAAATATACACGGAAAACTGTTATTATATTGGCTTGGTTCAATGTAATCATTGTCCAGCAAATATGTTTTGTTTTATCTGTAGAGAAAATATTGTTTTAAAGGATTCATTCAAAATGGATGTTATTTAGTTGGTTTAGAGTCTTCCACAATAATATCACAATATTTTTTTGCAGTCCTTGTTTAATCAGGACATACATTCATACATATTTATCAATTGTTTCAATTCATATTCTTTTAACGGTTCCAAGTACGGTGGTTTCTGTACTAGATTTTAGAAAAGTATATTTTCAAAAACATTTTGGGCCGGCATAACATCTCCCTCATTTTGAGTACGCACACATTGAACGCACACCACTGTTAAAGCTATGTTAAACCGAACCATAACCTTTTAATCCTTGCGTGTATCAGTGCTATACACTGGGCACGTTAAAGAACCAGGCTGTCTATTCGCAACAAGCTAGGCTAAGTTAGCCGGAAAAGCCTGTATCTGATTTCTGATCTCTCTGTCGTGGGGGCTTTGTCTCACTCTGTCCCTCTGGTCAGATCGCTCTGTGTCTGTACTAGTGGAGGATGAATTATGCGCCCTGTGTGGCTGCATTTCAACTATGTAAAGCGCCTTTGAACCTGAAATTGATCATGAAAAGGGCGCTATATAAATCTGGTATAATAAATAAATATAAATAAAACCTTTAGTTAGTATATAATACACTCAATACGTGCGTATATGAAATAGGGGCGATTTAATGCTGGCAAACATTTTGCCTGTAATGGTCTTCCAGAGTAAATGCAATGCACTTCAGACAAGCACTTCTTTATTGAGAGGTTTAAAGGTCTTCTTACAGAATGATCAAATACTTATCCAAATGGACTGAATCCAAGAAATTCCTGTCAGGTTTTCTGACGACAATCAGCAATAGATGAATGTATTCAACCATGCCTTTTCTGAGTCAAACAGCGTGTTAAAGCACACTAACCTAGTCTATTATGATCATATTTGTAGAGTCATCAAAAGCAGGAATAGTCTGTAAATAGTATTGTCTGGTTACGTTTGCCTATCATTTGACAAGTTTAGCAAGATTTACAGTACGAAGGTTGGTTGTTCTAAAACACATAGATTGGAATCATCAGTTATGTAAATCAACAGAAAAAATATGTTTTAAACGTTTAAAATGACATCAGAGGAGGCATGCATCTTTATGTTGGCTTTTTTGCCACTGTACAACTTTGAAAATCATATATCCTTAGGTCGGCCTGCACTTATTTATGCAATCTCGCCAGGCATATGTATGTTTTTGACAACACAGAAAATGACGTCACTCGACCTTCAGCTATTTCCGGAAGTAAATAAAATGAAAGTAGAAATGCTAAACTTGAAAACGAAAGCCGCATTTTGATTCGTAGATAGTCAGGGGTCACGCGCAGGGGTCACCCCGTCTAAATGTATGCGCGTGGACTTCTTTTTTTTTTTTTTTGCTATTGGGGAGCCAATTTTCAGCACTTTATTACGAATTGAAATTATCTGGGCTTTAGTACACCATGTCAGCTTTTAATCTATGAAAAAATATTTGAGCTCTGGATAAACACAAATCCCACAGAGGTCCGTAACGGACCAAGCGTACATTGATAATTTTGGAACTTCATCAAATCGCTCAAAATGTCATTTTTGATGTTGTCTGAGAGTGTCAGTATATGCCTCAGATGTAAGATATAACCGTATTTGAGAGCTGCAGACCTAGACATTTCAGAAATATTTTCAAAATAAGTTTCGTGTAATAAATGTTGTTTCTACGGAAGCGTGAAAGGGCCATCAGACGCTAATACGTTTTAGTACGTTAAGGCTGCGGAAAGGATATATGGCTTTATAAAACCGGTACTGTATTATCATTTGACAATTTTCATGCACAGCTAGTAGATTATGTGTCATCGAAAACGGTAATCAGAATATCTTATGACATTATCTTAAAACATTAAATTGATATAACGTACATTGAATAAACTGCTGTATTAAAAAAAAGTGGTCCATGTTGATCAACACTAAACTGAATTAGTTACAAACTTACAGCAGTCATTTTTATCCTGATAATTCAGACCAATGTAGATGTTGTTTAAACTTTAATCTAATGTGATCTTAAACTTAGAGCTTATAAATTTTAAATGAAATATGCCAAGCATGCGAACACTAATTACGACAGGGATCGAAGCTCCAACTCTTCCTTATTTCAGCAGCACAATCAAACGAGCAGCATGGACCGTCATTTACTGTTGGCATTATCATCGGTTCCGTTGTTGCTGCTGTTGTCTTCATCGCACTGACTCTCATTATTAGTGTTATCATCATTCGGAAAAGGAGACCGATAAGGTAAGAAATTTGTACTGAATGAAATGATTGCGTGAGTAATATGTAAGGAATAGTCCTTGTTCTTATAGTATTATTATTATACACGTCTTAATGTCGCCAATCATTAGAATAAAAATTAGATTTAACTAAAGTCTATAGGTCCTTATTAGAAAGTGTGCAGGAGAAGAGCCACGTGGAAGGTACCTATATCCGCGTCATAAAATATAAGACGTGATATCTCTCATCAATATCGATTTGTCGTCCGTTTGTAAAGTAAGACAATATTTTTCCAATTATTTTTGGTAAATATTTTGATATTTCAGAAAAACAGACCAAAATGTCTCTTCAAATCCAGATTCTCGTAGTGGAGCTCGAGATGAAAGCGAGTACAATACGTTAGATCCTAACCGCGTGGACGGAAACCAGGGTAATTATATAAATATTTTTTTAATAAAAATTCACTTTATGGGGAATTTAGAAAACGTTCCGTCTCGTCAACGTAAACTGTTACAGACACAAACCTTATTTACTTTTATTTCATGATAACTATACTCGCTTATAAATTTGACAGAAGTATAAATATTAGTTATTGATATGAAAATACTAGCAACGCAATGTTATGGACGTCTGTAAAATGCTCACGAACATAGACACGAGCGACGTTGTGACAAGAAGGCAACAGTAAAGGACAGAAGGTTAATCTTAACATTGGATTTGTTAGAGCGTCACAGGTCGATATTGGTAAATAATAAAAAGTTAAGGTTGATTTCCAAGAAGCACAGAGCACACCAAATACGGAGTAAGAGGTTAACAAAAGGGTTGGGTGTTGGTGCAAAGGGGAAAAAGCAAGGATGAATATTCAACAGGGAAATCCATGCCCCTGACACACAGTCTAGTCTCCCTACACCATACACTACATCAGCGCAAACACACAAAAACACACACGCGAACAACTAACAAACTAACAAACTGACAAGCAAGAAAAACAACACAGTTGGGCACCGCCAAACAAGCACACACACACGCACGCACGTACGCATGCACACACAAAGAGCATACAAGCAAGACAAACAACAATGTGGGGCACCGTTCAGTGAAGGCCGGCGGTCAAGATGAGGATGGCACAATGACGCACTCATAGTAAAAGGAGAAGGGGGAGTGCAATCACAAAGTGGTGCAAATGGAAAGGGCGTTGGAGTAGGGGAAGACAAAGGAAAGAAACGCCAAAACAAACAAGACAACATACGCAACACAAAGAAGCGACACAGACAAAAACAAGTTGAAAATAGGGGCTCCGCCTTGGAACGGCCGGTAACTAGGGGTTTAATCATTTTAGGGCATTCCAGCCTCATATTTACCCTATTTTCAACAAGTTAGACAAAACAAGTAAATAAAATACCCCACCCCCACCCCCACCCCCTCCCAATGAGAATTGCTCTACCATCAGTGACAAAATACCGTATCATATAAAGTAAAACATATAAAAAGGGTCAGTGTATGGTACAGTAATATCAATGTACTCAACAACTTGTCTGAAGGCGGAGCACCAAGAACCTTTTTTGAGGGCACAACTAAGCAAGCTGCAAGACAAAATTCCACTCCCTCCCACTGTTTTGTAGGATTTAGGAGAAAACCATCTAGGAGTCTTAGGTTATTAGTCATCATTCCATCAAAAATGACAGAATAGCGACTAAATGTAGAATACAATATGTTGATATCACACACACACGCACACACAAACGCACGCACGCACGCACACTCACACACACACACATGCATGCACACGCACACACACACACACACACGCACACGCACACGCACACACACACACACACATATGTTTATTATAAATGAATCATTGATTAGTCCTTTGTCATTGTAAAGGTAATTTGAGCCGTGCCATGGGAAAACCAATATAGTGGCTTTGCGACCAGCATGGATCCAGACCAGCCTGCGCATCCGCGCAGTCTGGTCAGGATCCATGGTGTTCGCTAACAGTTTCTTTAATAGTAATAGGCTTTGAAAGTGAACACCATGGATCCTGACCAGACTGCGCGGATTGCGCAGGCTGGTCTGGATCTATGCTGGTCGCAAAGCCACTATGTTGGTTTTCCCATGGCATGGCTCATTTATTATTCACGTAAAAAAGCGCATTGTTGCCCGGTGTTTAAAGCCAGTCCAACCGGGTATTCATTCAAATTCTGGATAAGCCCGTCATTTCGATTAAAATGTTATGTTGCTCTTTCAGAGATGTACTACTCCGAACTCAGAAATTATGAAAGTGTTGAGTGAATAAGTAGACGGAATATGAATATATAATCCAGATGAAACAGTGTCTCGTGCATAATGATATCTATTTTATATTATGATAAGTTTAAACAATATTTATTTCAATTTATATATACATACATTCATTACTAACAACAATATATCATCATGTTTAAGAAGATAGTCAAAAGACTTTAAATCATTATCATGTAATATAGTTTTGGACAGAATGAGTGCAACAAACAAAACAAATATGTAATGAATATAGTAAGACAAAAATCTATGAAATGAATAAATAGAGTGGATTTATGTTAAGGTACTCAAATGAATTTAATGAAAAATAAGACAACTTTAGTGTTGTAAGAATTGAGATTACTCTTAAATATTTGAAGACTGCCTGTGTTTTACACTCTATAGGTAGCTGATTTCACTTGTTGATGGTAGAGGGAAGGAATGCGTTAAATAAAACTGAGTGTTACAATGTTTATTTCTAGTGCTTGGGCAGTTTCTGAAACTATTGAAGTTGACGTATGCAATATTCTGAGGGACTAAAGTTGGAAAACAGAGAGAAATTGGTATTTACCATTAAATGGTGTTTACGTTTTCCAGCTTAAAGAGTTTCAATATTTGTCTCTTCATAAAGGTTTGAGAAAATAATTGTTTGAAGGGACTTCCTATCTAGAATAAAGGTATATCAATATTTTGATAATTATTACTGAAAACTTCTATCGTTAACGGAATCGGTGTAAACATTATCATATCCGTATCTATTATCACCATCTATATCATCATTTAAATCATTTAATGTTTTCATCCGAATCCTCATCATCACTACCATTTAAATAAACATATATATGCATATATTACAATCACTTTAGTTTCTTGTTTTTATAATTATGCATTATGCGTACATATATTCATCATTATGTTTAACATCATACAATTTTTTCATTCATCATAATAATATATGCAATACATTTTTGATACAGAAATAAACGTATACAATTCATCTGTGTATGTTCGTTAGCCATGTTTTGTATTTCATTATATAAGTACTTTTATATACAATATGTTATAATGTTTCGTCGTCTCACACTCGTATCTGAAATTATAAGGAAGGCATCAATAAATTATATTTCATCAATATTTAAAATCTACCATTTATTTTAGTATTGTTAGGGAAATTGTTTAGGTAGGTCTACACGTTCGAATCGATTTTTTTCTAAAATGTAAAATTTGATTAAACTCTGAACTCAAAACTTCAGAATACACTAAGAAATTTCAGCAAATAAAACAAAGATAGGGTCGTGTGTTTCATATTTTGCTTGACTGATTTGAAGACTTCTGACCTCACGCAACTTTTCATAATGAGAGTCTATCTGAAATTCATACCTTTCATAACATTTTTGCAAATTTTTCTACGAAGTAGATTTTAACGAAAATTCTCACAGTTGTAAATAAACATATGTTCTGTAACGTGGTGGAATAAAATGTATAGGTCTGCGTGTTTATTTTTGAGATATTTGACCATGAATAAAGTGAATCGCACATTTCACGCTAATTCTAAGACATTATTGTCAATTACTTAAAGTGTCGGATGTTGCAATATCATATTCATAACTTTAGAAAGGTAGTAACATTGAAATACACTTACTCACATGTTGACATTAATTCATAAAATAATTTTGATTTCGGTACGCCGAATCCAAGCTTTATTCTACGTTTTTCAGATAAATGACGTTATACAATCAGTACCTGTTAATCAAACGTGCAGACCTGCATTAACTAACTGAGTTAATAAATATTTGGTCATTTTGCCATACTTTTGTTGCTATATAAGACTATCGGAGTTTGTGTATTATTTCATCTGTAAAATAAAAATCGTTCTAGTGTGTCATCTTTCAGATCTAACAAATCACATCTATTTCCTCGGCACTTTGATCACTGGCTGCAACTAATTGGAAGAACCTGGCATGCGGGTTAATCTGAAATGGAATTTTACCAAAATATCTATGACACTTTATACCATTTAAGGACTATGCTATTTTGAAATATATGAATTAGGTGGATGGGGTGCATGGTATTATTTCTGCTGAATTTCTAGGACTGGTTTCTAGAAAAAATAACTAAATTGATATTCCATTAGTTTAATAAGTTTGATATAGCCTGTACATTATCCAGATATTTTTCAAACACATGTATTGGATTAGCAGAGAAATGTATGGTAACGGATAAATTCACAATATACTTCTTTTTACAGTGGAAGCAAAAGTTACTATGCATGTAAATAAAAGAAACGAATATTACACAAGTTCGTTTTCCTTCTATCGGACCTTTAAATATTTTTAGAAAACGCCTACTGTAAGTCCGCAGTCTGTACTCAGCAGTCCGCGCCAAAGTAAGTTGAAAATCTCTAATACAAGGGCCTCAGTGGGTAAGGCCACTGACTTCAAATCAATTGCCCCTGAATGTGGGTTCGAGCCTCCTCCGGGGCGTTGAATTCTTCATGTGAGGAACCATCCAGCTAGCTCACGGAAGGTCAGTGGTTCTACTCAGATGCCCGTCCATAATATAATGAAAAGATGGATGGAGGAGCACCTGGCGTTTTCCTCCGCCATAAAAGCTGGAAAATCGCCGTATGACCTAAACTGTGTCGTTGCGACGATAAATGCAACAAAAAATCTTATAATGCTTTTTTTATCGAACATTCAAATATTAAAACTGAAACATACATCTCGTATTTTTACAGGGACAATGCACGTGTTGGATGGACATTTTATAGACATGGAAGTACAAAATCGGTTAAATTAAGTTAAAACCACTGAAAATAATAAATAAAAAGGAAATATGTTTGTTTACATATAAGATCAAATCATTAAACCTCCTTCGAAAATATTGCATGTGGCATTGTCAGGATACGAGTTATATGACCTAGGGAAGTGCCTACGCCTTTAGTAACTTGAACAATGAAATGAGTCTTATAGCTACGGTGACTATGTCTTAGACTAGCTGACAAACGAAATAGAATGTCCTTTGTTAAAACGTAAAGCTGGTGAGACCAAATATCTCGTATATAGAATTTTCCTCTGGCTACCTTGCCTAAATGATTTGTGTACCAATGATTCGTAAATGATTTCAGTTATGAGCTAGACAATTTTAGGGATCAGGCAAATCACTAAATGCTTCAAACTCACAATCTTCAATAGCATAGCTCAAGCTCCTATAGCCTGGAGACTCTATACCTGACTGGTCTTTTTCTTGAAGTTCCCGTTAGACAATGTCTTTGAATCAACAACCTACGAGTCCTATCGCATAGATGCTCGGCCGCTGCCCTCTTAATTGAAGTTGCAACTCTACATGATTGCCCTGACTCCTGGATGCTCAGCGCCTATATGCTATCATATGTAGCATTCAACTACCATATAGGTATATCCCCGATGCCATGGCTGTACTTCGCCAATAACGCTGAACCGTCTATAAGCTGGAACTCTCCTACTATCTCAGCAGATTACCAAACTCTGGGTCTCTGTCTCAGCTTGCCGATGCTCAGCCTATATTTGCTATCGTCTATAGCATACAACTACCCTTAAGTTAAAACTCCTACGCGCTGGCCCTATAGCTCGAAACCTTGTTGAAATTCTGCAACTCTTCTTTAGTCTTTGAACTCCAAACGTCTTCTTTTTAATAATTTATCCGCACTGACAGTGTAATTGTAATACCTTCCTTATCAAGGTACTGGGATAAATTATTAGTTGAATCCTCGATGTGTCTTCTTCGATCGCTGGATACCGAATGAACTCTCTGTCATCCATCTGCCTATTTATACACTAGCAGACGTGCTATTTATAACTTGTTTCTGATTGGTCCAAATTTATACATATATATATATATGTTTTACAACGAGTACTTGCTCTAACAAATATCTAGGACCCTTTAACTATTGTATATGGCATAATGTGTGATGCTGGGATCCAGTTATTAACATAATTAACACAAATCAGCCACAAATGACCCAAATCCTATTATTAACAGCAATTCAACAATAATTATAGCAATGGTAGCATGAAAAGGGAATCAAGCACATCTGTGCTTAACATGTGCTACGTTATCAATATATCAAGCATACAAATTTTTCTGACCGGCATTCACCGTCAATGTAATATATTTTGACGTTAAAATGTAACAAACAAAAACCTTTTGCATATTCATTCGATTTAATAAAAAGAAACACGAAAAACGAGAACAATGGTTATCTATTTTATTTGGTTTGGTTTAGAGTAACACTGAAACGACTTAATTAAGCAAATTTCCCAGCATCTGATGATAGGTAAAGACTTAAGATGCCCTTCCAGGCATTTTTTTCAGGCTCAGGCGAGCTCAGGCGATTCCACTACAGATAACAACACTATATATTTTATATGTGGTACGTTTCGTCCTGATATATATGTATCGACTTTAAATAAAATTTGTATTGTATTGTATTGTATTGTATTGTATTGTATTGTATTGAAATGGTACACGCTTATGTGGTACGCTTCGTCCTACATCGGTGTTCTCCATTTTACAGAACATAAGTTTTGAAAAAAAATAGCCCAAAATGAATAAACCCAAAAAATGTGAGCGCTGATCAGCCAAAGGTATCAGAAAAGGTCTAATGTGAAACTGGATTTTAATTGTTCAACAAAATCAGCTAGTTGAATCGATTATTTGTGGTAAGAATCAATGTATCCAAATTTGAAACTTTGGTAAAGGACTTCTCGGCTTCATCGGCGAAAATAGGAACATCATTAGTATACAGTATATATCTACAACACATGGTTTAGCGATATTTACAACACATGGTTTAGCGATATCTACAACACATGGCTTCGTGATATCTACAACACATGGTTTAGCGGCGTTTTGATAAATCAACAAAGAAGTAATCTGCAATACAATTTATTTAGGCATTAAATTGGCTACAATGGATAAAATGTTGTTTTTTTCCGGACGGACTGCTGATGAAATTATTAAGAAGGTCCAGGCAGAAACTGAAAAATAAAACCATAACAGTAATTTAACTAAGCCATTAAAACTCCAAGATTCTACGAAATTGTTAGTATATAATTCTGTAGCTCTCAATGAAGAAACATATATAGAATGAAGGTAATAAAATATACAAGTGTTTTATGCTCAATAAACCTTATCTTAATCAATTACATGAATTTTCTTATGAAATTAAAAAGAACACTCTTAATGACTTGAATTGTAGTAAAAACTGAAAAGCTTCCCGTTGAAAGTTTACTAAAATTGACAGACGGTTTAACGCTGTACTGAGTTAGATATCCTCATTAAATGATTAATTTCAATACCTGATCAGGAGCTGTACTAAGTAAGATATCCTCATTAAAGGATTTATTTCAATACCTGATCAGGAGCTGTCAATATTGCACAGTTTGGTGGATTGTTTTTCAGTCTTTTTGTTGATCGTAAAAGTCTTGTTCTCTCTACTATTGACAAGCATGAGTTAATTCTCATTATCCCAGCTTCCTTGTCGACATGTCCTGTAACAAACAATTGTTTCATTTATTCTGGTAAATCTACATGTAAAAACACAATCTTCTAAAAATATCAAATTAGTCACAGATTGTTGTTTGGTAATTACATGAATACTATATCATAAAATATTGGTGAGGGGCCTCCTTGAATACTGTATCATAAAATATTGGTGAGGGGCTTCCTCGAATACTGTATCATAAAATATTGATGAGGGGCCTCAATGTATACTATATCATAAAATATTGGTGAGTGGCCTCCTTGAATATTATATCTTTAAATATTGGTGAGGGGCTTCAATTTATACTGCATCATAAAATATTGGTGAGTGGTCTCCTTGAATACTATATCATAAAATATTGATGAGAGGCCTCCACGAATACTGTATCATACATAAGTGGTCAGGGGCATATGTGAACACGAAATCTTAATGCATATCGATATCAAAATGGAAGTGAGTTAAGTTTTTCTATGCGCTTTTTATAGAACAGTGTCATGTCATGCATATTAACGAAAGTAGTCCAGCAGCATACAATACGGAAGGTACAGTACGGAATTTAAAAGGTACAATTCAGACTTTTTCTGCCTGTTCATATTTAATTGTGAAATACAAGCCGATTTTCTTACAGAATTTATATAGGTATATAATAATAATGTGAATGCTGATCCAAGAGCACTTTACTGAATGCAGAATGCAGATTCGGGCTGTTTCATGTTCTATTCATTTTTAGAAGAAAAAAAAATCTCAATATATGAAATGAATTATCAACTACGCGGTCTATGTTGCATATATAGACCGAGGAGCCATGGGAACAGAGCTACAGGCATTCCGTGTATAACTACTCTGGTTTTAGAAAGGGAGTTAAATACGGTGGAGAACATAGCTCCATATGAGCTACATACGAATACGTGCCTCGAATACAGCTCCACCAGGAGCTATCTCCGAATGGAGCCATTTAGTACATGACAGTTCACAATCTATCTGTTTCGAAACAAGAATCTTTGTATCCTTAAATATCAAAAAGAACACTTATATTTGGGGATTTTTTTTGTAATATATATTATGCACTTTTATTGTGTGAATGTATTACTGATGTAAAAAAAATGCCATTAAACATCACAATTTGTTGATTTTCGAAACTAAGCTAGAGGTCACTTTGATAGATATGCTACATTTGATTACTGGCTCGGTGGCAAATATATTATTTCTTTTATGGCACAACGTGCTAGTACCGTTTTTCTTTTACTACAAACTAATTAAGAAATAATAAGTTCCTAAACGTGGTTTATCGTAGAAAAACCCGAGTTTTGAGTTCTTATGCGTAAGAGTATATCACGAAAGCCGTTACTCAGGCCTGAGTGATATATTGTTTCGCATAAGAACGAAAAACTTGGGTTATTCTACAATAAATCACACTTGGAAACTTATTATTTCGATTCTAACACGACAGACTAGTATCAAAAGCATAGGCGTAGGAGCGACTTCAACTTTGGGGGGTGCAAACCATTTCGACGGGGGGGGGGGGGGGGGGGGGGGGATCCCCGGTGCATTCATGACAAAGCCTTGTCCAGGTGAAAAATGGGCCATAGGCCCCCTCAAGCCGCTGTGTTTTAGCAATCATTGAGTTATTATGATGATACGCATAAGACTAGGCGCTTAACCGCTTAACTGTCTGCAGCTTGTAACTTAATCGGGCAAAATATGTACTGTTCTTATCAAGTGTGCCACTTTTTTTACATTCTTCTGTTGAAGCCCTGGACATGCAATAAAATAGCGCTGATTTGTCTAATTGTGATATAAAGTTGTGGAAGTATCATTTCCCTTGAATGGACAATGAAAAACGTAAATACATAACGTTTACATACGTAAACAGGTCAAATACTTACATTGTTTTTGCAGACGCTCAAACCGGAACTGTAGTGATTGCGCTCAATATTATATTCTTTTTTAAAATGTAATCAAACAATCCTCTTGCGTACAGGTTTTCAATACACATCTTATGGAAAGAGAGAAGTCAGTCAGAATGCAAGGAAATGCCAAATGCAAATCAGAAATCAGGTTGAAAACAATTATATGATACAAAGTAAATGTTGTAATAGACTGCAAGTTATCTCTTTTCCAAAATATTGGAGGGGCCAAACTATAGTTCGGCCCCCCTATCTTAGCTTTGGGGGGGGGGGGGGGGGCTGGCCCCCGCTGCCTCCCCCGGCTCCTACGCCTATGTAAAGTGTTAGAAAAAATGGTAACTATTTTTTTTCGACCGTGCTACGCGCTTGGATTGGATGACGTCATTGCACGCGAGTGGTTTATTGCAGAATAACCCCAGATAGATTTTGCTCTACATGTATGTAGGTTATTTGCTGGTCGTGTTAGAATGAGACTTTAAACTTATCGCATAGAACAGCATATTGGTTTGATGTGTATATACATGTTATACATGTATATAACTGTTAATATTTTCAAGTATGAACTAAACGCCGAGTGTCTAACTAGGAGTAATGACATTCTTATTTTAAGGCATTTTAATTTCTTTAAATGTTTTGGCATATATTTACCTGGAACTGGAGCTGCTGCTTTTGTTGTTGAACTTTCTGTCTCTGAAACTGTAACAATCAGTGATCAGATCATATTTCAACATAACCTTACGTTAATTGAATAATATCTGAATTAACTTTAATGTATTTCCTATCTATCAATATATCAAGTTCCATTCAGTTTCGGCATGGAAATACAACAATGTTAAAGAATGGGGAGACAAAGCGATGGTTATTCAAGTCCAAGCCTGTTGTTAAGGCTCTGTCAACGTGAACATCCCTAAATACACCCTGCTAATAGCATCAACTGAAAATTGTTCTAGACCATACTCCTTCAAATATTTTAGCCATATTCTATGTCTACAAATACGTTTCATTTTGATTTTGGTTGGTCAAGTGGTGTTCAGAGCATTGTTCTTGACCTGACTCCTAATAGCTCTTGTCTCTCTGATAAATAATTTATACAGGTGTGAGCAAACTAGAGATTTTGTATTGTTGGTAACAAATAAACATCTTGTAACTTATTTACCTAAAACCAACAGACAGATTCCGAGGAATAGACTGCTAAATAGAATCTTCATCTGAAAAACAGAAAAGGTACAACTGAGAAAATACGATCGGAGCTGATAAATGCTTGAATCTATTAGAATACTCGCCTCTAGAATAAAGTCAACATTCTACGAAAAAAAAAAAACCCCAAAAAACTTATTTTAATATGAAACAATCTGACACGTGGAGTTTGGGCAAAATTTATTATTATTTAAGTTGTATCATGCACAGAAAATCTCTGTCAAATAAATGAATCTTGATATACTGTTTATCTAGGTCTTCAGACGAATCATGTTAAGTACCAGAAAATAGTCAAGAACAACAAATAGCATCGTTATACTTTTATACATAATACTTAGTAATTAAATACATAAGTAACATCAATTCAAGTCTAAAATGACATCTACTTTAATGTAACCTTGTCTAAGACAAATGCCCTCAATGTTGTCTTCGCTTTTCTGTATACGTAATACAAACAGGTTTGTTTGTATATAATTATAGTCGCCACCGGTAATCAATACGGGCGACTCCTCCTGAAGACTGTAAGTAATGAGGATAGTGCAAGACACAGACAACGCTCCAATTCTAGAAGCTTCCCTGGTTCTTTAGCGTGCTAGTTGTAAAGCACCAATACAAGGGACTCGTATCCCAATGTTAGAAATTATTAGTTAGAGGAGCGGGGGCTCGAACTCACGACCCCTGTTTTCATAGTAGACCACTGCGTCCGCTCAAGACAAACAGGACAGCGATGACCGGTTTTTATATGATCGCTCTTTTGAAACAATCATAGTAGGTTGCGATTATTATTTCCGACTGATAAAACTTGTAAAATTGAAATAACCATGACTGTAATTTTGAACAAAAATACAGGTCTTTTAAAGCTCGCCCGCTTAGCTCAGTAGGTAAGAGCGTTGGTCTATGGATCGCGGGGTCGCGAGTTCGATCCTCGGGCGGGGCGTATGTTCTTCGTGACTATTTGATAAACGACATTGTGTCTGAAATCATTAATCCTCCACCTCTGATAATTCATGTGGGGAAGTTGGCAGTTACTTGCGGAGAACAGGTTTGTACTGGTACAGAATCCAGGAACACTGGTTAGGTTAACTGCCCGCCGTTACATGACTGAAATACTGTTGAAAAACGGCGTTAAACCCAAAACAAACAAACAAACGGTTGTAAAATTTCGTACAGGTAGTTAGAATCGCTAGAATTTATTTCACTTTGAAGGCAAATAAAATATGTTTTCCCGGATATGAATACTTATTAACACATATGAAGGTGTTCTTATGTTAATAAGCTATATATATGATAAAAAGCTTCTTGCTTCCATTTAACGTCAAATTTAATCAAGAAACTAAGAACTGGTTGATTTGTAATTTACATGATTTTAATTTACAGATTAACTACATGTACTTCAATCCAGACATATGGAATTATAACGTTTATAAATGTCAGGAATAGGGAACAGAGCAGAACAGAACAGTACAGAGCTTTTTTTTCACCCGGATGTTTCAGGATATACAACAATATGGTTTGTGAATAATACAGATCAACATAAACTACAATAGTTCCGACAGAAAGTTAAATATCTATAGAGAATTGAAAACATTGGCGATAGGAGAAAAGGGTTTTATGATTTTATCTTGTTTGCAACATCGGCGAACAGTGGAATTTGGTGAGTAGGGGGGGGGGGGGGGGGGGGGGGGGTACAATATAAAATACAATATGAATTCCACAGCTGTACAAAGCTGTACAAAATAAAGGACAAGCAATTTCACTTCCATTTTATCTTTTAAAACAGAAAAAAGTCTAAAGTAGCATGCTTTCCACGAGGGTGCATGTACAGTTGAATTAACTAGACCTTAGTACGACCTACATTTTTCTGATGCTTTTGTTCGTGGAAAGCATATAAAATACTCACCATTTCAGTTAATAAGGAAACTTCACAAAGATAAATTTTATATAAAATCAGCATAGGCAAATACATTAATGGCACGTTAGATATCCTGTTGTTTTTTGTCAAACTTTCATACTTAAATAATACAGAATGAATGAAAACTAATTCTATACCTCAATGACTTTTCTAAAAGTACTTAAAATACTTATCCGCATTAGGGTGATGATTTGTCAATAATATATTTACCCGATAAACACAATTTTCTCACTTAAACCACCGAAAGAAACCATTTACGTCCCTCCTGCTGCTATCGAAGTGAATTATTGATACAAGGCTTTAGCTAATGTAAGGGAGACAATCTAATCAGCGGGAATTGTAGCGGCTGATTTTATGCTAATAGATAGAAACATGACATTCTGGAGTGGGCGAAAGGGCGCCAAGTTTCGTCTCTATATTACTTCGCCCGCCACAACAAAACAGTTTGCGTGTGACATTTGTCGTATTTTTGTTCTTTCGAGGGCTCTAGAACGACAGAACGAACACTGCAGGAATCAGTCATCATTGAAACCTATTGTTTTTCCAAACAGTTTACACACGAAAACATCCCAGACCTACCTAGAGCGGCCGCTTGATGAAGTTATACTTTCTAATTTTACCCTGTTACATATTCATATCCATTCGCGTTCAAACTCAGAACACAAATAAAATAAATTGAAATCAATCTATATAACGGATGGATAGGTAATAAACAAACATCTAGTCTGTATTTTTCTTAAAAGATTAAGTTTAATTCAACGTAATAAACCATTAAAATATTCTAATGAAAGGCGATAGGCAAAAAAGTAAAATGTTTAAATCGCATTTCGTACCTTTTAAATGTAATCCAGTCTTCGGAATAGTAAACGACGGACTTTTCGATTTAATACAAATGTAAAAAATGAAAGTTCCTTTTAATGTTATATCTGCTAAAAGTCCCCAAAAGATAAGTCTTCCCTAGCTACACTGCTATCAGTAATCCAACTGCCAATGCCTAGCCTGAAATCCTGACAAAGAGGTTTGAATTCATTTGCTTGAAAGAAACTTTGAGTGGTCGAAAGATTAATTGATCAAGTTTTACAGGTGTATATTGACATACACTGATAATGCTCAATTCGATTTGTTTATATTTGTTTTCGATACCTGAATCTTGCATAAAATATTTGATATTTCGTTGACAACACGAACATGCCCTTGCGCAAACTTAGGTCATATTGTGTCGTGCGTGTCGTCTTTAGTCGCCAGATAAGATGTCAGAAGAAGTGGTGCCTTCAGTCTGGTGCCTTCAGTCAGTAAAGACATATCAACTCTTTGTTAAAACTTAACTGTACTGTCACTTATTCAATTACTTAGAAGTACATAGCAGCGGCAGTAGCAACATTTATAATACATATACAATCGAGTCCGAACGGAAGGACGGACAAAACGAATTACAATCTCTCTTTTCTATGACAACGGATCAGGGGAGATTGTTTGCGTTTTCACATTGAAGTAAGCTAGTACATCATAGATCAAACTTGTTCAGTACCACCAAAGAGACTTATATTTGTTTGAAATACTAGCATTCGAGTTAAGTCCTGGAAGTAATGAAATCGCACTCAGTTACTTGAATTAACAAAACAAAACAAAAGCAACAAAGAAAACACACACACACACACAATCACACACACACACACACACACACACACACACACACACACACAAATAAAAAAAAGCCAGGGAATGCCACGTTCAAAAACGCAGTCTCCCCAAACACTACTATCACATACACTCATATACAATGCAAACACACGAGGACAAAACAAACAAATAGAGGAACACAGTGGGGCACCGTCTTTTGAACGGTAATTGGCAAGAACATCTTTGGGGAGCTAAAACAAGTTTATAGTGCGCACTCAACTTCACTCTTACCCCCACCATGTTCCAAAGTCATTGAGAAAGCACTTGATGTTTGTCCCACAAACGAAATAACATCTAAATACTCGAATGTTGCCCCGCAAGGAATGAACTTGTATACTATTGACTTGACTGCATCACATTAATTATAAATGAAGATCTTATATTATTCAAATTTAATTTATATATTTAGTGAAATTAAATAGATTTGATAAGGATTTTATACATTTGAAGTAAATATCTAAAGATAATGTATTTTAGTGAAAGACGGCCATTTTGATATCTTTAGAATTTGTCTATATATCAAACACACCCAAAGTTTTCGATCTACAAAAAACCCCGTATGTACTGAATTATGCTTTTGAGAATGCTATCAACGTCCAGATCTTCAGTTCAAATAGAAGAGTTTTAGATGGGTTATCAAACTTTGAGTGGTTGCAGGATTAGTTGAACATTTTTACGAGCAATTTGATTTGTGGTTATATTTGTTTTCCATACATGTTTAAAAAAAAGAAAGAAAAAAAAACTTAAGAGGGGTCAAACAAGTATAAACTTAAAACTTAATGTGAACTGTATTTGAAATTCCTTTCATTTCTTTTGAGCATCAGTCAGATAGTTCAGTACAAATTTCATGATCTCCGGAACGTGTCAATACAATTTCTATTCATCAAGGGATATTTTTCATCTTGAAGCCTTAAAAAAGAAACGAAATAGTATCAAGAAACCTTATACAAAATTTTGCAACTTTCAAATGAATTGTACTGGCAAGATTAAAGGGTATGCAGCGTTACCACGTATACATACGTATAGATTGAATAAATGAATAAATTAACACAAAAATAAAGGAAAGTGGTATCACACATATTGAACTTTCAATTTTTCCAATAATCGGTATTATCGATTTTTTGACACATTAAATAAAGAAGGATAAATTCGATTTACTCGTTATATCTTTTAAATGGTTTAAAATAACGAATTTGCTTCGGTGGCAATCGTTGATTTAATCTTTCCTCTAAATGATGATATAGTTTTAAAAATTGTAAGTTTATTATTTCACTTACCTTTTGAACCATTTATGTTACCACCCTTATTTTCCATTGAAGTCAATGGTAAAAGTCTAATTTTGGACAAAATTTAGGGTCATTTTCATTGATATATCGCTCAAAATAAGGAAAACGGAAAAAATAATCGTTTTTGCTTCGGTGATGTTGCAAAGAAAAATTAGTGCTCGATTCAACTGTGTATAAATAAAATTAATATTTTCATTATTTCGCTTACTTTTTGTGCTTTTTATACAATCACTATTACTTTTAAAATTGAGACTCGGACCGGCTCGGAAATTTCCAAAGTTTCCCGAATGCGAGAGGTAATATCTAAGCAGACGACTCGTTTAATTTAAACCTGTACACTTTGTGATCTAAAGATAAATGTCTATGTCCGAGTCATTTAATGTTTTAGATCATCATTATTTATCAGTTTTAAGCTCTTTTTCACATAGACTGATTTAAACTTGTTGAAAACAAAACGTCTTATCATCACATATTTCGGCTGAAAGAAGGAACAATAGATATACACACTGTCAGGAGTTTTTGTGAAAAAATTACACCAACAAGGATGAAGTTGTGTGTTCTTAAATGAAAGTGTCACCTTGATTATTTTATTTGTTTTCTTTAGACCGTCAAAATATCACCCATGGATATATAATTATATTTGAACCGTTTCATTAGCATGTTCACATGTACATTAGAATCTCCACAACTAGAGAGATAAAAAAAATGAAAATGTATATAGCAGACATCTATTTAAATTATAAATTTTAAACCAAAGAGCAATAAAATGATATAATATAACAATGTAATATAATACTGTATTTTATAGTTCTTTGTTTAAACAAACTATTCTTGCTTTCCGAATCGGGCGTATAATTATGTATTTGATGAATTTTAAGATGTTGTGTAAATTATCCACTTTTCAAACAACATAGTTGACAAATTAATAATTTTTCATTTTCAATTTATTGTTTTGTCAAAATTGTTGAAATATTTAGATATTCCAAACAGGTACAATAAATCAAACACAATTTTGCGTACGCACTGTTACTTAATTAGTGATCCATTCCTTGTTACTTTTACTACCTTTTGCGGAAATAATCTAGAAACCATATTAGGGGGTAATAAATTGTAATGATGGGGACTGATAGCGGGTATTTTGCACCTTTATGACACTGTACACAATAAGCATGTTTCGTTGAAAGAAAGGAAAATAGAAATAGTAATGTTTTATTCTTTACTTAAACAAATTATGCTTTTCGACGGCTACTTCAATTTTAGAGTTATACCTCGCAACGAATAAAGATTCTTAAATAATATGCTCATGTTAAATTATATAATGCGAAGTAACATAATCCTACTGCAAAGGAGTAAATCACATAATTATGTCAAATCTAAAGTCACTGGCTTCCAGATTTAGGCTAAAAATGATCTTTCTTTAAAAGTGAATATATGATGAACATTTAAACACGAGTTTTTGTTTCTTAACTATCTTAAAAATGTCAAAAAAAAGTATTATGATTATAAGGCAGTTTACCTCCGGTATCCCGTTACAAACGCCTTTCAGTTCTAAATGCAACTTATTCTTATATGTTTCCATAACTTATGAAAAAAAGAATAGTAATTTTCTGATATATATGAAAGATTCTCTTTTTTAATTTCGCACGATCTCATGATCATACCTACGCTTATTGTTATAGAAATAAATGTGGAAGGAACGAATAAATCTATCGGCATATAAATATTGCTTTTTATAGTTTGTTTTTTTTAAATAAGGGTTAGGACACTTTAATTAAAACATGAAAAAGAAAGCGTTTAAACCAACGGTATTATCAATAAATGATGAAACTGATTTTATTGTATGCAAAAGCTAGAACCTGATAAATCTTCAATTTTCAACGCAGACAGTTTATGCATGTGCTTTTATCAATTAAAAAGAGAAAAAGAAGAATTATTCAAGTTAAGTTTTCATAGAATAAGATGCGATTTATACAAATAACGAAAAAGAAGGAAGCAGATAACGTGTTTTTAACAATTTAATATCTATAGTTATTTTAGTTATAGCATAAGAGAGAGAGAGAGAGAGAGAGAGAGAGAGAAACGTGGCTTCAGTAAGATCTTTTTGCCTACATATTTACTGACGTGTTTCTACCACCAGTAAAAACAAGTGTCCATTGAGTCATTAATTAGATATAGCTTAAGGCAATAAATATCGATTTTATTGAAAAACATGGTTATTGGACCCCCGCTAAATTTCGGAGATGGACGTAAATATACGGAAGATAACGATCATAGTTACAAGATTATCGATTTTTTCAGCAAGACTTACCAGCAGTCGGGTTTAGTACAGAAAGTTCGATATGGGTGATGTTTTTGGACGTAACAACGATAGTTAAAATATGAGGAATATTTGAATTCTTTTTAATCAGATGATTACTTAATTAGATTGTTTTGCATTATGTGTAAATTTAGTTGAAGTTTAGTCCAGTATAATGAAGGTAAGATACATTTTTCGTAAAGAGGACTGGTAATATGTATAATGTATAGATATAAGTATAACTATCAACTCTAATAACGTTTATTTTTGCCAGCAAAATCTGACAATTCTTTGGATTTGTGTAACCTTTCGACGTATTGTATTTACATATTTTCAAAAAAATTGAAATCAGGAATTTATGAAGCCTATAATTAATTGGGAAAAAAAATCTATTTAGGAAAAGATAAGCGGCAACAGATCATTCATTGAACCTTACAACTTAATCTTTTACTGTATCTTTATCAGCCTCTAAATTCATGAATAACATGGCGTCAAATAAATCAAAATTAAAACAAGATATTACTGTAGTGATTTATTTTTATTTTATCTAAAGGCAAACAAACAGAAAAAGATAAGTAAGCATGTAATCTTGTGTTCTGATCTTGTAATGATTGTGAAAAACATAAACTTTCGCCACGATCTAAACAACAAGTATTGATCAAAGGTATTTAATTTAAAAGCAAGAATATGCGTCATTAAGCCATATTAAGACTGGCGAGCAGACTGAAATATTTTTTGTTACATCCTGTTTTAGCTCTGATTAACAAACAGAGATATCAGCGCCAAACATGATTGTACGATCATCGAGAACCGAACCATATGATAGCGCCAAACATGATTGTACGATCCTCGAGAACCGAACCATATGATATGATAACCGTACTATGTTAAACAACTTGTTAAACTAAAGGGTACATTGAATATATGCCTCGTACCTCATCATATGCCAATACAACATTTTATAAATGTCGTTAAACGGAAAACAGTTTTGCCAACTTCATTGTTTGATAACCTGCCACCAACAAATGGAATATACATATAACACATCTTTTGTCGAAAACAACAAACCGGAAAAGGATTGCAGCTACCTCTACATCACTCAACACAAAGGAGTCCGGCACATGAGTGGATTAAGTTTAATGGCTTATTTTTGAGTCCTAGAGCCATAATTATGTAAAAATTTATACATATATAACTACTCCCTAGAGAGTAGTTATATTAGTATGATTTTTTTTTACATAATTATGGCCCTAGGACTCAAAAATAAGCCATTAAACTTAATCCACTCATGTGCCGGACCCCTTTGACTCAACATGTAAACAGTGTATTTTTATATCCATGATAGATGTTTATTCAGGTTAAAACACATTTAATATTTATAAGCAGAAGTATTGACTGGAATTGATATTAAATGATAGATATAAAAACACATTTAATACAGCACATTTAAATTGATCTGGTTGGACGGGGTTTCGCTACGGTCCACTGGATTATTGTGCAGGATATGTAGTATATTCGGCAACCTGATTTCTTATTCACTGGCCATCAAGTTTCAAGTTTCAAGTTTATTATTAAATTCTCAGTATGTACAAAGCATAAACATGAGATTCACATTCTAATAAATAACAATAATAATAAAGACACATGATCAATAGAGGACAACTCTTATTCAAAAGAGTGAAGGAATCATAATTGGGGTTGTGTTCAAAATCAATACAGTAGATCTAATTTATTACACATCATATCAAATTTAGTAATTAAGATCCAACATTTGGTTCTAATTTTAGTGCCTCGTTACCTATTCTATAATAAGAAGTTTTAATTACCTCATCATCCATCATTGGCTAGGTTTTTGATTGGTCAGATTAATTGCACGCGCTTAGAACTGTGTAGCATAATGACCATAAATATGTTACTAGGTCAGACATTTGAGTTATTGTGTCATAATCATTGACCGTGAGAATTTTGAGAAAAGCATGCGTTATTTACTTTTAAAATCCCTCACACGTGGTCTGCCGGTAAAAACTTTGTTCCGTGATTAAATGGGGGTCAAATGAGTGTCACCAAATGGTGTTAATGTGGACAGGGATGTTAATTAATAGAATTCGCAGCAGATGTGTCATTTATATGTGGAATTTATATTTAAAATCTATGGAAAAAAAAAGCATTCTCAATTGGAATTTTACCAGAGCTTTACAGTATGTCAGCATGCGTACTATCAAGAAGGGTAAGTTACATATTTTCTCTTTAGTTTAGTAGATCTATACCAATTTATATTATACAAAATTGGCTTTAGCATGCTAGTATACCATATTATGCATTTTGATGTCAAGTACTGGTGACATACCCTTGACCGAAAACGAAATCACAAGGGCACATCTGACTTGATTGTCGGCAGAATTGGTTGGAATTTTTTTGTTTTCTTTCTCAGACCTATAATCATCATTTGTTTGTGAATATTCTTTTCAAATAGATCTAGTAACTGTAAAGTTCTAAAAAAAAATATATATATATTAATATTTGAAACAGCAGTTTTGTTACAAGTGTCAACAAAAGTCTATATAGAAGTAAGAAAAAGACAAACAAAATATTAGGTCTTTTTGGGAAGATTACTATTAGCTACATAGTAAAATATAAAGATGGAATCTACTTCCTTCAGATCTCTGAATAACTGTTGTCCTGTATATTCTATCAAATATATGCATGAAACAGGTGAAGACACAATAATTTTATTGGTGTTGACAATCCATAAAGATTAACATGTAAATTAACATGTCAGTTTTGTAACAAGTATTTTAGACTTATAAATATTTCAATTTGGTTAAGTACCTTTTTGAAATAAATTCTGTGGAGTATGTACTACATGTCCTTTAATATTGTAACAAATGTTTTTAAACAAATCAAGTATTGCATTTTGAATGAGTAATCTACATACCACATGTCAATGTTGTAACAAGCATGTTTAAACAAGTAGAATTATTTCATTGCGGTTATAAATGTAAATTTTTGAAATAGATTTTTTGGAGTAGATACGGTAAAGTAGCCTATTATCAAATTATTCATGATTATTAGAATAGAGAGAAAAAAAATACTGAACATCTGTTATATGGTTACTGGTCATAACCATCTAGTAGATAACTATTAGAATCTGACTTTATGTCAAAGAGTAAGTACAAAGCTATGTAATATGCTTAAAATGTATAAATGACATTCTAGGAAAATTAAACACTAACATAACCGGCATATTAAGATCTAATTGCAAACTGACACAAAGTTGCTGTCTTATTTTACATTATGGCTATGTATGAATAAATTTATACATATTTACTAAGAGAAAGATACAATGTTAGTGGCTACATTCTCTATACAATGAAAAAGTATTTTCCTGCATATATTTTATATACAAGTCATATTGTATACATGATATTCATCTAGAAAAAGTACAATAGTGGCATTTTGTCAAAGAAAAAATGCAAAGCTATGTAATACGCTTAAAATAAAATGACATTATCGGAAAATTAAACACAGTTGAAACATAGCCGGTATAATGAGATCTAATTACATATATAATGCTACAAATTTGCTGTGTTATTTTACATTAAGTCTGTGTAAGAATAAATTTACATATATTTACAACGGGAAGATAGGATACAATATTAGTATCTGCATTCTCTATAGCAGGAAAAAGTATTTTTCTGCATGTAAGTCATATGGTATAATGCAAGATAATCATCTAGAAAATGTACAATAGATGATAAAACTACACAATAAAATATATCCGGTTGGTTATTTTTTTTAAGTTTACAAAGAGTTACCCTAGTATAAACCCCAGGGATATGAAATATACACAAAATGTATGTTACAAAATATAGTAACTGTTACTGTATGAATTTTTCTTATTGCAATTTTCATACTGTTTGGTACAAGCCGCATTAAGGTTGTCTGAACATTACATTCTATTAGGTTCTTAAAATTGGACGCTAAGTAACTAACTTAATATTGGGCTTTAACACTTTTCAAAATGATTTCAACAAATTTGCTCAACTTAGTAAGCTCCTTTCTGTTTCGGAATTAAAGAATTGGTCAAACTTCAATGTATTATGATTTTTAAAATAATATGGCTTTAAGTATATTTTTCGTGTATCACTGAAATGTTTACATTCTAATGTATAGTGATATTCGTCACCTATGCCGCCGTTGCATAGAGGGCAGGTTCTCTCATTAATAGGTATATTATGGTAACGGCCAACTTCAATTGGACACTTGTGATTTCTTGTTCGAAATCTTGTTAGGATTTTACAATAATAGTTGGAAATTTTTGTGAAGTATTTGTTCATCTGTACATCATGTTTAATTGTCTTATACATAAAATTTGTAGAGTTATTGACAGTGGAGTTCCATGTTTGGAAAAATTGGTCTTTAATGTTTCTCTTGAAAGCTAAAGAAAACCATTTGGGATTGAAATTGCTTGGATTTAACCATACATTGTTAAATCCATTAGTTTCCAGTAAACTTTGGATACAGTCTAGCCATTTTGAATTCGCTTTTCTTTGCCTTTTAAGGACCATAAGGAGTTTGTATACCTTTGTGGCTAATTTATTATTATTGTTATTATTATTATTATTATTATTATTCAGTCTACACCAGTAAGAAATCATTCTTATCTTTGCTTCTTCTTTTAGTGGCAAAATTCCTAGTTCACTATATATCATATAAGATGGTGTTGCTTTTTTTAAATTTAGAGTATGTTTAAAAAATTTTAACTGCACTCTTTCTAGGTTATTCATGTTACTGAAACCAAATAATTCACTACCGTAAAGCAAGATGGGTTTAATTGTCTTATTAAAAAGTTCTATTTGAAGATCAAATGTAAGGTCTAAATGTCTTATCTTTTTTAATAACATAAACATTGCTTTAGTCGCTTGTTGAGCTATATGATCTTTAGTTTTTTTATAACTGCATGTTCTTGAAAGGTATAGTCCTAAGTATTTATATTCATTTACTACTTCAACATCTTCATTTTAAAGGTAAATTTTGGCATATTGTTTTTAATTCTTGATCCAAAAATTAACACTTTGGTTTTAGATATATTAACTGTTAATTTCCATTGATTACAGTATTGCTCGAATAGGTTTAATTCATTTTGTAAATTATTTTGTGTATCGCTTATCAGGACTGTGTCGTCTGCATAAAGTATTACAAATAATTTCAAATATGTAATTAAGTCTTGTTCTGAAATCTGGCATGTGACTCCATGTGCATTATTTTCTGTAAGAAAATCTTCAAGGTCATTTAGATATAGGGAAAACAGTATGGGAGACAAATTTTCCCCTTGTCTGACTCCAATCACACTTGGAAAAAATTCAGATATTCCTTCTGATGTCTTGATACAAGATTTGATATTTTCATACATACTTCTGACAATTCTTAAAAATTTACCATTAATGTTGTATTTTATCAGTTTGGACCACAGACCTTGGCGCCAAACTGTGTCAAAAGCTTGTTTAAAATCAATAAAAGCACAAAATATTTTCTTTTTTGGGGTTCTTAGGATATCAATTAAACTTTGAAGTATGAATAAATTGTCTATAGTTGAATGATCTTTCCTAAATCCTGCCTGGCAATTTGTGATAACTTTATTATCATCTGTAAATTTTGTAATTCTGTTATTTAGGATAGCTGTAAATAATTTACCAAGGCAACTTAGTAAGGTAATTGGTCTATAATTTTCTGGTACCTTACACTGAAACCGTTGTAGCTGTACCTATATTTTGCTCGTTTTTTTGTTTTTTTTTTGAGATACCATTATTTACATAAGCCAGAGATTAACTCCGCCCACCAGGTCGAATGAAACGCACTATACTTATTAGCAGAAGTATTGACCAAAATAGATATTACATTGATTAAAACATGGATATTACAAATAATCAAGGACACAATGCTAAAAACTCAAAAAGAATTATCAAGCATTATCAAAATTACATCACAAGTTTCTAGTTTAAAAAGGTCACTCTATTTCAGTTACATTTGATTTGAAATTGTAATGCTATTTTAAAACTGAACATGATTGAACGTCTACACGGGAGGAATATTTTTGAAATTTGAAGTTTAAGTTAATTTGTTTTTTCCATAACATACTTAAGACAATATGCATAGTACTGTTTAAATTTGTATATTTCAACAGCAGTGCTTAAAAGTATTGACTTCCTTTCAGCAATAACAAGAAGGATGTTCTAAAATGTGTTTTAAAGCGATGTAACGTATCTACATACATGAGCACACCGATTTAATGAATACATGCAACACTTGGTATATTGCAAATATTTTTATAGCAAGAAATTATAACAGAGATACCAATGTCACACTCCTTGCTAGCCTATAAGAAGTCCTCCTTAAATTATTAATTTAAGATGCAACATCTAAATTTTGCAGTCAGACAACCATGTAAACAATATATAACTGAAGTAGAGAATGCGTGGAAACCTATATGATTTACATTTCTTTTCCGATTTTTTTTCACCAGCATTTTTAAGAAAGATACGATTTTCGTTATATTATAGTAATTAAATTGCTAAGAAAATAGAATAAATAATGATGAAATAATTTAACATGTTAAATGGAAATAATTACCAAACGAAGGAAATGCATTACTTTTGGACACAACTGTTACACTTACACTCAAACGCTTGAAAATACACACCAGTAAAAGTTATTAGTAGTGTAATGTATATTCTTGCACTGCAGCATGACTTGATCTACTGTAGTCGTAATAATGATGCCTGTTAACTTCATATTTAGACACACACACGATAAATCATACCTTATAACCGGATTTGCATTCTGAACTACTACATTTGTTATTTGATTCTTTTTTATTTTATAAAAAATATATAAATGATCTTACTTCTGCACATAATATGTAATAAATCTGATACAATTAAAAACACAGGTTTTGTACTTTAAAAGATAAAAGAGAAGTAATTAAATATACCAACAATCAAGAGCTTGAAGCTACGGTTCTTAATCTTGCACATGACTCACAGTCTTGCATGAATATTTATTTCCCAGTTATTGTATCACCTTAACCTATAAAAGAGGTCTGGATCTTGGTCTCGACACGTCATCTCGTTAAGGGAAACTTTAGTGCCATGTAATTTTGAATTCTCTTGGCAATGGTTATGGACAAGACAAGAAACAGACCCTGTTTACATTTTACTTTCAAGTGAGAAAATTAACTAAAAGGTAGGCTCTGAATCTTGTGCTCTAAATATTATTTGAGAAATAACAATGCCAAGTAATTTCAAAATCTTTTGATGAATGAATAACAGGTTTTAATATAGACCGGACACAAAAGGTGACGGACGGACGGACTCATAACACGTCTTGGCCCACATTTTACTTCAAAAAAGAAGGTGGGCGAATTTCGAAAAGAGAGTGTTTTTTTCTTTAATGATGATGTGTTCTCAACAACATGTAGGTTAACAACAAAACCTAGTGCTCGACCACACCCACTATATCATTTACTACTGTTCAACCTCTGTTTTGATTATCTGCAGATTTATATAGTTTAATAGGTTCACTGAAACAATCATTAAGTGAACAGCATAGTAAATATGAGAAAACATAAATGTGGTTAATCATAAGACAAATTAAACATTCGTCATAGTGACGACAGTAAAAAGAATGGTTCAGTGATTTTAACAACATAATTCAACTTGTTCATAATTCTATGACTTATATGTATATTTCTGTGTTTGACTCGGTAAACTTGCATGGATAGTTTTTCGGAATGCAAACAAATCGAAACAAATAACGTAATGATTAAGTAAATTGCAGTGACATTGAACACTGTTATCATAAAAGAGTGTTAACACACTGGCACCAGACCTAAAAAATGCCTCTGCACACGTTATACCATACCCCTAGGTATTTTATAAGAACCATGGTCTTGAAGGAGAAAATATACTAACCCGTTTCAATCCCGCATTTCATTAAGCATGCAGTTCGGTAAATGTGTACTATGGATATCAAACAAGTGGTAATTTATCTTCAGTTGTGCACTGGTCACATTTCTTCAATACTTCTTATCTTACAAAAAACAACGCGCAGTTTATTGTTTTTTCAACGTTACACGAAAAATTGCTTGACCTTCCCTGGGGACGTTCCGTTCTAGATTACAAATCCATTCTGATTGGCTGTTGTGAAAATGTATGTCAGTCGTCATTTTACTACACGTGTTCGCTAATATGTGAAAATGCAGCATAAATGTGCAAACTGAATAAAATAAACAGAACAGATACAGACCAATATATGATTTCAAATTAAAATCATATGCAAGATGAATTTCATTCATCATTTCGAGTTTTAGAGTAAAATTGTGATTTTTTAAATTCTGTTTTTGTTAATTTACGTTTCGCCTAACATGTGCACACTGCCGTGACCTCTAGACCGGATGCTCGTTAGAGAAGTTCACGCAAGTTTTTTCTAGCATAAAATATGTTGATTATCTCAGCAATATGGAATATTGAGACAATGTGACTGGTACACGTTGGAAGATATATTATCGCGTGTTCAATATACTAGGTACACATTCACCGAACTGCGCTAAGTTGAGAAATGTACGATTGAAACGGGTTAGTATATTTTCTCGTTCATGATCATGGTTCTTACAGAATACCTACGGGTAGGATATAACGTGTACAGAAGCATTTTCATTCTTGTCTGGTGCCAGTGTGTTAATATTCTAGAGCCACATTGAAGATGTGATATTAAAACAAAGAATACGTTAAAAATTTCAAAATAATGTCTTAAAATTAACGTGAAATATCCGGTTCGCTTTAGTTATGGTAAAATTTCTCGAAAATAAGCACACGAACCTATACATTTTATTTCACTATGTTTATTTACAACTGTGAGAAATTTCTTTAAAATCTATATTGTATAAAAGTTTCTATTCGCGAAAATGTTATAAAAGTTATGATTTTCCCATTACTCCCATTATAAAATATTGCGTGAGGTTTAAATTTTTCAAATCAGTCTAGCAAAAAACCAAGCAAACGACCCTATCTTTTTTATTTGCTGCGTTTTCTAGGTATATTCTGAAGTTTTAAAGTCAGGGTTTAATCAAATTCTACATTGTAGAAAAACTTTCGATCCAAACGTGCAGAACTACCTTAACTGTTCTTTTATATTAAAACTACATGGCGTATTCTTTTTGCTAAACATCCGTTTTTACCTGTTTTCGGTCTTTCATTACAGTTATATGTTTTTCTAATACCAATGGGTTTAGAGGGACAGCTGAAGAATCATTGATAGTGTGTTTTAATGGTGCACTGCCGTTTGTAATCCCGCTAAAAATAATTGAGAAATATTGTCACATATACCAAATTATTCCTTGGTCTAGGTGAAAAACGATATAAATTGTGACCTCGACTGGATCCAGAAATGACGTCGTCAATATGGCGACCGATTATAAAAATTAGACTATCAAATTCTGAAGAAATCAATAGAGGGGCTATCAGATGTCATGACATAAAACAAGCTAACTTGGCATTTTAAATATTTATATTTACATAACATTTAAGAAAAAAGTATTGAATCAGTTTTACCAGTTTTATTTGTACCACACCCACAAAATTTACAATACATTCTTTCATGTCGCTATGTACCAAAGAGCAGTACCAAGCCGTAATTTGCTGATATTTTGTCATTTTGTAGATTAGGAGGTTTTTCAAATGCATAGTAATTAAAGTGTAATTATTTCAGTTTTGGAACACAACGATCCAGATTTGATACAATAATTTTACAGACCAAGTTGGATCAAACGGTTCACGAGAAAAAAGTCATTTATTGTAATTCTATTTTAAACGCCCACCCCATTTTAAGTTAATTCGATGAGAACTTTATATAGCCCTACAGATCAAGTGTAATGAAGATCCAATGAGCGGTTTATGAGAAAAAGTTGTTTAAACGTATTTCTGTATTTCTACTTTTAACTCTAGCGGCCTTTAAAAGGGACCAAGCGCCCTTTTAAAACAACAGTGGGAAAGGATCTTCTATTATCAGAGGATATGTCTTCTGAAGAAAAGTGTGGACGGACGGGCGGATGGTGAGCGATCACAATAGCTCACCCGAGCCCTTGGTGTTTAGGTGAGCTGTAAAGCACAAAAAATAGCGTACGAATTCTTGCACCTCAGAACATCACAGCCTTAAATCATTTTGTGTCAGATTCCATGACATAACACATTGACATTAATTGAAGAATTCTTCTGAATCCTTTATCTATACAGGGGGCCCCGTTATTGCAGCATTCTGTGGCCCTGAATATATTTGTATTTATCATAGGCCATTAAATACGGTTTGAAAAAGTTCTGTTTTGGAATGGGTGTGGTACATGATTTCTTATTTTAAGCTCATCAGAGCTGAAGAAATACAATTTAGCAATTGGTATAGTACTGTGTCTATTTTCCGCCATCCGTTTTGGCGTTTGATATTTTCATTCAAATAACTTTCCTTAAGGTAGTTCTGCACGTTTGGATAGAATTTTTTTCTACAATGTAGAATTTGATTAAATCCTGATTTTTCAAAACTTCAGAATATGCTTTGAAAATTCAGCAAATAAAAAAAGGGTCTTGTGCTTGATTTTTTGCCAGACTGATTTGATAAATTTGTACCTCACGAAATTTTTTATAATGGGAGTCTATGGGAAAATCACAACTTTCATAACATTTTCGCGAATAGAAATTTTACTGCAATGTAGATTTTAATGAAACTGCTCACAGTCGTAAATAAACATATGATCCATAATATGGTCAAATAAAATGTAAAGGCCCGTGTGCTTATTTTTGAGATATTTGACCATACTTCAAGTAAACCGCACATTTCAAGATACTTTTAAGACATTATTTTGAAAAATTAAACGTGTCAGATGTTATAATATCATATTTTAACTTTAAAAAGATAGTAACAGTGCCATTGAAATAAATTTACTCACGGGTTGCCATTTACTCATAAAATGATTTTCTTTCCCATACGGCGAATCCAGGCTTTATTCTACGTTTTCAAGAAAAATGATGTTATGCCATCACTTCCGGTTTAACAAACATGCAGAACTACCTTAAGCTTAGAAAAAGTATCTAAAATTGTTGACATAAATATGCTGTATACTTTCGGCACCATTCTAGAAACATGCCTGTCCTCTTCAATTTACCACTTTTATAAGTGCTTCAGCTTTGCCCTGCGTGCGACAATCCGCCTACAATTTATTAATTTCCTATGATGTTGGATGTTCTTTACAAAACCGATCATTTACAGTAAAAGTTCATATCATGTACGGCATATACGGCAAATACGGCAAAACATACATTTTCAAACACCCTGACCTCTGTAGGAAGGATTCTTCTGAAATATTTTATGACATGCATATTTTATACTCTGAAAAGCAATGGTCTATGAAGTAAACACTTGAAAGGAGCTAATCTATCCTAAGTTTTAGCTGATTTGCGCACAATCCGTTGGTCAAGAGGATATTATTTCGCTTGCGGAATGTATTTCATATCAAATAAGACACAGTTTTTGCTTTTATCCAGTAGTTTCTAGTGGTTCACTTGCAGGCTAGAGACCATCAATTCAACAAATACTTACTGGTAATGAGTTAAGTGTATACCTGGGAATAAAGTAATGTTTGTCCGTTCTGTTTGGTCAGTTATGTGAACAAACCAAAGAGGTGATTTTTCTTCTAAAAACTGATTTTTTTTCATTGCATTTACAGTATTTCTTTCTACATTTTGACAACATTTGCTACATTTTTATCAACGAATTTCTGCCGCCATGCCAAAGATGTAAACAGGGGGTCATTTCATTCACAGGAACATTACTTAGATAAAGTATCACTATTCATATGTCAGATATTTTGCTACAACTTTCTTGAAAAACATGTGATAAGATGTACTTGTTTCGATTTATGGAAGGCCGTACACGCCATAATGTTACAATGGAATTCTATGGGAATATAATTGGTTGTATCTAACCTGCAACTGTGGGGAGGATGTTTATTCTACGGATGGGTTTCTTAATTGTGAAAATATGACGGTATCTGACTACAGCTGAGTCGCATTTCACAGCGTACACCCCTTTTTACTTTTCAAAATGGCTGAAATGACGGGATTCTACGTGAAACAAAGAACGAGTTCTTTTATTGGTACAGGATTTTACACAAGAAATCATTTATCTGATATGTTTTACAATTCAATAGATACAAGATGATCGGTCCAAATTAAATTTATTATAATCAAAGACTGCTTCCACATAGATGCTTAGGCAGAGCACAGGATTTGTTATAAGAAGGACAAAAACTGAGCAAATATTTCCTTTCAAAATGTTCAAAAAAGATTTTAGCGTCACACGCATACAAGGATATTAACAGTGTGTTGTGTGTGACAAATCATAAAATACTATGACAAACTGATGGATGCATTTAACATATTTTTAGAAAACGTATGGCAAACAAAAAATAACAAATCAGAAACAAAAATAAAACAGGAACACTGTAAACAAGATAATGTCTCACCATGTGGATACTGTATTCTCTAGAAACTCTGTGTAGTTTTAGCTTTGTTTTGCATAAAATATTGATTGTAAAACGTTTCTATCAGAATAGAAACTGTCCGAGAGGCATGTCTTTCTCTCCATTTAAGTCTTATTTCTTAAAGGGTTTTACTGTCATTGGGACACAAGTCAGAGTCGGGAGCCTAGTCTTATCTCTTGTATAAAATGTAACGTTATATAGTACGTCTTGCACGTGAGATGTGTTTCACAGTTTTTACAAGTATTACAATACCAGGTGTTTCTTGTAACTTGCTTTACTTTAAAATATATTACTTGTTACATTAAAATAATGATATTGTCATCACTACAGAGTTGATTATATATTAACTGCCTATTCTGTCCCTTTCCACAAAAACAAACGTAAACACTGTTAAATAAAACGGTCCTTTCAACATTACTAGTCGAAGGTTTGCAACATCTGTTGATCAAAGATTTTTAGTATTCTTTACGCGACGACGCCATCCATCTGGCTTACAGAAGATCGCTGGTTTTACGAGGTATTCCTCTACAATCAAAAGCTCGAAAATCGCTGTATATCCTTTATTGTTTCTCTTGGGCAAAAGAAGAAGCACCGCGTGCCTTTCCATTCATGCAAACACTGCTTCAAAAAGTAAGAAGATAAATTGACAGGACAGAGCAGAAAAGACTTTGAACAAGAAATAGAATAGGTTGATATACGTCATCTATTTTAATAGCAAAAATGATAGAAAACTGTAATACAAAGAAAATGAGTATCTACATTACATGTAATATCCGCTTACGCGTGTGAGTAAAATGTCTAATAAAATGAGGTTTGAATAAATTCAATATATTATACTGTAAGTGTTTGATCACAAGAATATAGCGTGTATGGACCGATGATGAAGACTTCTGCGATTTATGAATGGAATTAGAAATACGAGAGCATAAACAGTGCAGTGACGAGCATTCCTATCCACTTCTGCACAGATCCTGTTCTCATCCCGCTTGCGCCATTACCTCCACCGCTGTTACCTGTTAACAAAACACATTAGTTCTGCTTATATATAGAGAGAGATGTTTATTTCAGCTTGAGGAAGCAAATGAAAAGCAGTCGCTACATTTGTAAAATATGTTGTTAACGAGTGAAATGTATTTGAGTCTTTTAGATAAAAAGAGAGAAAAAATCTTTACAGCTTTAACTAAATGTAACAGATACGTAAACTCCACAGGGAAATATTCCACTAAGAAGTGGCCATAAAGCAATATTTGAAAACGTGTAAATATATAGCACCTGGCAAAAAGTTAGAATCGCTGTAACAGGAAAAGCTAATTCCTTCATACTGGTTAACCGGAATGCAGAAGGTACAGTCACCAAACAGCAAATAAGTGAAATCATATTCATGATATTTTATTTCGTAAAAGTTTGGCTCGAGTTTGCAAGTTATAAAATATTCTAAATGTCTAAATGGATTCAAAATATGTTTTTAATAATGTCTATTTGATGAATAAACATGTTTTTTCCTGTGTAAAATTCGGGCTCATAAAAAGTTCGAAAATACTTGTTTCATAAATTGCGTTGTTTTTCGGTAGATATATAATAGTCCATCAACACAAAAAGCCAAAGTTTTGGAAATATCTTTGGTTAATGTTTTGGGAATTGTTTTAGACGATAAGTTATTCAAAATTAATCAAGACATTGTCTATTACCATCCATTTCTTAGAAATAAATGTTGACGAAACACATTTTTTTTATATATATATTTAGCAGTGCATATAAAGATTTAAATATGATGGGCTACCTGGCGATCCTCCTGAAGCTGGTGTTTGAGTTGCTGCTGCTGGTGGTGCGTGAGTTGCTGCTGCTGCTGGTGCGTGAGTTGCTGCTGGTGCTGGTGCGTGAGTTGCTGCTGGTGCTGGTGCTTTTGTTGTTGCTTTTGTTGTTACTGGTGCTTTCGAATTTCCATCAACTGCAAAAACAGCTCGTGTTAGATGCTCTTTGATTTTTTTTTCATATTCATTTCAAGCTACATTTTGTATGTTATTCTTTCAGTTCTAACTGTTATACAGGACATGGTTTTATATCTGTGCAATTTATTTAAATGCAATAGCTGTCTACTAAATACGCAAATTCCCCACTAATAGGTTGCAGCTGTATATTTACAGTTTGCATCTTCCTCTACGAAAATATATACAATTGTATTCAAATGTTCATCTATTAACCATGATTAGCCACCTTTGTTATGCATGGCATTGACATTTATAGCGTGGCCAGTTTATTAAGCGACAACAGTGTTCCTTCTCTTAAAAAGACTTATGGCTTGTTCCTACAAACTTGGACTCATGCTTATTTATTACGAATAGCCTCTATGCCAAAGTGTGCTTATGTGTCTTTATGTCAGTCGGTTGTGAGATGTGAGTTATTATCAGCCGGCAAGGAACAATGATTCGTATAGGGTATTAACCCGTGCATTGAATACTGATTTTATGCATGATCTAAAATAGATTCCCGCAAAATTACACGTGATGAAATAGTCGCTTTTTTATCTTCAGGTATATCTATGCAGTTGATTCACTTGTCTTATCTTTATCTGTCAAGATATTTTTCCTACATTTCTTAAAAGCATATATGTCTTTAAATATGCAGGTACTTGCGTGTATTACTCATGTGACGAAATATCCAGGAGGACTACTTTGATATTGCGGTCAGATTTTCTTAAAAGACAGAACATTATCTATGCACTAGAAATAACTTTCCTAAGTTAAATTTTGTATGTCGTATGCGATTCTAGCAACTGCCGTAATTGAAAGGTATGACACCAAATGAAAGACAATGAATGATACAGAAAAACAAACACGTATCGCAGTTTGAGTATTTCCTATTCGGGAACTACGTTGGCGTGCTTCAGTATTATCGAGTTCGAAGTTGAGTTTACATTTAATGTCGTTGCTAAAGCAACTTGATTGCATGCCACCAGGATGCCTATCTACCAAGCAAATTGTCCCAGTTATCGTTCAGTACAACCTGACTTAAGTTCTCGATAGATTTTGATGACAGCCCATTCAAATTCTTCTTCTGTGTTTACAATCGAATTTCTAATATTGCTATTTTTATTTCCACCAATCTATGTTAATTTGAACCAATCAGACGACTCGTTTCAACAAGCGTTTAGCTAAAAGGACTGGACTCAGATTTTGGCTAAAATAGGTTTTCTTTAGAAAACAAGAGCTGTCACTAATGGTGACAGATGCCCCCGCAGCACCTTGACCTTTGACCTGGTGATCCCAAAGTCAGTAGGGGTGGTGTACTCAATAAGTACTATCAGCATGTGAAGTTTGAAGGTCCTGGGTGAAGTGGCCCCTGTGACCCTGACCTTTGAACTGGTGACCCCAAAGTCAGTAGGGTTGGTGTACTCATAAAGTACTATCAGCATGTAAAGTTTGAAGGTCCTAGGTGAAGTGGTTCGCGAGTAAAGCGCCTTCATGCAAAAAGTTAACGTTGGCCCCTGTGACCTTGACCTTTGACCTGGTGACCCCAAAGTCAGTATGAGTGGTGTACTCAATAAGTACTATCAGCCTGTAATGTTTGAAGGTCCTGGGTGCAGTGGTTCACGAGTTAAGTGCCTTCAGGTCAGAGACCACCAATTCAAAAAAGTACAGGGAACTTACTGGGAATGAGGTAAGTGTATACCTGGGAATAAGGTAACATCTGTGCGTTCTGATTGGTCAGTCATGTAAACAAACCCAGGAAGTGATTATTTTTTCAAAATTGATATGTTTTCACTGCATTTACAGTATTTTTTATTTATACATTTTGACAAAATTAGCTACATTTTATGTGTATTGAAAAAAGGTTTTATCAAACGAATTTCTCCCGCCATGTCAATAATGTAAATAGGGGGTCATCTCATTCACACGAAAATTACTTAAATAAAGTATCACTATTCATATGTTTTTCGTCCGTTATTTTGGTAGAACTAAGATAGTTCTTGAAAAACTTGTAATTAGATATACATGTTTCGATGTATGGAAGGCCGTACACGCCATAATGTTACAATGTAAGTCTATGGGAAAACAATTGGTTTTCTCTAACCTATAGGTCAGAGACCACCAATTCAAAAAAGTACAGGGAACTTACTGGGAATGAGGTAAGTGTATACCTGGGAATAAGGTAACATCTGTGCGTTCTGATTGGTCAGTCATGTAAACAAACCCAGGAAGTGATTATTTTTTCAAAATTGATATGTTTTCACTGCATTTACAGTATTTTATTATACATTTTGACAAAATTTGCTACATTTTATGTGTATTTAAAAAAAAAGGTTTTATCAAACGAATTTCTCCCGCCATGTCAATGATGTAAACAGGGGGTCATCTCATTCACACGAAAATTACTTAAATAAAGAATCACTATTCATATGTTTTTCGTCCGATATTTTGGTAGAACTAAGATAGTTCTTGAAAAACTTGTAATTAGATATACATGTTTCGATGTATGGAATGCCGTACACGCCATAATGTTACAATGTAAGTCTATGGGAAAACAATTGGTGGTCTCTAACCTTCATGCAAAAAGTGAACCTTGACCCCTGTGACCTTGACCTTTGACCTGGTAACCCCGAAGTCAGTAGGGGTGGTGTACTCAATCAGTAAGTTTGAAGATCCTGGGTGCAGTGGTTCGCGAGTAAAGAGCCTTCATGCAAAAAGTTAACGTTGGCCCCTGTGACCTTGACCTTTGACCTGGTGACCCCAAAGTCAATAGGGGTGGTATACTCAATAAGTACTATCAGCATGTGAAGTTTGAAGGTCCTGGGTGCAGTGGTTCGCGAGTAAAGTGCCTTCAGGCAAAAAGTTAACGTTGTGACGAACGATCTAACTAATGGACTAACGAACGAACGGGCGGACAGTTGAAAACTAATATGCCTCCCTTCGGGGGTATAAAGTTGAAAACTAATATGCCTCCCTTCTGGGGCATAAAACTGTTTCATTATATTATGAAATAAGAACATGAGAATTTGTTTGTAAACTATCTTTACAAAAAAGTGAAAACAAGAGAACCACGACCGAGTCGCAACTCGAACCTGGGCCGCTGCGGCAATTGATATTTTCCCGCCTTTTTAACCAATACAACACAGAGGAACAGGTACTTATCGGTGATTAAATATAAAGCTTTATAATTAAGGCAATTTACCTCCTGTGCCCCTTACAAACGCTTTCCAATTTTGAATGGAAAATATAAGAAAAAGCAACTATTTCTCATGCGTTTTCTTAAAATAATATACCCGTACGATATATTTACATATCGAAAACTGGAATCCCAGGTTAAATATAGATTTTTAAAATTCTACTTTCTCTTTCAAAATGTTGAAAGCAAGGCTCTGATTGGTGAACATGAGTCTTCAAATCCTCTCTTCAGATCCAATGCATAGCTTTAGCTGGAGATGATTTAATCAGATTGTCGTTCAGTTTTTCTTAAAAAATACAATTTAAACTCCATTTTGTAAATGATCGACCGTCCTAAAAGGACCCTGGGAGACCTTTGGAATAAACTGGCTTGGCTTTTCATCATGTCTGACATTTGTTATTTTGTCAGTATCTTAAAAATTACTTGAAATTTAGCACACGCTTAGAACAGTATGTGTTGAAAAAGACATCATACAGACTTACTCATTCTACGACTTCAACCCAATTGTGAAAAGTCACAGAAATACACTAAATTATCCAAAATTTACAAATATACAGGTTATAATGAAAGAAAATGACAAGAAGGATCACTTGATAGTTGTAAGATGTTAAATCACTTTCTAATAAAAACAAAATTTACATATCTGTGTTCTTATAATTGATATTCATCTGATTTCTAAAAACACAAATTCTACATATATTTTCGTGATTTTTAAACGGGAGTGTTTGTTAATTTCTATGTTATTTACTACATGTTATTCTTAATGTATGCTGAATTTCAGAAGAGTACATTTAGTATTTTTTTCAAGATATTGACACAAATAGAAAATGGCCGGATATTGTTATGTTTTTTTTAATTGGAAGTGATGTTGTTCTCGCGTAAAAAAAAAGAAAGAGCTCTATATTATAAATCGCATATATTTGTAACTAAAACTTAAACGAGCACATATTTTCTGAAGTGTCTTACCTAACACAGCCAGGCAGATTCCTGCCAACAAACCGTTTAACATCATCTTCATCTGAAAGGTAATTTTTTATAAATTAGCAACAACTAGTACGCAGATATTTTCTACACGTATATATGTGCTTCTTTCTGTATTATAATTTACAAAGATATTTTGGTATATAAACTAAATGTACCGCCTGCAGACTTTATATCACATTTTTGAACAACTTCTCTTGATGTTCTTTTGAACATCATTTAACAATAAAATTTCCGTTCGTTCAACTGTTCATTTCAGATTATATATTATTCCTTATGTTTAGTGGCTTTTTGAATGCAACAGCTTTCGTATCATTTGCAAACTTAAATAACATATATTTGTACTTTGTAAGAAACGTTTGAATCAAATTTGGCTAATAATTCGCGTTTTCTTGTTTTGATGTTGGCTCATTTGTAGTGTTCACCTCCATTTATTTGAAAACTGGAAAACATGATAAATATTTCAGTAAATATTATGTAACCAATTAGAAATTTTGCGGCGAAATATGTTCACTCCTCTTACAGTCAATCAGCTTAAAGTTAAAACAGAAAAGCAAGGAAAACTTAGATCTGTAATACAACCTAAGATTATTGAAGATATCTTCTTGGTAAAATAGAAACAAATAATTATATGTTTTACTTACCATGTTAATCCTTATGATTTTATGTAAGTTAGTCTTAAAGCTGTTAACATACACGACTGTTACATGCACAGTAGAATCTTCTTATATACGCAACAAACAACGGAAGTTTTCCGTCTAAAAAAGTCCCAAATGTAATTAATTGTTATTTCAAGACTGTTGTCAGTGGCCAAACCTTAAATACAAATAAAAGGGATTTTGAATGAAGCCTTTTGTAAACAAGGTTAAGAGTTCGAAAGATAAATAGGACACATTTTACATGCGTATATTGCTTATCAGATAAATTTGTGATTGTATTTACTATCGATAAGTAAACGCTAGTTTTCTGTTGATTTCAAAATGTAAATGTATCTACACTTTAACAAACTTGTTAATGTCTGCAGTTACAGAAGAAAGTCTCGATATCCATAACGTAAATCTGTTAACCAGTACGATTAATTCGATACCGACTTCATATACGTTATAGAATATTGGTCATTATTGTACAAAATAGTTGTAAATTGTTCTCAAATAGATACTTCAGAGAGAACTGATAAAATTATGCTGCGATACAATACCGATGACCTGTTGATAAAATTGAAAATTAACTGCTTTGCTCAGCTAATGTCGCGAAAGGAATAAAATCATACTTACATAGCCTTACATACTGAAGTGACAATACAAATACTCGAGATGGGATGGAATGAATTTATATTGAAAAAGTCACAAGACTGGGGAATGAAATTGTATTGAAATACACAATGGGTGTAAAGAGAATGAATTTGTATCTCAAAACAAATCTGATGTCCCAGAAAGAAGGATTGTATTGAAATACTTTAAGAAAATGAAGTTTTATTGAAATGCTTTTAATGGCCTGTCATGAAGCAAAACATATAACGGGCTAATGAAATAACAAGAATAAAAATCTATAAGAAAACATTTGTAAGCACAAATCGCAAACAAGTCAGTTTAAGTGAGGTAATGAAATGTGCAAAGGCCCTCTCGCGCGGTAGCACTATCTTTAGTGTTTTTATGACTCTATGATAAAAAAGGATTAGAAAAGACAGTGAGTCCAGACTGAAAAAGACCTTTTTAAACACAAGTTGCTACTTAACCTTTGTGATTGTTAAATGCCGTTTACTAGATTATATGCTTTAAATGAATAAAGTTACTTTAAAACATGTAAACCTTGAAGTACTTATACTATTTCTATAATTCTATTTCCTTTACTTTACAGTTCCAAAATGTTCACACGCGAAAAGTCGTTTTTTTACAAGCATAAACAGACTAGCGTTCTTTAATAACAAATCAAATTAGACAACCATACATACCATAACATTAAATGGAAAATCGACATTCAGTGTTCTTTAATTACAGAGTTATCAAAAATGTTATGAAATTGCATTCCGTAGAAAGTAAGTTTAACGTTACAATGTATCTTGATTTATCGCCCTCTATACTTACGTTTACCATACCATCAGACACATGATAATATTCACAAGATATCACCTTTATCACTGATTTATGCTCATTTTATTAAAAAGAAAAAACAATATACAAATATGAAACTGATAAACAAACATGTCCTTTTGTATTTTGGCTTTGTGGTGATTGCGAAAACGTAACTTCCTGATTCGAACTTAGCAACTAATATCAGTTAATGATAAATATTTTGAATAGATATATCATTTCTTTTCAAAGGAAAGTGCTGGTAAACAGCCTTCAGAATTAATGTTAGATTTGTGCAGACCAGTGAACTGAAATGTACATGTTTCCTCCTGTTTTCGGGGTATGGAAATTAGCCAATAAACTGGCACATTAAAAGACTTGGGCAACTCTATGCTAGAATTTATACGAAATGAATTCAATTAGTCGTGACATTGTATGTTATCCATTTTATATTTTATCTTAACAGTTTGTATTGAAAAGAAGGCATTTCAACTCAACCACTAGAAATTCAGAAGGTTAAATTTTCAAATTATGGCATGCGCAATTGCAAAAACTCATAAAATATTTGATTTTTCTTAAATAACATGTCGTGCTTTATTCGTTTAGTCTTTGCGATTGTGCGTATGCGTGCGTGTGTGCGCCTCTTTGTGTGATTCGAGTTGCAATTTCGGAAGTGTGCGCTTTTTAAACATGGATTTCCCTTTTGGGGTATTTGTCATTGTTTACTGCACGCAGAACAAAAACATTTCCCATTGTTCCTATACATCTTTCTTATAACTAAGATGTACTTGTGCGTCAGGTGTTTGAAACAACGCGTCTGCTATAATATCTTTCCGCTACAGTTTCTTTTTGTGCTAGTTAGCATTCCTATATATACATGTACCTTAAGTGGCCACTTTCCTATTTGTATTACACGTAAAGTATCATCTAATTGTAATAGAGACCCACTGCACAAAACTCTAGTTGTAGATCCATGAATCGATTTGATGAAACGATCTTTTGAAATGATCTCTTTGAACAACCATGGTTGTTACTGGATGATCGTTAGAACCCACATGATTTCACTGATTTATTATGTTCGTTTCTGTATTTGACAGATATGCTCCTTCTAGAACAAAACGTGTAAAAAAAGTGTCAACCACAGTGCATAAATGCTGATATATTTAAAGCTATGTATTTTACCAACAAAAAGATGTGGATAATTATAAAATATGGAGATAAACAGTCAAGTCACTTATATTATTGTCCAAATGCAATTATTGTAATAAAGCTATCAATTCCAATAAGGTCAATGTAAACAGTTATGGAATAGTCTTCATGAAATGACAGGGCTTAATTATAAAGTCCATGCATCGTTTTTAACTGATGTTGAAGGATATATTGTTACTGATCCATTTGTAACTGCCAGTATGTTTAATGAGCAATTCCAAGTATTCACAAAAGGTGACTGGATGAAAACTCATCAAATAAAAGCTATTTCTGTCCAACACTTGCAGAGGTCAATGACGAGAAATTAGAGAAATTAAAGACATCTCCTCACTGTCCTATTCCTCCTGCTACACAAGAATTTGTCCTGAAATAACAAAAATATTTTGATATCACAAAGTCCACAGGCTCTGACAATTTATGTGCAAGATTCCTTTAGGTTATGCTGATGTTGTATCTCCTGTTCTTATCAAAATACTTAATTCTAGTATTTCTTCTGGTCAGTTCCTGAACTCTTTTAAAAGAGGCACGGTTATTCCTATTCATAAGAAGCGTCCAAAAACAGAGTTAATTACAGACATATTTCTGTTCTTCCAGTGTTATACGTGATTTTAGTACTCCATGTCGCACTTTACTTACGAAATTATCTCGAGAGAAATAAGCTGTTGTATCAAAGACAATCATATTTTCGTGTAAACCATTCATGTCAAACTGCACTTACCAGATTAGCTGATAACGGCAGAGAGACGATAATGAAATTGTTGGTACTGTCTATTTGGACATGTCTAAAGCATTTGACATGGTTTATCATCCTATACTATTTTGCATAAGTTAGAGTCCTATAAATTTGATGATTCGTCCACTTTATCTGGACAAAAAGTCACAACAAACTTACATTTCTGGATGCTAATCAGAATCTGAAACCGTTGTTACAGGTGTTCCTACGGGCTCTGTCTTAGGTCCTATTTTGTTTCTGATTCATGTGAATGATTGACCGTTATTTAAATAAAATGATATTGCAGATATATTTGCAGATAATTAAATCTGTAAAAAGATCCCTTGGAAGCAAAGAATGCAACCAAAAAGAATAATAGCAGACTCGGTTTGATTGAGTCATATGTTTCTATTTCACATGTGACAATCGATAATGTCGCCATGTCACTGAACAATGATCTTGCCAATATTAATAATTGGTGTTAACTAAATCAAATGTCTATCAATGTTGCCAAAACCAAAGAATTGCATATCTCCATACGGCAAAAAAATAAATTGTGTTGCGGAATCCTTGCCTGCTGTATGTTTATCAGGCGAGGAATTACTGTCAGTTCTCATGTAAATTTACTTGGTGTTAATATTGACAGCACACTTACTTGGAATGATCTTGTTCTTAAAAAATTCCCTTTGCAATTCCCTTTTGTATCTATTGCATAAAACGCTTTTACCCTCTAGAAATGCATAGACGTTTTTTTTATAACGCATACATTTTGCCACATTTTGACTACTGTTGTATAATTTGGGGAAACTATTCTTGATACTACACCTGTTACATTGTTTTCAAAACTAAATTGGATGACCTTTCCCGCATGCGTTAAATTTCAAAAAGCAGTTCTCATGCACAAAACCCAATATGGCATAGCTCCTGCGTATCTCAAAGATGCACTTTTATTTGCTTCTGATATTCATTGAAGAACATTAAGGTCATCTCCAGTTTTATATGCCAAAACCAAATAGTGAATCATTCAGATAAACTTTTCTGTATTCTAGTTTAGCTATTTGGAATGGTCTCCAACAGTACATACAAAATGCAAGTTCAGAAAAAAATCCTTATACACTGTATCTACAACGAAATAAATTTTACAGAAGCTACCTATAACAGCTCTTGAGAAAATACTTTACTTATTGATTATTATGCTTTTTGTATCATGCTTTTTGCAACAATATTTTGTAAATATATGTATTGCTGTGGCCCCCATGGAAGCTTGACTTCAAATGTGTTCCCTCGTTAAATCTACTACTACTTCTACTACTACTACTTCTACTAATACATTAATAAATAGATATATGTTAAATGTTACTTTTATAAATTTGTGTCATCTGCAATTATGTAATCCTTTGCCCAAAACTCGTTAAAAAATTTACGAAACAACACGAAAGGAAAATTAAACACTTAAATACATCAGTACAAGTATTTAGAAACCTGTTGTACTTTTAGTTAAATACATTTTCAATAGCAGATAGAATCAAATTGAATCGTAAAGTTTTATTCAAGTTTTGTCCTCATCCCATTTCCAAGAAGTCACTCGAATATGCATAAAAGTTTTAAATTTATCAAAGGAATATGATTTACATATATTTTTAACAAACACATTTTCTTTTTATTTCATGCCGTTTTCATTTTTCAGCTATATTATACTCATTTTACCCGAGTAATGTCACGCGCTTTGGGCAACAACACATAAGAAGTCATGACGTCACAATATTCATGTCGGAGAAAGGTAAATATTTCTAGTTTCTTTTACATTATACGAGGTTAAATGCTCAGTAAAAACTGGGTTTAGCTCCCTAGTGGTAGATTTGCCACTGACCGTACCAACGCGATGCACCACTGTGTTCCTTTATTTGACTATTTTGTCCTGTTTTTAATTAGTCTTTATTTGCACATGTGTGTGCTTGTCTTTGTCTATGTGTGCAAACCTTCTGCGTAACTGCTTGCTGTGGGTTTCGCATTGTGAAGACATGACTTTACATGTTGGATACACATCTTTTTTTCTTCCTTATCTGTCTTTAACCGCCTGGAGAGTGTATGTGTACTATTAGTTTTTTATGATGAATGTTCCCGATACCTATTTCATCCTTAACATAGGGAAGCTTTGGCGTTTCATCCAGCTTTAAGCTCGTAAAGGGTAGACTAACAGTTATTAAACAAAGCAACTTTTGTAAGTTAAATCTGCCGTTGTGTGGCTGTGAATGACAAATCATCGATGTCATCGATAAAAGAGTTGAAATATTAATTCAAACTCAACGGGTCAAAGTATGTAATATCATGTTAGATAAGTTTTCAGTTAAGCAAATCGATTTTCAATTTTATTTTCTATTCTACTGCTCTGTTTACTTTTCTTATCAATAGTTACTTTCCTTTATTTACTAGGAAGTTGGTAAACCGTGATTAAAAACATTTGACATGTTTGGGGAAAGACCTATACACTTAATGGAATACAAGTGTTAAACCCCCTTAATCTTTAACGTTATTATGATGCGGTAGCTCTTGTGTTACGCCTTAAAGGTGCGGTTTCATGTGTCTGTTATCCATTATAAATGAAATATGTTTGTACAATTTCCCACGGACATGTTGCTTGTGCTTGCTCGCTACGGCGAGACGGTATAACGGTAGGATTTTCAGAAAACTAGCTGAAACACATTACATTGAAAAAAATAGAGGGTGCCTGGCTTCCAGCATCTCCTTTCATTACAAATATGAAACAGGCGATGGATCGTAATCATGTGACAATGAAACATAAAAAGCGATTGGTTTACTGGAGACTGACCAACAGAAATGGGCCTTCTAAGCAGATATGTTACTACGCAATCCACCAAGAAACAATATGACTTTCATTTTTGTCAACCTGACGAAAGATCAAATAGTTTTTTGTTTGTTAAAGAGTGTGTTTCCTTTATCACTATGTTTTTATCAAGTACTTGTTTCAACAGCCAGTAACATGTATCAGAAAGTGATTTGTGAGCAAAGAATGCAAATTAAGCACAACAATAGCAGACTCAGACTAGAAAAATAACAACACTGAATCCAAGTACGGTAAAACATTTTACGGCCGTCACGAGGTACTTAAAGATTGCTGTCATAGTTAATAATAGATTTGGTCTCATTATAACTTCTTAATAAGACAGTGCTGAATGCTTTAATTTTGAAGATTAATAATTAAAAGTATTTGCATTCTTTCATTTGCTGCAGTCACATATTTACAATTCCTAATAAAATCTGTAAGAAGACTAAAACTTTCCTCTTCATGAACTGGTTTTATATATTTGTTAAAAGCTTGTTTCTACAGACGTATACAAATTTTATGTGCGGGTATAAACATTTCCATGAGGAGTGATGAAATGGGTATGCTCTTTGCATGTTGCAATTGGGCCTTGATTTTCATATGAAGAAAAAAGAATGTTCTGGCTTGGAAGAAGGTCATCTCACCGCGACCTCTTATGAGGTTTACAAAGAAACAAGCGAGCCGCATCCTAGATTTTCTTAAAGCTAGCCTCGGATAATTTTGTAATAAAATGAGATAAATCCGACATGTTATTTAATTTGATAAAAGCACACGTATAGTTACTGTTTTTATCTTAGGGATAACCTGTAATGTCACAAGGTTTCCATAACAGTCATAGTTAGTTATTGTCTGTTGGGAGTACCATGTAGATGTAATCAAAACTGTATTTATCTGAAGGTTTTCTGTCCCATAATGTTTTTTTCAGTACCCCCGTCCTGTGTAATGCTAATTACAGTAGGTGGTTATCATGATCAGTAATTAGTATGCATCATTTCCGAATTTAAGCACAGTCAGCAAAATAATTTTGTAGTATTATTGTCTGACAAGTTAAAGTGATATTCTCATGGCTAATCTATTGAGTCCGTTTCAATCATTTCAATTTATAGTAACTGATTCGCATGTCTCAGCAACATTATTTGATATTTTTACATCAATTTGTACATGAGTGGACCACCACGAAAAATTACAGCAACACCTATACCTTTACCTCACCGTTCATCACGCGTCAACAAAGGTATCTACTTTCGTGAGAAAATGAAGATTTTATTTCAATTTATCAGAAAAATATCGTTTTGTTTGAGGTCTAAAAGATATTGTCTACGTTTTAGATTTTAACCAAAGAAAAGTTTCACGGGAGACTCGTTATTATACTGTGAGTTTTAGTATGATACAATATCAACAGTTTCTTATCGAATTTCACAGGTTGTAAAAACGCGCAATCCAGTTCCCGCTAGGAATACGCTTAAGGCATTAGGCCCCTAGTAGTAATGTTTAAAAAATGGCATTTGCTTGGTATATTCTTAAAGTTGACCGTGCTTCGCACTTTATTGCATTTTTTAAAAAACTTTTACCGTGCCGTTTTTTATAAATTTTGTGTAATTTATAGTATTTTCTTAAGCTCAAGTAGAGACAAATTTCAAAGTGGCGGCCTTTATCCAAAACGTTTGCAGAGAATTCATTTTACCATTATTTTTTATGAAAGAATCACCAAACTATTGGTAAACAATTATAAAACTAAAAATTAAAGTGTCTGTATCATTTTTCCTAGGGTGCCCCAAGTAAACGGAATTCTGTCTCCAACATTAAGGACGAATCCTGCCGGTCTGTTTTGAATTTTGCTCACTTCATTCAAAAATAACTGTGGGGCAGAAGTAAAACCTACCTACATTTCTTCCACAATATGTAATCTAAAGAACGAAGACAAAATAGAGAGCTTTTACCGCACGTAACTCAGTATTTTTAAAGATGTCTAACTCTACCCCTTCTATTTCAGAGGCAAATTCACTTTGAACAGCAAGAAATCGCTTATCAAATGAATATTTTCCACTTCTGTACAATAAATCAATAACAAGTCTTGAAAGAAGCAAAAACTTACTCTAAAAAAGAAAAATAAGGAAAAAAAAAGTTGGTCCCAGTGAGGCTTGAACCTACGCCCCCCCCCCCCCCCCCCCCCCCCCTCGAAAATTGCAGGCAAAGTAGGTTTATAGTAGAAATTGAATACTCTTCGAAAAGGAGATACTCTATTATGGGCCTAATACCTTAAAATGGATTGCGCGACTGCTGGTGCTAGTGTTGCGCATCAGGAGATCAAGGTAAGTGGGTTTTAGTTTTCGTTGATAATGAAGCATTTACGAATGTGTCTGGAAAAATGCTATTCGACACAAAAAATGAATAAAGATCATATTAATTTTATTAAATACCTGCTTTGTAATCTTAGAATCGGATCTGGTATCACGAAAACTCTGCTGGCAAGAACAGTAAAAAAAGTGCGGAATCATGACAAATGCAAATTTCCTAACTCGTGTGCCTACTTTCTGGAAATGTGACGCTTCTAATGATCAAACACGTGTAATATAGTCATCAATATTACGCGTACTTGAATCAAATGTTGCTCTTGTGGAAAGGATTGGCAAAAATTCATCGGGAATGGGGTTGCGCCTCAGAAATGAAGTTGCTCGTACATATTATATAGTCAAATAGTCCTTTTACAATCCTAAAAGTTATTACAATGTCATTTTCCCTTTCTTTATCTTCATTTATTTATTTTGGCAAGAAAACTTGTTTGTAGCCAGTACCCTTTGCAGTTTATACGACCAACGCTAGACTGAAAGTACCCATAAATATTATCAATTAGGACGGCGAAAGGCAAAAGTTCCCTATGTCAAGAATACAATAAGATACAATCAACGCAGACACTAGTTTGCTGTTCATATAGAGGTTGACATAACATATACCATTCGCCTCAAGTAATTCGACTTCGGATGGTTTTGATCAACACAAGAGCAGGAAATATGATGTTGGCATTTTGGCTTTAGCGCCGTTTTCAACTGCATTACATGTTTGATGGGCAGTTAACCTAACTAAAGATTCGGTACCCATTGTCTTATAATTACGTATGACCTACACAATTGTCTTATAATTACATATGACCTATAATTGTGTCGGTACGACGTTAAACACAACAAATATAATTACGCAAGTGATGTGTAAAATGTATTATTATGCATGTTTTCCTCATGCGTATATTTGCATTATAATTACTACCGCTTTTCTTTTCTGAGGTCCATTGTACCATTTGGTACGAACAATGATACAATACGAGTATGTTTCATTATCTCCGATTGTGTTCAAATCATCTCGAAATAATTTAGGCAATTATACCCATAAAAATAATGCCGTTTTGAAATAAAAAGAGACGTGTGCAGTGGACATTGAAAATAAGAAAAGAATATAATTATGCCTTTTTAACTATGACAGGAGGAAACCTCGTACTTTGTTGCACAGCTTGACTTATGTACCAGGGAAACCATAGGACACGTGACTTGAGTAAACTCTTAAAAGATCACTTATCTCTGAAGCCGTTCATCACTGCTAAAAGGTTTCGAATTCATTAAAGAAACCAAGGAATAACCAAAAATGTGAATGGGCATGTAACGACAAGCGGAGATTGTCAGAAGACTGAATGTGATTTGAATTCGGGGATACTTTTAACCAAAGTCTACGAGACAGAGTCGTTTGTTAAACATATAAAGGATATTGTTAAATTACTACAGGCCGTAGAGGAAGTAGTTGCAATGGAAACAGTATTAAAGGATACTTTTGAGTACCGTGCGACAGTTAAGCAATGGCTTAACACTGTCAAATCAAAGAAATTCGCAGGTTAGAAAAATCGTGTAAACATTGCAGTAAGTGTAATTACCAGGAAAGCAAATGTTTCTATAAATACAAGATTGCACTCTGTGTTCATTGAAGGTGCAATGTACACCGTTGCGGATGTCTCTAAATTGTTTTTGGTATTTGCAACACGTGTGAATTTTGAGTTCTGCTCAGTCATGGGCCGGAAAGCGTCACAGTTTTTTTGAGGCCCCCATCAGGGATGACCCCGTTTATTTGCCCCGTCATAGGCAATGTAGGGGTCGAAGCGCACCCCCTACCTGCCTTACAATGACAATAATAGAACACAAACATATAATTTTATAACACAATACTGAATATGAATCATAAGAAATATGTAACTTCTATTTCCTATCTAATATCTTGTTATCAATGTTATGATCATTGTTCAGGTGATTACAAGCGTTGTGTAATTATGCCCGTTGTCAGGTGTGCCTCACACATGAATAAGGAGAAAGAAACATGTTCCCGCAATCATTAGATCCGTCTGCTGTTATCTCCCTTGCAATAGATAGCGTCAAGAATGTTTCTGTCGTTATATTTATTTTTACCGTATTTAATGTTTTCGCTTACGTTATAGCATATTTTTGAGACGCATGTTTTCGTTGTATGATTTTGATCCGGACTGAATTTGTGACTATTCCTAAATTTCCATATTTTCCATTTGGTTTCAAAGATTAGTGCATTAATTATAGGCGATTTTGTACCCGTGATTATATCGGTGTGAGCAATAGTGTATTAGTTCCCATTTCTAGTTTTGATACTTTTTCAATTATCTTTTGAATTTCATTCCATATTGTTTTGACTTTATCGCAATCCCAGAATAGATGGGCAAGGGTTTCTCTTTTATTTTTGCATATTCGACATAAACCATTAGAAACTTTCATGATAGCTAATCAGTGTTCCGTGAAAATAACATTGTGTAAAAACTTAAACTGGAACTGTTTGCTTTTTAGTGACGACACGGATTTTTATATATTTCCCCATACTTTATTCCAATTTATTTGATCTGCAATAGTTATCTTTCTTTCCCATTTTGATTCGCAGAGCAGTTTTTTGCTTGTTACAGTAATAATTAGCTGTTTGATAATATATTTAAGTTTTAAATTCTGTGGACATATAGGTTCTCCACAATGATTAAAAACTGTTAAATTCTTTAGTTGTAAATGCACCTTTCTTTTCGAATTTGAAATTTGAGATTTCAGAATATCTACTATCTCTTGTGGAATAGATTTTTTTTATTTTGTACCACTCTGAAGTCCAGTTGTTCTTGGATTTCAACTTAGAAAGAAGCTCATTTCCGCTTATAAAGTTTTGTGTTTCGGTATTCCGTACTAGTATATCGTCACATTTTCATTTTTGTCGTGTTGAGCGACCTGTGGAATTTCCACTTTTAGAAATCTATTACAGCTGCAAGTAAACGAGACACGTGAAAAGTAAGTGCAGATTAAACCAGGCTAACCCAGTTGGAAATTGTGAATGTTAAATATTCTTTGTCAACAGAATAACTGTACTCCTTTGTCTTCTTTACTCGTTTAGAATGTAGAAGAACTATATCTGTAACAAAACTGATCGTTTTGAGAGAAAGTTTCACACAGGTTATATAAATCGAAAGGAGGAAAAAATAATAACAGAAAGCCCGGTGCTATCAGGAAGATTTAAATATTTCATAGCCAACTAACTAACTTATATTTTGATAAGTGGCCGTGTTAAAAACAGAATGTTTACTTCCTCCATACGGTAGGTGCAGCTGAGTCAAGTACCTCTATACGGTGGGTGCAGCTGAGTCAAGTTGATAGATGGTAAAAAATAACGTAATACTTTTAGCTATATCTTATATCTTTTCATTCTTCCTGTATTGTTTTTTTTCATGCACCATGTGATAAGTTTTTTACTAAAGCACGTGAAGTAATAAAAACATGATCTTTTATACTTAAGGCTTTTTGAAACTATTATCTGTTACAAAATGTTGGTTTTAATGAATTGCTTGAAACACATTTTACCTTTAAAATAACTTTAAATTCGAGAATGGTCACGAATTAATCGAGCGAAAGCTTCTTGTATTCTAAAGAAATTGTATTGCAAGATATATATTCGTATCACAATAAAAAAGTTAACATTGCATTTCGTTTTTTTTACCGTTTAGTACAGTTTTAAAAAAACATATAGAAATATTTTTGCAACAGTTCATTTTTTTACCCTAATTAGCTCCTTCAATAAGGGAAATGAAAACGACTAATAATGAATATGAATTTTAATGCCAAATATAATCACACGTGTATCAATTTAATTATCAATTATATAAATATATACTGAAAACCGCCATACGGCAGGTTACTTTTTAACAACATTAACCATACAGTATATCAACATCACGACCATTATATCAACATCACGACAGTTCAAACACAGTTCATCTCTGAAACAGAGTTCATGACACTACACTACTCGTCATCTCTGCGCCTAACAGAGTTCATGAACACATCCTTTTTTCACTGTATATCACATTAGCACATGAATACTGAATATATGAACATTTCATCTCTGATACAGAGTTCATGATTGTATGAACACACACCCATGTACATGTAATCCAAGAATGAATTTAATTAAAAATAAAATTATATAAATATTTATATAAACAGAAAGTAATTAATAACTGTAAACGAAGAACAATATATATAAATATTTGGCTATAAGTTAGCGGAGGGTGGGAGGGTTTTTCGGAAAAGAACGTGTGGTCAGGTCGAAGACAAAAACAACAGTGAAGAAAAGAGTTAATTCTAAACAAAGGACTGGCCTCACACTACGTCAGAAACCGCGGGGAAATACAGTCTAATGCGCCAAGACTACACCAATCAAAAAGTACGAAACAAAATGTAATTCAGAACTACGACCAATGAAATTTAATAACTCAAAAATTATGGACTGGTTTATTCTAACCATTTTCAAGAAAGGTAATTACAGACAAGAGTAAATAAACATGTATAGCAAGAGTTATCACTCGCTAATTAAATATTTTAAGGTTAAACCTTAAAATAAACCAATTAGCTCCTTCAATAAGGGAAATGAAAACGACAAATAATAAATATGAATTTTAATGCCAAATATAATCACACGTGTATCAATTTAATTATCAATTATATAAATATATACTGAAAACCGCCAAATTACAGCCAAAACAAGCAAAACATAGGCAAATAAACATAAGGCAAACGACACAAATAAACAAGGCAATAAAGGCAAAATTATAAGGCAAGCAAGCAAGACAACGCAAACAAAGTCAAGGCAAATTTGGTAAGGCAAGCAATCATATCAGAACATAAGGGATGCATGTCATAAGCCAAAAGGTGGTTAAGATTAATATAAGATTACATGAAATTCATAAATAGTAATGAATGATGAATGTAGCTTGTGTAACTGAAATGATAAAGTTATGCCTGGAGACACAAATCTGTCTCTATAAAAAGATCTTCAAATAGTTTCCAAAAATTTTATATATATAGTTTTTGAATCTCATGTATCCTTAGTAAATACAAATGCAAATAAGCTGTAATGGCATACAATGCAGTAAAAAGAAATAGCAACAGTTCAACATGATAGCCTACCTCTTATATAGTAAATTCTCTTGAACAAACTGTTTAACTTCATAGAATCCCTGGATTAAATTAATGTAAAATTAATTTAAAGCTAGATAAACAAGGCTATTGATAAAATTTGACAACAAATATTGACACTAAACTAAGGTAGCTAACAATGACTTTCTCTTTCGCGATTGTCTACCTTAGTAACTAATGCAAATGTAGGCAATCTGATTTTTACCTTATTGTTCATCTGTCATTTAAGTGCGTTAAGGCAAATGTGCAATTACGGTTTTTAAATAATGACCTAAACGAGCTGAACCTTCAAAATTCAAATGAAGACCCCCGTCCAGTGTTGCAAAGAGATTCCTTTTAACCACACCTTAAGTAAAGAATGGTCTGTATGACTTAATAAATTTGAAATTTAGTTCCTTTGCATATACATCATCAAGCGATTTATTATATTCTTTAATCCTCTCAGAAGTTGTTTCCATATCTACTGGACGAGGCAAAATGGAGGACACAATAATATATACCCTTTTAGATTTTTTACGAACAATGGCCAATAAATTAGTTAGAGCTGATTGAATATCTCTTACTGACCTATTGTTGCTAATATTATTTGTACCTACATGCAGTATCAAAAATTCAACATTAGTTAAAGAAATGACTTTTTGATCAAAAAGATGTTGCAATTTACCTATAGTTGCCCCCCCCCCCCCAAAAGACAAATTAGTAACACCTTCAATATGTGGTAAATGCTTCACTATGGAATCCCCAACAATGAGAACTTTACGGATTTTGTGACAGTCTGCAAAGAACAAACAAGTATTAAAAACATGCAAAATTAATCATCACATTAAATTAAATTATTATAAAGACAGTATGAGTAAAACAAATAATTAGAACTGTCTTTACTTTCGAACTGAGTTTGCTTCTCAGTTTACTGTCAAGTATACACTGGACATGCCTAAGTAACTATTCTGACTATCATAGGAAATAATTTAAAACTATATATACACTTTCGTATTCTAATCTATACTTAGACAATAAACATAACGCAAATGAGTATACAATCTGAAAAGTCTTAAAACATGATAAACAGAACCACGTGATCCTACCCAGTGATGTCAAAACTGCCACTGTAAGTAGGATCGTCTCCCCTTCTTAAGGTCGAAGACAAACACTCGTATCATGAAAATAAGACTCAACATTTTGAAAACCCATCTGCTTCAAAAATGCCTCTCTGTAAGTTGCTAGATATAAACTTAGACACTCTAACCTTGTCTGACAAAGTAAATTCTAGGTACTTTTTGTAACAATCAGATTTCCAGTCCCCCAAATTTTGAATAATGTCAGCTGGTAAATTTAAACGAAAGGCTAATGTTGTAAAACCACGACGAAAACTATGAGTCGAGTACTTGGAAGGATCCAGGCCTATCTGTGAAATTACCAAACGTAACTGTTTCAAGAACATACGGTATGAAACCAATTTGTCAGATTTCAAAACAAACAGTGGCGAGGCATGAGACCTGGGAATCAAGGAAATCATGTTATTATAGGCTGTAACTGGACACAATGGTGAATGAGGAATAGGTGCCAGAGGGAACTGAAGCACTCTTTCCCCTTGCTGAATGGTCTTGGACCACTTTATGGTTACTAACAGTCCTAACTCGGATTGCATAACATCCCTACTGAGTAAAAATTTTGGATTTATTAAATCATGTCTGGAAGTGGGTACTAAGTTTGATTTTCTGGCCAAAAGAAAAAAGGCGAAAAGGAAAAGACACCAGTAAACATAACTATCAGCCTTTGAAAAATCTAAAACTTTATGAATCTGTAACAGAATACCTGGAAAAATAGGCTCTGCTCGCTTCACCATATGACACTTTGATTTTGCTATGCCTTTTAAGGATAAATTTAAAAAAAAATATTAATTTGCTCTGTTTTAGCTCCTAAGATTAGGTGCATGTTTCTAACTCCACTGATGTAATTTTTAATTGAATCGACAGATTTAAATGTCCTACACAAAAACTGAGCATATAATTGTAATGTTAATGTATCAACTGATATAGCACATACTTTAAAATAAGTACAAAACAATAAAAAGGATTTCCATTGTATATTTAAATTTTTTTCTGGATCCTTCTGCATAAGCATTCCGGTTTGAGTAAGCAAGTTCATCTTTTAATTCTTTAATCTGGGTCTCTGAAATTTAAATTTTATTACCAATTATTTAAAAACTGGAAATCTGAGTATTTAAATACATGTTCCTGTAACCTGAAATCTTTGACCGTTGAGTGAAAGATTTGTTTATACTTGTCATCCTTATGCCATCTTGATAAACAATCTGAAATACGGTTCTCCTCTGAACAAATATGCTGAGCACGAATTTCAAACTCATAAACTGCTGCTATGAAGCAAATTTCTCTCAAACAAGACTGAAGAAAGGTACATTTGGATTTACCAGTGTTGAGTGTAATGCACCCTGACTGATTGTCACATAGGACCACTATTCGGTGATGTTTAAACTTTTCACCCCACAGATGTAGACAAACTACCAAGGCTAACATCTCCAGAGCACCTATATGTAATTTTTTGTCCAAGATACTACTTGGAAACTGAGTATGGAAAAATTTTCCATTCCAGAAACCCCCGCAGCCATCTAAACATGCATCAGATCAGAAAATTTGATCAGGCTCTGACCAATCACCTAATGATAACATGGAAACTCCATTGTAAAGTAGTAGGAAAGTATCCCACCAAAGTAAATCTTTCCTTACCTCCGTTGGAATTAACACCTGCTTTGACCTTTCCATATTATACAATTCATTCAACCAATTAAGTAACCTGGATACAAATACCCTACTTGGTTTGACGCAAACACCAATGAAATTGAGTTTACCAAGCAATTGTTGGACTTCCTTTAAATTGGCTGAAAACTTATGTAACCAAGATTTAATTAGGCCTGTAATTTCAATTAGTCTCTGTGGTGTTATTTCCATTGTCATTGCGTTAGAGTTGAATAAAACACCAAGAAATGACATAATCTGACAAGGGGGACAACTCTTACTAACCTGCTCTCTCTAATACTCGACCTAATGTCAAGTAAGCAAATTCTGCATGCTGTGGTTTTTCAACCCCAGCAAAGTCATCTAAATAGTTTAAAACAGATAAGGATAATGATAAAAGAATAAAAGCAATAGCACTGGTGACTCGTTGGCAAATTTGAGCCGCGCTTCTCAAACCCATGGACAACACTACATCACAGAAAACATGTTTATTCCAGACATATGAAACTAGATTGTAACTGCCCGGACAAATATAAATCTGTCTATAGGCTCTGGATAAATCCTTCTTAAACATAAGGCAATTTTGACCTTTGGCAACTATTAAACGTGCAAAATCATCCACTTTTAAAAATAAAAAGGCTACTTGTTCACCTAAATAAACATCTTTATCAATGAAACTGTTTACAGCACATCGAGTTGCACTACTTAAGTCTAAAATAACCCTTCTGTCTGAAATATCCTTCTTTGGAACGGTATTTAGAGGAGAAATCAGCAAATTGCTAGAAAATGGATTGGACTTAAATGGACCAATAATAGCATCTTCATTCATCTCCTTAATTAAATACTCTGACATTTGCTTTGGAAATTCATTGGCACCTTGATAATTTTTATATTGCCACACTGGTTTGGGAAGGGGAAACAAACTATCATCTCCTGTGAAACCTATTGGAAATCCAAATTCAGTCAAATCGCAAACCAGTAAATCTTTATAACCAAAATTCTCAAGATTTCGTCTCAAATAATCTGTGTCTATTTTATCATTTACTTTAAAACGACACCCTTCAAAATTATGCTTGCCCGATTGTTTTACTAATTCATGCATTCTAATTCTATCATTAACTTTCAAAAAACTGGGACTTTTCTTGACCTGAATACATAATTTGCAAGTATTTGTATGTGAAGTAAATGGAACACTTGTTGTATCAAAATTATCAATGGAAATGACCTCGTGGTTGCAAATTTTATCAATTTTCTTTGTTTTGGTATAACAAAATTTTGGTAAAAAAATGTCTTCTATTTTATTTTCAAAAGACAATATTGTATTAACCAGTCAAGCGGTCATGTGAACACATTCACTAGAACTTTCTGGATGCTGCAGTTTTTTGCGTTTTTTTTGCCAGCAAGTAGCACAAATATGTTGTGCTAGTCTCATCTGGCCCTTGACAACTACCATATGACCTGATTTATGTTGACATTTGTTTCTTTGATATAGAGAACAGAACCAAACTGGTGATTCATCTTTGCTCTCTTCTGTTTTTGTATCATATTTGGGTTTAAATTGTGATTTACTTTTGAATCCACCCGGGTTACCCTTGACCGTTGGCCCTGACTTATGTAAAATTGCCACTTCTAAATAATGAAAATCGTTTGATCATGATTTTTCACCCAATTCTATCTCTCTGAGCACAGCGGCATAATAAGATTTTAGAATGGAAAAGCTGTATGTGGAACTCAGATCCATTAAACGCTTCAATAATTTTAATCTACCACTTCTTTCCTTGGACTTAATATGTTTTTCTGATATTATTTCAAGTTCCCCGGCTACAAAAAGATTCAAATTTAGATCTTGAAAAGAAATATGCCTACTAACAAACTCATACCGAAGTTGGGAGTGTGGATATTTTTGTGCGAATTTTACTTTGTCAGAACTTTTGGCTTTAATACCAGACTTTTTACTTTTTGATTTCTTTGTAGATTTCTTGTGTTTCTTTTTTGTCTCTATTTCAGAATCTGAACTACTTTCGGTATCACTACTGTCACTGGAACTGGTGGTACTAGAGTCTGTTTCTGACTCTGAGTCACTGTCCGAATTTGACACATCCAAATCAGGGTCTGTTAGACCTAGTTGTTTCATCTGCTGGTTTACCTTCTTTGAAAGCTTACTGTTTTTTCTTAGAGTATTTATTGTGACCCGGCCTTCCGACTTGTTATGATTTGGCAATTTTGGCCGTTTTGGTGTTGGAACTGGGGGTGGATTAGGTTCAATATCAAGTTGATAAACAGCATTACCTTCCTCTTTCAGCTGCTTCACTTCTAGTTGTTTACGTCGCAACTGCGCCCGTAACTCTTCCTTCTTTCTTGTCTTCAAAATCTCCTGTTTTTCCGCCTCGGCTGCCTCGATCGCCTGCTCTATGAGACGCATTTCCTCGTCTTCTTCCTTGCTCGTAGCGAGATCACCATTTTCATGAGTTTCTTTAGTATGACTCATTTGTGTATCTTCCGGTTCTAAGGAGGCCCCGCCTGAGGTGTTCGTTGTTATAACTGGTTCGTGCTTTATACTATTATCAAACACTTCAACGTCTAGCTCGATTCCTTCGTGCATTTTCTTATAATCTTGTCTTTTTGTATTTCTCTTGTTGGCCGTGGCCATACTCAGTCACTATCACTTCACAAATCAAAGTCCGCAAAATTCACAAATAAAGTCAAAACGTATTATTTATACGCCACTTATAGTGCTTATTCCACTCCTTTCCACGTTTTACATTATTTCAGTGCTGTATCTTTCATATCCGATATAATTTAATTTTTTAACGTGTTGGGATACTGTTGAATCCCAAAAACTACTACTAATTTTTCGAAAAAGAACGTGTGATCAGTTCGAAGACAAAAACAACAGTGAAGAAGAGAGTTAATTCTAAACAAAGGACTGGCCTCACACTACGTCAGAAACCGCGGGGAAATACAGTCTAATGCGCCAAGACTAAACCAATCAAAAAGTACGAAACAAAATGTAATTCAGAACTACGACCAATGAAATTTAATAACTCAAAAATTATGGACTGGTTTATTCTAACCATTTTCAAGAAAGGTAATTACAGACAAGAGTAAGTAAACATGTATAGCAAGAGTTATCACTCGCTAATTAAATATTTTAAAGTTAAACCTTAAAATAAACCTATGACTGATCTTTTTGTAATGTAATTTACGGCCCATGGTCTCAACGTATAGGAAATATATTATAACAGACGACAGAATGATTAAAAGTCTGCATTGTAATTTATTTATCATCATACATGTGTATAAGAACTACTGATGAGTAAAAGGGATATTTCATTCCAATCTTAGAAAAGTAAAAAATTGTTAGTTTATTGACATCCTATTTCCTTTCGGATGAAATAGATACTTTACAACGAAATAAAACAAGTGTCATTAACAACAAAATAAAACAAGTGACGTTAACAACGAAATAAAACAAGTGTCATTAACAACGAAATAAAACAAGTGGCATATTGGAGTTTGTCAAGCTCAGGTTCTCAGGCCACATTTTTACCTATATTTGCTTTTTTTACAAAAAAATCAGAGACTATTTATATTTGATAGAACAGTATCAGCTCAAATAATCTTGACAAAACATTGAGAAAAGTATAAGCAGATAACTTTACCACATATGTGTTTGAAATTGTTAATAAATGGTTTTCTGATATGTAAACGTCTGTCTGCACAATATTTGTATGCAAATAATGACATACATATGTTTAGGAACGTTCTACCACTAATACAGAACTACTGTTGTTTTATGTCGTTTAACCAAGAAGTCGTGACTGCGGAACCCAATAGAATAATGGTTGAGTTTCTGCGTACCTTGGTTTATTTTGTCCAGAACCCTGAATGATAAGTATTAGGGTTTGAGATTGGTTATGGTTTAAGACCTGACTGGTTATAGTATTTTAATTTGGTCATAGGTAAGCTCACCTTGTAGCGTCTTTTATAATTGGACTCCTATGGACGAACACATAACTCAATGGAAAGACTGTATAAGTTATGGTGGCTGATTTTTGCCATTTCGTTCAGTTGCAAAGACACAACGACACACGTCGTGAGGGCGCCCCGCCAGACATCGTCAAACATTTCTATATACTTCCATTATATGACTTTTTGGCGTGTATGACCTTCCATAAATCGAGCATTTATATCAAATCACATTCTTTTCAAGAACTATTTCAGTTTAACCAAGTTAAGAAGCTAAAATCGTATGTATAGTTATACTTGAGTATTTTCACGTGATCCCCAGTTTACATCACTGGCATGACGGAAGAAAACCGTTTCATGATTCTTTGTTCAATACCCGTCAGATGTAGCAGTTATTGCCAGAATGTATGATAAAATTCAAACCACACGACAAAGGTTTGTTTACATTACTGACCAACTGACTGAACATTTCCTAATTCCAGGTATACGCTTACCTTATTCCCAGTAAGTTCCCCGTCATTGTTTTTAAATTGATGGTCTCTGACCTATGAAGGAATGTTTTTATTACATTTTCTCACTTTTAAAGTTACATTTCATGCATGATCCAATTAAAAAAATAACAACGCTTCTTGAGTTTGTTTACATTACTGACCAACGGACTAAACATTTCCTAATTCCAGGTATACGGTTACCTCATTCCCAGTGAATTCTCTGTAATTTATTGAACTGCTTGTCTCAGACCAAGAGCGACATGACAACATCTGTCTGGGCGACGTCCAGCGGAGCAAGGTTCAAAACTCCATCAAAATCAAGTTGTTAAATACCCTGTCACTGAACAGTCTTTAGATTACTTTTGAATTTAACCATAATTTCCAAATAACAATGATTTATCAAATAATTTACAAAGTTTATGATAACAGTAGCCCTGCTGAAGAAGCTTTCTGACAATAGTCTGGCAAATCTTGGTCTAACAGTACTATAGGAACAAGAACGGGAGCCATTACGTCTAGTTGCTTAATGGCGGACAAGTTATTGGACACTCTTTTTTCACGTTTGATGGCCACAGAGGTCTAAACTAAAGCTGATTGTTTGCTTAGATTTCATTGTGGATGTATTTTTGAAAATGGAACAAAAAGTTATATTTGATGAAGTAAATCTCGATTTTAATATGATCAGTACTACCAGGTTACTGTAGTGCGATTATGTGTTGTGATTTTGCAGTAACCAATGTGACAAGAGAAATATCTCTTACAAGATACATGACCCCTAATTCTGTCGTAATTTGTTGTCAGTGTTACAATAATCCTAAAAGAGTTAAAGGATTTATACTCTTAAACAAGTCTAGCTATCTGAAAATTATCACTCTTATGTAGAATACATAAGGGAAATCCTTTAGTACTTTGTGATATATAGAATATCAATAAGCATCACAGATTATCTATCGAGATAACATGGAATGCGGTTAAAGGCATTGTCTAAGTATCTGCGTAAATGTATGCAAATTAGGAACCAAGTACACAGCTGGTATTTTATCATGTTAAATCTAATCTGTTTTTTTTTTACTGTAATGCACCATTCGACTCACTTGCTTTCTTCGCACGTTTGAACGAAACACAAATAGAGACAGTAAAATGAAGAAATATCAGAATATTTTATTTTTATGTAACCCATCGCTTAAATTCGATGTTGCAGTTTTCGCACAGATTCATCTAACGCCCAGTTGCAAAGATAACAACTAAACATGTTCTCATATAGCATCAATATATAAGTACAACTCGCTGATGTGTCTTGTAATAAACTTGGAGGAAGTTTTAAATATCCAACCAACGATTAATTAGAGAATTGATCGAGCTGCAAACATAACTTTTCCTGGATCCATCTTGTTTAGTCAAGTCTATAAGACAAATGAGGCAGAATGTATAAACAAGGTAATATTTTTGTTTTGTTATTTGTCTCTTTTTCTTTCTTCAGACATTGTGATCTTGTGTTCGGTATTAATGCAATGTAATGAGGTTTTGTACTTCAGCATTTCAACCATAGAAGTAGTTAAAACCATAATTACGAAGTAAATCTGTGTTAGATCTAATACACATGATTTCGGACAAAAAAAAAAAAAAAAAAAAAAAAAAAAAAAAACAACATTCTGACACATTCATACATAAAATGTAGCACTTCTATTGTAATGTAATACCTAGGTTTATACTTTTCTATTTTGGTATTTCTTTCAGATAATTAAGATTTAACTGTACATTTCAAAATTCAGACGAAACTTGTCAATTTTGCAGTAGCTTCAGGGTGTAAAACGTCCGTGAATTAATTACTTTTACGGAAGTGAAATAATGGAGAGTTTGAGATTTCAACCTTCGCCTTCCCCTTCAACGTCTCTTGCGAAGTTAACGTATGAAGTAGAAGTTCGATTAAAATTCCTTGAGATTTCAAAGTTTAGAATGAACCTTACTTCATTTAATCCGCCTATTCAATTTATCCGTAATTATGATCATTTTTTTCGTGCATTTTGATATCAATTGTCCAAAAGGGCACGGCTTTTACAAGAGGTTTTAAAAATGAAAATTAAATAAAAGCATTTCAGTTTATATGATTATGGCATGGATAACACTGCGATTACGATAAAAAAAGCGAAACAATGTGTACAATGTAAAAACTCGTTGGTGTTGCTCCAAACATTTAGATTTTATATATAATGATGTCAGTATACAATGTACGATTGTAAATCATACATTAGAGGAAATAAAAATGATAATCATATCAACGTATTTTATTGTTGATGGTGTTCTTGAAAGATGATGCAGTTAATATTTTTCAAACAAAAACATGAAACACCAACTATTTCAAATGCATTTGTCGAAGTACTTTGAAATTAAGTTAAATATATGCGATAAAGTATAAAGGACAGTTTCACCCGTCATGTTGCTGACTAGAATTTCATATTTTTCTTAAAGGCTTTATTTTTCATTTTGAATTGGCACTTTGTACATCGAATTTCTTAAAAGACACATTTTACTTGTAGACACTCATAAACAATGTACCTGATGAAAGTTTAACCTTTTAAAAGATATGTTGATAACATGAGTCAATATACACAAGTTATGAATACATGTAACAAGCGCATTGAAACAAAATGTAAGATATTCTCGTAATATCATACGTTTTGGCATCATGACACTCTGCATGACTCTGTATAATGCGAAACAGTCAAGAAATGTTAGGTGGAGACGGAAATTGTCGCACAAAATAACATGTGGGCATATACATGTATTTGTTTGAATATACTATTTTATAAGTAAAGCATGTGCTGATCCAGGAATTTCGGTTAGGGGGACACCAACTTTAAAGAGGGGGGTCACCCATTTCAGGGCTCGTGGGTGTGGGGGGTCACAGCGAGTTTCAAGACCGATTTTCTTTGTAAAATGTAGGAATCAAAGGGAGATTGACCCACAATGCTCCTCCGCCAGGCTCTGGGTCCGTGCATGTAAAGAATGGAATTATCCCATACGGCTAACAGGAAACTCGCATAATGATATCATAGATCTGAAATTGTCTGATACTTCAGAAGAATTTTCCGTCTTACTAGTACCAATTTATGTTTATAATTAAAACGCAACAGTCGTATAAAGTGTCAGACAGAAACGGATTGTTTTTATCAGGAACTGAAAATAAAATGTTCCACAAAATGATAATCGCGCGTAATTATTTATTTTTCAAGTACAGTGACTGTCCTGTCATGTACCTCCATCCAGATTTCAGTCTTTGATGCCGAGTATGGGGACAGAGTAGATGAAAAAAGACTTTTTTTATCCAAAATATATATGAGAGACGTTGAAGGGGAAGGCGAAGGTTGAAATCTCAAACTCTCTAATGTGTCTGCTGTGTTTTCCTGTATAATCCTTTATAAACTCAATATACTCTATGATCAGGAGAGAGGCTGCCCAAGTGGCGGGCTAAGGGTCTTGTTCCCGCTCTCAAGAGCTGAAACTTAATAAGCTTTGTTAAGAGTTAGTTTGAAATATATTTATAATTAAGAAATGTTGTTAAATAGATCAGTAAACAGAAATGTTTTAAAAGACTTTTTGAACATTGATTATATTCATGAAATTAGACTGAACATTTATAAGTAACTGTGCATTGCTCTTCGTAGTAAATAAAAATGTTAGAACTGTCCTAATGTGTTGTGTTCAAGACAAGCTTCACGTACAACGTGCTACGTTACAAGCCCTTTTATGGCGCCGTAGACCAGGATGTCGAATTCTACAATGGGTTGTCGCGGGATCAATATGCAAGTACTACCACTATACAATGACACGCCGAGAATGATGTGATGCCGCTAACAGTAAGACCTTTATTTTCATACATAGTTCTTACAAAATACAAGCTTTTTCGGTTTTAAAAACAAGAAATTAAACAAAAATGTACTTGACAAACTTTTATATTCAGTTGAGTTCGTAAGGAATCATGACGAAATTTTATTATGATAAGATTGTTGAGTTATAAAAAGTAGCAAAATGCTGAAAAATAGTAAAGGATTAAAGAAACGCAAGGGAACCTCAAATGTATATATTTGTATGATATAAAGATCCTATTTTTTGTTGTTTATGCATATTTCATTCTGTAAATAGTCATTTTATTGATACCCAATGGTGCATTCTTATATTGTAATTGTAAAGGAAAAGCTATGGAAGCTTAAATTCCTTGAAACCATTTTAATAGTATTAAATGGTGTATCCTCTATAATGTGTCCATTTTCGATATGGATACTAGTAATTAAAACTATAGAGATGCTGTGCTTTCGCACGGGTTGAACGTTTAAGTACACGTTTATTTAAGGCACTTTTGGGAGCAATTTTATTGACTATTTATTACTTGTATATAGATTCATCGGAGTACAGTTATTTTGATTTGAGTGTTAAAAATTAATTAAGCTGAATTGATATATTTGTTTCGTAGCCTCAATGTAGGCTTGTCAACCGCGTCTAGAGAAGACGATGTGTTGTGATATAATAAAAAAAATCCCTTTAGGTGTAGAGTTGATTTGCTCTATGTTGTACATGTAGTACATGTTTTAAATTTGTAATATTAATACAAATAGGCTCAGGGATTAGGTATGAATGTTAAAATCGCCACTATACTAGGTTCAGTATGTAGACTGTTTGTATTGAAAGTAACAGTTTGTGGTCATTCATGGGTATAAATATTCAGCTGTTCGTGAAGTAAGAGAGATTTTATACTCTATCATTGTTATGCATGTAGAAGCATAACTGATTATTGTCTATAATTTGTGTAAATATTGATTTCAGTATGTGTTTTGTTTGCTTGCAAATTTGTTTATTTCTATGTAAGGTGTCATACGGTATAATATTTGACGTTTTGCTAGCGTTTCTTCTCTTGTGTGAAATACTGATTTTGTCCGTTGTCTATTTTAGACTATAGACTTTAAAGAAATTGATACAAGCTTGTACTTAATATTAAGAACTACGAAGTTTAAAAAGACTTGATAGCTTATGCTCACATGTTCATGCGAACATTCCGGTAAAGGATTTAGAAATAAAGACAGTTCTAACACAACATTTGTAAACAGTGACCTACTACAAAATAATGTGAACTTGGCAATTCAGATAAAAACAGTGATAAATAAACGTAACATTCACATTTAAAATTGATAGAAATGGAGAGACATTTCAGTGAATTTCTTACTACGAAGTTATTTTATTCAGATTAAAACGCAATGAATGGACTTAGCATGCACAGTAGCATAATTATTAAATCAAATGCATATTATTGAATGGCAAGCTGAAACAACAGAAAGTTAACATGACATTAAATCGCAGATCTTTAGAAAATTTTAGTACACAGAGGAATGAAACCACGACTATCGAGTTGGATATGGTACGATGAAGTTTTGGCGATTCAACCATCATGATAACATCTCCTTTGATGGATATCGTTTAACAACGATGAACGATGGCAGTGGACATTCTTATGAATCTGACGGATCGAGAACTACCGACTGCTGATACCATGGTCATGTAACGTTATACTACGGTTGAATCAATGGTTATGTGCAGTAGATGTCAATTCCACCAGCCAACTGGGAACACCAATGGAAAATTTCTCATTGCATTTGTTTAACTTTATTTCTTTTATCACTTATTTTTTTTAACCCTCTAGAGCCCAATGTTGCACTGGTGCAACATAACCGTTAAGAAGCGTATCCACAGAACAGATATTGCCAATTTCATGTGTACACCCTCTTTTTAGTGGTGGCTGACCCTAACGAGTAGCGGGATTTAGCCGCAGCTAATGGCTACGTTTTCATGAGTTGCGTCCCTTTGATGCAAATACGCCATTTGTCCAATGTAAAGTCGGACCGAAAAGGATATTAATTTCAACGTCTATATTTCAAAATAAATGGTAAGTAAATAGGTTTTTTTTGTGTTTAATCATTCAAGTAAAACTGGATACATCATTTTGCCTCATTGATGACCTTGTATCTTGCATGTTTTTTATAGGAAAAAAAATACCAATGGACTGTTGCACAAGTGCAACGTTGGGCTTTTGTGGAAAATGAGATTTCAGGCCCAGTGCAAACAATTATACTTCAAATCAATTATTTGTAGCTAAATGTCACTGAAACTTTCAATTCAGTTTTATATTTTAATTGCCTGACTATTTTTTAGACTTAGTCAGCAAAAAATGCTTGTGACATGAGTAATTCTATGAGGAAAATCCTTCGGGTCTGGCCTATTTCTATAAATAAGCCTTTATATTCGACTTAAGATGCAATAAAAAATTAAAACGTAAAATGTCAAAACTGTCGAATATTGAATGGAAAATGGTGCATGTAAAAGCTTATTTATAGAACTAGGTCTAGCGGGGATTTTGACCCTGATCTCCTGGGCGACGGCCGAACACTTAACTCGAGTGACGTTTACTTACTTACTTGGCAGCTTACTACGTCAAATTTACTGATCTTTTTTTGGAAATAGTTGACTTGTCATTTAGACTAAGCTATTTGTTTTGTCTAAGACTTAATAATTCTTTTTTATTTTCAGTCTGTGCAATGGAACTAATGAAAAAAACTGCTAGGCCTAAACGTAGCAAAACTGTGTTACACGCAATTACACCTGTAACTGATACATACTGATTGCCAAGTCTTACACCTATAACCGATACATGCCAATTGCAGTGTTACATGCTGTTACACCAGTTACCGGTACCATGCTTATTGCAAAGTGTTACACGCAGTTACACCTGTTACTGGATACATGCCAATTTCTAAGTGTTACACACAGTTACACCTGTTACCTGATACATGCCGATAGCAAAGTGTTACATCTGTAATCACTACCTGCCGATTTTAAAGAGTTACACGCAGTTACACCTGTTACAAACAGCAAATGGAGGCGAGTGTCTGCTGAGGTTCGCCATGATGGTATTGATCATTTGCCAGAGTTTGGAGAAAAGCGCAAACGATGCAGATTTTCAGGGTGTGATGGGATTACGTATGTTAAGTGTCCCAAATGTGACGTAAATTTATGCTTTGTGCGTCAGAAAAACTGCTTCCGGAACTATCACACATAGACACATATGGACAGATGGGACAGTGAATGATCAATTTACACTAAAAGAGAACTTACTGTAAAGTGTTACTGTTGTAGAATTTAAACTATCATGTACCAAAACTGTGTGCATGTGCATGAAACAAAATACTGTTAATTCAGTTGAAAATATCAAGTTTTGAAATAAAATACGTGTAGATTTTGAAAGGACATCAGTACGTATGCACATAAATAGGTCAAAACTGACTGCCATTGTATTTTAATTGGAATTATATTTATTTATTATTTCATTGTTTATCATTAAATATGTTACACCTGTTAAAAGTATTTTAGCTATTTATTATTTTCTTTAAAACCAGTTTTATGAAAACGTTGCACTGATGCAACGATTCAGCAAAAGCCCAACGTTGCATCAGTGCAACAACAAATTTTTTTTTTATCTACAGTTGGAGGAATAAATTTCTTCCAGTATTGAGTATGTCTACCAAGTGTCTCCTCATAAACAAATTATCAGAATTTTCTTTGAATGTTAACAGGGGTTGGGCTCTAGAGGGTTAAACAAGTTGTTATATCTTATCAACTGATTTTTTTTTCATCCTAGACTAGTACATTGCTTATGATTAAGAAATCACATATTCTTAATATACTATTCAAGAATGTTTATTTTAATAGTAAGGAAACTAAAAATATGTTATCGTGCAGAAAAATGTGTTAACATACAAACTAATGAACTTTCGTATATCCGAGTTTCATGCAATGTTAAACAGAATTTTAATTGTGCTTTCTAATTTCAGAATTTGATGTATTTGTACCTATTGATTCAGAATATCCGTGAAAACACAGACATTGAATGGAATCCCTACGCAAACTGGAGCATTCTAAATATGGAGAATGAAAATGACTTTCATTACGTACAAATGTATTATTGTGAATAGGAATATATCAAATAATGAATGCTACGTACACATATGAAATGATGTTTTCTGTGTAACTTTTATGATGAATTCTGTGTTCAAGTTATAACTTCTTTGTATGTTTAAGCTATGTTAATCTATCATATATTTTAATTTCTAAAACCTAAACAAGTAGGGATTCCTGTTTATTTGATTTCATTGATGTATGCAAGGGAACGAACAATTAAAGGAACATCTCCTGTCTCCTTGATTGGCGTACCCTGTTATATTGACACATTATTCAATTCCCCAATATACAACGTTATAGCTAGTCCATATTAGTTGGATCTTTGAGACTTCTATAATTTTACTGTTTATTTAGTTCATTCAGACATTTTAACCTTTTTTTATTGTTTTTTTTTTTCGTGAAGAAATGAAGGAATTTGTAATGTAATACCTAGGTTTATAATTTTCTATTTTGGTATTTCTTTCGGATAATTAAGATTTAACTGTACATTTCAAAATTCAGACGAAACTTGTCAACTTTGCAGTAGCTTCAGGGTGTAAAACGTCCGTGAATTAATTACTAAGTTTACGGAAGTAAAATAATGTGTCTGCTGTGTTTTCCTGTATAATCCTTTATAAACTCAATATACTCCATGATCAGGAGAGAGGCTGCCCAAGTGGCGGCTAAGGGTCTTGTTCCCGCTCTCAAGAGCTGAAACTTAATAAGCTTTGTTAAGAGTTAGTTTGAAATATATTTATAATTAAGAAATGTTGTTAAATAGATCAGTAAACAGAAATGTTTTAAAAGACTTTTTGAACATTGATTATATTCATGAAATTAGACTGAACATTTATAAGTAACTGTGCATTGCTCTTCGTAGTAAATAAAAATGTTAGAACTGTCCTAATGTGTTGTGTTCAAGACAAGCTTCACGTACAACGTGCTACGTTACACTATCAGTTGCTATGAAATGTTCTTTTTCTTTAAAATAATTTTCAATTCAAGAAGATTTTTGAAAGATGAAATAAAACATACACAATATGATCTCAGTTTTGTTTTAGATGAGATTTGCCGTAATATAATTTATAAAACCATAAAACCATCAATTTATTTCTACTTTCACCGCGGGTTGTCTAACGTCGTGCTAAAATGACATGTTGACGACAAAGAATGATTACAAGAACCATTACAGTGGTTTTATTTTATTATTGATATCCCTAAATAGGTAACTCCATTTACTTTTATTCTATGAGTATTCCATCAGTCATGCATATATAACTATGGTGTTTTATAGTTCAGAACATCACCTATTACGTTAAAGCAAACACTAAAGTTGATTAGAAAAAGTAAATGTAGGACACATATTTTAAGTAAATTGTACCACAAAGATGATACCATTGCTTCTTTTGATACCAATATATGAAGAAATAAGTAAACAAATGGTGTTCATTATATATTTTTGTTTCATTTCTTAAGTTTTTCTTTATTTGTTTCGTCCTGAAGGGAGACATTTCGCCACCTCAGTGCAAAAAGTGGATAACTCCATTGACTTAAAGAAGGATCATTACTCCGCTTTTCATGGAATTACATACTAGTATGGTCATTGCCGTATGAACACATCTGCGGATGTCTCTAAATTGTTTTGTACTTGTAACATGTGTAAATGTTGAGTTCTGCTCAACCCGGGGCTAGAGGGCGTGGACGGTAACATGCATTTCCACTACCGTCCGTGAGCAGACTCAATCAAACCGAGCCTACAACATTTTTGTCGTGTTGAGCGACTTGTGGAGTTTCCACTTTTTTCTATCTTATTCTTTCTTTTGCGCTAAGGTGACGATTTATACACTGCTATATTAATTTGGTAACATCTAACAGATCATTACATTGATTTTCTTTATACTTACAAAGGACTGCCAAATTTACCATTTTTTCTAATATATTTTATTAACTATTTTTGAATCTCCACCTAAGGATATGGCTTTGGTATGGATATCTGATATGTAATGTTTCACTTGTTTCAAAATACTATATGTTACTGCAAAGTCTTGTGTGTAGTTTGCTGGTTTGAAGCATGAAACAGTACGTGAAATACACTGACGAGATATGAAAACGCAACACACATATGCTTGAATATATTTTTATTACAAAAAGTACCACCTTGAATTGTTCAACACACACACACATCTCGATACCTACTGTGTTAATTTTACGGTCTGTTGTGATGATTAAATTTGAACACTATGTGTATAGAGTATCGATATGTGTATGTGTTGAACATTTCAAGGTCGTGCTTTTTGTAGTAAAATATACTCAGGCATATGTTTGTTGCGTTTTCATATCTCGTCAGTGTATTTGGATTAAATAGAATTCCTACTCACTCACTTTTACTTTTGATACTACTACATTATGCATCAGCCCGCCCGCTTAGCTCAATAGGTAAGACCGTTGGTCTACGGATCTCGGGGTCGCGCGTTCGATCCTCGGGCGGGGCGTATGTTCTCCGTGACTATTTGATAAACGACATTGTGTCTGATATCATTAGTCCTCCACCTCTGATTCATGTGGGGAAGTTGGCAGTTACTTGCGGAGAACAGGTTTGTACTGGTACAGAATCCAGGAACACTGGTTAGGTTAACTGCCCGTCGTTACATGACTGAAACACTGTTGAAAAACGGCGTTAAACCCAAATCAAACAAACATTATGCATCACCTCTTGATTCTTTATTCCACTTATCGCGCAATGAACTTATTAAACATGTCTCTTGCAGCAGACATATCGAAAATGGTTAATGTATCAGTCAGCTAAAAGTTTGAAGTCTATTGTTTTATATTTATCTTGAACATCATGGACTTTATTTCTTTTCACACCTGAAGAAGGGGAGAAGAGTAGCCCTCGTTTCCAACATTATTATGTTTAGAAGGCCAGGGACATGTTTTCTTTACATAATAGCATAATCACGACGAAACATTTAAGGCGTCTAAATATTCTGCATCTTCGATAGATAGATATTTCTTATTGTAATATACCAATGCTACTTCTTAACTACGATTTTTAAATGCACTTGTATAGAATAATGGCTACATCGCATTTTGCTTAATGATAATAGCTACAGGGAAAATGTGGTATTAAGTATCACAAAGGGTCAAAGAACCTGTAATAAGTAGATGTAAACATCTCTCATTGAATGTGACACAAATAAGGAAAAATTGAAATAAACAACAAGAAATGCTGGTTTTAACTTCTGTTTTCAGAATTGGCAATTTATTACTTTTATATAACAAACGGAATAAAATAAGAAAATTTTGAAAGTAAAAAATGTGTGCGTAAAAATTTGAACATACTAGAAAAATAGAGAGAAAACAGTAGACGAAGAAGAAATCATTCATGTGCAATCTATAGCAATAGAAACTGCATTATGTGCATATAAGCGTCTCTATACATCTCTGTTTAGAACATATTTACAGAGATACAAACATGGTATAGTCCAATGCAGTGACATTGCAACTGTACAGTTGTTACATTCACGTATCTGTAAAAGTCGATACTGTGATTTCATATTTCATTAATATCATCTGAAACGTTGAATGCACTTAATTAGATTATGCTTTATGCTAATCATTTATCAGAATATGAAAACAATAACTTTTTGTATTAAATCTTATCAGAAGATGAATATTTTCAACTTGTTGTATTTAGTTTTATCCTTATCATTTATCAGAATATGAAAACAATAACTTTTTGTATTAAATCTTATCAGAAGATGAATATTTTCAACTTGTTGTATTAAATGCTTTATCCTTATCATTTATCAGAATATGAAAACAATAACGTTTTATATTTAATGCTTTATCCTTATCATTTATCAGAATATGAAAATAAAAACTTTGTTTTAATTCAAGTACTTGGTAAATTGTGGCCACGAGTTTTTATATTGTAGCCACAACTTAGCATCTTGTGGCCACAAGTAAGTAAATTGTGGCCACGAGTTATTATATTGTGGCAATACAATATAATAACTTGAGGCCACGACTTAGATTAGCCAATCGAAACGACCGTTTTATCTTTGCCGCTGTATAGAAAGGGTAGGGACAGAGTGCGAAATGGACGCGCACAAAAGTGTCTACGTCCCAGCAAAGGGTTCGACAGGAATGGAAGATAGATAGATAGGATGGATGGATGGATGGATGGACAGACGGACGGACGGACGGACGAATTGGATGGTACCTACCTACCTATTTATTTGTCTGTCCATCCGTCCGTCTATCTATCTTCCATTCCTGTCTAACCTTTTGCAGGGACGTAGACACTTTTGTGCGCGTCCATTTCGTATGCTTGTTGATTTCTGCCATAATGGAAGATAGACAAATAGGTAGGTAGGTAGGTAGGTTGGTAGGTACCATCCAATCCGTCCGTACGTCCATCCATCCATCCATCCATCCATCCATCCATCTTCCATTCCTGTCTAACTCTTTGCTGGGACGTAGACACTTGTGCGCGTCCATTTCGCACTCTGAACCTACCCTTTCTATACAGCGGCAAAGATAAAGCGGTGGTTTCAATTTGCTAATCTAAGTCGTGGCCACGAATTATTATATTGTGCCCACAACTTAAAAAATTGTGGCCACAATTTACTAAGTTGTGGCCACAATATAAAAACTCGTGGCCACAATTTACAAGGCTGGGCCACAATTTACTAAGTTGTGGCCACAATATAATCAGTCGTGGCCACAATTTGCTAAGTTGTGGCCACAATTTAATCGTGGAAAATTTGTGGCCACAACTTAGTAAATTGTGGCCACAATTTACTAAGTTGTGGCCACGATTTATTGAGTTGTGGCCGCAACTTAGTAAACTCTGGCCATAATTTCCTAAGTTGTGGCCACAAGTTACTAAGTTGTGGCCACAATATAAATAAAGTGTTGCGGATGTCACCTTTGTGCCACCGCAGAGGCTAGTATCATAACTTTCGGAATATCTTTCGAACGAGGACCGTTTCACTATGATCTCGCGTATGATTCATTTCGTTAAAATTAAGAAGTGGATTTGTTTTACTGAAAAAATCTTAGATAAATTACCTTGAATTTTCTTGTAACTATATAACAGGTGTAGAACACTCTTAAATAGTTAAGATAGTCTTAAACAAGATGGCGACATCAAATGAAATTACTGGCCAATAACAGAGCGTTTTACAAACTGCAGATGCAACAACTATGTCCAAAATAGGAATGATTTCTCTTTAATTATAATACCCTTAAACAATACTTAATGCAAGACGGGGATGATACGTGTCCATATGAGAAAATAACTAACGATATGCTCTCGATTCTGTTTAATTATAGCACGCTTATACCTCACTGTCTGCTTTATCTGGATACATTACAAGTGGGAAAGTCACGAAAGTGCACGTTATTATAATTAAAAGAAGGAAGTATCTGAAGGTGTTCTATTATAAAAAAAAATGTTATCAAATAATCACGATTGATAAATAGTAATAACAACGCAGTATTGATATAATTGTCAATTTTCTGTAAATATATCATGTCTGTATGTCAAATTTGGTACTGACACACGCGAGTCTGTTCCTCATACACTTTTGGTAGTAATTAACAGGTGAACAGGAGTGAGCTTGTACTATCCCTGTATAATGTAAAAATTATAGGGAAAAAGCTACAGACATTGTCTGCTTAAACGAAGATGCACGGTAGCAACATGGCAACGCGAAAATGCAGAAACTATTAAAACCAAAGCGAAGATAAGAAAACTATGAATAGCAACGCGAAAATACTTAAGTTTTTGATTATAAACGCAAAATACATTGTACCTATTCTTACTATAGAGCAAACGCGGCGAAAATGTACCACTATATCCCTTGAAAATGTTTGCAAATAGGACGCAACAACACAAACGTACAAAGCAAAGTCAAGCTTAAATAGTTCTCTGATTATAATTGTTTTATGTATTACAGTAAGATTATGACTAAATATTTTATCTTATATACACGAAGAGCATGGACATGTTTCAGAAAGAAATTGTAAATGACTATCTACGCACTTACTTGGGCCTAGTAAACGGCCGCCTGATTATTGCCCCTTTAACGATTGAATTGTGTATGTTTCAGTATTGTTAAGAGATTGTCTCGAAATTTTAAATTTATATCATCTGGTCGGTCATGTAGGTATAACAACTAATGGTATTAAGGAGTGTCAAGTGTGTCAGATTGCTTTTGGGGGTAATAAACTAGAAAAAACATTCGACAACATCTGGGCTTCAGCTGTATGAAGAACATCTGTCGTACTAGTACATAATGTATTTGAAACCATATAATCTTTTATGTTTCTCCCGTTCTTTTTACCATCATCCATACAATGTGGTAGTGCTCGTGGAGGGTACTTGACCAGGTCATTAGCTTGAAATATTATTTTAACGTCTCTTTAGATCCATAAGTAGCTCTTCTGGTCACTGTACTCTTGCAAGTGTGTTAGTGAAAACGGCTAGACGCATTCGCGTCCCCTATATCCAGCTATAAAAAAACATGTTTCTCATCTGCATGGCTATATGATGTATAGTATGCTACCTTCTATAACATGCAGCAATGACTGTTGCATACAACATAATTCGCTCTCCGGACATATATATGAATCGAACTTGTGTCCTTCTGGTCATGGCAACAGGGTATATCCCAGTATCTATTTATGGTTGAGTTAGTATATTCGTTACGTATACAGTTATGCTATATGTAGCCTTTTACCTTTCCTATACATGCAGAAATAAAGGTTATTTATAATATAGGTCTGTTTGTCTGAAGGCCAAGGGATATATTCCTCCATAAATGGTTTGCTTCTATTGGTATATATCTTATGAACAGGGGTATGTAACTTATAGCATGCTACCGCAAATATACAGGCATACATGTATCGCAGAATAAATTAGCTACATTTTGTTTGTATTTTCGCTCTCTTCGCTAATATGAGAATCGAACTTTTGTCCCTCTTTTCATGGCCAAAGGATGTGTCCCGTTTATAGGGTATGGTTGTGTAGGTATGTCCGTAACCTATACGGGCACGTTACATTCATCATACAGGCCTCAATAAGGGTAATATACACAAGAAAGTATGCTACACTGGGCATTATGCTTTCCGAACATATACGGGGAACTACTTTTTTTGTAAATTCTGTTGTAAAGGGTATTTTTTTGTTGGGTTTAACGTCGCACCGACACAACTGTAGGTCTGTGGCGACTTTCAAGCTTTGATGGTGGAGGAAGAACCCGGGTACCCCTTCGTGCATTATTTCATCACGACCTGGGTTGAACCACCGACCTTCCGTAAACCAGCTGGATGGCTTCCTCATATAAAGAATTCAACGCCCCGAGTGAGGCTAGAACCTACATCGGTGAGGGGCAAGTGATTCAAACTAAGCGACCACTTGGCGACGGAGGCCCCGAGGTATAGTTGAGAAGGTATATCATCTACCTACACTGGTACGTAATATATTTTTGCACTCCAGCCAAATACGGGGATCAGACTTTTGTCCTTTTAGTCAAAACTACAGTGTTTATCTCGCTATTGATAGTATGGTTTGGTAGGTATATCCCTGAAATTCACTTGTTTGTGATACATAGCATGCTATACTTCCAATAAATGTAACAACATGGTAATATGCAATTTACCAAAGGCTATTTAACTCACTCGCTATTTTTGTTCTCCAGTGATATACGGGAATCGAACGTTTGTCAAAAGCCTTTACTTACACGGGTATGTAATATATTGCATGCTACTCTCTTTAAAACCTATGTAAAGGGTAAAATCTACAACTGATACAGTTTTATCTTGATTCATGATAAACAGTTTTATCTTGATTCATTATAAAAGAAAGGACTCATTATTTGCTTTATACGAAAATATTTTCACTTGTGCAAAAACGTAATCTGTCTTATTTTCCCATGAATTAAAACATAAACAAAATATCATTAAGGAGCATCAAAATAGAAGACGCTATGGCGATGGGGAAGTTTTAAATATCCAACCAACGTTTACATCAGTGAGTTGTAAACATAGAATTTGTATGATATAAGGTAGAGGAGTTTAACAAAGTTTATAACAGAAAAGAGGAAGACTGTACAAACAAGGTAATATTTTTGTTTAGTTATTTGTCTCATTTTATTTCGTTTTAAATTGTGCTTGGTTGATACAACGTTTTAATGAATTTTATTTATGACAGAAGTAGTGAAACATTTATGTAAAGAAGTAAAACGTATGAATTTAATTCTTTTGTACATTTGAGTATATGCTCCATTTAAACATGCCCATTAAACCATCCAGCTAGTGTCCACACTATCAATAAGTATTTCATGATTTAATTAACAGTTTAAACGTAAGTTTTTGAACACTGGTTTTAAGGAAAGATTGTTAAGTGCGATAATAAAGTTTGAAAAAGTCCATTTACTTTTACTTCATAGATACTTTTGTCATATATTTTTATCGCAAGCGGTCTAAACCCGCTCTGTAATGACATACGAAAAACAAAGAATGTTTCGATACACCCGTAGTGAATGTTTTTTTTTATCTTATTTTTATCATACATATATAAGAGACGTTTGTATTTTAGCAACATTAAGACTGCGTAATCGGTCAACTTCCGGGTCCGATCTTGCTAATGAAAAACATTAATTGATTTGTTATTTCCTTTCAAAGGAAGTTGATGCTTAACAACGTAATGAAGAAATGGTTGAGTCATAACTGAATTCGGCAGCTTGTGATATCAAATATATGTAATATTTTATAGACAAAATTGATATGTGCACTTCGTACGTCTTTTCTGTGTGAAAAAGGGTAACGAGTTTAAATGATAGAGAGCTAAAGAAACATTTTTTATTAAAAAGCTGCATAAATACAACCTTTTTCAGATCTTGCTTGAGAAAACTATACAAAAAGAAGAAGAGAAAATCGATGTGTTGGAGCCGTTGATTATGTCTTTTGTCTCTATCCACTTGATAATTGTTAAGTTTTAATAGCATCTAAACGAAAACGTATTTAATAGTTTCCTAGGTTGATTAACAAAGCCCTTTAATAAATAAACTAACGTTTGCTTAGAGAATAGGCGCATATGTACACAAACATCAGTCCCTCTCTGCAACTTTTTCCAGGGCTTTTCTCATATTGAAGTCTGTTTCAAGGGTTAATTCTCATAGATAAACGATGAAGCATTACAGAATAATTGGAATGTTTTTATTTCAAAATCAGAAGTTAAATCTACTCACACGAAATGTATAGCGATGTAAACAACGAGTAATTAACATATCCGGAAATGGTTGAGACAGACTTTACATGTAGCATTTACATTTACATGTCGTGTACTTACTATATCATTTTTTATCATGCCAATACTATAGCAACTGTCTGTTAAAGTCTGTCTGAGAAAAGCAGGCTTTCTCAGGTCAGTGACTTGAGAACACTTTACACTGTTTAAACCTATGATTAAATCCAAGGACATCAGATTGTGTCCATTTAGCATTTAAAAATTATTACGCCCTCATACGACACTGAAAAAGGTCTTTAAAATCCCAAAATATAAAAAAGCGGAAAAAAACAACAAATGCTAACCTTGTGTTTTGTAACCACATCTCTGTTTTGCTGAACACGAAAGAATAATTTCAATCTGTTCCCAAGTGAAATTTTATCCGAAATTCAGTTGCTAGACGGACACCCATTCTCACCAAGCAAACGTTTGAAGTGAATTAAATACACACGCCATAACGCCGCTTGGCAGAAAAAATAGGCAGTACCGTTTCATCTACCGTTGATTTCATTCCATGAAAGTTCATTCCAGATGCAATAGTCCATGATGTAAATGCAGAGAGCTAAAGGAGGCAGTAAACAGTTTTCTGAGCTTCTCGGCCTAGAGTCGCCTACCTAACTTTCAAACCTCACACAAAAGTCTGTAACCACACACCTGAAATAAAGATACTGCAACATTAACATCACTATATGTCTACCGTTACAAACCATCTGCAATACATCTCTAATATCTAGTCTCTGTTTACAAGACCTGGTCGCGGAAACTGATGACGAAAAAAGCTAAATTTGCCAATTTTTAAATCGCTGCAGAAAATTCCCTGCAAAGGATAGCCCCAATTGCTACACTGTTCCATACTCCAGTAACACTGTAAAATCTGAAAATAAGCTCAAATATATGTGCCATCTGTATCGTTTTTTCACTATTTCAGTTTTCCTGAGGCCCCTGCTAAAATGATAACCCCACTTTAAGCTAGCTCAGAGGAAGCATGTATAGGCTCCTGCAAGTCATTTCGTCATACTATCAAGATCAAGGCTACTCAGCTGATTTTCTTTAAATAAGTGAAACTCAATTCTAGCCGCTGAAATTTCAATTCTAGCAATATCCTGGCCAATTCGACACTAACAGCTGAAAACTGTTTACTGTCTCCTTAAGGGAGACAAAAGTGATCCCAATAGTATGACATTTGCTGTTTATTTTGTAATTTAATCAATTCTGACCAAAAGACATATCCAACATATGCTGTTGAAAAGGTTTGACAACTGGAATACATCATGTATGCAAAAAATCTACCAGGAACGCGTACCGAAATTAACTAGTAACATTATAGTTTCATTTAAGGCCCATTGCATATAAAAATGAGGTCTCAACCATGTTTTTAGTATCTAGATATGTTCAGCTGCCAAGCTGGCTGAATATTATAGCAATTTTAAGTCACTGGTACTGTGCTGGACCTGCTCCAGGAAGCTACAAGCACATGCATGAGCACCATATGTCACCGTCTTAACGTTTCACAAAATACCACTACATGCTAATTTGTCTATTCCAAGACACTAAATGGTGTCTATTTGAAGATAATTATCTGCACTGTGATATTTAGCTATGATGTACATGACTTTCAACCCATAGAACTGACTGCATCAGACCACGAGTCCATGTTAAGACCTCAATTTGATAATGATCACTTTCCGCGAGTGATGAAATATGAGAAAAACGTTACTTTTGAGACAAACCTTTCAAAACCTATCTATATCAGGGGAAAAGATGTCTATTCTCTAAACTTTGTGTGCTGTGACTGGAGTCTATGTTATATGCAATATGTACATAAATTCTAAACTGAAACGAACAAAGAAATACTGATTCAGAGGACATACTGCCGAAAGTACCCCCGAGGTCTGTTCCACAGTCCGAGCCGCTATTTTGCTGTTAAAAAGCTTACTGAATTAATAGAAATCAATGAATTTGCATTTAAATGCCTTATTTGACGACTCTAATGTCACAGTAAGCATATGTTTAAGTAAAATGGTGTCATAACAGATATATTTTTCATTATATCGGCTCGAAAAACACTGTAAAACTGACTTTCATGTCTGAATCGCGGTTATCTCCCCTTAGTTATTGCTCTTAAAACTCTCATTTTGCTTCAAAATGATCTTTAAAACTCATATTGCTTCACAAATCATACTGAAAAACCTCTAAGACATCGAATAAATGCACATGGAAGAACTTACAAATTTTCAAGATTTGCTCTTAAGGAGGCAGTAAACAGTTTTCTGAGCTTCTCGGCCTAGAGTCGCCTACCTAACTTTCAAAACCTCACACAAAAGTCTGTAACCACACACCTGAAATAAAGATACTGCAACATTAACATCACTGTATGTCTACCGTTACAAACCATCTGCAAAACATCTCTAATATCTAGTTTTCTGTTTACAAGACCTGAATTTTTTGCTCTCCCGGTCGCGGAAACTGATGATGAAAAAAGCTAAATTTGCCAATTTTTAAATCGCTGCAGAAAATTCCCTGCAAATGATAGCCCCAATTGCTACACTGTTCCATACTCAGTAACACTGTAAAATCTGAAAATAAGCTCAAATATATGTGCCATCCGTATCGTTTTTTCACTATTCCAGTTTTCCTGAGGCCCCTGCTAAAATGACAACCCCACTTTAAGCTAGCTCAGAGGAAGCATGTATACGCTCCTGCAAGTCATTACTATCAAGATCAAGGCTACTCAACTGATTTTCTTTAAATAAGTGAAACTCAATTCTAGCCGCTGAAACTTCAATTCTAGCAATTGTTATTATTTAGAAGTTCAAATATGCACTTCGTTCCGTAAATTGCCTCTTATTTGTAAATTTCACCCTGGCCAATTCGACACTAACAGCTGAAAACTGTTTACTGCCTCTAAAATCCTGAACAAACGCTTTGGTTTGCATGAGTCATTTTCCGTTTCTACGAGCGTTTCCGTTATAAAAACATTTTTGCGGTAATTGCAAATATGGTAGGCATACGCTATACATTATTGGCATGGTCTCACGTACCTATTAAGAGCGCGTTTATAAAAATATTGGCGTAAATGTCTTTTAGCAGTTATTCTAAAAAACAAGATGGCGTCATTTTTAAGAAAAAAAAAAAAAAAGAAAAAAAAAAGAAGTCCGGCAAAACAGCAAAATTTGGTCCACCCCTATTTTTGCACTTCATTTCGCATAATGGTAGGATAAAAGTTGTTAATAAATTAACAAGCCTCGCTCCTTCCAGGACCATATCTAGCCTCGTCTGAGAAACCCTTTCTCAAAAGACAGTAACCTGTTATTCTCTATATATCAGTGTATATCATCACTTGACATTTTGCACAGATTCTGTCGTTAAATAACCGGTCCATATTTTGTGCTATATGACCGGTCTGTATTCACATACTTACTGTTACAATCGAAACAATGTTTCTATATTTACGGTGATGTAAATAAAGTGACTGTACAGTTTTAAACAATGTAGTGTAAACAGAAAAAAAGATGGTTTTTTTTCGATAAAACTATTTGTTCATGGTATCAAAATACCAACATGTCAAATGCCATTTTTTTACCATATACTTACCTGTTGATGTGACCTTTTAACAACCACACCCCGGTTAGCTATAGAAATATGTAAAATCACCATATGACCAACCTTTTTGGGCAGAAAAAACAAAACAAAATAAAATTTGCCTTGACTTCAGATGTGACTAGGAATAGATTACCCATCTTAATAAGCATGTGCTGAAAAAACTTAAATCACATATCACATATTTGATAACACTGTTAATTTACGCAAGTATGTGCATCCTGTTTGCAGTTTTATCACAGCATGATACGGATATGCATTTATATAACTACAGAATTATGTAAGAAACGTGACAATCACTGAATTAAAATGAACTGAAGAATAGTAGTGAAATGTTTAAGCTTCGGTCATTCTGTCGTGATTTCATTTGTTCGAACGCACCTAAGATAACGACTGTGCTTCCTGAAGTGAAAATAAGGGTATATTAGAAATCTGTAACAAGCCATGTTGCGTATTATTGTCCAATTTCTTTTGAAATATCAATACAATCTGTAAAAATATCCCTTGGAAGCATAGAATGTAACCCAAAAAGAATAAAAACAGACTCGGTTTGACTGAATCTAATCATGAGAGGTAATAAAATGTTCAACACCAAAATCATATTTGTTCCTATAGTCAAACATTTGTTTAGCTAAATTATTCCCTCTAAGTTCTGAACGTTCCATTGCCAATAAAATATATAAGAAGACCTTGGAAAGCATGAAATGCCACCAAGCAAAATAGTAGCAGACTCGATTTTATTGAGTCTGTTCAAGAGGAGTAATGGAATGTTCAACACCCCTCATATCACATAGCACAGGCTAAATCCAAATTCTATTGCACAGATGTTGAGCTGACTCCATGATCTCAGAGGACCAGAAAATATAACAACACCGAATTTAAGTATTGGACGACTTGCCGATTAACGGTTAGACTTTTCGTAACACTTGTTCTCAAAATGAAGAAAAGTGTCATCCAAATTTAATTACTTGACAGTGGTGTAACTGTTAGATGTTTGATCTCTTTACATTTACATCTTTCATGTCATTTGGGTGCTTTTTGATTTTAACAGATTCTGAACTATTTTCTCAAAATATGAACATTTCAATTTCCACTTTCAGCCTAAACCTGGAGACATAAAATTATTCCTCCCACCATTTCCTTTTTATGAAGAGAAATATTTAAACCATAAAACTGTTTTAATAATGTTTTCTGCTCTTTCCCTTCGGGTTAATTCACTTTAGAAATATATCTCTGTGTCAACATTAAAACGGTTTCGTTTTTCGTCAGTTACCCATTTTTTTTCTCGGTCAGACAAAAGTTGTACGGTAGTCTGTCCTGCACTTTCATGATGTTTCCTTTTACATATAGCAGACTTTAAGGTGTAACAGCTAGGGTGAATTTTATTGCATTGTTGTATCTCGACTTGGTTTATTGTATATCTTACTGACATATAACGACTGCGAGGTACATTTGTGATACATGTTTGTGGTGTTTCCTTTCAAATAAACTCATGAAAATCAAAGCTACTTGGAAAATCCGTGTGTCAACGACAGGCAGTTTTCGAAAGTATTTAAAAGAAGTCAAAGAAGCTGAATGATTTGAAAATAAAAATGGTATTTTGTATTTCCCTTCTTATGTGTAGTAAAATATCATCGGATGTAAGTTTTGTCGCAGTTTTCAGTACAAATAATCAAATAAAGACCAAATTATCCATTAAAGACTAAAACAGTGTGTATTTATAATTCTAATATACTTGTCTCTGTTAAAATACTCTTACGTTAGGATGACGTCACGTTAACGTGCGGTGACGTCAAAGCTTTTGTTGCGATCAAGAAAGACCGCTTCTACATTTTATCTGCTGTTTTAAATGGATATTAGAATCGAAATAGATTTATAGCAAAAGAGTGTTTTAACACTTTTTATACACTCGGGCGGTAATACGTCGTACAAATAATTTCACTCGGTCTGCGCCCTCGTGCAATTATTACGCCCGACGTATAACCGCCCATCGTGCATAAATAGTGTTAAAGAACTCTTTTGCTATAAATTATTTCTTAAATAAGCAAGGGCAGGCGGTGAAAATGCATTAATTTTGAAAGAATATTTCAGACGGTGAATGTTTTGCAAAAAATATATTTGTTATTCTGTAAGTAAAAATTCCGAATATGTCAGGTTTTTTCCAGTACTTTTCAAAATGATTAGCAGGAACTTCAGCCACCATCAGTACTTCGAGCGCTTTGATGTAGAGGAGGACCGAACAGTGTTTATTTTTAAATATCGTTATCATAAGTGACTAACTGACAAAAATCAAGATACCTAGTTAACGTAATTGAATATGTAAATGGCAGTAGTTGGCAATAACAGGTATTGAAACATTCGTCATTAGCGATTTAGACCGCTTGCGATAAAGATATACGACAAAAGTACATCCTATATCTGAGAAGAAAAAAGTAACTATGGTATAAATGAAGTGCATACCTGTAATAGTGCAGTTGAAAATGAGTGAAGGAATTTCGATATCATTACTGTTTACCAAAGGACAATTGTCATGCTTTCGGTAGATTAGGCATGCATACATGAAATACAAATACAAATACAAATACATGGCATTTATATAGCGCAAAAATTATAAAATATTCTATTGCGCTTTACAATTACATAACACACATTTAACATATATACATACAAAATATGAACAGGATTCTAGAACTTAGATTTAAAGATTTGGACATATATAAATACTATTTTACACCACTTCTGAATATTTTGTATTTTAACAAGACACCCTCATTGTTCATAAAACTGCCTAAATAAATGTGTTTTCAGTTTTGATCTAAAGCTGGCTTCAGACTGAATGTTTTTCAGATAGCTAGGCAGATCGTTCCACCATTTGGGACCAACGACTGCCATAGATCTGTCTGCTAGTTTTGTTCGCCGTCTAGGGATGTTAAAGTTAGTGTCACTTTGTGAGCGAAGTCTGTATCGTTGTCGAGTAGGTACAAACATTTCCCTCAGATATACTGGAGCTGTACCATTGATGACACGGAAGACTATTACTAAAACTTTGAACATTACTCTAGCCTTAACTGGAAGCCAGTGTAATTCTTTCAGAAGTTCGGTACTTGGTTTTTCATAGGAAGCATTCTTGACTACTCTAGCGGCATGATTTTGGACTCGCTGTAGTTTATTGATTTGGTAGGCTGGAATTTCTGTAAATAAACTGTTGCAGAAGTCAATGTGAGAATGAACCAATCCATGCACTAATGATTCAGTTGACTTCTGTGTGAGATGTTTCCGTATAGCCCTAAGGTTTCGTAACTGTACATGAGCTATCTGACACTTTTTCTGAATGTGATGGTCAAAGTTGAGTGTATTGGTCATAGTTACACCTAGGTCTCTGACGTGATCGACGCATTTTACGTCACACCCACCAACGTTTACACTTGTGATGTCCAACTTCGCTAACTGTTGTCTTGTTCCATACATAATAATTTCAGTTTTAGACTGATTCATTTTCAGTTTGAAGGTTGTCATCCATTTTATGATTTCATTTAGACAACTGTCGAGTGGTTGAAGAACAGTTGTCTCATTTTGAGAATTTCCCGCTTGAATTTTTAACGCAATCTTGTGGTCGTCCGCGTATCCATAGAGATCAGCTGGATTATTTCTGCACCACTCGGTTAAGAGCCGATATATACAGGTAAAGATCACAGGTCCGGCACAAGAACCCTGCGGGACACCAAACCTTAGTGGCTCCGTGTCAGATGCTGACTGTTCGACTAAAACTTTCATTGTTCTGTTCGTGAGATAAGATTCTATCCATTTCAAGGGAGTGCTATGTATACCAAAGTCATCTTGAAGGATTTGAATCAGTATCGGGATATCGATGGTATCGAACGCTGCACTCAAGTTGATCATGACCACGATTGTTATTTGATTTTCATCTATGGTTTCCAAAAGATCATTATACATTTTGACCATTGCTGTTTCAACCCCATGATATGTTCTACAGGCACTTTGGTAAGCTGGGAGGAGATTGTTAGCTTCAATATGCTTGTTGATTTGATTTAGTGCAGCTTTTTCAAGAATTTTGGAGAGGAATGTTAAATTTGACACTGGGCGATAGTTTTGCAGTTCAAGTGGGAGACCTTTCTTCTTCAACAAAGGTTTTATCACAGCACGTTTCCATTCATCAGGGAACACACCAGATAGCAGTGATCGATTTACAATTTCTGTCACAACGGGAACAAGTTGTGAAAAATGCTCCTTTAATTTCTTAGTTGGTATCACATCAAGTTCACAAGTTGTAGATTTTGATGCATATACAAGTTTCAAAATATCGTTTTCGGAAAGTGGTTTGAACGCAGTAAATGTATTCATAGTCACAGGTGGATTTGAGTAGGAAGAATTACCATTGGGTGTTTCAGTTGATATCTTGTCAAGATCATTTCTCAACTTGATTATTTTATCAGCAAAGTATCGTAGAAAGTCATTTGCCAAAGATACTGCACTTGTGTGTAATGGGAGCGGATTGTCTTTCGACCTTCCAGTAAATCGGATGTTACGGCATACAGCTTTTTGATGTTTCCTTCTGCTTCTCCAATCTTGTTCTGGTAATACTCATCCTTGGCCCTAGAAAGCTCAGCGCTATATACATTTCTTACACCACTATACACTTTCTTTGAAAGGTCAGATTTGTCATTCATAAAGATTTTTTCTATTGATCGTTTGTATTGTTTCAGCTGTTTTAGGTATCCAGAGTACCAAGGGACTGTCGGTCTACAGAGAATAGTTCTTTCCTTTAGAGGGGCATGTTTCTGAACAATGTCGGACGTGATTCTAGTGAACTCAGACACAAGATCATTGACATTGGAAATGTTCACTACAATTTCATTTAATTGACCGAATTCTGATTGTAATATGTCACTTGATACAGATTTCCAATTGCGAGATTTGATTTCTTTCCTGATCAAGGGAGGGCGACACTGTTCAATGTTACAACTTACAAAGCAGTGGTCAGAGATGTAATAGTCTGGCAAAGGTTCTGAGACATTCACACGTTTGTCTTCTAGCTTTGTGATCATCAGGTCAAGAATATGACCACCAGAATGAGTAGGAGCATTGACATGTTGAACCAGTCCAAAAGATCTCAAACACTGCTGAAATTGTTTTGTGCAGCAGTCTGACTTATTATCCATGTGGATGTTAAAGTCGCCTAACAGCACCAGAGACTCGGATCTTGACGTTATTTGTTCGAGAAACTCAGTGAATTCTGTCATAAACATAGCCTGAGTTACTGGGTGTCTCTCCGAATATGGCGGTCTATATATACCAAAGATGTGGAGGATGAATGATTGACTACGTACTTTCCATCAGCACATTCAAAAGACTGAAAGGTTTCTGCTGGGCATCTTGACACTTTGAGATTGTTTCTGTATAACAGGGCAAGTCCTCCACCTTTACGGTCGGTCTCGGGACATCATCAAAGCAGTAACCATCTTGAGACAATTCCCCCCTGACAACGTCATCACCATCCGGCTGTAGCCAAGTTTCTGTGATCACACAGAGGTCTATACACTCCTCTAATATGTGCTGGAGAAGGTCAGCAGACTTTCCTCGCACAGACCGTATGTTCACAGTTGAAAGTTTCAGTTGTTTCATTCTTTGGGCATTCAATAAAAATGAATGATCTAGTTTAATTTGGATCAAATTTGAACGTTCCTGTTGTTTCTTTCTGTGTGCATTTGATATAAATGTATGATTTAGTTTAATTTGGGTCGAATTTGTCAAGTGAATATCAGCTTTAGATTTTATCCTCGGGCGACCAGCTCGTTTACCTCTGTATTTCAAAAGATTATACTTTTTCAACATAGCTAATGTTTCTTTATTCGGTATTGTATACCTCCTAGGCACATCTCTATAATCCAGTAATTGGTCTCTACTGTATTTTCTACCTGTACACGGATTAGCCATAATTTCGAGTGAGATGTTGTTCACCAAAACTGACTGAAATTATTGAAACGTTACCCCAATATTTGTCAAATTACAATTGTTTTACATCAAAGTTATTCGTAAATCCAATGATAATTCCACAAAATAAATTCTGCAGAAAGTTGGTTACCAGTTTATTAAAAACTGAGTCAAAAATCCAATCTCCAGAATCACTGGTTTTTGCAAAATAATCCAATATTGCAGAGCAGAAAAAATTGCAGCCTACACCTGGCGCAAGACTACAAAACGATCTTAATGAATACAGGTTAAGGTAATTACTTGAGAAAAAGTAAAATGATAACTTTAATCTTATATGCTGACATGCGACTCAAACTTTAATCTTATAGCTGACATGCGATTCAAACTTTAATCTTATATGCTTACATGCGATTCAGTCGGATTTTATGCTGGCCTGTTAAAACACTTAAAATGTGTTAAATGTTTATTGTCTTTTTTGTTTTAGAATCTTAATTAAATAAAGAAATAAGCCATCTTCTCATGCAAATTAAAGGGAGATAAACCTAAATGTAATATCGATTTATGCTTACAAAATAGTTTCCAGTCTAAATCTTTGCAAGAAGAAAATCAGTATGTACGAGTAGATTTATTTCAGATATTATTGTTTTATAGTTTTATTTTACGTACACGGTCATACGAGACTAAAATAGATACACAATATGATACCAGTAGCGAACTTTTAGGTGATGCACTCGTGATAGAGATAAATTTTACGGTGTATTGTTTCTTTTATTTCAGGTTCAAAATAGACATACATATGTAGAGGCATTGCTTTGAAATCTATGCGTCAAAATGGTTAACGAAAGCTTAACAACCACTGCTGCAGGGGCACTAACGGTAAACGATACCAGTGGATTTGACAAAACGGCAATAGTTCAAAGGCTGAATGATGAAATGGCACACTTGATGATCCCAGCTACAGTCTACATTTCTGTTTTGATGGTCTTAGGTCTTGTTGGAAATTGTATGGTGTGTTATTATTATGGATTTAAGACAAGGCGAACAACAAACAGTTTCTTCATTGTAGTTCTTGCTTTATATGATATAACGGTATGTGCATTTTGTATGCCTACAGAAATAGCTGATATAGAACTGTTTTACACGTTTGAAAACAATGTAGCATGTAAGATCCTTAGGTTTGTGAACTATCTGGCAGGTATCGGATCTATTCTGACCTTAATTGCTATAGCTACGGACCGGTTTAAAAAGATATGCAAGGTGACGGCCCCTCAAATGACTATGAAAACAGCAAAAGTGATAGGCGCAGTTGTTTTCGGGGCAGCACTCTTGTTGTCATGGCCTTCCTTGATTATTTATGGTTCTATTAAAGTAAATATTCCCACAGATCTTGACATTGAATTAAAAGGTTCTGATTGTACTTCTGCGAAAGACAGGCAATACAGAAAGTATGTATGGGCATTCAATATCGTACACTTCGTGATGTTTTTTGTCTGTTCCATAGTTCTGATAGTGTTGTATTCTATTATTGGGAAAACAATATATCAACACCAGAAAGGTATGAGACAATATGGAAGTGGAAATAAGACTGCTTCTTCATCAAATGAAACATGTTTTAGCACATGTTCTGCCAGAGACGACAGTAAACTGGAAGATAATCACGATTCAAACAGAAATACCAACGGCCAAACAACTGACAAGGCTACTGAATCGAAATCTCAGAAGGCAAAGAGACAGATATCAAGGAAATCAGCGGTTAAAAGCAATGACAAGTGTAAGACAATCGACAGTGAAACAATTAAACTAACAATTATTATGATCGTTGTGACCGTGGTATTTATAGTTAGTTTTCTACCGTATCTGTCTTTAACCGTTTGGAGGGTTTATAAAGGGAAACACGAGGCGGAGTTCTTGTCGGGTGGAGGTCTAGTTGGTTTCAAAATTGGCTCAAGATCTTTTCTACTTAACAATACATTGAATCCCTGGATATACGGCATCTTTAATAGCAACTTCGCCGTTTCTTCTTTGGATGGTTACATTGCAAAAGATCTCCCTGATTCATTTTAACTATTCCTTATTCTGACGCTTACTGATACCTTCCTTTAGTGCGGAAGACAGTTATAATCAATACAAAATGTGTCAATTACATCTGCTGCCTATATAATATATATGTACATACATTTGTATTCACATAATGTCGTGAGATATAAACGTAATTATTTACAAATTCCTAAAGGTTTAAGTCTTCATTTTAAATGTTAAAAATCGCCTTTGAAGGCACTGGACTCCAGATTACGGCTAAAATGATATTTCTTTAAAACTGAAGTTTGGTGACTTAATAAACATTGGAATATAAGGTTTTGCTTCTCACTGTAACTATTTTCAAAATGATAAATCAAGAAATAGATGTTGAGTCAGGAACCGAAACCGGGTTTTATCAGCAATAAAAACATTCCTGTTATACTTCATACACCTCACAGGAATTCGTACTCAACGACAGTTTATATAAAGTGTCTTTGTCTTAATTTAGGCAGTTTATCATCCATAGCAAATGACAATTGCTCATCCATTAAATGGAAAGAAATTGTAAAAAAACAAACCCATCATTATTCTCATGTGTGTTCCATATCAAATAATCTATCAGTTATTGTAGCAATAATTTCCTAGAATGATCTTAAAATTATTAGTTAACTTCCCTTACACTTGCAAAATTGAGTGAAAAATGAAAACTGTTTATGATACAATGTCAAAGTTTTGTCATAACATAGACAATAAGGATACATTCATATGCGTATGATTTACCTTACCGCTCTACTTCAGATGTTTTGTCAGCTTATTTTTTGAATAAAATTAACTCTAACAATCCGGTTTGAAATTAAACAAAGAAGGCTGAAAACAGTCAATTATTATACAACAATTCACTGTTCTGACGTCACAAGTATTACGTCATAGCGTTAAACGGCATAGCGGCGCGCTGGAAAAGAAACAAATTCAAAACGGGCAAATATTTAATGAATGCCGTCAAGGATTTACTTTAAAGTCCTTGGTAACGTGTTAGAATCGAAAAAATATATCTTATTTAGTGATTTGCTCTTGAATAAAATCATTGTTTGTCGTTCAGATTCATGCGTATTATTATATCACTCGGGCTGCGCCCTCGTGAAATAATTCCTTTGCATCTGAACTCCAATGATTTATTCAGCGAAAAACCACAAAATGAAATATATTATTTCTTAATCGTTGCAAAGATACTACATTTTTGGTTGTAAAAATGTCGCATTTATAAACAGCTGATGTAATACATGACAAGTAAGATTACCAAAGGTGTAATTATTTTGATCTGTTATACCTATGCCTACAGTGGGTTTAACATGAACGGGTGAAGTCATTGGCATCGTGCAAAGCCAGCTTTTGCTATAGTTGCAAACGTTTTGTTCCTAATCTTGATATGTATTCCATCTATACACTTTTCATTTAACTATCTATGAAGAATTGATGTACGAGTTTGTAAACCGACATTGAAGACACACATTTTTAGGAAAATTTCCACAAATTCTGGCGAAATCCTGGATAGATTTAGAATTAATAATTACAAGGCGTCTTCAGTCAGTACATACGATTTTCGTACCTTGTATTCCATTTTACTACGTAACTTAATAAATGAAAATGTTTGGGAATGCAGTTTTACACCAAGTAATTGGTATTCCCATGGGAACTAATTGTGCAGCCCTTATCACAGATTTGTTTTTATATTGTTATGAAAAGAGATTTTATGTTGGGCCTTTCTCCAGATACACAGGCAGACATTATTGCTGCATTTAATAATACATCTCGCAATCTAGATGATATATTAATATTTATAATCCGTTGTTTTTATTTTTGCTCAGTTGGTAGGTACTATTTATCCCCGGGAGCTGCAGTTAAATAAAACTAACAACTCGGATACTACTGCTTCATTTCTAGATTTACATCTCTCTAATTACGACAATTTTATACATATCAACATTTATGACAAGAGGGTATTTTAATTTTAGTAAATTTCACCCATTTGGATGGGGATGTACCACAGGCTACATCTTAAATGGGATATATATATTTCTCAGTTAAAGCCCACCCACTTAGCTCAATAGGGCGAGCGTCGGTCTACGGATCGCGGGGTCGTGAGTTCGATTCCTGGGCGGGGCGTATGATTTAATAAAAGACATTGTGTCTGAAATCATTCGCCCTCCACCTCTGATTTATGTGGGGAAGTTGGCAGTTACTTGCGGAGAACAGGTTTATACTGGTACAGAATCCAGGAACACTGAATAGATGTTCACTTCTAAAAGTTCAAAATGACATTCTTCAATCCCTGGATCAAAGCGAAATCACAATTTTGGTAATGCTTGACTTATCAGCTGCGTTTGATACGGTCGATCATGAAACGTTGCTAAAACGCTTGGAAAAGGACTTCGGGATCATTGGCAAACCACTACAGTGGATGACTTCTTATCTGAATGACCGCTACCAAACAGTCTCAGTAAATGGCGAACTGTCTACTCAAGTCTACATGAAATACAGTGTACCACAAGGACCTGTCCTAGGACCGAAAAACTACATCATGTACACAAAATCCGTTGGTTCAATCTGCAGAAGCCATGGACTGAATCATCACTTTTATGCCGATGACTCACAACTGTACTTGTCGTTTAAGCCAAAGAATATCTCCTACCAACATGAAGTCCTATCTCGAATTGAAATCTGTCTCAACGACATAGTCTCTTGGATGCATCAGAACATGCTGAAGCTCAATACTGACAAAACTGAGGTCATTTTGTTTCACACAAATCACACAAAAATACCCGAAGATATCTGCGTGAAAGTAGGACCCTCTCAGATTAAACCATCAATTTGTGTGAACAATCTAGGTGCTAGAATGGATTCAAACATGGTCATGACATAGCATGTTAACTCTCTTTGTAGAGCTAGTTATGCACAACTCCGGCAAATAGGCCACGTCAGGCCACTGTGGGAAATCACATGATCAAAATAATCTCTAAACCAAAGTTATATTTTGAAGAATATGAATAAATTTCCTGTCATGATAAGATATGAAATTTAAACATAGCCTATCATGTGACTAATGAAATTGTTAAATTATCATGTAGTTGATAATAATGATAGATATACAAACACTAAGGAAAATAATAAGTATCAGTTTCTTGAAGAGTTCCAGATGATCAGAAGGTGATTGTGATTGAAATCGTTGTAGTTTTAGGATACATGTATGTTGGCATATGATAGGCTATATTTTAGATTTTCAGCAAAAGATTCTTCAATATTATCCCATATTATTCATAAATTTATTTTGGTTTAGAGATTATTTTGATCATGTGATTCCCCGCAGTGAGGCAGTACACCACAGCTGATGCTACCAAGTCTCTTGTGAACTCTCTGGTTACATCGAAAGTAGACTACCGTAACTCGCTGTTTTATGGAATTTCCAAAGCCACACTGCAAAAAGTTCAATGTGTATAAAACACAGCCGCCCGCATCATAACCAAGACTCCACGATACGATCACATCACGCCGATATTGAAGGAGTTGCATTGGCTTCCGGTTCAGCACCGCATTGAGTTTAAAATCTTGACACTCACATACGAGCCATGCACAGTGAATCTCCCAAGTACATTGTCGATATACTGGACATGTACAAGCCTCGTAGAGACTTAAGGTCGGAAAGTGGCCCTGTGTCTTTGGTTGTACCGAGGAGTAGAACAGTAAAGTATGGTGACAGAAGTTTCAAGCTTGCAGCTCCAAAGCTTTGGAATGCCCTCCCAGCAAGCATCAGAGATTCAAGGTCACTGTCCGCATTTAAAAAATCTTTGAAAATGCATCTCTTTCGCACATGTTATATATAAAAAAAATGAAATACTGTTGAAATATAAGTGTGGTATAATAATAATAATAATAATAGGTTACCTGCCCGACGTTACATGACTGAAATACTGTTGAAAAAACGGCGTTAAACCCCAAAACAAACAAACAGACACTTCTCAGTTAATTCGGTTTGCAAGACCGTGCAGTTATGCTGCGGATTTCAATGAGCGTGATCAATACATTACAAATAAGGTTCTTCAACGGGGCTACCGTTAATATAAATTATATTACTACTTTGCTAAATTTTACTATCTTAATTCAGATTTGGTTTTAAAATACAATAGCAATTTAAAGACACTTCTGCTAGAAGGTATATTAAAACCAGTCTTTATGGGTATATGGTTTACAAACTTCGTAAGGTTTTGGTTCTTGGCAATTTTCCAAATGTATTTAGTAAAATTATTAAACGTTTTATTAAAAGAAATTATGATCCAACTGTTTTGAGACACACCACATGTTTGGTGCTCAGCCTTTTTACAGTTGGACGCTACGCTTTCCTCTTAGATTGTATCTGACGGAACAGTTGGAGGACCCTATGATAGGTTAGTGAAAGCCTAATAGCTTATGATAGCGGTAACCTTTCCTGTAACTTGTAACTAAAACCGATTTCAATAACCTAATTCCTCTAACATTGAGGAAACTCGTTCAAATAATGGAGCGCAGTTAGCCCATGCTTGTCTATATGTTTATTGCCAAATTTAATGGAAATGTCATTTAGTTCATATAGATGATCGCAGTTCAACAAGATGTGAAGGTGAGATGGCGAACTACCATTCCTGTGGAAGACACGTAAGGTGAACGTACCACTGTGACACTATCAAAGCGTTATACATTTTGACTAAATACTAACCTTTACATTCCCTGACGGTGCTCTTCATATCTTTAAACAAAAACAGCCAGGGCTCTACCCGTACAACAGCGTAATATCACCCCTGTGTTGAAGCTTCATTTTCTTCATAAAATACCAAACCTATAAAGCCCTACACGGTTATTTTCAAGCTTGTACGAAAAAAAGTATACTAACCGGCCAGGAATCAGGATTGTGAATACTGTGCGATTAGTTCTAAAGGCTAGAATCGTGGGGCTTTGTTCATACTGCTCCAAGGCTATCTCTCATTCAAGATCAGAGATACCGCTTTACTGAGTAATATGAAAACCCCATATGTTTTTGTTTTAAACTTTTCGCAAATTCGCCGAATGTTCATGCCTTTTATGTTAAGGTTAAGGTTATGCCGCCACAATTATATATCATTTGGCAAATTTCTAGCTTTTCATGGTAGAGGAAGTCCCGAGGTGCCCCTCAGATACCTGGGTAGAACTACCGACCTTCCCAAGCCAGCTGGTTAGCAAACCTAACAGAATTCTATGTTTCGAACACAGCGATGAGGAACAAGTAATTCGGAATCAACGGCGTTAACTACTCTGTCACGGAGAGCTGAATGTCAACTGTAATGAATGTTTCAAAGCAGAGATGCAAGGAATACTTTATAGGTGTAGTGTAATAATAGAAATATATAACAATGCAATGGTGAAGATCTAGTGTACAGCTTTTGACGTAGTTATAAGCTTAATATGTTCATTAATATGCAGGCATATGTAAATATATGATCCTAGATTACTTCAGTGGTTAATGGTACATTGTATTACATACCTTATGGTAACATATGGTTTACCATATAGATCGGATCACAAGCCGTAGTAATTAAAGATATCCATAGACCATCTTTCGATAATTTATTTTATCTTTAATATTTACTTCTTATCTAGAAAATCCTCATCAAAATGTATTTAAAGATTTACTAAATATATAGAGGATATTTGTTTGTTTTGAGTGAATATGGAATATATCTCACTGAGAAGTGAGAAAATTTCAAATATTTTCACGAGCGCGTAGCGCGAGTGAAAATGTGAAAATTTTCTCACTTCGAGGTGAGATATATTCCATATTCACGAAAAACAAACAAATTTTCTTTTTATTTTATGCTCAATTACGTTGAGAAATGTATTTTGCAACTGTTTTAATCTCAGCGCGGGAAACACACGCGCGTAAACAGACATGACGTCAGGCGTGCTGTGACGTTATAAAGACGCATGCAACATAAAGTTCCATTTTGTTTTATATTTTACTGCATAACGGTATGAAATTCTCTTTAAGTAAAATAATTTGAATCGAGAAATATACTATAAAGTGCGACTATAATTTTAATCCTGTTTTAAGCAAATAATTTAAAATTCATACACAAGGTATGAGGGGGCGGAGCTCATATCTCTCACAGTGTGAAAATATAGATTTCATATTTTCACAGTGTGAGCGATGAGATACGAAAATATTTAACTGATAGAATACAGTATTTCATTAGTTAGCATAAAATAAATCAATATATTGTCTCTGTAGACATTGAGTAATAATCTAATATCATGCAGTAACAGTTTATTGTTGAAAATCACTTCCAGGTGGCAGTAAACATTTATACAATATACATGTTTAAACTGTGTAACATGTTATTTTAAACCTAACGCTTAGTACCGTGTGCATATATATATATATATATATATATATATATATATATATATATATATATATATATATATATATATATATGCAGATTTATTCTGTCGTGCCGCTAAAATCTGAGAAAAAAACAACACTAAAGATGTACGGTTGCTGTCTGCTTTCGTATGTGCAAACAATAATTAAAAATAAAGAGTGCATTCTTTAGAGGCCTTCTGAGCACACCAAACACAGGAAGAGCCGCACGCCGCATATATATACACTATTATGTTGACAAAAACTACATGTAGTAACTGTTGCCATTTCCAAATATGAATTTTTGGGTTTTGTTTATCTTTAAGCCTTAGCCAATACAACGATCAGACAAGAAGAAGATATATAAAACATATCTATGTACTGTTTCAAAAGTAATAGAGTACACAACAACAAAAAAACTACAACAACGATAATCAAAAGTAATATATTTAGTGTATATTTTATTTATTTATTTACAGAACTTAAAACAGAGAACTCAAGCTCGGTGATAGGAATGTCTTTTAAGGTTTGAAACATCATTTCCAGTTTTAAACTCATTTCAGTTATATTCTGTTACATTTTAATTGTTACATTTTGTTGTTTAAGTCATTGTGAATACCCTTGCTTAGTTACCATGTAAATGCAGGAATATTGTTAAGTTCTAGCATGGAGGTAATATATCTCTATATTATCTCCATGGTTCTAGCAATATGAGAAAGGTTGCTAAATTGGTCAGTAAACTTAATATCAGTTTTAGATGACTTCGAAATTCAAACAACCCTTTATTAATATTATTCAAGAAACATAAAATAATTTACCTACCGGCTTCTTTGTTCCGATGAGGTCTGTAACTATGGTGGCTGATTTCTGCCATTTCGTATTTTCGTGTTGGCGAGGCGAAAACCCGACAACACGAAAACTAAAAAAAAAACCTATTTTGTCGAGTTTTCGTGTTGTCGTGTCGGCGGGGCGAAAACACGAAAACCTGACAAATTTTACGTGAAAATTCGACGTGTAAAGGGCGCCGACCCGACAGATTTATCTGTCGAGTTTTCGTGTTGGCGGGTATAAATATGTCGTGTCGGCGCCCTTTATGAGTTATTTGTTTTTCGTGTTGTCGTGTTTTCACCCCGTCGACACGACACGACAACACGAAAACACGACAAATTCTTTTCAGACATCTCTCATAAAATGTAGAGTTATTCTGAAGCCAGTGGTAATGGGTTTTAGAAGCATTTTTCTTTCTTTTCAAACGAACCGCCAATTCAAAATTTATGCGTATTCACTAAAGCTGCATTTGGAGATTTGAGATTATAAAACACTACAATAAAATGTCAGATGTCAGTTATCGTTTTAAGAATACGAAGTGTATATATTACAGACCCGGTTCCAGAAATATTTCATTGAAGTGCGGGGAGCGGTAACAGTTAAAGAAAGAAGGCGGCATCGGCGAGCCGGTTGGGGTTAGGTACGGAAGGGGGTAACCCCTAATGTTAGATGGGTCAGGGCGTGTCTGCCTCTAAATGTTTGAAATATATATGTATAAAATGGTGGCCTCTGCTGCAAATTTTGAGGTACGGGAGTTAACCCTCTCCTGACAGTGAAGTCACAGGGTCTTTCCCTTGTCATTTTTGTGCCCCTCCCCCATGAGTGTTGGGGGCATATAGATTTGCTCTTGCCCGTGCGCCCGTCCGTGCGTTCGTCCGTCCGAAGTTCGTGACATGCCTAGCTCAAAAAGTATTTGATATAAATTAATGAAACCTTGCATGAGTCTTTATCATGATATGAACTTGCGCACCTCCTATTTTTCGTCTGGCTCCGCCCCCTAATTTTAGAGTTATGACCCCTGAAATAGTCAAAAATGCACGTTTTCACCTTGTGACATGCCTGGCTCAAAAGTATTTGATATAGATTCATGAAACCTTGCATGAGTCTTAATCATGATATGATCTTGCACACCTCCTATTTTTCATCTGGGTCCGCCCCGTATTTCTAGAGTTATGGCCCCTGAAATAGTCAAAAATGCACATTTTGAGATACGGGGGTTGGGTATCCCGTGTGAATAAGTTAATCTTCATTGAGGCCCACGTATATACGTAATTATTTTTTTATTTGTACTGGGCCGGGGCCGATGGCCGTACCATCTCCCCCCACCCCAAACCCCAACCCTGTACTAGTCCTGTACTAGTCATAGTGCACCCAGCCAAACTCTTTTGGCAAAGGAATAATACTCTTTTCATAATTTAGACCCAAAATGCATCAGAGGCCAATGCAAAAATGTACCAGTGGGTGGGGTGGGGGGCACATTCTAGTTGAAATATAGGTATGAAATGGTGGTCTCTGCTGCATTTTCTTCCAAAATTTGAGAAGCGTTAGGGGGTCATGCCCTCCTATTCAGGGGATTAGTGTATCCTCACGGACATTTTTGAAATATAGGAACAAAATAATGGCCTCTGATGCATTTATGGGTCTAAATTGTGAAAAAATGTATTATTCCTTTGCCAAAATAGTTTGGTTGGGTGCAACTATGACGAGTACAGGACACGTTGGGGTTTGTGGGCGGGGGGGGGGGCGGGGGGGAATGGCACGGCCATCGGCCCCGGCCCAGGACCCGGGCCTGTACAAATAGAAAAATAATAAAGACCAAACAATTTTCGAGTCATAAATAAAGTTATTTAATTCATTGAAATATTATATGACTACAAGCTTTAGATAAATTAAGAAATGAATACCTATATGTCAAATAATATGTTGCACGGGGTCTTTTTTTCTTCGCTACTTTCAATGAGTTTTTCATTCTCAGAAAATAAAATATGAAATAATAATATGCAATACATGTATCATTTTGAGGTTCTATATTTTGATCTTTAAGCATAAAAACACTTCTGCTATCATAGTTTGTATTGAGCGTTATTGAACATGTATATGAAACAGGTAGACAATAATATCTGAAAAAATATCTATTATTGCAGTCGATATTGTTAATTTAACAATCTTCTCCAAACATATCTTTCTTTTGGTAACATGGGCGAATAAAGTTACATTATATACATTACTGGATATACTGAAATAATTCAGTAGGGACATTATATTTTAGCTGAATATTCGAATTCTGTGCAAAATACAAATAGTTTTGTTTGCTTAAAATTAGGATTAACATATATACATATAATTGTTTTAAAAGGGTATTGATTCGAAATCTGTGTTTGGATATATCAACACAAATAATCAAATATATTATGTTCAAAGAAATGTAGATATGCAAATAACTGGTAAATTTCCCTAAACAGGTTTTGTGGACAAAATAAACCACAACCATTGTTAAAGAAATGTCATGGGGAGATGATGTAAAGGGGGGGGGGGGGGGGGGGGGGGGGGGGGGTCCCAGTTAGGTGTCTGCGCAAAATTTTTTTGTGATTTTATTTATACTTTGTGGTAATATACCTACATGTATAAAGTTTCATTAACAAGTGTTACTGTTACCAGTTTTGACTTACTTTTATAGATATTCACATTTAAAGTGGGTGGGGTAATCTGACATGTGACCAGCCAGGAACACAATTTCTGTTATTTTTTCAAAAATGGTTCTAACATTTTACCTGAAACTTTCATGATAAAATAACTATGCAATGGACATTCACACAACATGTTGCATTTTAAATTGTACTGAATACTTCTTTCAGCATAGAGCCACAAAGTGGTCTAATCAAATTTACTGATTTTCAATGGACGAACTTTACCAAAAAGCTAAAACATTTTTCATTAGTTGAGATATTAAGGTGTTATTTTCAGCAGATATTGTAAACTAAATAAACATAAAAATGACAGTATATCAGTTTACTCTGATTAATATTGGAAGAGTGGTACACTCTCAAACTGGGTAAAAGTGGGTGGGGTAAATAAATATTCGAAGCAACACTACAAAAATTGTGCAGTTGTTACGAAATGGCCTCAGATTGTCTATTACTATCTTAATTGTGCCCCCATGAGTGGTTGGGGCATATAGATTTGCTCTTGTCCGTGCGTCCGTCCGTCAATTCGTCCGTGCGTCCGTCCAAAGTTCGTGACGCGCTTAGATCAAAAAGTATTTAATATAAATTGATGGAACCTTGCAAGAGTCTTTATCATGATATGAACTTGCACATCTTCTATTTTTCGTCTGGCTCCGCCCCCTAATTTTAGAGTTACTGCCCCTGAAATAGTAAAAAATGCACATTTTCACCTTGTGACACGCCTGGCTCAAAAAGTATTTGATATAAATTGATGAAATCTTGCATGAGTCTTTATAATGATATGAACTTGCACACCTCCTATTTTTCGTCTGGCTCCGCTCCCAATTTCTAGAGTTATGGCCCCTGAAATAGTAAAATGGTACATTTTCACTTTGTGACACGCCTAGCTCAAAAAGTATTTGATATAGATTCATGAAACCTTGCATTAGTCTTAATCATGATATGAACTTGCGCATCTCCTATTTTTAATCTGGGTCAGTGCCCTATTTCTAGAGTTATGGCCCCTGAAATAGTCAAAAATGCACATTTTCACCTTTTGACATGCCTAGCTCAAAAAGTATTTGATATGAATTGATGAGTGTTTATCATGATATGAACTTGCGCATCTACTATTTTTATCTGGGTTTGCCCCTATTTCCAGAGTTATGGCCCCTGAAATAGTAACAAAATGTACATTTTTACCTAATTATGTGCCTTACTCAGAAGTATTCTCGGTGCCTTACTCAGAAGTATTTAAATGTAAATTCATGAAACCTTGCTTGAGTCTTTATCATAATGTGACCTTTGCACACATGGCACTTCTTGAGAATTTTAGCATTTATTACAGAGTTACGGCCCTTGAAATAGCTAAAATAGTGCATTTTTTGTTTGTGATGCTCATAGCTCAAAAAGTATATGGTATAGAATAATGAATCCTTTCCATAGTATTTTTTGAGGCTATACCCCATTAAGACTGCAAACATTTGAATTATTTCCACTTATTTGTGACAAATGTACCATGCGGGGGGAGGGGGGCACCCTGTGTCCTACAGACACATTCTAGTTTTATTAAATACAGACCTGGTTGATAAATTTTAACAAAATTTGTTCACTTTAATAAGACTTTATACATGTGTGCCATGGAAAAATCAATGCAGAAAATTTAATGTTAATTTGAACAATAGCTTTCCTCAAAATATACTGCCTCAGGCAAAACTTTTTGTTAAATACTTTGAGCTTTCAGGGTTAATTTGGTTTGTCTACATGTCATGTTCAAGGTCCATGCTTTTTCCATGACACACATGTATAAAAATGGGATTTTTTTTTGTTAAAATTTATCAATCAATGCTGTATTTAATAAAATTAAGATAGTAATAGACAATCTGAGGCCATTTCGTAACAACTGCACAATTTTTGTAGTGTTGCTTCGAATATTTATTTACCCCACCCACTTTTTCCCAGTTTGAGAGTGTACCACTCTTCCAATATTAATCAGAGTGTACTGATATACTGTCATTTTAATGTTTATTTAGTTTGCTATACCTGCTGTAAATAACACCTTAATATCTCAACTAATGAAAATTGTTTTAGCTTTTTGGTAAAGTTCGTCCATTGAAAATCAGTAAATTTGATTAGACCACTTTGTGGCTCTGTGATGAAAAAAGTATTCAGTACAATTTAAAATGCAACATGTTGTGTGAATGTCCATTGCATAGTTATTTTATCATGAAAGTTTCAGGTAAAAAGTTAGAACCATTTTTAAAAAAATAACAGAAATTGTGTTCCTGGCTGGTCACATGTCAGATTACCCCACCCACTTTAAATGTGAATATCTATAAAAGTAAGTCAAAACTGGTAACAGCAACACTTGTTAATGAAACTTAATACATGTAGGTATATTACCACAAAGTATAAATAAAATCAAAAAACATTTTGCGCAGACACCTAACTGGGACCCCCCCTTTGTGATTTTTCAAGAAATTATTTTAAAAATCTACTTTTTAACGTTCTTGTGGATTAAGTGTTCTAGGGCATATTTAGGTATATATCATTCTGTTGGAAAATATTTTGTGCGTTGTATAAAAATTGGATGGAACCAATTGTAATTGATTGTAAGAACGACCAGTTATATAAATGTTTGACATTTTAAAAAAAAGAATGTTTACTTTGATGCACGTGGTATACAAGGTTGTCAGAAATGCAAAATTTAGATATTTAGCTAAAAAAGATAAAATCATATGAGGCATCTTGCCAAAGAATGATTGCTGTAATGCATGCGCTTTACGAGATATTTAGAAATTTATTGTTACTATAATGAACTAGATCTACGAGGTATTAAAGAAGCAGAACGTGTATAATATGGACAAAGATATAAGATAACTTTAGGTTTTTCTTGTAAAAATGGTAACTTAAATGCACGAGCTCGAGGTATTAAAAATGTATTATTTATATAATTAAGAAAAGCAGATAAAAGAATGAGTGGAAGTTTTAAAGAATGTCCAATTTAATGCACATGCTCGAGGTACTGAATGTATAGTTGATTTGTAATCAAGACCAACAGATAAAATAATAAGATGTATTTTTAAAAAAGATAACTTTAATGTACGTGCTCGATGTAGTGAAGGTAAAATATGATAAAGACAAACAAATAAAATAATGATAAGGTATTTTAAACGAATGGCTACTTTAATGCACGTGCACAAGGTACCCAAGGTATATTCTATACGTAATTAATACGAACAGATTAAATTGTTAGAGGCATTATATAAAGGTTTTTCTTAATATTTTAAAACAACGTCTAAGGGACATTTACATACAGGATTTGAACACATCTATAAATGAGTCCAGCCGAGCACTATTTTACAAGAATATATTTAATTTCAGTTTCAGTAATTACTTAACAGTAATAAATATAAGGAAGTTCCGAATAGCATTAACAAGACTGAGGTTGTCATCGCATAGATTGGCTGTTGAGACTGGTAGATGGAGCCGTCCAAATAATATACCTTATGAAAATAGAATTTGTACTAACTGTCACATATTAGAAGACGAGTATCATTTTGTTATTGAATGTCAGGAGTTTGTAGATTTAAGAAAACAGTATATCAGGAAGTATTTCTGGCATCATCCAAGTTATCTTAAATTTTTGCAATTATTTAATAATGAAAATAGTAAAGATACTCGTAATCTCGCAACGTATATCTTTAAAGCTTTTGAAAAAAGGAGGTATCTAAATAGATAAATTCTAATGTTTAAATAGCTAATACACATGCTGGGGTTATCAAAATTGTCTCTCCCAAAGCTGTGTTATTACTGATGCCTATGAATTACTGATACAATTGTTAAACTTGTATTTACATATCTGCTATCTTGCCATACATGTTATATTTATTACTTTGTTTGTATATTGAAGATATGCTGATGGATCTTGTTTGATTTATTGCATAATAAAGATTCTTCTTCTTCTTCTTATAATATATAATAATGTCAAAGTGATCAAATAATGAGGGGTAATTTAAAAGAATGTTTACTTTAATGCACGTGCTCGCAGTATAGATTGTATCATCTTTTTTAGAAAAAGCAGAGTAACATTTATACACAATTGAAAATTTCTTAGTTGGTAACAATATGTTTTATAAGATGCAGTCTTGTTTCAGATCTACAGATACTTGTCTTATTCGGGTAATGGATCACATTAGAAGCAATAATACCAAAGGCCTATTCACCGGCAATGGTCATGTTGGATCTACAGAAAGCTTTTGACACCGTTGATCATGAAATTCTATTTGGCAAATTGAAATTAATGGGACTTTGGTTTATGTCATATCTGTCTGGTAGAAAAAAAAACTGTATGTGCCAATAGTGTTTTCTCAGAATACATACCTGTTACATGTGGTGTACCCAAAGGGCTGTATTTTAGGACGTCTTCTTTTCCTGTGTTATATTAATGATATGGTTATCAGTATTGACCGTAAATGAGGGAAAATTTTAGAGTTGTTCAAACTGGCTGGTGGACAATAAACTATCACTTCATCTTTGTAAAACTGAGTGCATTATCTATGACTGAAAACGCAAATTAAAACTAGTGAAAAGAATTAAAATTGTTTGTAATGGACATACGATTGAGACGTCTGAGTCTGTAAAATATTTCGGTGTCACTAATGAAAACTCATTATCAGAGGAAAGCATTGCTAATCATTATATTAGTAAGGTAAATTCATGTCTTATATTTTTGTATCGACAAGCAAAGTGTTTAGATTTTGAGACTAGAAAGTGTTTATGCTCTGCTTTCATTCAATATCATTTACGAGGAGTGTTCGATATGAATTGCTTATTGTCCTCTAGCTCGATATCCATGTGGGGCACGATAAAAACCAATACCTACCTGTATAGGGTTATTCAATACCTACAAAACGGTGTATAATGTACATGTTAGACTAAGTGTAAGACATAAAATTTGCCATTTGAATACACGCAGTCATTGACCACTGTAGTAAAAATGGTTGGTAGAAGCGTCGACAAGAAAGATGAAATACGGGCTTACATCAAAGCTCGCTCAAAACTTGGTTGTTCTTTGAAGCAGCTGATGACTGAACTTTCTACTGCTTATGGACCTTCTTGTGTGTCTTATGACACAGTTCGGCGGTGGAAAAAGAAATTTGAGTCTGGTGTAGAGTCCATCAAAAATGCACCGAAATCAGGTAGGCCAAAATCTGCATCTCGTAAAGAAATCGTTTCCAAAATAAAGGAAATCATTGAAGGAGATGCCAGATTTACAGTTCGTGATATTGCACGAAAGGTAGGCATATCACTATCAACGGTTCACCTTATTTTGAAGAAGCATTTGAAAGTCAGAAAGATTTCTGCTAGATGGGTGCCACATCTGTTGACTGATGAGCAAAAGAGGCAACGGGTTAAAGTGGCCAAAAAGCTGCTTCAAATGTTTCCAAAATATGACAAAAAGCAGTTTGCCAATATCGTCACAGGTGATGGAACCTGGGTCCATTATTTTGAGCCCGTCAGAAAGGTTAGCAATAAGATCTGGGCCACTAAACACAGCAAACGCCCAATAATTGCCAAACGTTCTTTGAGTGCAAAGAAGGTTTTGTATGCAATCTTCTTCTCTGGTGAAGGAGTCGCAATAAAAGTGCCGGTGAAAAAGGGCAAAAGCATCACCGGAAAGTACTACAAAGACGTAGTACTGAAGAACCTGAAAAAGTATTATCAGAAACGACGCCCTGCCACTGGTTTTAAACATGTCCGTGTTCTACATGACAATGCCCCCGCTCATACCTCCGCAATAGTTACGGCGTTTTCGAAGAAAGAAAAAGTAACTGTTTTGCCTTACCTCCCCGTATTCCCCAGACCTTGCCCCATGTGATTTCTTTTTGTTTCCGAAATTGAAATCATTCCTTGCTGGGCGGAAATACCAGTCCCGACAGGCACTTGGATCTGCCATTCATCAGTACCTTATTACTGTGCCCAAATCAGCGTACCGTGACGCCTTCAAGAAGTGGATACATCGGCTGAAACTTTGCATTTCTAGCCAAGGGGAGTACTTCGAGGTCATGAAATGAGCCCTTTCGGGCTAACTTGAAATTTGAAGTCTCCAGATAGAAATAAGCAATTCATTTCGAACATCCCTCGTAGATTATGCTTCTACTTCCTGGTACCTAACCTTAGACAAGGGTCTTACAAATAACTTACAAATTTGTCAAAACAAGATTGTTAGATTCATAAATGGCATGGATCCTTGGGAAAGAAAGTCTAAATCAATTTAGCCTGGCTAAAATGTCACTGTCAAATGTCGAAAATAAGCAGTTACGTCTGATCAATGTATCTAAAATTTTCAATAATAAATGCCCTTCATATAGGAAAGAATATTTTGTACCTGTCAGAACTGTTCATTCGAATTCTACAAGGGCTAATAAGTACAACTTTAGTCTAGCTAAATCATTTAGGAAAAATATGTATCTTTCAGTTTTAGTGCAATAAACGATTGGAATTCACTTCCAGATGAACTGAAGAAAATAACCAATTTGGTCAATTCAAACTGTCTATGAAGGGACATCTATTAGATGTAGCAGTGATAAATTACACTGTGATCGTAGTTAACTAGATGGTATGTGTTCTATTTATGTGAACTAACAACATTTTAGTTATTCAACTACTGGATATTTTTGATTTGAGATTTGTCTGTGCAAATTGTTTTCAGGCATGATAAATGCCATTTTAACATGTTTATATATATGTGTGTTTTAACCTGAATAAACGTTTAACAATATACATACAATTAAGACAAACATATAAGATCATTTAATGTTTTTTAAAAGAATGATTCCTTCCAAGTGCTCGAGATATTGAAGGTCTAATATAGACAAACGGATGAAATAATGCGAGTTATTTTAAAAGAATGGTTACTTTTATGCACGTGCTTAATTTAATGAAGTTATAATATTTATGTGACAAAACAAAAAACATATAAAGTGATGGGAGACATTTAAAATGTATTGCAACATTAATGCATGTGCTCGGGGTATTGAATTTATAAATATATATGTAATAAGACAAACACATAAAATAATTAGAGTTTTTTTTAAAGGATTTATTAAACCTACGTTCTCGAGGTATAGAAGGTATTCTATAGATGTAATTTTAATGATCAGATGAAATAATATGTTGTATTTTAAAGTAATGGTCTGTATTTCGCGATTGCTTGAGGTATTAAAGTTATAGTTATATCAAATAAATATATTACAAATAAAATAATGGTATTTATTTGAAAAAAATTGTAACATTAATGCATGTGTTCGAGGTATTGAAGTTATCGGTAAATATAATTAAGAAAAAAAAGATAAATAACGTGAGAGATTATAAGAGAATGCATCCTCTAATGCAATTGATGGAGATTTTGAAGATATACAATATATGTTATGTAGAAAAACAGCTGAAATAATACGAGTTATTTTAATAGAAGGGTTAAATTCATGCACGTGCTTGATTTACTAATGTTATAATATTTATGGGCCAAAAGAAAAACATATAAAATAATGGGATACAATTTAGACGAATTGCTATATTAATGCGCGTAGACAAATAGAAAAGTTAATGATAGGTATATGCTATATATATTTGATTAAGTCAAATTATTGGTAGTATTTAAATAAAATTGTAACTTTAATGCACGTGCTCGGGGTATTGAGATAATACTCTATATCTATTCAAAGCAAGCTAATAAAATAATGAGAGATATTTTAAAATAAATGTTATTCATGTTCTCCAGGTATTGAAGGTACGTTATATGTATAATTAGACACACGCTAAATAAACAGAGGCATTTTTGAAGAATGGTTCATATAATTCACTTGCTCTAGGTTTTGAAGATTTACTGTATATGTATCACCTGCTGTTTTCGCATAATAAATAGTTATCAAATAATTAAAACAATGCCACGAAATCTCTGAAATACAGTGCCTTAAGATTTTTTAATATGTCAAGTGATTTACCTTTGCGTAGTTCTAACGGCAGTTCATTCAAGTTTTGGACCAGTAGTACAGAAACTTATATCATTGAATGTTTTGCGCTTGTTGTATGGAACTCAATAACGACAATCGGAATTTTCAGACGATCTCAAACCTTGTCTACCAGGAATATACTCTGTAAGCAATTCTGTTAAATACACAGGTGTTCTGCCAGTGTGACTGCTATACATGAAAGAAAGTATCTTGAACTCAATTCTTGCTTTAACCTGCAATCAATGTAAATGATACAATGCTTGTATGCCTGTCACATTTCCTCCTGTTAAGGACAAGTTTTGCGCACATGTTTTGAATATGTTGTATCTTACGCACCTCACAGTTAGCTACGCCATACAGTATGACATTGCAATAATCCAGGTGTAAAAAACTAGAGACAAAACTAAAATTTCAGTGACTGCTTTTGTTAAATATTTTCAGATGTTCTTAACTCGTAGGTTATTCAACAATGCTGTACGACATTTGCGGTTTACATGAACTTAAAGTTCAAGGTTTCGGCAAGAAATGCACCGAAATAGCTAATTGTGCTTTCACGTTTGACATCATTACCAGCAATGTTAATGGAATTTGTATAACATTTGTTCAAATGAGGTCTGCCACCAAACATAATAAATTTAGTTTTGGAAGTGTTCATTTTCAGTTTGTTTCTATTCATCGAGTCATTGATTATAGCTGCGACCCTTTCAAGGTCTCCGATCGCTTGTGATTCTACGGAAACAGATGTAGGACGAAAGCTTTTATTTGCTATATGATCATCAGCAAAACCGTAGACTGATATGGATTTTGGAATGACATCAAAAGTATTCCAGCATAGGTGAGATACAGCCATAGACCAAGGCAACTGCCTTGGGGCACACTGTATTCAAGATGGCGGTCTGATGAATATACATTGTTGATATTTATCTTACAAAGACGACGCCTTAAATGGGAGTCTACACATTGAAGAGCTGTATCCGAGACACCATGTTGTGCTTGTAGGATATCTAGAAGAATGTCGTGGTCGGCAGTGTCAAATTCCGCACTTAAGTCAACCGCAATAAGGTCCTTGACTTCCTTTTTCTCCATACCACTTAGAAGATCATTGGCCAAACGAAGCAGCGCAGATTCACAGAAGAGGTATTTGCTATATGCAGACTGATTCTTAGGCAAAAGACTGTTTTGATTTACATGTTTGTTTCATCTGAAACGAACAGCTTTCTCAATAAGTTTTGATAGAAATGATAAATTACTCAGGACGATAATTGGAAAGCTCTAGTACAAGACCTGCTTTTTTAGCAAAGATCTAACAACTGTTTGTTGTATTTCACAGAGAAAACACTTTGTTGTAATGAGAGACTTACCAATTTAGTGATACTAGAGAGAAGTTCATCTACATGTGATTTCAGAATACGTGTTGTCAAAATATCTACTCTGAAGACGTAGTTATCAATTTATTGATGAGCTTTTTTCACTTCATCTTGAATCAATTCAATAAATGAGTTTAAATTTTGTATATCCTTTACTTGAGGTTCAAAGTTTTGGTATTTACTTAGGGATTGACGTATTTTTGAGATTTTTGCCATGAAAAAGTCATCAAATTTTTCGGCCAATGGACTATTGGACTCTCCTTGAGGCAGTTGGTTTTCAGATTTGGTACAAGTTAGTTCAGATACCAACCCATACAGAGTCTTGGAATCACCTTTAGCGCTCTCTAACTTTTCACTGAGTCAATAAAATTAGAAGCATTGTAAATGATCGGTTACTTTAATGCATGTGCTCGAGGTATTGAATGTATTCTATATATGTTATTTAGACAATCAGAAAAATGGGAGGTATTTTAAGAAATAATATTACATTAATGCATGTACACGAGGTATTGAATTGATACTGTATATGGTATCAAGACAAACGGAATATATAGAAGCAATTAAAAATATGTTTCCTTAAATGCACATGTTCCGGGTATTGACGGTATACTATAGATGTAAATTGGTTAAATTTATGCACGTGCTCGAATGTATACTATATTTGTAAATACAAGAAACAGATGAAGTAGTTTGAGGTATTTTTGAAACAAAGATCCTTTAAAGCACGAGCTCTAGGTATTGAAGTTATACTATATATGTTATTAAGGCAAATTAATATAATGCTGAGATGAATTGTAAAAAAATGGTTACTTTAATGCACTTGCTCGAGGTATTGGAGGAATGCTGTATGTGTATTTGAGACAAAGAGAAAAGATAATGACAGGTATTTCAAAAGAATGGTTACTGAAATGCACGTGTTCGAGGTCTTCAAGTTATACTTTATATGTTTTTAAGACAAACGGGTGAAATAATGAGAGGTTTTTCAAAAGAATTGTTGATTTAATACAAGTGCCCGAGGTATTGATGTTTTACCATATATGTAATTAAGACAAAGAGATAGAATAATGTATGATACAAAGCAGTTAATTGTAATTGCAAGCACACGCTTGAGGTATTGAAGGTATGCTATATATGAAAGTAAGACAAACAGATTAAACAATAAGAGGCATTCTAAAACAATTGTTTCTTGAATTCCCCTGCTCGGGGTGTTAAATGTATGATACAATATGTAATACTTTTGATGTGATTCAGACAAAGAGGTAAACTAATGAGAGGTATTTTGAATTAGTGGTTACTTTAATGCGCCAGCTCGAGGCATTGAAGTTTAACTGTATTTGTAATTAAAGACAATCTGAAAAAAATGTGAGGCATTAAAAGACAGAAAGATAAAATAATGTGTTTGTTTTAAAAATGGTTAATTAAATGCACGTGCTCGAGTTATTGAAGTCATACAATATATATTTATATAAATTAAGACAAACAGATAAAAGATGAGAGCCAATTTAAAAGATTAGTTACTTCATTGCATGTGTTTGAGATATGAAAAGTATTATATATATATTATTCAGACGAACAGATGAGATAATGAGAGGTATTCTAAATGAATGGTTACATTAATGTACTTGCTCGAGGTAAAGAAGTTAAAGTCATATATACATAGTTATAATTAAGACTAACAGACAAAATGATGAGAGGCATTTCAAAGGATCAATTACTTTAATGCAGGTTGATTATTGAAGGTATACTGTATATGTAATTGAGACATACAGATCAAATAATGAGATGTGGCGATATTTGATTCATCAATTTTTGTTTTCTTTGATGGTAGTGGGCGGAATCCCTCTCTGTCGGCGGTCGCGCTGCTGCATCCGGCTAGAGCACTTCGGACTCCGCTCATTGTCATTCAAGTCTATATATACTATGCAGTTTGTAATAATTCTCAGTTGTTGAGATAGTGCTATAGTGATATAGTGGATAGACACATTTAAAGTTGGAAACTGGATTTACTTGTGACTTGTATTTTACGTTACAATTGGCAGCGTCATTGTGATATTAACTTACCTAATGAGACTGACAAATCCCGATTTTAAAGTAAACTTTAAGTACAATTTTATTATCAAATTTAATGTATAGTCTTAGGAGATTTCCATGTGTCAAGTGCTCCAAAACCTGACAGATGCTTGAATAATAATGCATGTACCCAGGTTGGTGAGAATGATTCAGGAATTGTAAACTCACAAGTAATTTTCCTTCCAGACCTTTCCACAGCGACGGAAGCAATAGTAAGCACGCCATTCACTCCTGTTTCGGAGCATGTCAACGCTGAAATGGCTACAACGCCACGTGCAGGTACCGCCTCTCACTCCTGACTACCAAAGGGCAACTGTAAAACCAACCAATTTATGAGTATGTCATAAATGAATAAATTCATATTAAATTCATCGAAGGTCTTAATATGACTACACGTTCTAGATTAACTAATTGATTAATAGCTTTATGCCAAATGATATATTAAACGGGGCATTTCTTTCTTTTTAATTAGGGAAAAATAACAGGGATATTGTTCTGTTTTTATTTTTCGAAAAGTCCCAGTTATAAATACTAAACATGAAACTTTATTGTTATCTTCAGGTTTTACATATTGATTTTAGGCAATGAAACACTTCTACTATAAAAGCTTGTTTTGAACGATTTTGAACATGTGTTGTATATCAATGATATCTGAGAAATATATACAAATTATTGCAATCGATATTGTTTTTTTTAACAAGCCAAGCTTTTCATAATATTTCTTTCTTTCGGTAGATTGTGTGGATAACGTGACAGTATATAAAATTTATGGATAAACTAAAATGATTCAAAAGGGTTGTTCACATGATATTTTAGCCGAAAATTCAAGTCTGTGCAATACGCAGGTAGTTTTATTTGCTTTGAAAACGGAAATACATATACATATGTAGTTGTTTAAAGGTGTTTTGATTCCAAATATGCATTTGGATATATTAAAACTAACAACTAAATGGATTATACTGAAAGATTTGTTTGTTTGTTCGATTTAACGTCGCACCGACACATGATAGGTCATACGGCGACTTTCCAGCTTTAATGGCGGAGGAAGACCCCAGGTGCTCCTCCGTGCGTTATTTCATCACGAGCGGGCACCTGGGTAGAACCACCGACCTTCCGTAAGCCAGATGGATGGCTTCCTCACATGAAGAATTCAACGCCCCGAGTGAGGCTCGAACCCACATCGATGAGGGGCAAGTGATTTGAAGTCAGCGACCTTAACCACTCGGCCACGGAGGCCCCTATACTGAAAGAATTGCGGATATGTAGAGTTATAGGTGAGTAATAATAATTAAGATGAAGGTGTATAATATTTTGTAGGATGTCACATAGCTTACAGTACTGTTTCCCAAACTTATTTATCTTATACTACATCATGCCCAGTCACACTGAAAAATAAACTTTACATTAGGTTACGATACGTTGTCGTGGTTAATCACGGGACACCCCGGTAGTGCAACAGTCGCATGTGACATATAGCTTGACTACTTGCACGGTCAGACAGGAAAAAATTCCTATTGACTTTTGATATACAAGTGCGGCCTTGTCCTTTAAGCTAAGGTGCTGGGTGTTGCGCACGATACGTCGCCTCATCATGGGGAATATTTATGTCAAGTAAAATTGTAATCCTTTGATAGATAACAGAGTTCTGGACCGGACACGAAACATACCCTGTTCATGACATGTTGACATATGACTGCCAAGTATGACCTTAACCTTTGAGTAGGGGTCTGAAAGTTATGTCTGACACATCGTCTTATAATAAGCATTTATACATTAAATAAATAAAAACAGATAAAATCATGGGAGGTATATTCTAAATAATGGTTTCTTTAATGCACGTATTTTAGGACAGCTGTCCCGTTTAATGCAGTGCTCAAGGTATTACAGGTGTCCTATATATGTAATTAAGATAAATATAGGGTTAGTGTTAGGGTTAGCGATTTTTTTTTATAGAATGGTAACCTAAATGCACGTGATCAAGAGGAATCGAGATGATACTGTATATCTAATCAAGGTAAGGTAATAAAATAATGAAAGATGTTTTAAAAGACCAGTTACCTTTCTTCCTGTTCTCCAGGTATTGAAGGTACGCTATATATGTAATTAGACACATTTTAAGTAAATCGAGACATTTTTGAAGAATGCTTCCCATAATTTATGTGCTCTATGTTTTGAAGGTATACTGTATATATAACAAAGACTAACAGATAAAATAATGAGAGACATTTTAAAAGAACAGGTTCTTTTATGCACGTGCTCGAGGTAATGAAGGTATATTACATGTATAACAAAAAGAGAAAATAATGAGAGACATTTTATAAGAAAGTTTAACATAATGTATGTGCTGGTGTTAATGGTGGTATCAATATATACAATTAAGACAAGCTAATAAGATAATGAGAGCTATTTTAAAAGAATGATTCCTTTAATGCACGTGCTCGAGGTATTGAAGGTATGCTACATACGTTAGTAAGATAAACGGAACACAATATAGCGAGGCATTTTAAAAGAATGATTACATTTATGCACGTGCTCGAAGTATTGAAGGTATGATATGTATGCAATTAAGAGAAAAACATAAAATAAAAAGTTATGTTTCAAAAAGTGGTCAGTTTAATGCACGTTCTCGAGGTATTGAAGGTATGATACATACGTTAGTAAGATAAACGGAAAAAATATTGCTAGGCATATTAAAAGAATGATTATATTTATGCACGTGCTCGAGGTATTGAAGGTATGATATGTATGCAATTAAGACAAAAACATAAAATAATAAGCTATGTTTTAAAAAGTGGTCAGTTTAATGCACGTTCTCGAGGTATTGAAGGTATGATATGTGTACAATTAATACAAAGACATAAAATAATAAGATATATTTTAAAAAGTGGTCAGTTTAATGCACGGGCTGGAGGTATTGAAGGTATGCTACATACGTTAGTAAGATAAACGGAAAACAATCTTGCGAGGCATTTTAAAAGAATGATTACATTTATGCACGTGCTCGAGGTATTAAAGGTATGATATGTGTGCGATTAAGACAAAAACATATAATAATAAGATATATTTTAAAAAGTGGTCAGTTTAATGAACGTTCTCGAGGTATTGAATCATAATATTGATGTGATTAACACTAATATGAAAAATAATGATAGGTATTTCAAAAGATTGCTTACTATAATGCACGTGCTCGAAGTATTGAATTTTACTATATGTGTAATTGAAACAAAATAGATAAAATGAGAACTTTTAAGAAAACAGTTCAGTTGATACACGTGTTCAAGATATAGAATTAACACGAATTGATAAAACAATGAGAGGTATTTCAAAATAATGGTTACTCTAATGCACGTGCTCGACATGATCAAGTTATGCTATATATGTAATTAAGGCAAATAGATTAAATAATAAGATATATTTGAAAAAAAGGTTACTTTAATGAGTCTGCACGAGGTATTTAAGGTATACTGTATGTGTTATTAAGACAATCAGAAATGATAAGGAGAAGTGTTTTATTTTTTTTAAAAAATGGTTACATTAACGTACATGCCTGATATATTGAAGTTATACTGTGTCATTAAAATAGAGAGGTGATTTAAAAGACTGGTTGCTTTAATGCACGAGCTAGAGGTATTAAAGTTATACTATGTTATAAAGACAAACAGATAGAATACATGGTGTCATTTAAAAAAAATATTTCTTTAAATGCACATGCTCAAGGTATTGAAGTTATGCTGTATATGAAATTTAGAGAATTAAACGAAATAGTGTAAGGTATTTTAATAGAATTATTCCTTTAATGCACGTGCCTGATGTGGTGTACATGCACTGTTTATGGATTCAAAACAACGGATAAAATAACGAGAGATATTTTATAAGAATGGTTCCTTTAATGCACGTGCTTAAGTACAAAAAAAAGGAAAAGATAATGATAGGTAATACACAAAGAGTCTTTACTTAATGCACATGCTAGTGGTATTGAATTCATACTAGTATGTATGTAATCTAAAAAATATAAAATATTGAAATAATGAAAACATTTTTAAAATAAAAACAGTTCCTTTAATGCACATGCTATATTATGTAATTAACACAAACAGATAAAATAATGAGAGGTATTTCAAAAGAACTATTACTGTAATGCACGTGCTTATGGTCTTGAGGTTATGCTATATATGCAAATTAGACAAATAAAGAAGATATTAAGGGGTGTTTTCAAAAAATGGTTACTTTATTGAACCTGCACGAGGTATTAAATATATACCTTATTTGTTATTAAGGCAATAAGAAATAATTAAGTGCATTTAAAAAAAGGGTTCATTTAATGCACGTGCACGAGGTATTGTATGTATTTTATCTATGTAAATAATACAAACAGATGAAATAATATGAGGTATTTTAAAAGACTGAATACTTTACTGCGATTTTCGATGTAATGAAGTTATACTATGCAATTAAGATAAACATTAAATAAAGAGATGTATTTCAAAAGACTGGTTACTTTATTGCACGAGATCGAGGTATAGATGTTTTACTATATATGTGTTAAGACAGATATATAGAATAAACAGAGGCATTTTAAAAGATGGTTCCTTAAATGCACATTCTCGAGGTATTGAAGTTATGCCGTATAACAACTCGGACATGGATTTCCCGCCTCTATCTCCTCACTTCCAAAAACCAAACAATTTTTGAGTCATAAATAAATAAATTTTATTCATTTCATTTAACGCCTTAATATGACTACACGCTCTAGATTAACTATTTAATTTATATGTCAAATAATATGTTGCACGGGGTCGTTTTTCTTCATTACTCTTTATGAAGAGTCTATAAGATCGATGTTTTTCTTGTTCTCTTTTTTTCAAACAGACACACATATTAAATACCAATATGCAATATAAGTATCATTTTCAGGTTTTTTATTTTGATTTTTAAGCAAAAAAAAAAAAAAAGAAAAAAAGAAAGAAAAGAAAACACATCTACGATCAAAGTTTTTGTTGAGCGATATTGAACATATATATCAAACAGGTAGACAATAATATCTGAGAATTATATATTATTGCAATAATATAATTAGTTTAATAATCTACTACAAGCATATCTTTCTTTTGGTAAAATGAAAGCAGAGACATTATATTTTAGCAGAATATTTGAATTCTGTGCAAGATACGAATTGTTTTATTTGTTTAAAATAAGGATAAAGAAATATACATATAATTGTTTTAAAAGCGTTTCGATTCGAAATTTGTGTTTGGATATATCAACACTAATAATCAAATATATTATGTTGAAAGAAATGTGGATATGCAAATAACAGGTCAATTTCTCTCATGGGAACAAAAGAAACTCCTGCAAATGAAAAATGTTTGCCATATTTGAAGAAATTTCATGGTGAGAGGATGTAAATTTGTGATTTTAGTCTACTTTTTTTAAATTCTTTTTTGTAGACTAAGTGTTCAAGGGCATATTTGGATATATATCATTCTGTTGGAAATATTTTGTGTGTTGTATAAATATTGGACTAAATGTTTTGTTACAACCAATATTCCTGTAAATTCTAATGTGTTGGGTTATATTTTTCATTGTTTTCTTGACGTTTTTAAAAATTAGATGGAATATTGTGTACAGTTAATTCTATTTTTGATTAATTAATGTGAATTCACGAAATGTGTTTTGTTTTATTTCTCGTGAAAACAGCGTTAATATACAGAAAGGAAATAACATACAATCTGACAACGATGAGGGCCCACTAATCGACAGAGCAGCTCACCACACCAAACACCTTGCGCGTTGGGCATCTTGAAAAACTATTTACCTGATAGAATGGCTAAACTCCAACGGCAAGATCCCGATATATCTGCTGTTTTTAAATGGCTTAAGTCTGAGAGCAAGAGGTCATTAAGGGACATTTTTGTGGGTTATTCTCCTGCTGTGAGAAATATGTGACATGAGTTTTAAGAAAGGAGATATTTCTTTCGGTTCATGACTCGAATTATGGTGCTCTCTTTGGAGGGGACAAGTGTTTATTCATGTCTGAGATAGAATCTTGCGAGACAGCGTGAAACATAATATCAAAACTTGTATGTAAATGTGTATTACATAAACATCCTGTAAAAACAACAACATAAGTGTCCGGTCAGACTTTACTTAGTTATCAGAAAAAAGAAATGACATTTTACTTGAAATTCTCATATGAGTGTTGTCTCAGAATGCTAAAACAAGGGTTGTACATCATGACATGTTTAAACTGTACCGCTAGAATTTTGTGCCAGATTGATGTATTAGGGACAGAGTTATCGGGCAAATTATACAGGGTATGTTACGAAAAAACAGACAGACAAATATTTGGACGATAAATAAATCTAGGCATGCTGATAACTGTGAATTGGTAAATTTAAATGCTTATATCATTTAAATAGAAAAAAATGGCACCAGGAGATAGAGTGGTATATAAAAAATTAAATGCACTTGCTCGATGTATTGAGGTCATACTATATATTTATATAATTAAGAGAAACAGATGAAATAATGAGAAGATTGATCAACTTGTGGGCCCTTTAATGCACGTGCTCGAGGTATTAGTAAATTATTTTGTACTGAAGACAAACTAATAAAGTAATAAGAGGCATTTAAAAGCAAAATGGTTACTTTAATGCACATGCTCGAGGTACTGGAGGTGTGATATATATTTAATTAAGACAGATACAGCAATAGGCGGCACTTTAAAAGAATGGTTCCTTTGATTCCTTTGATACACGTGCTCGAGTTATTAAACGTACGCTATATATGGGAGAGAAAAAGAACAACATATTGAGAGGTATTATAAAAGGATCGTTACTTTAATGCACGTGCTCGAGGAACTTAAGTTATAAGATATATTTAATTAAGAAATGAATATGAATTTGAGAGTGGTATATTAGACGAATATAAACTTTAATGCACGAGCTCGGGGTATTAAAGTCATACTGTATATTTATATAATTAAGATGAACAGATGAAATAATGAGAAGATTTATCATCTGACGGTTGCTTTGATGACCGTGCGCGAGGTATAGGAGGTATGCCTTATAATTTTGTACTGAAGACACACTAATAAAAATATAATAGGCGTTTTAAAAGAATGACTACTTTGATGCACGTATGCTAAATGTGTAATGATAAAAAAAGACCAAAATTATCAAGAAGTATTATAAAGGGGCTTTTCGTAAGGTCATATAAGGAAAGTGAGACATTTTATTTCTTTTAAAAAGCACAGAAAACATTTCATTTTATTGGAACAATTGATAGTTGTGTATGTAGAAATTCGAAATAAATCGCAGTTTATGTAAATTATTTTTCTATGAAGTATGAAGAAAGTTAAAAAGACCGGGGGGTCATTTCTGTCGATTCATTGAAATTTCAACATAATACACATACATTTCTTTGAGTTCCAAAGACCTCCTGTAAATTTTGACCTGCCAATCTTCATTATTTAGTGTCTTGCAGAAGTCTGTGCACTGGCTATGAAAAAAATTGCCAACTCACTTTCCTTTAGCAATGGACCTTTAATGCACGTGCTCGTGGAACTAAAGTTAAGACCAATAATGATATTAAAATTGGTATAGTAAAATAATTATAACTTAAATGGTGCTAGGGGTATAAAGGTCATACTATAAATATATTAATAATAACAAGGAACCAGGAACGGGAACAAAAAATCATAAAATTATAAAATGACTTCACACGCTCGCTTAGATTTTAGGTAAACAAATTATGCTATATATGTAATAAAAGCAAATAGAGATAGTAATAAGAGTTATTTTCAAAGAAATCATTTTTATTAACCTGTGCGAGATATTGATGACATTCTATATATGTTGTTAAAATGACCAGAACTAATAATGAGAGGCATTTTAATAGAATGATTACATTAATGCACGTACGCGAGGTATTGAATTTACATTATATATGCACATAATATAATGTCGTTATATTTATATGTCTTGTTGTATTGCGTCATGGGTCTCAGACCTTCTGAATATAAATAAAGAAACTTGTAAACTTATAAAACTTTTAATACAAACATATGAAATAATGATAGGTATTCTAGTGCACGAGCTCAATGTATTGAAGTTATACTATATATGTGATGAAGACAAAAGGAAAAAATGGAAGCATTTCAAAAGAATGGTGTCTTATATGAACATGCTCTAGACATTGAAGTTAAAATGTATATTTCGCAGTGAAGAGAGACAGCTGATATTGTGTGTGATACTTTAAAGAATGATTCCTTTAATGCACGTGCTGGATACGTTGCATGTGCAGTATTAATGTTTTAAAAACATAGTGATATAACAATGTTAGGTAGTTTAAAAGTATAGTTCATTTAATGCAAGTGCTCGAGTATTGGATACATACTGTTGAAGTGATAAAGAAAAACAGATCAAATAATGACAGATAATAGAGAATGGTCGCTATAATGCACGTGCTCAATGTATTGAATTCATACTATATATATAATAAGGAAAAACAGATAAAATAATCAGAACTTTAAAATATTCCTTAAATGCACGTGCTCAAGATATTGAAGTTTTCAAAACAAACGGATGAAATAATGAGAGATATTTAAAAGTAATCTTTATTTTTGCATGTATACTATATATGTAATGAAGACAAACAGATGAAATAGTGTAAGGTATCTTAATAGACTGTTTCCTTTAATCCACGTGCTGGAGGAATTGCAGGTGTGATATATATGTTTTCAAGACAATCGGTTACAAAAAAGAGATGCGTTTTAAAAGAGTTGTCCATTTCATGCGGTTTCAAATAATGGTCAAATGCCCGTAATTGACTTTGATGCACGTGCCCGAGGTATTTTCAAAAGATCGAACACATGCATTAAAGTAGCCATTTTTTAATTACCTATCATCCTATCATTATTTTTTCTGTTTTTCATCATTACATATTTTATTATACATTCAAAGTGTCGAGCACGTACATGAACGTAACGATTTTTTCAAAGTACCTCTCATTAATTTTTTTGATTTTCTTAATTATATCAATTGTATTAGGGTAAGGGTTTAGGGTTAGGGTTAGGGTTGTTTATGCTTAATATGTAATTAAGAAAAAAAAACAACAGATAAAATAATGAGAACTTAAAAAAAAAACAGTTCCTGTAATGCACGTGCTGAGATATTGAACGTTTTCTATATATGTAATTGCACAAACTGTTATACACGTGCTTATGGTCTTGAGGTTATGCTCTCTATGTAATCTAAAGAAATGAATAAGATATTAAGAGGTGTTTTCAAAGAATGGTTACTTTATTGAACCTGCACGAGGTGTTGAAAGTACGCTATAATTATAGTTATTAAGACAATCAGAAATCATAATGAGATGCATTTTAAAAGAATAGATTAACTTATTAGTTAATACAAATAACATGTTGCACGTGGTCGTTTTACTTCGTTATTCTAAATGAAGAGTCTTTCATTTGGAGAAAATGAAATGGATGTTTTTCTTGTTGATTTCTCAAACAGACACAATATGAAATATCAGTATGCAAAATATATATCATTTTCATGTTCTATATTTTTGTTTTTAAGTAAGAAAACAAATCTACTAACAAAGTTTGCTTTGAGCGATGTTGAAAATGTATATCAAACAGGCAGACAATAGTATCTGAGAAATATATATTATTGCAATCGATATTGTTAGTTTAACAATCTACTTCAAACATATCTTTCTTTTATTAACATGGGCGCTTAAAGTTACAACACAGTTTCGGGATATAATGAAATAATTCAGTAGAGTCATTATATTTTAGCGGACTATTCAAATTCTGTGCAAAATACAAATTGTTTTATTTGCTTAAAAATAAGGATAAACAAATATACATAGAATTGATTTAAAAGCGTTTTGATTCAAAATATGTGTTTTGATATATAAACAACAATAATAATCAAATATATTATTTCAATTTCTGTCAACAGGTTTTGGGAATAAAAGAATCTCCTGCAAACATTTTAGATGAATTTTTGAAGAGATTTTATGCTGAGAGGATGTAAATTTGTGTTTATTAAGAACTTTTATTGGAAGTCTACTTTTTAAATTCTTTCTTGTGGATTAAGTGTTCTAGGGCATATTTGGATATCCATCATTTATTGGAATATATTTTGTTGTGTTGTATAAAATCGGATTGAAATATTGTGTTATACCCAATATTCCTATGAATTCTAATGTGTTGGAATAATTATTTTATTGTTTTTGTTTACGTGTTTAGAAATGGATGGAATATTGTGTTACACCCAATATTTCTGTGGTGAATTCTAATTTGTTGGAATATATTTTTCATTGCATTTGCTTACGTGTTCAAAAATTGGATGGAATATTGTGTACACCCGATATTCCCAATGAATTGTACTTTGGATTACTTAATGCGTATTCACAAAATTGGATATAAAGTGTTCTTATTATTCTGAAATTTTCCTTCCATATATCATTTGAAAACATTGATGAAATATTTGGATATATCAACACTAATTAACAAATATATATTATGCGGAAATAAATGCGGATATATAGAGTTATAGGTGAGTAATAATAATTAAAATATTCTTAAAGTTGGACTATGTTATTTCAGCATTGTTCTTGGAGAGACATTATAAGAAACTGAATAATTTGATTATGCATGTCAATGTATTGATTTTAATGCCGCACTTGACGACAATCAGCTGAAACTCCATACCCTTTATTGGATCATTTAACTTCACAAAACTCCATATAAAGCTTGATTCATTGCAAATCCAACCTTATGCTCTACATAAAATCATTTCTCTACTTTTGATTTCCTGTCTTACTGCAATAAAAGACCACGTACAGAGTATTGCTCCGAGGTATATGATAACTCGGATGTTTTGGTCAATCAAGAACTCTGGAGATGTTAACAAAAAGCTAATAAACAAACACTTCAAATGTTCGAGTATAAGTACTTATGACTTTTTCACTCTTATTACTGATTTACCACATATTTTTTTAAGAAAACTGGTAGGTTTCAAGAGAAAACGTTAAATAACTGGCATGCAATGAAACTAGAGCATTAATATCTAACAGTACATCTAAGAGATACAATCTTTGAAGTTGAGATCAGGTTGGTGAAGCTCTAAAGTTTCTATTAGATAACATATTTATCAAGTTTTGCAATTGAACGTACAGACAAATAATTGGTATACCGATGGGAACCAACTGCGCCCCACGCATTGCTGATTTGTTTTTATGCTTTTATGAACGAGATTTCAAGTTTAGTTTATCCACTGAGACACAATGTGAAATTGATGAAGCTTTTAATGGAACCGCAAGGTATCTTTATGATATTTTGAATATAGACAATCTATATTTTTCAGAAATGGTGAAACACATTTACCCAAAAGAGTTACAGCTTAATATTGTACTTCAGATTTAGAAGCGTCATTGCTTTATTTAGATTTAACAATTGTGAATAATAATCTAGAAACGAAAATATATGATAAAAGAGACGATTTTAATTTTGACATTGTCAACTTCCCCCACCTTGATGGAAGTGTCCCTCGAACAACATCATGCGGTGTCTATATTTCACAACTTATTCGTTTTTCAAGAGCTTGCTCAAAGACAGAGGATTTTAATGATAGAATTTTCATATCACCAAAATATTATTACAACAGGGTTACCGTCATCATAAGCTATGGAAAGCTTTCAGTAAATTTTACTACAAATCGTCCGAGAAAATATGATATTAACCTAAAAACACTTTTAAAACTTACTTACACACCCGGGATACTATGGAGAGGTAGTGTATAAAATTCGGAAAACTAAACATAGTCCTTATTTTTTTCAGATATTTGTCAAATATGTTAAAAAGTTTCTCAAAAGAGGATACAATTCGATAATCGTGAAGGACAGTGCATGTTTTTTATTGACCCCTCTACAGTTAATCGCTACGCTTTCCTATTTGATGGTGCGATCAGATTGGTGAAGCTCTAAAGTTTCTATTAGATAACATATTTATCAAGTTTGGCAATTGAACGTACAGACAAATAATTGGTATACCGATGGGAACCAACTGCGCCCCACGCATTGCTGATTTGTTTTTAAGCTTTTATGAACGAGATTTCAAGTTCAGTTTATCCACTGAGACACAATGTGAAATTGATGAAGCTTTTAATGTAACCGAAAGGTATCTTTATGATATTACGCTTTCCTATTTGATGGTGCGATGACAAAATAAATTGTAAGACTTTATTGTGCTCTTCTCATAAATTCTACATAAAAGGAACGGACTGAGGGGAATTTTGTCTTGCAGCTTTCATAATCGTGCCTTTAAAAGTTAGGCTCTTGGTGCTCTGTCTTCAAACAAGTGGTTGAGTACAGTGGTGAAATTATTCTTTAGATTTACCTTAACTTTATATTTTGAAAAGTATGATTTATTATTCTATACCTATTTTATCTATCCAATCGCGAACGTTCATTTGCAACACGTGACCGTACAATATATTACGATATTTGGATGCACGTGCGTACAAAAATCCTGTATTTTCTGTATTTGGACGCACGCGCGTACAAAAATCCTGTATTTTCTGTATTTGGACGGTTCAACAGTCCAATGTTAAACATACGATAAAGTCCGAAACGCGTGAAAATGTTCCGAATGTAAATCGGATGAAGTAGGCGCTCTATGTACAGAGTTTGATTATGCGTCTTGAATTCTGGATTTAATTTGAGTTTTTTTTTGTTTACAACACACAAAAACGATTCAAGGGATGAAAATGCTATCTGATTTAGATATTAAAACGTTCGTTAATAATCAAAAAACTTAAAAATACAGTAAAAAGGATCATCAGATGTTGGAATATTTGAAAAGTCGCTAAAAGAAGCCGTTCCGGACGAAACCTAGAAATTGGTATCAGCCCTGACTGTCTGAATAGCTACCTCAGCAGTTTTTATTTAACGGTTAACAAACAAAATGGAGAAGATTATGAATGGCAGCAAACGGGTGGTCAGCATCCAAAATATGTCTGCTCTAAAATTCAGTTTTCGTCGGATCTTCACCAAACTTGCTGACAATGTTTGTGGGCATTACATCTCGGCCAGTTTCGATAATCAGCCAAATTGTACCAGGCACTCTTTGATTATAGTCCTTGAATTACTCGAAAAACGGGGAATTTAGCCCTGTCCGCCCTTTTAAGTCGAACAGTTTTCATCCGATCTTCACCAGACTTGCTGACAATGTTTGTGGGCATATATATCTCAGCCAAGTATTATTACCACCCAAATCGCCAAATGGCTGTTGTAGGGAGGTTGCACCATATACTTTTTTAATGATGATACGCAGAAAAAACAACATTCAATGAATTACGTTTATTACGTATGAAGTGAGATGAATATAGAATAAAAAGGTTATTTAAGGTCTAACATTGTTCTGTATAATATATATTTGCACTCATACCGAGCTGGGAAAAACTAGAAAAGGTAGGAATACAATATTCAGTGAAACATTTTTAATTTAAACTATTATTATAGTAAGATAAAATAGATATAGAATAAAAAGGTTATTTAACATTGTACTGTACAATATGAGATATATTTGGACTCGTACCCAGCTGAGGAAACCATATTGAACTCAAGCGGCTCGTCCAATATGGTTTTCTCAGCTGGGTACTCGTCCAAATATATCTCCATATTGTACAGAACAATGATAAATAACCTAATAGTATTTTTCGCTAGTGTTAGAGCCTTTCTCAGCAGCGGGATTTTATTTACATTGTATTGTCTAACTTGTTGAAAAAGGGTAAGTGCGAGGTTGGCATGCCCTAAACGCGTTTAAACCCCAGTTTTGTATATAGGTTACTGACTGTTCCAAGGCGGTGCCCCTATTTTCAACTGTTTTTCTGTCTGTCTTGTATTTTGTGTTGCTTATGTTGTCTTGTTTGTTGTTAGCGTTTTTCTTCACCTTCTCCTTACTCCAGCTATCACCCCCATCCTTTCCCCTTGCAATGGCGCTACCTTGTTTTGGCATCCCCTCCCACTTTACCATGAGTAAGTTTTCGTATCCCCCTTTATCTTGGCTGCCGGAATCCTAAGGCGGTAAACGATTGTTTTTCCTGCTTATATGTGTGCGTGTGTGTACTTGTGTGTCTTGGGCGGTGCCCTACAGTGTTGTTGTATCTTATTTGTCTGTTTATCTATTTTAGTTAGTTGGGTGTGGCTATGTGTGTTTATCTTTGATACATGTCTGTGCTAATATGGTTTACGTTGTAGTGTAACTATGTTCAAGGAACGAAGTATTCCCTTTGTATATTTATCCTTGTTCTACTTTCCCATTCAACCTCCTCACCCACTTTCTACCCCTTACCTCTTCCTCCCCTCGATCTATATTTCTTATAAAATATTAATGTACTTGTTTGATTTTTGAAGCAACCAGTCTATAATATTTTTCCGTTACAACTTCTTTTTTTGTGGGCCTACTTTGCAAATGCGTGGATCTAAGGCTGTGTTTTAGTGCTAGAGTTATTTTAGGTATAATATATATGTAATAAAGACAAACACATAAAATAATAAGATATATTTCATAAGAATGGTTAGTTTAATGAACTTGTTCGAGGTATTGATGCCATACTATATAATTAGTTAATTGAGACAGATAAATAATGGGAGGCATTTAATGGTTAAATTAATGCACGTGATCAAGGTATTAAGGTATCCTGTAAATGTAATTAAGACAAAGAGATACAAATGAGAGATATTTAAAAAAATGGTTACTATGATACACTTGCTCGCAATATAATAAAAACAAATAAGATAATTCGAGACATTTTGAAAGAAAGATAGATAGACAGATTTATTTCAGTATATCACAGACATACATACATGGTTAAAACAAACATAATGCATACATAATATATACAAATTGTTAGATGCATAAAAAAGTTTTGAACCATGTTATGCACATCAATACCAAGTGTCAAGTTTTGGGTTAACTATAATGGTGACAATATCTGAGGTATCTTCCAAGCAGTATACACGATGAAGGTTTCCTAGATATACTTGACTTGCTGTACCCCTAGACTTGCTTCGCTTCTTAGACTTGCTTCGCTTCTTAGACTTGCTCCTCTAATTTAAATTGCTCCTCTCACTGAACTTGCTGCGCAACCTGGACTTGCTGCACTTGGAAGATTTACTCCTCCGAATTGGACTTGCTCCTTTTACTGGACTTGCTGCGCAACCTGGACTTGCTGCACTTGGAAGACTTACTCTTCCGAATTGGACTTGCTCCTCTTACTGGACTTGCTGCGCAAAATGGACTTGCTGCACTTGGAAGACTTACTCTTCCAAATTGGACTTGCTCCTTTTACTGGACTTGCTGCGCAACCTGGACTTGCTGCACTTGGAAGACTTACTCTTCCAAATTGGACTTGCTCCTTTTACTGGACTTGCTGCGCAACTTGGACTTGCTGCACTTGGAAGACTTACTCTTCCAAATTGGACTTGCTCCTTTTACTGGACTTGCTGCGCAACCTGGACTTGCTGCACTTGGAAGACTTACTCTTTCCAAATTGGACTTGCTCCTTTTACTGGACTTGCTGCGCAACCTGGACTTGCTGCACTTGGAAGACTTACTCTTCCGAATTGGACTTGCTGCGCAACCGGGACTTGCTGCGCTTTGGAGACGTACTCCTCTAACTGAAACTCTTAATAATAAAATAATAAATCCGAGAAAATAAAACGTAAGGTTTTAACTAAAGACTACGAACTAGGAGGGTTAAAATTAACAGATATTAGGTTATTTTTGCATTCCATAAAAGCCTGTTGGGTAAAACGAATAATATGTGACCAGAATAAAGGTCCCTGGAAACTATTTTACGTAAATGCTCTTGAAAAGTTTGGTGCTCAATTTGTTTTTGAATGTAACTTAAATAAAGATGACATAGATCTTATCTGCAATAAGAATATATTCTTAAAAGATATTCTAATTGCTTGGTTTAAGATTAGCCATGAATACAACCAAATAAGAGAAGATATAAACCATGTTATATGGAATAACTCAGAAATACGAATGCAAAACAAAACAATTTTCTGGAATAATTGGTATAATAAAAATATAAACTATATAGACCAGTTGTTCGACTTTCGGCAAAAATGTTTTTACAGATTTAATGAAGCGAAACAAATGTTAGACTTAGAGGAACATGAGTACCTTAACTATTTTAAATTAATAAAGAGTATACCAAAAAGCAGCATAAAATATATGACCCAAAATTTCTTAAATAATAATACGGACAATACATTAATTAATAAAATAAAAAACAGTGATAAACCTAATCAATTACTATATAAAATTCAAATAAAATGTATGCCCATTGAAGACATAAAAGCAGAAAACAAATGGAACGATGTTTTTGAAAATCGCGACATTAACTGGAAGCATATATATACAGTACCGCTTACAAATACTATTGATACAACACTTCGAAGTTTTCAGTATAGATTCTTAATGCGTTTGTTACCCACAAACAAATATTTATATACATGTAAACTGGTCTCCAGTAATCTATGTGATTTCTGCAACATGAATATTGAAACAACCGAGCATCTGTATTGGGAGTGCCAGCACGTGCAGGCTTTATGGAATAGACTTAACAATTTTTTCGAAACTAAAAATATCCCCTATACAGTCAATTTTGAAGATGTCTGTTTTGGTTGTATAAGAAATACTAAAATGAAAAGCGCAATAAATTTTGTTATTATATTATGTAAATTTTTCATTTTTAGAATGAAATACAGGAAGACAATCCCAATTTTTAAACAGTTTCTTGAATATCTATATTTGCGTATATCCCTGGAAAAAGAAATAGCTTTAATGAAAGATAGATTAGATAAACATGAATCCAAATGGTCTTTTTTAACTGAAATTTAGCCACCCCAAAAATTTCATTCTTTTTTAGCATAAATCGAATATAGTTTTTCAATTTAAATGGAAACGATCCCATTTTTTCTTCTTCTCTTATCTATCCCCTTCCTTTCTCATCATTTAGCATCACATCTTCCTTTTTTAAAAAAAAACTTTCCTTTTACATACATATGGAATATTATAATTGAATCGATACATATTTGATAAATATGATTGAAAAACTGAAACTTATATTTATTCATTGTGTTGTTTGCATTTTATTGCACTGCTTTTGTATACTGGATTATAGTATTATGTGTATGTTACTGTTTCATGTATGTAAAGGAATAAACGGGGTTACCCATATGGGGCCTCAAAAAAAAAAAAAAAAAAAAAAAAAAAAAAAAAAAAGTTTCGTTAGTGACAATACTGGAGGTTTCTTTCTAAACCTTATTTTTTTCTCTCCTTTTTTATTTCTATTCCATTTCAAGTATAAATACAAAACGCGCGAACCGGATAGAGAGACGCCATTGTGACGTCACGCGAACAAAAATAGCATACACAAAATGGCGGCAAATTGTGTTTGTTTTATACAAATAAATTGATATTTTTGACACCAAGGATAACACAAGATAGGGAAAAGTGATTCTCCCTTATTTCTATTGTGTTCCTTGTCATTGATGGCAAAACATAAATAGACACGATTATTTAAATATGGAAAGACTCAATGGTATCTCACTTATATAATATCACATACCTAGCTTGCAACAATAAAATCATAAAAATAATGAGCAGCATGGTAACCATCTCATAAAAATGACAAGAAATTAAAAGTAAAGTACTGACTTAATACATCTGAGCATTTAAACAATTTGAGCCAACAAGTGATTTTGACAGCTGTATTAAACTGTTTAAAAGCTGTAATGCTGCGTATTTGGTGGGGCAACTTATTCCAAAGGGCTCAGCCCTGATCTCACCAAACCATTTAACTTTAGGAAGACAGAAACAGCCAGTGTCACTAAAATTTAACTTAAATGAATCAGACTAGGGACAGGCAGTTACTCTAAAACGTGTGTTATGGCTATGCATGGAGTAAACAGGGTTAAAATATTTTCCAAAATATTCCGGTGCCATACCTGATTTAAACTTAAAAGTCATGACACAATATAATTTGGTCAACCTTTTTTCAATTGGCAACCATTTTAAATACAGGTATTTGAACTGGTCTAGACCTATAAGGGCCACTGGATTTATTTTCAAAACAAATCTGATCAGTTACGTTTTGGTTGTCTGAAATTGATTGGTTAGATATAGTATCAGACCCTGATTCCAGAAGGAACAGCCGTAGTCAAAGTGACGCTGAATAAGAGAAATAACTTTCTGGTATGCTTTGTAAAAAATCACATTTTCTGTTTAAAAACTTTAACCTAGCATTGGCTTTACTAATTACTGACCTAGCCATAGCCTCACCAGTCAAGCTTTTGGTACAAAGTGACACCAAGATACTTGACAGACTGAACTGCATCTATGGCCTTACCATAGTAAGTTATATTCATATTGGGTTGAGTCCTTAGTTTGGGTTTAGATCCAAAAATGGACTATGTTTAGCCTAAATGCAAGGATAACGAGTTACCTATAAAAAAACAAAACAAAAAAACGTATAAAACCACAGGTCGCCCAACACGACATAAACGAAAATGTTGCAGGCTTGGTTTGATGTAGCCTGTTCATAAACGGTAGTAGATATAATATAATCTAAAAGTAGATCCCTCGGAAGCACCGAGAACAATGCAAACAGTGAAAATTGCAGACTCGGTTTGATTGAGTCTGTTCATAAGCAGTAATGGAAAATGCAACACTGCCCACGCCCCCTAGCACCGGCTTAAGCAGTATTCAATCTTCAAATCTAAATGAGTTGAAATCAATGACCCCGAAGGACCAGAAAATATAATAACACTGAGATGAAGTCGGGGCGACTTTTTACGGCCGCCACACAGCACTTAACACCCGCTGTTGTGAAGTAAATATAATCTATAAGCCACTCACTGACTGTTTCCAGTTCTCTGGTAAGAGCAGACTCAATTTGACCTTTGCTTTTACTGTCACCAATATGCCAGTGTCATCAGCATGAAATAGCAGTTTATGTTTTACCACTGCCGAGATTTCATTTACAATAGATTAAAAATAAAGGATGTCAAAGTATAGACCAAGGTGATACTAGAAAAAAGAAGTTAAAATAACTGATACATCAACCAGTTGATGTCTGTCACACTGATAGGATCTATGTCATCTAATGGCATCATCGCTTAGCCCAAAATAACTGATTACCATTCCTATCATGACCCTTACCTATTTGAAAACGTATAAAGATGGATGGATGTATGAGACATGTATCAGTCTTTCCTAAAGCCACACTGAAAACGATAAAACAAATTCTTATCATTAAGATAAGCTTCAAGTTGGTCATATATTACCTTTTCAAAAAAATTGAAATGATACTTAAAATTGACACTGGGCGATAGTTGCCTATCTGTTTTGACATTTTTCTTAAATGATGAACAACCTGGGCAGACGTAAGATAATCTGGCACTACACCTTGAATAATTGACAAATTAATAACATGAGTAAGAGGACTTGCTATAATAGAGACACTGTGTCGAACAAACCGAGCTGGTATTTGGTCTAAGCAGTAGCTTCATTGGCACTTAGCTTATCTAAATATTTTAAAACATTGTTTGCAGAAACAGCTGAAAAGGTATAACTATTAAGTTGAACACCTTTATTTCTTTAAAAACTTGAAATAAATTTCTTCCCATACTTATTATAGCACTGTGGAAGTTTCTCAACAAGCTTAGAAGCAACGTTGTGTAAAATGTATTTAATTTAAATATTTCAGCTACTTTAGATTTTCAATAAAATCTGTAAAAAGATCCTTTGAAAGCAAAGAATACAACCAAGAAGAATAATAGCAGATTCAGTTTAATTGAGTCTGTTCATGAGAGGCAATGAAATATATAACACTTCTCACGCCTCCTAGACCAGCTTAAGCGAAACTCTATTACACGTATGTTGAATCCACTCCATGATTCCAAAGGACCATAAAAATTACCAACACTGAATCCAAGTACCGGGAGACTTTTTACAGCCGCCACACGGCACTTAAAGATTGCTGTTGTAATAGTTAATAGGTATGTCAAAACAGATTTCGACTTCTACTTTCAAACCTATGTTATTAGAAACAGACTGTCCTTTCTTGGAAAGGAGACGAAGATATTTCATAGTCTTCCACAAAGCTTTTGAGTCAGACTTATTTTCTTTAAGCTGATTACTGAAATATTTCTATTTAGCCTTATGAATAAAAGACTGAACTTTATTTCTTAGCAACTTAAAATGAGCAAAATTTTCATCACACCTATTTGTCTTAAAAAAAGAAGGACATCGGACATTATGCTAGGGATTTTGCCCAAATTTCAATGCCATTTCTTGACATCAGTAGTGATAATTTTACATAATGGCTTCAAATACTCATAAGTTATATTCCTATCAGACTGTCACAAAAATTGTTTCATACCCGTTTTCTTGAAATTCGAACAGTTTGTGACTAAGGGTCATATTTTTTGAAAAATTTAAAATGTGTATTTTTAGTGAAATAAACATATACATTGAAGGTCTATAATAATATGTTTTAAAAGAATAAATAAACTTTTAGCATGCAGATTATCAGTATATTAACATTTTTAAAAATAAATGAAAAGCAAAAAATTAAAAGTGGAACGAAACTTTTGGCCAACCGAGTGCCCATGACAACTGATGCATTGATCATAGCCTATTGTTTGTTTTCTATGCCACTGTAGCTTTACTGTATATACACATGTACAATACTGACCGAGTATTATGTGGAGGGTTATTTATTTAATACATGCAGTGGTGAAGCTGGCCTTTTTCACTTGTAGCGGAGGGATGTAGAAGACTGGGTTCAAGGGTGCCTGCGTTTAAGCATTTTATGACACATTTGGAAACATTTAAGATGCATAGTTTGCTCTTTTCAAGGTCCCTTAATATTGAAATTTTGGTGTGTTTAGTTTCCAAAGTTATCTGTAGGCACAGTCCTTCTGTGCTTATGTAATAGCGTCTACGCCACAGATTCATGCACATTTACCCTATATTTTAAAAGCCTAGCAAACATTTAAATGTGCTTTTTGTTCCTCAAATACAAAAAAGAATGAAACAACATAACAATCCATGTAGTAAAAACATACCGACTGGTCCAGTATATCATTGTAATATCACTTCACTAGCTAGTATCAACATTTATGTAGATATTCTTGGGATGTCAGTCTTAGTTCTTTGGAGGTCCTTACTAGTATTTCGGTAGGCTTCGGAATACGTTTCAGACGTGTGGCTGAATTGGTCGCTTTTAAAGGGTAAAAAAGGCATTTGCACCACAGTGGCACTATTTGGCACTATTCCCATAGAAGTTCGTCTATATCTGTTTGTCATCTTTAGGGTAAAGACACATACATCTATTTGTATATGTCTAAGCCGCTTGATTGGTTTACGATTTGCGATAGACGTAGTTGTCTAAATCCGGATGACACTCAATCGACGGACTTAGATTGTCAAGGACCAACAGACCTAATTGAAAAATTCATAAGATATACTTATCAGAATCAGTCTGCTCTCAAACTTGACTTTCTATGTCCGCTGTTTATTTATTATAGTGTTTTCTATGCTTGAAATATTTACAAAAAATGAAGAAAGCTGTAGATATTTAAGGTTTAAGAAACACATGCATTAAGTGTCAAAATATTTTATGTAAAATTCATTTGCTGACACCCTGTATGTAGCTTTTTTCAATTTTAACACCCCCCCACACCGTGACCAAGTACCATATTTGTAGCCATTATAAGAATTACTTACAAAGGCATGTGAAATATTTTGTTGCGTCACTGGGGGAAATATGTTTAAAACGTAAAAATGATTAAAGTTCATATTTCAATAGAAATGAGAATGAGAAATGTCTACAAAGTCTTCTTTTTTGTTCACAAACTTGTAACATTTAGTCGAATATATCAAGAAATGGTATTTAACTATCTTAACTATGCAATTTCAGAAGTCTAGCCCTAGGTCAGTTTTTACTTAATTGGATAGGCAATCGGAATAGGAAAATGTCCGAGGTCCTTATAAGCTTTATCTCTATCATCAATAGATTGTAAGATTTCAGAATTGAACCAAGGCTCAGTACGCTGTTTGAACGAACTTGTTTGACTGGAGCAATATTATTCAAAACTGGCTTAGAAATTAATTTAAACTTATTCCAACCATCTACAACAATGCCGCCGATGATAACTTGAATCCAGTCAGCATTTAATAAACATTGTTGAAAGGCTTCTCTATTATAGTTCTTTAATGAACAAAGTTTCACTCTATTGTGTTTACCAATAAAAATTTTAGAAACTTTTCTAGTAAAGAAAATCATCTGATGATCACTGATACACATGTCAACAACATCACTCTGTGAAATTCTTTCAGTGTCTTACACAAATATGAAATCAATCGTTGAGCACACTGACGTTGAAATTCTAGTAAACACATTTATCAACTGGGATAAATTGAATATTTCCATAAATGCATTGCTTTTATATTCTAAGCTGGACTCAGTTGTATTAAAGTATCCAAGTAAAATATGTTCAAACTCATTAAAGTGACTAGAAGAAGAATACACAGTTTCTAGAAATTTATAGAAACTTAACTGTTTCGAAGGTCTGTATACAACATCACAAATAATCGGTTTTGTCTTCGGCAGTAAAATTTCTACCCATGTCGCCTCCAGCTCATCACGACTGAGATCTTCCCGTCCATTAAAGGCAATGTCATTACGAATATACATGCATACACCTCCTCCTTGTCGATTCTGGTCTTTACATCGAATGATATAATTATCAATATGCAATTCAGAATCAAGTATTGTATAATCATGTTTCACAGATTAAACAGATACAGGATGCACTGGTTCTTCTACATAATAATTGATTGTTTTTTTAAGTTTTGGAAGAAGATTTCTAATATACAAATACATAAAGTATAGATTTCTGTTCTTAAAACATTTTTATTTTTCATTATATTCTGACGAAGAATTCTGCCCTGTAGGACCTGGACATGTATATATGTCACCACACAATAATAAGCATACTGGTACAACGTTACTGGTACTACTGCATTTCATTACAACACTCCTCTGCTTCTTTACAGATGAATTATAGCAAGTTACAAAGTTCTCATCAAATGACTAGTGTCCCATAGACATTACAGGATCGATCGTACTGTACAGATGTCTACGGCAAAAATACACTTGCTGGCACGTATAATGCATAACAGCATTATCATCAAAGTTTGTGAGGGCTTCATTCTTGATGTTTAAAAAGTTAAAAGTCTAAAAACAGTTGTTAAAATCGTAAAATGATCTATTTTCTTCTAATTTTCTCCCGGAGATCAACATGCCTGTCTAGGTCTGACACTACCAAAAATGTTGAAAAAAAGAATGGTGCCTTTAATGCATGCGCTCTAGGTATTGAAGTTCTACTATACATGCTATAACGAAAAACTAATAAAATAATGGGATGCATTTGAATAGAATGGTTACTTTAATGCAAGTGTTAATTGTATTGAAGCTATGCTTTTGATGTGATTAAAGACAAACAGAGAATATAATGAAATCCATTTTAAATGAATAGCTACAACAATGCACATGATCGAGGTATTGAAGGTATTAATATATGTGTAATTAAGACAAATAAATAAATAAAGAGAGGTTATTTAAAAGGGTGGTTACTTTAATGCACGTGTTCGAAGCCTTAAGTTTTAGTATATATGTAATTATGGCAAACAGATGAAATAAGAAGTGGCAGTTTTAAAGAATGATTCCTTTACTGCTCGTGAACAAGAAGTATTCAAAAGAACAGTTACTGTAATGCTTGTACTTAAGGTATTTAAGTAATACTTTATATATAATTATTAAAAGCAGACACGATAATGAGATGCAATTTAAATGGTATGATTAAATTAATGCACGTGCTCGAAATATTGAAGTATGCTTTATATGTTATTTAGATAAATTGATTAAATAAATAGCGGCATTTTATAGAATAGTTCACGTTATGCACAAGCTTGATGTATTGAAAATTAAACGAGGCATTTTAAAAGAATGGTTCCTCAAATGCACGTGCTCGAAGTATTGGGTAGATATACTAAATATGTAACAAATGTAATCCGATTAAATGATGTGAACATTTTAAAGGAATGGTTCCATTTATGCACGTGGTCGAGGTATGGAAAGTATGTTAAGACAAACGGAAAAAAAATGTATATGTTTACTTTTATACACATGCTCGAGGTATTGAATGTATTCAATACATGTGATTAAGACAAACAGAGAAGATAATGAGAGGCATTTTAATAGAATGTTTACAGTGAAGCATGTGCTACAGATCGATATTGAAGGTATAATATATATTTGATAGGGAAAAGCACATAAAAAAAATTAATGAGATGTATTTTAAGAGAACTGTTACTTTAATGCAGGTTTTCTAGGTATTGAAGTTATATTTTTATTATCAATAAGGTTCTGTAAAATGACATGTATCAACTGGTTGCGCTTCTAGCAGATTCTGAGACCACTGGGCTATGAAATGAAGGCAATTCTACTTTTTGTAAAACCTCGAATTGTCGTGTCTTTTGTACAATTGACAACTTAGAATCAGGAAATATCAAATATCGTCGCTGCGGTGTCAACCGATTGCGCTTCCAGCAGTATTTCGAATCCACTTGGTTATCAAATGACAACATTTTACTTTTCGTGAAAATAGTGTTAATATATAGAAAAGAAAATAGCATATATTCTGAGAAAGATGAATGCTCACTATTCGACAGAGTAGCTCACAAAACACCTTACGCGTGGGGCATCTTGAAAAACTTTTGTTTTGTTACCTATTTACCTGAAAGATTGGCCAAACTTCAGCAGCAAGTTTTCGATATGTCTGCTGTTTTTAAACGGCTTTATTCATGTCTAACTGCTGTGAAAGCCCAAGTGGAAAGATACTGCGATAAAGTATACGAAAACTCTGGTAAACACTTATTTTGGTCGATTAAAAATTCTGGCGAAATCCTGGATAAGTTTAAAATTAATAATTACAAGGTATCTACAGTCAGTACATACGATTTTTCTACTTTGTATACCACTTTACCACATAACTTAATAAATGACAAACTTACTGCCCTAATTCAAAAGACTTTTGCTAGAGAGAATGCTACATTTCTCGCTTGCAATTTTGATAAAGCTTTTTTTACTAGCAATATTATTAAACATTATACAATGTGGACCTGTGACGAAGTTTGTAAAGCCCTTTCCTTTTTATTGAACAACATTTACATCAGGTTTGGGAATGCAGTTTTTAGACAAGTAGTTGGTATTCCCATGGGAACAAATTGTGCACCCCTTGTCGCAGATTTGTTTTTGTATTGTTATGAAAGAGACTTTATGTTGAGCATTTCTCCAGATACGCAGGCAGATATTATAACTGCATTTAATAATACATCACGCTATCTGGATGATATTCTTAATATGGATAATCCGTTTTTTGGTCAATTGGTGGGTACTATTTATCCTAGGGAGCTTCAGTTAATTAAAACTAACAATTCGTATACTGATGTTTCATTTTTAGATTTACATCTCTCTATTTATGACAATATTATGCATACCAAAATTTATGACAAGAGAGATGATTTTAATTTTAGTATTTTAAATTTCCCCCATTTGGATGGGGATGTACCTCAGGCTACATCTTATGGGGTATATATTTCTCAATTATTTCGGTTTGCTAGAGCGTGTAGTCATGTCAAGCATTTCAATGAACGTAATCAATATATTACAAGTAAACTTCTTCAGCAAGGCTACCGTTATTACAAATTGCGTAAATATTTTGCTAAATTTTACTATCGTAATTGTGATTTAGTTTTAAAATTCAATAGTAATTTAAAGACACTTCTGCGAGAAGGTATTTCTAAACTTGTTTTTTATGGGAATGTGGTTTACAAACTTCGTAAGATCTTGGGTCATGGTAATTTTCCAAATGTATTTGGTAAAATTATAAAACGTGTTATAAAAAGAGGTTACGACCCAACTGTTTTGAGACATACCGCATGTTTAGTGTTCAACCCGTTTACAGTTGGACACTACGCTTCCCTCTTTGATTGTGTCTGACGGAAGAGGGGGAGGACTCTATGATGAGCAGTTTTTAAATCCTACCAGGACTGAACTGTTTTGATATCTGTCTTCTGGCCTGTTTCGTCGGGCCCTTAAGGGTGTTTCTCTTGTTGCTCTTTCTTCTGAAAAGACACTGAGTACATATGTTTTTGGTTCTAAAGGTTTGCTTTGTATATATTTATACACGAGCATTTTTGTGTTTTACATACCATGCCTTTTTGTTTCCATTACGTGTGTTAGAGATTCACCTGGAGGGGATAAATTTTATTTACACTGTCCCGTGTCTTTGAAACATGGTGGGGGTAAGAGTGAGGATGGGTGCGCACCATAAACCGGTTTAAGCTCCCCAGTGGTGTTTTTGCCACTGACCGTTCCAAGTCGGGGCCCCACTGTGTTCCTTTGTTTGTTGGTTTTGTCCTAATGTGTTGGCTTTGTGTGTGTGTGCATGTATGTGTATGTGTGTGTGTGTGTGTGTGTGTGATTGTGGTGTACGCGTCTGCGTGCTGTGGGTTTCGTTTTGGGGAGGCTGCGTATTTGGTACGTGGCATGCCCTGTTTGATATATGTCTTTGTTTTTTAGGTCTGACAACAAGAGATCATCAAGGGGCATTTTTGCGGGTTATTCTCCTGCTGTGAGAATTACGTGGCCAAGATTTTTAAGAAAGGAGATATTAATATCGCCCCATGACTGAAATACTGGTGCTCTCTTGGGAGGGGACAGGTGTAAGTCATAGCTGAGACAGAAATTTACGAAGTACAAAACTCGGATACTACTGAGATAATGTCTTACGTTACATTGTATAATATCTAGAAACCTTTCATAATTAAATACTGGTTTTATATTATTGTAAAGATTTAACACAGAACTACTTTGCTTATCAGCTTACCTAATCTTTGATTGAAACTTGAAACCAGACGGTTTTTTTAAATACCATAATAAACATTTCACTAGAAATACTTTGCAGATATTCCAAGACATAATTGAATCCATAATCAAATAAAAAAGTTTTTAACATTTGTCACCCAATTACGTTTTCCATTAATACAATCAATGTATGTCTTTTTATACACTTTAGTTAAAATAATATTGACAGAATTCATTTTGAATTTTTGAACCAATACTTAATAATATTAACATATTTCGAAATGTACAAAAAGTATCGAGTAAGTTCCCCATAAACAGCAGCATTGGAAGTATTCATTCTGCGGTAAAGTACTGTCTTACAAAATTTAAGATGAATTCTTTCTATTTCTTTAGATATACTACAACCCCAAATTTCTGATGCAGAATTTAAAATAGACACTACAAAGGAATCAAACAGCTGACAAAGTAATTTTGGTTTGAGTATAAACTTAGAACAATTACAAAATAAAATATCTAATACTTTCAAGGCCTTGCCAACTAAATATTGTTGTTTAAATGCAAAGTTCCTGTATAGCTAAAAACCGTTCCAAGATAATTGAAATCATTTACAATTTCAAGTTTGCTACCATTATACAAAAATTCCTCAGTATTTAATAAACCACCTCATTTTTGAAACACCATTACTTTAGTCTTTTCTACACTAACTTCTAGACTCCATTCTTTACAATATACACTCAACAATTTTAACATTTCATGAATTTCTTTCACTGAAATTCCAAGAATAACCACATCATTTCAAAACGTAACAGTTTTAAAACAATATCGTTAATTTTCAGACCATAGTTTGTACCTTGTTGCCAAAAATGTTCTAAGTCATCAATGAAAAAGGAGAAAAAAACAAATGAAATTACCTCCCCTTGACTCAGCCCTACAGCACATTCGAAAAAAAACCCAGAACAACTATTACATGGCTTTACACATGATTTAACTTTTCCATACATAATAATCTGGAGTAATTTACCTCTTAAACCACATCTATACAATTTTAACCATACAGCGTTTCTATAAATAGAATCAAAAGACCTTTTCAGGTCAACAAAACACAATATAGACGCTTGTTTCCTTGTATATATTTTAAACTAATGTTAACAAAGTAACCAATGCGTCAATGGTAGTTTTTTCTTCTCTCAAAACAGAGCGTCTGCCAATATGTTATATTCTTCAAAATAATCCATAATTCTTTATTTAAAACAGTTGTAAATAATGTTGACATACAGCTCACCTTTTATATGTATTGGCATAATAAAAACTTGACTCCACTGTTCAGGAAAAAATCCACTATCAAGGATATAATTAAATATATTACAAAGGTGTTAGGCTAAAATATCAACTGATTCTATAAAATACTCAACAAAAAAAATCGTTTCCCGGTGAATTATTTGTTTTTAAAGATTTTACAGCATTCAAAATGTTATCAAAAGTGATAGGTTGGTCTAGAATTCCATTTGCATTTTCAAACGAATTTAAATCATTATTGGATTCAAAATCCTCAGCTTTTTTGTTTACCATGGTAACAATGTCTTTTACTAACTCGTAAACATATTTGAAAATTGATTCAATTTATATATTATTGTTGGTTTCATTCTGATCTTTAAAATATTTCCAGAATTCTCTAGGGTTTGTAAATCTAAGTTTCTCTATGCGCGACAGAGTTTTCAACTGAAAACGTTTTCGTTTTTTTCTTAAACATACTCTTATATTGACATTTTAACAAAAATAGCTCTTCTCTGTTTACTTCGGTTTTACATCTATTAAAATATGTAGTGCATCAATATAACGTTGTCTTGCTTGAGTGCACTCATAATCTAACCATTCCTAATTTTTATTTAATAACCGGTTATCTGAAAAAGACCATGCAGCATTCTTTTCAACAAATTTACAAAACAAGGGATTTGTCATGCGCTGTATTATGGTCGTAAAATCTAGTTTTAAGCTATCAATCGATGTCCAGTCATTTAATTTAGCAAGGAATTAAAATCAGTCAATTTTCTAATAAGACGTGAGCGAAAATTATTTTTCAACTCACTTGACCATTTATATGTATTAAATGTTTCTTTCTCTGTACTTGAATGTCCATTTGTGATACTATTACAATATTAGTTAAAATAAACATGACAATGGTCACTCCACTCTGTTAGTTCGTGCATGTTGTAATCACCCAGGCTTGAAAAAGAAAATTCTTTTGTTAATAAATAGTCTATTACAGAGCACCCTGTTCTTGAATAAAACGTGAATGCACCGTTATCATGATCATGACAAAGATGACCGTTAACTAGGCTCAATTCAGTATATTTTCATAAATCAAGTAGCTTAACAGAGATATTGTTACATATAATATCGGCGGAGGCCCGTACAATGGGTTTATCAGGAAAATAAAAGCCATGAACAAAATGTTCATAATAATCATCGCACACAATCAAATAATTTCTAGTTCCGACACGATTGTTCCAGTCCCCAACCAAATACATAGTACCCTCATTTTCAAAATCATTTATGTCTTTTTATATCACTTGTAATCAGTCTGCATTACATTTTATGCAGGCAAATTTTCACATTAGAGATAGACCTCTGAAAAAAACAATTTTTCAAAATGAAAAAAATCCTTACACAGCTTGAGCCATATAACAGTATCCAAATGATTCCGTACAATTTGAACACCATTTCTCAGTGAACTTTTAGACAGAAACACAGCCGCTGCACCTTTTTGAACACGGTGCTGAACATTTCTATAAAAATTATAGTACTCGTGTCCATCAATATTAATTTTGCTATTCTATTTTTATTGGCTCACATTTCATATAAGAATATAATATCATACTGTAACAAAATCTATTTTTTTTATACCACTGAGACCATTTATATTCCAAGAAAGACCGCTCAAATCATACCCCTTGATTCCCTACTTAGCATCTACCCTTTGTGATTTGCCATCAATATGTAATTAATGTATTATAAGCTATCCACGCACTGTGTCCGTTTCTCCTTGCTTCCTTAACCATTGACATTAATCTCTTTCTCTTATCTACAGCACTCTTAGGGAAGTGCTCGTGAGGAAAATAGTTTGATTTGTTTAATGGTTTTCCATGCTTTTCGTACTAGTTCTCTGTCTTTGAATAATGTAAACTTGGCGACAATTTGTCTATCACCTCTTCCTTTATCTCTCATCCTGTGAACACGTTCAAACTTCATCTGTTCAACAAGCTTATTAACAATCTTCATTTTATCCACAAAAAAATACGCGTAAAAACACCTCAGTATTCTAATTTTCGCCCTGACGAGCCTCTTCAATATTTCAAAGAATTTAACCGCTTTTGGACATTCAAAATATGGTCATTTACTTTTTTTCCCAACTACTGCATTTTGTCAGCATTCGATGGTCAGCTATAAATTTTAGAACTTGCACCATTCATATTGTTTCTATTCCAATGTTGAGACATTTTGTCAGATGTACCGCTCCAATCAGTTTCTGCAGTATCGCCAAAAAAAAAAAAAAAACCAAAAAAAAAAAAAAAAAAAAACAACCGTCAGTATAGGAATCAGAATTGGAAACGTTTTCTAAGTTCACCACAGCAGTATTATTATCGCTATCAAATAACACCGAATTTGTTTCTTTTAAAATGTTACTTACATAAACTATTAGTTGTATTTGTGTTTCGGCCCAATTTTCGATGACCGCCATTGTTCATTAGACCACTAGCTTTTCTCTTTCCTCTCCTTTTAACTCTATTACTACCTTTTTTATCTGCCATCTATCCATTACATATTTTATTATTCATTCAAAGTGTCGAGCACGCACATTAACGTAACTATTCTTTCAAAGCACTTCTCATTAATTTATCTGATTGTCTTAATTATATCAATTTTATTAGTTTTAGGGTAAGTGTTAGGGTTAGGGTTTATTGTTAGGATTAGAAGTTAGGGTTAGGGTTATTTATACTTTATATGTAATTAGGGTTAGGGTTTAGGGTTAGGTTTACTGTACTGTTGGTGTGATTAAGACAGATATAATTATGATAGGTAATTCAAAGATTGGTCACTTTAATGCAGGTGCTTGAGGTATTGAATGTATACTTTATATGTAATAAGGACAAATAGACAAATAATGAGAACTTTAAAGCACGTTTTCGAAATTTTCAATGTTTGTTATTATATGTAATTTACACGAACAGGTGAAATAATGAGCGGTAGTTTCAAACAATTGTTACGTTATTGCACGGGCCCGAGGTATTGAAGCGACGCTATATATGTAATTAAGATAAACAGCTATAGTATTGAAACCTATTTTAAATAAATTGCTACTTTAATGGAGGTGCTCCAGATTTGAATTTAATCAGTTGACAGGATTAAGACAAACAGATCAAGTAACGAGGGGTATTTTAAAAGAATGGCTACTTTATCGCATATGCTCGAGGTATTGAAATTATAGTCTATATGTTATAAAGACAAACAGATACATTAATAGAGGAATTTTAAACGTCTGGTCCCTTAATGCACATGTTCCAGGTATTGACGGTATACTATAGATGTGATAAAGACAACCAAATGAAATAACGAAAGGTATTTTAAAGGAATGGTTACATTAATGCCCGCGGTCGAAAGGTATACTATATATGTAAATATACGAAATAGATAAAATAGTGTGAACTATTGTAAACAAGAGGATCAGGATGACTCTATGTCGCTCACCTGTTAAACTTGGCCTTTTGCCATCAAAATAAACGTTCTGATAAAGTTTTACGAAGACATGGCCATAATTATGGCATCTAGGGTGATAACAAGCTTTTCTTTTGATCTAAGCTGGTGACATAGTTTTTAATTCCATAAGACCAGTTTCAAACTTGTCAAGGAATCTTCAAGATTAACATTCTGACGAAGTTTCATGAACATAGGGTCATAAATGTGGCCTCAAGAGTGTTAGAATAGTTTCTTTTAATTTGAGTGGTGACCTAGTTTTGACTCCCTATGTCCTAGTTTCGAACTTTGCCTAGGAATCATCAAGATAACATTCTGACAAAGTTTCATGAAGATAGGGTCATAAATGTGGCCTCAAGAGTGTTAATAACCTTTTCCTTTGATTTGAGTGGTGACCTAGTTTTTTTCTCTACATGACCCAGTTTCGCACTTTGACAAGGAATCATAAAGATAACATTTTTTACAAAGTTTCATAAAGATAGGGTAAAAATATGGCCTCTAGAGAGATAATAAGCTCTTCCTTAGATTTGAGGGTTTGCCCCACATGACTCAGTTTCAAATTTTTCCTAGGAATAATCAAGTTAAACATTCTGAACAAGATTCATGAAGATAGGGTCATAAATGTGGCCTCAAGGATGTTAACAATATTTTCCTATGATTATAACAATGTTTTAAACATGTCATAGAATTAATCAAGATTAACTTTCACATCAAGTTTCATGAATATAGAATTATAAATATGGCCTCTAGAGTGATAACAAGCTTAACTTTGATTTGAGTGGGTGACCTAGTTTTTGACCCACATGACCCAGTTTCAAATTTTGTTTTAGGAAATATCACGTTAAACATTCTGACCAAGATTCCTGAAGACGAGGTCATAAATGTGGCCTCAAGAGTATTAACCAACTTTTCCTTTGATTTGACCAGATGACATAGTTTTTGACGCCATATTAGTTTTAAACTTTATCTAGGAATCTTTGAAATAAACCTATTGACCAAGATGCATGAAGATAAGAATATCAATGTGGTCTCAAGAGTGTCAAAAAGCTTTACCTTTGATTTGTTCTCGTGACCTAGATTTTGACCCACATGACCCAGTTTCATATTTATCATAGGAAACATCAAGTTAAACATTCTGACCAAGATTCATGAAGATAGGGTCATAAATGTGGCCTCAGGAGTGTTAACAATCTTTTTCTTTGATTTAACAAGGTGACCTAGTTTTGACCCCATCATATCCAGTTTTGAACTTATTCTAGGAATCTTCAAGATAAACCGTCTTACCAAGTTTCATGAAAATGGGATTATAATTTTGGCCTCTATAATGTCAAAAAGCTTTTCCTTGATTTTACCTGGTGACCTAGTTTTTGACCCCACATGACCCAGTTTCAAATTTAGCCTAGAAATTATCAAGATAAACATTCTGTGCAAGTTTGTTTCAAATCAAAGCATAAATGAAACCTCTGTATGACTGAAAGTGCCCAAAAAGAACACTTTACCTCTTCAGGGGCAGTAACTCTAGAACCAGTGTTGGAATATAGCCGGTCTTCAAAAGAAACCGATATCTTATGGTGAGTTAAGTTCTGTGTAAGTGGTTAAAATCAAACGTAAAATGTCTTCTTTCATGTTCACAATATAAAATATAATTAATTTTGACTTTTTCAGAGGTCAGTTAGGGGCTGTAACTCCATAACCTATGAGTGAATCTGACAGATTCATAAAGGAATCAAAGATCAATTGTTGTTTATGATATTTTGCCCGTTTGTATTAAATCAAACCATAAATGTAGTATTTATGTGGCTGCAAATGACAAAAGTAGCAAATCTTTTAAGGGTCCATAATTCTGGAACACATTATGGGATATGGCCAGTTTTCGAAAGCATCATAAATCTTATGCAACTGCAAGCTGTGTACATGTTTGCTTAAAATCTACTGTCTATCGTGTTCAGAAGCCAAAAAAGGATATTTTGGCAATTTAAGCGGCCATAACTGTGGAACCCATTATTGGATTTGCCCAATATAAGTTGTGTGTAAGTTTGATTAAAATCAATAGAAAAATGTCGTCTGTATTTTTTTTCACAAGAAATTGTGGACGGACGCCGACGGACGACGACGGAGGAAGGGCGATCATAAAAGCTCACTACCTGACAGGTGAGCTAAAAACAGATCCTTTAAACACGTGCGCGAGGTATTGAGTGTATACTATGTATGTATTTAAGAAAAAGAGATAAAATAATGAGATATAGTTTAAAAAAATGGTTACTTTAATGCACGTGCTTGAGGTATTGAAGGAATACTATATATGTTACTAAAACAGCAACAAAAAAATAAATGGTTATATAAGGTTAATATCTTCAAAACACAGAAATATCTGAAAAATAATCTCCCTTCTTTCTATTATTTGGCGCTGCTTGAAATTTTTCCTAAAATGTAAGTTTATGTTTCAATGCACGTGCGCTTAATTACAAACAGATGTAATAATCTGAGCTTTTTAAAAAGAATGGTTACATGAGTGCACCAGCTAAGAAGTTATACATTGTATTTTCTATTTTAATATGAGAAACAGATAAAATAATGTGAGGTATTTATATGAAACAGATCCTTTAAAGCACGTGCACGATGTATTGAAGGTATGCTGTATATGTTATTAAGACAAACAGATAAAATAATGGGAGATATTTCAAATAATGGTCACGTTGTTGCACGTGTTTGAGGTATTGAGGTTATAATATAAAACTATTTATGACAAACAGATAAATAATTAGAGAGTTTTTTTAAATGAATGGTTACATTAATGCACGGGTTCGAGGTATTGAATTGATACTATTGATGTGATTTAGACAAACATGTACAATAGTGATAAGTAATTCAAAAGAATGGACACTTCAATGCATGTGCTCAGGGAATCGTTGTTATACTATATTTGTGATAAAAAATAATGAAAAAAATAATAGACTTGCTACATTAATTCATTTCTCAAGGTATTAAAGGTATGAATATATATGTAGTTAAGACAAGCTGATAAGATAATGAGGTATTTATTTAAGAAATGGTTTCCTTAATACTCGAAATTTGAAAATATACTATATATGTAATTAATTCAAACACATCAAATAAAATTGTGTATTTTAAATGAGATATTGAAAGTATACTATATATGAAAATTAGACAAACAGATAAAATAATGACATTTTAAAAGAAAAGATACATGAATGCACTTGCTTGCGGTATTGAAGGTTTAGTGTATATGTAATCAGGACAAACACATAAAATCATGATAATCATTCTAATAAATGGTTGCTTTATTGCACGTGCTCGGGGTATTGGAGGTACACTTTATATATAATTAAGACAAATGGATGGATAGAGGTATTTAAAAAAATTATGTCTTGATAAAAATAATAAGAGGTATTTTAAGAAAACGTTTCCTTTAATGCATGTTGTCGAGTTAATGCAGTTATACGCTATATGATATCAAGAGAAACAGATAACATAATGAGAGGCAATTTAAAAGAATGGTTTCATAATGCACGTGCTGGAGGTATCGAAGTTGATCTATATATTATATATAAACTAAGAGAAACAGATCAAATAAAATAAGGTATATTATAAGACTGGTTACATAAATGCACGTGCTCGAGGTATTGAATGTATACGATATATGTAACTAAGGCAAACAGATAAAATAATGAGAAGCATATAAAAGGAAAAGGAATGGTTACTTTAATGCACGTGCTCGATGTATTGACGTTATACTGATTAAATACAAAACAGATGAGCTAATGGAAGATGTCTGAAAAGGATTGCTACATCGATGAATTTGCTCGAGGTATTGAAAATACAAATATACAAGTAACTTAGACAAACAAATACGACGACGATGTGTATTTCAAAAAAATGGTTACTTTAATATGCATGACTGAGGAAGAAAATCTATATAATGTGATTTAGACAAACAGATAAAAAAGAGTGATATTTTAAATGACTGGTACGTGCTCGAGGCATTGAAGTAATACTATACATGTTATAAAGACAAACGGTGAAAAAACGAAAGTTATTTTAGGAATTTGATTACTTTAGTGCACGTGCTCGAGGTATTGACTTTACAATAATGATGTGACAAACAATAAAATAAAGATAGGTATGTAAAAGATGCAACTTTAAAGCACGTGATCGAGGTATTTACAGTTTACTATATATGTAATAAGGCAACCGGAAAAAATAATGAAAGGTATTTTAAAAAAGAATGGTTACTTTAATGCACGTCCTCAATGTATTGTAGTTATACCATGTATAAAAAGAGAACTGTAACAATAATTAGAGGCATAATATTTGAAGATCAAGGTTCATTTGATGCACGTGCTAGAGGGTATACTACTAGTATTTATGTGATGAATATAAACGTGAAAAATAGAGGTGTTTTTAAAATTTTGTCACTATAATGCACGTGGTTGTAGTATTGAATTATACAATGATAAAATAATGACAGTTATTTTAAAAATATATCTTTAAAACACTTGATCGAGACGTTGACAGTATATTTTATATGTAATTAGAACATATATACATGATATATGTCAGTTTCTGTTACTTTGTATATGATATTTGTCAGTTTCTGTTACTTTGTATATGATATTTGTCATTTTCTTTTACTTTGTACATGAATGTGCATATGCCTTGCATTTTGTTGTTTTGTAAATATGTTTGCATGGGCCGGTGGCCTTAGAGCAAAAATAAACTTCTGTTCTGTTCTGTTCTGTTAGAACAATCAGAAAAAATAATGAAAGGTTTTTTGAAAAGAATGATTACTTTACTGCACGACTTCGAGGTATTGAAGTCATACTATTTAAATAATTAAGAGATAAACAGGAAAAATCAACAACACGTGTTGTATTTGTTCATAGATAATTATTAACTTCCAACGTTTCGGCGTTCATATTTTATAATTAAGAGAAACAGATAAAAATGAGAATATTTTTGAAAACAATGGTTATATTTATGCATGTGCTCGAGGCATTAATTAGAAGTTATATAATTGAGAGAAAAATATAAAATACGTGAAGGAATTTAAATGATATATTCCTTTAATGCACGTGCTCGAGACTTTGAAGTTATACTTTATATGTAATAAAGACAAATAGATAAAATAATGCAAGTTATTTCAATAGAATTGCTACCTAAATGCACGTGCTTGATGCACTTAAGTTATAATATATATGTGACAAAAGGAGAACATATAAAATAGTGCTCGAAGTATTGAAGGTATAAATATATATATGTAATTAAGACAAACACATCAGTTAATCAGAGATATTTTAAAAGACTTTTTTCTTTAATGCACGTGCTCGAGGTATTGAAAGTATTCTATAGATCTAATTTTATTAATAAGATAAAACCATGTGTTGTATTTTAAAGGAATAGTTCGTATTTTGCACTTGCATGAGGTATTGAATTTATACTTTATGTTTAATAAAGTCATACAGATAATAAAATTGTAGTTATTTTGAAATTAACGTTATTTTAATGCATGTGATCGAGATATTAAAGTTATGCAGCAGATATAAATTGGAGAGAAGATAAATAATGTTAGGGATAATAAAAGAATTGTTATATAAATGCAAGTGTTCGAGGTATTTAATTTACTATTGATGAATAAGGACAAATAGATAAATTAATGTAGATATATTTGAAAAGAGGGTTACATTATGAACGTGCTCGAGGTTTGAATGTATAATATAAATGTATCGTATAAGGTCAAGCACATAAGTAAGTGATTAGTATTGAAACGCTACTGTAATGCTCGTGTTTGAGGCATAAAAGTATATATATTATATTATGTCATACAGACAAAATAATGAAGGCATTTTTAAAGAATTGCTAATGCACGTGCTGGAAGAAAAAATGTATACAATATATTTAATCATGGCACACGGATTAAAAAAAAGCAACTTTGTTATATCATGAAAATTAAGACAAATAGATAAAATAAAGGTGTAATATGTATGGTTTCAAAACAAACGGATAAAATAATAAGAGATATTTTAAAAAGAACTGTTACTTTAATGCACGTGCTTGAGGTATTGAGGTTATGCTTTATATGTAATTTGGACAAATAAATAAAATATTAAGAGGTATTTAAAAAAAGAGGTATTGAAGTTTGCCATATTTGTTATTAAATCAGTCGGAAATAATAATGATATGTATTTTAAAAGAATTGTTACGTTTATGCACGTGCTCGAGATAAAGTATTTTATGTACTCTTTCTATGTAAATAATACACACACAAGAGATAATATGAGTTATTTTAAAAGAATGGTTACTTTAATGCACGTATAAAATAAAGAGATGTATATGAAAAGACCGATTACTTTATTGCACGAGATAGAGGTACTGAAGTTTTACTATATATGTGATAAGGACAGATATATAAAATAAGTAGAGTGATTTTCAGTCTAGCTAAATCATTGAGGAAAAATATGTATCTTTCAGTTTTAGTGGAATAAACGATTGGAATTCATTTCCAGATGAAGTGAAGAAAATAACAAATTTGTTCAATTCAAACTTTCTGTGAAGGGACATATATTAGATGTAGCAGTGATAAATTACACTGTGATCGTAGTTAACTAGATGGTATGTGTTCTATTTATGTGAACTAACAACATTTTAGTTATTCAACTACTGGATATTTTTGGTTTGAGATTTGTCTGTGCAAATGGTTTTGCCTGATAAATGCCATTTTAACATGTTTATATATATGTGTGTTTTAACCTGAATAAACTTCTAACAATATACATACAATTAAGACAAACATATAAGATCATTTAATGTTTTTTAAAAGAATGATTCCTTCCACGTGATCGAGATATTGAAGTTATACTATATGTCTAATATAGACAAACGGATGAAATAATGCGAGTTATTTTAAAAGAATGGTTACTTTTATGCACGTGCTTAATATAATGAAGTTATAATATTTATGTGACAAAACAAAAAACATATAAGGTTATGGGAGACATTTAAAATGTATTGCAACATTAATGCATGTGCTCGGGGTATTGAATTTATAAACATATATGTAATAAGACAAACACATAAAATAATTAGAGTTTTTTTAAAGGATTTATTAAACCTACGTGCTCGAGGTATAGAAGGTATTCTATAGATGTAATTTTAATGATCAGATGAAATAATATGTTGTATTTTAAAGTAATGGTTTGTATTTCGCGCTTGCTTGAGGTATAGTTTATATCTAATAAATATATTACAAATAAAATAATGGTATTTATTTGAAAAAAATTGTAACATTAATGCACGTGTTCGAGGTATTGAAGTTATCGGTAAATATAATTAAGAAAAAAAAAGATAAATAACGTGAGGGATTATAAGAGAATGCATCCTCTAATGCAACTGATGGAGATTTTGAAGATATACTATATATGTTATATAGAAAAACAGCTGAAATAATGCGAGTTATTTTAATAGAAGGGTTAAATTCATGCACGTGCTTGATTTACTAATGTTATAATATTTATGGGCCAAAAGAAAAACATATAAAATAATGGGATACAATTTAGACGAATTGCTATATTAATGCGCGTAGACAAATAGAAAAGTTAATGATAGGTATATGCTATATATATTTGATTAAGTCAAATTATGGGTAGTATTTTAATAGAATTGTAACTTTAATGCACGTGCTCGGGGTATTGAGATAATACTCTATATCTATTCAAAGCAAGCTGATAAAATAATGAGAGATATTTTAAAATAACGGTTATTCATGTTCTAAAGGTATTGAAGGTACGTTATATGTATAATTAGGCACACGCTAAATAAACAGAGGCGTTTTTGAAGAATGGTTCGTATAATTCACTTGCTCTAGGTTTACTAGAGATTTACTGTATATCACCTGCTGTTTCCGCATAATAAATATTTATCAAATAATTAAAGCAATGCCACGAAATCTCTGAAATACAGTGTCTTAAGATGTTTTAATATGTGAAGTGATTTACCTTTGCGTAGTTCTAACGGCAGTTCATTAAAGTTTTGGACCAATAGTACAGAAACTTATATCATTGAATGTTTTGCGCTTGTTGTATGGAACTCAATAACGACAATCAGAATTTTCAGACGATCTCAAACCTTGTCTACCAGGAATATACTCTGTAAGCAATTCTGTTAAATACACAGGTGTTCTGCCAGTGTGACTGCTATACATGAAAGAAAGTATCTTGAACTCAATTCTTGCTTTAACCGGCAATCAATGTAAATGATACAATGCTTGTTTAGAACTGTCACATTTCCTCCTGTTAAGGACAAGTTTTGCGCACATGTTTTGAATATGTTGTATCTTACGCACCTCACAGTTAGCTACGCCATACAGTATGACATTGCAATAATCCAGGTGTGAAATAACTAGAGACAAAACTAAAATTTCAGTGACTGCTTTTGTTAAATATTTTCAGATGTTCTTAACTCGTAGGTTATTCAACAATGCTGTACGACATTTGCGGTTTACATGAACTTAAAGTTCAAGGTTTCGGCAAGAAATGCACCGAAATAGCTAATTGTGTTTTCACGTTTGACATCATCACCAGCAATGTTAATGGAATTTGTACAACATTTGTTCAAATGAGGTCTGCCACCAAACATAATAAATTTAGTTTTGGAAGTGTTCATTTTCAGTTTGTTTCTATTCATCGAGTCATTGATTATAGCTGCGACCCTTTCAAGGTCTCCGATCGCTTGTGATTCTACGGAAACAGATGTAGGACGAAAGCTTTTATTTGCTATATGATCATCAGCAAAACCGTAGACTGATATGGATTTTTGAATGACATCAGAAGTATTCCAGCATCGGTGAGATACAGCCAAAGACCAAGGCAACTGCCTTGGGGCACATTGTATTCAAGATGGCGGTCTGATGAATATACATTGTTGATATTTATCTTACAAAGACGACGCCTTAAATGGGAGTCTACACATTGAAGAGCTGTATCCGAGACACCATGTTGTGCTTGTAGGATATCTAGAAGAATGTCGTGGTCGGCAGTGTCAAATTCCGCACTTAAGTCAACCGCAATAAGGTCCTTGACTTCCTTTTTCTCCATACCACTTAGAAGATCATTGGCCAAACGAAGCAGCGCAGATTCACAGAAGAGGTATTTGCTATATGCAGACTGGTTCTTAGGCAAAAGGCTGTTTTGATTTACATGTTTGTTTAATCTGAAACGAACAGCTTTCTCAATAAGTTTTGATAGAAATGATAAATTACTCAGGACGATAATTGGAAAGCTCTAGTTCAAGACCTGCTTTTTTAGCAAAGATCTAACAACTGTTTGTTGTATTTCACAGAGAAAACACTTTGTTGTAATGAGAGACTTACCAATTTAGTGATACTAGAGAGAAGTTCATCTACATGTGATTTCAGAATACGTGTTGTCAAAATATCTACTCTGAAGACGTAGTTATCAATTTATTGATGAGCTTTTTCACTTCATCTTGAATCAATTCAATAAATGTGTTTAAATTTTGTATATCCTTTACTTGAGGTTCAAAGTTTTGGTATTTACTTAGGGATTGACGCATTTTTGAGATTTTTGCCATGAAAAAGTCATCAAATTTTTCGGCCAATGAACTATTGGACTCTCCTTGAGGCAGTTGGTTTTCAGATTTGGTACAAGTTAGTTCAGATACCAACCCATACAGAGTCTTGGAATCACCTTTAGCGCTCTCTAACTTTTCACTGAGTAAATAAAATAAGAAGCATTGTAAAAGATCGGTTACTTTAATGCACGTGCTCGAGGTATTGAATGTATTCTATATATGTTATTTAGACAATCAGAAAAATGGGAGGTATTTTAAGAAATAATATTACATTAATGCATGTACACGAGGTATTGAATTGATACTGTATATGGTATCAAGACAAACGGAATATATAGAAGCAATTAAAAATATGTTTCCTTAAATGCACATGTTCCGGGTATTGACGGTATACTATAGATGAAGTAGTTTGAGGTATTTTTGAAACAAAGATCCTTTAAAGCACGAGCTCTAGGTATTGAAGTTATACTATATATGTTATTAAGGCAAATTAATATAATGCTGAGATGAATTGTAAAAGAATGGTTACTTTAATGCACTTGCTCGAGGTATTGGAGGAATGCTGTATATGTATTTGAGACAAAGAGAGAAGATAATGACAGGTATTTTAAAAGAATGGTTACTGAAATGCACGTGTTCGAGGTCTTCAAGTTATACTTTATATGTTTTTAAGACAAACGGGTAAAATAATGAGAGGTTTTTCAAAAGAATTGTTGATTTAATACAAGTGCTCGAGGTATTGATGTTTTACCATATATGTAATTAAGACAAAGAGATAGAATAATGTATGATACAAAGCAGTTAATTGTAATTGCAAGCACATGCTTGAGGTATTGAAGGTATGCTATATATGAAAGTAAGACAAACAGATTAAACAATAAGAGGCATTCTAAAACAATTGTTACTTGAATTCCCCTGCTCTGTGTGTTAAATGTATGATACAATATGTAATATTTTTGATGTGATTAGACAAAGAGGTAAACTAATGAGAGGTATTTTGAATTAGTGGTTACTTTAATGCTCCTGCTCGAGGCATTGAAGTTTAACTGTATATGTAATTAAAGACAATCTGAAAAAAATGTGAGGCATTAAAAGACAGAAAGATAAAATAATGTGTTTGTTTTAAAAATGGTTAATTAAATGCACGTGCTCGAGTTATTGAAGTCATACAATATATATTTATATAAATTAAGACAAACAGATAAAAGATGAGAGCCAATTTAAAAGATTAGTTACTTCACTGCATGTGTTTGAGATATATATATATATATATATATATATATATTATTCAGACAAACAGATGAGATAATGAGAGGTATTCTAAATGAATGGTTACATTAATGTACTTGCTCGAGGTAAAGAAGTTAAAGTCATATATACATAGTTATAATTAAGACTAACAGAAAATATGATGAGAGGTATTTCAAAGGATCAATTACTTTAATGCAGGTTGATTATTGAAGGTATACTGTATATGTAATTGAGACATACAGATCAAATAATGAGATGTGGCGATATTTGATTCATCAATTTTTGTTTTCTTTGATGGTAATGGGCGGAATCCCTCTCTGTCGGCGGCCGCGCTGCTGCATCCGGTTAGAGCACTTCGGACTCCGCTCATTGTCATTCAAGTCTATATATACTATGCAGTTTGTAATAATTCTCAGTTGTTGAGATAGTGCTATAGTGATATAGTGGATAGACACATTTAAAGTTGGAAACTGGATTTACTTGTGACTTGTATTTTACGTTACACTAGTGGCAGCGTCATTGTGATATTAACTTATCTAATGAGATTGACAAATCCCGATTTTAAAGTAAACTGTAAGTACAATTTTATTATCAAACTCAATGTATAGTCAAGGGAGATTTCCATGTGTCAAGTACTCCAAAATTGGACAGATGCTTGAATAATAATACATGCACCCAGGTTGCTGAGAATGATTCAGGAATTGTAAACTCACAAGTAGTTTTCCTTCCAGACCTTTCCACAGCGACGGATGCAATAGTAAGCACGCCATTCACTCCTGTTTCGGAGCATGTCGACGCTGAAATGGCTACAACGCCACGTGCAGGTACCGCCTCTCACTCCTGACTACCAAAGGGCAACTGTAAAACCAACCAATTTATGAGTATGTCATAAATGAATAAATTCTTATTAAATTCATTTAAGGTCTTAATATGACTACACGTTCTAGATTAACTAATTGATTAATAGCTTTATGCCAAATGATATATTGAACGGGGCATTTCTTTCTTTTTAATTAGGGAAAAATAACAGGGATATTGTTCTGTTTTTATTTTTCGAAAAGTCCCAGTTATAAATACTAAACATGAAACTTTATTGTTATCTTCAGGTTTTATATATTGATTTTAGGCAATGAAACACTTCTACTATAAAAGCTTGTATTGAACGATTTTGAACATGTGTTGTATATCAATGATATCTGAGAAATATATACAAATTATTGCAATCGATATTGTTTTTTTTTAACAAGCCAAGCTTTTCATAATATTTCTTTCTTTCGGTAGATTGTGTGGATAACGTGACAGTATATACAATTTATGGATAAACTAAAATGATTCAAAAGGGTTGTTCACATGATATTTTAGCCGAAAATTCAAGTCTGTGCAATACGCAGGTAGTTTTATTTGCTTTGAAAACGGAAATACATATACATATGTAGTTGTTTAAAGGTGTTTTGATTCCAAATATGCATTTGGATATATTAAAACTAACAACTAAATGGATTATACTGAAAGAATTGCGGATATGTAGAGTTATAGTTGAGTAATAATAATTAAGATGAAGGTGTATAATATTTTGTAGGATGTCACATAGCTTACAGTACTGTTTCCCAAACTTATTTATCTTATACTACATCATGCCCAGTCACACTGAAAAATAAACTTTACATTAGGTTACGATACGTTGTCGTGGTTAATCACGGGACACCCCGGTAGTGCAACAGTCGCATATGACATATAGCTTGACTACTTGCACGGTCAGACAGGAAAAAATTCCTATTGACTTTTGATATGCAAGTGCGGCCTTGTCCTTTAAGCTAGGGTGCTGGGTGTTGCGCACGATACGTCGTCTCATCATGGGGAATATTTATGTCAAGTAAAATTGTAATCCTTTGATAGATAACAGAGTTCTGGACCGGACACGAAACATACCCTGTTCATGACATGTTGACATATGACTGCCAAGTATGACCTTAACCTTTGAGCTAGGGGTCTGAAAGTTATGTCTGACACATCGTCTTATAATAAGGTACATTTATACATTAAATAAATAAAAACAGATAAAATCATGGGAGGTATATTCTAAATAATGGTTTCTTTAATGCACGTATTTTAGGAGAGCTGTTCCGTTTAATGCAGTGCTCAAGGTATTACAGGTGTACTATATATGTAATTAAGATAAATATAGGGTTAGTGTTAGGGTTAGCGATTTTTTTATAGAATGGTAACCTAAATGCACGTGATCGAGAGGAATTGAGATGATCCTGTATATCTAATCAAGGTAAGGTAATAAAATAATGAAAGATGTTTTAAAAGACCTGTTACCTTTCTTCCTGTTCTCCAGGTATTGAAGGTACGCTATATATGTAATTAGACACATTTTAAGTAAATCGAGACATTTTTGAAGAATGCTTCCCATAATTTATGTGCTCTATGTTTTGAAGGTATACTGTATATATAACAAAGACTAACAGATAAAATAATGAGAGACATTTTAAAAGAACAGGTTCTTTAATGCATGCTCGAGGTAATGATGGTATATTACATGTATAACAATAAGAGAAAATAATGAGAGACATTTTGTAAGGAAGTTTAACATAATGTATGTGCTGGTGTTAATGGTGGTATCAATATATACAATTAAGACAAGCTAATAAGATAATGAGAGCTATTTTAAAGGAATGATTCCTTTAATGCGCGTGCTCGACGTATTGAAGGTATGCTACATACGTTAGTAAGATAAACGGAACAGAATATAGCGAGGCATTTTAAAATAATGATTACATTTATGCACGTGCTTGAGGTATTGAAGGTATGATATGTGTGCGATTAAGACAAAAACATATAATAATAAGATATATTTTAAAAAGTGGTCAGTTAATGAACGTTCTCGTGGTATTGAATCATAATATTGATGTGATTAACACTAATATGAAAAATAATGATAGGTATTTCAAAAGATTGCTTACTATAACGCACGTGCTCGAACTATATGTGTAATTGAAACAAAATAGATAAAATGAGAACTTTTAAGAAAACAGTTCAGTTGAAACAAGATATAGAATTAACACGAATTGATAAAACTGTATGTGTTATTAAGACAGTCAGAAATGATAAGGAGAAGTGTTTTATTTTTTTTTAAAAATGGTTACATTAACGTACATGCCTGATATACTGAAGTATACTGTGTCATAAAAATAGAGAGGTGATTTAAAAGACAGGTTGCTTTAATGCACGAGCTAAAGCTATTAAAGTTATACTATATATGTTATAAAGACAAACAGATAGAATACATGGTGTCATTTAAAAAAATATTTCTTTAAATGCACATGCTCAAGGTATTGAAGTTATGCTGTATATGAAATTTAGAGAATTAAACGAAATAGTGTGAGGTATTTTTAATGCACGTGCCTGATGTGGTGTACATGTACTGTTTATGGATTCAAAACAACGGATAAAATAACGAGAGATATTTTATAAGAATGGTTCCTTTAATGCACGTGCTTAAGTAAAAAAAAAAAAAGATAATGATGGGTAATACACAAAGAGACTTAATGCACATGCTCGTGGTATTGAATTCATACTAGTATGTATGTAATCTAAAAAACATAAAATATTGAAATAATGAAAACATTTGTAAAATAAAAACAGTTCCTTTAATGCAAACAATTTTTGAGTCACAAATAAATAAATTTTATTCATTTCATTTAACGCCTTAATATGACTACACGCTCTAGATTAACTATTTAATTTATAACTATATGTCAAATAATATGTTGCACGGGGTCGTTTTTCTTCGTTACTCTTTATGAAGAGTCTATAAGATCGATGTTTTTCTTGTTCTCTTTTTTTCAAACAGACACACATATTAAATACCAATATGCAATATAAGTATCATTTTCAGGTTTTATATTTTGATTTTTAAGCAAAAGAAAAAAAAAGAAACAAAAAAAACACATCTACGATCAAAGTTTTTGTTGAGCGATATTAAACAGGTAGACAATAATATCTGAGAACTATATATTATTGCAATAATATTATTAGTTTAATAATCTACTACAAGCATATCTTTCTTTTGGTAAAATGAAAGCAGAGACATTATATTTTAGCGGAATATTCGAATTCTGTGCAAGATACAAATTGTTTTATTTGTTTAAAATAAGGATAAAGAAATATACATATAATTGTTTTAAAAGCGTTTCGATTCGAAATTTGTGTTTGGATATATCAACACTAATAATCAAATATATTATGTTGAAAGAAATGTGGATATGCAAATAACAGGTCAATTTCTCTCATGGGAACAAAAGAAACTCCTGCAAACGAAAAATGTTTGCCATGTTTGAAGAAATTTCATGGTGAAAGGATTTAAATTTGTGATTTTAGTCTACTTTTTTAAATTCATTTTTGTAGACTAAGTGTTCTAGGGCATATTTGGATATATATCATTCTGTTGGAAATATTTTGTGTGTTGTATAAATATTGGACTAAATGTTTTGTTACAACCAATATTCCTGTAAATTCTAATGTGTTGGGTTATATTTTTCATTGTTTTTTTGACGTGTTTAAAAATTAGATGGAATATTGTGTACAGTTAATTCTATTTTTGATTAATTAATGTGAATTCACGAAATGTGTTTTGTTTTATTTCTCGTGAAAACAGCGTTAATATACAGAAAGGAAATAACATACAATCTGACAACGATGAGGGCCCACTAATCGACAGAGCAGCTCACCACACCAAACACCTTGCGCGTTGGGCATCTTGAAAAACTATTTACCTGATAGAATGGCTAAACTCCAGCGGCAAGATCCCGATATATCTGCTGTTTTTAAATGGCTTAGGACTGAGAGCAAGAGGACATCCTGTAAAAACATCCTGTAAAAACAACAACACAAGTGTCCGGTCAGACTTTACTTAGTTATCAGAAAAAAGAAATGACATTTTACTTGAAATTCTCATATGAGTTTTGTCTCAGAATGCTAAAACAAGGATTGTACATCATGACAGGTTTAAACTGTACAGCTAGAATTTTGTGCCAGATTGATGTATTAGGGACAGAGTTATCGGGCAAATTATACAGGGTATGTTACGAAAAAACAGACAGACAAATATTTGGACGATAAATAAATCTAGGCATTCTGATAACTGTGAATTGGTAAATTTAAATGCTTATATCATTTAAATAGAAAAAATGGCACCAGGAGATAGAGTGGTATATAAAAAATTAAATGCACTTGCTCGATGTATTGAGGTCATACTATATATTTATATAATTAAGACAAACAGATGAAATAATGAGAAGATTGATCAACTTGCGGGCCCTTTAATGCACGTGCTCGAGGTATTAGTAAATTATTTTGTACTGAAGACAAACTAATAAAGTAATAAGAGGCATTTAAAAGCAAAATGGTTACTTTAATGCACATGCTCGAGGTACTGGAGGTGTGATATATATTTAATTAAGACAGATACAGTAATAGGCGGCACTTTAAAAGAATGTTTCCTTTGATTCCTTTGATACACGTGCTCGAGTTATTAAACGTACGCTATATATGTGAGAAAAAAAAGAACAACATATTGAGAGGTATTATAAAAGGATCGTTACTTTAATGCACGTGCTCGAGGAACTTAAGTTATAAGATATATTTAATTAAGAAATAAATATGAATTTGAGAGTGGTATATTAAAAGAATATAAACTTTAATGCACGAGCTCGAGGTATTAAAGTCATACTGTATATTTATATAATTAAGATGAACAGATGAAATAATGAGAAGATTTATCATCTGACGGTTGCTTTAATGACCGTGCGCGAGGTATAGGAGGTATGCTTTATAATTTTGTACTGAAGACACACTAATAAAAATATAATAGGCGTTTTAAAAGAATGACTACTTTGATGCACGTATGCTAAATGTGTAATGATAAAAAAAGAACAAAATATCAAGAAGTATTATAAAAGGAGCTTTTCTTTAATGCACGTGCTCGTGGAACTAAAGTTAAGACCAATAATAAAATTAAAATTGGTATAGTAAAAGAATTATAACTTAAATGGTGCTAGGGGTATAAAGGTCATACTATAAATATATTAATAATAACAAGGAACCAGGAACGGGAACAAAAAATCATAAAATTATAAAATGACTTCACACGCTCGCTTAGATTTTAGGTAAACAAATTATGCTATATATGTAATAAAAGCAAATAGAGATAGTAATAAGAGTTATTTTCAAAGAAATCATTTATATTAACCTGTGCGAGATATTAATGTCATTCTATATATGTTGTTAGAATGACCAGAAATAATAATGAGAGGCATTTTAATAGAATGATTACATTAATGCACGTACGCGAGGTATTGAATTTACATTATATATGTTTATGTATAGGGCGGCTTGACACATAAAGTATGTGCTCTTCACCACTGTACCTATGAGTCGTGCAACATCAAGTTGTAATAATGAAATGAATGAACTAGCACGCAGAAAAGTGCCATTCAAATATTCCATATGAAAATGCAAACACAACTAGCCGTGTCCAACTGTATAAGAACATTTTGGTTAATTCCGACTAGATACTGAAATAGTTTAATACAATAATTTAGCACAACCATTCTAAAGCATCAAATACCACCACAATCCGATAATGTTACAATATGTAATTAATTCAGAATTAACAGTTCTATCAATTCAGTATTCAATATAATATTCAAAATTTATTAAATTATAAAGGTGGGGGTTTACATACAGCGATCTGCATATATTTAAAGTATTGAAATTAATATTTAAAGTAGCAGTTCTAAGGCAGTGAGTTTCATATATTTTTAAAGTATTAATTGAATAGGAAACAAAAATAAAGCAAAATAATGTGTCATGCATCCTTAGCCAGCACTACAGACACTATCTTTCGGTTCAGCCTGTGCTGGAAAAAAGACCCAAGAATATATGACATTATACATTCCTTGTGAAAATGTAGTGGCGCCTTAAACATGTTTTACTCAGCTGAAACACTCGGCACTCTAATGTCACACATTCAAAATGCAATCAGCACAACAGACATTACTGACTAAGGAGAAGACACAAACAAAGGATAATGGAATATTTAATGTCGTTATATTTATATGTCTTGTTGTATTGCGTCATAGGTCTCAGACCTTCTGAATATAAATAAAGAAACTTGTAAACTTATAAAACTTTTAATACAAACATATGAAATAATGATAGGTATTCTAGTGTCGAGCTCAATGTATTGAAGTTATACTATATATGTGATGAAGACAAAAGGAATAAATGGAAGCATTTCAAAAGAATGGTGTCTTATATGAACATGCTCTAGACATTGAAGTTAAAATGTATATTTCGCAATTAAGAGAGACAGCTGATACAGTGTGTGGTACTTTAAAGAATGATTCCTTTAATGCACGTGCTGGATACGTTGCATGTGCAGTATGAATGTTTTAAAAACATAGTAATATAACAATGTTAGGTAGTTTAAAAGTATAGCTCCTTTAATGCAAGTGCTCGAGTATTGGATACATACTGTTGAAGTGATAAAGAAAAACAGATAAAATAATGACAGATAATAGAGAATGGTCGCTATAATGCACGTGCTCAATGTATTGAATTCATACTATATATATAATAAGAAAAAACAGATTAAATTAATCAGAGCTTTAAAATGTTCCTTAAATACACGTGCTTAAGATATTGGAGTTTTCAAAACAAACGGATGAGATAATGAGAGATATTTAAAAGTAATCTTTATTTTTGCATGTATACTATATCTGTAATAAAGACAAACAGATGAAAAAGTGTAAGGTAACTTAATACACTGTTTCCTTTAATGCACGTGCTGGAGGAATTGCAGGTGTGATATATATGTTTTCAAGACAATCGGTTATGCGTTTTAAAAGAGTTGTCCATTTCATGCGGTTTCAAATAATGGTCAAATGCCCGCAATTGACTTTGATGCACGTGCCCGAGGTATTTTCAAAAGATCGAACACATGCATTAAAGTAGCCATTTTTTAATTACCTATCATCCTATCATTATATTTTCTGTTTTTCATCATTACATATTTTATTATACATTCAAAGTGTCGTGCACGTACATGAACGTAACGATTTTTTCAAAGTACCTCTGATTAATTTATTTGATTTTCTTAATTATATCAATTGTATTAGGGTAAGGGTTTAGGGTTAGGGTAAGGTTGTTTATGCTTAATATGTAATTAAGAAAAAAAAAAAACAGATAAAATAATGAGAACTTAAAAAACCAGTTCCTGAAATGCACGTGCTGAGATATTGAACGTTTTCTATATATGTAATTGCACAAACTGTTATACACGTGCTTATGGTCTTGAGGTTATGCTCTCTATGTAATCTAAAGAAATGAATAAGATATTAAGAGGTGTTTTCAAAGAATAGTTACTTTATTGAACCTGCACGAGGTGTTGAAAGTACGCTATAATTATAGTTATTAAGACAATCAGAAATCATAATGAGATGCATTTTAAAAGAATAGATTAACTTATTAGTTAATACAAATAACATGTTGCACGTGGTCGTTTTACTTCGTTATTCTAAATGAAGAGTCTTTCATTTGGAGAAAATAAAATGGATGTTTTTCTTGTTGATTTCTCGAACAGACACAAATATGAAATATCAATATGCAAAATATGTATCATTTTCATGTTCTATATTTTTGTTTTTAAGTAAGAAAACAAATCTACTAACAAAGTTTGCTTTGAGCGATGTTGAAAATGTATATCAAACAGGCAGACAATAGTATCTGAGAAATATATATTATTGCAATCGATATTGTTAGTTTAACAATCTACTTCAAACATATCTTTCTTTTATTAACATGGGCGCTTAAAGTTACACCATTACAACACAGTTTCGGGATATAATGAAATAATTCAGTAGAGTCATTATATTTTAGCGGACTATTCGAATTCTGTGCAAAATACAAATTGTTTTATTTGTTTAAAAATAAGGATAAACAAATATACATAGAATTGATTTAAAAGCGTTTTGATTCAAAATATGTGTTTTGATATATAAACAATAATAATCAAATATATTATTTCAATTTCTGTCAACAGGTTTTGGGAACAAAAGAATCTCCTGCAAACATTTTAGATGAATTTTTGAAGAGATTTTATGGTGAGAGGATGTAAATTTGTGTTTATTAAGAACTTTTATTGGAAGTCTACTTTTTAAATTCTTTCTTGTGGATTAAGTGTTCTAGGGCATATTTGGATATCCATCATTCTATTGGAATATATTTTGTGTGTTGTATAAAAATCGGATGAAATATTGTGTTATACCCAATATTCCTATGAATTCTAATGTGTTGGAATAATTTTTTTATTGTTTTTGTTTACGTGTTTAGAAATGGATGGAATATTGTGTTACACCCAATATTCCTGTGGTGAATTCTAATTTGTTGGAATATATTTTTCATTGCATTTGTTTACGTGTTCAAAAATTGGATGGAATATTGTGTACACCCGATATTCCCAATGAATTCTACTTTGGATTAATTAATGCGTATTCACAAAATTGGATATAAAGTGTTCTTATTATTCTGAAATTTTCCTTCCATATATCATTTGAAAACATTTAAGAAATATTTGGATATATCAACACTAATAAACAAATATATATTATGCGGATATAAATGCGGATATATAGAGTTATAGGTGAGTAATAATAATTAAAATATTCTTAAAGTTGGAGTATGTTATTTCAGCATTGTTCTTGGAGAGACATTATAAGAAACTGAATAATTTGATTATGCAAGTCAATGTATTAATTTTAATGCCGCACTTGACGACAATCAGCTGAAGCTCCATACCCTTTATTGGATCCTTTAACTTCACAAAACTCCATATAAAGCTTGATTCATTGCAAATCCAACCTTATCCTCTACATAAAATCATTTCTCTACTTTTGATTTCCTGTCTTACTGCAATAAAAGACCACGTACAGAGTATTGCTCCGAGGTATATGATAACTCGGATGTTTTGGTCAATCAAGAACTCTGGAGATGTTAACAAAAAGCTAATAAACAAACACTTCAAATGTTCGAGTATAAGTACTTTTTCACTCTTATTACTGACTTACCACATATTTATTTTAAGAAAACTGGTAGGTTTCAAGAGAAAACGTTAAATAACTGGCATGCAATGAAACTAGAGCATTAATATCTAACAGTAAATCTAAGAGATACAATCTTTGAAGTTGAGATCAGGTTGGTGAAGCTCTAAAGTTTCTATTAGATAACATATTTATCAAGTTTGGCAATTGAACGTACAGACAAATAATTGGTATATCATGGGAACCAACTGCGCCCCACGCATTGCTGATTTGTTTTTATGCTTTTATGAACGAGATTTCAAGTTTAGTTTATCCACTGAGACACAATGTGAAATTGATGAAGCTTTTAATGGAACCTCAAGGTATCTTTATGATATTTTGAATATAGACAATCTATATTTTTCAGAAATGGTGAAACACATTTACCCAAAAGAGATACAGCTTAACATTGTACTTCAGATTTAGAAGCGTCATTGTTTTATTTAAATTTAACAATTGTGAATAATAATCTAAAACGAAAATATATGATAAAAGAGACGATTTTAATTTTGACATTGTCAACTTCCCCCACCTTGATGGAAGTGTCCCTCGAGCAACATCATGCGGTGTCTATATTTCACATCTTTTTCGTTTTTCAAGATCTTGCTCAAAGACAGAGGATTTTAATGATAGATTTTTCATATCAACAAAATATTATTACAACAGGGTTACCGTCATCATAAGCTATGGAAAGCTTTCAGTAAATTTTACTACAAATCGTCCGAGAAAAATATGATATTAACCTAAAAACACTTTTAAAACTTACTTACACACCCGGAATACTATGGAGATGTAGTGTATAAAATTCGGAAAACTAAACATAGTCCTTATTTTATTCAGATATTTGTCAAATGTGTTAAAAAGTTCCTCAAAAGAGGATACAATTCGAGAATCGTGAAGCACAGTGCATGTTATTTATTGACCCCTCTACAGTTAATCGCTACGCTTTCCTATTTGATGGTGCGATGACAAATAAATTGTAAGACTTTATTATGCTCTTCTCATAAATTCTACATAAAAGGAACGGACTGAGGGGAATTTTGTCTTGCAGCTTTCATAGTCGTGACTTTAAAAGTTAGGCTCTTGGTGCTCTGTCTTCAGACAAGTGGTTGAGTACAGTGGTGTAATTATTCTTTAGATTTACCTTAACTTTATGTTTTGAAAAATATGATTTAGTATTTTTCGCTAGTGTTAGAGCCTTTCTCAGCAGCGGGATTTTATTTACATTGTATTGTCTAACTTGTTGAAAAAGGGTAAGTGCGAGGTTGGCATGCCCTAAACGCGTTTAAACCCCAGTTTTGTATAAAGGTTACTGACTATTCCAAGGCGGTGCCCCTATTTTCAACTGTTTTTCTGTCTGTCTTGTATTTTGTGTTGCTTATGTTGTTTTGTTTGTTGTTAGCGTTTTTCTTCACCTTCTCCTTACTCCAGCTATCACCCCCATCCATTCCCCTTGCAATGGCGCTACCTTGTTTTGGCATCCCCTCCCACTTTACCATGAGTAAGTTTTCGTATCCCCCTTTATCTTGTCTGCCGGAATCCTAAGGCGGTAAACGATTGTTTTTCCTGCTTATATGTGTGCGTGTGTATACTTGTATGTCTTGGGCGGTGCCCTACAGTGTTGTTGTATCTTATTTGTCTGTTTATCTATTTTAGTGAGTTGGGTGTGGCTATGTGTGTTTATCTTTGATACATGTCTGTGCTAATATGGTTTACGTTGTAGTGTAACTATTCAATGAACGTAGTATTCCCTTTGTATATTTATCCTTGTTCTACTTTCCCATTCAACCTCCTCACCCACCCCACCCCTTTCTACCCCTTACCTCTTCCTCCCCTCGATCTATATTTCTTATAAAATATGAATGTACTTGTTTGATTTTTGAAGCAACCAGTCTATAATATTTTTCCGTTACAACTTCTTTTTTTGTGGGCCTACTTTGCAAATGCGTGGATCTAAGGCTGTGTTTTAGTGCTAGAGTTATTTTAGGTATAATATATATGTAATAAAGACAAACACATAAAATAATAAGATATATTTCATAAGAATGGTTAGTTTAATGAACTTGTTCGAGGTATTGATGCCATACTATATAATTAGTTAATTGAGACAGATAAATAATGGGAGGCATTTAATGGTTAAATTAATGCACGTGATCAAGGTATTAAGGTATCCTGTAAATGTAATTAAGACAAAGAGATACAAATGAGAGATATTTAAAAAAAATGATTACTATGATACACTTGCTCGCAATATAATAAAAACAAATAAGATAATTCAAGAAATTTTGAAAGAAAGATAGATAGGCAGATTTATTTTAGTATATCACAGACATACATATATGGTTAAAACAAACATAATGCATACATAATATATACAAATTGTTAGATGCATAAAAAAGTTTTGAACCATGTTATGCACATCAATACCAAGGATAACACAAGATAGGGAAAAGTGTTTCTCCCTTATTTCTATTGTGTTCCTTGTCATTGATGGCAAAACATAAATAGACACGATTATTTAAATATGGAAAGACTCAATGGTATCGCACTTATATAATATCACATACCTAGCTTACAACAATAAAATCATAAAAATAATGAGCAGCATGGTAATCATCTCATAAAAATGACTAGAAATTAAAAGTAAAGTACTGACTTAATACATCTGAGCATTTAAACAATTTGAGTCAACAAGTGATTTTGACAGCTGTATTAAACTGTTTAAAAGCTGTAATGCTGCGTATTTGGTGGGGCAACTTATTCCAAAGGGCACAGCCCTGATATGCAAACGACTTCTCACCAAACCATTTAACTTTAGGAAGACAGAAACAGCCACTGTCACTAAAATTTAACTTAAATGAATCAGACTAGGGACAGACAGTTACTCTAAAACGTGTGTTATGGCTATGCATGGAGTAAACAGGGTTAAAATGTTCTCCAAAATATTCCGGTGCCATACCTGATTTAACCTTAAAAGTCATGACACAATATAATTTGGTCAACCTTTTTTCAACTGGCAACCATTTTAAATACCGGTATTTGAACTGGTCTAGACCTATATGAGCCACTGGATTTATTTTCAAAACAAATCTGATCAGTTACGTTTTGGTTGTCTGAAATTGATTGGTTAGATATTGTATCAGACCCTGATTCCAGAAGGAACAGGCGTAGTCAAAGTGACACTGAATAAGAGAAATAACCAATAACTTTCTGGTATGCTGTGTAAAAAATCACATTTTCTGTTTGAAAACTTTACTAATTACTAACCTAGCCATAGACTCACCAGTCAAGCTTTGGTCCAAAGTGACACCAAGATACTTGACAGACTGAACTGCATCTATGGCCTTACCATAGCAAGTTATATTCATATTGGGTTGAGTCCTTAGTTTGGGTTTAGATCCAAAAATGGACTATGTTTAGCCTAAATGCAAAGATAACGTGTTACCTATAAAATAAAAAAAAAACAACAAACATATAAAACCACAGGTCGCCCAACACGACATAAACGAAAATGTTGCAGGCTTGGTTTGATGTAGCCTGTTCACAAACGGTAGTAGATATAAGCCACTCACTGACTGTTTCCAGTTCTCTGGTAAGAGCAGACTCAATTTGACCTTTGCTTTTACCTGTTTCCAGTATGCCAGTGTCATCAGCATGAAATAGCAGTTTATGTTTTACCACTGCCGATATTTCATTTACAATAGATTAAAAATAAAGGTATGAAAGTATAGACCCATGTGAAACTAGAAAAAAGAAGTTAAAATAACTGATACATCAACCATTTGATGTCTGTCACACAGATAGGATCTAAGTCATCTAATGGCATCATCACTTAACCCAAGGGATTCTAATCTCATTAATAGAATAACATGGTCAACAGTGCAAAAACCCTATGCAGATAAAAAATTACCATTCCTATCATGACCCTTATCCATTTGGAAACGTATAAAGATGGATGGATGTATGAGACATGTATCAGTCGGAAAACCTTTCCTAAAGCCAGACTGAAAACGATAAAGCAAATTCTTATCATTAAGATAAGCTTCAAGTTGGTCATATATTACCTTTTCAAAAAAATTGAAATGATACTTAAAATTGACACTGGGCGATAGTTGCCTATCTGTTTTGACATTTTTCTTAAATAATGAACAACCTGGACAGACGTAAGATCATCTGGCACTACACCTTGAATAATTGACAAATTAATAACATGAGTAAGAGGACTTGCTATAATAGAGACACTCTGTCGAACAAATCGAGCTGGTATTTGGTCTAAGCATTAGCTTCATTGGCACTTAGCTTATCTAAATATTTTAAAACATTGTTTGCAGAAACAGCTGAAAAGGTATAACTATTAAGTTGAACACCTTTATTGCTTTAAAAACTTGAAATAAATTTCTTCCCATACTTATTATAGCACTGTGGAAGTTTCTCAACAAGCTTAGAAGCAACAGTTGTGTAAAATGTATTTAATTTAAATATTTCAGCTACTTTAGTTTTTCAATAAAATCTGTAAAAAGATCCTTTGAAAGCAAAGAATACAACCAAGAAGAATAATAGCAGACTCAGTTTGATTGAGTATGTTCATGAGAGGCAATGAAATGTATAACACCTCTCACGCCTCCTAGCACCGGCTTAAGCGAAACTCTATTACACGTATGTTGAATTCACTCCATGATCCCAAAGGACCAGAAAAATTACCAACACTGAATCCAAGTACCGGGAGACTTTTTACAGCCGCCACACGGCACTTAAATATTGCTGTTGTAATAGTTAATAGATATGTCAAAACAGATTTCGACTTCCACTTTCAAACCTATGTTATTAGAAACAGACTGTCCTTTCTTGGAAAGGAGACGAAGATATTTCATAGTCTTCCACAGAGCTTTTGAGTCAGACTTATTTTCTTTAAGCTGATTACTGAAATATTTCTATTTGGCCTTATCAATAAAAGACTGAACTTTATTTCTTAGCAACTTAAAATGAGCAAAATTTTCATCACACCTATTTGTCTTAAAAAAAGGACATCGGACATTATGCTAGGAGATTTTTGCCCAAATATCAATGCTATTTCCTATGACTGTACAATTGTGATAACGTTTTCTGAATGCTTCAAATTGCATAAGTTCATATTCCTATCGACTGAAAAATTTTTATACCCGTTTTTCTTGAAATTCGAACAGTTTGTGACTAAGGATCTATTTTTGAAAATTTTAAAATGATATCTTTAGTACATCAATATATACTTGAGATCTATTTAACATGTTTTAAAAATACCTTACCATGCAGATTATCAGCCATTAAAGTTTGAAAAAATAATGAAAGTCAAAAACTGTGAACAAAACTTTGGTCAGATAACTGTACTTCGTCTTTCACCCGAGTGCCTGATACTGACGCATTGATCATAGCCTATTGTTTGTTTTCTATGCCACTGTAGCTATACTGTATATACACATGTACAATACTGACCGAGTATTATGTGGAGGGTTATTTATTTAATACATGCAGTGGTGTAGCTGGCCTTTTTCACTTGTAGCGGAGGGGTGTAGGAGACTGCCTAGGCCACTGTGGGTTCAGGGGTGCCTGCGTTTAAGCATTTTATGACACATTTGGAAACATTTTAGATGCATAGTTTGCTCTTTTCAAGGTCCCTTAATATTGCAATTTTGGTATGTTTAGTTTTTTAGTTTCCAAAATTATCTGTAGGCACAGTCCTTCTGTGCTTATGTAATAGCGTCTACGCCAGAGAGTCATGCACATTTACCCTATATTTTAAATGCCTAGCAAACATTTAAATGTGCTTTTTGTTCCTCAAATACAAAAAAGAATGAAACAACATAACAATCCATGTAGTAAAACATACCGACTGGTCCAGTATATCATTGTAATATCACTTCACTAGCTAGTATCAACATTTATGTAGATATTCTTGGGGTGTCAGTCTTAGTTCTTTGGAGGTCCTTACACGTATTTCGGTAGGCTTCGGAATACGTTTCAGACGTGTGGCTGAATTGGTGTTAATTCTGAGGGTGTCAGTGTTAGTTCTGGAGGCGTCGGTATTAATTCTTGTGGCGTTAGTTTTAGTTGTGGAGGCACCAGGGTCAGTTCAGGAGTTGGTGTCTGGTGTAGTTCTGTTACAGTTTAGGATGCTGGACCCAGTGGTTCTTTGGTTCGAATTAAAGAAAAGGTCGTTTATAAAGGGTAAAAAGGCATTTGCACCACAGTGGCACTATTTGGCACTATTCCCATAGAAGTTCGTCTATATCTGTTTGTCATCTTTAGATTAAAGACACATACATCTATTTTTATATGTCTAAGCCGCGTGATTGGTTTACGATTTGCGATAGACGTAGTTGTCTAAATCCGGATGACACTCAATCGACGGACTTAGATTGTCAAGGACCAACAGACCTAATTGAAAAATTCACAAGATATACGTATCTGATAGAATCAGTCTGCTCTCAAACTTGATTTTCTATGTCCGCTGTTTATTTATTATAGTGTTTTCTATGCTTGAAATATTTACAAAAAATGAATAAAGCTGTAGATATTTAAGGTTTAAGAAACACATGCATTAAGTGTCAAAATATTTTATGTAAAATTCATTTGCTGACACCCTGTATGTAGCTTTTTTCAATTTTTAACACTCCTCTCCCCCCCACCATGACCAAGTACCATTTTTGTAGCATACGTTTATAAGAATTACTTACAAAGGCATGTGGAATATTTTGTTGCGTCACTGGGGGAAATATGTTTAAAACGTAAAAATGATTAAAGTTCATATTTCAATAGAAATGAGAATGAGAAATGTCTACAGAGTCTTCTTTTTTGTTCACAAACTTGTAACATTTAGTCGAATATATCAAGAAATGGTATTTAACTATCTTAACTATGCAATTTCAGAAGTCTAGCACTAGGTCAGGTTTTACTTAATTGGATAGGCAATCGGAATAGGAAAATGTCCGAGGTCCTTATAAGCTTTATCTCTATCATCAATAGATTGTAAGATTTCAGAATTGAACCAAGGCTCAGTACGCTGTTTGAACGAACTTGTTTGACTGGAGCAATATTATTCAAAACTGGCTTAGAAATTAATTTAAACTATTCTAATCATCTACAACAATGCCACCGATGATAACTTGAATCCAGTCAGCATTTAATAAACATTGTTGAAAGGCTTCTCTATTATAGTAATGAACAAGTTTTCACTGTATTGTGTTTACCAATAATTTTTTTAGAAACATTTCTAGTAAAGAAAATCATTTGATGATCACTGATACACATGTCAGCAACATCACTCTGTGAAATTCTTTCAGTGTCTTACACAAATATAAAATCAATCGTTGAGCACACTGACGTTGAAATTCTAGTAAACACATTTATCAACTGGGATAAATTGAATATTTCCATAAATGCATTGATTTTTTAAGAGCACAATATTCTAAGCTGGACTAAATTGTATTAAAGTCTCCAAGTAGAATATGTTCAAACTCATTAAAGTGACTAGAAGAAGAATACACAGTTTCTAGAAATTTATAGAAATTTAACTGTTTCGAAGGTCTGTATACAACATCACAAATAATCAGCAGCAAGTTCTCGATATGTCTGCTGTTTTTAAACGGCTTAGGTCTGACAACAAGAGATCATCAATTGGCATTTTTGCGGGCTATTCTCCTGCTGTGAGAAATACGTGGCCAAGATTTTTAAGAAAGGAGATATTACTATCGCTTCATGACTCAAATACTGGTGCTCTCTTGGGAGTGGACAGGTGTAAGTCATAGCTGAGACAGAAATTTACGAAGTACAAAACTCGGATACTACTGAGATAATGTCTTAAGTTATATTGTATAATATCTAGAAACCTTTCGTAATTAAATACTGGTTTTATATTATTGTAAAGATTTAACACAGAACTATTTTGCTTATCAGCTTACCTAATCTTTGAATGAAACTTGCAACCAGACTTTTTTTTTAAATACCATAATAAACATTTCACTAGAAATACTTTGCGGATATTCCAAGACATAATTGAATCCATAATCAAATAAAAAGTATTTAACATTTGTCATCCAATTACGTTTTCCATTAATACAATCAATGAATGTCTTTTTATACACTTTAGTTAAAATAATATTTACAGAATTCATTTTGAATTTTTGAACCAATACATGTACAAAAGGTATCGAGTAAGTTCCCCATAAACTGCTGCATTGAAAGTATTCATTCTGCAGTTAAGTATTGTCTTACAAAATTTAAGATGAATTCTTTCTATTTCTTTAGATATACTACTACCCCAAATTTTTGATGCAGAATTTAAAATAGACACTGCAAAGGAATCAAACAGCTGGCAAAGTAATTTTGGTTTGAGTATAAACTTAGAACAATTACAAAATAAAATATCTAATACTTTCAAGGCCTTGCCAACTAAATATTGTTGTTTAAATGCAAAGTTCTTGTATAGTTAAAAACCGTTCCAAGATAATTGAAATTATTTACAATTTCAAGTTTGCTACAATTATACAAAAATTCCTCAGTATTTGATAAACCACCTCATTTTTGAAACACCATTACTTTAGTCTTTTCTACATTAACTTCTAGACTCCATTCTTTACAATATACACTCAACAATTTTAACATTTCATTAATTTCTTTCACTGAAATTCCAAGAATAACCACATCATTTCAGAACGTAACAGTTTTAAAACAGTATCGTTAATTTTCAGACCATAGTTTGTATCTTGTTGCAAAAAATGTTCTAAGTCATCAATGAAAAGGGAGAATTAAACAGATGAAATTACCTCCCCTTGACTCAGCCCTACAGCACATTCGAAAAAAACCCCAGAACAACTATTACATGGCTTTACAAATGATTTAACTTTTCCGTACATAATAATCTGGAGTAATTTACCTCTTAAACCACATCTATACAACTTTAACCATAGAGCGTTTCTATAAATAGAATCAAAAGCCCTTTTCAGGTCAACAAAACACAAAATAGACGCTTGTTTTCGTGTATATATTTTGAACTAATGTTGACAAAGTAACCAATGCGTCAATGGTAGTTTTTTCTTCTCTAAAACAAAACAGAGCGTCTGCCAATATGTTATGTTCTTCAAAATAATCCATAATTCTTTATTTAAAACAGTTGTAAATAATGTTGACATACAGCTCACCTTTTATATTTATTGGCATAATAAAAACTTGACTCCACTGTTCAGGAAAAAATCCACTATCAAGGATATAATTAAATATATCACAAAGGTGTTAGGCTAAAATATCAACTGATTCTATAAAATACTCATTTAACAAAAAAAAAAATCGTTTCCCGGTGAATTAATTGCTTTTAAAGATTTTACGGCATTCAAAATGTTATCAAAAGTGATAGGTCCGTCTAGAATTCCATTTGCATTTTCAAACGAATTAAAATCATTATTGGATTCAAAATTCTCAGCTTTTTTGTTTACCATGGTAACAATATCTTTTACTAACTCGTAAAAATATTTGAAAATTGATTCAATTTATATATTATGGGCGGTTTCATTCTGATCTTTAAAATAGTTCCAGAATTCTCTAGGGTTTGTAAATCTAAGTTTCTCTATGCGCGACAGAGTTTTCAATTGAAAACGTTTTCGTTTTTTTCTTAAACATACTCTTACATTGACATTTTAACAAAAATAACTCTTCTCAGTTTACTTCAGTTTTACATCTATTAAACTATGTAGTGCATCAATATAACGTTGTCTTGCTTGAGTGCACCCATAATCTAACCATTCCTAGTTTTTATTTAATAACCGGTTATCTGAAAAAGACCATGCAGCATTCTTTTCAACAAATTTACAAAACAAGGGATTTGCCACACGCTGTATTATGGGCGTAAAATCTAGTTTTAAGCTATCAATCGAAGTCCAGTCATTTAATTTAGCAAGGAATTAAAATCACTCAATTTTCTAATAAGCCCTGAGCGAAAATCATTTTTCAACTCACTTGACCATTTATATGTATTAAATGTTTCTTTCTCTGTACTTGAATGTCCATTTGTGATATTATTACAATATTAGTTAAAATAAACATGACAATGGTCACTCCACTCTGTTAGTTCGTGCATGTTGAAATCACCCAGGCTTGAAAAAGATAATTCTTTTGTTAATAAATAGTCTATTACAGAGCACCCTGTCCTTGAATAAAACGTGAATGTACCGTTATCATGATCATGACAAAGACGACCGTTAACTAGGCTCAATTCAGTATATTTACATAAATCAAGTAGCTAAACAGAGAAATTGTTACATATAATATCGGCGGAGGCCCGTACAACGGGTTTATCAGGAAAATAAAAGCCATGATCGAAATGTTCATTATAATCATCGCACACAATCAAATAATTTCTAGTTCCGACACCATTGTTCCAGTTCCCAATTTTAAATCACTTGTAATAAGTCTGCATTACATTTTATGCAGGCAAATCTTCACTCCAGAGATAGACCTCTCAAAAAACAACAATTTTTTAAAATGAAAAAAAAAAAAAATCCTTACACAGCTTGAGCCATATAACAGTATCCAAATGATTCCGTACAATTTCAACACCATTTCTCAGTGAACTTTTAGACAGCAACACAACCGCTGCACCCTTTTGAACACCGGTGCTGAAAATTTCTATAAAAATTATAGTACTCGTGTACATCAATATTAATTTTGCTATTTTTATTGGCTCACATTTCATATAAGAATATAATATCATACTTTAACAAAATCTATTTTTTTGATACCACTGAGACCATTTATATTCCAAGAAAGACCGCTCAAATCATACCCCTTGATTCCCTACTTAGCATCTGCCCTTTGCGATTTGCCATCATTATGTAATTAATGTAATTAATGTATTATAAGCTAAGCTATCTACGCACTGTGTCCGTTTCTCCTTGCTTCCTTAACCATTGACATTAATCTCTTTCTCTTATCTACAGCACTCTTAGTGAACTGCTCGTGAGCAAAATAGTTTGATTTGTTTAATGATTTTCCATGCTTTTCGTACTAGTTCTCTGTCTTTGAATAATGTAAACTTGGCGACAGTACAGAGTTTGAGATTTCAACCTTCGCCTTCCCCTTCAACTTCTCTTGCGAAGTTAACGTATGAAGTCGAAGTTCGATTAAGATTCCTTGAGATTTCAAACATTAGAATGAACATTACTTCTTTTAATCCGCCCATTCAATTTATCCGTAATTATGATCGTTTTTTTCGTGCATTTTGATACCAATTGTCCAAAAGGGAAGGAATTTTACAAGAGGTTATAAAAATGAAAAAATGAAAATTAAACAAAAAACTTTCAATTAATATAATCATCGCATGGATAACAGAGCGATTACCAAAAAAAAAAAAAAAAAAAAAAAAAAATAATAATAAAAAATAAATAAAAAACAAACAAACAAAAAACCAAAAAAAACCCCGATAAAACAATGTGAACAATGCAAAAACTCGTTAGTGTTGCTCCAAACATTTAGGTTTTATATAAAATTATGTCAGTCCATTGCGGATATCTTTCTTTAGATTTTTTTTGCTATTGTGTGTTTGTTTAATTTGTAATTTATGCAACATTTTGTTTTCTTTTACACTTTGATTAATCTGACCTATTAGATATTGGCACGTAGTTTATCAGACTGAAATGAATTGAAAGTTATAATTAACGTTGTAATGGAAAGAATCGCGTGACGTCCATGGCGTCCACGCGCACGTTGCGACAACAAGTTGGCGTCCTTTTCGCGGAAAATATTAATGCGCGTCAGTTTGATTTGTTTATTGCGTTTTCGGAGATTTTTTTTCCGTATTTTTTCCTGTCTTTCGTGACAGAACGATAATTTAGATATAAATTAATCATTTGATAGTGGATATGTAATAAAAAGGTTATCAAATTTGTATGTGGATATATGCACTCGACAATATTGCGCTACTTTAATGATCATATCAACGTGATAATGACACTCTGTATGACTCTGTATAATGTCAAACTCTCAGACAGCACAATATGATTTTAATATACTATTTTGTAAGTAAAGCATCTGAGGACCCAGGGATTTTGGTAAGAGGGATACCAACATTAGAGAGGGGGTCACCCATTTCAGGTGGGGGGTGGGGTGGGAGGGGGTAGGGGTAGGGTAGGGTCACACCGAGTTTCAAGACCGACTTTCTTTGTAAAATGTAAGAATCAAAGGGGGAATTAACCCACAATGTCCCTGTGCCAGGCTCTGGTTCCGTGCATTTAAAGAATGGAGTTATCCCAGGAAACGTCTCTCATCATGATATCATAGATCTGAAATTGTCTGATACTTCAGAAGAATTTTCCATCTTACTAGTACCATTTTATGTTTATAATTAAAACGCAATTGTCGTAATCAGTGTCCGACAGAAGCAGATTGATTTTATTTGGATGAGAAAATAAAATGTTCCACCAAATGATAATCGCGCGTAATTATTTATTTTTCAAGTAAAATGACTGTCATGGCATGTGCCTCCATCTAGATTTTAGTCTTTGATGCCGAGTATGTGGACAGAGTAGATGTAAAATGAAAGAAGTTTCGACTATCGTGATAACACATCTTCGGACGTTCAAAACTTCACTTCATATGACAAAAAGGCCAATCTGGTATAATAGATACCGCCTGGGGACTCAAATATGCCGTAGAAGTTAAAGTTTGAACAAAATCTCAAAGTTGCTCAAAATCAGTTGATAACTTCATACTTCCAGGTTCAATTCAATGTATTTAGTTAAAATCATTAGCCATACAAAACTTCATTATTCTTATACCTATTGATAGTGTTTCGCATCAAATTTAATCTAATTATATATATGGATAATCAAATAACTTAATAAGCAGAAATCCTGAAACTAAGCTTTTTATTTCGCATAGAAATAAAGAGAAGTCTTAGGCTTATGTGATATTACATGGAAAACTTTAGTAGCAACGTGTGATGTAAATAAAATACACGCATATCGGTGACGTTTTACCCAAAATATATATGAGAGACGTTGAAGGGGAAGGCGAAGTTTGAAATCTCAAACTCTCTATTTTGTCTATCACCTCTGCCTTTATCTCTCATCCTGTGAACACGTTCAAACTTCATCTGTTCAACAAGCATATCAGCAATCTTCATTTTATCCACAAAAAATACGCGTAAAAACACCTCAGTATTCTCATTTTCGCCCTGACTGGCCTCTTTAATATTTCAAAGAATTTAACCGCTTTTGGACATTCAAAATACGGTCATTTACTTTTTTTCCCAAAACACTGCATAATATCAGCAGTCGATGGTCAGCTATAAATTTTAGAACTTGCACCATTCATATTGTTTCTATTCCAATGTGAGACATTTTGTCAGATGTACCGGTCCAATCAGTTTCTGCAGTATCGCCAAAAAAAAACAACAACAAAAACAACCGTCAGTATCGGAATCAGAATTGAAAACGTTTTCCAAGTTCATCACAGCAGTATTATTATCGCTATAAAATAACATTCTTTTAAAATGTTACTTACATAAATCTATCCGACACGATTGTTCCAGTCCCCAACCAAATACATAGTACCCTCATTTTCAAAATCATATATGTCTTTTTATAGCACTTGTAATAAGTCTGCATTACATTTTATGCAGGCAAATCTTCACATGAGAGATAGACCTCTCAAAAAAACAACATTTTTTCAAAATGAAAAAAAATCCTTACACAGCTTGAGCCATATAACAGTATCCAAATGATTCCGTACAATTTCAACACCATTTCTCAGTGAACTTTTAGACAGCAACACAACCGCTGCACCTTTTTGAACACCGGTGATGAAAATTTCTATAAAAATTATAGTACTCGTGTCCATCAATATTAATTTTGCTATTTTTTATTGGCTCACATTTCATATAAGAATATAATATCATACTGTAACAAAATCTAATTTTTTTGATACCACTGAGACCATTTATATTCCAAGAAAGACCGCTCAAATCATACCCCTTGATTCCCTACTTAGCATCTACACTTTGTGATTTGCCATCAATATGTAATTAATGTATTATAAGCTATCCATGCACTGTGTCCGTTTCTCCTTGCTTCCTTAACCATTGACATTAATCTCTATCTCTTATCTGCAGCACTCTTAGGGAACTGCTCGTGAGCAAAATAGTTTGATTTGTTTAATGATTTCCCATGCTTTTCGTACTAGTTCTCTGTCTTTGAATAATGTAAACTTGGCGACAATTTGTCTATCACCTCTTCCTTTATCTCTCATCCTGTGAACACGTTCAAACTTCATCTGTTCAACAAGCTTATTAGCAATCTTCATTTTATCCACAAAAAATACGCGTAAAAACACCTCAGTATTCTCATTTTCGCCCTGACGGGCCTCTTCAATATTTCAAAGAATTTAACCGCTTTTGGACATTCAAAATACGGTCATTTACTGTTTTTCCCAAATACTGCATAATATCAGCATTCGATGGTCAGCTATAAATTTTAGAACTTGCACCATTCATATTGTTTCTATTCCAATGTTGAGACATTTTGTCAGATGTACCGCTCCAATCAGTTACTGCAGTATCGCCAAAAAAAAAACAACAACAAAACAACCGTCAGTATCGGAATCAGAATTGAAAACGTTTTCCAAGTTCATCACAGCAGTATTATTATCGCACTCAAATAACACCGAATTTGTTTCTTTTAAAATGTTACTTACATAAACTATTAGTTGTATTTGTGTTTCGGCCCAATTTTCGTTGACCGCCATTGTTCATTAGACCACTAGCTTTTCTCTTTCCTCTCCTTTTAACTCTATTACTACCTTTTTTTACCTGCCATCTATCCATTACATATTTTATTATTCATTCAAAGTGTCGAGCACGCACATTAACGTAACTATTCTTTCAAAGCACTTCTCATTAATTTATCTGATTGTCTTAATTATATCAATTTTATTAGTTTTAGGGTAAGTGTTAGGGTTAGGGTTTATTGTTAGGATTAGAAGTTAGGGTTAGGGTTATTTATACTTTATATGTAATTAGGGTTAGGGTTTAGGGTTAGGGTTACTGTACTATTGGTGTGATTAAGACAGATAAAATTATGATAGGTAATTCAAAGATTGGTCACTTTAATGCAGGTGCTTGAGGTATTGAATGTATACTTTATATGTAATAAGGACAAATAGACAAATAATGGGAACTTTAAAGCACGTTTTCGAAATTTTCAATGTTTGTTATTATATGTAATTTACACGAACAGGTGAAATAATGAGCGGTAGTTTCAAAAATTTGTTACGTTATTGCACGGGCCCGAGGTATTGAAGCGATGCTATATATGTAATTAAGATAAACAGCTATAGTATTGAGAGCTATTTTAAAAGAATTGCTACTTTAATGCACGTGCTCGAGATTTGAATTTATTCAGTTGACAGGATTAAGACAAACAGATAAAGTAACGAGGGGTATTTTAAAAGAATGGCTACATTATCGCATGTGCTCGAGGTATTGAAATTATAGTATATATGTTATAAAGACAAACAGATACATTAATAGAGGAATTTTAAACGACTGGTCCCTTAATGCACATGTTCCAGGTATTGACGGTATACTATAGATGTGATAAAGACAACCAAATGAAATAACGAAAGGTATTTTAAAGGAATGGTTACATTAATGCCCGCGGTCGAAAGGTATACTATATATGTAAATATACGGAATAGATAAAATAGTGTGAACTATTGTAAACAAGAGGATCATGATGACTCTATATCGCTCACCTGTTAAACTTGGCCTTTTGCCATCAAAATAAACGTTCTGATAAAGTTTTACGAGACATGGCCATAATTATGGCATCTAGGGTGATAACAAGCCTTTCTTTTGATCTAAGCTGGTGACATAGTTTTTAATTCCATAAGACCCAGTTTCAAACTTGTCAAGGAATCTTCAGGATTAACATTTTTAAGATTTTGACCCACAATACCCAGTTTCATATTATTCATAGGAAACATCAAGTTAAACATTCTGACCAAGATTCATGAAGATAGGGTCATAAATGTGGCCTCAGGAGTGTTAACAATTTTTTTCTTTGATTTAACAAGGTGACCTAGTTTTGACCCCATCATATCCAGTTTTGAACTTATTCTTGTAATCTTCAAGATAAACCGTCTTACCAAGTTTCATGAAAATGGGATTATAATTTTGGCCTCTATAATGTCAAAAAGCTTTTCCTTGATTTTTCCTGGTGACCTAGTTTTTGACCCCACATGACCCAGTTTCAAATTTAGCCTAGAAATTATCAAGATAAACATTCTGTGCAAGTTTGTTTCAAATCAAAGCATAAATGAAACCTCTGTATGACAGAAAGTGCCCAAAAAGAACACTCTGCCTCTTCAGGGGCAGTAACTCTAGAACCAGTGTTGGAATATAGCCGGTCTTCAAAAGAAACCGATATCTTATGGTGGGTTAAGTTCTGTGTAAGTGTGGTTAAAATCAAACGTAAAATGTCTCTTCTTTCGTGTTCACAATATAAAAAATAATTAATTTTGACTTTTTCAGAGGTCAATTAGGGGCTGTAACTCCATAACCTATGTGTGAATCTGACGGATTCATAAAGGAATCCAAGATCAATTGTTGTTTAAGATATTTTGCACGTTTGTATTAAATCAAACCATAAATGAAGTCTCTATGTGGCTGCAAATGACAAAAGTAGCAAATCTTTTAAGGGTCCATAATTCTGGAACACATTATGGGATATGGCCAGATTTCGAAAGCATCATAAATCTTATGCAACTGCAAGCTGTGTACATGTTTGCTTAAAATCTACTGTCTATCGTGTTCAGAAGCCAAAAAAGGATATTTTGGCAATTTAAGCGGCCATAACTGTGGAACCAATTATGGGATCTGCCCAGTTTTCGACAGCAACCGAGGTATTATACCAATACAAGTTGTGTGTAAGTTTGATTAAAATCAATAGCAAAATGTCGTCTGTATTTTTTTCACAAGAAATTGTGGACGGACGCCGACGGACGACGACGGAGGAAGGGCGATCACAAAAGCTCACATTGTCACTACCTGACAGGTGAGCTAAAAACAGATCCTTTAAAGCACGTGCGCGAGGTATTGAATGTATACTATATATGTATTTAAGAAAAAGAGATAAAATAATGAGATATAGTTTAAAAAAAATGGTTACTTTAATGCATGTGCTTGAGGTATTGAAGGAATACTATATATGTTATTAAAACAACAAGAAAAAATATGAAAAGGTATTTTAAAAGAATGGTTACATAAGGTTAAGGAGTATATCTTCAAAACACAGAAATATCTGAAAAATAATCTCCCTTCTTTCTATTATTTGGCGCTGCTTGAAATTTTCCCTAAAATGTAAGTTTAAATCTAAATGCACGTGCGCTTACAAACAGATGTAATAATCTGAGCTTTTTAAAAAGAATGGTTACATGAATGCACCAGCTAAGAAGTTATATTTTCTATTTAAATATGAGAAACAGATAAAAGAGTGTAAGGTATAAAACAGATCCCTTAAAGCACGTGCGCGATGTATTGAAGGTATGCTGTATATGTTATTAAGACAAACAGATAAAATAATGGGAGGTATTTCAAATAATGGTCACGTTGTTGCACGTGTTTGATGTATTGAGGTTATAATATAAAACTAATTATGACAAACAGATAAATAATTAGAGATTTTTTTTTTAAATGAATGGTTACATTAATGCACGGGTTCGAGGTATTGAATTTATTCATTTCTCAAGGTATTAAAGGTATGAATATATATGTAGTTAAGACAAGCTGATAAGATAATGAGGTATTTATTTGAGAAATGGTTTCCTTAATACTCGAAATTTGAAAATATATACTATATATGAAATTAATTCAATCACATCAAATAAAATTGTGTATTTTAAATGGCTGGTTTCTTGTATGCACGTGCGCGAGATATTGAAAGTATACTATATATGAAAATTAGAAAAACAGATAAAATAATGACATTTTAAAAGAAAAGATACATCAATGCATTTGCTTGCGGTATTGAAGGTATAGTGTATATGTAATCAGGACAAACACATAAAATCATGATAATCATTCTAATAAATGGTTGCTTTATTGCACGTGCTCGGGATATTGGAGGTACACTTTATATATAATTAAGACAAATGGATGGATAGAGGTATTTAAAAAAAAATTATGTCTTGATAAAAATAATAAGAGGTATTTTAAGAAAACGTTTCCTTTAATGCATGTTGTCGAGTTAATGCAGTTATACGCTATATGATATTAAGAGAAACAAATAACATAATGAGAGGCAGTTTAAAAGAATGGTTTCATAATGCACGTGCTGGAGGTATCTATATATTATATATAAACTAAGAGAAACAGATCAAATAAAATATGGTATATTATAAGACTGGTTACATAAATGCACGTGCTCGAGGTATTGAATGTATACGATATATGTAACTAAGGCTAACAGATAGAATAATGAGAAGCATATAAAAGGAAAAGGAATGGTTACTTTAATGCACGTGCTCGATGTATTGACGTTATACTTATTAAATACAAAACAGACGAGCTAATGGAAGATGTCTGAAAAGGATTGCTACATCGATGAATTTGCTCGAGGTATTGAAAATACAAATAAACAAGTAACTTAGACAAACAAATACGACGACGATGTATATTTAAAAAAAATGGTTACTTTAATATGCATGACTGAGGAAGAAAATCTATATAATGTGATTTAGACAAACAGATAAAAAAGAGTGATATTTTGAATGACTGGTAAGTGCTCGAGGCATTGAAGTAATACTATACATGTTATAAAGACAAACGGTGAAAAAGTTATTTTAGGAATTTGATTGCTTTAGTGCACGTGCTCGAGGTATTGACTTTACAATAATGATGTGACAAACAATAAAATAAAGATAAGTATGTAAAAGATGCAACTTTAAAGCACGTGATCGAGGTATTTACAGTTTACTATATATGTAATAAGGCAACCTGAAAAAATAATGAAAGGTATTTTAAAAAAGGATGGTTACTTTAATGCACGTCCTCAAGGTATTGTAGCTATACCATGTAAAAAAGAGAAACAGTAAGAATAAATAGAGGCTTAATATTTGAAGATCAAGGTTCATTTGATGCACGTGCTAGAGGGTATACTACTAGTATTTATGTGATGAATATAAACGTGAAAAATAGAGGTGTTTTTAAAATTTTGTCACTATAATGCACGTGGTTGTAGTATTGAATTATACAATGATAAAATAATGACAGTTATTTTAAAAATATATCTTTAAAACACTTGATCGAGACGTTGACAGTATATTTTATATGTAATTAGAACATATATACATGATATATGTCAGTGTCTGTTACTTTGTATATGATATTTGTCATTTTCTTTTACTTTGTACATAAATGTGCATATGCCTTGCATTTTGTTGTTTTGTAAATATGTTTGCATGGGCCGGTGGCCTTAGAGCAAAAAAAAACCTTCTGTTCTGTTCTGTTAGAACAATCAGAAAAAGTAATGAAAGGTTTTTTGAAAAGAATGATTACTTTACTGCACGACTTCGAGGTATTGAAGTCATACTATTTAAATACTATTTAAATAATTAAGAGATAAACAGGAAAATGAGAATATTTTTGAAAACAATGGTTATATTTATGCATGTGCTCGAGGCTTTAATTAGAAGTTATATAATTGAGAGAAAAATATAAAATACGTGAAGGAATTTAAATGATATATTCCTTTAATGCACGTGCTCGATACTTTGAAGTTATACTTTATATGTAATAAAGACAAATAGATAAAATAATGCAAGTTATTTCAATAGAATTGCTACCTAAATACACGTGCTTGATGCACTTAAGTTATAATATATATGTGACAAAAGAAGAACATATAAAATACTGGGAGACATTGTAGGAGAACAGCTTCATTAATGCACGTATGTGAGGTATTAAATGTATCAATATATATTTAAGACAAAAAGAAAAGACAAGGGAAGCAATAAACGAATGGCTTCATTAATGCACGTGCCCGAAGTATTGAAGGTATAAATATATATATGTAATTAAGAGAAACACATCAGTTAATCAGAGATATTTTAAAAGCCTTTTTTCTTTAATGCACGTGCTCGAGGTATTGAAAGTATTCTATAGATCTAATTTTATTAATAAGATAAAATCATGTGTTGTATTTTAAAGGAATAGTTCGTATTTTGCACTTGCATGAGGTATTGAATTTATACTTTATGTTTAATAAAGTCATACAGATAATAAAATTGTAGTTATTTTGAAATTAACGTTATTTTAATGCATGTGATCGAGATATTAAAGTTATGCAGCAGATATAACTGGGAGAGAAGATAAATAATGTTAGGGATTATAAAAGAATTGTTATATAAATGCAAGTGTTCGAGGTATTTAATTATACTATTGATGAGATTAAGACAAATAGATAAAATAATGAGATATATTTGAAAAGAGTGGTTACATTAATGAACGTGCTCGAGGTATTGAAGGTATAATATAAATGTATCGTAATAAGGTCAAGCACATAAAGTAGTGATAAGTATTGAAACGCTACTGTAATGCTCGTGCTTGAGGCATTAAATGTAATATATATATTATGTCATACAGACAAAATAATGAAAGGCATTTTAAAAGAATTGTTAATGCACGTGCTGGAAGTAAAAATGTATACAATATATTTAATTATGGCACACGGATTAAAAAAAAACAACTTTGTAATATCATGAAAATTAAGACAAATAGATAAAACAAAGGTGTAATATTTATGGTATCAAAACAAACGGATACAATAGTAAGAGATATTTTTAAAAGAACTGTTACTTTAATGCACGTGCTTGAGGTATTGAGGTTATGCTTTATATGTAATTTGGACAAATAAATAAAATATTAAGAGGTATTTTAAAGAAAAGAGGTATTGAAGTTTGCCATATTTGTTATTAAATCAGTCGGAAATAATAATGATATGTATTTTAAAAGAATTGTTACGTTTACGCACGTGCTCGAGGTAAAGTATTTTATGTATTCTATCTATGTAAATAATACAAACACAAGAGATAATATGAGTTATTTTAAAAGAATGGTTACTTTAATGCACGTATAAAATAAAGAGATGTATATGAAAAGACCGATTACTTTATTGCACGAGATCGAGGTACTTAAGTTTTACTACATATGTGATAAGGACAGATAAATAAAATAAGTAGAGTGATTTTAAAAGGATTGTTCCTTAAATGCACTTGCTCGAGGTATTGCAGTTATGCCATATAACCACTCGGACACGGAGTCCCCGCCTCCTGCTCCCTACTACCAATGACCAAACAATTTTCGAGTCATAAATAAAATTATTTAATTCATTGAAATAATTAATATGACTACACGCTTTAGATAAACTAAGAAATGAATACCTATATGTCAAATAATATGTTGCACGGGGTCTGTTCTCTTCGCTACTTTCAATGAGTTTTTCATTCTCAGAAAATAAAATATGAAATAATAATATGCAATACATGTAACATTTTCAGGTTCTATATTTTGATCTTTAAGCATAAAACACTTCTGCTATCATAGTTTGTATTCAGCGTTATTGAACATGTAAATGAAACAGGTAGACAGTAATATCTGAAAAATATCTATTATTGCAGTCGATATTGTTAATTTAACAATCTTCTCCAAACATATCTTTCTTCTCGTGCTCGCGGTATAGATTGTATAATTTTTTTTAGAAAAATCAGAGTAACATGTATACACAATTGAAAATTTCTTAGTTGGTAACAGTATGTGTTATAAGATGCAGTCTTGTTTCAGATCTACAGATACTTGTCTTATTCAGGTAATGGATAACATTAGAAGCAATAATACCAAAGGCCTATTCACCGGCAATGGTCATGTTGGATCTACAGAAAGCTTTTGACACCGTTGATCATGAAATTCTATTTGGCAAATTGAAATTAATGGGACTTTGGTTTATGTCATATCTGTCTGGTAGAAAAAAAAACTGTATGTGCCAATAATGTTTTCTCAGAATACAAACCTGTTACATGTGGTGTTCCCAAAGGGCTGTTTTTTAGGCCCTCTTCTTTTCCTGTGTTATATTAATGATATGGTTATCAGTATTGACCGTAAATGAAAATTAATTTTATATGCTGTTGTTTGCGTATAAAGACCCACAGGTAATTTCTTTAAAATTAGGGAAGGTTTTAGAGTTGTTCAAACTGGCTGGTGGACAATAAACTATCACTTCATCTTTGTAATACTGAGTGCATTTTCTATGACTGAAAACGCAATTTAAAACTAGTGAAAAGAATTAAAATTGTTTGTAATGGACATACGATTGAAAATATTTCGGTGTCACTAATGAAAACTCATTATCAGAGGAAAGCATTGCTAATCATTATATTAGTAAGGTAAATTCATGTCTAATATTTTTGTATCAACAAGCAAAGTGTTTAGATTTTGAGACTAGAAAGTATTTATGCTCTGCTTTCATTCAATATCATTTAGATTATGCTTCTACTTCCTGGTACCTAACCTTAGACAAGGGTCTTACAAATAACTTACAAATTTGTCAAAACAAGATTGTTAGATTCATAAATGGCATGGATCCTTGGGAAAGAAAGTCTAAATCAAATTAGCCTGGCTAAAATGTCACTGTCAAATGTCGAAAATAAGCAGTTACGTCTGATCAATTTATCTATCATTTTCAATAATAAATGCCCTTCATATAGGAAAGAATATTTTGTACCTGTCAGAACTGTTCATTCGAATTCTACAAGGGCTAATAAGTACAACTTCAGTCTAGCTAAATCATTTAGGAAAAATATGTATCTTTCAGTTTTAGTGCAATAAACGATTGGAATTCACTTCCAGATGAACTGAAGAAAATAACCAATTTGGTCAATTCAAACTTTCTATGAAGGGACATCTATTAGATGTAGCAGTGATAAATTACACTGTGATCGTAGTTAACTAGATGGTATGTGTTCTATTTATGTGAACTAACAACATTTTAGTTATTCAACTACTGGATATTTTTGATTTGAGATTTGTCTGTGCAAATTGTTTTAAGGCATGATAAATGCCATTTTAACATGTTTATACATATGTGTGTTTTAACCTGAATAAACGTTTAACAATATACATACAATTAAGACAAACATATAAGATTATTTAAAAGAATGATTCCTTCCACGTGCTCGAGATATTGAAGTTATTCTTCATGTCTAATATAGACAAACGGGTGAAATAATGCGAGTTATTTTAAAGGAATGGTTACTTTTATGCACGTGCTTAATATAATGAAGTTATAATATTTATGTGACAAAACAAAAAAACATATAAAGTTATGGGAGACATTTAAAATGTATTGCAACATTAATGCATGTGCTCGGGGTATTGAATTTATAAATATATATGTAATAGGACATACACATAAAATAATTAGAGTTTTTTTAAAGGATTTATTAAACCTACGTGCTCGAGGTATAGAAGGTATATTCTATAGATGGAATTTTAATGATCAGATGAAATAATATGATGTATTTTAAAGTAATGGTCTATATTTCGCGCTTGCTTGAGGTATTAAAGTTATAGTTTATATTTGAAAAATATATTACAAATAAGATAATGGTATTGATTTGAAAATAATTGTAACATTAATGCATGTGTTCGAGGTATTGAAGTTATCGGTAAATATAATTAAGAAAAAAAAAGGATAAATAACGTGAGGGATTATAAGAGAATGCATCCTCTAATGCAATTGATGGAGATTTTGAAGATATACTATATATGTTATATAGAAAAACAGCTGAAATAATGCGAGTTATTTTAATAGAAGGGTTAAATTCATGCACGTGCTTGATTTACTAATGTTATAATATTTATGGGCCAAAAGAAAAACATATAAAATAATGGGATACAATTTAGACGAATTGCTATATTAATGCGCGTAGACAAATAGAAAAGTTAATTATAGGTATATGCTATATATATTTGATTAAGTCAAATTATGGGTAGTATTTTAATAGAATTATAACTTTCTTTCTCTGTACTTCTTGAATGTCCATTTGTGATATTATTACAATATTAGTTAAAATAAACATGACATTAGTTCGTGCATGTTGAAATCACCCAGGCTTGAAAAAGAAAATTCTTTAGTTAATAAATAGTCTATTACAGAGCACCCTGTTCTTGAATAAAACGTGAATGCACCATTATCATGATCATGACAAAAATGACCGTTAACTAGGCTCAATTCAGTATATTTTCATAAATCAAGTAGCTTAACAGAGAAATTGTTACATATAATATCGGCGGAGGCCCGTACAATGGGTTTATCAGGAAAATAAAAGCCATGATCGAAATGTTCATTATAATCATCGCACACAATCAAATAATTTCTAGTTCCGACACGATTGTTCCAGTCCCCAACCAAATACATAGTACCCTCATTTAAAAATATATTGTCTTTTTATGATTTGTAATAAGTCTGCATTACTTTTTTATGCAGGCAAATCTTCACACCGAATTGCCCTCACAAAAAAAAAAAATTTTTAAAAATGAAAAAAAATTCCCTTTACACAGTTGAGCCATAAAAACATTCCAATGATTGACAATTTAACCCCTTTCCAGTAAATTTTAGCAGCAACACAACCGCTGCCCTTTTTTGAACACCGGTGTGAACTTTTTCTATAAAAATTTATAGTACTCGTGTCCATCAATATTATTTGCATTTTTTATTGGTCACATTTTTAATATCTACTGTAAAAAAAATCTAATTTTTTGTACCACTGGACTTTTATATTCAAGAAGACCTCAATTTTCCCCCTTGTTTCCCCTACTTAGCATTACCTTTGTGATTTGCCATCAATAGTAATTAGTTTTTAAAGCTATCCGGCCTGTGCCTTTTCCCCCTGTTCAAAAACCTTGCTTTAAATCTCTTTCTCTTATCTGCGCATTTTGGGAATGCTCGTGGCAAAATTTTTGTTTTTTTAAAATGATTTTCCATGCTTTTGTACTAGTTCTCTGTTTTTAATAATGTAAACTTGGCGACAATTTGTTATCCCCTTTTCCTTTATCTCTCACCCTGTGAACACGTTCAAACTTATTGTTCAACAAGCTTAAGCAATTTTCTTTTTACCCACAAAAAATACGCTTAAAAACCTCGTTTCTCGTTTTCGCCTGAGGGCCCTCTTATTTAAAAGAATTTAACGCTTTTGGCTTTCAAATGGGTCATTTACTTTTTTTCCCAAAATACGCAATTCAGCTTCGATGGTGTAGTATTGAATTAACGAGCGAACTCTTCTGACCCCCCCCGACCCCTTTTCCCTATTCATAAATGGGCTTTTTTCCTTTCCCTAAAATTAAAATATAATTAGCCCCCTTTATCCTGAAAATTTTTTAAAAACTTTAGTTAACCGAAGAAAACCCTTTTGGGTTTTAACCCCATTTGACCTTTTTAACCCTTGGCCGACTGACCAAGCGGACAATTTAAAAAAAACAGTTTTAAACACATTAAAACCCAATAAAAAAGTTTTAAAAACATTGTATAGATGAGTTTTCAGAATAAAATATTTTTTGTTTTAAAAAGAAGAATTAGATATATAAATCCTCTTTTTTTATAACAAAAAAAGGGAGAAAATGATAAGGCTATTGTTATTTTGGAAAATGAAATCAAAAATTTGTTAAAAGTACGGGGGTAATTTTGTATTCCAAAGCATGTTCTTTATTACCCAAAAGGGTTTACACTTCCCGGATATAATTTTTGTGGGCCAGGAAATCCCCCAGTAATGGAAACCCCGTCAAAGAAATGGTGCAGTATTTGGACCATGATTTTTGCTATGCATGGTGTTTAAAAAAAGGGAAATTGATAGCAAATGCTTTCCAATTTTAAAAAACTAAATCAAAAAAAATTTTAGAAAAGATTGCAAAACATTTGTTGTAAAACCAGCTATCAAAACGAAATACACCTTGGGGTTGGGGCAAAAAAAAAAATCAAAAAAAAGGGAAAAAGGGGGTAGAGTATACCCCGGAATCACCCCTGGAGCGTGAAACAGAAGAATTAACAAACCAATTAAAGAAAATTTTGAACGAAAAAGGTTGTTTAAAGTATTGTAACTTGGTAGCTGATTTAGTTTAAAAGCAAACTTTTTCAAAAAATAATAAAGGAGTAAAGTATTGTTAACGTTTTGATATATTTGTAAATATGCTTGGGTTTTATTAAAGAATAAAATGGGAATCTGTTACTGAAACATTTGAAAAAATAATTTTAGAAAGGGCGTTACCCGTAAATTTTTTGGGGGATGAAGGAAAAATTTATAATAAAAAGTTTTAATCATTTTTTAAAAAAAAATAATTAATATGTCCTCATTTAATGAAGAAAGGCTGCGTAATAGAAAGATTTAAAAGAAGTTTAAAAAGAAAATGTGGAAAAATTTTTCAGCAATAACACTTATATTATTTAATAATTTGCAGGATTGATTGATAAAAATAACAAAAAAAAAACTTCTAGTTAAAAATGAAACCAACGAAGTAGTAAAAAAATTAATAAAAGGGATGTTTACTTTAATTTATTGGTGATTTAAAGATACCCAAAAAAATTAAAAAAAAATTTAAAATTGGTGTCGAGTTCGTTTAAGAAACTTAAAAGACATTTTGAAAAAAAGGGTATACACCAAAATGGACAGAGGAAAATTTTATTTATAAAATTTAAAAATACAAATCCAGAACGTACACTATTTAAAAAATTTAAATATGAAATTCAAGGTTCTTTTATGAACAGAACTTTTACCTTACACAAGAAGTTTTTTTATAGAAAAAGTTATTGACAGATTAAGAAAAAAAAAGCTTTGTAAAATGGAAAGGGTTTTAGTGAAAAATTTTTTGTTGGGGACCATTTTGTGAATTGAAAAAAATTTAATTTAAAAAATTTTTATATAAATGGGCCTTAAAAATTTATTTTTTAATAATGGAAAGAAACTTAGATGTTAATCATTCACTTAAAAAATGTGCTGACGAAAAAATTTAAATTTTGTGGGAGAGTAAGTACGGATTATTTTACAGCAGGGGTTTTTTGTTCGCTGCATTAGCCTTTTTCCAGTATTCCTTTAATTTTTAGCAGTTGCTGGCGCTGTTCCCTCAGTAATTTTCCATATTTTTTAACGACTAAAATTTTACGACAAGAAATTTATTTTAAAGCCTTCATCAAAAAATAAACAACTTATAACAAAAAACAGGGTTGGAAAAGTAAATAAAGAGAAGAGAAACAATTATTCAGGATATTTTTACAAAACTATTAAAAGCAGAAAAAAAAAAAATATTCAATGCCTTTTTAAAAGTTTGAAGGAATTTAAACTTAACGGTATAAAAATAAAAAAAAAGAAGGTTGTATTAAGGTTAAAAAAGATTATTAAAGATTTTTTTAAAAATTTTTTTAAAAATTTTTTCTATTAGTATTTTTATAAAGAGAAAAATTATATCAGTTGAAAGGGAATTTGCTAGGAAAAAGTACGTTTTTGTTTATTAAGAATTAATCCCAATTTTAATAATTTCCCGAACCAATTTTCCCAAAGGGAAATTTTGTTGGAATCCCGTTTTTTTTAAAAATTTTGAATTGTGCTCAAGAACCCTTTCCCAAAAATTTTTTCCTTTTCAGCTAACAACTTTAAAAAATCATATAAAAAAATTTTTCTTTGCTAAAAAAGTTTGATGGTGTTTCTGTCCCTTTAAAAGTTGTTTTTAACTAACGTAAAATTTTTTCAAAAAAACATCAGACAAAGGTTTTAAATTTCCCGAGTGGGCAGTATACAATCTTTTCTTAATGATTTTTAAATTTAAAACCATACGGAAAAAACCAATTGATGGATTTGTTTTTGTTAAAAACCCACCCGAAATATTTTTTAAAAAAAATTCAAAAAAGAAACAGAAGGAAGAAAAAAAAAGTTGTTTTTGTTTTTAGAAAACTACACAATACCGAGAATGGTTAAACAGAATGTTTCAAGAAAGGTATTAAAATTTTAACAGTTTGATAAAAAATTTAGAAAAAAGACTTTAAAAAATTTTCAAAAGATTAGTAATAAAACAATTTTAAATCAATATAATTTCATTAGGTGCGTTTTTAAAAATTTTTTTCTAAAGTATATTATATATGTGGTTAATGAAAGGTAATAGAATGATTATGTCAAAATTATCTAGCCTTTAGGAGAAAAAATGAATCCGTAAAAATTCATATAAGAAAGTTCTTAAAAGAAGAAAGTTTTAAAACAAACTTGATCAAATAGTTAGCGTGAATATAAAAACCCGTCATTGATAAATTAAAAATGTTTTAGATCCTTTCTTTTAAAAAATAAAATTTTTTTGAATGGAACTTGGTTGTCTATTAACTGAAGAAAAAAAGTCGAAAGATTATGTATTGTCCCAGACCAAATAATTATCGAAAAAAATCCTAAAAAGTTATTGAACCGACTGTGATACTAAAGAAAAAAAAAATTATGAAGCATTACAAAGCATCTAAAAAAATTTGGTATTAATGCTGGGTTTTAAAAAAAAATGTGTTGTGAAGGGACAACCCAGTAAAAAAGTGGAATATCAAAAGTTAATGGAAAAAGATATAAATTTAAATATTTTATTTTTTTCTTAAAAATAAATTTAAAAATTTATTTATTTTATTATTTTTTTAAATTTTTTTTTTAATTATTTTTTCTTGAAAATTTTTTTTTTAAAAATTTTTATATAGATGGAAACGAGAGATCTACAAAAAAATTATTAAAAAATTTGAAATTAAAAATTTCAATAGACAAGATCCAAAGAATCATTTATTTAACTTAAAGACTTTATGAAAAACTTAAATCTGAACTTAAACTTTAAAAGGTATAAAAATAAAAATTGTTTAAAAAAAAACTTTTTCAAAAGGTAAAACTGATACAATTAAAAATCAGTTATTTTCAATCAAAGGTTTAGAAATTTTAACACAAATTTAAATAAAAAAAACTTTACATCAAGCTTTTAATGAATATTAAAAAAGAATTTTTTTAATTGGATTTCTGAAGGAAAGGGCTGGAGAATAAATCAGTTGATGCTCATTTTTTAAATAGATATAAGTAAAATCCATTGGGGCTTCAAAATTATTTAGAATTACCAAAACCTTACAAAAATTTAATGAAGGTTAATAAATATAAAAAATGTATAACGAATGTTTTGATGGTGTCATTTAGTTAAAATTTTGTAAAAAAAATTTGAAAGTTTCAAATTATAAAAAAATATTAAAACAAACTTGATTATATGGAATTAAATTTCCTGTTCATTAATTTAAATACCTAAAAAAGAAGTTTTTAAAAGAAATATCATTTAAAATTTTTTGGTATGAAAAAAATAGTTTTATCCATTGTACATATATAATACGAGAAAATGTGACATGTTTTTTAATTACTAAAGATAAATAAATAAAAATAAAAGATGATGTTGTAGAGGTTAAAACCACTGTAGTCCAACATTATGTTTGGATAAAATTTAAAAGTTAATGACTAACAAAACCCAAAAACCAACTAGAAAATATTTTTGTAAAGTTGCTTACAACATTTTACCAAAAAAGAATATTAAATGAACACATTCCAAAAAGTTTGCTATTAATGGTACCCAAGGTGTAAAAAACCCAAAAAAGGGGAAAATAAAAACAATTTAAAAATTTTTCATAAAGGTTTGCAGACCTTTTGTTTTTTTTGATTTTTAATCAAAAACTAAAAAGTTTTAACTGCCCTTTCCATCAATGAAATCTTTATTTTTTGAACCCTATCAAAAACTATGTTTGTGTTACGGCTATAAAGTTTTTTGTTGTTATGACGATAAATATACTAAACCAACCCAGATTTATAGAGGCCCCAATGCAGTTTTTAGTTTATTGAAAAAATGCTTGAGGGAAAGGGGAAAATTGTAAAGAAATATTAAAAAACATTTTAACAAGAAAATAAAAAGTCTAAAAAAAATGAAAGTGATTTAAAAAAACAAAAATTTTGTCTATTTGTGAAAAAGGTTATAGAAGATTCAATCAAAGTAGGCCTTGTCATATAACAGGAAATTTAGGGAGTGCTCACTGAAAAGTAATTTAATTTTTTAAATAAAACATAAAATTCCTTTTTTTTTTTTTTTTATAATTTTAAAAGGGGTTTTGACGGTCATTTTTTATGCAAAAAATAGGAAAATTCAAAAAAAAAATTAAGTTTTCCTCAATATGGAAAAAAATTTGGCATTTGATTTCTGATTGGTCTTTATTGATTCATTCCCAATTTTTGTCTCAATCATTGGATAACTTAGTAAAAAAAAATTCCCGAATTTAAATATTATTCAAGAATTGGGGTTACATTACAAGTGGAACTTCGGTTACACTGAATTTTTTAAAACAAAAGGGTTTTATCCCTATATTCTGGATTCATTTAAAAAAATTTAAAAAAACAGTTTTCCCTTTTAAAGAAGGTTTTATTTAATTTTAAATGAAACACATTATTTTCAAACGAAAAAGAACATGCTAAAAATATCTGGGAAAAAATTTAAAAATTAAAACAATGGAGAATATCTGATTATATTTAAAAATGACATAAAAAAATTTTTGATTTATTGAAAATTTTAGAAAAAACTATGTTTGGGAAAGTACAACAAATTAGTTTCCTTGTAATTTTTAGAGTCCGGGTTACTTGGGACAATGTAAAAATGATGGAATTAATTAGATTTTAATAACTTTTGATTGTTCTTTTTATTTTGAAAAGGGGACGAGGGAGGAATAGTTTATTTCAAAAACAGATACCGAAAAAGCAAACAATAAATTTTGAAAGATTTTTTTCCCCCCGAAAAAAGCAAATACTTTAAGTACCTCGAGCCAATAAAACCTTTACGGGTTTGGGCGTGTAACTTTCCCTTGGCTTTAAATTTAATCCGAAAAAACCAAAATTTTAAGAATTAATTGCCCAAAAAGGTAAAAATAATTTATAGTTGATGTGTCTTTAATATCAAAAAAAATTACATAAAACCACAAGGTTATCCTTTCTCTGAAAAAAATTTTAAAAAACCGATTAAAGCTTTCCATTCGTTAAAAAAATTAAAACAGAATTTGAAATAGGAAAAGTAATGTAAAAAAAGTTCATTTAATGAAAAAAAAAATTTTTTTTGTTCTTTTAAAAAATTCTTGAAAATTAAAATTGGGTTAAAAGTAACAAAAATACACAAAATATTAACTTTTTGATTTTCCCTTGGTTAAAAAAGTATATTGATTTTTTACTAAAAAGATCAAAGCAAAAAATCTTTGAAAAGGGCTTTTTTTAATTAAGCAATTCGTATTCGGTAAGACGATGGAGAATTTTCGCAAGGGGGTTAATTTTTAATTTAAAAACTGATGAAATATTTTTTTAAAATACTAGCCAACTTCATTTGTTGTTCACAAAGTTTAACAAAAATTTGTTGGTATTCATGAATAAAAAAAAGTTTTTTTAACAGACCTTTTTTGTTGGAATGTGCATTCTGATTTATCAAAAAAAATTTTAAAGTATGATTTTCTTATAATTATATTAAGGAAAGTACGAGGGTAAGTAAATTACTTTTCACGCATGATTCATTATGTTATGAAATAAAAACCAAAGATGCTTTTTAGGATTTTATAAAGGGCAAAGATTTTTTGATATTTGTGATTACGATAGTAATTTAAAATTTTATTTTGATAAAAAAAAAAAGTAATTGGAAAATTTAAAGATGAAGCTGCCGGGATTCCCCTGTTGATTTTTTCGGATTAAGAAGTAAATGTATTTATTTTATTGAAAAGAAGTTAATGTTAAAAATTTTAAAGGGAAATTAAAAAAATTGTGTTAAGAAAACAATGTTCATAAAAATTACAAGATACTTTGTTTAATTTTAACCCAAACTAATCACCCTTTAAAAATTTTGTTCTAAAAAAACACAATCTTTCCAGTTATGTTTAAATAAAAAATTTTTTATCTGTTATGCGATAAAAAATATTTCTTGTAATGGGGTTTGTACATTAGCTTATTTTAAATTTAAAAATTAAATTAAAACTAAAAATTTTAAGAACCTTTAAAATTTTTAACTGAATATTCATAACGTTTAAGAATTAATTAAATAACACATTTATTTTAAAATTATTTGCATAATTATGAAAAAGATTCTTTTTTTTCATTATTTTTTTCTGATAACTTTGAAAAATTACATTTTCTTTTTTTTTGTTGTATTTGCTTTTCCTTTATTAATTTAATTTCATCAAACAAAAATAATTAAAAAGCAATTAAAATTAAATTTTTAATTATTTTCATTTTTAATAAACCAGGCTAGCATTTTCAGTTTTCCATTGAAAAAACCCCCCATCGGTTCTTGGGTATAACATGTTAAAAAAAAAAAGGGGGTTTTCTTTTAATTGTCTTTCTTTTTTTTTTACTTTTTTATTTATATTATTAAATTTCCCCTTATATTAATTTTTCCGTTAAATAAATGTCCTTTTGGTTAAAGTAATTTTAATGTTGTTTTTTGTTTTACTTTTTAATTTTTTTTATTTTATCAAAATTACAAGGTTTCTTGTTTGTACATTTTAAAGAAAAATAAAAAATATATCCCCAAAAGATATTTGTTTTGTTTGATATTGACATTGTTGTATTTTTCATTTGGTATTATTTTCTTCTTTCGGGGGGGAAGTCCAAAAGGGTCAAAGTACAAAATTTAAAGTAACAAACCCATGTGTTCCAGGACCAAAAAGGTCGTCCAAAATTTATTCCCACTCGTCCTTTACTTTTAAATTTTTAAAAAATTATTTCTACTAAAAAAACCCTAAAATTTTTAAATTTTTTAAAGTTTTACCCATTGTTCAATTTCAAAATTAGATATTGGTTTGTTTTTAAATTTTTTTTTTTTTTTCTAAATTTTATTTTTTTTTTTTCTATAGGGAAATTCGTCTGTAAGGTCTCCGTTTTGAATCAATCTTAGTCCTTTTCCACTTTAAAAAGATGAAACAAAGGTATCCCTGATAGCAGCCAACATACCTAAAAACCCCCGTCTTGTTTTTTTTTTTTGTGTTAATCTAATCACTCCAGATCTAAGTTGCTTTCTTTTTTAGGTGTAAGATTGGTGATATATATTTCTCTTATCATTAGCTATGAAAATCATACCCTTTCAAGTATTTTATAAAACCAGTAGGCCAGTCCGAAAAGGGGTCCAAGCCTAGAGGGGCTATATTTTTGGAGTTTTTTGCTGCCATTGGAAGAATTGTTTTTTCCCAACAAAACCCGCTAAAGCTCCTAAAAAACCACCTTTTGACCCTTGACTGGACATTTGGGTTTTTGAAATTGTAATTTCTAAACCTTAGTATTTGCAACAGCTTTTTTAATTTGATTAATTTGTGTTTTTGTTATTATAAAGGAAGGGAATGTTTTTGTTCATGTTTAATCTAAAAAGTATTGGAATTTGTTGTTTGTAGCCGCTAAATTTTCTTTGCCATCTGTAAGTTAACTTTTATATTCAATAAAAATTTGAGTCCATTATATAAATTTTTATTTATTTTATTTAATTTATATTTTTTTATTTAATTTATATTTATTTTATTTAAACAAATGACAAGTTCATTAAAACAATAACAAGTTCATTTAAACAATGACACAAGTTCATTTAAACAATAACAATTCATTAAACAATAACAAGTTCATATTCCAATAGTCTTATTTCAACTGTTTCCTCATATAAAACAATTGCGTAAATATGAATTTTAGCTGCTGGTGAATATTTAATTTATCTGTTATTGTACTATGCTTAGGGTCATCTGTAGTTTACTTCTTTTTTATAAATCCAAGTTAAAATGAATAAATCCAAACATTTTTTAAAAATAAATCTATTTAAGAGACTTCCAGTAGTTTTGTTATTTTGTTTATAATAATAATTAATTACATCATCAAATATTCCTGATATACATGTTGTATTCTGTTTCTGGATAAAAAACTCCTGTTACCAACCTTCAAGACGACAGGAGCACAAAATGCAGTTACATTAACTGCATTAATTTTTAAATGTTTCTATAAATGTGGGTTATTTCTTGTGATTAACTTTTGTACAGGTCGTTTGTAAAATAAACAATACAAGTTGTGGTTTTTATACACCGCCGTTTATTACTAAAGGTTATATTAGTTTGTTGTGTATCAGTTGATTGTGTCACATTTCCCTAAGGATGACCATCTTGCGTTTTTAAATCTTTCAGTAGTATTTAGATCAAACCCAAATTCATGAAAATTAAACGCGGAACCCATATAATATAATTTTGTTACACTTACCCTACCAGCATCAACAGCATTAGCTCTAAAAATTAATTCATCATCATCTTCAGCGAAGTGTTATATGAATTTGACTTGGAGTATAATATTTAGTTTCTAAACCCTGAAAAAATGAAAATTATTTAAATGGAATTTAGCCTTTACCTCTTATTACCCTGGATAAATCCTTTCAAATAGCGAAACCACAATTATATATTCAGCTTGGGCAGTGGGTCTAGTTCAGTGCCAGCGTTATATCTAAATATATAAACTCAGTTGTTCCAGTTGAATTCTTTGCATAATCTTCCAGATAGTTCAACCAAACTCTTTACATTTGGTAACTTTGTATAAATTATTACAATCATATACAATTTTTGCCCATTTTGTTTAACCACTAACTGGATCAATTAATGAAGCTGCTATTAATTAAAGCAATTTTTGATCTCCACCACCATAATCATTACATTAGCAAGCTTATTTACTTTAAAACTTACTTCAAAATAACCATTTAACCAATCAACATTAGCTTCTACATTAATTGTAAGTGAATATCCGTTTTTTTTACTGTTGGTTTAACATTATTCCCCAGGACAGATATTAAAGCTGTATCTAATGAATAGAGTTTAATTCCTATCTTTTCACAATATTGTTTGGTCTAAACAGTATATATTATATATTATTTTATTTTTTATTTTATTTTATTTTTATAAATTAATCGTTAATACGTTTTACGTGTTCCAGATCCTGACAATATTCTATTATTCTCATATAATATCCTCCCTCTTTATCATTATCATTTTTATTATTTTTACTGTTATTCTTTCTGTAATTCCTTAACATTAAATTACCAACTGCTGAGGCAGGTTTCTTTTTAAAGTTTTTCAACAATTTTATCAGCAGCTAAATTTCCAACTTCTGTGCCAACCTTTTTGTTCCACTTTCAATGCTGCTTTTCCTGCTGTTCCAAAGCTTTTTTTTCCCAGCTGTGCCAATTGAAGATGCAACTCGCTTGAAAACAATTTCGTTAAAGTAATCAAAGATACCTTCCATGTATGATTTCTTTTCCGTGTGAGCATCAACATAAAAAAATATTCCTTTATTTTTGTCATAAACTTTTTTGTACATTTATATAAAACGAAAATTTATAATCTTATAATAAAGTTTTAAACTTAGTTTTAATTAAATTTTCTTTTAATTAATAGTGTAAAACTTGTTCAACCTCATTAAATTAATTATTCTACACCAAATACATCTGTAATATATATTCAAATTGAATATTATGGAATATATTTATTAATTTCAGAATGTCCAACTCTTTGTGGTTTCTTTTTTATTGTAAATGGATAAGGCACTTGTAAATCTGCAGTACTTAAAGCATAAGATAATACACTGAATACCATCCCAACAAGTGAAATTATCAATAAGATCACAAGGAATGTAAATTGTATCCACAGAGTTAGTAATTTGTGTTGTAAGTTCCCCATTCAGTAATTCTCAATGTTTTTTTCTCAAACCCAAGCAATGTATAAATTGATACCTTCCAAATCCAATCCAAAATTTATCTGTAATTGAAATCAAAATCTAAAACTACTTAAATCAAATTCCAAACTTATATTGTAGCAATTTCTGATTTATTAAATTCAAAATCACATTACTTATTAATGTTTCCCCTAATATAACATTAATATCTGTGTAACTGTAAGAACCATTTGTAAATATAATATCTTTCCACCTTAACCATTATATAACGAATTCTTTTATTTGTTCATATTCATCACTATATTATGCCAAATAGTCATTAGTGTAATACTATCCAAACCAACACATATGTTTTATTCTTTAATCCTAAAATTAAAGAACGACTAAATCTGATTGTAAAATCACTCAGGTTTATTTTTATTATCTTAACTGATTTCAGAACTTAATACTATTTTTTGTCCATTTATATATTCCAAGAAAAATATATTTTATATAGCATTTCATGTTGTTCTGGTAACAAATGTTTTTCATTTTTAATAGTTCATCAATAATTCTAATACCTTCATTTTTTAGTTTCTTCATTAATATTTCCAGCATCAATTGAACCACAAATTAACTCCAAGTCATTAACCGAATTCTTTGGATTACATGGACAAAACGTCATAACCTTGTCCCTCTATTACTTTTTTAAATTTTTTACATAGATCTTTTTATAATAGTAATCCTGATTTTCTGTTAAGTCTTTAAATATTTTTATTGAATATTTAATGTTTTTATGTTAATATATCTTTTATTAATCAAATCAATCCAAATCATTATCTACTTTAGTGTTAATTACGTTCCCTTTTCCATTATTCATCCTTAGGCAATTAATTTGTTTGACCATAAAGTTATTTACGGTTAATAATTTAATTACCAAATTGTCCATTTGTGAAACTTATACTTTGTTTTTGGTAAAGTGTAATTTTGTTTTTGATTATGATATCTTATTCCTTTTCCCGTAATTTTTTTTTGTTTTTAGAATTTCGTTGATTGCGACTCTATATTTTCTTAAATAATCCGACTTAGCTATAATTGCTCCTGTTGCTCAAGATCATGAACTTTTTGTTTTTCTTTCTAGTAATTGCACCAGATTTGTTACCCAATTTTTTATATCCTCTGATACATTTTTCACTATGATAATCCTCTACTTCTCCATAGTCAATTTTTCCATCAAGATTTTCAGATTCAGTGGTGAAAAAAAAATCAACACTTCTTGTTGTGTGTTATATTTTTCTGTATCTAAAAAAGATCTAAATCTTTACCCCCCCCCCATCTTGATTAATAATCAACTATAAATTCTTTTGGTCCTTGCTCCAATTCTTCTTTTAATTGGTAAATTATGTTGTTGTTGTCCGAGGTGGTGGTTTTTCCATTAACTCTGTCACCATTTAGATTTTCTATTTCATGTATCTATCAGCAAACTGTACTGGGAAGAAAACGCCTAATTGCTCCTTAATTCCAGGTAATGCTTTAACTGACTGATAATTGTTCTTTTTGACTTTTCTATTTTTTCAGTAATTAAGGCTTATAAATTTCAGTGTATCTCATATCCGATTTGTAGCTTCTTAATTTTTTCTCTCATTATTTCTTATCTAAGATCTCTCATCTTTTGCCCGACTAATTTTTTTCTTATTATCATTTTCATTAAGTTTTCGATTGCATTTATATAATAATGTAAATAATGTAAAGATATTGGTAAAATAATGTAAGATTTGTAAATAATGAAAATAATGTAATATTATAAAATGGAAATTCCAAATACTGAATACAAAAATGTGATAAATCCAATAACATTACTTTACACAATTTTATCCTTTTAATGCCAATTCATGTTTTAAATGTAATATGTTGATCTTCTGGATCAGGAAAAACAAATACATTAATGCATATTATTTCGGAAACCTCTTATATATTATGATAAATTATACTTGTATGCTAAAAACTTAGAACAATCTAAATATCAAGATTTAATTATCACAACTTAAGTCAAATTGCAAAAAAAATTAAAGAGATCCAACTGCAATACTTGAATATTCAGCTGATCCCAACCAAATTGACCCTTGTGAGAATCTTTGAATCAGAAAAACAAAAAGTAGTAATATTTGATGTTTTTGTATGTGAAGATAAAAAATTCAAAATGAAATAACAAAATACTTTTTATACAAGGACTCAACAAAACTTTGTGTTATTTATTTTAAGTCATGTCTTACTATAAAACAACCAAAAGAATATCAAAGAACGAATTAACTGTTCACATTATATTTTGGTTTGAAAGTCCAGGTATACGAGAAATGATATATTTGTAATGAACAAAATATAGAACGTGAACTTTTGCTAATCAACAAATCAAAATATGATTTCTTATATATTGACAAACCAAGGATGTTTTTAAAGAAAAAACTTTAACTGGTACAATATAATGGGAGTTTTTAATGATACAAAACAATAATTGAAACTGAAAGTGTAAGTAAAGTTAAATTTGATATTGATTTAAGTGATTATGCTAACAAAAAACAATAAAAAAGCTTAGAAAGGACATGTAATCATTTCTTCACAGAAATAAGTAACTTGATAACACAATGAACAGAGCATTAGATATTGGGGGTAATAAAAATAATTAACCAAGGAAATCCAGATAAATCCACCGATGTAGTTTCAAGACGGTTTGTGGTATAAAAAAGTTCAAAAGTGTAATAGATGACATAATACTTGAAGATATTTAAAAGTATAAAACAGACATTAAAGCCGAAAGTAAAGAAAATTGAAGAATTAGAACAAAGATTTTAAAAAGCCTTCATTATTGATAGTTGAATTACAAGGTAAAAAATGAAGAAGAAAATGAAAGCTATGACTATTCTATTAAAGAACTTGAAGAGAAATCTGATTGACAGATGACATATAAAAAAAAGTATTTAGAACTAATTATGAAAAGTTTATACAATCAAAGTTCAATGAATAAAAAGATAGTATGATTAAAACATGAAGAACTAAAAGACAAGATTATAGAAGCTGAGAAAAAGTTACAAATATGTAACAGTTAGAAATTAGAACAGAAATAAATAAACTAAATACTGACACTGAAAAAAGCATAAAGGATTATTAAATTAATTTCAAATAAACTTGCAGAATATAAAATCTGAATTGGAAAAGGCAGCTTCACAAAGAGATAAGGATCATGACACAGCATTAGAGAGTTTTAAAGAAGAAATTAATTCTAAAATAGATTGAACTTTAAAAAACAAATTCGAAATTGATTAGTATTGTTGACAACCGTCACAAGTTTAAAGTATGCAGACCTCTAAAGTAATATTACAAAAAAAATTTTAACAAGCAGATTATGACGCAGCTTAAATGCTAAAAGTAGAAGAAACATAAAAATGAACTGGACTTTGTAGTTGAAAATCAGTTTAAACAAGGAGAGTTATTTACGCTATACTGCAGCAATTACTGCAAATACTGAAGCAATTAACACAGTTAATAATCAGATAGAAAATTGAAAAACAACTTGTAGACCTGATTATAAATTTGATGCACGACACAATAGCAAGTAATAAGAGTTAAGTAAAACTTAAAGGTTATTACAAAAAGATATTAATGAATTTAATATAAATTTAATGATAAAATTAAAAAAATAATAAATGATTTGACTCTGTAGTTGAAATATCAGCTAAACAAGGAGAATCAATCACTGCTAATACCCAAGTAAATTACTGCTAATACTAAAGCAAATAACCGCTTATTGTTGAGAAATAGCTACTAATGGATGACAAAAATTTCTAATAATTGGGAAAAAATATAGAATAAAGATGCTTTCTTAAAACAAGAAACACAATTATCTAGCAACAAAGAATACTGTGACAATTTATCTGCTTCTGAAGTTGCCACAACAAAACGACTTGATGATTTAGCTGAAATAATTCTTAAACTTAAAAGAAAACAAAAAAATAGAAAAAAGGCTAGAGGAATGGACATGAAGTGTTTCTTTATTGAATATAACAGTTTTTAATACATATGTAAAAATGAAAAGTATTTTAACCGTCTGGTTGCTTGATACATTTAACATATGAAAGGAATGGATGATCTGAACAAAAAAAAAAAAAACTATTTAAATGGAATGGATTTAAGATTTGGAATTTTCGTAGATTATAAAGATTTTATACACATAAACCAAGAATATAAACTAGCTGTACCAGATGTGTCTTGAAGGTGTTTTTTGGCCAGAAAAAACTGAACTTATATAAAATAAGATTATAAGATTTTATTAACAGGTCAGCCCCTAGGTGAACCGGATAAACCGATTAAAAGTCCAATATCGCATTTATATCTAGAGTCGGGTGCATGATAGAATAAAGATCTAATTCTTGGTATATTTGGCAGTACTATAATAATATAGTAGCGGAGGACTTTGACACTGATCGGTTATAATATCTATTATAAGAAAAGAAATTAAAGTTTATCTATTAAATGGAACAATGTTTGAATTCATCCTTATAACGATTCAGAAATCTGCAGAAGTAACAATTAACGCTTTTGCCGGGTAGTTACGTCAGTATTATACATATCGGATGACCTACATCGAATATTGAATCGGATGACCCTGTAGCGGAATGAAACATGATAACACTGTATCGAATGTACATGCATTCCATGATAAAACAAACTTTTTGAATTAAAAGTTTAATTAAAGTTTAATTACTATGTGTACCCTAATAATATACTTATTAATTGAAAATAAGATCAAATACCTTACATTTTATTAATAAATATAATCTGCCAAAGTTTGCCAAAATTCTGCAAAAGTTTGCCAAGTTGGCAGACACTGCCACATGCAGCCACTTGGCAGAAAAAATGGCAGGCTTTAGATTGGTTAATTTGTGGGTTCCCACATTATATCATTTTTAAAAAATGCACTTGATTTACCTTTGACACAACAGGTACATAAAGGCAAGTATGTGTCTTACAAGTAGGACAAGCTCTCAATACACAATAGAAATGTATTTGTTATAGCATAGTATTTGTTCTCCACGTTAAACTGAAACCGATCTTAACTTGGATATGCACTGCAATCAGGAAGTAAATACCTTACGGTGTACTGTATTGATATTAAGTCAATTTTATTTAGCTTGTATCTTTGATAAAACCCTATGGGTTTTAAATTGTCCAGCATTGGTCAGTCAGGACCGAGGGTCAAAAGGTCAAATGAGGTTAAACCAAAGGTTTTCCATTCGGTTTAAACTAAAGTTTTTAAAGATTTTCAGGGATCAAGGGTACTAAGTTAGTAATTTTAAGTTAGTAAGGTTAAAGTCCACTTATAGAATAGGACAAGGTCAGGGTGGGGGTTAAAAGGCAAAAACCCCATGTATCTAACTACTATTACATGAAAAGATATACATAATCTTGAAGCAGAAGTGGAATCCGACTGATATGTGAGATAACTCTTCCTAGTCTTCTTTCATCTTAAAAGGGGCCAGATCAAGGATCTTGTATTTGTAATATTAAGATCATAGTGTTCGTCTACATTTGTTGTGATAGTGAGGTCAATTTGCCATTAGTAAAAATGTAGCAATAAAATTTCTAACATAAATAATTTTTCTGAGTAAAACTTCCAAAAAAGGTTTGTTAGTTTAAACAATTCATACAGCCAATTTTATATAAAGACTAGTGAGAAGTTTGGTTTATTGTAATTCCATTTCTCTCTAGAAGTCTTTTAGTTATGATGTTGGCCCATGTTATCGATACATAAATAAACAAACCCTGTGTGCTGAAGGGAACTTTAAATTTCCGCTTCATCCGCGTTTTCGTTATATACTTTCTCACGACAACGCAGCCATATTTTCTATCTTGTTGGTAACCGTTTGTCGTCTGCTTTTAGGTATTGTTGGAGACTGGAATAATACATTTTCCGTGGCTCAGAATGAACTATTCGACAGACTCTATGACACGAATATGGCAAACAGCAATCTGAAATTCAGATTTGAACTGTAGAGAAATGATATGACTCTTCGGAAATAAATGTTGAAACATGTTTTTATTTTTCTCAAAAAATTTTGATTCGTTAGTTCTTTCAGCCACTTAAACTACAAGAAGGATATACGACATCAGCGCAAGTATTGAGCATACCATATATATCAAAGCCAATGGCGAAAATAGTGTTACTTAAATGGCGGAAAGTGGTAAAACAGACGGTGTGCTTTATATACCGATCAACAAGATATATTTACAAGTGTTTTGCACATGTATAACACGAACCTTTTAGCAAGAACAACAATCAAAGACATAGCATTTTATGCAAAATCATGGTACCTTTAGGGCAATATTTTATTTAGTAAATAAATAATAATGCATTGCATAAATATTCGTAAATATCAAAAACATGTCAATCACTATGCACACATACAGCTATAAACATAAACCTTAAACAACAGATGTAGAAACAATCGATACTAAGTATTTTCGTAAATAAATGATTAGTACTAAAATAAATAAAATAATTCAAGGTAAAATCTAATAGAAATAATTCAAGGTAAAATCTAATAGATAAACATTCGACTGTTGTTTATTTGGTTAAAGTTGTACAACAATTTGCTGATCAGGTAAATAGAGTATTTAACATTTCTGAGACATTAATGACAGTTCCATCGAAAGCAATAATAAAATAAAATTAAAGTCTATGAAATCAATTTTAATGAGTATTTCGCTAATTTAAAATCTGACCGGTTACAAAAGTGAACTAATTTAATAAGGCCATAACTAAATTGATAAAGCATGCCGCCGTTACAATACTTGCAAGTGCCAATAAATCATCTCTCTTCGTATTTCAAGTGGGCCTTGTTTATTGAACAAATTTGCCAATAACTTCTCAGCATGTAATATATCGACATCATCCACTGTTTCTTCAACAAGCACTTTAAAATTGCTTTTGATATTAAGAAGTCACATTGCATTCTCAGAGAAACATATTCTAAATTTTGAAAAGCAATACCATCTTATATAATATATAGTGAACTAGGAATATTGCCACTAAAAGAAGAAGCAAATATAAAATGATTACTGGTGTAGACTGAATAATAATAATAATGATAATGATAAATTAACCACAAAGGTATACAAACTCCTTATGGTCCTTAAAAGGCAAAGAAACGTGAAATCAAAATGGCTAGACTTTATCCAATGTTTGTTGGAAACTAATGGATTTAACAATGTATGGTTAAATCCGATTATTTTCAGTCTCAAATGATTTTCTCCAGCTTTCAAGAGAAACATATAAGTTCAATTTTCCCAAATCTGAACTCCACTGTCAATAGCTCTACAAATTTTATGTATTAAACATGATGTACAGATGAACAAATACTTCACAAAAATTTCCAACTATTATTGTAAAATCCTAACAAGATTTCGAACAAGAAATCACAAGTGCCCAGTTGAAGTTGGTCGTAACCATAACATACCCATCAATGAGATAACCTGTTCACTGTGCAATAGTGGCATAGGTGACGAATATTATTATATACTAGAATGCGAACATTTCATCGATACACGAAAAATATTCATAAAGTCATATTATTTTAAAAAGCATAATACAATGAAGTTTGACCAATTATTTAATTCAGAAAACAGAAAAGAGCTTACGAGGTAGAGCAATTTTGTTGAAATTATTTTGAAAATGTTAAAGCCCAATATTAAGTTAATAACTCAGCGTCCAATATAAGAACAAAACGAAAATATAACAGTATACCTAAGTGGCTTGACCGAAACTGCATGGACATTTCAAAAAGAAAACATTATACTACAGTAACAGAGTTACTATATTTACATACATTTTCTGTAAATTTCATATTCCAGGTGATTATATTGGTATTCTCTTTGTAAGCTTGAAAGAAAAAACAACCGGATATATTTATAAATTTCTTTTCTTTACATTGTGAACTGTACTTTTCCTAGATGATTATCATGTACACCAATTGACTTGTATATAAAATTTATGCAAAAAATACCCGTTCCTCTAAAGAGAATTATTAACATAATTGTATCCTTCTCTATGTAAATATGTATAAATTTCTTCATACACTGCTTTAATCACAGGGGTCCGGCACATACGTGGATTGAGTTTAATGACTTATTTTTGAGTCTTAGAGCTATAATTATGAAAAAGTCCATACTAATATAACTACTCCCTAGACAAGGGCTTTTACCTATCAGAGACTACTTCCTTTATATGGCCAGGAAAATAATATTATCAGCTATTTTGTCATTCAAACATTGCCTTCAGTTATTCAATTGAATTAACTTTTACAAGAGCTCGTCGAACACGAAATGCCCCCCCTTGATGCATTCAGTAATAGCATTTTACAAGAGCTCGTCGAACACGAAATGCCCCCCTTGATGCATTCAGTAATAGCAAAATAAACAGAAATTATAAGCTCACTGTAAACAAAAGTTCTACCATTCTGGTTTAATCTGACCTTGACCTTTAACCTATTAACCTAACAAGAGATTACAGAGTGATCTTGGCGCCATCCACTGAGCCATTTTTGAATGTTCAAAATTTCAAGACTAGCTCAAGGTCAAAATCAAGGTCAAATTTCATTTCAGTACAAAACAATGTGTATGAGGTCCAAATTTGAAAGCTGTGGCTTGAGAAATGAGAAAGCAGGTCACTAGATCAATTTCAAGGTCAAAGTTCATTATGGTATACAGAACTATGCATGTGCTTCAAATTTGGAGGCTGTTAGCTTGAGAAATATGAAAGTAGATATTAGGTAAAAATCAATGTCAAATTTCAAGTCAGAACACAAAAATATGCATGCAGTCCAAATCTGAAGCCTGAAGCTTCAGAAATGAGAAAGTAGGTCAATAGGTCACTCTCAAGATCAAAGTTCATTTCGGTGCACAAAACTATGCATGTGGTTCAAATTTGAAGGCTGTAGCTTGAGAAATATGAAAGTAAGTCACTATGTCAAAATCAAGGTCAAATTTTATTTCGGAACACAAAACTATGCAAGTGGTCCAAATTTGAAGTCTGAGCCTTCAGAAATGTGAAAGTAGGTCACTAGGTCAATCTTATTATCAGAGTTTATTTCAGGACACAAAACAATGCTTGTGGTTCAAATTTGAAGGCTGTAGCTTGGGAAATGTGAAAGTAGGTCACTAGGTCAAAATCAAGGTCAAATTTTATTTTGGAACAAAAAACCATGCATGTGGTCCAAATTTGAAGCCTGTGCCTTCAAAAATGTGAAAGTAGGTCACTAGGTCAATAACAAGGTCAAAGTTTTTATTGGTACACAAACCTATGCATGTGGTTCAAATTTGAAGGCTGTAGCTACAGAAATGTGGAAGTAGGTCACTAGGTCAAGATCAAGGTCAACTCATGTCAAGGTTCATCTTGCCACTCAAAACTATACATGTGGTCCAAATTTGAATGAAGTAAGTTATGGACATGAAGATTCTAAGTTTTTCCCTATATAAGTCTATATGAACCATATGACCCCTGGGGCGGAGCCATATTTGACCCTAGAGGGATAATTTGAACAAACTTGATAGAGAACCACTAAATGATGCTGCATTACAAAATATCAAAGCCATAGTCTTTGTGGTTTGGACAAGAAGATTTTCATGGTTTTGGACAAGAGGTTTTTTAAAGTTTTTTCCTATATTAGTCTATATAAACCATGTGACCCCCGGGGTGGGGCCATATTTGACCCAAGGGAAATAATCTGAAAAATCTTGGTAGAGGACCAAAGGATTTTGCTACATATCAAAGCCCTAGGCCCTATGGTTTTGGACAAGAAGATCAGAAACCGTTTAACTTTTCCTGTCCAATGTGACCTTGACCTTTGACCTAATGACCTCAAAATCAATAGGGGTCATCTGCTGGTCATGGCCAACCTAACTATCAATTTTCCTGACACTAGGCCTAAGCATTCTTGAGTTATTGCCTGGAAACCATTTTACTGTTCCTGGTCACTGTGACCTTGACCTATGAAATACTGACCTCAAAATCAATAAGGGTCATCTGCTGGTCATGACCAACCTCCCTATCAACTTTCATGATCCTAGGCCCAAGCATTCTTGTGTTATCATCCGGAAACCGTTTTACTATTCAGGATCACTGTGACCTTACCCTTTGACATACAGACCTCAAAATCAATAGGGGTCATCTGCTGGTGATAATCAACCTCCCTATTAACTTTCATGATCCTAGGCCCAAGCGTTCTTGAGTTATCATCCGGAAACGGATTGGTCTACATTCCGACCGACCGACCGACCGACATCTGCAAAACAATAAACCCCTCCTTCTTCGAAGGGGGGCATAAAAATTACCTCAACACATTTTCATCTATTTATCTGTTTTCCGACAATCGACATCGTATCGAACAATACACAGAGCGAATCTTAAGTCTGACAACATCACGTTACAACGAATCAATCTGTAAGCAGTCAGTTAAATCAACGTTCTGGACCTTTTGCGGACAAAGCAGCCATCTGAAGTTAAGTAATATAAACACTAGAACGTGAGCTTTTTCCTAAACTATTTTTAAAAATGCGAAATCAGGGAAAAAATGCATGTTTTTCCATGTATTTAATCTTGATGGGACAGTTGAAAAAGAAAATAAAATAAATATATATATATTATAATCGAGGCAATTAACCTCGAGTAAATCGTTTCAAACACTTTTCTATTTTTATCGTAAAAAGTAGTAAAACAGCTAATTCTTATATGTTTCCGTAACCGTTACGGAATATGCTTAGATGCGTGGCATACGCGTTTTTTTGTTGTTTTTTTTTTTTTTTTTTTTTGTTTTTTTTGTTTTGTTTTTTTGAGCGCTTGATGTCCGTCGTGCGTCAACAATTTGTAAAAAAATCTTCTTCTTAAAAACCACAGGGCAGAATTACACCAGACTTCACAGGAATGATCCTTGGTTGGCCCCCTTTCAAAATTGTTCAAAGAATTGAATTCCATGCAGAACTCTGATTGCCATGGCAACTGAAAGGAAAAACTTTAAAAATCTTCTTCTAAAAAACCAGAAGCCCTAGAGCTTAGATATTTGGTGTGAAGCATTGCCTACTGGACCTCTACCAAGTTTGTTCAAATCATGACACCGGTGTCAAAATTGACCCCGCCCCCCAGGGGTCACTTGATTTTACATAGGAAAATATTCAATTTTTTTCTAAAAATAAACCAGAAGACCGTCCATGAACCTAATCACTGTGAATGTTTGTCCCAGGGGTCACTAGAGCTTAGATATTTGACATGTAGCATTGCCTAGTGGACCTCTACAAAAAGGTTTCAAATTATGATCCCCGGGGCCAAAAATAACCCCGCCCCCCAGGGGTCACTTGATTTTACATAGGAAAATCTTAAAAAATCTTCTTCTCAAAAACCAGAAGCCCTAGAGCTTAGATATTTGACATGTAGCATTGCCTAGTAGACTTCTACTAAAGATGTCCAAATCATGACCCCGGGGTCAAAATTGACCCCGCCCTAGGGGTCACTTGATTTTACATAGGAAAATCTTCCAAAATTTTCTAAAAATACACCAGATGGCCTAGAGTTTAGATATTTGACATGTAGCATTGCCTTATGGACCTCTACAACATTTATTCAAATCATGACCCGGGGTCAAAATTGACCCCGCCCCAGGGGTCACTTGATTTTACATAGGAAAATCTTCAAATTTTTTTCTAAAAATAAACCAGAAGGCCTAGAGCTTAGATATTTCACTTGTAGCATTGCCTAGTGAACCTCTACAAAATTTCTTCAAATCATGTCCCCCGGGGTAAAATTGACCCCGCCCCAGGTGTCACTTGATTTTACATAGGAAAATTTTTAAAAATTTCTAAAAATAAACCAGAAGGTCTAGATCTTAGATATTTGACATGTAGCATTGCCTAGTAGACTTCTACAAAATTTATTCAAATCATGACCCCCGGGGTCAAATTGACCCCGCCCCATAGGGTTACTTGATTGTACATAGAAAAATCTTCAAAATTTTCTAAAAATAAACCAGAAAACCTAGAGCTTAGATATTTGACATGTAGCATTGCCTAGTAGATCTCTACAAAATTTATTCAAATCATGACCCATGGGGTAAAATTGGCCCCGCCCCAGGGGTTACTTGATTGTACATCGGAAAATCATCCAAAAGATTTCTAAAAATCATCAGTTTGACATTTGAAACATGTAGCTCATATTACTCAGGTGAGCGATCCAGGGTCATCATGACCCTCTTGTTTACGTCAATTTTGTTAGTTTTATTCAGGCTTTTGACGAATTCATAATATCTATATGTGTAGGTACGTATGTTATAAAAAAAATATTAGCTGTGCATCAAGAAATATGCTCTTGTTTTGTAGCGGAATAACATTGCACTCCTAAAGTTGCGCAAAACTCGTTCATATTTCTTGATACAAAGTTAATACATAAAACCGCGTTCTCAGTGTAATATCAACGCGCAAACAAATGGATCCGCTAATTGCTTAAGCGAATCTGCCAGCTGCCGTACCACTGTGTTAGGTCATTTGGTCTTTTAAGAAGTCGGTCTTCAACTAGACTGGCTCCCTGACTGCATGGTTATTTTTTATATAAATACTGCAGACAAAATAAGAAAGTCTTAAGCCTCTAAAATAGCACATTTTATCTGATGGTTGAAACATACATGTTCGGAGCCAGGGACAATAAAAATGTCAATGTAGAAACAACCCACTTGAGTTACTTCCCTCTTAATGAATAAACTTATACAGGCCTATATATGTAAATAAGAACAAACATAGGGACGGGAGCCAATCTAGCCTTCAACATACTTCTTGACGCTAATGCAGAACTGGTCAGTGCACTTATTATACAGGATAGACAATGGTTAATATTTTTACTTCATGCAGGCCTACGAGGTCAATATGCTTAATTCTAAATGAAACACTTGTAGTCATAACTAATTTTTCATGCTCCTGTTCACTAATAATAAATTCACAATTTCCGTACCAAATTGTTCATTATTGTTGGAATATGTTACTTTTTCTTTATTGATTTAATATTTAATTACTTTGTAAATTACGTCTTACCTACATGAATGAGGCAATAAGTTTGACTATTGATCATTCAAAATGTGTTTTTTGATATAAAAACAATAATAATAAATATATTTTTTCAATTCTGTCAAGGTTTTGGGAACAAAAGAACTCCTGAAAACTTTTAGAAAATTTTTTGAAGAGAATTTTATGGTAAGGTTTAAAATTTTTGTGTTTTTTGAAAAAATTTTATTGAAGTCTATTTTTTAAATTTTTCTTGTGGATTATGTTCTGGGGCAATTTGATTCCTCATTCTATTGAAATTTTATTTTTGTTTTGTAAAAATGGGATAAAAATATTGTTTTATATCAATACTCCTAGAATTCAAATGTGTTGGAAAAAATTTTTTATTTTTGGGTTGAGTTTTTAGGAATGGATGGAATTTGTGTAACCCGATATTCCCAATGAATTCTCTTTGGAAAATTTAAATGCAATTCACAAAAGGGATTAAAGTGTTTTATTATTCTGAATTTCCTTCCATATATCATTTGAAAACTTTAAGAAATATTTGGATATTCAACATTTATAAACAAATTATTTAGGGGGAAATTGTGGATATATAAATTATAGGTGAGATAAAAATTAAAATTTTTTTAAAGTTGGAGTTTTATTTCACATTGTTCTTGGAGAGACATTATAAGAACTAAAATTTTGATTATGCAATTAAATGTTTTTAATTTTAATGCCTCTTGCGACAACCCCAGTGAAGCTCCAAAAACCTTTATTGATCCCTAAACTTCACAAAACCCCATATAAACTTGATTCATTGCAAACCCGACCTTATGCTCTACATAAAATCATTTCTTACTTTTGATTTCTTGTTTTTACTGCATAAAAGCCCAGTACGGTATTCCCCAAAAATTGAAACCTGGATTTTTTTGGTAAATCAAAAACTGTGGAGATTTTAATAAAAACTAATAAACAACTTTCAAATGTTCAGTATAATTTTTTGATTTTTTCCTTATTACTATTTACCACTTATTTTTTAAAGAAACTGGTTTTTTTCAAGAAAAAAACGTTAATAACTGACTTGAAATAAAACTAAGCTTAATATTAACGTAAATCTAAAGATCAATCTTTGAAGTTGAGTCGGGTTTGGGGAACTCAAAAGTTCTATTAATAACAATTTATCAATTTGGGGAAAACTGAGTACAGACAAATAATTGGTATACCGAGGGGAACCAACTGCGCCCCCCGCATTGCTATTTGTTTTATGCTTTTATGAACGGATTTCAAGTTTAGTTTTATCCACTGGAACAAGGGAAAAATTGATGAAGCTTTAAATGGAACCTCAATATCTTTAGGTATTTTGAATATGACAACCCAAATTTTTCAGAAATTGGTAAAAACCCATTTCCCCCAAAAGAGTTCAGCTTAACATTGTACTTCAGATTTAGAACTTTTGTTTTATTTAAATTTAAAAATTTGGGAAAAATAATCTAGAAACAAAATTAATGATAAAAGAGACGTTTTAAAATTTTGACTTGTAAACTTCCCCCCCCTTTGGGGAAGTGCCCCTCGAGCAACATCAGGGGTGTCTTTTTTCACACTTATTCGTTTTTCAGAGCTTGCTCAAAGAAGGGGTTTTTTATGATAGAATTTTCATACACCAAAATATATTTCAACGGGTCCCGCTATAAGCTAGAAAGCTTTCAGTAAATTTTACTACAAATCGTCCAAAAAAAATAGAATAACCAAAAAAACCCCTTTAAAAACTTACTTACACCCCCGGAATACTAGGGAGTGTTGTAAAAATTTTGGGAAAAACAAAACTATCCTTATTTTATTTAATTTGTAAAATTTGGTTTTAAAAAAGTCCTCAAAAGAGGATACAATTCGAAAACGTGAAGCCAGTGATGCATTTTGCCCCTTACATTTAATCGTCCCTTTTCCCTATTTGATGGTGTGAGACAAATAAATTGTAAGATTTTATTATGCTCTTTCATAAATCCTACAAAAACAACGGACTAGGGGAATTTTGTTTTGCAGCATTCATAGTCTTCCTTTAAAAGTTGGGCTCTTTGGTGCTCTGTCTTGAAAAAGGGGGTTGAGTACAGTGGTGAAATTATTTTTTGGGTTTTACCTTAATTTAATTTTAAAAAAAATGTTTTAGTATTTTTCGCTAGTTTTTAGAGCCTTTCTCAGCACGGGATTTTATTTACATTTTTGTCTTACTTGTTGAAAAAGGGTAAGTCGATTTTTGGGCATGCTCTAAAGCGTTTAAAAACCCCAGTTTTGTATTGGGTTACTGATTTCCAAGGCGATGCCCCTTTTTTAACTGTTTCCTCCCTTTCCCTTGTATTTTGGGTTTGCTTGTGTTGTCTTTTTTGTTTTGGGTTTTTTTCTTCCCCTTTTCCCTTACCCGCTATCACCCCCACCCTTTTTCCCATGAAAGGGGCCAACCTTGTTTTGGCTCCCCCCACTTTACCATGATGTTTTCGATCCCCCTTTATTTTGGGGCTGCCGGAATCCTAGGGGGAAAAACGTTTGTTTTTCCTTTTTTAAATTTGTGCTTGTGTACTTTTGCTTGGGCGGTGCCTACATTTGTTGCATTTTTTGTTGTTTATCATTTTATTTAGTTGGGTGTGGCTATGTTTTTTTTATTTTGATACATTCGTGCAAATATGTTTACGTTGTAGGTAACTATTTAAAGGAACGTAGTACTCCTTTGTTATTTACCCTTTGTTCTACTTTCCCATTAAACCCCTCCTCACCCCCCCCCCCCCTTTTCCTACCCCTTACCTCTTCCCCCCTCGACATATTTTCTTAAAAAATATGAATGTACTTGTTTGATTTTTGAAGAACCAGTTATAATATTTTTCCTTTACAATTCTTTTTTGTAGCCTACTTTGAAAATGCGGGATCTAAGGCTTGTTTAGTGCTAGAGTTATTTTGGGTATAAATATATGTAATAAAAAAAACCAAAAAATAATAAGATTATTTCATAAGAATGTTTAGTTTAATGAACTGATGCCTTACATTAATTATTTTAATGAACAGATAAATAAGGGGGGCATTTAATGGAAAATTAAATACACGAGATCAAGGTATTAAGGTACCTTAAATGTAATTAAGACAAAAATACAAATGAGATTAAAAAAGGGGTTATGGGATATACTTTTCGCAAAATAATAAAAACAAATAAGTAATTCGAGACATTTTAAAAGAAAGATAAATAGAAAAATTTTTTTCAGTGTATCACAGACAACATAGGTTAAAAAAAAACATAAAGCATAATAAAAAACAAATTGTTAGATGCATAAAAAAATTTTTTAACCATGTTATCCTCAAATACAAAGGATAACACAAGATGGGGAAAATGATTCCCCTTATTTCTATTGTGTTCCCTTTTCATTTATGGCAAAAACATAAAGACACGTTATTTTAAAAAGGGAAAAAAACCCAAAGGTATAAAATTATTAAAAATCACATACCTAGCTTAAAAAAATAAAACAAAAAATAATGAGACATGGTAAAACTCATAAAAAAACTAAAATTAAAAGTAAAGTACTGACTTAAAACATCTGAGTTTAAAAAAATTTGAGTCAACAAGTGATTTTTTACACTAATTAAAATGTTTAAAACGTAATGCTCTTATTTGGTGGGCAATTATTCCAAAGGGGACAGCCCCCGATAGCAAACGCTTCTCACCAAAACCCTTTACTTTTTTGGAGACAGAAAAACCCCCCGTCCTAAAATTAACTTAAAAATCAGACTAGGGGGCAGACATTCTCTAAAACGTGTGTTATGGCTATGCAGGGGGTAAACAGGGTTAAAATTCTCCAAAATATTTCTGTGCTATACCGATTTATCCCTTTAAAAATCATGACCAATATAATTTGGGCAAAAACCCTTTTTTCAAAGGCAACCTTTTTTAAAAACCGGGATTTTAACTGTCTGACCTTATGACCCCTGGATTATTTTCAAAACAAAACTATCATTACTTTTTTGTCTAAATTGATTGGAGATATTGTTCAGACCCGGATTCCAAAGGAAAGGCGTTCAAAGTGACCTAATAAAAGGGAAGGACAAATAACTTTCTGGTATGCGTGTAAAAAAAAAAACATTTTCTGTTAAAAACTTTTAACCCTTTCTTGGCTTTTCTAATTTCTAACCACCTAGACCCCCATCAACTTTGTCCCAAAATGACCCAAGTTTTGCAGACTGAAATGCATCAAGGCCTTCCAAAAGAAGTTATATTGTATTTGGCTGACCCCTTTGTTTGGGTTTAGATCCCAAAAAAGGACTATGTTTAGCCTAAATGCAAAGTAACGTGTTTCCAAAAAAAATAAAAAAAAAAAAACATAAAAAACACAGGGCGCCCCAAAACGCATAAACGAAAATGTTTTCGGCTTGGTTTTTATTCCTGTTTTACAAAAAGGTAATAGATATAAGCCATCCTGACTGTTTTAGTTCTTGGTAAAAGGGGCTCAAATTTTAATTTCTTTACCTGTTTTCCCGTATGCCAGTGTCACAGAGAAAAAGCAGTTTATGATTTACCACTCCGTATTTTATTTACAATAGATTACGGGTGTCAAAAAAGACGATGTGTACTAGAAAAAAAATTAAAAAAACTGAACATAACCATTATTCTGTCAACGAAGGATCTAAGTCATCTAATGGCATCATCATAACCCAAGGTTCTAATTCTTTAAAAGAATAACTGGGCAACTGCAAAAACCCCATGCAATAAAAAAAATTTTCCATTTCCCATCTGACCCTTATCCATTTTGGGAAAGTAAAAGATGGATGGATGTAGAGACATGATCGTCGAAAAACCTTTCCCCAAAGCCAGACTGAAAACGATAAAGCAAATTTTTTATCTTAAATAAGCTTAAGTTGGTCATTTTATTACCTTTTCAAAAAAAAAATGAAATGATACTTAAAAATTGACATGGGGGATAGTTCCCATTGTTTTGACATTTTTTTTAATAATGAACAACCGGGCAGACAAATACTGGACACACCTTGAATAATTGACAAATTAATAACTGAAAAGATGTTATAATAGAACACTGTTCGAACAAACCGAGCGGTATTGGTCTAAAACGTAGCTTCATTGGCACTTAGCTTTTTTAAATATTTAAAAAAATTTTTTGCAGAAAAAGCTAAAAGGTATAACATTAATTGAAACCTTTATTGCTTTAAAAACTTGTTGAAATAAATTTTTTCCCTACTTATTATAGCACTGTGGAAGTTTCTCAACAAACTTTTAAGCAACAGTTGTGTAAAAATGTATTTAAATTTTAAAAATTTCAGCACTTTATTTTTCAATAAAAATTGTAAAAAGATCCTTTTAAAACAAAGAATACAACCAAAAAATAATACAGACTCATTTGATTGGTATGTTTAGAGAGGAATGAAAGTATAAAAACCTCTCACCCTCCACACCGGTTAAGCGAAATCTATTACACGTATTTGAATTCACTCCATATCCCCAAAGGGCCAAAAAATTAACCAAAACTGAATCCAATTCCGGGGGGACTTTTTTTACACCCCAACGGCACTTAAAAATTTTCTGTTGTAATTGTTAATAGATATGTCAAAACGATTTCGCTTCCACTTTCAAACCCATGTTTTAGAAAAGACTGTCCCTTTTTTGGGAAAAGGGGACGAAAATTTTCATAGCTTCCACAAGCGGTGACTTATTTTCTTTTAAGCTGATTATGAAAATTTTTATTGGGGCCCTTTTAATAAAGACTAACTTTATTCTTACAACTTTAAAAAGACAAAATTTTCATCACACCTATTTGTCTTAAAAAAAGAAGGACATCGGACATTATGCTAGGGATTTTGCCCAAATTTCAATGCCATTTCTTGACTTCAATAGTGATAATTTTACATAATGGCTTCAAATACTCATAAGTTATATTCCTATCAGACTGTCACAAAAATTGTTTCATACCCGTTTTCTTGAAATTCGAACAGTTTGTAACTAAGGGTCATATTTTTTGAAAAATTTAAAATGTGTATTTTTAGTGAAATAATCATATACATTGAAGATCTATTATAAAATGTTTTAAAAGAATAAATAAACCTTTACCATGCAGATTATCTGTCCATTAACATTTTAAAAAATAAATGAAAAGCAAAAAATAAAAGTGGAACAAAACTTTTGGTCAGACAACTGTACTTCAGTTCTTTCCACCCGAGTGCCCATGATAACTGATGCATTGATCATAGCCTATTGTTTGTTTTCTATGCCACTATAGCTATACTGTATATACACATGTACAATACTGACCGAGTATTATGTGGAGGGTTATTTATTTAATACATGCAGTGGTGTAGCTGGCCTTTTTCACTTGTAGCGGAGGGGTGTAGGAGACTGCCTAGGCCACTGTGGGTTCAGGGATGCCTGCGTTTAAGCATTTTATGACACATTTGGAAACATTTTAGATGCATCGTTTGCTCTTTTCAAGGTCCCTTAATATTGCATTTTTGGTGTGTTTAGTTTTTTAGTTTCCAAAATTATCTGTAGGCACAGTCCTTCTGTGCTTATGTAATAGCGTCTACGCCACAGAGTCATGCACATTTACCCTATATTTTAAATGCCTAGCAAACATTTAAATGTGCTTTTTGTTCCTCAAATACAAAAAAGAATGAAACAACATAACAATGCATGTAGTAAAACATACCGACTGGTCCAGTATATCAATGTAATATCACTTCACTAGCTAGTATCAACATTTATGTAGATATTCTTGGGGTGTCAGTCTTAGTTCTTTGGAGGTCCTTACTAGTATTTCGGTAGGCTTCGGAATACGTTTCAGACGTGTGGCTGAATTGGTGTTAATTCTGAGGGTGTCAGTGTTAGTTCTGGGGGCGTCAGTATTAGTTCTTGTGGCGTCAGTGTTAGTTGTGGAGGCACCAGGGTCAGTTCAGGAGTTGGTGTCTGGTGTAGTTCTGTTACAGTTTAGGATGCTGGATCCAGTGGTTCTTTGGTTCGAATTAAAGCAAAGGTCGTTTATAAAGGGTAATTGGCATTTGCACCACAGTGGCACTATTTGGCACTATTCCCATAGAAGTTCGATATCTGTTTGTCATCTTTAGATTAAAGACACATACATCTATTTGTATATGTCTAAGCCGCATGATTTGTTTACGATTTGCGATAGACGTAGTTGTCTAAATCCGGATGACACTCAATCGACGGACTTAGATTGTCAAGGACCAACAGACCTAATTGAAAAATTCATAAGATATACTTATCAGAATCAGTCTGCTCTCAAACTTGACTTTCCAGATACGCAGGCAGATATTATAACTGCATTTAATAATACATCACGCTATCTGGATGATATTCTTAATATGGATAATCCGTTTTTTGGTCATTTGGTGGGTACTATTTATCCTAGGGAGCTTCAGTTAATTAAAACTAACAATTTGGATACTGATGCTTCATTTTTAGATTTACATCTCTCTATTTATGACAATATTATACATACCAAAATTTATGACAAGAGGGATGATTTTAATTTTAGTATTGTAAATTTTCCCCATTTGGATGGGGATGTACCTCAGGCTACATCTTATGGGGTATATATTTCTCAATTAATTCGGTTTGCCAGTGCGTGTAGTCATGTCAAGCATTTCAATGAACGTAATCAATATATTACAAGTAAACTTCTTCAGCAAGGCTACCGTTATTACAAATTGCGTAAATATTTTGCTAAATTTTACTATCGTAATTCTGATTTAGTTTTAGAATTCAATAGTAATTTAAAGACACTTCTGCGAGAAGGTATTTCTAAACCAGTTTTTTATGGGGATGTGGTTTACAAACTTCGTAAGATATTGGGTCATGGTAATTTTCCAAATGTATTTGGTAAAATTATAAAACGTTTTATTAAAGGAGGTTACGACCCAACTGTTTTGAGACATACCGCATGTTTAGTGTTCAACCCGTTTACAGTTGGACACTACGCTTCCCTCTTTGATTGTGTCTGACGGAAGAGGGGGAGGACTCTATGATAAGCAGTTTATAAATCCTACCAGGACTGAACTGTTTTGATATTTGTCTTCTGGCCTGTTTCGTCGGGCCCTTAAGGGTGTTTCTCTTGTTGCTCTGTCTTCTGAAAAGGCATTGAGTACATACGTTTTTGGTTCTTAAGGTTTGCTTTTTATATATTTATACACGAGCATTTTTGTGTTTTACATGCCATGCCTTTTTGTTTCCTTTACGTGTGTAAGAGATTCACCTGAAGGGGATTACTTTTATTTACACTGTCCCGTGTCTTTGGAACATGGTGGGGGTAAGAGTGAGGTTGGGTGCGCACCATAAACCGGTTTAAGCTCCCCGGTGGTGTTTTTGCCACTGACCGTTCCAAGGCGGTGCCCCACTGTGTTCCTTTGTTTGTTCGTTTTGTCCTATGTGTTGGCTTTGTGTGTGTGTGTGTGTGTTCCTTTGTTTGTTCGTTTTGTCCTAATGTATTGGCTGTGTGTGTGTGAGTGTGTGGTGCGCGCGTCTGCGTGCTGTGGGTTTCGTTTTGGGGAGGCTGCGTTTTGGGTGCGTGGCATTCCCTGTTTGGTGTTTGTCTTTGTTTTATTTCTATGTCCGCTGTTTATTTATTATAGTGTTTTCTATGCTTGAAATATTTACAAAAAATGAAGAAAGCTGCAGATATTTAAGGTTTAAGCATACGTTTATAAGAATTAATTACAAAGGCATGTGGAATATTTTGTTGCGTCACTGGGGGAAATATGTTTAAAACGTAAAAGTGATTAAAGTTCATATTTCAATAGAAATGAGAATGAGAAATGTCTACAGAGTCTTCTTTTTTGTTCACAAACTTGTAACATTTAGTCGAATATATCAAGAAATGGTATTTAACTATCTTAACTATGCAATTTCAGAAGTCTAGCCCTAGGTCAGGTTTTACTTTATTGGATAGGCAATCGGAATAGGAAAATGTCCGAGGTCCTTATAAGCTTTATCTCTATCATCAATAGATTGTAAGATTTCAGAATTGAACCAAGGCTCAGTACGCTGTTTGAACAAACTTGTTTGACTGGAGCAATATTATTCAAAACTGGCTTAGAAATTAATTTAAACTTATTCCAATCATCTACAACAATGCCGCCGATGATAACTTGAATCCAGTCAGCATTTAATAAACATTGTTGAAAGGCTTCTCTATTATAGTAATGAACAAAGTTTCACTGTATTGTGTTTACCAATAAAAATTTTAGAAACATTTCTAGTAAAGAAAATCATCTGATGATCACTGATACACATGTCAACAACATCACTCTGTGAAATTCTTTCAGTGTCTTACACAAATATGAAATCAATCGTTGAGCACACTGACGTTGAAATTCTAGTAAACACATTTATCAACTGGGATAAATTGAATATTTCCATAAATGCATTGATTTTTTAAGAGCACAATATTCTAAGCTGGACTCAATTGTATTAAAGTCTCCAAGTAAAATATGTTCAAACTCATTAAAGTGACTAGAAGAAGAATACACAGTTTCTAGAAATTTATAGAAATTTAACTGTTTCGAAGGTCTGCATACAACATCACAAATATTCAGCAGCAAGTTCTCGATATGTCTGCTGTTTTTAAACGGCTTAGGTCTGACAATAAGAGATCATCAAGTGGCATTTTTGCGGGTTATTCTCTTGCTGTGAGAAATACGTGACCAAGATTTTTAAGAAAGGAGATATTATTATCGCTTCATGACTCAAATACTGGTGCTCTCTTGGGAGTGGACAAGTGTAAGTCATAGCTGAGGAAGAAGTTTACGAAGGTACAAAACTCGGATACTACTGAGATAATGTCTTAAGTTACATTGTATAATATCTAGAAACCTTTCGTAATTAAATACTGGTTTTATATTATTGTAAAGATTTAACACAGAACTATTTTGCTTATCAGTTTACCTAATCTTTGAATGAAACTTGCAACCAGACGTTTTTTTTTAAATACCATAATAAACATTTCACTAGAAATACTTTGCAGATATTCCAAGACATAATTGAATCCATAATCAAATAAAAAGTTTTTAACATTTGTCATCCAATTACGTTTTCCATTAATACAATCAATGTATGTCTTTTTATACACTTTAGTTAAAATAATATTGACAGAATTCATTTTGAATTTTTGAACCAATACTTAATAATATTAACGTATCTCGAAATGTACAAAAGGTATCGAGTAAGTTCCCCATAAACAGTTGCATTGGAAGTATTCATTCTGCAGTTAAGTATTGTCTTACAAAATTTAAGATGAATTCTTTCTATTTCTTTAGATATACTACAACCCCAAATTTCTGATGCAGAATTTAAAATAGACACTACAAAGTAATCAAACAGCTGACAAAGTAATTTTGGTTTGAGTATAAACTTAGAACAATTACAAAATAAAATATATAATACTTTCAAGGCCTTGCCAGCTAAATATTGTTGTTTAAATGCAAAGTTCCTGTATAGTTAAAAACCGTTCCAAGATAATTGAAATCATTTACAATTTCAAGTTTGCTACCATTATACAAAAATTCCTCAGTATTTGATAAACCACCTCATTTTTGAAACACCATTACTTTAGTCTTTTCTACATTAACAGACTCCATTCTTTACAATATACACTCAACAATTTTAACATTTCATTAATTTCTTTCACTGAAATTCCAAGAATAACCATATAATTTCAAAACGTAACAATTTTAAAATAGAGAAAAGTGGAAAAAACAATATCGTTAATTTTCAGACCATAGTTTGTATTTTGTTGCAAAAAATCATCAATGAAAAGGGAGAATAAAACAGATGAAATTACCTCCCCTTGACTCAGCCCTACAGCACATTCGAAAAAATCAGAACAACTATTACATGGCTTTACACATGATTTAACTTTTCCATACATAACAATCTGGATTAATTTACCTCTTAAACCACATCTATACAATTTTAACCATAGAGCGTTTCTATAAATAGAATCAAAAGCCCTTTTCAGGTCAACAAAACACAATATAGACGCTTGTTTTCATGTATATATTTTGAACTATGTTGACAAAGTAAACAATGCGTCAATGGTAGTTTTTTCTTCTCTAAAACAAAACAGAGCGTCTGCCAATATGTTATGTTTTTCAAAATAATCCATAATTCTTTATTTAAAACAGTTGTAAATAATGTTGACATACAGCTCACCTTTTATATTTATTGGCATAATAAAAACTTGACTCCACTGTTCAGGAAAAAATCCACTATCAAGGATATAATTAAATATATCACAAATATGTTAGGCTAAAATATCAGCTGATGCTATAAAATACTCATTTAACAAAAAAAAAATCGTTTCCCGGTGAATTATTTGCTTTTAAAGATTTTACGGCATTCAAAATGTTATCAAAAGTGATAGGTCCGTCTAGAATTCCATTTGCATTTTCAAACGAATTAAAATCATTATTGGATTCAAAATTCTCAGCTTTTTTGTTTACCATGGTAACAATATCTTTTACTAACTCGTAAAAATATTTGAAAATTGATTCAATTTATATATTATTGGTGGTTTCATTCTGATCTTTAAAATATTTCCAGAATTCTCTAGGGTTTGTAAATCTAAGTTTCTCTATGCGCGACAGAGTTTTCAATTGAAAACGTTTTCGTTTTTTTCTTAAACATACTCTTATATTGACATTTTAACAAAAATAGCTCTTCTCAGTTTACTTCAGTTTTACATCTATTAAACTATGTAGTGCATCAATATAACGTTGTCTTGCTTGAGTGCACTCATAATCTAACCATTCCTAATTTTTATTTAATAACCGGTTATCTGAAAAAGACCATGCAGCATTCTTTTCAACAAATTTACAAAACAAGGGATTTGCCACGCGCTGTATTATGGTCGTAAAATCTAGTTTTAAGCTATCAATCGATGTCCAGTCATTTAATTTAGCAAGGAATTAAAATCAGTCAATTTTCTAATAAGCCCTGAGCGAAAATAATTTTTCAACTCACTTGACCATTTATATGTATTAAATGTTTCTTTCTCTGTACTTGAATGTCCACTTGTGATATTATTACAATATTAATTAAAATAAACATGACAATGGTCACTCCACTCTGTTAGTTCGTGCATGTTGAAATCCCCCAGGCTTGAAAAAGAAAATTCTTTTGTTAATAAATAGTCTATTACAGAGCACCCTGTTCTTGAATAAAATGTGAATGCACCGTTATCATGATCATGACAAAGACGACCGTTAACTAGGCTCAATTAAGTATATTTACATAAATCAAGCAGCTTAAGAGAGAAATTGTTACATATAATATCAGCGGAGGCCCGTACAATGGGTTTATCAGGAAAATAAAAGCCATGATCGAAATGTTCATTATAATCATCGCACACAATCAAATAATTTCTAGTTCAGACACGATTGTTCCAGTCTCCAATTTTATATCACTTGTAATAAGTCTGCATTACATTTTATGCAGGCAAATCTTCACTCCAGAGATAGACCTCTAAAAAAAAAAACAACAATTTTTTAAAATGAAAAAAAATCCTTACACAGCTTGAGCCATATAACAGTATCCAAATGATTCCGTACAATTTCAACACCATTTCTCAGTGAACTTTTAGACAGCAACACAACCGCTGCACCCTTTTGAACACCGGTGCTGAAAATTTCTATAACAATTATAGTACTTATGTACATCAATATTAATTTTGCTATTTTTACTGGCTCACATTTCATATAATTATATAATATCATACTGTAACAAAATCTATTTTTTTGATACCACTGAGATCATTTATATTCCAAGAAAGACCGCTCAAATCATACCCCTTGATTCCCTACTTAGCATCTGCCCTTTGTGATTTGCCGTCAATATGTAATTAATGTAATTAATGTATTATAAGCTAAGCTATCTTCGCACTGTGTCCGTTTCTCCTTGCTTCCTTAACCATTGACATTAATCTCTTTCTCTTATCTACAGCACTCTTAGGGAACTGCTCGTGAGCAAAATAGTTTGATTTGTTTAATGATTTTCCATGCTTTTCGTACTAGTTCTCTGTCTTTGAATAATGTAAACTTGGCGACAATTTGTCTATCACCTCTTCCTTTATCTCTCATCCTGTGAACACGTTCAAACTTCATCTGTTCAACAAGCTTATAAGCAATCTTCATTTTATCCACAAAAAATACGCGTAAAAACACCTCAGTATTCTCATTTTCGCCCTGACGGGCCTCTTCAATATTTCAAAGAATTTAACCGCTTTTGGATATTCAAAATACGGTCATTTACTCCTTTTTCCCAAATACTGCATAATATCAGCATTCGATGGTCAGCTATAAATTTTAGAACTTGCACCATTCATATTGTTTCTATTCCAATGTTGAGACATTTTGTCAGATGTACCGCTCCAATCAGTTTCTGCAGTATCGCCAAAAAAACAACAACAAAAACAACCGTCAGTATCGGAATCAGAATTGAAAACGTTTTCCAAGTTCATCACAGCAGTATTATTATCGCTATCAAATAACACCGAATTTGTTTCTTTTAAAATGTTACTTACATAAACTATTAGTTGTATTTGTGTTTCGGCCCAATTTTCGTTGACCGCCATTGTTCATTAGACCACTAGCTTTTCTCTTTCCTCTCCTTTTAACTCTATTACTACCTTTTTTACCTGCTATCTATCCATTGCATATTTTATTATTCATTCAAAGTGTCGCGCACGCACATTAACGTAACTATTCTTTCAAAACACTTCTCATTAATTTATCTGAATGTCTTAATTATATCAATTTTATTAGTTTTAGGGTAAGTGTTAGGATTAGGGTTTATTGTTAGGATTAGAAGTTAGGGTTAGGGTTATTTATACTTTATATGTAATTAGGGTTAGGGTTTAGGGTTAGGGTTACTGTACTATTGGTGTGATTAAGACAGATAAATTGATGATAGGTAATTCAAAGATTGGTCACTTTAATGCAGGTGCTTGAGGTATTGAATGTACACTTTATATGTAATAAGGATAAATAGACAAATAATGGGAACTTTAAAGCACGTTTTCTAGATTTTAAATGTTTGTTATTATATGTAATTTACACGAACAGGTGAAATAATGAGCGGTAGTTTAAAAACTTTGTTACGTTATTGCAGGGGCACGAGGTATTGAAGCACGGCTATATATGTAATTAAGATAAACAGCTATAGTATTGAGAGCTATTTTAAAAGAATTGTTACTTTAATGCACGTGCTCGAGATTTGAATTTATTCAGTTGACAGGATTAAGACAAACAGATAAAGTAACGAGGGGTATTTTAAAAGAATGGCTACATTATCGCATGTGCTCGAGGTATTGAAATTATAGTATATATGTTATAAAGACAAACAGATACATTAATAGAGGAATTTTAAACGACTGGTCCCTTAATGCACATGTTCCAGGTATTGACGGTATACTATAGATGTGATAAAGACAACCAAATGAAATAACGAAAGGTATTTTAAAGGAATGGTTACATTAATGCACGCGGTCGAAAGGTATACTATATATGTAAATATACGGAATAGATAAAATAATTTGAACTATTGTAAACAAGAGGATCATGATGACTCTATATCGCTCACCTGTTAAACTTGACCTTTTGCCATCAAAATAAACGTTCTGATAAATTTTTACGAGACATGGCCATAATTATGGCATCTAGGGTGACAAGAAGCCTTTCTTTTGATCTAAGCTGGTGACATAGTTTTTAATTCCATAAGACCCAGTTTCAAACTTGTCAAGGAATCTTCAAGATTAACATTTTTAAGATTTTGACCCACATGACCCAGTTTCATATTTATCATAGGAAACATCAAGTTAAACATTCTGACCAAGATTCATGAAGATAGGGTCATAAATGTGGCCTCAGGAGTGTTAACAATCTTTTTCTTTGATTTAACAAGGTGACCTAGTTTTGACCCCATCATATTCAGTTTTGAACTTATTCTTGGAATCTTCAAGATAAACTGTCTTACCAAGTTTCATGAAAATAGGATTATAATTTTGGCCTCTATAATGTCAAAAAGCTTTTCCTTGATTTTACCTGGTGACCTAGTTTTTTGACCCCACATGACCCAGTTTCAAATTTAGCCTAGAATTTATCAAGATAAACATTCTGTGCAAGTTTGTTTCAAATCAAAGCATAAATGAAACCTCTGTATGACTGAAAGTGCCCAAAAAGAACACTTTGCCTCTTCAGGGGCAGTAACTCTAGAACCAGTGTTGGAATATAGCCGGTCTTCAAAAGAAACCGATATCTTATGGTGGGTTAAGTTCTATGTAAGTGTGGTTAAAATCAAACGTAAAATGTCTCTTCTTTCGTGTTCACAATATAAAAAATAATTAATTTTGACTTTTTCAGAGGTCAATTAGGGGCTGTAACTCCATAACCTATGTGTGAATCTGACGGATTCATAAAGGAATCCAAGATCAATTGTTGTTTAAGATATTTTGCACGTTTGTATTAAATCAAACCATAAATGAAGTCTCTATGTGGCTGCAAATGACAAAAGTAGCAAATATTTTAAGGGTCCATAATTCTGGAACACATTATGGGATATGGCCAGATTTCGAAAGCATCATAAATCTTATGCAACTGCAAGCTGTGTACATGGTAGCTTAAAATCTACTGTCTATCATGTTCAGAAGCCAAAAAAGGATATTTTGGCAATTTAAGCGGCCATAACTGTGGAACCAGTTATGGGATCTGCCCAGTTTTCTACAGCAACCGAGGTATTATACCAATACAAGTTGTGTGTAAGTTTGATTAAAATCAATAGCAAAATGTCATCTGTATTTTTTCACAAGAAATTGTGGACGGACGCCGACGGACGACGACGGAGGAAGGGCGGTCACAAAAGCTCACATTGTCACTACCTGACAGGTGAGCTAAAAACAGATCCTTTAAAGCACGTGCGCGAGGTATTGAATGTATACTATATATGTATTTAAGAAAAAGAGATAAAATAATGAGATATAGTTTAAAAAAATGGTTACTTTAATGCACGTGCTTGAGGTATTGAAGGAATACTATATATGTTATTAAAACAACAAGAAAAAATATGAAAAGGTATTTTAAAAGAATGGTTACATAAGGTTAAGGAGTATATCTTCAAAACACAGAAATATCTGAAAAATAATCTCCCTTCTTTCTATTATTTGGCGCTGCTTGAAATTTTCCCTAAAATGTAAGTTTAAGTCTCAATGCACGTGCGCTTACAAACAGATGTAATAATCTGAGCTTTTTAAAAAGAATGGTTACATGAATGCACCAGCTAAGAAGTTATATTTTCTATTTAAATATGAGAAACAGATAAAATAGTGTGAGGTATTTATATGAAACAGATCCTTTAAAGCACGTGCGCGATGTATTGAAGGTATGCTGTATATGTTATTAAGACAAACAGATAAAATAATGGGAGGTATTTCAAATAATGGTCACGTTGTTGCACGTGTTTGAGGTATTGAGGTTATAATATAAAACTAATTATGACAAACAGATCAATAATTAGATATTTTTTTTTTAAATGAATGGTTACATTAATGCACGGGTTCGAGGTATTGAATTTATACTATTGATGTGATTTAGACAAACATGTACAATAATGATAAGTAATTCAAAAGAATGGACACTTTAATGCATGTGCTCAGGGAATCGTTGTTATACTATATTTGTGATAAAAGAATAATGAAAAAAATAATAGACTTGCTACATTAATTCATTTCTCAAGGTATTAAAGGTATGAATATATATGTAGTTAAGACAAGCTGATAAGATAATGAGGTATTTATTTGAGAAATGGTTTCCTTAATACTCGAAATTTGAAAATATACTATATATGTAATTAATTCAAACACATCAAATAAAATTGTGTATTTTAAATGACTGGTTTCTTGTATGCACGTGCGCGAGATATTGAAAGTATACTATATATGAAAATTAGACAAACAGATAAAATAATGACATTTTAAAAGAAAAGATACATAAATGCACTTGCTTGCGGTATTGAAGGTATAGTGTATATGTAATCAGGACAAACACATAAAATCATGATAATCATTCTAATAAATGGTTGCTTTATTGCACGTGCTCGGGGTATTGGAGGTACACTTTATATATAATTAAGACAAATGGATGGATAGAGGTATTTAAAAAAAATTATGTCTTGATAAAAATAAGAAGAGATATTTTAAGAAAACGTTTCCTTTAATGCATGTTGTCGAGTTAATGCAGTTATACGCTATATGATATTAAGAGAAACAGATAACATAATGAGAGGCAATTTAAAAGAATGGTTTCATAATGCACGTGCTGGAGGTATCGAAGTTGATCTATATATTATATATAAACTAAGAGAAACAGATCAAATAAAATAAGGTATATTATAAGACTGGTTACATAAATGCACGTGCTCGAGGTATTGAATGTATACGATATATGTAACTAAGGCAAACAGATAAAATAATGAGAAGCATATAAAAGGAAAAGGAATGGTTACTTTAATGCACGTGCTCGATGTATTGACGTTATACTGATTAAATACAAAACAGATGAGCTAATGGAAGATGTCTGAAAAGGATTGCTACATCGATGAATTTGCTCGAGGTATTGAAAATACAAATATACAAGTAACTTAGACAAACAAATACGACGACGATGTGTATTTTAAAAAAATGGTTACTTTAATATGCATGACTGAGGAAGAAAATCTATATAATGTGATTTAGACAAACAGATAAAAAAGAGTGATATTTTAAATGACTGGTAAGTGCTCGAGGCATTGAAGTAATACTATACATGTTATAAAGACAAACGGTGAAAAAGTTTTTTTAGGAATTTGATTGCTTTAGTGCACGTGCTCGAGGTATTGACTTTACAATAATGATGTAACAAACAATAAAATAAAGATAGGTATGTAAAAGATGCAATTTTAAAGCACGTGATCGAGATATTTACAGTTTACTATATATGTAATAAGGCAACCGAAAAAATAATAAAAGGTATTTTAAAAAAGAATGGTTACTTTAGTGCACGCCCTCAAGGTATTGTAGCTATACCATGTATAAAAAGAGAAACAGTAAGAATAAATAGAGGCTTAATATTTGAAGATCAAGGTTCATTTGATGCACGTGCTAGAGGGTATACTACTAGTATTTATGTGATGAATATAAACGTGAAAAATAGAGGTGTTTTTTTTTAAAATTTTGTCACTATAATGCACGTGGTTGTAGTATTGAATTATACAATGATAAAATAATGACAGTTATTTTAAAAATATATCTTTAAAACACTTGATCGAGACGTTGACAGTATATTTTATATGTAATTAGAACATATATACATGATATATGTCAGTTTCTGTTACTTTGTATATGATATTTGTCAGTTTCTGTTACTTTGTATATGATATTTGTCATTTTCTTTTACTTTGTACATAAATGTGCATATGCCTTGCATTTTGTTGTTTTGTAAATATGTTTGCATGGGCCGGTGGCCTTAGAGCAAAAAAAAACTTCTGTTCTGTTCTGTTCTGTTCTGTTAGAACAACCCGAAAAAGTAATGAAAGGTTTTTTGAAAAGTGTGAATACTTTACTGCACGACTTTGAAGTATTGAAGTCATACTATTTAAATACTATTTAAATAATTAAGAGATAAACAGGAAAAATCAACAACACGTGTTGTATTTGTTCATAGATAATTATTAACTTCCAATGTTTCGGCGTTCATATTTTATAATTAAGAGAAACAGATAAAAATGAGAATATTTTTGAAAACAATGGTTATATTTATGCATGTGCTCGAGGCTTTAATTAGAAGTTATATAATTGAGAGAAAAATATAAAATACGTGAAGGAATTTAAATGATATATTCCTTTAATGCACGTGCTCGAGACTTTGAAGTTATACTTTATATGTAATAAAGACAAATAGATAAAATAATGCAAGTTATTTCAATAGAATTGCTACCTAAATGCACGTGCTTGATGCACTTAAGTTATAATATATATGTGACAAAAGAAGAACATATAAAATACTGGGAGACATTGTAGGAGAACAGCTTCATTAATGCACGTATGTGAGGTATTAAATGTATCAATATAAAATTATATATATTTAAGACAAACAGAAAAGACAAGGGAAGCAATAAACGAATGGCTTCAATAATGCACGTGCTCGAAGTATTGAAGGTATAAATATATATATGTAATTAAGACAAACACATCAGTTAATCAGAGATATTTTAAAAGACTTTTTTCTTTAATGCACGTGCTCGAGGTATTGAAAGTATTCTATAGATCTAATTTTATTAATAAGATAAAATCATGTGTTGTATTTTAAAGGAATAGTTCGTATTTTGCACTTGCATGAGGTATTGAATTTATACTTTATGTTTAATAAAGTCATACAGATAATAAAATTGTAGTTATTTTGAAATTAACGTTATTTTAATGCATGTGATCGAGATATTAAAGTTATGCAGCAGATATAACTGGGAGAGAAGATAAATAATGTTAGGGATTATAAAAGAATTGTTATATAAATGCAAGTGTTCGAGGTATTTAATTCATACTATTGATGAGATTAAGACAAATAGATAAAATAATGAGATATATTTGAAAGGAGTGGTTACATTAATGAACGTGCCCGAAGTATTGAAGGTATAATATAAATGTATCGTAATAAGGTCAAGCACATAAAGTAGTGATAAGTATTGAAACGCTACTGTAATGCTCGTGCTTGAGGCATTAAATGTAATATATATATTATGTTATACAGACAAAATAATGAAAGGCATTTTAAAAGAATTGTTAATGCACGTGCTGGAAGTAAAAATGTATACAATATATTTAATTATGGCACACGGATTAAAAAAAACAAACTTTGTAATATCATGAAAATTAAGACAAATAGATAAAATAAAGGTGTAATATTTATGGTTTCAAAACAAACGGATAAAATAATAAGAGATATTTTAAAAAGAACTGTTACTTTAATGCACGTGCTTGAGGTATTGAGGTTATGCTTTATATGTAATTTGGACAAATAAATAAAATATTAAGAGGTATTTTAAAGAAAAGAGGTATTGAAGTTTGCCATATTTGTTATTAAATCAGTCGGAAATAATAATGATATGTATTTTAAAAGAATTGTTACGTTTACGCACGTGCTCGAGGTAAAGTATTTTATGTATTCTATCTATGTAAATAATACAAACACAAGAGATAATATGAGTTATTTTAAAAGAATGGTTACTTTAATGCACGTATAAAATAAAGAGATGTATATGAAAAGACCGATTACTTTATTGCACGAGATCGAGGTACTGAAGTTTTACTATATATGTGATAAAGACAGATATATAAAATAAGTAGAGTGATTTTAAAAGAATTGTTCCTTAAATGCACTTGCTCGAGGTATTGCAGTTATGCCATATAACCACTCGGACAAGGAGTCCCCGCCTCCCGCTCCCTACTACCAATGACCAAACAATTTTCGAGTCATAAATAAAGTTATTTAATTCATTGAAAGACTTAATATGACTACACGCTTTAGATAAACTAAGAAATGAATACCTATATGTCAAATAATATGTTGCACGGGGTCTTTTTTCTTCGCTACTTTCAATGAGTTTTTCATTCTCAGAAAATAAAATATGAAATAATAATATGCAATACATGTATCATTTTCAGGTTCTATATTTTGATCTTTAAGCATAAAAACACTTCTGCTATCATAGTTTGTATTGAGCGTTATTGAACATGTATATGAAACAGGTAGACAATAATATCTGAAAAATATCTATTATTGCAGTCGATATTGTTAATTTAACAATCTTCTCCAAACATATCTTTCTTTTGGTAACATGGGCGAATAAAGTTACATTATATACATTACTGGATATACTGAAATAATTCAGTAGGGACATTATATTTTAGCTGAATATTCGAATTCTGTGCAAAATACAAATTGTTTTATTTGCTTAAAATTAGGATTAACATATATACATATAATTGTTTTAAAAGGGTATTGATTCGAAATCTGTGTTTGGATATATCAACACAAATAATCAAATATATTATGTTCAAAGAAATGTGGATATGCAAATAACTGGTAAATTTCTCTAAACAGGTTTTGTGGACAAAATAAACCACAACCATTGTTGAAGAAATGTCATGGGGAGATGATGTAAATTTGTGATTTTTCAAGAAATTATTTTGAAAATCTACTTTTTAACTTTCTTGTGGATTAAGTGTTCTAGGGCATATTTAGGTATATATCATTCTGTTGGAAAATATTTTGTGCGTTGTATAAAAATTGGATGGAACCAATTGTAATTGATTGTAAGAACGACCAGTTATATAAATGTTTGACATTTTAAAAAAAAGAATGTTTACTTTGATGCACGTGGTATACAAGGTTGTCAGAAATGCAAAATTTAGATATTTAGCTAAAAAAGATAAAATCATATGAGGCATCTTGCCAAAGAATGATTGCTGTAATGCATGCGCTTTACGAGATATTTAGAAATTTATTGTTACTATAATGAACTAGATCTACGAGGTATTAAAGAAGCAGAACGTGTATAATATGGACAAAGATATAAGATAACTTTAGGTTTTTCTTGTAAAAATGGTAACTTAAATGCACGAGCTCGAGATATTAAAAATGCATTATTTATATAATTAAGAAAAGCAGATAAAAGAATGAGTGGAAGTTTTAAAGAATGTCCAATTTAATGCACATGCTCGAGGTACTGAATGTATAGTTGATTTGTAATCAAGACCAACAGATAAAATAATAAGATGTATTTTTAAAAAAGATAACTTTAATGTACGTGCTCGATGTAGTGAAGGTAAAATATGATAAAGACAAACAGATAAAATAATGATAAGGTATTTTAAACGAATGGCTACTTTAATGCACGTGCACAAGGAAATAAATGTATATTCTATATGTAATTAATATAAACAGATTAAATTGTTAGAGGCATTATATAATATATAATAATGTCAAAGAGATCAAATAATGAGGGGTAATTTAAAAGAATGTTTACTTTAATGCACGTGCTCGCGGTATAGATTGTATAACTTTTTTTAGAAAAATCAGAGTAACATGTATACACAATTGAAAATTTCTTAGTTGGTAACAATATGTTTTATAAGATGCAGTCTTGTTTCAGATCTACAGATACTTGTCTTATTCAGGTAATGGATCACATTAGAAGCAATAATACCAAAGGCCTATTCACCGGCAATGGTCATGTTGGATCTACAGAAAGCTTTTGACACCGTTGATCATGAAATTCTATTTGGCAAATTGAAATTAATGGGACTTTGGTTTATGTCATATCTGTCTGGTAGAAAAAAAAACTGTATGTGCCAATAGTGTTTTCTCAGAATACAAACCTGTTACATGTGGTGTACCCAAAGGGCTGTATTTTAGGACGTCTTCTTTTCCTGTGTTATATTAATGATATGGTTATCAGTATTGAACGTAAATGAAAATTAATTTTATATGCTGTTGTTTGCGTATAAAGACCCACAGGTAATTTCTTTAAAATTAGGGAAGGTTTTAGAGTTGTTCAAACTGGCTGGTGGACAATAAACTATCACTTCATCTTTGTAATACTGAGTGCATTTTCTATGACTGAAAACGCAAATTAAAACTAGTGAAAAGAATTAAAATTGTTTGTAATGGACATACGATTGAAACGTCTGAGTCTGTAAAATATTTCGGTGTCACTAATGAAAACTCATTATCAGAGGAAAGCATTGCTAATCATTATATTAGTAAGGTAAATTCATGTCTTATATTTTTGTATCGACAAGCAAAGTGTTTAGATTTTGAGACTAGAAAGTATTTATGCTCTGCTTTCATTCAATATCATTTAGATTATGCTTCTACTTCCTGGTACCTAACCTTAGACAAGGGTCTTACAAATAACTTACAAATTTGTCAAAACAAGATTGTTAGATTCATAAATGGCATGGATCCTTGGAAAAGAAAGTCTAAATCAATTTAGCCTGGCTAAAATGTCACTGTCAAATATCAAAAATAAGCAGTTACGTCTGATCAATGTATCTAAAATTGTCAATGGGGCCTCCGTGGCCAAGTGGTTAGAGTCGTTGACTTCAAACCATTTGCCCCTCATCGATGTGGGTTCGAAACCTCATTTGGGGCATAGAATTCTTCACGTGAGGAAGCCATCCAGCTGGCTTACGGAAGGTCGGTGGTTCTACCCAGGTGCCCGCTCGTGATGAAATAGTGCACGGAGGGGCACCTGGGGTCTTCCTCCACCATTAAAGCTGGAAAGTTGCCATATGACCTAAAATTGTGTCGGTGCGACGTTAAACCCAACAAAATAAATAAATAAATAAAAATTGTCAATAATAAATGCCCTTCATATAGGAAAGAATATTTTGTACCTGTCAGAACTGTTCATTCGAATTCTACAAGGGCTAATAAGTACAACTTCAGTCTAGCTAAATCATTTAGGAAAAATATGTATCTTTCAGTTTTAGTGCAATAAACGATTGGAATTCACTTCCAGATGAACTGAAGAAAATAACCAATTTGGTCAATTCAAACTTTCTGTGAAGGGACATCTATTAGATGTAGCAGTGATAAATTACACTGTGATCGTAGTTAACTAGATGGTATGTGTTCTATTTATGTGAACTAACAACATTTTAGTTATTCAACTACTGGATATTTTTGATTTGAGATTTGTCTGTGCAAATTGTTTTAAGGCATGATCAATGCCATTTTAACATGTTTATATATATGTGTGTTTTAACCTGAATAAACGTCTAACAATATACATACAATTAAGACAAACATATAAGATCATTTAATGTTTTTTAAAAGAATTATTCCTTCCACGTGATCGAGATATTGAAGTTATACTATATGTCTAATATAGACAAACGGATGAAATAATGCGAGTTATTTTAAAAGAATGGTTACTTTTATGCACGTGCTTAATATAATGAAGTTATAATATTTATGTGACAAAACAAAAAACATATAAAGTTATGGGAGACATTTAAAATGTATTGCAACATTAATGCATGTGCTCGGGGTATTGAATTTATAAATATATATGTAATAAGACAAACACATAAAATAATTAGAGTTTTTTTTTAAAGGATTTATTAAACCTACGTGCTCGAGGTATAGAAGGTATTCTATAGATGTAATTTTAATGATCAGATGAAATAATATGTTGTATTTTAAAGTAATGGTCTGTATTTCGCGCTTGCTTGAGGTATTAAAGTTATAGTTTATATTTAATAAATATATTACAAATAAAATAATGGTATTTATTTGAAAATAATTGTAACATTAATGCACGTGTTTGTGGTATTGAAGTTATGGGAGACTTTTAAAATGTATTGCAACATTAATGCATGTGATCGGGGTATTGAATTTATAAATATATATGTAATAAGACAAACACATAAAATAGTTAGAGTTTTTTTAAAGGATTTATTAAACCTACGTGCTCGAGGTATAGAAGGTATTCTATAGATGTAATTTTAATGATCAGATGAAATAATATGTTGTATTTTAAAGCAATGGTCTGTATTTCGCGCTTGCTTGAGGTATTAAAGTTATAGTTTATATTTAATAAATATATTACAAATAAAATAATGGTATTTATTTTAGGACTTCTCAAGGAAATAACTAGCAACATTATATAAGCGATAGTGCTTTATTCCAGGTCAACACTTCAACATGCAAACAAGTTACATCAAAGGATATTGAACAAAATTGTATATCAGTCATATTAATAAGTGGCAGAAAAGGCCGCATGATATCAGGCCAACTGACTGACGAGCAAGCAAGCGCATGTTTTCATCAATAAATTGACTAAAATAGCAACTGCAGACTGCGGACTTGTGAAACTAGGAATTACGCTACGTAGTAATGGGCAAAACCTAGTTCACACTGTAAACTGACGTATCTGTTAACCGACCTAGCGGTAACACACTTTAAATCGACACAGCTGTTAACACACTATAACCGACCTAGCGGTTAACACACTTTAACCGACCTAGCGGTTAACACACTTAAAACCGACCTAGCGGTTAACACACTTTAACAGACCTAGCGGTTAACACACTTTAACCGACCTAGCGGTTAACACAATTTAACTGACCTAGCGGTTAACACACTAAAGTGTTAACAGAGCTAGCTGTTAGTATCACTTTAACAACAGACAAGCAACCAATGGTTCGATATACTGTCAACCGACCTAGCAGAATACATCACAACAACATACAACCGTAGAAAAAGTTGTCACACTTAAAACTGTCATAGTAGCATACATCACTACTGCTAGGAAACTAATCCGCGTGTTGTAACATTATCCCCGTTTAGTTGTATTATGACAATAACATACACATTATTAACAAAAATGTTAATCGGATTTAGGCAAAAGCAGCTAGGATAATTTAAGGGTGTAGACGACAACCCAAAATACCTAAGGAGCACTGTGACCATAGTCACCCATAGTACAGCAAGTTGAAATCTACAAGATCTCAATTATCACTGCAAAAAACTGCCTTATCCACTCAAATGTTTAACTGATTTAGGTAAACTAACTCCTGGCAAAAGCATGTAGACGCAAAAACTAAAACTACCTAAGGAGCATTGTGACCACAGCCACCCAAGTTACCAAGGACAAGGAGCATTGCGACCATAGTCACCCATAGTATAGTAAGCTTAAATCTACAAGATTCAACATATCAATGAGATGAATTTAGGCTTGAATTGGATAAGTGATGATAAATACACATGCTTACTCAATGTCAGTTGGAGATCCTTATCAGTGCGACAGAATCCTAAATTAATGTATATAATAGATTATTTAATCTTAAAAGTTAAATCATTGCATTTATCTTTTCATTTTCTACTCGATACATTCAGAGGTAACAACAGAATCATAAGAAATAATGCTTCCAATTATATATAGAACTGAAACTTCTTAAAACATTTTTCCATGAAAATGATAAATATCAGATTGATTTCATATTCAAATCAGTAACTTTTTTTTTTTTTATAAAGTAGAATAACATATTTGGCTACAGTCAGTCTAACATGGTCCTCTAACATAAAAATGTAAAAATCCATCCAAAATGTGTAACATGGACGGTAATGTGAATGACATGAATCAGAATAACTTATTATGAACAAGTTAGTTCTTCGTGGCATAAACAGTAAATAGTGCAATGAACAGAGATTAAGCAAAATAAAATCATGTACAAGTTTTATTTGTAATCCGCGCACCAAAACCCTAAAAACTCTTTGAGAGAAAAGTACGGGAAAGCGTTGGATTACGTGACCTGGCTGACTATACAATTTATATAACATTAAAAGTACATCAATTGAATTTAGGTAACATTGATTGCTCAAAGTTCATACTGCCCAAAGTTCATTGCACTATTTATGCAACTTTCAACATGTAAAAACAAAATATGGCTAATTCACACAATATAACAGTATCATTGCAACTGAACATCCCCGATATGAAGCATGGAATTATATTGTCACTGCTGAAAAAGTATTTATGTTTATGTCAAGACCATTGTTGAGACATCCCTTGATTAATTGTTCTTCGATATTAAGGAGCTGACCGCTTCTTGGTTTCCATTTGCGTAAGTCTATTGATAAAACTACATTTGAACAAACGTCTTTCCAGTCTCGGCTTAATTACTTGTATTACATAAATTAGTGTTTTCTGTTACACATGTTAGTGTTTAGTAATACCTATTACTATAAGAGAGTATATTTATATTTCTCCTCTTGCTATTGTAATATTGTCATCTTACTCACTGTCCTGTCATGACAAACTAAGCTAATGTCCTGGTAAGTGCCTCTGCAGCTGATATTTTTCGAACGATTCCTTTTGTATGTCTCCTAGTTTTGTTACAGGCAATTACTGTTTGTTTGTGACAAGGCCTGTCCCAGTAGACAAGGTGTGCCTAATTTGTATATAAGTTTTACGATTCCAGCATTTGTGAATTTTCCTGCTTTGTGATGGATCAAATGGAAAGTTCATGTTAAAACAATTATAGTGACATTTATAGCTGTTGTTAATTAAAGTCATTCTAGTTTCTAAACTTGTTACTTTCAAGTTTCTGTTCCATATTCCCCGAAGCTTTGGATAAATTTGATTTATACAATCCACTTGACTAGCTTAGTTAATTTAGCTTGTAATGTATGTATATCCATGTTAAACAGGCATCACATAATGGTTTCAGATATTGTTTGTACTTCTTCCATTTGTGCTTGGTATACCATTTATGCTTGGTATATTGTCCATTTTTATTTACTGTCTGTTCACAACTTTCCTTCCATTACTGCATAAACAGCCTGAAAATATATAAAACTCCACCGGCAGAATACTGCAAAATACATGGATATTAAACATTGTAAATAACAAAATATGTCACCATACATGTACCAGCTACTCTACTAAAAACAAACTTGTTAAACTGATCTCGAATAACTTAAACTATGCTCCATACTATACAGAGACATGTACCTGCCAAACACCTGCAATCCCGAACCATTTAAAACCGATCAATTTTGCATATTTTTTTTTTATATATATATAATATTATAGGTTACAAATGGTGACCTACTAGATATTCACTGACATGTACCATTAACAATATGGCAAGTAAATGGCATGGCACCTAAATGGGAGTGGTGGGTGGGATTTTGAAACCATTTCATTTTCTGTTGGTTGTACACATGCCGACTATTGACTGACCAGTGGTCACGCGCTAATGATTACTGGATACGGAAAATGCCGAGTGTATCCAAATACCAAATATAATTTGGTAACCTTGGATACACACCAAGCTTGATGCGCCAAAATAAATATTATTATTTAATATTAATAAAATAATAAGTCTTATTTTAGGACTTCTCAAGGAAATAACTAGCAACATTATATAAGCGATAGTGCTTTATTCCAGGTCAACACTTCAACATGCAAACAAGTTACATCAAAGGATATTGAACAAATTGTATATCAGTCATATTAATAAGTGGCAGAAAAGGCCGCATGATATCAGGCCAACTGACTGACGAGCAAGCAAGCGCATGTTTTCATCAATAAATTGACTAAAATAGCAACTGCAGACTGCGGACTTGTGAAACTAGGAATTACGCTACGTAGTAATGGGCAAAACCTAGTTCACACTGTAAACTGACGTATCTGTTAACCGACCTAGCGGTAACACACTTTAAATCGACACAGCTGTTAACACACTATAACCGACCTAGCGGTTAACACACTTTAACCGACCTAGCGGTTAACACACTTAAAACCGACCTAGCGGTTAACACACTTTAACAGACCTAGCGGTTAACACACTTTAACCGACCTAGCGGTTAACACAATTTAACTGACCTAGCGGTTAACACACTAAAGTGTTAACAGAGCTAGCTGTTAGTATCACTTTAACAACAGACAAGCAACCAATGGTTCGATATACTGTCAACCGACCTAGCAGAATAAATCACAACAACATACAACCACCGAAAGATTGTAACATTAAATCTGACCTATATTCTACAAGAGCATGCGCCTGCCTGCTCGCCCAGTCATAGAATTTTCCGCCACAATAAATTTGAAAAATTTATTCCCCCAAAATTCTAATTGACTACTACAAACCTCATCAAAGTTGTCTTAGAAACTTGCAGCCTTTGACAACTTCTGTTTATTTCAAAATTAATGATGATGACTATAACATTTTTTATCTTGCCTTATCAGGTTCTTGCCTTCAGGGCAAGTCAGCTATGTTGCCCAATTACTTGATCCTGCACTAACTGTATTCATACTGATACACATTTTTTTTTTTATTATAATTATTAATGATACTTATGGATGTACTAACTGGCATAATGACAAAATATAAATTGTCTAACACACAAATTAGGCCTTGAATGATATTTCGTGCGCTCTATTTCTGATGTAAATTTTGTTATTGTTTCTTTTCCATACAGTTAAATTTTTCATACAAACGTTAAAATTAAAGTAAAGCAATGATTCAATAATTTCTGTTAATCAGAGCCCTTTAATCACATCCATTTTATATATTTACCATTAATGGTGAAACAGTTTCTGTTTCAATTGTAAAACCATAATGTGGAATTCAAGGTCCAACCTGTCACTACAACAATTTTTTTTTTGTTGTTGTTGTTATTGTTTTCTTTTTGTTGTTGTTATTTATAAATTATAGACTCATAGCATAAAAGACAAATTGAAAATATCAAAACAGACTGACTGTTTGTCATGCAAATTCCCAAGATTGCCACACTTAAAACATTCACATAACAAACCTTACTCTTAGAATAATACTTTTGTTTAGTACTCTAGATTATTTGTGATTGTCGACTTAAATATGTATGTATATTAAATGCTAAAATTGTTTTTAATTGCTTAACTATAATCTGTTTTGGGATTTTATATGTTTGCAACATTGGACTAATGAATTTACGTTTTCCTCCATATCCCTTAAATTTACCTGTTTCAAAACATTATATATTATTTAAGCTGCGAGCAGGAGACCACAGGGACCAGTTCTTTGCCCAATCGTCCCCATTGAATGTGAATCAGGCTTAAAAGTTTGCACATGAAACACACTGATTTTGCCTGTAATAGTACCATTGTCTTGCAATATAAAACTTGATGGTACCATGTTAAATACAGAACTTTGTAATACATAAGTTAGAAGTTGAGCATTTTTGCACTGTAATAAAAATTGAACAGACTTTTTTTTACAATATGCGGTTATGCAGAGTGTATTTCCTTAATAAAGCAAATTTGTTATTATTCAGTTATCCTGCTTATATAGAGTGTAGAAGTGCAGTTATACTAAAGCTAATTTGAACATGACAAAGCAAAAAGAAAGCTTTTTTCAAACTCCGCTGTGCAATATTTTCAGCTTCTTTCTGCTTTATCTACATGATCTATAGATATAGAAACTGGGCGGGGTGACTGCATGATTAAACAGTGTCGTCCAACTTAGCAGACATAATATTATATGCTAGATGTAAAAATTATCTATAAAAGAAACATTATCTAGAACCAAGTGATCATGCTAAATATTTATTAATTAAGAGAATTAGCTTAATTACTGCCGACAAAATTACTGACTGTACGAAATTACAATCCCTTCCTCCTATGAAGACCGATTGAAACGACTGAAGTGTACATCCTATGAAGACCGATTGAAACGACTGAAGTGTACAAATACTGACCTCAAATAAAATTTATCTATATATTCAATTTATAATAATTGCATACACAAAATTAAATTATTCAGCCATAAATTACATGGATTACTTTCAAGGAAAGTACTTATCTGCCAGATTATTGTAGCGGATAATCATGTCGGAATGCTATGCTCATTTACAACAAAATTGTGTAATTGATAATAATGTTGTTATATATGATATAGTCTTTGTAATTTTCCCATATGAAATTATATTTGTATATTGAGCAGCTAAATTCTCCCCACAAATTCTCTATCACTAATTTTACTAAAGGCCTAGGACATGCTAGTCCCAGTAATTGTACTCAAGCCTTGAATATTGTTATATATATATATATACTTTTTTTTTTGACTGGTAAATATTCCTCTAGGCAGACAACATAAAATATCAGAATGTAAAATCGATCTACCCGAGGTCTCATTATTTAGACTAGTAAGGACATGCTGGATGTCTATTAAATTAAAGGGCCTAAATTAAAATGCAAGACAGTAAACCAATGGTAAATTAAAAACTTCAATGATGACATTTACATCCGATCGTTGTACCTTAATTCTGACCATAGACAGAGTACTGTGATAGGCCGCATTAATATCAATGATCACAAGTGTCTTGTTTCTTTATACAATGTACAGTATTTCCATACAAACATTCTTTCAGACTCTACAATGAGTATAAAAATAACAATTACTTAAATGAAATTAAATCCATATATTTTCCTGGCAATTACCCTATTACGTAAATGTATTAAACAGTTTTTTAATATTTCGATCCTGGCCTAAACATGAGTATGTGAAACCGTACGTGAGCGAGAGTTATCTTTCCTGTGTAGTAAACAACAGCAATTGCGGAGTACAAACAACTTATAATCCATACAACATTTAATTTAGACAGACAATAGCCCGACCTGATAGGAAAACATGCCTATCTAATGATATAATCCATACCTATCCCACATAAGAACAATAATCTATATTTTTCTAACAGGCATTTACCGACGAGACTTCGCGTGTTTATCTGACTAGCAAATTTTCGGATAGACATAATCGGACAGCACGACTAAAACGACAACTAAACGCATTTCCTCGGACATGTACATTTACATTCAAGAGAATACATTTTGTCTCAGTAGTTGGTTACAAGTACAATTATTCTAATGAATGACGTGTGTCACCAATGTAATTAATTTTATTACGAGTATACGACCACCGAGAAAATGGTTCCCGAGAAAAATACGAAACAACATTCATTATTTCTACTAGGTTACAAGTGGCACCAAACTTTTACTTCAAATGTATGTTTACTACAGCTGCAATATTCTTAACAATGTTAATGCTAGATGCCATGCCATTTTCATAACCTCAATTGTGATTTCTCGAGAGCAAACAAACAAAAATTTCGAGGATGAAAAATTACCTTTGAAATCCTGGCTTTCGCCGCCAATATCCATTTTTACGATAATTGACAGCATTTTGCACCAATGCCCGACCAAGCTAAGCATTTTACTTGAAGCAAAATTACGATGTTGACAGATATATTTTGAAACCATTTCATTTTCTGTTGGTTGTACACATGCCGACTATTGACTGACCAGTGGTCACGCGCTAATGATTACTGGATACGGAAAATGCCGAGTGTATCCAAATACCAAATATAATTTGGTAACCTTGGATACACACCAAGCTTGATGTGCCAAAATAAATATCATTATTTAATATTAATAAAATAATAAGTCTTATTTGAAAACAATTGTAACATTAATGCACGTGTTCGAGGTATTGAAGTTATCGGTAAATATAATTAAGAAAAAAAAGTTAAATAACGTGAGGGATTATAAGAGAATGCATCCTCTAATGCAATTGATGGAGATTTTGAAGATATACTATATATGTTATATAGAAAAACAGCTGAAATAATGCGAGTTATTTTAATAGAAGGGTTAAATTCATGCACGTGCTTGATTTACTAATGTTATAATATTTATGGGCCAAAAGAAAAACATATAAAATAATGGGATACAATTTAGACGAATTGCTATATTAATGCGTGTAGACAAGTAGAAAAGTTAATGATAGGTATATGCTATATATATTTGATTAAGTCAAATTATGGGTAGTATTTTAATAGAATTGTAACTTTAATACACGTGCTTGGTGTATTGAGATAATATTCTTTATCTATTCAAATCAAGCTGATAAAATAATGAGAGATATTTTAAAATAACGGTTATTCATGTTTTCAAGGTATTGAAGGTACGTTATAATTAGACACACGCTAAATAAACAGAGGCATTTTTGAAGAATGGTTCATATAATTCACTTGCTCTAGGTTTGAAGATTTACTCGTATCCCCTGCTGTTTTCGCTAAAATAGTTATCAAAAAATTTAAAAGCAATGCACGAAATCCTTGAAATACAGTGTTTAATTTTTTTTTTTAATATGTAAGTGATTTCCTTTGCGTGTTCTAACGGCAGTTCATTAAATTTTGGGGACAATATACAGAAACTTATTCTTTGAATGTTTTGCGTTTTGTATGGAATCATAACGACACAGAATTTTCAGCGTCTAAAACCTTTTGTCTCCCAGGAAAATACTCTAAAAGCAATTTTGTTAAAACCGGTGTTCTGCCGTGTGATGCTATACATAAAGAAAGTTCTTGAACTCAATTTTGCTTTAATCGGCAATCATGTAATGATAAATGTTGTTTAAAACTGTAATTTTTCCCCTTTTTAAGGGCAATTTTTGGTACATGTTTTAAATATGTTGTTCTTACGCCCTCCAGTTAGCTACCCTTTTCAGTATGACATTGCTAATCCAGGTGTGAATAATTTTGAGAAAAAAAAAAATTTCAGTGATGTTTTTGTTAAATATTTTCGATTTTTTAATCGTAGGTTATTCAACAATGCTGTACAACTTTGCGGTTTACATAAACAAAAAGTTAAAGGGTTTCGTCAAGAAATCACCGAAATACTAATGGCTTTCACGTTTGAATCTCACCATCATTTTTAAGGGAATTTGTAAACATTTGTTCAATGGGTCTGCCACGAACATAAAAAATTTAGTTTGGAAGTGTTCATTTTCAGTTTTTTTCTATTAAGGGGGTCATTGTTATAGCTGCGCCCCTTTCAAGGATCGACGCTTGTGATTCTCGGAAAAGTGTGGACGAAAGCTTTTTTTTGCTATTGTCATAGCAAAACCGTGACTGATATGGTTTTGGAATACATCAAAGTTTTCCAAAAAGGTGAGAAAACCCCATAGACAAGAAAACTGCCGGGGGGCACATGATTCAAGAGGCGGTCTGTGAATATACATTGTTGATATTTATTTAAAAAGACGACCCCTTAAAGGGAAGTTCACATTGAAGAGCTGTTCCGAGACACCTTTTTGTGTTTGTGGATATAGAAGAATGTCGTGGTGGGGTTTGTCAAGCCGCACTAAAGTAAACCCGCAATAAGGTCCTTGTTTTCCCTTTTTTTTCCCCATACCCTTAAAAGTTTTTGGCCAAAACGAAGCAGCGGAGATTCAAAAAGAGGTATTTGCTATATCAGACTGGTTTTTAGGCAAAAGGTGTTTGATTTACTGTTTTTTTAAATCTAAAAAAACGAACAGCTTTTTCAATAATTTTGAAGAAAGTTTAAATTACCCGGAACGATAATTGGAAAGCCAGTTCAAGCCCTGCTTTTTTAGCAAAGATTAAAAACTGTTTGTTGTATTTCAGAAAAAAACATTTTGTTGTAATGAGAGACTCCCCAATTTGTGTTTCTAGAGAGAAGTTCATTAATGTGATTTCAAAATACGTGTTGAAAAAATATCTATCTGAAGAGTTTTTTATCAATTTTTGATGAGCTTTTTCACTTATCTTGAGTCAATTCAAAAAATGTTTTTAAAAATTTTGTTACCCTTTACTTGGGGTTTAAAAGTTTTGGTATTTATTTGGGGATTGACGCTTTTTGAGATTTTTGCCATGAAAAAGTCAAAAAATTTTTGGCAAATAACTTTGGCTCCCCTTTGAGCATTTGGGTTTTTCATTTTTGGGTACGTTAGTTCAAAACCCAACCCCATACAGAGTCTTGGAATCCCCTTTTTCGCTTCAAACTAAAAAAGAAGCTTTGTAAAAATCATTACTTTAAGCACGTGCTTGAGGTATTGAAGAAATCTATATAGTTATTTAGAAAATCAGAAAAAGGGATTTTTTAAGAAAAAATTTTAAATTAAATGCATGTACACGAGGTATTGAATTGATCTGTATTGGTATCAAGACAAATGGAAATATAGAAGCTTTAAAAAATTTTCCTTAAATCCTTTTCCGGGTTATTGACGGTTACTTAGATGAAAATTGGTTAAGTTTATGCACGTGCTCGAATGTTACTTTTTTGTAAATACAAGAAACAGATAATATTTTGGGGTTGTTTGAAACAAAGTCCTTTAAACACGGCCTGGTATTGAAGTTATACAAAATTTATGTTTTTAAGGAAAATTAAAATAAAATGCTGAGATAAATTGAAAAAGAATGGTTACTTTAATGACTTGCCGGGTATTGGGGAATGCGTATATGATTTGAGAAAAAGAGAGAAGAAAATGACAGTTTTTTTAAAAAGAAGGGTTATGAAAGGCCGTGTTCGGGGTTTCAGTTATACTTATATGTTTTTAAGAAAAACGGGTAAAAAAATGAGAGGTTTTCAAAAGAATTTTTTGATTAAATACAGTGCTCCGGTTTTGTGTTTTACCTTTAAAGTAAAAAAGACAAAGAGTTTAAATAATTTTTGATCAAAGCAGTTAATTGAAAATTGCAAGCACATGCTTAGGTTTTTGAAGGTTGCTTATATGAAAGAAGACAAAAAATTTAACGATAAGGCATTCAAAAACAATTGTTACTTAAATTCCCCCGTCGGGGTTTTTAAATTATGATACAATATGTAATACTTTGTGTGATTCGACAAAGAGGTAAATAAGAAGGTTTTTTGATGTGGTTACTTTAATGGCTGCTCGAGGCATTGAAGTTTAACTGTATAGAAATTTAAAATACAATCTGAAAAAAATGTGGGATTAAAAGCAGAAAATAAATAATGTTTTGTTTTAAAAATGGTTCTTTAAATGCCGTGATGGGTTTATTGAAGTCATCATAATATTTTTATAAATTAAGACAAACGAAAAAATGAGAGCCATTTTAAAAGATTATTTATTTCCCACGCATGGTTTGAGATATTAAAAGGTTCTTATATTACCCTAACCCTATATATAAATTATTCAAAAAAACAGATGAGTAATGAGAGGTTTCAAATAAAGGGTTTAAACATTAATGTATTTTGCTCGAGGAAAGAAGTTAATCATTTATACAAGTTATAATAAAAATAAAAACAAAATGATGAGAGGTATTTAAAGGATCAATTCTTTAATGCAGGGTTTATTGAAGGTTCTGTTTTTGTAATTGAGACAAACAGATAAAATAATGTGATGTGGCGTATTTGATTCAAATTTTTTTTTTTTCTTTGAGGTGGGGGCGGAATCCCTTCTGTCGGGGGCCGCGCTGCTGCTCGGTTAGGCACTTCGGACTCCGCCTTGTCCATTCAAGTCTTATTACTTGCATTTGTAATGATTCTCAGTTTTTGAATGTGTATGGTTAGTGGTGACAATTTAAATTTGGAAACTGGATTTTCTTGTGATTTTATTTTCGTACATTGTGGAGGCATTGTTTTTATTTATCAAGAGATTGACAAATCCCGATTTTAAAGAAACTGAAAGTACAATTTTATTATCAAACTCAATTTAAGTCAAGGGGGATTTCCATGTGTCAAGACTTAAAAAGTGGAAGTGCTTGAAAAAAATACATCCCCCCGGTTGCTGAAATGTTTCAGGAATTGTAAACTCACAAGTATTTTTCCCAGACCTTTCCACAGCGACGGATGAAATAGAAAGGCCATTCACCCCTGTTTCGGGCATGCGCGCTAATGGCTAAAACCCCACGTGCGGACCGCCTCTCACCCTCACTACCAAAGGGAACTGTAAAACAACCAATTTATGAGTTGCAAAAATAAATAAGTTCTAATTAAATTCATTTAAAGTTTTAAATATGATAAACGTTTAGATTATAATGTTTAATAGTTTAATGCCAAAGATATATTGAACGGGACATTTCTTTCTTTTTTTTTAGGAAAAAATAACGGGGATTTTTTTCGTTTTTATTTTTCGAAAAGTCCAGTTTTAATACAAACAGAAACTTTTTTGTTTCTTCGGGTTTTAAAAAAATTTGATTTTAGGCAAAGAAAACTTCTATTTTAAAAAGTTGTTTTTTGAACGATTTTGAACATGGTTGTATAAAAATGATATCTGGAAATATATAAAAACTATGAAATCGATTTTGTTTTTTTTTAACAACCCAAAGTTTTTCATAATATTTTTTTTCTTTGGGGTAGATTGTGTGGAAAAGTGACTATATCAATTTATGGAAAAAATAAAATGAAAAAGAGGGTTTTTCACATATATTTTAGCCGAAAATTAAAGTCTGTAAACCCCGGGTATTTTTTTTTGCTTTGAAAACAAAAATTTAAATATCATTTAGTTTTTTTTAAAGGTTTTTTTCCAAATATGTTTTGGGTATTTTTTAAAAATAAAACTAAATGGTTTTACGAAAGAATCGGATATGTAGAGTTTTTTTAAAATTTGATGAAGGGTTTTAATTTTTTGTAGGAGTCAATAGCTTAACTTGTTTCCCAAATTATTTATCCTATAATTCATCCCCGCCCAACTGAAAAAAAATTTACATTAGCTTACGATCTTTTGTCGGGGGTTAATCACGGGACACCCCGGTGTGCAACAGTCGAAATTGACTATAGCTTGACTACTTGCACGGTAGACGGGAAAAAAAACCCTTTGACTTTTGATAGCAAGTGGGGCCTTGCCCTTTAACTAGGGTGCTGGGTGTGCGCACATACGTCGCCTAGGGGGAAATTTATGTCAAGAAAATTTTGTATCCTTTGATGTAGGAGTTCTGGCCCCGGACCGAAACTTTACCCTGTTATGAATTTTGACATAGACTGAAAAGTATGCCCTTGCCTTTGAGCTGGGGGGTCTGAAAGTTTTGTCTGACACTCTCTTTTTTTAGGTACTTTTTTATTTTAAATAAAAAAAAACGATAAAATCATGGGGTTATTTAAAAAATGTTTTTTAAATGCACTTTTTTGGGAGAGCTGTTCCGTTTAATGCAGTGTAAGGGTTTTTACGGTGACTATATATGTAATTAGATAAAATAGGGTTGTTTTGGGGTTTTGCGATTTTTTTTATAGAATGGTAAAAAAAATGCGTGACGAGAGGAATTGAGATGTATGTAATCTAATAAGGAAAGGAAATAAAATAAGAAGATTTTTTTAAAAGCCCTTTTTTCCTTTTTTCCCTTTTCTCCAGTTTTAAAGGTACCATTTGTAATTAGACCATTTTAAGTAAATCGAGACATTTTTGAAAAATGCTTCCCAAAATTTATGTGCTTTTGTTTTAAAGGTATATTTTATTTTAAACAAAGACAAACGATAAAAAAAGAGAACTTTTTTAAAAGAACAGGTTCTTTTAGCACGTGCTCAAGGTAATAAAAGGATTTTACTGTATAACAAAAAGAGAAATTATGAGAGACATTTTATAAAAAAAGTTTAACATATGATGTGCTGGGTTAAGGGTGGTATCAATATATCAAGCAAAAAAAAGATAATGAGGCTTTTTAAAAAGAATGATTCCTTTAATCATTGCTCGGGTATTGAAGGTATGCTACATACGTTAGTAGATAAACGGAAAAAATTGCGAGGCTTTAAAAAAGAATGATTACTTTATGCACTGCTCAAAGTTTTGAAGGTTGATATGTATAAATTTAAAGAGAAAAAATAATATAAAAATTATGTTTAAAAAAAGGGTCAGTTTAATGCCGTTCGAGGTATTAAAGGTATGATCATACGTTAGTAAGGGTAAACGGAAAAAAAATTGCTAGAATATTAAAATAATGATTTTTTTTTATCACGTGTCGAGGTATTTGTATGATATTTAATTAAGAAAAACACTTAAAATAAAAAAAAAAGTATTTTTAAAAAAGTGGTCATTTTTAATCCAGTTCTCGAGGTTTGAAGGTATGATATGTGACAATTAAACAAAGACATAAAATTAAGTTATTTTAAAAAATGGTCAGTTTAATCAGGGCGGAGGTATTGAAGGTATTTTACATCTTAGAAAGATAAACGGAAAACAATCTTGCGGGGCATTTTAAAAAAAAGATTACATTTAGCACGTGCTCGAGGTATTAAAGGTATGATTGTGTGCGATTAAGAAAAAAAACTTTTAAAAAATAAGATATTTTTTAAAAAAAGTGGCATTTTTAATGAAATTCTCGGGGTTATTGAATCAAATATTGATGTGAAAACACAATATGAAAAAAAATGATAGGTATTTCAAAAGATTGCTTACTATAATGCAGTGCTCGAAGTATTAAATTTTTACTTTTGTGTAAAAAGAAAAAAAAATAGTAAAATGAGAATTTTAAGAAACAGTTCAGTTGATCACGTGTTCAAGATAAGAATTACACAAATTTGAAAAACAGGAGGGGTTTTTCAAAATAATGGTTACTCTAATGCACGTGCTGACAGATCAAGTTTTGCTATATATGAATTTAAAAGAAAATAGATTAAATAATAAGATATATTTAAAAAAAAGGGTTTATTTAAATGAGTCTGCACGAGATTTTTAGGTATACTGTTGTTTTTTTTAAGAAATCAGAAATGATAAGAAAGTGTTTTATTTTTAAAAAGAAATGGTTACTTTAAAGTACATGCTGATATATTGAAGTTATACTTGTCATAAAAATAGGGGGTTTTAAAAACGGGTTTGCTTTAATGCCGAGTTTGGGTAAAAAAGTTAACTATTGTTATAAAGAGAAACAGATAAAAATACATGGTGTCTTTTAAAAAAAATATTTTTTTAAAATCCCATCTCAATTATTGAAGTTACTGTTATGAATTTAGAAAATTTAAAAACGAAATGTGTAGGTTTTTTAATAGAATTTTCCTTTTAATGACGTGCCGATGAGGGTACATTATGTTTATGGTTCAAAACAACGGATAAAATAACGAAAAATTTTATAAAAGGGTTCCTTTAATGCAGTGCTTAATAAAAAAAAAAAGAAAAGATAATGTGGTATACATAAAGAGTTTTTTACTTAATGCCTTGCTAGTGGTATTGTTTTATTATATATTGGTAATCAAAAAACCATAAAATATTTAAAATAATAAAAACTTTTTTAAAATAAAAATTCCTTAAATGCACATGCTATATTTTTTTAAACACAAAACAGAAAAAAAAATGAGGGTATATAAAAGGGAAAACTTTACTGTAATGCACGTGCTTATGTTTTGGGGTTAGCTATATAGCAAGTTAGACATATAAAGAAAAATTTTAAAGGGTTTTTTTCAAAAAATGGTTACTTTTTAAAACCTGCACGGGTTTTAAAATATATCCCTTTTTGTTAAAAAAAGCAATAAGAAAAAATTTAAAGGCATTTAAAAAAGTGGTTGATTTAATGCACGTGCGCGGGTATTGTATGTATTTATTAGTAATAATACAAACGATGAAATAATATGAGGTTTTTTAAAAGCTGAATACTTTACTGCGAGTTTTTCGATGTAATGATTTATACTATGAAAATTAAGAAAAAACATTAAATAAAAGAGATGTATTTCAAAAAGGTTACTTTATTGCCAGTCGAGGTATAGTGTTTTACTATATATGTGTTAAGACAGATATATAGAAAAAACAGAGGCATTTTTAAAAAGAGGGTTTCCCAAAATGCACATTCTCGAGGATTGAAGTTATGCCGTATAAAAACCGGGACATGGTTTTCCCGCCTCTATCTCCTCACTTCCAAAGACCAAAAAATTTTTTGGTCTAAAAAATAAATTTTATTCATTTCATTTAACGCCTTAATATGACTCCGCTTGATTAACTATTTAATTTATAACTATATGTAAAATTTATATGTTACAGGGGGTCGTTTTTCTTCTTACTCTTTATGAAGAGCCTAAAAGATGATGTTTTTCTTTTTCCTTTTTTTAAAACAGACACAATTTTAAATACCATATGCAATTAAATCTTTTCAGGTTTTATTTTTTGATTTTAAGAAAAAAAAAAAAAAAAAAAAAAAAGAAAGAAAAGCAAACAATCTACGATCAAAGTTTTTTTTGGAGCGTATTGAACTATATTCAAAAGGGTAACAAAATATCTGGAAAATTATTTAAAATGCAATTATTATTATTTTAATAGTGAATACAAGCATATCTTTCTTATGGTAAAATGAAAGCGAGACTTAATTTTAGCGGAATATTCAATTCTGTGCAAGATAAAAAATTTTTGTTTTTTTTTTGTTAAAAGGATAAAAAAATATCAAATTTATAATGGTTTTAAAAGCTTTTCGATTCAAAATTTGGGTTTTTGGATTTTCAAAAATAAAATTCAAATTATTATTTTAAAAAAAAGTGGATTCCAAAAAACAGGTCAATTTTTTTCGGGGAAACAAAAGAAACCCCTGCAAACGAAAAATTTTCCCATTTTTTGAAGAAATTTCTGGGAAAGGATGAAAAATTTTGTGATTTAGTCTATTTTTTAAAATTTATTTTTGTAGATAAGTGTTCGGGATTTTTGGATATAGTCATTCTGTTGGGAATATTTGGTGTTGTAAAAATATGAAAAAATTTTTGTTACAACCAATTTTCCTGTAAATTTAATGTGTTGGGAAAATTTTTTTCTTGGGTTTTTTGGGCGGGTTAAAAAATTAGATGGAATATTTGTAATTAATTCATTTTTGTTTAATTAATTTGAATTTCACGAAAGTGTTTTGTTTTATTTCTCGGAAAACAGGTTAATATACAGAAAGGAAAAACATAAAATTTGAAAAGATGAGGGCCCCTACGAAGAGCGCTCACCACCCAAACACTTGCGCTTTGGGGCCTTGAAAAATTTTACCTGATAGAATGGCTAAATCAGCGGCAAGTCCCGATTATCTGCTGTTTTTTAAATGCAAAAGTCTGAGAGAAAGAGGTCTTTAAAGGGACTTTTTGTGGGTTTTCCCCTACTGGAGAAATTTTTTCCCATAGTTTTAAGAAAGGAGATTTTTCTTTCGGTTCATGATGAATTATGGAGCTCTTTTTGGGAGGGGAAAAGTTTTTTCATGTCTGAGATGAATCTTGCGAGACAGGGAGACATAATATAAAAATTGTATGTAAATGTGTTTTGATAAAATCCGAAAAAACAAAACAAAGTGCCCGGGTCAGCTTTACTTATTTTATCAGAAAAAAAAAATGATATTTTACTTGAAATTCATATGGGGTTTTGTCACAAAAAGCTAAAACAAGGGCTGTACCATGCATGTTTAAACTGTACCGCTAATTTTGTGCCAGAATGAGTATTAGGCAGAGTTATCGGGAAAAATTAAAGGGTATGTTAAAAAAAAACAGACAGAAAAATATTTGGACGAAAATAAACAGGCATTCTGAAAAACTGTGAATTGGTAAATTTAAAATCTTATATCATTTAAATAAAAAAAAGGGCACCGGGAGTGTTATAAAAAAAATTAAAATGCACTTGCTCGATGCATTTAAATAGAAAAAATGGACCGGGAGATGAGTGGTATTAAAAAAATAAATGCACTTGCCGTGTATTGAGGTCATCTTATATTTATATAATTAAGAAAACAGTTTAAATAATGAAAATTGATAACTTGGGGGCCCCTTTAATGCACGTGCTCGGGGTTTTTAGAAAAATTTTTTTGTAAAAGAAAAACTAATAAGAAAATAAGAGGCTTTTAAAAGCAAAATGGTTATTTTAAATGCACATCTCGAGGTATGAAGGTGTGTTTAAATATTTAATTTAAGACAGATCAGTAATGGCGGCATTTTTAAAAGAAGGGTTCCTTTGATTCCTTTGATACACGGCTCGATTTATTAAAGACGCTATATATGTAGAAAAAAAAAAGAACAACAATTGAAGGTATTATAAAAGGATCTTTGTTTTAAATGCCGTGCTCGAGGAATTTAAAGTTATAAGTTTAAATTTAATTAAGAGATAATAGAATTTGAGAGGGTATATTAAAAGAAAAAAAACTTTAATGCACGAGCTCGAGGTATTAAAGCTACTTTTTAATTTATTAATTAAGATGAACAGATGAAATATGAAAAAGTTTTTTTCATCTGACGGTTCTTTAAGACCGTGCTCGGGGTAAAAAAGGATGCTTTATAATTTTGTATGAAGACCACAAAACAAAAATTAAAGGCGTTTTAAAAAAAAGGGCTACTTTTTGGGACGTATGCTAAATGTGTAATATAAAAAAAAACAAAAATATAAAATATTATAAAAGGAGCTTTTCTTTAAAGCACGTGCTCGTGGGAAATAAAATAAGTCATTTTAAAAAAATTAAAATTTAAGTAAAAAAATTATAACTTTAAAAGGGACTGGGTATAAAGGTCTTCATAAATATATTAATTTTAACAAGGAAACCCGGAACGGAAAAAAAAAAAATCATAAAAATTTTAAAAAAATTCACACGCTCGCTTAGATTTTAGGTAAACAAATTACTTTTATGTAATAAAAAAAATAGAATAGTATAAAGTTATTTTCAAAAAAAAATTTTTTTAACCTGTGCGAGGTATTTAGGGATTCTATTTGTTGTTGAAAGACCAGAAATAAAATGAGAGGCATTTTAATAAATGATAACATTTAAAAGCACGTACGCGAGGGATTGAAAATTTCATTATAAAGCACATAATTTTTGTGTTATTTTATGTCTTGTTGTATTTGGGCAGGGGCTCAGACCTTCTGTATAAATAAAGAAACTTGTAACTTATAAAACTTTTAATCAAAAAATATGAATAAAGATAGGTATTTAGTGCACGGTCAAAGTATTTAAGTTATACTTTTTATTTGGATGAAGAAAAAAAGGAAAAAAAGGAAGCATTTTAAAAGAAAGGGGTCTTATATGAACTGCTCTAGACATTAAAGTTAAAATGATATTTCGCAATTAAGAGGACAGTGATATTGTGTGTGATACTTTAAAAAAGATTCCTTTAATGCACGTGTGGAAAGTTCATGTGCATATTAAGTTTTAAAAAAATATGATATAACAATGTTTTGGGGTTTAAAAGTATAGTTCCTTTTAAGCAAGTGTCGAGTTTTTGAACATACTGTTGAAGTGAAAAAAAAAAAGATCAATAAAGAAGTAATGGAATTTGGGCGCTTAATGCACTGCTCAATGTATTGAATTTACTTATATATAAAAAAAGAAAAACAGATAAAATAAACAAGCTTTAAATTTCCCTTAAAAGCACGTGCCTCAAATATGAAGTTTCAAAACGAACGGATGAAATAATGAAGTATTTAAAAAAATTTTTTATTTTAATGGTCGCATAATGGCATTGCATGTTACTATATTTAATGGACAAAAAGATAAAAGTGTAAGGGATCTTAAAACTGTTTTCCCTTTTAAACACGTACTGAAAAATTGCAGGTGTGATATATATGCTTACAAAAAAAATATCATTTGAAAAAGGTTGTGCTTTTCATGCGGTTTTAAATAATGGTCAAATGCCCCAATTGACTTTGATGCACGTGCCGAGGTATTTTCAAAAGTCAAACACATGCTTAAAAAGCCATTTTTAATTACCTATCATCCTATCATTTTTTTTTTTTTTTTCATCATTACTTTTTCATTTTTCATTCAAAGTGCGGCAGTCGAACGTAACATTTTTTCAAAGTCCCTTCTTAATTTTTTTGATTTTCTTATTTATTCAATTTATTAGGGTAAGGTTTAGGGTTAGGGGGGGTATTTTTGCTTAATGAAATTTAAAAAAAAGAACAGATAAAATAATGGAAAATTTAAAAAAAAAACAGTTTTGTAAGCACGTGCTTAGATTTGAACTTTTCTATATATGTAATTGCACAAAAATGTTTTTACACGTGCTTTGGTCTTGAGGTTTTTGCCTTCTATGTAACTTTAAAAAATGAATAAAATATTAAAGGGGTTTTCAAAGAATGGGTTTTTTATTTAATCTGCACGAGGGGTTGAATGTACGCTATAATTATAGTTATTTTAAGACAATCAGAAATCTAATGGTGCTTTTAAAGAAAAGATTAACTTTTTAGTTAATACAAATAACATTTGCCGTGGTCTTTTACTTCTTATTCTAAATGAAGAGTCTTTATTTGGAGAAAAAAAAAGGATGTTTTTCTTGTTTATTTCTCGAAAAGACACAAATATAAATATCAAAATGCAAATTGTATCTTTTCATGTTCTATATTTTGTTTTTTAAATAAAAACAAAAACTATAACAAAGTTTGCTTTTTGAGCGATGTTGAAAATTATATCAAAAAAGGCAGACAAAAGTATTTGAGAAAAATATTTAGCAAAACATATTGTTAGTTTAACAATCTACTTCAAACTTTTTCTTTAATTTCTGGCCTTAAAGTTACACCCTTTCAACACAGTTTTTGGGATATAATGAAATAATTCGTGAGTCTTTTATTTTTCGAAAACTATTTTTTTTTAAAATTTTGTGCAAAATACAAATTGTTTTATTTCTTAAAATAAGGATAAACAAAAAAATACAAGAATTTTTTTAAAAACGTTTTGTTCAAAATATTTTTTTTGTATAAAAACAAAAATAAAAAACAATATTTATTTCAATTTCTGTCAAAAGGTTTTGGGAACAAAGAACTCCGCAAAAATTTTAGATGAATTTTTTGAAGAGATTTTATGGTGGAGGTGTAAATTTTTGTTTTTTAAGAAATTTTATTGGGAAATTACTTTTTTTTCTTCTTGTGGGTTAAGTGTCTAGGGCATATTTGGATCATCATTTTTTGGAAAAATTTTGTGTGTTTTTTAAAAATGGGAAAAATTTTTGGTTATAACCCCTATTCCCTTTAATTCTAATGTGTTGGAAAAAATTTGTTTTTTGTTTTTGTTTACTTTTTGAAATGGATGGAATATTTTGTTAACCAATTTCCTGTGGTGAAATTTTTATTTGTTGGAATTTTTTTCCTTGCATTTTTTTACGGTCAAAAATTGGAGGAATATTGTGTACACCCGATTTCCCAAATTTTTATTTTGGGTTAATAAAAGGTACACAAAATTGGATATAAAAGGTTTATTATTCTAAAATTTTCCCTTTATATATCTTTGAAAACTTTAAGAAATATTTGGATATATCAAACAATAAAAAAAATAATATTATGCGGAAAAAAAATGCGGTTTTAGAGTTTTGGTGAGTAATTATAATTTTAAAAAATTTTTTTAAAATTGGGGTTAGTTATTTCAGCATTGTTTTGGAGAGACATAAAGAAAAATGATAATTTGATTATCCAAATCAATGTATAAATTTTAAGCGCACTTAGACAATCGTGAAGCCCATACCCTTTTTTGGATCCTAAAATTCACCAAACTCCCTTTAAAACTTTATCATTTTCAAATCCAAATTTTGCCTACATAAAACTAAGAGTACAATCTTTGAAGTTTGGATCAGGTTTGGTAAGCTCTAAAGTTTCTATTTGTAACATATTTATCAAATTTGGCAATTGAACGACAGACAAATAAATTTGGTATACCCATGGGAACCAACTGCGCCCCCCGCATTGTGATTTGTTTTATGCTTTTTGAAGAATTTTAAGTTTTGTTTATCCACTGAAAACAATGTGAAATTGATGAAATTTTAAGAACCTCAAGGTATCGTTGATATTTTGAATAAGACAATCTATATTTTCAGAAAGGTAAACCATTTACCCAAAAGAGTTACAGCTTAAAATTGTTTCAGATTTAGGGGCGTCTTGTTTATTTAAATTTAAAATTGTGTTAATAATCTAGAAAAAAGAAAATATATGAAAAAGGCGATTTTTTAATTTTGACATTTCCAAATTCCCCCCCCCTTGTGGAGATTCCCTCGAGCAACATCATGCGGTGTCTATATTTCCACTTATCGTTTTTTCAAGGCTTGCTCGACAGGGATTTTTAATGATAGAATTTTTTATATCATCAAAATATTATTTCAACGGTTACCCTCATCATAAGCTTTGGGAAAACTTTTAGTAAATTTTTACTACAAATCGTCCGGAAAAATATGATATTAACTAAAACCCTTTAAAAAATTATTTACCACCCCAATACTTGGAGTTAGTGTATAAAATTCGGGGAAAATAAAAATAGTCCCTTTTTTTATTCAGATATTGTAATGTGTTAAAAAGTTCCTCGAAAGGTACAATTCGAGAACGTGAAGCACAGTGCATTTATTTATTGACCTCTACGTAAACGCTACGCTTTCCCTTTTTATGGGGCGATGACAAAAAAATTTAAGACTTTATTATGCTCTTTTCATAAATCCTACATAAAAAGAAGGACTGAGGGGGAAATTTTTCTTTCAGCTTCTATCGTGCCCTTTTAAAAAAAAGGGCTTTGGGGCTTGTCTTGGAAAAGTGGTTGAGTAAGTGGTGATTATTCTTTTGATTTTCCTTTTTTTTTTTTTTTTAAAAATAGATTTGTATTTTTCGCTAGGTTGAGCCTTTTTCAGCACGGGATTTTTTTTACTTGATTGTCAACTTGTTTAAAAAGGGTAAGTCGGGGTTGGGATGCCCAAACCGTTTAAAACCCCTTTTGTTTAAAAGGGTTTTGAGTTTCCCAAGGGGTGCCCCCTTTTTTAACTGCTTTTCTGTTTTCCTTTTATTTTTTTGTTGCTTATGTTGTTTGTTTGTTGTTGCCTTTTTATCCACATTCCCCACTCCAGCTATCACCCCAATCCTTTTCCCCCTTTCAATGGCGCTACATTGTTTGGCATTCCCTCCCACTTTACCATGATAAGTTTTTTTATCCCCCTTTTTCTTGGCTCCGGTCCCAAGGGGAAAACGTTGTTTTTTTTTTTTTCCTGCATATGTGTGCGTTGTGTACTTTGTGTCTTGGGGGGGTGCCCTCGTGTTGTTGTATCTTATTTTCGTTTATCTATTTTTTTGTTGGGTGGGCTATGTGTGTTTATCTTGATACATGTCTGTGCTAATATGGTTTACGTTGTAGTGTAACTATGTCAAGGGAATAGTATTTCCCCTTTTTTTATTTACCCTTTTTTATTTCCCCTTCAACCCCCTCATCCCAAACCCCCCCCCTTTTACCCCCTTTCCTCTTCCTCCCCCCGACTTTTTTCTTATAAAATATTTTTGTACTTATTGATTTTTGAAGCAACCCCTCATAATATTTTTCCCTTACAACCCCTTTTTTTTTTGGTACTTTCAAAAAGCGTGGATCAAGGCTGTGTTTTTTTGTGAAGTTTTTTTGTATTATAATTTTTAAAAAGCAAACACATAAAATAAAAGTATATTTCATAAGAATGTTAGTTAAAAGAATTGTTCGAGTATTGAGCCATACTATAAATTAGTTAATTGAGACAGATAAATAATGGGGGGCATTTAATGGTTAAAAAAGTGCACGTGATCAAGGTATTAAGGGATCCCGTAAAAATTAAGACAAAAGGGATACAAATGGATATATTTTAAAAAATGGTTACTTGGGATCTTGCTCGCAATTTAATAAAAAAAATAGTAATTCGAGACATTTTGAAAAAAGATAAAAGACAAAATTTTTTCAGTGTATCACAGACATAATAATGGGTTTAAAAAAAAATAATGCATACTTTTATAACAAATTGTTGATGATAAAAAAGTTTTGAACCAGTTATGCACTCAAAACCAAGGAAACACAAGATAGGGAAAAGTGATTCTCCTTTTTTCTATTGGTTTTCCCTTTTCATTTTGGCAAAACATAAATAGACCGTTTTTTTAAAAAAAAGGAAAGACTCAATGGTACGCACTTTTATAAAATACTACCCACTTCACAATAAAAACTTTAAAAAATGAGGGGAGCATGGTAACCATCGTAAATTTAAATAGAAATACAATACTGACTTTAAAAACTGAGTTTTTAAACAATTTTAGTCAACAAGTGATTTTGCAGCTGTATTAAACTGTTTAAAAACTGTAAAGCTGCTATTTGATGGGGGAACTTATTCCAAAGGGGAAGCCCGATATGCAAACGATTCTCACCTACCATTTCCTTTGGGAAAACAGAAACAGCCCCTGCACTAAAATTTAACTTAGATGAAATCAGCTAGGGGACAGACAGTTACTCTAAAACTGTGCTATGGCTATCATGGGTTTTAAAGGGTTAAAAATTTTTCCAAATATTTTAGTGCCATACCGATTTAAACCCTTTAAAAATCTGACAAATATAAATTTTGGGAACCTTTTTTTCAACTGGCAACCATTTTTAAAAAAACCGTATTTGAACTGGTCTTGACCCGTGTGAGCCATTGGATTATTTCAAAACAAATTGATCAGTTCCTTTTGGGTTTTTCAAATTGATTGGTTTGTAAATTTTTAGACCCTGATTCCAGAAAGGGGAAACCCTAGTCAAAGTGCACTGAATAAAAGAAAAAACCAAAAACTTTTGGGATCTGTGAAAAAATCACATTTTCTGTTTAAAACTTTAAAAACCCAGCATTTCTTTTCTAATATGACCTAGCCTAGACTCACCCTAAGCTTTGGTCCAAAGTGACACCAAGATACTTTACAGACTGAAAAGAACCATGGCCCTTCCAAGCAAATTATATTTATATTTGGGGTTGAGTCCTTGTGTGGGGTTTAGATCCAACATGGCTATGTTAGCCTAAATGCAAAAAACTTGTTTCCCATAATTTAAAAAAACGTATTAAACCAAAGGGCGCCCCAAACGAAAAACGAAAATGTTGCAGGGTTGGTTGAAGTGCCTGTTCACGGACGGTAGTGATATAAGCCCCCTCATGACTATTTCCCGTTTCTGGTAAGCGCAGACTCCTTTTTACCTTTTCTTTTTACCTGGCACCAAAATTGCCTGTTCTCGCTGAAATTTCAGTTTATGTTTTACCCTGCCGACATTTCATTTCAATTGATTAAAAAAAAGGGTGTCCCAATATAGAAACCCGTGGAAAACCAAAGGATACTAGAAAAAGAAGTTAAAATGACTGATCATCAACCCGTTGATGTCCGTCAACAAAGGGTCAAAATTTATCTAATGGCATCATCCTTAACCCCAAAAATTCTAATTTCTTTTAAAAAACATGGTCAACAGTGCTAAAAGCCTTTTTCAGATAAAAAAATTTCCCTTCTACACGACCCTTTTCCATATGGAAAACTTCAAGACGGGTGGGTGTATGAGACGTATCAGTTTGGAAAACTTTCCTAAAGCCCAAATGAAAACGAAAAGCAAATTTTTATCATTAAAATAAGCTTCAAATTGGATATTTACTTGTTTTAAAAAAAATTTAAATGTTACTTAAAATTTACACTGGGGGATAGTTGCCTATCTGTTTTGTCTTTTTTTTTAAAAAAATGAACAACCTGAGCAGACGTCAGATCATCTGGGACTACACCTTGAAAATTGACAAATTTAAAAATGATAAGGGACTTGCTATAATAGAGGGACTGTTTCAACAAAAAGAGTGGGGATTTGGTCTAAGCAGTAGCTTCATTGGCATTGCTTACTAAATATTTTAAAACATTGTTTGCAGAAAAAGCGAAAAGGTTTTAAATATGAGGTTGAACACCTTTATTTCTTTAAAAACTTTAAAAAAAATTTCTTCCCCTACTTATTATGCAAAGGGAAAATTTCTCAAAAAACTAAGAAGAACGTTTGTAAAAAGTTTTAATTTAAAATTTTTTTTCTACTTTAGTTTGTCAATAAAATCTACAAAAAATCCTTTGGAAGCAAAGAATACAACAAGAAGAAAATAGCGATCAGTTGATTGAGTCTGTTCAGAGGGGCATGAAATGTGTAACCCTCTCCGCCCTAGCCCCTTTGCGAAACTCTTTACAAATATGTTGATTTAACTCCCGTCCCAAAGGACCCGAAAAATTACCCAAAACTGAAACCAAGTACCGGGAGACTTTTTACAGCGCCCCACGGGACTTAAAAAATTGCTGTTTAAAAATTAAAAGATATGTCAAAACGATTTTGACTTCCACTTTAAACCTATGTTTTTAAAAACAGACGTCCTTTCTTGGAAGGATCGAAAGATATTTTTTTGTCTTCCAAGAGTTTTTGGCAGACTTATTTTCTTTAAGCTGATTTTGAAAATATTTATTTTGCCTTTTGAAAAAAATGAAATTTATTTTTAGCAACTTTTTAAAAGGCAAATTTTTATCACATTATTTGTCTTAAAAAAAAGGACTTGGACTTATGCTAGGGATTTTGCCCAAATTTTTAATGCCATTTTACTTCAAAGGTGTAATTTTAATAATGGCTTAAAAAAAACCTAAGTTATATTCCTATCAAATGTCACAACAATTGTTTTTATACCCGTTTTCTTTAAAATTTGAACAGTTTGTGATAAGGTTCAATTTTTTGAAAAATTTAAAATGTGTATTTTTTGTAAAATAAACGTAACATTGAAGGGCTAAATTAAAAGTTTTAAAAAATAAATCAACTTTTTCCTGCGCTTTCAGTCCCTTAATTTTAAAATAAAGAAAAAAAAAAAAAAAAGTGGAACAAAACTTTTGGTCGAAAACTGTCTTTAATTTTTTCCCCCCGGTGCCCCTGTTTTTAATGAAAAATTGATCAAAGCCTATTGTTTGTTTTTTATGCCACATTGCTATACTGTATTTACACATGTACAATACTGACGAGTATTTTGTGGAGGGGTTTTTATTTTTCATGCAGTGGGGAGCTGGCCTTTTTACTTGTACGGAGGGGGGTGGGGAAAGAGGGCCCCTGTGGGTTCAGGGGGGCGCGTTTTACATTTTATGACACTTTGGAAACATTTTAGTTTCATTTTTTGCTCTTTTCAATGTCCCCTTTAATTTTCATTTTTGGGGTGTTTTTTTTTTAGTTTCCAAATTTTTGTAGGACATTCCTTCTGTGCTTTGTAATAGCGCTACCCACAGAGTCATGCCATTTCCCATATTTTAAATGCCTAGAAACATTTAAAAGTGCTTTTTTTTTCTTCAAAAACAAAAAAAAGAATGAAACAAACATAACAATGCATGTTGTAAAAAATACCCGATGGTCCGTATATAATGTAAAACACTTCACAGCTAAATCAACATTTTTTAGATTTCTTGGGGGTCGTCTTAGTTCTTTTGAGGTTTTTTTCTGTTTTCGGTACTTCGGAAAAATTTCGAGGGGGGATTGGGGAATTCTGCGGGGGTCAGGGTTTTTTCTGGGGGGTCAGTATTAGTTCTGTGGCGTCAGGGTTTGTTGTGGGGCACCCGGTCGTTCAGGGGTTGGTGTCTGGTGTGTTCTGTTACTTTTTGGGTGCTGGATCCCGTGGTTTTTTTGGTTTGAATTAAAGCAAAGGTTTTTTTATAAAAGGGTTTAAAAAAGGGTTTGCACCCCGTGGCACTATTTTTGGCACTATTCCCCTAAAGTTCGTCTAATCTGTTTGTTCTTTATTTAAGCACATTCTCTATTTTTTGTCTAAGGCCGCTTTATTTGGGTTTTTTATTTGCGATAGAGTATTGTCTAAAAAACGGATGACACTAAACGACGGACTAGATTTCGGGGCCAAAAATCCTAATTGAATAATTCATAAAATTACTTTCAGAATCATTGCTTCAATTTATTTCTATGTCCCCCGTTTTTTTATTTTATGTTTTCAAAGCTTAAATATAAACAAAAAATGAAAAAGCTGTAAAAATTTAAGGTTTAAGAATACATGCATTAAGTTCAAAATATTTTAAGTAAAATTTATTTCTGACACCCCGTAGCAGTTTTTTTTTTAATTTTTAACCCCCCCCCCCCCCCCCCACCCCCCCCCCCCTGACCAGTACCATTTTTTGTAGCTACGTTTATATATTACTTCAAAGGGAGTGAAATATTTTGTTGCGTCATGGGGGAAATATTTTAAAAGTAAAAGTTCATATTTCAAAATGGGAAAAAGTCCCAGGTCCCTTTTAAGCTTTTCCTTTTATCAATGATTGTAAGATTTCAGAATTGAACCGGTCAGTCGCTGTTTTAACGAATTGTTTTTCTGGAGCAAAATTATTTTTAAAAATGGCGTAGAAATTAATTTAAACTTATTCCAACCATTTACAACAATGACGCCGATGATAACTTGAATCCAGTCAGCATTTAATAAACACTGTTGAAAGGCTTCTCTATTAATTCTTTAATGAAGAAAGTTTCACTGTATTGTGTTTACCAAAAAATTTTTTAGAAACTTTTGTAGTAAAGAAAATCATCTGATGATCACTGATACACATGTCAACAACGTCATTCTGTGAAATTCTTTCAGTGTCTTACACAAATATGAAATCAATTGTTGAGCACACTGACGTTGAAATTCTAGTAAACCCATTTATCAACTGGGATAAATTGAATATTTCTATAAATGCATTGATTTTTTAAGAGCACAATATTCTAAGCTGGACTCAATTGTATTAAATTCTCCAAGTAAAATATGTTCAAACTCATTAAAGTGACTAGAAGAAGAATACACTGTTTCTAGAAATTTATAGAAATTTAACTGTTTCGAAGGTCTGTATACAACATCACAAATAATCGGTTTTGTCTTCGGCAGTAAAATTTCTACCCATGTCACCCCCAGCTCATCACGACTGAGATCTTCCTGTCCATTAAAGACATTGTCATTACGAATATATATGCATACACCTCCTCCTTGTCGATTCTGGTCTTTACGTCGAATGATACAATTATCAATATGCAATTCAGAATCAAATATTGTATAATCATGTTTCAGTTAAACAGATACAGGATGCACTGGTTCTTCTACATAATAAATGAATTTCTTTAAGTTTTGGAAGAAGATTTCTAATATACAGATACATAAAGTATAGACTTCTGTTCTTAAAACATTTTTATTTTTCATTATATTCTGACGAAGAATTCTGCCCTGTAGGACCTGGACATGTATATATGTCACCACACAATAATAAGCATACTGGTACAACGTTACTAGTACTACTGCTTTTCATTAACGTGCATAACAGCACTATCATCAAAGTTTGTGCGGGCTTCATTCTTGATGTTTAAAAAGTTAAAAGTCTAAAAACAGTTGTTAAAATCGTAAAATTATCTATTTTCTTCTAATTTTCTCCCGGAGATCAACATGCCTGTCTAGGTCTGACACCACCAAAAATGTTGAAAAAAGACTGGTGCCTTTAATACGTGCGCTCTAGGTATTGAAGTTCTACTATACATGCTATAACGAAAAACTAATAAAGTAACGGGATGCATTTGAATAGAATGGTTACTTTAATGAAAGTGTTAATTGTATTGAAGCTATATGCTTTTGATGTGATTAAAGACAAACAGAGAATATAATGAAATCCATTTTAAATGAATAGCTACAACAATGCACATGATGGAGGTATTGAAGGTATTAATGTATGTGTCACTAAGACAAATAAATAAATAAAGAGAGGTTATTTAAAAGGTTGGTTACTTTAATGCACGTTTTCGAAGCCTTGAAGTTTTATTATATATGTAATTATGGCAAACAAATGAAATAAGAAGAAGCAATTTTAAATAATGATTCCTTTACTGCTTGTGAGCGGTATTGAAGATATGCTATATATATAATGAAGAAAAAGAGGACAATAACAAGAAGTATTCAAAAGAACAGTTACTGTAATGCTCGTACTTATTTAGGTATTTAAGTCATACTTTATATATAATTATTAAAAGCAGACACGATAATGAGATGCAATTTAAAAGGTATGATTAAATTAATGCACGTGCTCGAAATATTGAAGTATGTTTTATGTTTTACTCAGATAAATTGATTATATAAATAGTGGAATTTTATATAAATAGTTCAAGTTATGCACATGCTTGAGGTATTGAAAATTAAACGAGGCATTTTAAAAGAATGGTTCCTCAAATGCACGTGCTCGAAGTTTGGGGTAGGTATACTAAATATGTAATAAATGCAATCCGATTAAATGATGTGAAAATTTTAAAAGAATGGTTCCCTTTATGCACGTGGTCGAGGTATGGAAGGTATATTGTACATGTTAAGACAAACGGAAAAAATAATTAGAGGTACTTTAAAAGAATGTTTACTTTTATACACGTGCTCGAGGTATTGAATGTATTCAATACATGTGATTAAGACAAACAGAGAAGATAATGAGAGGCATTTTAATAGAATGTTTACAGTGTAGCATGTGCTCCAGATAGATATTGAAGGTATAATATATATGTAATATGGATAAGCACATACATTAATAAAATGTATTTTAAGAGAACTGTTACTTTAATGCAGTTTTTCTAGGTATTGAAGTTATACTTTTATTATCAATACGGTTCTGTAAAATTACATGTATCAACCGGTTGCGCTTCTAGCAGATTCTGAGACCACTGGGCTTCATACGAAGGCAATTCTACTTTTTGTAAAACCTCGAATTGTCATGTGTTTTGTGCAGTTGACAACCTAGAATCAGGAAATATCAAATATCGTCGCTGCAGTGTCAACCGATTGCGCTTCCACCAGTATTTCGAATCCACTTGGCTATCAAATGACAACAAGTTTACTTTTCGTGAAAATAGTGTTAATATATAGAAAAGAAAATAGCAGATATTCTGAGAAATATGCGTGCTCACTATTCGACAGTGTAGCTCACAAAGCACCTTACTCGTGGGGCATCTTGAAAAGCTTTTGTTTTGTTACCTATTTATCTGAAAAATTGGCCAAACTTCAGCAGCAAGTTGTATGTCTGCTGTTTTTAAACGGCTTAGGTCTGGCAACAAGAGATCATCAAGGGGCATTTTTGCGGGTTATTCTCCTGCTGTGAGAAATACGTGGCCAAGATTTGTAAGAAAAGAGATATTACTATCGCTTCATGACTCAAATACTGGTACTCTCTTGGGAGTGGACAGGTGTAAGTCAGAGCTGAGATAGAAATTTACGAAGTACCAAACTCAGATACTACTGTCTTAAGTTACATTGTATAATACCTAGAAACCTTTCGTAATTAAATACTGGTTTTATATTATTGTAAAGATTTAACACAGAACTATTTTGCTTATCAGCATACCTAATCTTTGAATGAAACTTCCACTTTTAAATACCATAATAAACATTTCACTAGAAATACTTTGCGGATAATCCAAGACATAATTGAATCCATAATCAAATAAAAAGTTTTTAACATTTGTCATCCAATTACGTTTTCCATTCATACGATCAATGTATGCCTTTTTATACACTAGTTAAAATAATGTTTTCAGAATTCATTTTGAATTTTTGAATCAATACTTAATAATATTAACATATCTCGAAATGTACAAAATGTATCGAGTATGTTCCCCATAAACAGCTGCATTGGAAGTATTCATTCTGCTGTTAAATATTGTCTTACAAAATTTAAGATGAATTCTTTCTATTTCTTTAGATATACTACAACCCCAAATTTCTGATGCATAATTTAAAATAGACACTACAAAGGAATCAAACAGCTGACAAAGTAATTTTGATTTGAGTTTAAACTTAGAACAATTACAAAATAAAATATTTAATACTTTCAAGGCTTGTCAACTAAATATTCTTGTTTTAATGCAAACCGTTCCAAGATAATTGAAATCAATTACAATTTCAAGTTTGCTACCATTACAAAAATTCCTCAGTATTTAATAATCCACTCATTTTTGAAACACCATTATTTTAGTCCTTTCTACATTATCTTTTAGACACCATTCTTTACAATATACACTCAACAATTTTAACATTTCATTAATTTCTTTCACTGAAAATCCAAGAATAACCATATCATTTCAAAACGTATATAACAATATCGTTAATTTTAAGACCATAGTTTGTATCTTGTTGCAAAAAATGTTTTAAGTCATCAATGAAAAGGGAGAATAAAACAGATGAAATTACCTCCCCTTGACTCAGCCCTACAGCACATTCGAAAAAATCAGAACAACTATTACATGGCTTTACAAATGATTTAACTTTTCAGTACATAATAATCTGGAGTAATTTACCTCTTAAACCACATCTATACAATTTTAACCATAGAGCGTTTCTATAAATAGAATCAAAAGCCCTTTTCAGGTCAACAAAACACAATATAGACGCTTGTTTTCGTGTATATATTTTGAACTAATGTTAACAAAGTAACCAATGCGTCAATGGTAGTTTTTTCTTCTCTAAAACCAAACATAGCGTCTGACAATATGTTTTGTTCTTCAAAATTATCCATAATTCTTTATTTAAAACAGCTGTAAATAATGTTGACATACAGCTCACCTTTTATATGTATCGGCATAATAAAAACTTGACTCCACTGTTCTGGAAAATATCCATTATCAAGGATATAATTAAATATATAACAAAGGTGTCAGGCTGAAATATCAACTGATTCTATAAAATACTCATTTAAAAAAAAATCGTTTCCCGATGAATTATTTGTTTTACGGCATTCAAAATGTTATCAACAGTGATAGGTCGGTCTAAAATTCCATTGGCATTTTGAAACGAATTAAAATCATTATTGGATTCAAAATCCTCAGCTTCCTGGTTTACCATGGTAACAATATCTTTTACTAACTCGTAAAAATATTTGAAAATTCAATTTATATATTATTTGTGGTTTCATTCTGATCTTTAAAATATTTCCAGAACTCTCTAGGGTTTCGCTATGCGCGACAGAGTTTTCAATTGAAAACGTTTTCATTTTTTTCTTAAACATACTCTTATATTGACATGTTAACAAAAATAGCTCTTCTCTGTTAACTTCAGTTTTACTTCTATTAAAACATGTAGTGCATCAATATAACGTTGTCTTGTTTGAGTGCACTCATAATCTGACCATGCCTAATTTTTATTTAATAACCGCTTATCTGGAAAGACCATGCAGCATTCTTTTCAACAAATTTACAAAACAATGGATTTGCGACGCGCTGTATTATGGTCGTAAAATCTAGTTTTAAGCTATCAATCTATGTCTAGTCATTTCTCTGTACTTGAATGTCCTTTGGTGATATTATTGCAATATGAGTTAAAATAAACATGACATGACAATGGTCACTCCACTCTGTTAGTTCGTGCATGTTGAAATCACCCAGGCTTGAAAAAGAAAATTCTTTTGTTAATAAATAGTCTATTACAGAGCACCCTGTTCTTGAAAAAACGTGAATGCACCGTTATCATGATCCTTTTTTTTAATTTAGCTGGCCGACAAAGGTAAATTAATCAAAATATCCACTTGGTGGGTTAAAAAAAAATTAACACAACATAATCTATTTTTATTTTTAACAAGGAGCTGTGTTCAATAAACGCTTGATACCCCCGGTGGCATCCTTGTCGATACAAAGCAACCTAAGTCCAAAACGAGGTCAAGTTCAAGGTCAAGGTCAAACTGAGGTCAGGTGATGTCTGAATATGAGGAACGGTCACAGGTTACATCTGCATTAGTGTCAAGTCATTCTAGTAAGGGGTATTGATGCTAGACGAAACGGTCCCATTTGGTTAACTTCGTACGGATGGACGGACGGATGAACAAACGGACGGACGAACGAACGGACGGACATGACATTCACTGTATGCTTCCCGCATCAGTAGATGCCGGGGGCATAAAATCTTGAATTTCGAATTTCCGATCTTGTACGATTTTTATCTTTGAATCTTGAGCAGATCGCAGTTTCAGTATTATACTGAAATTCAGCTTTTCAAAATTTGAAGTACGATTTTCGAGATGGCTCGACACTAATTGCTTGCTCGATATTTGACTTTTTCATTTCAATATCAATCTTGGAACAGGCTGTTCATTCAATACGAGATCGAAATTTGGCTTTTGGAATATTATAAATTTCGATCATTGAGCTGGCCCGAAATTAAAAGCTATTTTGCAATTTGACGTTTTTCGATCTTCAGGTGTAGCTTAAGATCAAAATTCGATAAGTTATGAAGCTGAATTTCGATCTTCGAGCTGGCATAAAATTCTAAGCTAGTTGGACACCGCTCACGACATAATAATAAATGTGCAGTTATTTGATTACATAAAAACTACTTAAAATCTTTATTTCATAATCATGAACATCAAACAAAGTATTATAAAAGCGAGTTTCCATCTGATTGTAAGAAAGCAGAAATTACTTTTGGAAAGTCATTGTTTGGTTTTATAATAATGTGTTTGTTGAGAATACCGTTATAAATGGTACTCTGATTAAACCACCAACAGCCATTTAGGTTTCTATTTTCTAATCTGTCTTTGCAATCACTGTAAATTTGACTTAACAATATCCCTAAATCCATATGATCAAAAGTATTAATGTAACGGTACATTGGCGAAGAAGGGTTAGACATCGGCCTGAAATACGGAGTAGGCCGAAAACTAGCGAACAGTCTCGACAGCCGATTTACCTGTCAGAATGTATTATCGGCTTTTGTGGTGATTTTCACGATGGGTCTAATTTTCACATATGATAACTTGAGAACGCTTGGGCCTATGATCATATATTTTGGTACACAGGTGTAACATCATAAAATACAGGTCAAGTTTGACTTTGAGGTTAGTAGGTCAAAGGTCAAGGTCACAATAACACGAAACAGTTAAACGGTTTCCGGGTGATAACTTGAGAACGTTTGCGCCTAGGATCATGAAAATTGATAGCGAGGTTGGTTATGACCATCAGGTGACCCCTAATGATTTTGAGGTCAGCAGGTCATAGGTCAAGGTCACAGTGACCAGGAACACTTAAACGGTTTTCGGACAATAACTTCACAACGCTTGGGACTAGGATCACGAAATTTAATAGGGAGGTTGGTCATGACCCGTAATTATTTTGGGTTCCAAAGGTCAAAGGTCATTTAAACCTTTTCCGGACAATAACTCGAGAACGCTTGGGCCGAGGATCATGAAACTTCATATGAGGTTGATCATGACCAGCAGATGACCTCTATTGATTTTGAGGTCAGTAGGTCAAAGGTCAAGCAAGTTCAGCTTTGACATTGGCTTAGTTCTGTGACAAGGCCGCCCGCTTAGCTCAGTAGGTAGAGCGTCGGTCTACGGATCGCGGGGTCGTGAGTTCAGCAATTTTTTTCCTTCTTTATAAAGTACCCCTAAAAGGACTTTCTCCCAATTGAAAAATGCAATCTTTTTTCCCAGTTATCATCCAAAAATTCCCCAAATGACCAAATTAAGTTTGCATTTTGATGATTGCAGAAGGAAAACTTAGTTACGTTGACATTCACCATGATTTAACCATTTAAAAAGTTTGTTTGATGCTATTTACATGCAATTAAAGGAAGAAGCATTCTAAATGATGTTATTAATTAACTATAAAAATTCCCAATCTGAGTAAAAAAACTCGCTATTTTTCCCAATTTATCCGGTACCAGACCTTTTCCCAAAAGGACAAAAAAAATCACTGGAGTTCGATCCTCGGGCGGGGTGTATGTTCTCCGTGACTGTTAAATAAACGACATTGTGTCTGAAATCATTAGTCCTCCACCTCTGATTTATGTGGGAAAGTTGGCAGTTACTTTCGGAGAACAGGTTTATACTGGTACAGAATCCAGGAACACTGGTTAGGTTAACTGCCCGCCGTTACATGACTGAAATACTGTTGAATAAAGGCGTTTAAAACAAAACAAAGTGACAAGGCCATATTGTGGGGATATAATTCGTCACTCCTGTGACAACTCTAGTTCGTATTTATCTGAGAATCCCTTCTTTGCTCGCTTGTGAATACTTGCTGTAATGGGCACAGTTCAGTACGAACATTTTTTTTTTCATAAATATTAAGACATCACCGTTGAGTTCAGAAATATTCAGAAAGATATTCAGAAATTTTCAGAAATATATGAAAACTGAATTAAACTAAAGATAAAATTGACACTGTAATGATACCGAAGACAGTTGTGATGTTTGAAAGTTTTTATTGTGTTTAATAGTTTATAAGAAACCTAATTGCAAAGCAAAACTTGATTAAAATTTCTAACCTGGACATGCGCACTCGAATACTCTACCATAAATGAGGAAAGCATAATATGCTTTTCAAACAGATAATTGTTTCTTGTCCGCTCTAACTCTTTAACTGCTTGAAGGATTTCAAAGAAACTTGGCACAAATGTTCACCACACCGAGACGATGTGCAGAGCGCATGTTTTGGATGTCTCACTTCAAGGTCAAGGTCACAGGATTCAAAGGTCATATCAGTTTGTTTCGTGTCCGCTCTTTAACTCTTGAACTGCTTAAAGGATTTCAAAGAAAATTGGCAAAAATATTTACCTTACCGAAACGACGTGCAGAGCGCACGTTTCGGATGACTCACTTCAAGGTAAAGGTCACACTTAGGGGTCAAAGGTCATATATGACTGCTTTGTGTATATTGCTCTTGCTCTTGTTTTTATTTGGCAGATCCCTTTTTTGTTCACTTACAAAAAAAAAAAAAAAATAACTTTCCTTTTATGTTACTATAAATGGCTTGTTTTGATTTTTTTATTATTGGCCGTAGGGAAAAACCGAGACCACTTTTTTGTGGTACAACATTGATGGTACCTCTGATATTTAGGTGTATTTCGACATACCTTTACCTGGTAAGGCTTTTTATGCCCCCGGCATCTACTGATGCGGGAGGCATATAGTGATTGTCCTGTCCGTCCGTTCTTCTGCTCGTTCGTTCGTCCGTCCGTCCGTACGAGGTTAACCAAATGGGACCGTTTCGTCTAGCATCAATACCCCTTACTAGAATGACTTGATACTAATGCAGATGTAACCTGTGACCATTCCTCATCTTCAGACATCACCTGACCTCAGTTTGACCTTGATCTTGACCTCTTTTTGGACTTAGGTTGCTTTATATGGGCCATCTCTTGGTTAACCAAATGGGACCGTTTCGTCTAGCACCAATACCGCTTACAAGAATGAATTGATACTAATACAGATATAACCTGTGACCATTCCTCATCTTCAGACATCACCTGACCTCAGTTTGACCTTGACCTCATTTTGGACTTAGGTTGCTTTATATGGGCCATCTCTTGGTTAACCAAATGGGACCGTTTCGTCTAGCATCAATACCGCTTACAAGAATGAATTGATACTAATACAGATGTAACCTGTGACCATTCGTCATCTTCAAACATCACCTGACCTCAGTTTGACATTGACCTCGTTTTGGACTTAGGTTGCTTTGTATCGACAAGGATGCCACCGGGGGCATCAAGCGTTTATTGAATGCAGCTTCTTGTTTCTGGATTAGAATTTTATTTTTGAATTTCTTCCCTTTGTTGTTCCTGTCCTTTTGGTTTCAACAGTCAAGTTCTTTAAATTTTGCTCCCATCCTCTGATGTAAACCTTCAGGCGTTTATTGCCCCGCTTGGTTCATATGTGATAAATTACGATTCCGGTACATTTTTAATTACCATTCTATTGTTCTTGGAAACGGTAAACATGTATTAAATATCCATAACCAGGGCCCAGAAATCAACAATATTACTAAAAGCACATACTGAAGATTTTTAAACGATTTTTTATCTCTCGTTATTACAAACATGAAATTACCAAAAATGTTCGTATAACTTTAACATTTGGTAAACAGGAGCACAGTTTCAAGAATAATAACTTTACGTTCGGGTTATTTTGAGTACAGGTCCACACATTTGGAGTACGGATGAGTACGAACGTAGTGTCAAGATTTCAAGCTGTTTATATATATTCGTCCAGAAATTAGATAAGTTTTAAAACATAGCGGCTGATGCTTACCAAAATCATAAATATGATTCCTAAAAGCAAACAATCGCACAAGTTACACGCGATTCTTTAACATTCACGGCTGTCTACAAAACCTGAAACGACGCTGAGTTCTAAAGTGGAGTAAACAAGGGAAGAAGCGACGTTGGTAACTGATACAGAAAAACATTCTGATTTAGATTGCATCTTTTATCTATGCTACAAGAAGATGTTTTTATGAACAAGACGCAGAAACCAGATGTCAATCTGCGCAGAAATACATATACGTCCCTAGGAAAGTTTTAATAAAACGGGTATTAACAGCACGTAAATTGCCCTGTTTGCACACTATACTTCTCTCGTTAATACATGGGCGGATCCAGTGAAAAAAGTAGTTTTTATGCAAGAATGTTTTGAAATACGTTTTGCCATGACATGCACCACACAATATCCATATCCTTAATGACGAAATCGGGACTAATGTTCGAGGAATCGTCAGTCTGTTCGGCGTTATATGGCATACATGTATTTATTTTTTAAAGTCTAGATGCCCTTGACTGAAAATAATACTTCCAAAATTGTATTTTGTTGAATCATTGCTATATATTTTATCAACAATAACCACATTCCGCTTGTTAATATTAAGATCTACACATTTTCTGAATGTAACACGTATTTTGGCGGGAAAGTTGCACGTGCTTTCCATGATGCGGCATAGGTAGACTGCGTATACATGCATAATGAGCGTCCTTGGGCGCTTCGTTCTTCTTGTTTTTCTGTGTTCGGCCCAAGATAGAATCGTCTGAATGACATGTTCTCGATTCAAAATTTCACACCACCTTGAAACCGGGAGGACCGCGAACAATGCGAGAACAACATGGCGGAATGATAAGGTACAACGTCAGTTTCAAAGAAACATCGTAGAGAAATAAACATACGATAAAATTATGACCAAATAAAATATCACTTGAATGAAGAAATGACACTACTTTTGTAGAAACGTTGGTTTACCCCCGTCGATAATGTAAATAAGCGCCGTAAACAAGGCTGTAAAACTCCACCTCCGGTTCCCGGTGTTTAGTTTAATAATATTTTATTGCTTATCACTATTTACATTTATAATAAATACATGTATCAGAAAAATGTACATGTACAGCCAAGAAAATAAGCAAATGGGTCGGGCCACAATTTCTTACAAAATTAGTTAAAGGCCCTTCCTAATAGAAATAACATAAAGTAACTAGGCGGGGAAAACAAAAAAAAATATGAGAAGTTGTGTTATTAATTATTATTACTATTATTATTAAATCACACACAGTTCTAATTTTTATTGGCCAACACACTTGTCGTTGTAAGAGTAAACGACAGCTGGTGACAGTGACGTATATAATGCGGCGGTATATAATTATGTATATTTTTTTTGAAGTTGTTCAGTGCGTCAAACGGGAACGGGTAGTAAAATATTTTTTTCTCGTGAAAAAAAAAACAACACAAAAAGTAATGGCGTTATTAGGGTTGGATGAAAAGAAACATTGATTGAAACATTTTATAGCTAAAGTACATGGAATAAGACGGAGGTCCTTTTATTTGATTCTATAGTTGAAAAAAAGCAATATGGAGAATATACAGAATATGCTGGCAGTTTTGTTGCTATAGCAAAAATAACTACTCCAGCTGGGTTGTATGCGGCTCTAAAAGCCCGGCAATGTTTTGGTTCAATGATTATATTCGGTGCTTATGTTCATTTATAAAGGAATGGTGCAATTTAACAAATAGGTAGTCTAAATGATTCGCTGATTCTTGGTACATTTATACACTTATTTCATTCTTCAAAAATGAATTTTAAAAACATTATTTTATTTTGTCTTTTCAGGAAAATGTGGCCTTCGGTGTTGTTCAAGGACAGTTTCTAGAGGATGAAATAAAGGACTCGTGGTAATACTATACAGACCACCATTAAGATGAATGCCAAGACAGCAGTAACATCGGTCAAATAAATAAAACGTTGAGGAATTCCATAGGTGCTGTTTAACATGTCATTCAAATGATGTAACAATTTTCATGGATCATGGGAAATGAATACTGTATTCAGAAGGACAGTGCAGGTTGTTGTAATGCTAAAAAAACTGCTTGTTGGATTGTCATCGTTGGACTTCATTACTAACGTCAATCTTTTCACGCATTTGAGACTGAACACAATGTTTTCCAGTGAGAAATGTTTCGGCACGGAATTACGTACACTAATAATATGGAGAAAAAAAAGGATGAAAAACGTTTTCCACATGATCTATAATTTCAGTGTTGCATTAATTATTTCCGAATTGGAAACATTCAAGAAGTAACATTGCAGACTTGATGTTTATACGCGGTTCTTTTTATTTTCGTGCCACTGCATATTCGAAGTTTATAAAGGTCCATTTGATTTCAATATAATGTTTGTGATTGAATTGTGTATTAAACTTCAAATAAACTTCATAGTTGCATGTTTTGATTTAAGTTTATTCACAGAAAAATATCAATTATGCAAGTGTTTTATAAAACTGGGTATTCCAGCTTTAGGATGCGATGGAAACAGGCAGATTTAAAGAAAAATACTCAAAAAGAGTTGCAGTATATCATATATGTATTTACTTGGAAAATTTCTTTCAATAAGAACCCGCTTCCTAGTCTGATAAATAGAATAATGTATGTAATACATAAGTTTGATAATACACTAGTGTAGTAAAGCATTGACGTTGACGTCATTTATTTCTTGGAGACGTTGGGTGAATTTACTTGGTCTATAATAGGTAAAGATAGAAGAAATTTTGATGTTTCATCTGGAAAAATTTAAAAGGATAAAAAGAATACTTAAGTATTACATTAGTGTCTTTCCACATTGCGTTTATTAAACTCTGAATAGAATTGATAAAATGCTCGTCAGAGCCTCGCATTTTATTATTTTATTCAACTCGTTTAATAAATTCAATATGAAAAGACAACCGTGTAATATCCTCTATGTATTATTTTAATTTTGTTTTGAGACTTAATTGAAAATTAAATATGCACACGCCACACTGCACAATTAAATTTAACGTGATGATACGTGCATTTTAGCGTGAGAGATAATCATGAAACTCCCTTTAAAGGCAGAACTACTGATTGAGATTTAGACCAACTTGACTCATTTTAGCTGTCAAAGTGAGAAGTCAGTACATTTGCGCCAAAATTTGAAGGATTTTCTGTAAGATCATAAAATTGTATTGTAAGAATAAGGAGGGATCAATTGGTGGCGTTTGAAAGTTTCAAATATCATAAAGCTGAGATAAGTCACCATTCAACAAAGGGATACAGGCTTTTGTCGCGTAGATTGAGTTTTCTGTGAATGTCGACCTCGGAAATGAGTCATCCGTGGATGGCTCAGCTACATATCGTTGGATCTTGAAGTGGCATCCGTGGATGACTCAGTTAAATTACGATGAACTGAGGTGAGCCATCCAAGGATGGATCAACTATGAAAGTTAGTCATCCATGGATGTCTCATCTACATAGTAGTCGTTTGAAATGAGTCATCCGTGGATGTCTCAGTTATGTCTCTGAAAGTGAGTCATGCAGGCATGGCTCATCTCTAAAAGTGAGTAATGCAGGCATGGCACATCTATGAACGTGAGTCATGCAGGCATGGCTCATCATGTACCTTGTTGATGAAAAACAAATGAGAACATACTGTGTGAGAATGTCTCGCAGGAAAACGGAAACAAATACAGTGGTAGGTATATTTTTCCTTTTTATGACAAGCGTAGATAAAATATATACATGACGTCGCAGAAAAAAGGCATATATGAAAACGCCCGTTTTCTTATTTAAAAACCATATTCTGACTTCAGATAATTCCCTGTTATATGCTTGAGGTATTGAATTCATACTATATAGATAATTAAAAAACAGATATAATGATAAGAACATTAAAAACAGTTCCTTTACTACACGTGCTTGAGGTATGGTAGGTGTGATATATATGTAAATAAGACAAAAAAAAAAAAAGAAAAAGAATAAGGAGCATTTTAAAAGAATGATTACTTTGATGCACTTGCTAGAAGTATTTTCAAAACATTGACCAGATGCATTAAAATAACCTTGTTTTGGAATAACTGATCACCCTATCATTTTATTCTGTTTTTCATTATTACATATTTTATTATAAATTCAAAGTGTCGAGAACATACATTAACGTAATGATTCTTTCAAAGTACTTCTCATTAATTTATTTGATTGTCTTAATTATATCAATTGTATGGGTTAGGGGTAGGGTTTTGGGTAAGGGTTATGGTTAATGGTTAATGGTTAGGGTTGGGAGTAAGAATTAGGGTTATGGTCAGATTCATTTTATACTTTATATGTAATAAAAAAACTGATATTGAGAACTTTTAAAGGAAACAAATTCCTGTAATGCGAGATATTGAACGTAATAAACACAAACTGACAGAGGTAGGTTAACTATGACAAACAGATGTAATAATGAGAGGTCTTTTAAAAGAAGTATTATTTTAAAGCACATTCTAGAAACAACGAAGTAATGAATACAAATAGACAAAGAAATAAGTTTTCTTGTTTCAAAAATGGTCACTTTTATGTAGCTTCAGGAGGTATACTACATTTGTAATTGAGACAATTAGGGAAAATGAGATGTATTGCTAAAGATTGGATACATTAATGCACGTGCTCGAGGTATTGAAGTCATACTGTATATATCTATATAAAATTAAGATAAACAAATAAAAGATGGGAGCCAATTTAAAAGATTGGTTAGTTCATTGCATGTGCTCGAGGTATGGAAGTTATGCTACATAAATTATTTAGACAAACAGATGAAATAATGAGAGGTATTCTAAATGAATTGTTACATTAATGCGCTTAGTCGAGGTAAAGAATTTAAAGTGATATACACTTATTTATAAATAAGACTAACAGGCAAAATGATGAGAGGAATCTTAAAAGATTTGTTACTTTAATGCACGTGTTCGAGGTTTATTATTGAAGGTATAATGTATATGTAATTCAGACAAATAGAGCAAATAATGAGATGTGGCGATATTTGATTTATTTATTTTTGTTCATTTTTGTTTTCTTTGATGGTAGTGGCGTAGTCCATCTCTGTCGGGCTCTGCACTGATGCACTCGGTGTACATACTCCGGACGGAGCTGCGCTCTCTCCGTTGGAGCACTCCGGACTCCGCTCAGTGTCATTCAAGTCTATATATACCATGCAATTTGTCATAATTCTCCGTTGTTGAGATAGTGCTACAGTGGATAGACACATCAAAAGTTGGAAACTGGATTTACTTGTGACTTGTATTTTATTTAACACAGGTGGCAACGTCATTGGGTATCTTATCAGATGAGATATAGAAATCCCGTTTTAAATTAAACTTTAAGTACAATCAAACTGAATGTATAGTATGAGGAGATTTCCATATGTCAAGTACTCACATGTTTTTGTCCCTCCAGACTTTTCCACAACGACAGATTCAACGTGCAGGTAAAGCCTTCCACTCCTGACTACCAAAGGTCAACTGTAAAACCAACAAATTTAGAATTCATAAATGAATAAATTCTTAATAAATTCATTGAAGGTCTTAATATGACTACACATTCTAGATTAACTAATTGATTAATACCTTTATGCCAAATGATATATTGCACGGGACATTTCTTTCTTCGTTATTGTCAACGATGAAATTTTAATTAGGAAAAAAAGTAGCAGGGATATGTTTCTGTTTTTGACTTTCGAATAGACAGTTATAAAATACCGAACGTTAAACTTTAATGTTATTGTCTGGCTTTATATAGTGATTTTAGGCAATAAAACACTTCTAATATAAAAGCTTGTATTGATCGATTTTGAACATATGTTGTATATCATATAGATAGAAATTATAAACATACCATTGCAATCGATATTGTTATTTTAACAAGCTTTTCAAAATATTTCTTTTCTTCGGTAGCTTGTGTGGATAAAGTGACAGTATATAAAATTTCTGGATAAACTGAGATGAATCAGAAGGGTTGTACACATTATATGTGCACCATGCACATAGTTTTATTTGCTTTGAAAACGGATATACATAAACACATGCAGTATTTAAAGGTATTTTGATTCAAAATATGTATTTGGATATATTAAAAATAACAATTAAATGGATCATACTGAAATAAATGCAGATATCTAGAGCTATAGGTGAGTAATAATGATTAAAACAAAGGTGTATATTATTTTGTAGGATGTCGCATAAAGTAGTGTAGACAAGTCGTCCAATAGTCACACGAGTATGCATAATTATTTTCACGAACAACCCTGATAAGTTGAACGTAGCCGGAACTATTCGTGCAACTGGTTCTTGACAACCATACTTAGTCTAAAGTGATCATACAACAAATCCCACGAGCCACGAATCTTGCGACCAGTCGTCCAATAGCCACGATCAGTTGCACGACCAGTTTTGACTAGTCGGGACTATTCGTGCAATTGGTTCAAGACAATCATCCTAAGTCTTGGGTGATCCTGCGAGAGATACCGTCAGGGCTTGCAAGAAGTCTTCCAATAATGGCACAACTATGCCCGACTATTTGCACGACAAGCCGCTATCAGTTGCCCACCCCTTCCCGACTTGTCTAACGATTAGTCATGAGACTAGTTGTTGACACTGATACTAAGTGTTGGGTGATCGTAGGAAAAAACTGCGAACTCTCGCGACCAGTTATCCAATTATGACACGAATATGCGCGACTATTCAAATGATCAGTCGGGACTATTCGTGCGGCTGTTCTTGATAATTCGTCCCCTTAATACATAAAGGTACCATGAACATATGAATAAAGAAGGCACTTGGTACCTTTTTGCATTAAAGGGACGAATTGTACTTGCAACCAGCCATCAAATAATCGCAATACTTTGCAAGACTATTTGCACGACCAGCCACGATCAGTTGCACAACAAGTCATGATAAGTCTTAAGACCAGATTTATGCGACTGGTTATTGACAACCATACTTAGTATGTGGTGATCATACAAAAAGTCCCACGAGGTCTTGGGACCAGCCGTCCAGTAATCACTATGCATGAATATTTACACGACCAGACAATAACAGTTGGACTTCCAATCACCACCAGTCCTAACCAGACTCACGACCAGTCGGGACTTGTCGTGCGACTGGTCTAACGCAATCGTAGTTTCATTTTCAGGATGACTGTTACATTATTGCTCGTGCTCTTCGGAGTTTTGGAGATGCATAACATGAAAAATTAGGGCGAACAGATCAGATAATGTAAGGCATCAAAAATATATTACTTTTATTCACGTTATACACGAGGTAATCAGGAATGCAAATTACAGATAAATATCTCAAAGTGATAAAATATTCGGATTAATTTGAAAAATAATTGCGAGATGCTAAAGATGCTAAAAATAAATAAATAAAATAAATAAATAATTAGCACAAACAGATAAAATAATGTAAGGCATTTTCAATAAAACTGTTTTAATGCACGTGCTGCACGAGGTATTGGAGATGCAGAATATGTATAGTACGGAAAAACAGTTTTAAAATGTGAGGCATTTTGAAAAATATCTTTAGTTGTATTTGGTTTTATTTCTCAGGCTCTACAAGATAAAATGGTAACCCCGTGCTCTACGATATATACCAGACGCACACTATAATAAAAACGTACAGATGAATAAAACGCGGCATGAAAATGGACATTTTAATGCACGTTCTCTTTAACATTTTGAAGATGCACAATATATGTAACAAAGACAAAAAGATAATGTGAGGCTTATCTAAGACTTTTAGTTACTTTTATGCACGGGCTCTACGAGTAGATAAATAAATATATATATATATTTATATCTGAGACGTAAATGTAAAATACATAAGAATGTGTGAGGCATTTTCAAGAAATCACTTACCTTATTGCACATGCTCTACGAGATATTAAAGATGCCCAATATGTAAACAGGACAAAGGTAAAATACTATGAGGCATCAAAAATATATGACATTGTTAATCTAATTCACGTGATATACGAGCTAATCAGGAATGCAAAATATAGAAAATTAGCTCAGAAAGATAAACTTATTTGAAACAATTTGAAATAAGGATGTTTACTTAAATGCACATGTACTAAGAGGTATCAACTATGCACAAAATATATAATCCGCACAAATAGAAAAAAAAAACGTTTTCAAGAGAAAATGGTTATTTTATTGTTCGTGCTCTATGAGGTTTTCCCGATGCAGAATATATATTGTGTAAGGAATGTTTTTAAAAGAATGTTTTCTTTGAAGCACGAGATTTACGAGGTTGTTAGAAATACAAAATAAAGATATTTAGCTCAATAGTTATTTCAAAAGAATGGTTAACGAAGTGCTCGTGAACGAGGTGAGGTATTGAAAGTATACTTTATATGTAATTAAGAGAAGCAGATAAAATGACAAGAGGTATTTAAAAAGAATGATTATATTAATACACGGGCACGATGTATTGTAGGTATTTTTCAAATGTAATTAAGATACACGATATATAATAATGAGAGGTATTTCAAAAGAATTGTTCTTTTTATGCACGTGCTCGAGGTATTGGAGTTATTTATGTTATGAATTAGACAAAATAACACGAAATATTTTCAAGGAATGGTAAATCATTAAACCTGCACGAGATATTGAAGATATACTATATTTATAATTAAGAGAACTAGATAAATTAATCAGAATATTAAAAACTCGGTTCCTTAAATGGAGGTGTTCATGGTATTGAATGTATACCATATTTATAATTGAATGAAAGTATAATTGAGAGAAACAGATAAAATAATGAGAGGCAAAAAAGGTGTTACTTTAATTCACGTCCTTGGAGTATTGAAGTAATATTATACATGTAACTTAAACCAACAGATAAAGTAATAAGAGGTATTTTCAAAGAATGTTTATTTTATGAACCTGCACGAAGTATTTAAGATAGACTCTATTTTTTATTAAAACGACCAGAAAAAATAATGATCAGTAGTTTATAAAAATGGTTGCATTTCTTTTTTTTTTAATATACCTCATACTATTTCATCTGTTTCTCCTTATTGCACATATACAGTTTAACTTCAATGCCTCGAGCATTTGCATTAAAGAAACCATGCTTTTGAAATGCCTGCATTTATTGTATTTCCAATAACTGAACTTAGGTAGTTTTGCAATTCCTATGAACTTGTTATTCTTTTTTTGTTTGTTTATAAATAAAGGAAAAGGCAACTTTATTCGTATGATAATTCCGTCTGCTATAATTACTTAAATCATTTAATGAAGTGAAAACACTTTCAAAATCGGCTTAGAAATGAGAAAGTTATGAGCATTTATACATTTCATAAAAATTGCGGCCGTTTTGTTTCCTTGGCATACAAAACAAAATGGCGGATTTATTCAGTTTATATATAGAACAACTTAAAAACCTCGAGCTCGTGCATGAAATTAAGAAGTCTTTAAAATTCTCTCCTTTTATCTGTTTATCTTATTTACACATCAAAAAACAGCAATCCATCGAGCATATGCCAAAGGTTAACCATTTTTTAAGAATATCTAACGTTAGTTCATATGTTTGTTTTATATTTATAGATAATATAATGTAAATATCTCACGAGATAATTAGCTTAAAAATACTGAATTATTTGAGACATTTTGAAAATAGAATGGTTACTTAAATGCACATGTACTAAGAGGTATCAAATATGCACAAAAATATATAATCAGCACAAACAGATCAAAATGTTAATGTTTACTTTGATTTACATGATATACGTGGATGTTAGAAGTGCAAAAATAGATATTTACCTAAATAGTTACTTCAAAATAATGGTAAATAAAATGTATGTGCACGAGTTATTGAATGTGTACTGTTTATGTGATAAAGACAGCAGGAAAAAAATAATGAAAAGTATTTGACAAAAGTGTTTAATTTAATGAACGTTTCTTGAGGTATTGAAGTTATGTATCTTATGTTATATATATAATTATGACAAATGGATAAAATAGCAAAGATTATTTTAAAAGATTTTATACTTTAATGCTCGTGCTCGAGGTACTGGAATTATGTTATATATGTTATAAAACAAAAAGATAAAATAAAACGAAGTATTTTAAAAGAATCGTTACTTTATCTAACCTGCAGGAGGTATTGAATGTATACTATATATATAAAAATAGGGGAAAAAATAAAATAATGAGAAGATTAAAGGAAAATGGCTCCTTAAATGGAGGTGCTCGAGGTATCGAATGCATGCTCTGTAGATAAAAAGTGGGGGAATGGTTACATTTACGCAGGTATTGAATTTATGCTATTGATGTGATTTAGATACAGATATAAAATAAGAAGATATATTTGAAAGAATGATTACAATAATACACGTTCTCGAGGTATTTAAGTTATACAATGTCACTGAGACAAACAGAATAAAGAAGGGTATTTTAAAAGACCGGTTCGGGGTATTAAACTGATACTATATATGTATTCAGGACAAAAATATGAAAGACAATAAAAATTAAAGATTTTAAAGGATTGTTCCTTCAGAGCACGTTGTCGAAGAAGTCAAACACATATAATATTAAGACGTATTTTAAAAATATGGCTAGTTTAATGCACGTGCTTAAGGCTTTAATGCAGGCGCTCTTTGTTTTGAAGGTAAGCTTTATATGTAATCAAGAGAGACATATGATGAGAGGTGTTTTTAATGGATCGTTACTTAAATGTATGTGCTCGTGGAATTTAATATATAACAAAATATGTAATAAGGACAAACCTATAAAAATAACAGGTATTTAAAAAAAAACAAAAACAAAAAAAAAAAGCGTTATTTAAATTCATCTGCTCAAACTATTGATGTTGTAATTTTGATGTGAGTTAGACAAAAAAAGTAATGAGTAAAGATGTGACAGGAAAGGCCGTACCGGCGACAGTAACCATCAGAACAAATCAACACCCTTTACAATATTTACAAATTTATTTACATAAGATGATTATTAACAATGAATAGATGATATGAAAAAAACAAAACAACTGATTATAAGAAAGAAAGAAAAAAAATCAAAGTTCAGTATCACCAGATACAAAGTTCTTACAGTTCCATTTTAAAGTGACGTGACACAGTTCTTTAATTTAATTGCGAACTTTAAGTAGCACAAACAATATATGACGTATCTTTAAATCAAGTCCCTTTAAACCGTGAATACGTTGATTCCGTATTGGCTCCCTATGGTGGTAGGTGATTGCATCCCTGAGCTGACTTCAGATGATAACAAAAATCAGCGTCTTTGCGGTTTACGGCACAACCATGGGACGAAAGCTCTGCGCTGGGAATATCACATCCAGGCGAGTGAAGACAAGTGAACCTCGGGCATTGTACTTCCGGGTTATGACATCACCAGGTAAAATCGTCCGGCGGAAGAAGCTAAAATATATAACATATGGTAAGCACCATAGCAAAACAAATAAGTCAGGGCATAAAACTGCTCCTTTGGGTACACCATACCTCCGTAGGCTCCCATTAATAATACGTGCTACTTATACAAAATATATGTGCTACTAAGTTCAGACGTCACGTGATTAAAATACGTCACTAATTACTTCCATTATTACAAAAATTACTTATTTAAAAGACTAAAGTCGAAGTAAGAAAAGGATATGAAAAGTTTATGATGAAAAATATAGTAATGGAAATGATAAACTGCAGCTATTATTTACAACTACAAATTAACAAAATTAAATGCAATTCACACGTTATATCATAGTAGGCATCCATATAATACCTAATGCCATACAACAAAACGGAAATTGTATGTATATGCAATAGACTGGCACACAATTTCATATTACAATAATATATTACATACATGGTACTAGACTTGCCATATAGATTTAATCATTACAATGCAATGCAGTAATGGCGTTCGATAACAACGAAATGTTTGACATATGTTTTTGAAACAGTGCTTTACAAATATCATGTTACAAATTTCAGTACAAATTTTACATCTTATATAAACGAAACATTTTAGATTCCTCTTTCGAAATAATTTAAAAAAGTCTGAAAAATTTAATAAATTATCCTGACATACCGAAACTAGCTAAAATCATATGCCGAAAAGTAAATGTTACAGAATTCTGTAGAATGCACAAAAGTTTACCAAATAAAAATCGTAATGCAAAAATCATACAAAAATCTAACAAATAAATTTCTTACCTCGATCGAGCATAAATTTCTAACAAGAAAAATTAATCAGACATAGGCATATCTAGTCCAGTCTATTTAAAGGGTAATGTCCCGCCAAATACTAAATTTCATGGGATTCATGGCTAAGCCGTGGACTCCGACTATTTGTATTTCCACGGGATTCACGGTATAGCCGGGGAATCTAACTACATTGGCGCGGATTGAAATTGACAATTTGAGGCCCATTATAGTGGTTTTTGGGATAAAAACATAAATTACTGAAGTTTATAAAATATCAACTTTCTTATTACTGAACCGAATTTAATGAAATTTACATGGCAATTTAAGTTATGAAATACAGGAAAACATTAGAGGTATTTTATGCGTGAAATCTGACATTTACCTCAATAACTAAAAAATTTACAAAAAGATGATGCAATACCTGCATTTACACTACAGATACAATAAGGCCCGTATGTCAATTTGTGACAAAAGAAAGTTACATTAAAGCACGTGCTCGAGATGTTGAAGTATAACTTATATGTAAGTAAGGCAAATGGATAAATGTTGAGAAGCATTAAGAGTACGTTTCCTTTAATGCACGTGCTCCAGGTATTGAAAGGCTGCTTAATATGTAATTCTGACAAAGAGATAATATAAAGTTGAATATTTGTAGAAAAAGACCTTTAATACACGTGCTCGATGTATTTATTATTATTATTATTATTTTATTATTATAATACTAATAATAATAGGTATTTAGGTCATGCTATATATGTAATAAAAGCAAATAGATAAAGTAGTAAGGGGTATTTTCAAAGAAATATCTTTATGAACCTGCACCAGGTATTAATGATATACTATATATGTTATTAAAATGACCAGAAAAAAGACAAAGAGTGATAAGTAAAATAGATAGAATAAATGAAAGCATTTCAGAAAGACAGTTTTAGTGCAATTAAGAGAAACAGATGCTATAGCGTGAATTATTTCAAAGAATGGAAATTCCTTTAATGCACGTGCTAGATACGTCGCGGATGTAGTATGCATGTTTTAAAAACATACTGATAAAACATTGAGAAATAAATTATTCCTATAACGCACGTGCTCGGGTGTAAGATTTATGAGGGGTTGAAAAAGATATTTCCTTAAAATAAATAATAAGTAAATTGAAGTTTTTAAAACAAACGGATGAAGTAATGAGAGGAACTTTAAAGGAATCTTTATTTTAATGGACATATCCGAAGAATTGGATGTATACTGTACATGCATATGAAATGAACACAACAAAATATGTAGATTATTCTAAAAGACAGTTACCTTTAATGCACGTGCTGTAGATATTGCATGTGTGATATATATGTTTTCAAGACAGTCGGTTACAATAATGCGAGGTGTTTTAAAAGAATTGTTCCTTTGAAGCACGTGCTCGAGGTATTGAACGTATGCTATATATGTAATGAGAACAAAAGGACAAAATATTGAGAGGTATTTAAAAAAGTTACAACTTCAATGCACGTTCTCGATGAACTGAAGTTATAAGAAATATTTTAGTCAGACTAATATATACAATCAAGTGCTATAAATTAAAAATATAACTTTAATGGACGTGCTCGAGGTATAAATTTATAAAATATAGACAAAATAGTGAGAAGTGTTTTCAACTTACGGTTCCTTAAATGCAGGTGGTCGAGGTATTAGAGGTATGCTATATAGTTTTGTATTCAATACAAACAAATAGAATATTTTTTTACTTAAATGCTCGAGCTCGAGGTACTGACAGTGCGATATTTTTATAATTAAGAAATATGAAGTAATAAGAGGCATAACTTTCATGCACGTGCTCGTGATTTTGTACGTATGCTATATATATAATGAAAACAAAAGGACAAAATATTGAAAAGTATTTCAAAACGATCGTTACTTTAATGCTCGTGCTCGAGGTACGGAAGGAATGATATCTATATTTAATGAAGAAAGATTAATTAATAAAAGGCATAATAATAGAATGATTCCTTTGATGTAAGGGGCTCGAGGAATTGAACGCATACTATATTATTAAATCAAAGCAAAATGACAAAATATTAAAAGGTATTTAAAAAGAAATTTAACTTTAATTTACGTGCTTTAGGAACAGAAGTTATAAGATATATCTAATTAATGCCTTTATATAAAATTAAATGTGGCATATTGAAAATATATCTTTTATGCACGTGCTTGAGGTATTGAAGTCATTCTAGATCTGCATGAAATAAAGACAAACATATGAAATAATGAGAAGATCTTTCAACTTACGGTTACGGTAATGCACGTGTTCAAGGTATTGGAGGTAAGCGATATAATTTTGTATTCAAGACAAACTAATAAAATAATAAGAATGGCTGCTTTAATGCACGTGCCCGAGGCACTGAATGTGTGATATATATGTAATGAAAAATATAAAGTAATAAGAGGCATAATAAAAGAATGGTTTCTTTGATGCACGTGCTCGAGGTGTTGAACGTATGCTATATATGTAATGACAAGAAGAGATCAAATTATTGAGAAGTAGTTTAGAAGGATCGTTACTTTATTGCAAATGCTCGAGGATATTAAGTTATAAGTTACGGGGTATTGGAGGTGTGCTATATATTTTTGTACTGAAGGCACACTAATAAAATGGCTCATTTGATGGACGTGCTCGAGGACTTGGAAGTCATACTACATATTTATAAAATTAAGACAAAAAGATAAAATAATGAGAACATGTTTCAACATTAAAGCTCGTAATCGAGGTCTTGGAGGTATGATATATAATTTTGTTTTGAGGACAAATAAATAAAGTAATAAAAGACATTGTAAAAGAATGGTTACTGTATAGTACGTGATCGTGTTACTGAAGTTGTGATACATATGTAATTAAGAAAAATAAAGTAATAAGAGTCATAATAAGAGAATGGTTACTTTAAGGCATGTGCTCGAGATATTAAACGTATGCTATAAATGTAACAAGTAATAAAAGAAATAGATGAGAGAGCATGAGGTATTTAAAAGAATAGTTCCTTCAAGTTACGTGCTGGATACATTACAGGTGTAGTATGCATGTTTTCAAAATATACTAACAAAACAGTGAGAGGTATTTCAAAAAAATAGTTCCTTTAATGCACGTGCTCGAGTATTGCATTCATATTATTGAAGTGATAAAGAAAAACATAAAATAATGGGTAAAACATGGGAATGGTCTCTATAAAGCACGTGCTCGATTGAATTTATACTACTATATGATTACAAAAACAGGTAAAATTATGAGAACTTTAAAAAGATATTTCCTTAAATGCACGTGCTCGAGATATTTAAGTTTTAAAAGCAAACGAAATAATGAGATGCATTTGAAAGGAATCATTATTTTAATAGACGCACTCAAATAATTGCATGATACTATATATGTAATGAAGACAAACGAATGAAATAGTGTAAGTGTTTCCTTTTATACAAACAACAAACTTTATTAAAACGTGCTGGAGGTATTGCAGGTGAGATCTATATGTCTTCAAGACAATCGTTTACAATATTGAGAGGTATTTATTGTAAAAGAATGCTTCCTTTGATGCGATTTAAAATAATGGGTGAATTCACGTGCTCGAGGCTTGAAATTATGCGACTGATGTGATTAAGACGAACAGATAAAATAATAATGGGCAACTGTGAAAAATGGTTAACTTAGTGCATGTGCTCAAGGTATTAAATTTAACAATATATCAATTAAAATAAACAGATACAATAATGTAAATATTACAAACAGTTATTTTTTTTCATTATTCTATATTTTATTACACATTCAAAGTGTCAAGCACCTACATTAACGTAACGATTCTTTTAAAGTACCTCTCATTAATTTATCTGATTGTCTTTATTATATTAATTGTATTAGGGCTAGGGTTTAGGGTTAAGGTTAGGGTTAGATGTAATTAACTTTATATGAAACTAGATAAAAAAAGACAGATTAAATAATGAGAATGTTTAAAGAAATATTGAGAGATATTGAACGTTTTCTCTATATGTAATTAACTTAAACTGATAGAACTATAGGCCAGGGGCCGTATTCATAAAGCATCTTAAGTATAAGTTTTGACTTAAGTTTAAGATTGTACTTAAGTTTGTGGTGATTTCAACTTAAGTCTAAGTAAAAACTTAAGTTCTATTCATAAAACAGCTAAAACTTAAGGTACGTAAGAAATGACTTAAGTCAGAATATAAAATATCGTGGTGAGTACGATTAAAGAGTTGTTTTCAGACAAAGCACTTTAAACATAATTGTGCATGTTGTATCTATCTGAAAATAATGTTGTTTTCTTAATGTTTTCGTCCACAATAGAAAACAAGAATTAATTATTAAGTTGTTTTATGAATAACAAATATACTTAAGTAAAATAAATTTCTAACCTAAGTAATACTTAAGTAAATAATCAATTTCTTATAATTATACTTAAGATGCTTTATGAATACGGCCCCAGAGGTATTTAAAAAGATACATTAATGCGCTGGTTCAATGCATTGAAGTTATGATGTATATGTAACAAGCCCCATGTGGTTCTGTGACGATCTATGTATGAAAATAATTGGAACCACTACCTTACCCTTGCATGATCTTAAGAGGCGACTAATAGGGTCTTAACACTTGGTTTTGCTGTAACTCCAGCAGGTATGCAAATTTTGATTCCCTACCTCATGCTTTTATTTCGATGTAAATGAATGTGAAACCAAAATTTGTAGTCCTGTTTGGCGCCATATAACCTATACTGTTATACTGCGCCGTAAAACCCAAATAAGTAAATAAATAAATATGTAACAAACACAAACATATATAATAATGCGAGATATTTTAAAAGAATTGCTATTTTAGGCACGTGCTCGCGATATTGACGCTATATATGTAAGGGATACAAATAGGGAAAGAATAAGAGGCTTTTGTTAAAAAAATGGTTACTTCTATGAACGTTTACGAGGTGTACTAAATTTGTAATTAAGACAATTAGGGAAATAATTAGAAGTATTTCTAAAGATATGTTATATTAATGCAGGTGCGCGAGGTGTTGAATATATACTATGTAAATAATACAAACATGAAAGAATGCGAGGTATTTCGAAAAAAATGGTTACTTTAATGCATGTGCTAGATGTATTGAAGTTATACTATCTAATTAAGATAAATATATAAAAACAGGGGTATTTCAAGAGAATTTATTTTCGTTCCATACATATATAGAGGTCGAGGTTTTGAAGATATACTATCTAATTAAGATATACAGATAAAAGGGAGGTATTTTAAGGGACGTTTTTCGTTTAATGCCCTCGGTCGAGTTATACTATACATGTGATGAAGAGAAACATACATATAGAGGCATTTCAAAAGAATGGTTCTTTATTGATGTTAAATGGATCGTTACTACAATACAGTTGCTCGAGTAACTAACTTCAGTTATAAGACATATTTCTAACTAAGACCAATATATAATATTTAAAAGTATTGAAATAGAGAAAAGTGGAAACTTCGCAGGTCGCTCAACACAACAAAAACGAAAATGTTGCAGGCTCGGTTTGATTGAGCCTGTTCATGGACGGTAGTGGAAATGCATGCTACCGTCCCCGCCCTCTAGCCCCGGGTTGAGCAGAACTCAACATTTACACATGCTAAAAGTACAAAAAGCAATTTAGAGACATCCGCAGATGTATTCAAACGGCGGTGAACATGGAACCTTCAATGATACACGTGTTGAGGCGTGTAATTCTATGCAGAGCGGCGTTTGGTCCTCAGATAAAGTAAAGGGTTTGCGCCAAACGAGAAAACAACGGGCAGAACTAAACAAACTGGAATTTAGGAAGGGGATCTAAGGTTATGGAGCCTGCGTATCACGGGAACTGTCAAAAGACAAAATTAAAATGCAGGCACCATATCCAAGGGGTGATTATACAATACCCAAGACTATGAAAGCGAGAGTATTGGAACCACCCAGGCCGAAATGGTCATGTTGAGAAACTAAACAGTACCAATAACATGACATAAAGGTCGTGCTTAACGATCTGAGAAGATCGAAATATATCAGCCCTGATTGAATGTACGGGAAATGTACGGGAAGACATACTACGTATTGAAGGCATACTAATTAAGCAAAAAGAGATATTTTCATAAAATGGTTACTTTAATGCACGTGCTTAAAATATTGCATTTATACTATATAACTTTATATTGAAAACAAAGTAATTAAATAATAACATACAATTTAAATAAATGGTTCCTTTTGACGCACGTGCTCGAGGTATGGAACGTATGCTATATATGCAATGAAAACAAGAGAGCAAAATATTGAGAGGTATTTTGATGGATTGAAGCTTTAATACACGTGCTTGAGGAACTGAAATTATAAGATTTATCTAATTAAGACCAATATATAAAATTAAGAGTGGTATACAGAAAGAAATATTATTTTAATGCTCGTACTCGAGATAGATATAGAAGTATTGAATATATATGCATATATTAAAGACTGATAAAATAATAAGAGACATTTTAAAAGAATGGTTCCTTTGATGGAATTTCTCGAAGTATTAACCGTATGCTATATATATGAAATAAAAACAAAACGACAAAATATGGACGTATTTTAAAAGAATCGTTACTTAAATGCGCCTGATCGAGGAACTGAAGTTAAAAGATATATCAAATTAAGACAAATATATAAAATTAAGAGTGATATATTAGAAGAATTATAACTTGAAGTTACGTGCTTGAGGTATTGAAACTAATTAAATGATAAGAGTCATTTTCAAAGTATGGTTATTTAATTACATGTGTTCGGGGTACTGAGGTGTGATATATATGTTAGAAACACAAAAAAGATGAAATAGAACGAGAAATTTTAAAATAATATATTCTTTAATGCACGTGTTCAAGTTATTGAAGTCATAAGATCGATGTGACTAAGACAAACAAATAACATAATAAAGAGTAATTCAAAAGAATGGTTACCCTAATGCAAATGCTCGAGGTAATGGATTTATATTACATATGTAAATAAAAAACAAAACAGATATGCTTATAAGAACATTTAAAAAATGTTCCTGTATGGCACATGCTTGAGGTATTGAAGTTAGCGATTAACTGTAGATGGTTCAATAAAAAATAAACATGCACTGTGCTTCACGATTTTCGCATCGTATCCTCTTTTGATAAACTTTGAACACATTTTACAAATATTTGATTAAAATAAGGACTATGTTTGATTTTCCGATTTTTATAAACTACATCTCCATAGTATTCCGGGTGTGTAAGACCAAGTTTTAAAAATGTTTTAAGGTTAGTATTGTATTTCTTTAACAGTTCGGGCGATCTTTAGTAAAATTTACTGAAAGCTTTCTGTAGCTTATGGTCGCGGTCACCCTGTTGTAATAATTTTTTGATGATATAAAGTTTTTTATCATTAAAATCCTCTAACTTTGAGCTAGCTCTTGCCAAACGAATAAGTTGTCAAATATACAGTATGATGTTACCCGAGGGACATCTCCATCAAGATGGGGGAAGTTTACAATTTCAAAATTGAAATCGTCAAAAAGTGACGCTTCTAAATCTGAGGTATTAGCATTGTTAAGCTGTTACTCTTTTGGGTAAATGTCTTTCACCATTTCTAAAAAATATAGGATGTCCATATTTAACATATCATCAAGATACTTCGAGGTTCCACTAAAAGCTTCAATCAATTCAAATTGTGTCTCAGTGGACAAACTAAGCATGAAATCTCGTTCATAACAGTATAGGAATAAATCAGTAATGAGTGGGGCGAAGGTAGTTCCCATTGAGATACCAATTACTTGTCTGTAAGATTTGTTTGCCAAATTTGATATATATGCTATCTAATAGAATAGAGAAAAGTGGAAACTTCACAGGTCGCTCAACACGACAAAAACAAAAATGTTGCAGGCTCGGTTTGATTGTGCCTGTTCATGGACGGTAGTGGAAATGCATGCTACCGTCCCCGCCCTCTAGCCCCGGGTTGAGCAGAACTCAACATTTGCACATGCTAAAAGTACAAAAAGCAATTTAGAGACATCCGCAGATGTATTCAAACGGCGGTGAACATGGAACCTTCAATGATACACGTGTTGAGGCGTGTAATTCCATGAAGAGCGGCGTTTGGTCCCCAGATAAAGTAAAGGGTTTGCCCCAGACGAGAAAACAACGGGCAGAACTAAACAAACTGGAATTTAGGAAGGGGATCTGAGGTTATAGAGCCTGCGTATCACAGGAGCTGTCAAAAGACAAAATTAAAATGCAGGCACCATATCCAAGGGGTGATTAAACAATACCCAAGGCTATGAAAGCGAGAGTATTGGAACCACCCAGGCCGAAATGGTCATGTAGAGAAACTAAACAGTACCAATAACACGACATGAAAGTCGTGCTGAACGATCTGAGAAGATCGAAATATAACAGCCCTGAGAACCTTAGGGAATCATAAACCTGATCACAACTCCATAGGGTGTATCTTTCTAACCATTCTTTTTAAATGCCTCTCATTTTATAGGTTTCCCTTAATTACATATACAGAATTCCTTCTATACTTTAAGAACCTGCATTAAATTACCATTTTGATGCCTGTCATTATTCCATCTGTTTGTTTTATTTACGTCGATACATAGAACAGGTGCATACATTAACCATTCATTTCAAAGGCCTCTCATAATTTAATCTGTTTTTCTTAATTACGTATACAGTATACCTTCTTTTCCTCGGAGATGTGCATCAAAGTAGCCATTCATTTTAAATACCTCTCATTATTTTATCTGTTCGTCTTAACCGCTTATATAGTTTACCGTCAATACCTCGAGTAGGTGTATTTCTATAAAAATGCCCCTTATTATTCTATGTTATTATTGTACTAATATAAATAGTATACCTTCAATTGCCGAGGACGCGCATTAAAGTAATAGTTCTTTTAAAATACCTCTCATTATTTCATCCGTTTGTTTTGAAAACTTCAATGTCTGTATTAAAGATCTCATTCTCTGTTGTTTAATTACATATATAATATGAATTCAATACAAGCACGTGCATTATACTGACAATTCCCTTGTATAACCTTTCATTACTTTTTCTGTTTTTTTTTTTCTAAATCGCATGCATTACTAAAGCACGTACATTCGTACATTAAAGGAACTATTTTCTCATTATTTTATCAGTTTGTTTTGAAAACATATATATTACACCTGCAACACATCCAGCACACTATTTTTTTTATTTGTTTCTCTAAATTGCAAATACAGTTTAACTTCAATACATCGAGAATGTGCATGTAAAGAACCTCTCATTTAAAATTGCGCCATCTATTCTATCTGTTTGTTAATATCTCAAATATAGTAAAACTCTAATACCTCGAGCTCACGTATTCAAGTAAAACGTCTTTTAAAATAACTCTCATTTTCTTGACGAAAATGAAAGGGTATTTACGTATGTAAGGACATATGGGTATTGTAGTAGTCATACATGTGTAATTATCAATTATATGTTTATTAAATGTTGACCTACTCATGAAGACGAATTGACCTCATGACCGATATTGCAGAAAATCGATATCAGGGGAGACAACAGCTATATGGTATTGGTAACAGGTGACCGGTATTGCGATGTTGATATTTATTGCCTCCGGGTATTGTCAACTGGATGTTTATTTCAATATCAAGTGTTATAAAAGAGAAGGTTTTCCATAAGATAATTAAACAAGCTTAATTGAAATGTCACTTTAGTTACAAACTTTTCATTAGAAATAAAACAAGCAATTTTTACCAGAAGAACATTTAATATGTAATTGTCTGAATCATAGCATTATAAACATGTTATTTTATAATAATTAAATTAAATTTTAATACTCCATATAACACATCTATCAGCAATAAAAACCATATTTTCATTTAAAAATCATATTTTCATACATATTCTTATATAAGAACAAAGCGCTATAAAAATGTATTTTATACTTCTTTGATAAGAAGAATGTATAATTCAACACTTAAATTGTAGGAAATCTAAAATAGGGCTTTGCCCTATTGCTCATTTTAACATAAGCTGCATACTTAGTATAAAGTTACTGCAAGTCTGCAACTATTCATATATCTAACATACTTACATTGTGTAAACTTTGACAAATATCATTGTTAAAAATTGACATTTTCTACCTATGAAACGTCATTGCAATATCAGTGCATACACATATTGTGTATTTCTTGACTATTACTGTTTTGACATCTATACTGTTTCAGTAATTCTTACAGTTTTTCCCTTTTTCTAAGTTTTGTTTATATATTTATTTCATTCCAATGTCTGTTTGATGTCATTTACTGACAATTCATTAGCATCACACATAACAAGAGCTGTCACAGGAGACAGCGTGCTCGGCTATTTCGATGCTGGATAGTGAAACTGGGCACATCTGAGAAAACTGGAGCTGTCACTGGCGTGTTTATTAACTCCAATGTCGGGTGAAGATATTGCACAATAGCCTGAGTCTATGTCAGAAATATTAAGTGATAAGAGAAGTACAGATAAAGTGTATCAAAACACTATACAAGTACAGCCTAAGCAAAAAGGGGGCATAATTAATTAAATATTGTTGCAAGAGTTATGCATCTTGTATCATATGATGTGGGTGATGATGTGGAACAACTACTTCAAGTTTAAAACAAATACATTTCATAATAACTGAGAACTGAGATATAGTGAAAATGCATCAAAATTAACTTTTAATTCTAAGTAAAAGGGGGCATAATTCATGAAAAATTGGTGCCAGAGTTATGCACCTTGTGTTAAATGGTGTGGGTGATGATGTTGAACAACTATTTTAAGTTTGAATCAAATCCATTCAAAAGTAATAACAGTGATAGCGTGAAAATGCATCAAAACTTTAACCTGAAATTCTAAGTAAAAGAGGGGATAATTCATGAAAAATTGATGCCAGAGTTATGCACCTTGTGTCATGTGGCGTGGGTGATGTTGTTGAACAACGATTTTAAGTTTTAATCAAATCCATCCAGTAATAACTGAGATAGAGTGAAAGTGCATCAAAACTTTAACCTGAAATTCTAAGTAAAAAGGGGGAATAATTCATAAAAAATTTGTGCCAGAGTTATGCATCTTGTGTCATATGATGTGGGTGATGATGTTAAACAAGTATTTTAAGTTTGAATCAAATCCATTCAGTAATAACAGAGATAGAGTGAAAATGCATCAAAACTTTAACCTTAAAAACTAAGTAAAAAGGGGAGATAAATCATGAAATATTGGTGCCAGAATTATGGCTCTTATATCAGATGATGTGGGTGATGATGAGGAATAATTATTTCAAGATTGAATCAAATCCATCAAGTAATTACAGAGATAAGTTAAAAAAAGAGAAAGTGTAAAAAAACTTTAACCAAGGTGGGGACGCGGAAAGACGCCGACGTCGACGCCGCCGCCGGGTCGAGTAGGATAGCTCTCCTTATACTTGGTATAGTCGAGCTAAAAATGACCGTTTTCTGGTACGAACAGTCTGCTTCTTTAATGTCACATCCATTTTTAAGTCACAAAAATACATATATAAGTTTTTTTTTCTTTTTCTTTTTTTTTTGTAGCAATTCTTAACATATTGGCAAAATAGGAAATTTAATGAATCGGAAATTATGGTATGTCTGTAAAATTAAAAAAAAAAAAAGATAGTGGCAATCAGCGTGGTACTGGTATTTTGCAAAAAAAAAAAATACCCGTAATTAATAAGGCAATTATAGCCTTATCAGTGTTGTAAACGTCTGTGTTGTTTTAACGCTCCTTATTTAGAGGTGATTGGCACATTTTATTACAGGTCCGATAAAAAAGGATTTACGCGTGTTGTATGTTTTATTACTTCTATAAACTATCATTCAATAAGATTACAGTATACAAATGGTTTCTTGTAAAATTATCTTGAATTGAACATGTACAATAAATTATGAAAGTAAGTAAATCACGAAGACTTTTATGATAAGTGAAAAGATCTTGAAACCAGGTGAAATTTTCACGAAAACAAAATAATTATAAAGTTACTGAAGTAAAAATCAATTCCGTTTTAAATGCAGATACTTTATATACATTGCAAAAACATACTCAGTATAAGAATGTGGTCACAACGAAGACGCCATTTCACATAGGCATGTGCTATTTGATGACACAACTGAAGCACTTCTGTCTGTTTTACCTTTTTGTACTGTAACCGAGTAGAAAAAATACCGACAGTTTGCATTTGTGATCCAAGGGCCGATAGAAAAGCTTTCTCTTTTAATGTTTAATTGGCAAAATTTGCATAATTGACACTGATATTTAAATGTATATGAAATAAGATGAGAACAACAACATAAGAAGAAATGGACATCTCTTTCTTTTCAGAATTGCAATATTTAATCGATTTTCATATGTTGTTAATTTGTGATATTAACACAAAATGAATTACTCGCGAAGAAAAACTACATTACATAAAATCTACACGAATAAAACATTCAAACACAAATTGACTTAACTGATTAAATCATTACTTTAACCTTTTGATCACAATACCGCATGTTCACGCGGCATAATAATATCGTCTGCTTATGACAGTACAACAACAACTTCGCGCTGAAGTTAATTTTTCTTCCAAATTAGTGGAAATAAACCGTCTGAGAACGAATCAAATGTTTATTTCACAAAAATGAAATAAATATCATTCAAAAGATAAATTCAATGAGAGTAGGAAATTACTTGCACCTAAGCTTTCATATCAGTGGTGTTATACAAACAATTGCTTTTAAGAAACGCATGTATGAGATTTTTACACATTTTATATGGAAAATAGAAGGCAGAAATTGACGAAATGATGGCATTAAATATCATGTCGGGAACGAATCAAAAATAAAGATAAAATTTTATTTAAAAATACCATGTGATGAATCAAATGTTGAACTTTGGTAATATTTTTGCACCTAAGGTTTCTTTTATTTAGTAATATTGTTATTCAGTAAAATGTGTACATGCCCTTCTTATTTCTATATAGAAAATCTGACCGCTATCGATTATTGGCCGGAGGAATATTCTTCGGTATGTGTGGTTGTTTATATTAATATACCACGTAATATGTATCAGTCAATCAGACTATTTCATGGTTGCCATTATTGAAAAAGAATTGTTTGAGAATCAGGGGCAATTTATGAATGTAAGTGTGTTTAAATATGTCTGTTTGATTTCTGTATTGTTTTTGTTATGAATGTTAGCCGGAAGAAAGAAGGAATTGATTTATGATGAAGCTTGAAAAATGGTCTGTATCCCAGGTTTTGCACGTTAGAACAAATTGTTGTATTTGCATAGATTCTTCTGTGGTCGTCAGTAAAATGATTCATAGTTATTGGCTTATGACTTTTTATACCATTTGGTTAATATGATACTGAACATGTGTAAGGTTCTTTTAGTTGTTTCGTAAAATTGGACAGAATTGCAGCGTCAGTCAGACGGAGGAAATGTACGTGTAGATTTCTGAAAATTATTTTTATTTGTGGTTTACATGTTTGCTAGAAAAAGTAGTTGTAGTATTAGCGTATGAAAGAATGCCTATAATTGTGTTTGGCTCGGTATTGTGTATTTAAAAGGCAGTATTGTGTTTGACCTAGTTATGCTGGTACCCAGCTGATGGCGATGCTATCTCGACGAATAGTCGTTCATGCATATCTATATACGAGATAATTTACTGATATAATTCTATTAATATGTCCAATTGTTTCGAAAGTTTTGATGTGAATGTGATGTGAATCTAGTTGTTCTCAATAAAATTAAATATTGTATAATGACATGAAGAGGAACCAGCGTTCATACGTCACTGCGTCTGATCACCGCTTCGGAATTAGATTTGATTACTTTTCTGTTGTTACTGAAAACGAGCTATAAAGATAAATAGACTGGCCACTTTAAAGGCGACTTATAGGCAACTTTCTAGATCAAATCTCGCCAACATCACGTGGCAACTGAATGAGATCTCGGTTACCGGTGTATGAAACAGACAGCAGAAGGATAAAAAATTTTGTCGTGAAAAACTTTCTATCAAGTCGTTTGTTTATAACAAAAAGGATGTTTTTTTTTAATGTTATTAGAATTTTCTATACGGGGAAGGAATGAATTTATGATTGGAAGTCTGAGAAATCAACAGTTGTCGTTTATAAAAATTCGTTATCTTATTGAAGCGTTTGTTGACTTGATCACTCGTGATTAAATCAACAGACGCTTATTAAAGTATTACACTGGTGATATGTTATAAACCGAATCGGGTCCAGATTATCTCTTGTTGCTATTCTGTGTATTTTATACTTCTGTGCTGAAGGCTAGTATGTGAAATGATAGTATCTATTATGAAAACAGTGTTCCTTTATATTTTGATATCATGGGCCGTGAGAAGGGAAACGACTATTTTTAGGCTTGCCTTTGTTATGTTGTGTAATCATGTTAGACATTAAGACAAAAACAAACTGTAAAACCTCCAATTTTAAGCCCAACCACGGTCTTTCCAGCTAGGGCTAGGGACTGTCTCTATTTACATGTGAGTTTTACAGATAAAACCCCTTCCATAAAATGCCATATAAGTTTTTATGGACAGTTCAACCATCCTTCAAAAAAGGAAAATATACAGTTAAAGGCACCCATGTGCATATACGATTATTGTAATGATCAGATGATAGAAGAGTTTGATTTATTTCTTATTTATCAGGCAATGGCCTTCTTGTTCAGGTCTTAAAAGATCAAAACTACACAAGGTTTAGGCTGAAGATTTCATCCATAACCAAGTAAATCTCCTTAAGTTCATTAATATTCAGATTTGCTTTTTAGAATACCAGTAGTTAATTTTAAGTGTCACCAGTCAACTGGTGTTTCTGTTTCCATTTGATCAACCATGTTAATGGTTATCACTGCTGGTAGTTGTTTGAGAAATTTTACATTATAAACAGTGAAGAATAATATTTGATTTTCAATTTATCTAAGAAGTTTCAAAGTATTTTGCTCTCTTCTTATAGAATTTTTTTAGTATTTTAATAGACTGCAGCTAACAGCTGTTTCATTTTGTTCCTTATTGCCAAAAAAAAAAAAAAATAATTTTTTTTTGGATTAATTTCAAGATCCTCAAGACCTTGAGAAAATATTTGAAGGAAAAGAGACATTAACATACATTTTTACTTTGTCATTATAATGTAAATAAATTAATTTTGACTACAGATAAATGTGCATTAATATTGTATTTTCCAGTTTTACAACATTTAGCTTTTCTCTCCATAGTTCAATGTAAGAATGTTTCTTACAGCATGTAGGAAGAGATCTGGGTTCAAGTCCCAGTGGAGGGTATCTTACTATAAAAAAGTTGTGGACTGGATAAAAAGATACTTCTGCATCAAAATAATTTCCTAAAATGAAATGTGAGATTGATAGTCTAATCCAGATGTAGCTAAAGCTTTTCACTTAAATAGATTTACTAAAATAACTAAACAACTGTTCAAAAATTACTGGCCAATATCACATTAAACTTGGTTTGTTTGTAGAATCCTTATATCATTACTGATTAGAGATATAGAAGTTAACCAAGAAAGTACAATGTTCACTTAATGATTTATTCATTTAATTGCAAATACACGAAGTCTTTATACAAATATAATATAGTGCATTACAATTGCTGTTAAGTTACCAGAAAAATATAGCAGTTCTGACGGTCATGCTTAGGTATCGACCAACATAACAGAACTTGATGCTCTGTTGTTTTTTCTTGTATAAATGGTGATTTTTTGTGAAAATCGCTGATGATATTAGAGTGAGTTCATTAGATGAAAGTATCATTATCTACAGCTGCTTCCATTGTATTGCTTTCGAGTACGGAACTCTGCAAGTGTTATTCGAGTACGGAACTCAGCCAGTGTTATATTTCTATATACTGTATGGTGGCAAAAATGTTTATAGTAGTGACCTGTTTAGTCATTATTCATTGCTGCATCACACGCTGTTCTCCTATGGAGGAGGTGAAGAAAACAATAACAGCAGCAAGACCGTCTATGTAAATTCACAAACGTAATAGTCAACATGTATTACGTGTATTATATTTTTCTTGTTATCTGTTTATCTTAATTACATAGTATAACATTATACATCGAGCATGTGTGTTAAGATAACCATTATTTTAAAATATCTCACATTATTGCATCTTTTAGTCTTTCGTCCATAGTATACATTCAACACCTCGCGCACGTGCATTAATGTAATCTCAAAAATACCGCTAATTGTTTTCTCTGATTGTCTTAACTACATATACAGTATGCCTTAAATGCCTCGTGCAGCTTCGTAAAAGTAACCATTCTTTAAATACATCTTATCACATTATCTATTTGTCTTAATTACATATATAGCAGATCTTAATATATAAAGCACTTACATTAAATTAACCATTCTTTCTAAAAGATATCATTACCGCTATATGTGATCTGTTTGTCTCAATTACATATAGTGTTTACCATCAATATCTCGAACACCTCCATTAAGATAAACAGTTGTTTTAAATACATCGCATCTGATTAATACTCTGAGAGTATTAATTATATACATGCATATATGACTTCAATTTCATGTTCTCATTATTGTTTCTTTTTTTTAATTACATATTTAGTATGAATTCAATACATCAAGCACTTTCAATATACTGACCTTTCCCTTGTATTACCTATCATTATTTTATCTGTTTTTCTTAATCACATCAATAGTATGAATTCAATACTCGAGCACATGCAATAACGTAACTATATTTTAAAATACTTTCATTTGTTTTATCAGTTTGTTTTGAAACATGTATATTACACCCGCAACGCATTCAGCACGAGCATGTGCATTTAAGGAACCATACTTTTAAAATGCCTCCGTTTATTCTATCTGTTTGTATTCATCACATATATGTGTTTTATGTCCCATAAAATGATTTAGTGCCAAACTGGGCTCCCTTTTTCGTTTAAGTTAGTAACGCAAAAATGTTTGCAATAAGCCGGAAAGTAACCCACTGCATAATTAATGAGAAATTTAGTCATCTCTAACCTATTTTCATCAAACAAAGAAAAACGTAGTTTTGTTAAAACAATTTCGATAAATAAAAGAAGAATATCAATTAGATTAACAGACAAATGGTACTATATGTTTTCTTATATGCATATGCATTAGACTACTTTGTAAATTCAGTGAAATTGGACTTTCTATAGCCGTCGTGGCTATTTTCAATTTTCGAACAAGTCAATGACCACGCTTTGTGGACAAAGGATTTTCCTTGTTTTCAATGATGGCTGTGAAAGTGCTTCTCCACGGACATTCTCTTGTAAAAATATCAAAACGTTTATAAAAAGGCGAGGAACCTTCCTTTTTGTTTAATTTGTACCCGTCATGTTACATGGTGCAGCTTTCTGCTTTCCCAGGAGCGAGGACATGCACCTTCAAATGAATGCTTGGAAACATACGTGATTTTCAGTCTGATACTCATTGGGAGTAGCTGTTGTTCGTCTCTCAAAAACTTCATAAACTTTACCCGTAGTAGCTTCTAGTAGTGAAATACAGGATGGCTATATTACTTCATTGATTTTGGCTGCTAATTTCCGTGTTCCTCTTTATCAGGCTGTATGTAAACTATGTAGCACTGTGACTTAAAATTATAAAGTATTATTTAACATTGCAGCTGCAATGGATAGGTCAATATGTAGCGGGGGCTCCACTAGAATATTACTATGAAGCATTGTGGATGCAATAAATAAACATTATTATGAAACATTGTGGCTGCAATAAATATAAATTACTATGTAGCATGGTGGCTGCAATAGATATGCTTTACTATGTAGTAGAATTGTGGCCACACAAGACACATTATTATGAAGCATTGTGACTGCTAAAGATAACCTTTTATGATATTAAATACATTGCAGCTGTGAAAAAACTTTATAGCATTGTGTCTGCTTTAGATATGAATTTTTTATTATCTAGCACTGTGGCCGAAATGAATCTGTCTACCGTATACATGTACCACTTTAGATGCAACAATCCGTTTCGTTCTGTAACACTGTGGCTAATACATTTATGTTTGTACAAACTTTGAAACCGGTATTTGCTTCAGAAATAAGGTTGTTATCGCACATCTGTCACAGTTGTAGCATTTCTGTCTTCAATACCTCGTGCAGTTACATCAAAGAAATCTACTTTATCTATTAGTTTTAATTACATATATCTATATATCTATCTATTATATATAGCATAACTTCAATACCTCGAGCACGTGCATTACATTAAAGACTCTTTTAAAATCCCTCTTATTATTTTATTTTTTGTGTCAATTACATTTATAAAGCATATCTTTAATATCTCGAGCACGTGCATTAAAGGAAGAAGTTTTTTAAAAGTTTAGTATTTTTTTCTGTTTCTTTTTTAGTTATATATATGGAAAAAATCCAATACCTCGAGTACCTGCAATAAAGTTGCCATTCTTTCGAATGACCCATCATTATTTCATGTGCTTGTCTTGATCACATCAATTGTATGAATTTAATACCTCGAACACTTGCATAAAAGTAACTATGCTTTTACAATGTATGTTATTTTTTATCTTATATTACTTTGTTATAAATATATATATATATATATCACACCTTCAATACCTTGAGCATGTACATTGAAGTAACCATTCTTACAAAATATGCGTCATTTTATAATCCTTTTTTCAGAATTACATATTAAGCAATCCTTCAATACCTCGAGCACGTCCATTAAAGGAGTCGTTCTCTTAAAACACCTCTAAATACTTCATCCATTTGTCTTACTCACATGTAAATATAACGTCAATACCTCAAGCACGTACATTAATGTAATCTTCCATTTAATATTTATCTCATTGTTCTATCAGTTTGAGTTAATTTAATATAGAATACGTTTGATATATCGAGCACGTGGATTTACAGGAAATGTTTTTTTCTTTAAAAGTTCTTTTTATTTTATTTGTATTTTTTTTGAAATTTTAGATAAAGTATAATTAACCCTTACCATAACCTCAACCCTAACACTAACCCCAAATTCTAAATCTACCCATAATACAATTGAAATAATTAAGACAATCATATATATTAATGAGAAGTACTTTGACAGAATCGTTATGTTAGTGTACGTGCTCGACACTTCCAATGTATAATAAACTATGTAGTAATAAAACACCGAAAATTATAATTAATGATAATTGAAAAAAATGTTTCTTTAATGCATGTGTCCGATGTTTTGAAAATACCTCGAGTACGTGCATTAATATAGCCGTTCTTTTAAAATACAACTTATTATCTTATTTTATGTCTTAATTACATATATATAACACCTCCAATACCTCGAGCACGTGCAGTAAAGTAACTGTTTCTTAATGTTCTTATTATTGCATCAGTTTTTTTTTTCAAATAGATATATACTATAAATTCAATAGCTCGAGCACATGCATTTAGGCAACCATTCTTTTGAATTACCCATTACTATTTTATCTGTTTGCCTTTATCATATCAATCGTATGAATTCAATACGTCAACCATTATTTTTAACCGTATCAAAGGAACTATTGTTTTTAAATACAGTGCAACTTCTGTAGAGCAACACACTTTGGGAGATACAAATATTGACTGTTATATATAGGTTGTTGTTCTGGAGAGGTAAATTTGATACTATATTTCAGCTTTGGGAAATTTTGATGATATTGTTATAGATAGGTTTTTGCTTAAGAGAGGGTCGCTCTGGAGAGGTTGTACTGTACCTCTCATTATAATGAGCGATTGCCTTGAAAACATATATATAATACCTGCAATACCTCCAGCACTAGTCTGTGTTCAGACCGTTTGTTTTGTTCATAGGAGATAACTCCTGAGGCTATTCAAATTTTGTATAATTATGTCCCTTTTCTTCTCAAAACATACGGTCTGTGCAAATGCGGATTGAGCATCTCCTGGATCCTGGAGATCGACCTTTATCTCAGGTCAAGCTATTACAGCTTCGAATTGACGTGTTACATGGCCTGGCGGTTCTGGGATATTTCTTGCCATTCACACATGTTTATAAACAACTCCTTGGTCTGTTGATTATAGGGAGCACCTTGATAAAAAATATTGAACGAGGAAAATACCTAATGAATAATTGATACATAGTGGATTAATGGTGTTGTTTATACTTTTTATAGATTATGTATTCTGTGTTTTAATTTCATTGATTTATTAAAAAAATGTTGTACAGATGATTGATTCTATATAATAATTCATGTTTTAATTGCTAAAATAAGGAAATGCAGATTGTAATCTACAATGGTTCAGAATACCGGCAGAAGGATTTTTAGAACTAACACCTTCTACAAAACAGAAATCATGTATGAAGAAGAGAAACGGCTCCTAAGGGACATGAAAAAACTGACATGCTTTTTCAACCAAAACAATGATTTGGGTGTTTTATGAAACAACTGAACTATATATCTGCCTATCACTGATCTGTTTCAGAGCCATTATTCTAAAATGAGTTTTCTTTATTTTGAAATAAAAAGCATGATCTGTGAATACATTTGTAGTTTGCTTTGAATTTCTCTTTCTCGGTTCTCTTTGCTTTATTATGTACACTTCTCATGAATCATGTGGGTCAAACTTTTGTTTCTGAAAGGGTAATTGACTTCTGTCCTTATTATGCATTTTGCTATTAGATAAGACTTACTGGTATAAAATAGCATAATGCACTTCTGAATATTTTATACATATTTATTAATCTAACCAATAAGAAGACTTCTTATGTTTTCATTTAGGAATTGTTGTTTTAACATGATTATGATTAAAGACCAAGGTCAATTCAGACCTTTCTGATTTTTTGGTGTATGATTAAAACTAGCCAGATTAAAATGAAATACAAAATTAAACCTCAGCTCATGTGCTGACCACCTGTTAGCTAAATGCTGATTAGGATCTCTATCCACAGGAAAATATTACTGCAGTGTGCCATACTTGTGATCGGTCAGCTAACGGTTTATCATAAGATATCGGTCACAAGCTCTGACCCGAGTTTACAATATAGATAATCAGAGCCAAGACTGATGAAGTAAGAATATAAAAAGACTTATTTTTTCTTAAAAAAAAGAGAAAAGATCATCTAGTCGGTAGCCAGACTACTCCAGCACGCACATTAAAGGAAAAAGTCGTTTAAAATACCTTACACTATCTCATCTGTTTGTCTTAATTACAAACTTAGTATACATGCAATTCCTTGAGTTTGTCCACTAAAATAAAGATTCCTTTAAAATACCTGTCATTTTTCCATCCGTGTTTTTTGAAAACTTTAATATCTCGAGCACATGCATTCAATGAATTTGCATTTTACAGCTCTCATTACTTTATCTGTTTTTATTTTTTAATTATATATATACTGTGAATTCAATACATCGAGCACGTGCACATTCCCTTGTATTATCTATCATTTTTATTATTTTTCTGTACCATTTCAATAGTCTGAATCCTATACTCGGGCACTGCATAAAAGGAACTATTCTTTCAATATGACTCTCATTGTTTTATCAGTATATTTTGAAAACATGCGTTCTACACCTGCAACGTATCCAGCAAGTGCATTAAATGAACCACTCTTTGAAATACCTCACATTTTTTCATCTGTTTCTATTATTACATATTGCATATATAGCATACGTTTAATACATTGAGAATGAAAGGAACCATTTTCATTATGCCTCTTATTACTTTATCTTTCCTAATTACATACATATCACATCTTTAGTACCTCGAACAAGTGCATTACAGTAATAATTCATTTAAAGCGACCCTTATTATTTAATTACATTGTATTAAATACAAAATTATATAGTATACCTCCCATACCTTGAGCATGTGCATTAAAGGAACCGTCTGTTGGAAAATATTCTCATTATTTCATCTGTTGATTTCGTATGTTTTATAAATTTATAGTATGACTTCAATACCTCGAGCACCTACATTAAAATTAAAATATTTTAATATACTATTCTTAATTTTATAAATTGTACTTAATTTGATATATCCTATTACTTAATTTACTCGAGCACGTGCATTAAAGTAACGATCCATTTAAATACCTTTCAAAATTGTAATCTTCTGATTTCATTACATATATAGCATACGTTCAATACCTCGAGCAAGTGCATCAAAGGAACCATTCTTTTATTATGCTTCTTACTACTTTATCTGCCTTAATTACAAATATTTTGCACCTTCAGTACCTCAAGCACTTGCATTAAAGAAAGGATCCTATTGAAAGTCTCTCAATATTTTGTCTTTTTGTTTTCGTTATAAACATAGCATACGTTCAATACCTCGAGCACGTGCATCAAAGGAACCATTCTTTTTATTATGACCCTCATTACTATATCTTTCTAAATTACATATTTATCACACCTTCAGTACTTCGAGCACGTGCATTAAAGTATCCATTCATTTAAAATGTATCTAAATATTTTATAAGTCGAATTTTCATGTGAGGAAGCCATCCAGCTGGCTTACGGAAGGTCGGTTGTTCTAACTAGCTTCCCGCTCGTGATGAAATAATATAAGGACGGGCACCTGGGATCTTCCTCCACAATCAAAAGCTGGAAAGTCGCCATATGATCTATGATTGTGTCGGTGCCCCCCCAAACATAAAAAATAAAATTGTCTTCCATAAAAATTTATAAAGCATACCTCCAATATCTCGAGCACGTGCATTAAGAGAACCGTCATTTGAAATATCATCTCATTATTTCATTTGTTTGTCTTAATTTGATAAATATATTGTACGTCTTCAATACCTCGAGCACGTGCATTTAGCTTATAATATTTTAAATATACCACAATTAATTCTATATATTGGTCTTAATTATATATATATCTTATAACTCCTGTTCTTTTAGCAAGTGCATTAAATTTTCGAGCCTTTTAAAATATCTCTCAATATGTTATCCCTTTTTTTCATTACATATAAAGCATACGTTCAATACGTCGAGCACGTGCATCAAAGGAATCATTTTATTAGTTTGTCTTGAATACAGACCTTTATATCAAACCATCAGTACCTCGAGCACGTGCATTAAAGTACCCATTCATTTAAAATGTCTCTTATCATGTTATCAGTTTGTCTTCATTACAAAATTATAAAGCATACATCCAATACATCGAGCACGTGCATTATAAGAACCGTCAGTTGAAAATCGTCTCATTATTTCATATATTTGTCTTAATTATATATATATATAATATGACTTCAATACTCGAACACGTGTATTAAATTTATAGTTTAAAGAAAATACCACTCTTAATTTTATATATTAGTCTTTAATAGATAATTATATCTTATAACTTCAGTTCTTCGAGCATGTGCATTAAAGTAACGAACCTTTTAAAATACCTCTCAATATTTTGTCCATTTCTTTTCATTACATATATAGCATACGTTCAATACCTCGAGCACTTGCTTCGAAGGAACCATTTTGTTATTATGCCTCTCACTAATTTATCTGTCTTAATTAAATATATAGCTCACATTCTGTACCTCAAGCACGTACATTAAGTAAAGACCCTTTTGAAGTATTTCTTATTATTTTATCCTTTTGCTTTCAGGTATGACGGGAGTAATGCGCCGGTATTCCTCCATAGTCTACTCGAATGTAGTCCCTGACACTATATAGTTCTTTTTCTTTTCTTTTTTTGCGAGGAAGGGGTGGGGGAGGGGGTGTAAAAAGGGCATTTTCATGCTAGGTATTGCTTTTATTTACAATTTGATCAATAATCAGATACTTATAGAATATTTTAGAAGAGGTCAGACATATCGAAGTTGGTAATATGTAGTTTAAGGATGCTGCTTAGTGGCAGCTGAAGATGCTGGGAAAGTTTGCGGAAGAATAAATTGTTTACAATAGTGATGTCATTCATAGTTAGCCGGTGCTCTTGCATTATGGTCGACATATTGTTTTTTTCCCTGTGTTTTCAATAGCATTTGAATTATTTTATACAAGAAATATGGTCTGGCAACAAGACATGGTGAAAGAATGGAAAAGTAAAATAAAACACTGTAGGCTTTGACAATTTAATATGACTCAAAGAAGAAATGTTTGTAACACCGTAATACCTGTATAACATACCTCTAATACCTCGAGCACATGCATTAAAGGGACCGTCAGTTGATAAAATTAATCTTCTCATTATTCAATCTGTTTGTCTTAATTATATAAATATATAGTATGACTTCAATACCTCGAGCACATGCGTTAAAGTTATAATTATTTTCATATAGCTCTCTTAATTTTACATATTGGTCTTAATTAGATATATCTTATAACTTAAGTTCCTCGAGCTCGCACATTGAAGAAACGATCCTTTCAAAATACCTCTCAACATTCAAACCTCGAGCACGTGCATCAAATGAACCATTCTTTTATTATACCTCTTATTATTCTATCAGAATGCATGCATAAGCATTGATATACCACATAATGTATTTTTGCTTTATATCCAAATGAATAATACTATGCTAATAATATACAAGAAAAACATTTGCCTTATCACATATCAAAAGGAAAAACAATCATATTACATTTGAATGCATGCATAAGCATTGATATACCACATAATGTATTTTTCCATATAACTAGTACCATATTACATTTGATTTAAAAAAAATCACACAAAACATGAAAGTATAGGACAAGTCTTGACATCACACGTGTGTCAATAATACATTATGCGTTTAAAGATAATATAGATCAGTTATATAGCATTATCCCAACCCGAAACCTAACACTGGAACCCTAACCATATCCCTAACTCTAACCACTAAAAGGTCTGCGACAAGCCGTCGGCAAGTCGTGAACTACAGGCTTATCACTATCCATCTTTAATACTGGACGCGTGTTTCTGTTGATAGGAGCACTAATATTCCTGGGACTAATGCTTCCATCAGATAAGCCTGTATGAAGTATTGGATACAACAATCCGGTCGGAACGACTACTAGAGCAAGCATAAAGTACACCTAACATAATTAATCCCAACAAAATGAAAACTGCATTTACTATCCATATGTCAAACATGTAGTAGGCTGAAAGCAATTCTCATTTTCTCTAATAAAAATGGTACAATTTTCACTTACTTTCTTCACAAAAACTTGACAAAGGAGTATCAGAGTAATGGCAGCAATCTAGAATAAAAGAAACCAGTTCCATTTTTGGCTAAGGCACTACGTACACGTGGCATTGTAGCCATTTCAGCACTGACTATTTCCGAAACAGGAATCAATGGCGTGCTTACTATCGCATCTTTCGCTGTGAAAAAGTCTGGAGGGGAAAATACTTGTGAGTTTACAATGCTCATTCTCAGCAACCGGGGTACATGTATTCTTATTCAAGCATCTCTCTTATTTGTGAGTACTTGACACATGTAAATCTCCCTTAATTATAACTTGAGTTTGATAAGAAACGTGTACTTACAATTTACTTTAAAATCGCGATTCGACTATCTCATTAAATAAGTTAATATCCCGCCGGCGCTGTCCCCAGTGTCAGGTAAAATACAAGTCACAAAAAAATCTAGTTTTCAACTTTTAATTTGTCTATTCACAGCACTATCTCAACAGCAGAGAATTATTACAAATTGCGTGGTATATACAGACTTAGATGACAATGGGCGGATTCCGGATTGCTCCAGTGAAGGGAGCGCAGCTCTGTCCGGAGTACGTACACCGTATGGAGCAGAGCTGCCGCCGAAAGAGAGGAGGGACTCTGCCGACTACCATCATTTAAAATACCTCTCATAAATTTGTCTGTTAATCTTAATTATATATGTATATATGACTTCAACTTCATTACCGCGAGCACGTACATTAATGCAACCATTCATTTAGAAAATATCTCATTATCTATATAAACGTGCACGAGGTGTTAAAGGTATACTATATATATATGATTAGGAGAAAAAATAATGGTAAGATTTTATAAAGAACAGTTTCTTAAATGGTGTTTGTCGAGGGTATTTAATGTATGCTATAAATGTAATTAAGATAAAAAGTTAAATGATGAGAAATATTATAAAGAAATGGTTAAATTTAATGAACGGGTTCGAAGTATTGACGGTATGCTTTAATGAAGACAAAAATATAATAATGAGTATTTTAAAAGAATTGTTACTTTAATGCGCGTGTTCGTGATTTAGAAGTTATGCTTTATATATGTGATTAAGACTAACGGAAAAACAAAAATAAAAAAACCCCATACTTTAATGGACGTGCTCAATGTATTGAAGTTATGCTATATATGTAATTATGACGAATACATAAAATAATAAGTGGTATTAAAAAAAAGTTTCCTTTAATGAACGTGTTCGAGGTATTGAACTGATACTATACATATATTAAGACAAAATATTAAAGAATGTGAAAGGAGTCATTTTAAAAGAATGGTTCCTTTAAAGCACGTGCTCAAATTATTCAAGCTATACTATATCTGTAATGAAGACAAACACATATAATAATGAGAGGTATTTTAATATATGGTTACTTTATAGCACGTGCTAGAGCATTGAAGTTATACAATCTATATAATTTAGACCAACAGATCAATTAATGAGAAGATTTTTAAAAGACCGGTCCATTATTGCACATGCTCTAGGTATTTAATGTATGCTTTATATGTTATTATGGCAGATATATAAAACAGTGTGAGGTATTTTTAAGAATGTTTCCTTTAATGCACGTGCTAGCGGCCTCGAGGGTAACTGTTTCGGTGGTAACGGGGCTCTGCCTCTTTTTCATCTCTTTGTCTATATATATATATATATATATAGTGTACCTTCAATATCCAGAGCACGTGCATTAAAGCAACCATTTTTAAAAATACTTTTATCACAAATATAGTATACAAATAATGCACCGAGCACACGTGCATTAAAGAAGCCATTCTTTTGAATTACCTATCATTATTATATATGTTTGTTTTAATCACATAAATGGTGTATTTGTCATAATTAAATTTATATGATCATCTCAATACCTCGAGCACGTGAATTCGATATACCGCCCATTATTTTTTCTGTTTGTCTTAATAACATATACAGCATGCCTTCAATACCTCGCGCACCTTCTTTAAAGGATCTGTATTATAGAAATACCATACACTATTCCATCTGTTTCTCTTATTAAAATAGATAATACAAATTCCTATCACATGCATTCATGTAACCATTTTTATTAAATACCTAATATTATTACATCTGTTTGTATTATCTACATAGACGGTATACTTTTAATACCACGCGCACGTGCATTAAAACTTACATTTTTGAGAAATAAGACAAGGATATCTATTATTATTCGATATTTTAGGTCTTTTTATCCTAAATGGACCTTACATTTTTCGCTCCTATTTTTCTGGTAAGGAACAAAAACAAGGATAGAAGAGAAAAGGAAAAGAACATTACAGTAGTTTATTTTGAAACATGAAAATACTGCAATATTATAAGATATTGAAAAACATTGAAAAACAAAGTCATATCATAAAATAACCAAGAACAAACAAAAATATATTGATTAACTACCTAAACGAACAAAAACCTTGGTACATCTTGGTCAAACATGAATAATTTAGCTTATAATATATTTTTATCATAATTAGCATTACGTTTTCTGTAACAAAAGTAAAAGTCACGATTGCGCATGTACTCGTATATGTATATATATGTATATGCATGTTTGTATATAATTTTCTGTGTATGTATGTATGTATATATGTATAGTGTGTGCGTTCCTGTGTAACTATTGCATATGATTGTCTTCATTACATATTTAGTATACATGCAACCATTGAAATAAAGATTTCTTTATAATACCTCTCAATATTTCATTCGTTTCTTCTGAAAACTTCAATTTCTAGAGCACGTGCATTTAGGGACAGATATCTTTAAAAGTTCTAATAATTTTATCTGTTTTTTTTTTTAAAAATATATAATATTATATAGTACGAGTTCGATACACCGCGCACGTGCATTAAAGTGACCATTGCCTTGTATTTTCTATCAATACTTGATATGCTTCTCTTTATCTCTTCAATAATATGATTTCAGTACTCGAGCACGTGCATTAAAGGAACTATTCTTTTAAATAACCTCTCATTATTTCATCCGTTTGTTTTGAAAACTTTATTATTTCGAGCACGTACATTTAAGGAACTATCTTTTTAAAGTTCTATCCCTACTGAGCTAAGCGGGTGGACTAAATTCACATACAGTACGAATTTAATATATCGAGCATGTGCATCATTGCGACCATTCCCTTGTAATACCTATCATTATTTTATCTGTGTTTCTTTAACATCAATAGCATCAATTCAATACTTGAGCACGTGCATTTAAAGAAATATTCTTTTATTCTTTTAAAATACCTCTTATTATTTTATCAGTTTGTTCACTTTTTTCATCAGTTTGTTTTGAAAACGTGTTCATTATACCCGTAACGCATCCAGCACGTGCATTAAATGAACCATCCTTTAAACTACCTCAAACTATATCATCTGTTTCCATTAACTGCATATTCAGTTTTACTTTAATGCCTCTACATCTACATTTAAGATACCATTCTTTTGAAATGCCTCCATTTATTCATCTCCATTTATTCTATTTGTTTGTCTTCATCACATATATAGTATAACTGCAATACCTCGATCTCGTGCATTAAAGTAACCAGTCTTTTAAAATACCTCTCTTTTGTATCGGTCTATCTTAATTATTATTATTATTATTATAAGTATTATATCAGATTTTTATAGCGCCCTTTTCATGATCAATTTCACGTTCAAAGGCGCTTTACATAGTTCAAATGCAGCAACAGGGCGCATAAATCATCCTCTACTAGTACAGACACAGAGCGATCTGACCAGAGGGACAGAGTGAGACAAAGCCCCCACGACAGAGAGATCAGAAATCAGATACAGGCTTGTCCGGCTAACTTAGCCTAGCTCGTTGCGAATAGACAGCCTGGTTCTTTAACGTGCCTAGTGTATAGCACTGATACACGCAAGGACTGCCTGGGTTCCTGGCAAGTACATCTTTAGTTGGGTGGGAAACACTGAAAACCGTTTCTGAACATTCCCGAGTAACTGCCTGGGATCGAACCCCCGATCTCAGGATTGGAAGGCCAGTGTGCAGACCACTGAGCTATCCGTCCACCCGTATTACACAGTAACATCGAGCATGTGCATTAAAGATACAATTGTTTTAGAATGCATCACACTATTTCATCTGTTTCTCTTTATTCCATATACAGTTTAACTTCAATACCTCGAGCATATGCATTTAGGGAAACATTCTTTTGAAATGCCTAAATTTATTCTGTTTGTCTTCGTCACATATATATAGTATAACTTCAATATCTCGAGCTCGTGCATTAAAACATCAAGTCATTTACAAAACCTCTCTTTTTCCTCTGTAGATCTTATTTAGATAGTATAACTTTAATACATTTAGCACGTGCATTAAGTTATCCATTCCTTTAAAATGCCTCACAATATTTTATCTGTTTGCATTATTTACATAATACAAATTCAACACCTCGCGCACGTGCAGTGCGTTAATGTAACCTTTCTTAACAAATACCTCTCATTATTTCCCTAATTGTCTTAATTACAAATATAGTATACCTCGTAAAGGTTCATAAAAGCAAATATGTTGACTTAAATGTCTTATTTCTTTATCTATTTGTCTTCATTACATATATAAGCAGTATATTTGGCATCAAGACTGCACATGTTTGAGAATGACGTCATAGCAGGTGCGTGGCGTCCATTTGGAATTCTTTTATTAAAATGACATGATCTTTCTCTTCTTAACAATGAATTCATAATGTTATAAATAAAATCATTTATGAGGACTCTGTTTTCTAGACTGACATACTTTATAATGACTTCATGTACTATAAATAGATAATGCCTCTCAAAAGTATACGGAGCTGACTTGTGTACCTATCTAGGGCGTGATCGCGCAGATTGAGGGTCAGGTGCTCAGCCCTAACCGGGAGATAACATGAAAACGAAAACAAGATATTACAAGGAAAGCGAATAAAACTACATTAATTATAGAACTGTAAATGAATTATATTTAATCATCAATACTAATCATATAGATTTATCCATAAACTTAATGAATAAATACATTGTATGGTAAACAAAGATAAAATTAATAATAGTCTTAATCAAAATATTTATCATACTTTTAATAAAAACAACATCATTAACCCTAACCCTAATCCTTAAGGATCAATTGGGAATAAGCTTTCTATCTTTCAAGGGCCATCCTAGGTTATTACACACTGCTATAATATATACATGTTGCTTCCATTTTGAACTATCGTAGACTAATTAACATTTGTTTCTATAATATAAAGGTACACATAGTATTAAAAAGTCTAGCTGTGATACATATTGCATTGTGATCTTAGTTAACTAGTTAATATGTGTTTATTTATGTGAAACTATAATTTTTTAGTTACCCAACTACGGGATTTTTTAGCTTAAATTTGTTTAAATTGTTTAAATGTGTGATAAATGTCATTTGTAACTTGTATATGTATATGTGTGTTTTAACCTGAATAAACATCTGTCTATATATCTATTAAGTATTACTTAAGATAGATACAAAAAATGCAAAGATAACTGAAAATAAAAGATTACTTTTGTCGACGATGTTTTCTCATTGGCGTCCGGTGATAAAATGACTCCAATCCTAAGTGTATTATCCCTAAATGCGCATGCTCGGACCTATTTCTAAAATGACTTCATAAGCTATATTTAGATTTATTTGTTTATTTTGAAAACATGTTTATTACACCCGTAACGTATGCAGCACGTGCATTCAAGGAACCATTTTTTTTATAATATCTCTCACTATATCATCTGTTTCCATTAATTGCATATTCAGTTTTACTTCAATGCTTCGACATTTGCATTTAAGGGACCATTCTTTTGAAATTCCTCCATTTATTCTATCTGTTTGTCTTCATCACATATATAGTATATCTTCAATATCTCGAGCTCGTGCATTAAACTAACCAGTCTTTTAAAATACCTCTATTTTGTATCTGTATATATTAATTACAAAGTAAAACTTCAAAACATCGACCATGTGCATTAAAGTAACCATTGTATTAGAATACATCACGCTATTTAATATGTTTCTCTTAATTGCATATACAGTTTAACTTTAATACCTAGAGCATAAGCATTTAGGGAACCAATCTTTTGAAATGCCTCAATTTATACAGTATAGCTTCAATATCTCGAGCTCGTGCATTTCTGTATCCAGTCTTTTACAATACCTCTCTTTTTCTCTATGTTTGTCAAACCGAGCCTGCAACATTTCCGTTTTTGCTGTGTTGAGCGACCTGTGGAGTTTCCACTTTTTCTATTTAATTAGATAGTATAACTTTTATTCTCTGAGCACTTGCGTTAAGCTAACCACAATATTTTATGTGTTTGAATTATTTATATAGTATAACTCCAACACTTCTCGCACGTGCAGTGCATAAATGTAACGTTTCATAAGAAATACCTCTCATTTTTTTCCATAATTGGCTTAACTATAAATATAGTATACCTCGTGAAGGCTCATAAAAGTAACTTTTTTTAAAAATGTCTTATTTCTTTATCTTTTGTCTTCATTACATATATAAGTAGTATAGTGATCTGTTTGTAATCAAGACTGCGCATGCATGAGAATGACGTAATATTAGGTGCGAGGCGGCAATTTTGAATTCTATTTTTAGAATGACATTTTCTTTTTATTCTTAACAATGACTTCATAATGTTATGAATAAAATCGATCATGAGGAATCTTATTTTTAGACTGTCATACTTTATAATGACTTCATGTCCTATTTATAGATAATGGCTCCCAAAAGTACACAGAGCTGACTCGTATACCTATCTAGGGCATGATCTCGCAGATTGAGGGTCAGGTGTTCAGCCCTAGACCAGGAGACAACATGAAAACAAAAACAAAATATTACAGGGAAATTGAATAAAACTATACATCAATTATATAGATTTATCCATGACCTTAATAAAGAACAAATAAATAACAATTTAAAACCAAATATTTGTAACATTTCTAATTAAATTACAGGGAAATCAAATAGAACTATAAATGATTTATATTTAATCATCAATACTAATCATATAGATTTATCCATAAACTAAATGAATAAATACATTTTATGATAAACAAAGAACAAATTAATACCAGTCTAAAACAATATATTTATCTTATTTTTAATAAAATAACATTGAGCATTACTTACGATAAATACAAAAGAAGCAAAGTTAACTGAAAATAAAATATTACTTTTTTGTCGACGATGTTTCCTCCTTGGCGTCCGTTGATAAAATGACTCCAATCATAAGTATGTTATCCCTAAATGCGCATGCTCTGACCTATTTTAACAACGACTTCATATGCCATATTCAGATAAGGTCATGAGTGCAATACACGTGATCATGGTCACAATGTCTAGCAGGTGATGATTTAAGGCCAGATGGACGGAAAATAAAAAGCAAACATGTGAAAGTTAATCTCTTAAAGTCACCGCAATATACGGCGTGTATATTTTTAAGACCAGATACTTTAACAATTGCCTATTTAACTGTCAAGGTTAATCCCTTTAGAGTCGCCCTTGCGTCTGGCTTATGTAGATTTGAGGCCCGACGCAGTATAATGAAAATTGATTTTATCAATAGAAGTATTGACATAAAGATTTAATTCTCTAACAAAGGGAATTGTACTTTTTCAACTTGTCCATTCTGTAACTGTTCAGGTCTGACTAGTCTAAACCTGTATTACTATTTTTAATTGACCAATCAGAATTAAGATAAATGACGTTCTTTCTCAAAATTCAAACCTCGTTTTGAAAGCGAAACTTTGTGGAAATAATATAAGAACGCGTTCGAGTCCGTTAAATCATTCTAACTTTAGAATTCATACCAGCAACATGGAAAACATAGCAGCAACGTTTGAGATGACGGTGAAAACTTTCACCGACGCAGACGAGCTGATGAATTTTATGGCCACATGGGGGATAAAAGATTCCCCGTCGGTGCGGTTTCGTTTGTTTTAGTTAAGAAACCACAAGTACGAAGATGCGTTTCTTAAGGAAGAATTAGATACGATACTTCAACATTTGGGAGAGCCGCTAAACAAAAGCGAAAATGTGAACATTAACGAGGACGATCTATATATGGCCCTGTAATACGTAAGAGAGCAACAAGAGATTGATGTTACTTTTTGGTGACAAGATGGGAGAAACGGTGGCTGCTTGTATTGAAGATGTAGAATGGAATTCCCAGTCACCAGACATGGGGCGGTGAAGAGCCCTAGCTGGATCCGTTTAGTAGGCCCAACTGCCAAGGATTCCAATATACCATCAGAAAAAAAATCAACGTATTAAAAATGCGGCGGTGGACCGGACTTACCAAGTTAAAGTTGATGAACAGTATAAAGGATAGAATTTATTAAATGTGAAACAAGGTCTTAACCAGATATTTGACGATGTTTTAGTGGAAGCCCGGGGCGATCTGGTGGGGAACGATTTAGGTCGTGTTCTTATACATCACCAAGGACTGCATGACCCCATTATTGTTCACCTCTAGCCCTTGGATCATTGAATGCAGGTAAGGTAATTGGAATTATAGTGAAAATACTTAACAGTAATAAAGATCTTTGTATTGATGAAAGTTTTGACATTTCAATATGTTCCATTGATTTACCTAAAGAAAGCGGTGGACAGAGACGTAGAATCACTAAATTGAAAGGGAAAAACAATTGGTTATAGTTGAAAAAATCTATAGTCACCATAGAAAATGACGACCAGATGTGTATGGCCAGAGAGAATGGAATAAACAATTAAGGGCAAAGAAGAAAAGAAACGATCAACGACAGTTGGCGGCTGCAATAAGTCAATTAGCTCAAGTATCCATGGATAGACCAGCGAGTTTAGAAGATATAACGGCCTTTGAAAAAATCCTGGGAGTGCGCGTGTTGGTGATTAGCGCCATGCTGGGCAATAAATTCATTACAAATCCCATTTCAAAGGAGCGCCCCTGTATCTTCATATATTTAGTGGACGACGATCACTTTCACGCTATTACCAGTATTACGGGCTTCTTTAGCGCCATGTATTATTGCGAAAAATGCCTCAAACATTACAATAACAAAAAAGACACTAGCGCGAAACACATTGTACCATCTGCAAAAAAGATCAATGTCCCAAAACGGAAAATGAAGTGACTTGCAGAGATTGTAATATCGACTGTAGATTAGAAGAGTGCCATTAAAAACATAAATAAATACCGATACCACAATAAAAAAAGAAAAATAAGAACCTCACAATGCGACAAATGGTGGAAGTACCCTTTATGCTACAAAGTTTTAAGATTAGATCAACGAAAAAAAGAAGAACACCAGTGCGAAGAGTATATGTGTAGTGCGTGTAACAATTATGTATTTAAAAGACATGTGTGCTACTTAAGAGCCACCCAGGTGAAAGAAGATCACATTCCAAAGTTTATATTATTTTTTTTTTATTTTGAGTGTAGCAAGGATGAAACGTCAGTGTGAAAATGGATATGTGTCTAACAGAAAAAAAAATTGTAAAGACTACCAATGGCAACAGGTATGTAAATCTTGCTCCAAATGTCAAAATTATGAAACTCCATGGTGCAGTAAAACCACGCATCTTCCAAACGTTGTAGTGGCCCGTACTGTGTGTCACGAATGCATTGATAAAAAATTAACGCCCGAGTCTGTATGTAAGAAATGTTGTACCCGTTGCGACGAATGTAACAACTCAGACTTGCCTCCTGACAAAGATGAAAGACCATGCCCCGGAACATGTGGGTTTGGGTTAGGTTTGAAGGAATGGATACCGTGGAAAAAAATGGCAAATAGTTGTTTTCTGCTAAACATCAATATTTTAAAGTTGATGCCAACAATATGAAATGGACGGTTATTTCCTTTAAAAATATGTTATAGACCAATCCCTTAGACCCGACAAAATCATTTATAGCGGATGCCAAATTATGTATAAAATGTTGGAGCAAGATTTGCATATTAAAGTAATTGACAGTCTCAAATTTTACCCATGAAATTATCTGCGTTACCGAAAGCGTTTGGATTAGATGAACTGAAAAATAGGCGGTTCCTTCATTATTTAAATACAAAAGAAAACCAAAATTACATAGCACTTACCCAGAGGCTAAATATTACGCACATGATTTTATGAATGAGAAAGGGATATCTAATTTAATAACATGGCTGAGAGAGAGAAAGAATGATGAGGTTGATTTTAGAAAAGAAATGTTGGAATATTGTGGAAGTGATGTTGATATTTTGAGACAATCGTGTTTAAAATTTAGAGAATTACTTATGGGTGCTACGGGTGAAAGACAGTTTGAAATGAATGAGATAGGGCAGGTAGAAGAAAAGTTAGTCGTGGTCGTGAATCCATTGAATTCCGTGACTATAGCTTCTGCATGAACGTATTTGGGACCAAATGTTTAGAAGAAGAATGGAAAGTGAAATTAGAGGGTGAAAATGATTGGGTACCCGAAAAAATTAGTAGATGGAAAGCTGTATGTATTACACGAAAACGAATGGATACATGAAACCAAACTGACCGGTTTGGAAGTGAGTAAAAACAAACTGTACGTACTTTAATAATAGCAAAAAATCCTCCTAGAGGTTATAATGATTAATATAGTAAAGTCTCTATCGAATGGTTAGGATGGTTGGCGCATACTAAAATATCAAAATTCAACACGCAATTAGCTAAACATCTTTACCAGGTTCAAGATATAAATAAGATGGGTATTGCGAAGAAATGAACATGGCCTGTGAGTATCATGGTTGTGTTTTCCCAGGTTGCCGTGATTGTTTCAGCGACAATCGCAAAAATATGTGTCAATCGCTAACCAATCAATCTTTAGACGAACTATTCGCGTTGACATTAAAAAAGAAACCCAAATTGAATAATAAGGAAAGATATATGTTTCTATTTGGGACAAAGAATGCATCAAACAAAGGAATCAAGATTTTGAGATGAAGCATTTCATTGACAATTTAGATTTAACATGCATTAGATCTTAGGAATAGTTTCTTTTGGGGACGCATCAATGCCTGTAAACTGTAGTACAAATTTGATGAAAGTGAGCAGATCAAATATGTTGATTTCACCAGATAATATCCTGGGATCAACAAGTATTGCCAGTATCCTGTAGGTCACTCCGTCATAATAACAAAAGATATCAGTGACATAAAAAGTACTTTGGACTTGCCAAAGTAAAAATAGTACCACAAAGCGGTCTATACCATCCCGTCTATCCTTAAAGGTCAAACGGTAAACTGAAATTCCCTTTATGTAGGACCTGCGCAGTTACTGAAAATCTAAACCATTGTGATTGCCCGGATGATGATAAAACGTTAACTGGCATGTGGTGCACTCCGGAGATTCAGACTGCTTTAAGACTAGGTTATTTCATTAGGAAAATATACGAATTATATCACTGGGAGGAAACTACTAAATAAGATTCAAAAACCAGTGAAGGGGAACTGTTTGCCAATCACATCAAAACATTCTTTAAGTTTAAGCAAAAGACAAGTGGCTCCCCTGACTGGATACAAACTGAACAAGCATGATGAATTACATAACTCAATATATGGAAAAAGAGGGTGTTTCATTGGATCGGTCAAATATTAGGAAGAATCCGGGTTAGAAAGCATTGGCTAAACTATGTCTCAGTAGCTTTTGGGGTAAGTTTGGTCAATGCCAAAATAAGCGTCAGACAGAATTCTTTCAAGAAATGCAGGCAACTTCCAACCGTTTTCTGACCCTAGGAAACAATCTGTCATTTTTCATATACTTACTAATGACATGTTACAAGTAGAATGGCAATTTAAACAAGACTGTCAACCTCAAGATAATAGAACATATATCTATTTAGCTACTTTAATTACTTGTTTGGCCCGACTTCATCTTTACTGTGTGCTCGAAAAGTTTAATAGGAGGGTACTGTATTACGATGCAGACAGTGTAATATATGCAAATCGCCCGGAACATTATGATCATCCATTACGTGATTACTTGGGGGAACTTACGGATGAGCTGGATGGAGAGAGTACATTGTAAAGTTTGTGTCTGATGGCCCTAGAAATTATGCTTACAAAACCAATAAGGTTAGGGTATTAAATTAAATTAAAAAATTAGTCAGTTGATCAATTTTGAAAGAGTAAAACACATTTATACCGATCAAAATTGTTGTTCAAGCATTAAGTGACAACTACGCATAACAATTTGTAGAGATAAAAGAAATAGAACAATAGTCAAATGGAAAGAAATCAAAAATATTAAAAGGTGATATTACAAAACGTAGGAGAATTGAACATTTTAATACTTATTATACGGATATTAGGTAAGATACAATGTATTGATATAAATGTGTTTTAAAATTTACGTTATTCACGTTAGATGTTTTGTCATTAGCGTTTCAGTTTTTGTCATTAGCGTTTCAGTTTTTGTAATCTGCGTTTCAGCTTTTGTCATTTGCGTTTCAGTTTTTGTCTTCAGCGTTTCAGTTTTGGCATTAGCTTTTCAGGTTTTGCTCTTAAACCTGTTACTTCCCTTTGGTCCATTTCAGTTTTTGTCACTAGCGTTTCCGTTTTTGTCACTAGCGTTTCCTTTTTTGTCAATATCTTTTCAGTTTTTGTCAATAAAGTTTCAGGTTTTGTCAATAGCGTTTTAAGTTTTGTTTACAATCGTTTATATTTTTTCTATGATGATTCAAGGAATTTAATTACTTTGTTATTGTCTTATATCATGAATAAAATATGCAAGAACAAGATGTCTTCTTAATTGTATCATTCCCATTTGTACGTAGGAACATGAATCCTACCGAGATCACGAAACCTATCCCTTCAAAACGGCACTAGAGAATTGTGGATAAGTTTATTCAGCAGTTGTATTGGGTACGCCTTGCGAAGTTCTAAACTAAAGAAATGATATCAACTCTACCTTTCGAAATTTGTTCACGTATATGTTTTAATGGTCCAACTGTGAGTGGAAAAACGCAATGTGTGTATAATGTTTTGAAACATTTGAGATATGTATTCGAGAGATCCACTTTCGCACGTATTACACTGTTATGGTATAGATCAAGACTTGTTTGATGACATGGAGAGGTCTATTCAAAACTTTTATAGTAAACAAGGACTGCCAACGGGTGAAGAAGTGGATGACTTTACCCGCGAAAAGAGGCTAAAGTTGATTATTGTTGACGATCTCATGCGCAAAGTAATGCAAAACAAAGACATGGAATTGCTTTTCACGCAAAGTTTTCACCATAGGAAGGTATCTGACATACTGATCACCCAGAACCTATACCCTGGATGTAAAGGCGGCAGAACTATTGCTTTGAATACATGGTATATGCTGCTTATGAAAATATTGAGAGATATATCACATGTGGGAATTGTTGCACGTCAACCCTACCCTGGTAACGCAAAGGGTTTCATGAAAGCCTATGAAGATGCGTTAAGCACAAAACACAGTTAAGTTTTGGTGGTGTTAACGACCACGCTCAGGTTAAATATCGCCTAAGGCCCCATATATTTCCAAGGTAATACCTTACCGGTTACAAATTAACGTAAGAAGAAGGACTAAAGCAGCGTAAGAGTAACCATGGTTGAACTAATCAAACAGAAACGTTATTTCTTAACTACAGCATTGCAGAGGAAAACATTGTTGAGTAAGATTACTAGACATCAACTAAAAGCTCTCACTCAGATTGCCTATGATATTCTCAGGTTCCAAATACGTCTGACACCTTTTGAAAAAAACTCGTCTTAAACGTTAAAGACGGTTCCTTCATCTTTAAATTGGATTAAAAAAAAAAGAATAATTCATCTAACATAAGGTACGAACGGTCAGTATTTTGGTAAAAAGTGCTTCCGTCTATTTAAAATCTGTGTTACAGTAATGCAGCAGTTCATGTATACAGAATTTGGAGAAAGAAAGGATGACGAGCCCATACCTTCTAAAGTGGCCAGAGTCTCATAAACTCCATCGGGGGAATGTGTGACTAAGAAAAAGAAAAAAATCTAGAAATACCGATGCGATTTATAAAGCAAATATAGATTGGATCTCCTTTCAAAATAAAGGTGTTTTTTTGTTTCGATTTCTATTGTATTGCTCTATACATTGGCACCTTTACATACAAAACAAACGAATATAAATATATTCTATGCCTTGTTAATATTAACAATTCTGTGAATACAGATATCACTCAATTTCTATTATACACATTAAAAATTTTGACCCTTCAATTTCATTCCTGTACATCTAGTCGTGACGTAATACACCAAATAAAGTCCGCAGTCAGTCACAAATTGACATACGGGCCTTTTTGTATCTGTAGTGTAAAGGCAGGTATTGCATCATCTTTTTGTAAATTTTTGAGTTATTGAGGTAAATGTCGATTTCACGCATAAAATACCTCTCATGTTTTTCTGTATTTCATAACTTAAATTTTCATGTAAATTTCGTTAAATTCGGTTCAGTAATAAGAAAGTTGATATTTTATAAATTTCAGTAATTTATGTTTTTATCCCCAAAACTACTATAATGGACCTCAAATTGTCAATTTCAATCCGCGCCAAAGTAGTCAGATTTCCCGGCTATATCGTGAATCCCGTGTAAATAAAAATAGTCAGACCTCACGGATAAGCCGTGCCTCTCATGAAATTTAGTATTTGGCGGGACATTACCCTTCAAATAGACTGGACTAGATATGCCTTGCGCACACCACCTTCCGACATTATAGACGAATCTATGTCTGATTAATTTTTCTTGCTAGAAATTTATGCTCGATCGAGGTAAGAAATTTATTTGTTAGATTTTTGTATGATTTTTGCATTACGATTTTTTTTTGGGTAAATTTTGGTGCATTCTACAGAATTCTGTAACATTTACTTTTCGGCATGTGATTTTATCTAGTTTCGGTATGTCAGGATAATTTATTAATTTTTTCAGACTTTTGTAAATTATTTCGAAAGAGGAGTCTAAAATGTTTCGTTTATAGAAGATGTAAAATTTGTACTGAAATTTGTAACATGATATTTATAAAGTACTGTTTTAAAAACTTATGTCAAACATTTCGTTGTTATGGAACGCCGATATTGTATTGCACTGTAATGTATAAATCTATATGGCAAGTGTAGTACTGTGTATGTAATATATTATTGTAATTTGAAATATTATGCCAGTCTATAGCATATACATACAATGTCCGTTTTGTTGTATGGCATTTGATGCTATATGGATGCCAACTATGATATAACGTTTGTTTTACATTGAATTTTGTTGATTTGTAGTTGTAAATAATAGCTGCTGTTAATCATTTCCGTATCTATATTTTTCATCATAAACCTTTCATATCTTTTTCATACTTTAACTTTAGTCTTTTAAGTAAGTAATTTTTGTAATAATGGAAGTAATAAGTAACGTATTTTAATCACGTGACGTATGAACTTAGTAGCACATATATTTTGTATAAGTAGCACGTATTATTTATGGGAGCCTACGTAGGTATGGTGTACCCAAAGGAGCAGTTTTATGCCCTGTCTTATTTGTTTTGCTATGGTGCTTACCATATGTTATATATTTTAGCAACTTCCGCCAGACGATTTTACCTGGTGATGTCATAACCCGGAAGTACAATGCCCGAGGTTCTCTTGTCTTCACTCGCCTGGATGTTATTTTCCCAGCGCAGAGCTTTCGTCCCATGGTTGTGCCGTAAACCGCAAAGACGCTGATTTTTGTTATCCTCTGAAGTCAGCACAGGAATGCAATCACCTACCACCATAGGGAGCCAAACGGAATCAACGTATTCACGGTTTAAAGGGACTTTATTTAGAGATACGTTTATATTTTGTTTGTGCTACTTAAAGTTCGCAATTAAAAGAAAGAACTGTGCCACGTCACTTTAAAATGGAACTGTAAGAACTTTTGTATCTGGAGATACTGAACTTTGATTTTTTTCTCTTTTTTCTTTCTTATAATCAGTTTTTTTTTCATATCATCTATTCATTGTTAATAATCATATAATGTAAATAAATTTGTAAATATTGTAAAGGGTGTTGATTTGTTCTGATGGTTACTGTCGCCGGTACGGCCTTTCCTGCCACACAGTCATCTGATTTAGAGTCTTGAATGAATCATCCAGTACTTGTTTGTCAATATGGTTTCAAAGCCGACATTGTAGTCGCGGAGCATTTTCCCTTGAGAATCAAAGAACTCATAAGGTCATTGTATCAAAAAGTAAAACGTCACCCAGTGCATTCCTGTTCCATCATTTGTATCCGTGTTAGAAATAATAAACAGTCCCTCTCGAATTTTAATTTGATCAGAGGCGCATACTGTTACTGGATATCCTACGAGTAAACGTTAAAATTTTGAATTATTCATTTGAAATATACTCCCCTGGCACTGTGATATTGAGTGTTTCTGGAAAGGTGTCATACATAATCAGTGTCACACTCTCTGGTAAAGCCTCTGCAAATTTGAGTTCTAGTCGTCATCAATGTCCCTTCCTTTTAGTGTTAAACGAGTAGTAAGGATCTACATCAACAGCGTATAGTCAGTATCCCTTCTTATAATCTTGGTTTGAAATGTTAAAGTACGCACCTCATATACAACACGTTTTTACTTCCTTTATCATCATTAGTACAAATGTCCCCAGTATCTTTAAGTATAAAGTTGAATTCTCAACAGATTCTGCTGCGTTCCTTTGTTTGACTACAAAATCGTGTCTATGTAAGCTTTATAGGGATAATTGATACCTGTATGCGACAAATGGGTTTGCTGTAAAGATACATCAACCTGGCTAAAAACGGTGTGAAATGGTAGATTGATTGGACCAACTACGTGATCAGCGTCCATAGCGCCTCCATCGCCTTTCACAATTTGCAGTTTAAGGTTCAACACGCTTATTTTCAGATCCAAATACGCTGAGGACTGACCAGGTATGTTAAATTCGAATGCCGATGAGGTGGTGACTTGATTAACTGGACGGTAAGTGATCCATTCACTCGATTGTAATGACATGCCTGCTGGGGGTGAAATGCTGAAGCCAACTCTTCTTTATGAAGATCGTTCATATTTCTTTACAACTGAAAGTCAGGATTACTAAAGTTTGGTTTGTTTTGTTTAGTATTCGCTAGTGGTGACGTATTCTTACCTTTTTTCGTGTTCCCACTGCCCTTCTTACGACTTTTACTCTCTTCTTCCTTCTTAAGTTTTATTTCTGACTTTGCAATTTCGGTCGCTTGTGCTACGGGAGCTACCAGTTGTACTGCTGGCTGCTGTTTCATTTCGGCCATTTTTCTAAGATGAGCACCGCTACCGACAACGTAGCGGCACATATGATCAGGGCGTACGTATCCGTCCCTCAAGTTTTGAAGTATTGATACCACTTTTCTGGGTCCGGAATATGCGATATCCATTTTTATTGTTTATGATCGTACACCTCTATGAAATCCATACCTTTAAAAATGCAGTACGCAATGAAGATCGTCGTTTGCTTTAAATGCAACAGGTTGTAAATCTTCGTCTTTCAAATGGAGTCTCGCCGAGTTAAAGAAATTTACAGTCACTGGCAGGTGCACATCTCGTTTCTATTTCTCTGTTTCTTAGTACGGATAACAAAATGTCTCTAACGTAAGACTCTTGCACAAAATCACAGCACAAATACAGTCTTTTACTTCTGGGTGTAAAATCGCAAATGAAAGAAATATCAGTCACAGCACAGATCCAACGATCCTCTAACGTGTACGACTTTGGAAACTGTAAAAATCAGAGGGGTTGTTGATTTGCGAGTCCTTAGATAAAGGCAAAAGTCGGTCATGTTTTCATTTGTAATCGTTTAATCTTTGGCTTCTTACACTTCTTCGTCCAGAGTAGTGTCAAAAAGATGAGGTGGTGGGTCGGGGGTGGGGGTGGGGGGTCTTAACAGTACAGGTATCCAAGTGAGTGATTGCGTCTTTACACTGTTTTCTTTCTAGTTAATGACAACTTTCTAGAAGCCAGAGACTTTAACAAAAATTTCTTCGTTTCAAGTAGATGGATATATCTTCTTGCTGGATTATTCGTTCCATTGACCACACAGCCCACCCGCTTAGCTCAGTAGGTAAGAGCGTTGGTCTACGGATCGCGGGGTCGTGAGTTCGATCCTCGGGCGGGCGTATGTTCTCCGGTACTATTTGATAAACGACATTGTGTCTGACATCATTAGTCCTCCACCTCTGATTCATGTGGGAAGTTGGCAGTTACTTGCGGAGAACAGGTTTGTACTGGTACAGAATCCAGGAAAACCGGTTAGGTTAACTGCTCCCCGATACATAACTGAAATACTGTTAAAAATGGTGTTAAACCAAAAACAAACAAACAATCCATTGACCACACGTTTGGCCACTTGAGCTACAGCATGCATTTGACTCGATGCCATATTGATGATGATGTTTTTGTTTCTGACTACTGTAGTAGCATCTTCAACTGGAGAAGATAACTGAGTTTAAGGTACACTTTAGACAGATTCATGTTTGTTTATTGGTTTGGTTACTCTCACTCTTTCTTACATGTGTAGAGTTCCAATTCAATCAAGACCGGATAGACTACACCATCTATTTGAGTGTGAACTTTGATACCAGTTATGACCACTTAACTACAGCGGAATAAAGAAAAATTGACTCCATCAGTTTTTGAAATTGACAGCTGAAAATAGTTCAGGTTCATACACGATCTGTCTTTCTTATCAACTGATTTAAGTCTAGGGCGGTACTTAAGATGTGACTGGATGACACGGTTAGACATTTGATATCTTTCATACACCCTGGATACCCTAAACGATGTATACGCCTGGCATAACGTCGTAGTCTTTTGCGTCCCTCCTGAATACAGGTCGCTTTTCTATTACAGTTGAAAACACCGTTGGAAAAGACTAAGCAATTCCCCCCTATGGTCTTGTGTTGCCATATCAGACCGAGGAATGTTCTAAGATCGTAACGAGCGTTTAATATACGATAATACAAGCGCCCAAAGTCAACAGCACGGTCCTACTGGGCACTGTACACAACGTTGGTGATAATCATGGTGTGGACTTCCCAATCGCTTGACTATAAATGGAGATATATTGACTCATATCTATTATAAATACAAGTCAGATCACGTGGTCTAGGAGTACTGCGTCACGTCTCTTTCGGGAATCCAACTATCGCATTTCGTTCGCTAGTTCAACCACCTTACAAGCAGTTATCTTTGTTTGTTTCAAACTCTTTTCTTTAGTATCTTTTTTTTTCAATATGTACGCTGTGGTCTCCTCCACATTGACCGCTTGTAATTCCTGTTCATAAAATCCTTTCTACCTGATACACAGTTACAACTTCTCTATTCGCCCTTCTACTTTCGAGAGTATTCTCTATCAAATACGTTTTTAACATGGGATACGCGCACCGTTTGACTTATCTTGGACATGTATTTTTTTCCTGATTAATTTGGGTAGACTCCCTTCGGTCCCTAGTAAATATTGCTGAAGCCTACTCTATCCTTCATACTCTAAATGAACTGTACGGTTTAATATATTTTCGAGGACATTAATGTATCCTTGTAATATATTTTCGAGGACATTAATGTATCGTTGTGTTTTCTTTTTTAACATTTACAGCGTAGCTAGCCTTTGTCTCAGTCTAGAAATGATTAATTCCCTCGTTTTCGAGATATTCATTTACCTCCTTACTACTAAACTCCATACCCCTATCGGTTCTCATTGTATTCGGTTTTCGTGGATCTGATAGTATTTGCGCTAACTACTTTAGTTCCTGTTTTGTTACTTTTGATCGGGTGACAATGAGCAAAACGGGAAAAAATGTCTATGGACAACAACACGTATTTGTAGCCGTCATTTAAGTCAACCACGTCAATCAGATCCATATTCCATAGGCTGTCTACCCCATGGACAATTAAACGAGATCGATGAAATTTAAGTCTGGCCCCTGTAGTCAGGGAATAGGACTGTTGACTTTGAAGCCATTTCCTTATTCTATGTCTACCAATTTTATATTTGCCCTCCGACTTTATATACTGGTACGCTTTTTCAATTCCCGAAAATAAGCGGGATGGTTGGGGTAAAAGTACAGAGAAGACAAATACTGCCTCCATTAGACATTTTTATTGACAATATATACAAAGCATTTTCATGTACAGTTACCATAAAATATAGCATACTCTTACAAGGTTACCATATTTATCCACAGAGGGACAAGTCCAAACATGTCATAAAACAAATCCGTCTATTTATTGATCAAACTAATCTATATTGTACCGTGTTCGGCCTTAAATCGACATCTCAAAAGGCTATTGTTAAAATATCCGGTCCCTAATAAACACACGCCAGACATTGTGTCTACATAAATTAGGGATTAACTTTGACACTAAGAAGCTATTGTCTGCCTAACCAGTCTTAAATCAATACGCCTATTCATTGATTGCTAAAATAGAGTAAAACACAAAGGGTCTTTGAATTTGAATGGACATCTTTGTTGGACATGGTGTGGTACAGGTGAATGGATGTAATTTAAAAATAGACGATCACCAGTGACACACGCGTGATGCTTCCTAAAAATAGAGTTGAGCATGCGAATTTAGGACTAGTATACTTATCACTGAAGTCATTTTGTCACTGGACGCCAATAAGGAAACATCGTAAGTAAGAAAGTAATCTTTTATTTGCATTAAATTTTGCTTCTTTACTATTTATCTTAAACAGTATTAATGTTTTAGTTTTTGTTAAGAAACGTGATCAATATTTCGTTTAAAATTATTATTAATTTGTTCTTTGTTTACAAAAATAGTTCGTTTTATTATAAAATGTATTTTTTCATTTAGTTTATAGATAAATCTATATGATTAGTATTGATAATTAAATATGATTTATATATAGTTTTATTTTATTTCCTTGTAATTCAATTAGAAATGTTATTAATATTTTCTTTTAAATTATTATTTATTTGTTCTTTATTAAGGTTAAGTATCAATCTATATAATTAATGTATAGTTTTATTCGATTTCCTGTAATATCTTACATTTTTATGTCATCTCCCCGTCTAGGGCTGAGCACCTCACCCTGAGCGCGACCACTTTTTATTCTAAAACGTAGATTCCTCATGATTGATTTTATTTTAAGATGATGTCAATCTAAATTAGAATTCAAAATGGCCGCCGCACAACTTTGCTATGACGTCATGCTCACGCCTTGAAGCCAAACCAAATCTTATACTTGTTCAAAAAATGTGGTTTCTTAAAACATGTGCTCGATGTTTTGAAAAAATCTCGAGCACGAGCATCAAAGTAACCATTCTTTTAAAATACCTGTTATTATTTTGTCTTAATTACAGATGCTGTAACGGAACTGTCTTTTTTTTAATGTTCTTGTTATAGTATCTGTTTGTTTAGATATATATTATCCTATGTATGTAAATAAAAAAAGACAGTTTCAACACCTAATTTTCGTGCCTTAAAGTTCTACTTCTTTGAATATACCACTCTAAATTTTATACAATGGTCTTAATTAGATATATCTTACAATTTCAGCTTATCGAGCACGTGTATTAAATTAACGATCCTTTTAAAATATCGAAATATTTTGTCATTTTGTTTTCAATACATATATATTATTTTATCTGTCCTAATTACATATATAGCATACCTTCAGTACCTCCAGCTCGTGCATTAAAGTAACGGTTCTTTTAAAATGCCTCTCATTATTTAATTAGTTTGTCTTCCATACATAGTATGACTCCAATACCACGATCACATGCATTAAATTTATAATTCTTTTAATATACCATTTTTAATTTTATATAATGGTCTTAAATCGATATATCTTACAATATCAGTTCCTAAATCAAGTGCATTAAAGTAACGATCCTTTTAAAATGCCTCACAATATTTTGTCCTTTCGTTTTCATTACAGATATAGCATACGTTCAATACTTCGGGCAGTTGCATCAAAGAAATTCTTTTATAATGCTTCTTATTATTTATCTCTCTTAATTACATACATATCTCATCTTCAGGACCCAAAGCTCGTGAATTAGAGTAAATATTCTATTAAAGTGTTACTTTTTGTTTTATCAATTTGTCCTCCATACAAAATTTTAAAGTATACCTCCAACACATCAAGCACGTGCATTAAAAGAATAGTCAGTTGATACAACTTCCATTAATCCATGTTACTGTCTTAATTATCAATATATATAAAGTATGACTTCAATATCTCGAGCACGTGCACGAAAATATAATTTTTAAAAATATACAACTTTTAACTTTATATACTGGTCTTAAAAATATATATCAGATAATTTCAGGTCCTTGAGCACCTATGCTTTACAAATACAATAATTTGATCTTTTGTTTTCATTTCATATATACTTTCAATATGTCGAGGACGTGCTTCAAAGAAATCATTCTTTTAAATATGCCTCTTACTACTTTATCTCTTTTAATTACATTTATATCACAGCTTCAGTACCTCGAAGTAACGGTCCTTCTGCAATACCTCTCAATATTTTGTATTTTTCTTTTCCAGACATACATAGCATAAGTTCAATACCTCGAGTACGTGCATCAAAGCACCCGTTCTGAAAAAATACCTCTTATTATTCTATCTCTTAATTACATATATATCACAACCTCAGTACCACGAGCACTTGCATTAAAGTAACTTTTCATTTTAAATGTCTCTTATTTTTTATTAGTTTGTCTTCAATATACAAATATATAGCATACTTTTCCTACCACGAGCATGTCCATTTTAGGAACCGTCGGTTGGAAAATCTTCTCATTATTTCATCTGCTTGTCTTAATTTTACAAGTATATAGTATGACTTCAACACCTCGAGCACGTGCATTAAAGTTATAATTCTTTTAATATACCACTTTTGATTTTATATATTGGTCGTAATTAGATATCTCTTATGACATCAGTTCTTCGACCACGTGCATTAAAGTAACGAACATTTTAAAATGTCTCTAGATATTTTGTCCTTTTCTTTTCATTACACATATAGAATACGTTCAATACCTCCAGCACGTGCATCAAGGGAAGCATTATTTTATTATGCCTCTTATAACTTTATCTTTCTTAATTACACATATAGCACAACTGCAGTACCTCGAGTACGTGCATTAAAGTAAAAATTCTTTTAAAATGTCACTTACAATCTTTTTAGTTTACCTTCAACACAAAATTATATAGTATGACTTCAATACCTCGAACACATGCATTAAAGGTATATATTTTTTTAATACATCAAGGTCAATTTTATAAAAATGGTCTTAATTAGACATATATGATAGTTTATGTTCCTCGAGCACGTGCATTAAAATTACGATCCTTTTAAAATACCTGTTAATATTTTTTCCTTTTGTTTTTTATTTTGTACAAATACAGCATACGTTCTATACATCGAACGCGTGCATGAAAGGAACCATTTTTATTAGTTTGCCTTCAATACAAAATTACATAACATACTTCGTATACCTCGAGCATTTGCATCAAAGGAACCTTAAGTTGATAAATCCTCTCATTATTATTATTTTTTTAATAACATATATGGTATGCATTCAATACATCGAACACGTGCATTATAGTCACCATTTCTTTGTATTACCTATCATAATTTTATCTGTTATTCTTTATCTCATAAATAGTTTGAATTCAATACTCGAGCGCGTGCATAGAAGGAAATTTTATTTTAAAATACTTCTCACTATTATATCAGTTTGATTTGAAATCATTTATATTACACCCGCAATTCATCTATCATGTTCAATAAAGGAACCATTTTTTTAATACGTCACACTATGACATCATTTTCTCCTAATTGCATATATACAGTTTAAATTCAATGCCTCGAGCATGAGCAGATAAGGAACCATTCTTTTAATATGCCTCCATTTGTTCTATATGTTTTTTCTTCCTCAGATATATAAGATAACTACAATGCATCGAGCTCTTTTAAAATGCCTCTCTTTATTTAATTAGTTTTTCTTCAATACAAAATTATATAGCATAACTCCAATATCTCGAGCACCTACATTAAAGGAACAGTCAGTTGATAAATCTTCTCATTATTTCATCTGTTTGTCGTAATTATATAAATATATAGGTTTACTTTTAAACCTCGAGCATGTGCAATAAAGTTATAATTCTTCTCATATATCACTCTTAATTTTATATACTGGTCTTAATTACATATATGTTGTAACTTCAGTTCCTCAAGCACGTGCATTAAAGTAACGATCCTTTTACGATCCCTCTAAATATTTTGCCCTTTAATTTTCATTAATACATATATGGCATACGTTCAAGACATTGAGTACCTGCATCAAAGAAATCCTTCTTTTAAAATGCCTGTTATTTTTTATCTGTCTTGATTACATATATATCACACATTCATTATATCGAGCACGTGCAGTACAGTAATCATTCTTTTAAAATACCTCATATTATTTAACTTCAATACAAAAGTATATAGCATACCTCCAATACTTCGAGCACTTGCATCAAATGAAGCGTCAGTTGATAAATCTCATTAGTCCTTATGTTTGTCTTATTTATAAAAATGTATTATGCCTTCAATACATCAAGCTCGTGTATTAAAGTTATAGTTCCTGAAATATACAACACTTTATTATATATATATATATTGGTCTTAATAGATATATCTGATAACTTCAATAACTCGAGCACGTGCATGAAAGGAACCATATTTTATGCCTCTTGTTACTTGATCAGGAACCTGGGGCACCTGCATTAAAGTAAACACTCTTTTAAAATGTTTCTTATTATGTTATTATTTTGTCTTCACATCAGTTCCTTTGGGCACGTGCATTTAAGTTACGAACCTTTGCAAATACATCTCATCCCCTTGTATTACCTATCATTATTCCCTCTGTTTTTCATTTTCACATCAATAGTATGAATTCAATACTCGAGCACCTACATTAAAGGAACATTTCTTTTAAAATACCTCTCATTCCTTTATCAGTTTGTTTATAAAACATGTATATTACACCCAAAACGCATCTAGCACGTGCATTAAAGGAGTCATTTTTTTAAAATACCTCACACTATTTCATCCTGATCTCCTAATGGCATATATACAGTTAAACTCAATGCCTCGAGCATGTGCATTTAAAGAAACATACCTTTGAAACGTTATTCTATCTCTTTGTTTTTTTTACATATATAGTATAAATTCAATACCTTGGGCTCATGCATTAAAGTAACCAGTCTTTAGAATCCTCTCCTTTTTTTATATGTTTTCCTTAATAACACATGGAAACTGCAACAATCCAAACAGTAACGCTGAGCCTTCTTTAAAAATATCTAACATTATTTCATACGTTGGTATTATGTATATAGTTTACAATCAATACTTCTCGCACGTGCATCAATGCAACCATTCTTTTAAAATACCTCTCCTTATATTTTTTCTGGTCGTTTTAATAACATATATAGTCTATCTTTAATCCTTCGTGCAGGTTCACAAAGGAAGCATTTCATGAAAATACCTCTAATTTCTTTATCTACTGATTTCAATCACATATAAAGCATAACTTTAATACCTCGAGCACGTGCATATAAGTAACAACTTTGTACAATTACCTCTCATTATCTTATCTGTTTGTGTTAATTAAAGGTACCGTTAAATGTTTTCATTATTTTTTTAAGTTATATACATTCGATAGATCTACAACTCCAGCACATGCATTTAGGTTACTATTCCCTTGTATTATCCACCATTATTTGATCGGTTTGTCTTAATCACATCCATTGTATAAATTAAATATCTCGAGCACATGCATTATTATAACCATTCTGAACATATATGCCTGAATTTATTATCTGTTTGTCATAATTACGTATTCAGGAATCCTTCTATACCTCGAGCACTAAAATACCTCTCAATATTTTATCCATTTGTCTTACTTACATATTGAACTTCAATACCTCGAGCTCGTGCATTAATGTAATCCTTCTTTTAATATGTCTCTCATTACTGTAAATTTGTGTCTTAATCACATCAAATGTACATAATAATCAATAGCTTGAGCATATGTATTTAAATAACCGGTCTTTGAAAATACCTCATTTTTTTATATGTTTGGGCTTATTACATAATTCATTATACTTTAAATTCCTCGAGCACATACATTAAAGTAACGATCATTTTAAAACACCTCTCATTATCTGTCTGTCCTAACTACATATGAAGCATAAATTCAATACAGAGAGCACATGCCTTAAAGGAGGCGTTCTTTTAAAATTCTTCTCATTAATTTATCTTCCTGTATAGATTATATATATTGCGTAACTTCAAAGACTCAAGCACGTGCTTAAGCCATAATTTAAAATACCTCTCAATATTATATGTGTTTGTCTTAAACACATATAAAGTATCAGTTTAGTATCCCGAGCATGTTCTTTAAAGGATCCTTTTCAAATACATCCATGTATTCTATTTTTTTTGTCCTATTTATACAGTATAACTAAAATACCCCGAGAACTTTTATTAATTTAATCATATTTTCAAATATTTCTTCTTAATTTATCTATGTATATAAATCACATCAGTAGCATAAATTCAATACCTGTGTTAATGTAACCACTCCTCCACGTTTTATCTTAATTACCCATATATCATACATTCAATACCTCAAGCACCTCAGTTTAAGGAACTTTTTTTTTATTAAAATCTTTTCAATATTTTATCTACTTCTATTAATTATGAATATATTATATCTTCGTGCAGGTTTAGTAAAGTAACAATTCTCTGAAAATACTTCGTATTATTGTATATATTTGTCTTGATAACATATAAAGCATAACTCCAATACCTCCTCGAGCACGTACCTAAAAGTAATTATTAAAAAAAACTCCTCTCATTTACATATACGTTTACCTTAATTACATATACAGCATATCTATAATGTAACCATTCTTTTAAAATACCCCTTGTTATTTTATCTTTTTGTCCTAATTTCATATATAGCATAACTTCAATACCTCGAGAAACGACCATTAAAGTAATCGCTCTTTCCAAATACCTTTCATTATTTTGTTTCGTTTGTCTTTATCACATATATATAGTTTACCTTCAATACTTCGTGCACAAGCTTTTAAGTAACCTGTTTTTCTTCAAATAACTATTTAGGTAAATATCTATATTTTGCATTTCTATCAACCTCACGTGCATCAATGTAAAGATTCTTCTTTAAAAATGCCTAATATATATATTCTTATCATATATATTTTTATATTTATTGTTTACATTTCAAATATTGCAATGCCCTGCTGAATGTGATCCTTAACAGAACCCACAGATATGGGGGAATATACAGGAGGTGGAGTGAAACACTCCTCTGTTAAATGGCCAACATCTTTTTGTCTAGAACGCTGTTTCTCACCTTTGCCAACATTTGTTGTGTTGAGAGGGTAAGGATTGAAAAGGTAGGGCAAGAAAAGGTCGGGGTTGGATTGACAGGGGCAGAGGATCATTGCATGATCTGAGCCACAGCTCAAAATGCGTCACATGCCAAGGGATGTTAGACTGAGCTTTTAGCAGCAACGACTAGGTATCATATGATTGCCAGGCAAGCCTATCCAGTCTTGGAGCTATATCTTTAACTATTCAAAATATTTCATCAAGTTAGGGGTAGCTATTGTACATTTTTCTGCATAGATGGCCACAAAACGAATGAAATTTGTAGACCAAACCTCTATAGAGATAATCTTTTCGGCATTGGCAGAATGTGTTATTCTAAGATGCGAGTTATGGTCAAGCTTCAAGGAAAATTGACTGTTTGAGTGACTTTGGGGACTTCTAGCGTTGGTTCACCGTACCCACCCCTAGAAGTAGTGCCTTTAATGAAACTACCATTCTGATTGCCAAGGTCAGACATATAATCACCAGAAGAAGATTCTTCCTCCAGTGCAACAGACTCAGAGTCTGTCAGGAGATTGTCACTCTCCGATTAATTGGACGTCCGAAGAGCCTGGGCTTCATGTTTTTTTCGCCATCTGTGGTTTCATCTCCTATGTTCTTGTACCCTGGGAACAGAGTTCAACAATTCTGGAACAACAGTTACAGTGTTTTTTTTTATTTTGCAGGGAATGAAATTATGATTAGCAAGTGTGATACCTGATGAACTATCATTTTTGTTGTTTCTGTTTTTAGTAGGCTTGCTTATTTGACTTCTTGAATGGCATTTTGTTTCAGTATTTTTTTCTTTTTGATTATGTATTTTTCCACTTCTGCTACTGCTGTAGTATTCACGGCCGTGCCTGCTTCTGTAGCATGTAAATCTGTACCTTGTCTTTTGCGTTCATCTGAAAAATAACAAAGCATGCAAATAATTCAAACAGGCTTACTACTGGGGAAAATTGCACTTTATTTTATTACTGTATTAGAATAAATTCACATTAGCCAAATCCAAGTATATCCGCCGTTCCAAATGACCTTGGGAATGGAATGCTACAACTGTGACAGATGTGCGATAACAGCCATATTTCCGAAACAAATACTGTTTTGAAAGTTTGTACACATATAAATGAATTGGCCACAGTGTTACAGAACAGAACGGTTTGTTGCGTCTACAGCGGTACATGTATACGGTAAACAGATTCATTTCGGCCACAGTGCAAGATAATAAATAATTCATATCTAAAGTAGACACAATGCTATAAAGTATTTTTACAGTTGCAGTGTATTTGATATCATAAAAGGTTATCTTTAGCAGCCACAATTCTTCATAATAATATGTCTAGTGTGGCCACAATTCTACTACATAGTAAAGCATATTCATTGCAGCCACCATTCTACATAGTAATGTATATTTATTGCAGCCACAATGCTACATAATAATGTTTATTTATGCAGCCACAATGCTTCATAGTAATATTCTAGTGTAGCTCCCGCTACATATTGCAGCTGCAATTTAAATGATACTGTATAAATTTCAGTGACAGTGCTACATAGTTTACATACAGCCTTGTAAAGAGAAAATAGGGAATTAACAGCCGTACAGGTTCGAATCTTTGACTTGATCGTCGATAAGTAATTTTAGAGAAAAATCAATGACAGAAACATACCCCTCCCGTTTGAAATAGGTATTTTTATTATTTTCTGAAGGAATATATACTGATCTAGTTAAGTATTATGAAAATTTCCAGAAAATTTGTTTGTGCCCTACATGTATGTGAGGTAAATAAATTGGACAGCAGATTTTCGTAGTTCTGACTGAGTAAAAACTATATTTATACGTAACAGAGTTTTTATAGGTCTCTTGCTCCAGAAATGATGGCAGCCCGGACGTTGTTGAACAATTTTCTGTTTCCCAGGGACAATAAGTGGGTACCTTCAACTGAAAAAAAGCCTTCTTTGACTTTTTGGTGACCAGAACCCTTTTAATTTCCACAGTTTGTTGTAAGGAAGATCAGTCATTAAGGAAGTTGACATTAAATTTACTTACGTTGCAAAAGTACTTATGCAGAATCCATGAACACTGGTTAGAGTAACTGAACATTATATAACTGACATATTGTTGAAAAACTTTGCTAAACCTAAAATCAGATCTGATCAACTTAGATAAATTCTTATAGTTTTCATTTATGAGGCTTCAGCCTGTATGTTGAGAAAAGTGCATTTTGACTTTAAAATTGAGTTATCTTTCCTTTTTATCCAGGATTATTTGGAAGTGATCAGTGCTTTATCAGTTTGACAAGCCATCGTATTTTGGTTTGCCAAATAATATATAGCGCTCAGCGTTCCTGATTTTTTAATAAACGACATTGTGTCTGAAATCATTAGTCCTCCACCTATGATTCTTGTGGGGAAGTTGGCAGTTACTTGCAAGAAAACAGGTTTGTACTGGTACAGAATCCAGGAACACTGGTTAGGTTAACTGCCTGTTGTTAAATGACTGAAATACTGTTGAAAAATGGCGTTAAACCCAAAACAAACAAACAAACATATGTATGTTAGTTAGTTAATTCATCCCTGCTAAGCACATGGTGTCTTGAGCAATCACTTTTAAACAGTTCAAGAGATTCCATTGAAACCTTACACAGATTTAAATCATGTTGAGAAATTGTGTGCTATGTACATGATTCAGATTTTTACATCAAAGTTTAAGGTCACAGCCAAGGACACTTCACTTTATGGGTGTTCATTTTTAGTTTACAGGTGTTCATTTTTAGTTTACACTAACTTGTTTAAGCTGAATTGTGATGAAATCATCAAGCTTATTTGAACTGCACTCGAGTCTGCTTTTTGGACCCATTTGGTCTCAAACCCATGACCCCTAGGTTGAGCAATCGACACATCTTAACCATTATACCACCGCATACCGTATTGTTTGCTACTAATGACCTCTTTTGTTCAATCTACCCATAGAATATATATTCTGTTTGTGCTCTGCCTTTCACCAGTAGGTCTTTGTGCATGCTACACAAAAGGTTACAAAAATCATGTAAAAGATTTATTTCGAAGATGTTTTTGCAGATTTACTGGCATTTTAAGATTTGTTGTAATTTCATTTCATTTTGACATTCATGACAACCATAATTATACATAGTGAAACATTTTATATTCCATTTTTGCAAGAATACTATTACTACACTAATAGATATTGTTACTTATAAATCCTTGTTGTTCTTTGGGGATATTAGAAAATTAGATGTCATATGTCTGCATAAAACTGCCAAGAAAAACAAAATTGTATGGTGACAATATTTTATGATTCTGTTATATTTAATATTCATACCATTTTTTTCCAGGTACATGTATATACTCTGGTAACAGATTTGCAGTATCAGTCAGTATCCTAAGAACCCACAGACATTCTAGATATAGGACCAACACAATCAAACAAGCTGGCAAGATTTTACATTCAAGAGTGGCGACATTCTGCCCAAGATTGAAGTCTGGAGATACCATTGGCCAATCTTAGAATCTTTTTTTAGATTTAAGTTTAAAAATGACAGACTTAAGACTACATGTATAATGTTTTCAGTCAAAGGCTTTTCTCTGCTTTTGTTTTTTTATCAACATATTAAGATCTGGAAAAAAGTCAATATGACAAAATAAAAGAAAGAAAAAGATTTTTTGTTAAAACGATTTTTTAAAATGAATACTTATGAAGTGACTTTATCATGTCTTTAAGATATGCAAGATTACAGTGATTGATTTTTTAAAAAGTTTCCAGGAAGTGCAAAAACTTCCTTATTTGACAAGAAACAGCTTTTTCAACCTTAACATCTGTTTCAACAAATTGAATGAACTTTTACAAATAAAATAGTTAATTATGTCAAGAGTAACATATAATCTCAGACTGCTTCCCTGCCCTATAATGTTTCTCATCAAAATGGCTTCCCATTATTGGATCAGGTAACCACTAAGCGTAAAAGCCAAAATTTTGACCAACAGACTGCGTTGTAAAATAACATTTGAACCAAACTGATTTCCTAATCAAAAGATATACCAGTCGAGCACCTGAATAGCTCACCCAATCGTATAGTGTCCTAGATTTTACCAACCAATGAAATCGTGTCCTTGTTTCCAGGGTAAACAAAGAATGACATATCAACAACAACAACAACAACATGAAAACTTTTTCCCTCGATTCATTCTGAAAAATTTGAATTTCTATGATGAATATACAGTCGAACTTCGATGGCTCGGACTCGAGGGTCCCGTGGAAATTAGTTCGAGTTTTCCGTTGTTCGAGCCATCCAAATGGCGGCCATTTTGAATTTGGGAATTCGAGGGTATGATGTGTTACAAACCTTACATCGTAATATATTTTCATATTGTACCTAAATGTGTGCATGGTACGATGATGAATAAAAAACGAACGCTGAAATATGCTTTATTATTTATTTTCAAACATGACATAGATACGAAAAAAAAAACACATATAAAACACTGGTATGATTATAAGAATTTAGTAAAGACAACATCAAATGAAAAGCAAACCTTTATGAATCATAGTCCAGTACAAATATTATCAAATAATTATATTGCTTTCAAGTAGCCGACTTAGATATGCCCCCGTTTCCGGGTCCTTTTCTAAGTTGTTCAGACATGCTAAAGCAGTATGAAAGTTGACATCGGATCTCCCGTTCTTATGCAGAAAAAATAAAGACAGTCATTGCTGAATTATTTTAAATAATTCTATTCGTATAAATCAAAGCCCATTGAAGAATTGCAGTGAACGAAAGTCACGTTTTTTAATTTGTTTGTCGTATACCGACGCTAATTACATAAGCGTGTGAAAATTACGCACGTGCCGGTTAAAGGGGAAGCTTGGCGAATGTCAGGCAGAGGTTTGAACAACTTTGTAAACACAAGCCATTCAAGCGACAAATTGTCTGTTCGACTGAATATGTGTAATTATCACTGTAATTAAGCCGAGGGGACCACCAAAGGAGTTCGAGAGTTCGAATTTTCGAAGTTCGAGCGATCCGAGGTAGAACTATATAGAATGAAGAAGGAATAAATTCGGGACCAGGAGAAGAGTTCGAGCGATCACGGGTGTTCGAAAGATCCGAGTTCGAGCCATTGAAGTTCAACTGTACTTCATTTTGTTGTATTTTATACATGTTCATGAGAGAGAAAAAAAACATACCTCAACTTGATATAAGGCTCTAGTGATAATGTCCTTGTTGAACAAATGAAGAAAAGCTGAAACTGTCATAAAACGCTGCCCAAAATAGGCATGCCAGTGACGTGTACATGTTGACTCTTGAATTTTGCCCAATAAAATTTACTACATATTTACACAGTCTTGTGTTTTCAAAATGAGTTCAGAGATAAATGTGCAAAGTCCAAGCTTGGCAGGTTGTTCATGCATAAAACAGTCTTCCAATATTTAAAATCACAACAAATTATATATTTGTCAAAATGTGACAAAACCGTTACTTGTTTTCATTTACACCTGCAATAAATCACCTCCCCCAAGTCTCCTTCAAAACAAAAACAGAGACTATCTGTTATAACTTGTTTTCACTACTGAATGACCATTCACTTAAAAATGCATATTTTGCATAAAATGCCAATTAAATGTACTATAAATCACTCACTAGTCATGATCAAATACACCCATAGCTTACATTAATGTGTGTCATGCACCTTCACTACAGGAATGTGCATGTGGCATGAAGGCTGAAGACTGATATTTTCAATGGAATTATCATAATGTGGTAGCTGTTATCAGGACCACATCCAGGGTCTTGGTTTATGAGGTTGCAAAGTTTCTTGAGGATCCCAGGCATATGGCCCCTTGGAACATTGTGCAAGCATGCCTGAAATGGTGCAACCTGACTTATATTTGACACAGTTTGAGTATGAATTATTGACAAAATGTCATAAGTAAATTTTCTATGTAGGCAGTTTGACTTAAGTGATGGCTTTTTATTTTGACAGTCAGCAATAATAAAGAGTAATGTTTACAAATAAAGTTCTGGGGGTGATTCAGCTGAACTGTAGTCTAAAATGACTGATATATTTGTAATTTTTAAAGGAACAGTTCAGCTTGATAAAACTGTTTCTAGATAGAATGTAAGTCAAGTGGTCAAAGTAAAAAATACAACTTTTTAATATTTACAGTTATTTTCATTTCAGTTTGTTTAGCTATAATACATCTATATAGCTACTTTTAAGCTATCTATCAGAAGTATTGGTAGTTGTAAATTTTTAAGAAAACTTTTCCAGCTAAAGAAAAGCAACAAAAGTTTTATTAAGGTACATAGTGCAATGAAGACTGTCACATTTCATGGTGAGGCATCCCTTAATTGTTGAGAACAATGTACATTTTGGTGATTAATATGTAAGTATGATCATGAATTCATTATGTACAAGTATATTTATTATTATTCTTTTACATTGTCCTTTTAGTACCAATAAATTATTAATAGCACCATTGTAATGTAATTCTAAGTATGGGAAATTTATGGTTGTTTTATGGTTACAAAATGTATTTATATTATTAATCCCCCGCCAATTTAAGAGTGGTGGGGGTTATAGGAATGGTCTCTGTCCGTACTACCTTCCTTACATTTGTCCATAACACTTTCGTGTCTGCTCCATATCTCCTAAACCCCTTGAAGGATTTTCATGAAACTTGGGTCAAATGATCACCGTCCCAAGATGATGTGCAGAAATCCCGAGTCACTCTTGTTGGCTCAAGGTCAAGGTCACAACTCAAGGTCAAAGGTTTTAGCCTTCCATTTTGTGTCCGCTCTATATCTCCTAAACCTCTTGAAGGAATCTTATAAACGTTGGGTCAAATAATCACATCAATATGATGATGTGCAGAACTCATGAGTCAGCCATGCCGGCTAAAGGTCAAGGTCACAACTCAAGGTCAAACGTTTGAGCCTTCCATTTTGTGTCCTCTCTGTATCTCCTAAACCCCTGGAAGGATTTTCATCAAACTTTGGTCAAATGATCACCTCATCAAGGTGATGTGCAGAACTCATGAGTCAGCCATGTTGGCTCAAGGTCAAGGTCACAACTCTGGGACAAAGGTTTGAGCCTTCTATTTTGTGTCTGCTCTGTATCTCCTAATCCCCTTGAAGGATTCAAATGAAACTTGGGTCAAATGATCATCTATTTAAGACGATGTGCAGAACTCAAGAGTCAACCATGCTGGCTAAGGTCAAGGTCACAACTCGAGGTCAAAGGTTTTAGACTTCCATTTTGTGTCCTCTCTATATCTTCTAAACCCTTTGAGGGAATTTTATAAAACTTGGGTCAAATGATCAGCTCATCAAGAGGATGTGCAGAACTTATGAGTCAGCCATGCCAGCTCAAGGTGAAGGTCACAACTTGAGGTCAAAGGTTTGAGCCTTCCATTTTGTGTCCACTCTGTCTCTCCTAAACCCCTTGAAGGATTTTCATCAAACTTTGGTCAAACGATCACCTCACCAAGAACTCATGAGTCAGCCATGTCATCTCATGGTCAATGTCACAGCTCAAAGTCAAAGGTTTGAGCTCTGTATCTCCTAGACCCCTTGAAGAATTTGGTCAAATGATCACCTCATCAAGACGATGTGCAGAAATGGATCAGCCGTGTCAGTTCAAGGTCAAGGTCACAGCTCAAGGTCAAAGGTTTTCCCTTTCACTATCCATAACAATGGCAGGAGATTTAGCTGCCTTTCAGACTGCCTTGTTTCTCAAGGTGTATACCAAAACAAAATCGTACAAAAATATACAATTATTAATGACAAAAAACCCACACCATTCTGTAAACTGAAAGTCCAACTATTAAATATTTCTCATATTCAAAGGCTTAGACCTCACATATAACTTTTTTTGTGAATTTTGGAGTGTTATTTCAAGTCGGATAATTTTTAATGCTATTTACTCTTGAAAAAATGTTCTCATTAAAATTAACTAAAATGTCTGTATGAGATTATCCTGTACGATTAGATAGCACTTTATGGTAATATACAAGAAAGAAGCACATGTCAAGGAAATGACAAACAGCAAAATATTGGCTTCAAGTAGCATAATTTTCTGAGGTTAGGGTTAGGGTAAACAGTGTTTTATACCAATTCAATAAAAAACTGGTCTTCTGTTAAACCAGACTGACCTCTTATATTCTTACAATTATGGATCGTGAAAGGCAATTTTTTTTTAAAACTGCCAGGAAAATATATCATTTTTGAAAACATTTGGACACAATAACCTTTCAATTTCATTCAGAGTACAATGTATATATATAGTAACTGTTTACATGATTAACAGATAGGTCAGCACATTCTAGTATTCTCCAATGAAAAACTTACATATTGTCAATCTCATTTAAGAAACTTGTTATATATGGCGTTTAAAACGAAAAATAGGTTTATTCTAATAAAACTAGCATCAATTCCAAGGACATCATAGAACCTCCAAAATAATTTTTATGTCTCAGCTGCAAAAAGACTGTTCCACTTGTTTTCCATACATGTACTAAATACTCTTATGCAGTCCTCAGTTTCCTCAGATAGAATCTTCAAAAATTACATTGCCTGCAGTGCAGATAAATTAAAACTCGACTAACTTAATAAAGGGAAAATTGAATGTATTTTTACAAAATAAAAATAATAAAAATATCGTTTGTTTGCAGTATAGATGTGTTTTTTTTTTTTTTTTATATTTTTCCCCATTCTGCCAACACAGACATGACAAAAATACAGACAATGAAAATTGAAGCTGTCAATATTTAGGCTAATAATGAAATTATTACATTCTATAGAAGTACATACCTATTTTTTCTGTATGTCAAGGCTTACTGCTAAGATTTGAACCTAGAATTCTTACCGAAGTAAGCGTGTTTCATTACACTACAAGAAGTAACCCCATAGCAACACAGACTTTAAGCATCTTAATACATATATAACAGTGAAATTAGTTCCAAAATCTGCAGTAACAGATGATAACTGAAAAGATGCATATAAAAAGGCAGTCTATATTGTGCGACGGTGATACTTGTAAATATTTCAACGGAACAAAATTTAATACATCATGGACTGTTGTGATATGTGCTGATAAATTAACAACACTCGATTGACCAAACTTTGTCAGAATGATGTATTGGTATCCTAGTTGTGTCCCCTTGAACATCAGACTGGTTCAACAATTATTGAGTGAGTTATGGCCCTTTGTTTATTTTTATAATTTACATAGATTTATATTAACTTTGAAAATCTTCTTGTCCAAAACCACAGAGCCTAGGGCTTTGATTTGATATGTAGCATCATCTAGTGGTCCTCTACCAAGATGATTCAAATTATTATCCTGGGGTCAAATATGGCCCCTCCCCGGGGATCACATGGTTTATTTAGGGAAAAACTTTGAAAAACCTCTTGTCCAAAACCACTGGGCTTAGGGCTTTGACATTTTGTATGTGACATCATCTAGTGGTCTTCTACTAAGATTGTTCAAATTATTTCCCTAGGGTCAAATATGGCCCCGCCTTATGGGTCACATGGTTTACATAGACTTATATAGGGAAAAACTTTGAAAATTGTCCTGTCCGAACTACAAAGCCTAGGGCTTTGATAATTGTAATGTAGCATCATCTAGTGGTTCTCTACCAAGTTTGTTCAAATTATCCCCCTAGGGCCAAATATGGCCCCACCCAGGGGTTACATGGTTCATATAGACTTATATAGGGAAAAGCTTTTAAAATCTTCTTGTCAATAACCTACAACATTCAAATTTGGACCACATGTATAGTTTCGAGTGGCAAGATGAACCTTGACATGAAGTGACATTGATTTTGACCAAGTGACCTACTTTCATATTTCTGTAGCTACAGCCTTCAAATTTGGACCACATGCATAGTTTTATGCAACGAAGAAAACTTTGACCTTGACATTGACCTAGTAACCTACTTTCACGTTTTTGAAGATACAGGCTTCAAAATTTGAACTACATGCATAGTTTGTGTTCCAAAATGAAATTTGACCTTGATTTTGACCTAGTGACCTACTTTCACATTTCTCTAGCTACAGCCTTCAAATTTGGACCACATGCATAGTTTTGGCACGGAAAAACACTGACCGTGACATTGACCTGGTGACCTACTTCCACATTTTTGAAGGTATAGGCTTCAATTTTGGACCACATGCATAGTGTCGTGTTCCGAAATGAAATTTGACTTTGATTTGACCCAGTGACCTACTTTTACATTTCTCAAGCTACAGTCTTTAAATTTGGACCACATACAAAGTTTTGTGTACCAAAATGGATTGACCTATTGACCTTTCACATTTCTCAAGCTACAGGTTTGACCTTGAAATTGATCTAGAGACCTACTTTCACATTTCTTAAGTTACAGCTTTCAAATTTGGACCACATGAATGGACCACATGCACAGTATTGTGTACTGAAATGAAATTTGACCTTGATTTTGAACTTGAGCTAGTCTTGAAATTTGGAATATTCAAAAATGACTCAATGGTGGGCGCCAAGTGTTTGTGTTGTATTGTTTGTCCATATCATTCTGTGATATATAGTTTGTACAGTGCTTTTAAACGTTTATTTTATAGATGAAAAGAGTGCTATGAAAATCTGGTAAATAATAATAATAATGCAAAATGAGTCTAATGCCATTTAATGTTTTTATATTTTCAAAGGATACCGCGGTTCAAATTCATAAAAATCATTATGACATTTGAATGAATCAAAATTATAGCGCACTATAGAGTTGTTAATCAATTATTCTGCACCATTATTATACATTACAGTATTAAGGCAGACCCGCCGCCACCGCCATATTTGTTTATCAAAATCCCCTCAGCCATTCTCGGGCTACAGAAGTCGCTGGTGGTTACCTGTCGTACTTTTTCAAAGTTCAGAGTAACATACATCCTAGCTATATGTATTGATGTTGCAACATACAGTACTATTGATGTTGCTATATATTGTTGCAGTACTATTGATGTTGCAGCACTGTTGATGTTGCATTATACAGTTGCAGTTACTGTACTATTTTTTTCCAGGCCCCATATGGGTAACCCCATTTATTTACCCCGTTGTTGGCATAATAGGGGTAAGGGAGCATCCTATCAGCCTTGCAATGTTTATGAAAAAGTTGAATAATATTATTTAACCATCCGAAATCATATACAAAAGACACCTACAAAATTCTCAGTTCAATACACATTTATTTGAACCTTTCAGGTATGACGTATGATCGCAATCACATAAAATAATTACAGATGCATATGAAACTGCAGACACGAAATCCTACTGTAATTCTCCTTATATATAAAAACTTATTGTTAATATTTTTGGCAAAGTATGGCCACTCCAATGTCTAAGATAACCCGACGTTACCTGCCGAGGAAACCTATGCTGAAAAATTCAGTCAACCGGGAGGAAACCAGAAGCACTCGTAAGCACACCACATCATCATTACTCTGCAGCTGCAGTAGAAGTAACGAATAATCTCACACGGATGCAAGGGATATTACAGTACACAACAGTAAATTAAACATTCCCCATAACTCGACGTTACCTGCCAAGTAATAAACAATATTTAGCGGACCGATGGAGCAAGGCAAGGTACTGTAATTCCAAACAAGGCAAATACTATAATGAGCAAGGCTACAGTGCACCGCAGTAAATTAAACATTCCCCATAACTCGACGTTACCTGCCAAGTAATAAAGAATACTTAGCGGACCGATGGAGCAATTAGGGCAAGGTACTGTAATTCTAAGCAGGGCAAATACTATAATGAGAAAGGCTACAGTGCACCACAGTAAATTAAACATTCCCCATAACTCGACGTTACCTGCCAAGTAATAAAGAATACTTAGCGGACCGATGGAGCAATTAAGGCAAGGTACTGTAATTCTAAGCAGGGCAAATACTATAATGAGCAAGGCTACAGTGCACCACAGTAAATTAAACATTCCCCATAACTCGACGTTACCTGCCAAGTAATAAAGAATATTCTGCGGACCGATGGAGCAATTAAGGCAAGGTACTGTAATTCTAAGCAGGGCAAATACTATAATGAGCAAGGCTACAGTGCACCACAGTAAATTAAACATTCCCCATAACTCGACGTTACCTGCCAAGTAATAAAGAATATTCTGCGGACCGATGGAGCAAGGCAAGGTACTGTAATTCTAAGCAAGGCAAATACTATATTGAGCAAGGCTACAGTACATCACGGCGTTGAATTCTTCATGTGAGGAAGCCATCCAGCTAGCTTACGGAAGGTCGGTGGTTCTACCCGAAGGTCGGTGGTTCTACCCAGGTGCCCGCTCGTGATGAAATAATGCACGGAGGGGTGCCTGGGGTCTTCCTCCACCATTAAAGCTGGAAAGTCGCCATATGACCTATCATGTGTCGGTGCGACGTTAATTCCAACAACAACAGTACACCACAGTAAATTAAACATTCCCCATAACTCGGCGTGTAACCTGCCAAGTAATAAACAATATTTAGCGGACCGATGGAGCAGGGCAAGGTACTATAATTCTAAACCAGGCAAATACTATAATGAGCAACATAACTCGACGTTACCTGCCAAGTAATAAAGAATATTTAGTGGACCGATGGAGCAAGGCAAGGTACTGTAATTCTAAGCAAGGCAAATACTATAATGAGCAAGGCTAGAGTACACCACAGTAAATTAAACATTCCCCATAACTCGACGTTACCTGCAAGTAATGAGGAATATTTAGCGGACAGACGGAGCAATGCACGGTACTGTAATTCTAAGCAAGGCAAATACAGTGCTTTAGGGCATAGTGGATTTTAGGGTATAGAGGATAGATTGATAAATTTTATATTTAGACTTGAATTATTGTATAAATTTTCATATCATTCTTTTACTGGCATGCAAACAGACATTCTGACAAATATTTTAAATATTTGCTTGTTGTGTTATTTTTCATATGTCATCAAATGTAAAATAAAGCTATCCCCTATAGACTAAATCAGAGTATATGTAAAAAACGTCTGTGAATGAAAAGTATTTGATAGAAATTTAAAAAGCTGAATGTTTTTCAAAAGAGAATACATTATTATTCTGATTTATAGTAAAGACATCTTGGAAAGTTTGTTACGATGTGGATTTTAACCTAATAATGGGAAAAATGACCAAAGCTATCCTGTACACCCTAAATCAGCTCATATGTAAACAATGGCTTGGAGAGAAAAAACACACGAATTTCTATGAAATGCTGAATGTTTTAAGAAGAATAGATGTTTTCTGCCTGATGTAAAGAAAAAAGAACTACAATTTTCATTTCTTTGAATTGGAATGCAGGAAAAATTAGTTAGCTATCCGCTATACCCTAAAGCACTGTACTATCATGAGCGAGGCTATGACATAAGCAAGGCTATGACACATTTAAGCGAGGCTAATCAGATATTGCCAAAGCACTAGAGCAATACCTTATACACAGCAACAGACGGACTATAGCAACGTACAGAAGCACGCCCGATCGTCCCCGGCCGACAGAATTTTTCTTGGCTACAATAAATTTGCCAAAATTTATCCCCCAAAAATTCTTCGTAAATATTTTTTAAGTTCTCAAATAACTATTTATTACTAATATAGTTGCTGCTTGAACAAAACTTGGTTCAACCTTGACAGACCAGACTAATAGCTTGGGTAAAATTTATTTCTTTTGAGCACACGTTTTGTGCTTAAGAATTATGTCCTTAATGTAATCCAAATAGAATTCGATCCCAACCAAGTTGAGATGTACCACATCAGGAAGATAAAAGGCTGTTTTTGCATCAATATCTGGGGAGACCACATCCCCGTTCCCAGAAGACAATATGATTTTACGGCCTATTTGGTTAATGCATTTCCGTTTCCTTTCAATGCCTTTGTCCGACCCTTGGGCACCTCTGTAACTAAGATGTCAATCCATACAAAAAATGTTTCTGGAAAAGCTTCTCTTAGGTTAATTATTCCGTTTCTTATAATTTCCCAGAGTGACGGTGTTTTAATATTGACTAAATCGTTCCCACCTAAATGAATGAGTATAATCGACGGTGGTGTCGCCAGTAATACTTGACACTGTCGGAGACCCTCGCTTCCCCCACCATGCGATAGTCAAGTCATCAATGTAAAAATTTGGTTTGCCAGATGTGGTAGCATGAACCCCAGCCCAATACGGAATTGAGTCGCCGATTATCCAGACATCTAAATGTAAAAAGTGATATTTACCTGAAAAATCGGATGCTTGGTCAGACTACCAATACATCTAAAACTCTCTTCTTAAAACTGTATCCCAGAATGTCTTTATGATATATTATATTATAGAGGCTATAAATCTGTTACTACCTGAGCTTTATATATAAACACATTTGAAAAGTGCAGGTTTCCAAACAGATTAGTGAATCACGTGCGAATATAAAGTTTGTAGGCTTTTGATGACCATCTGCACAACTTTTTAATTGCCTCTGACGAATGACCTTGTGTTGCCAAGTCAGTCGCCCTACCAATTATGAAACTGTGTGATCGAAAATGACCAGAGTTGTATTGTGTCAGACTTATTGCCTTTGAAAGTACATGTACATGCGTAAATTGTGACCTTGTGACGACTATGCCATTGTTATGACAAAAAAAGACTTGTTCTCAACTTAGGTCGCAATTCTAAATACTCAAGAAGTTTAATTTAATGAACACTGGTTTGCCCTTCTGATGTGTCTTATAATGCCGAAGACGAATAATGACATACTGATTATTTTGACAGAAATTTATGTCGTTGACATGTATTACATGATCTATTCGAAGGAGATGTGGCGCTGTCAATTCACTTACTCGGAACAGACCAAAATAAGCCAAAGAAAACATGGCTGCAAAAAGTTTTGCTTCTTAGATATCATAACAGACTGTGTATTTGATGCTATTGCTGTAGCAATAAGTTGTCTTGCTCTGTATTGAAGACGCTCCATAGGAAGGGAGGAATTAGACTGGGTTCTGGATCTGCTTCCGGTGCGAGCTCTCAGAATCTCGTCATCTGTGAACAGGATAAACAATCGCAAATAGCATTTTGGCGGCCCGGAACATGGCTTCAACCCAACTATTCAGTTTTAGACAACGTAGCATTATCAGTCTAACCAAACACATAACTCTCCCTGTTTTAGATTGGCGTGAAGTTGGCAGTACAGCAGTAGCAGCAGTAGGAGCAGTTAACTGCTGCTACTGCCAGCAGTTACGTTACACTTAATTTGGGAGAAACCCGGGTCGAGGTCGGAGGCTGGGATGGGTCCGGGGTGGCCTAAAATCGTTCCAGCAGTTAATAGGAGGTCCCTATGGGATCTTGAGTTTGGGTTGAGACCGGGTGGCCGTTGTAGAGGGTGACGGTCTATGGGGGCCAGCATGATGGCTATTCCGGGAAAACTCTTGTTTACTCGTGAGCGGGTCTCAAAGTTGGTTTTAGGTCATTTTCGGAATTTTTCATTATTTTTTCAGTTTGGGCGCCCCCAGCTCCACCTCAGACCTTGAGTTTTGGACCGGACCGGGTGGCCATTGTAGAGAGGGTTGTCCCCCACCAGCAAGGGTGGCCGCCATTCCGGAAAAACTCTTGTTTGGGAGAAACCCGGGTCGAGGTCGGAGGCTGGGGTGGGTCCGGTGTGGCCTAAAATCGTTCCAGCAGTTAATAGGAGGTCCCTATGGGATCTTGAGTTTGGGTTGAGACCGGGTGGCCGCTGTAGAGGGTGACGGTCTATGGGGGGCCAGCATGGTGGCTATTCCGGGAAAACTCTTGTTTACTCGTGAGCGGGTCTCAAAGTTGGTTTTAGGTCATTTTCGGAATGTTTCATTTTTTTTTCAGTTTGGGCGCCCCCATCTCCGCCCCAAGACCTTGAGTTTTGGATCGGACCCGGTGGCCATTGTAGAGAGGGTTGTCCCCCACCAGGCACGGGTGGCCGCCATTCCGGAAAAACTCTTGTTTGGGAGAAACCCGGGTCGAGGTCGGGCGGTTTTTTGCCGGGAAAAGTCTTGTTTTGGGGAACACTGGGTTGAAGCTTTCTTTCAAGAAATTCATACGAAACTGTTAAATGCTCTCGTTATCTGTAACAGGATCCTTGTTAATTGCTGTCATTAACCATTTTACTTCTAGCAGGAACAGGAGCCTGATAACTTGATCGCTTTCAATAAACATTTCACCTTTGGTAGTTACTTGTAGAAAACTGGTATACTGGTCTTATAAAATGTAATTATTTGAATGCTGACTCAGAAAACTCGAAAACTGCTTTCATTGGTCATTTCACTGTTGGTAGTGACACCTAGGAGTCTGGTACTAGTAACCTGCTCTCATACACCGCTTAACTGCTGGCAGAAACATAAATGAGACTTGTAAACCATTGCTGGTATTACAAAATGTATAGGTGAATTTTAAACTGCTCGTATAAACCAGTTAAATTGCTAGCAATAACAGGTATAAAAAAAACCTGGTAAACTGCTCTCATAAATCATTAACATATATGAATTCTGGCAGTTACGTATAAAGGAGACTGGTAAACGTTCTCATAAACAATTTAACTGCTGGCAGTAAAATAGTAAGAAAGGTGACGATACTGCTCCTAGTAATATCATTTTTTTGCTGGCATCATTTAACTACCTGTAGTAACATATACAGGAAACTGTATGAAGCGTATCGTAGAAACATGATGTAGCTGTTGACAGTAACACCTATCTGACACTGATACCAAATATCGTCATTAACCTGCTTTAGGAAATATAACAACAAAATCCTCAAAAATTCGTATTTCAACAGCTTTCAATATCATATAGAAAACTCCACAAACTGCAGTAAGTGACAATATGTAACTGCTGACAGTGACATACCCAAAGAAATGAAAATGTGGTCGTATAAACATCATACACTTGCAGGCGATAACATCTGTAACGGACTGAGGTGTGTTCGAATCTCGACTCGGCACTTTTCCCGCCTCATTATCGTGAAAGAAACACAGATAAAAAAATCATTGGACAAAACAATAAGCAACAGAACATAACAAGTCTTTGGCAATGACCGTAAAAGAAATGATCATTGAGTAATTTTGTAACAAAAAGTGAATATCTGAATGCGCACGAGACTTGGTTTACAAGTTTGAAGATGTAAATAGATTAAGAGCGCTTCGATTATCTTTAAACGATACGGACAAATGTATAAGCGGGAAGAGTAGGTCTGACGGCCTAATATACATCTGAAGGAAACTGATACGTTATGCCATTCTCATCATAACTGGTAATACAGCTCTATTAATTGTTGTAACTACTGGCAGTGGTAGCAGTTAACTGGTGTTAGTACTGCTGTAACTGCTGGTAGATAACTGCGACACGCAATGAACTGCTGTAACTGCTAGCAGTAGGAGTAGTTAACTGCTGTAACTGCTGGCAGTAGGAGCAGTTAACTGCTCCTACTGCTGCTACTGCTGTACTGCCAACTTCACGCCGAACTGATTTAGATGAAAGTTTATTTAATATATGTACAACTGCGATGTTACCATAGTTCAACCTAATCTTTTTATTAGCTAGTTGTGAACCCAAACAAACAGTGATACCATAATGGGAAACAACTCCAAGACAGTTATATCTGCAGTTATCCCCCTTGAATGCCATTCAACAGGCCAAGTAGCTCGACACCAATGTCCTTGGAAATAGATACCGAAACCTATTTTTTTTGCCACTGGCGCTGTCTGCAAACAGCTGTACGTCAGAGTTTGGAGCCAAAATCTATCATGAAATAGTGACAAACCATTAAAATTTTGCAAGAAAGTTAGCCACATGTTCATATCCAATCTGATTACCTTTTTAAGTCTAAGGCGATGGAAAGATTTTGTGAGACCGCAGATTGAGTGTATTAAGCTACGAGGAAATGGTCTGCCCATTGGTATGGCCCGACAACAGAAATTCAAGGAGCCGATCAGCGACTGAATTTTTTCAAAGTCGTTTTCTTGTGAGACAATATTTCAGTGATTTTTTTTATCACTTCTTTTATTTTTGACTCTTGTATTCTCCAAGTCATGTAGATAGAATCCAATTCTAAACCCCAAAACACTACAATTTTCGGTTGGGCCCTCCGTTTTCTCGTCCGCTAAAGAAACACCCAATTCTGACATTGTTTCTCTGTTTCTCTGAAAATTCTTAACGCGTGTATGCACGATTCTGTGTCTTTGTCTGCCCCTCAAAAATCATCCAAGAAATATATCAGACCACCTGAGCGTAGTTTACTTTTAACTGTAAATTCCAAAAAACGTGAAAATCTTTCAAATGTGATGCAGCATATGGATGCACCGAAAGGTAAACCTTTATCAAAATAAAATTTTCCTCCAAAACAAAAACCCAGTAATTCAGGTTTAATTGGTATTAATATATATGCGCTACGGATATCAGTTTTAAACATCTTACAGTTGTCTCATAGTTCTTGAATTTATCTAACGGCTTCGTCAAAACTTGTGTATTGTACTGAACACAAAGCCGGGTCAATAAATTGTTCACGGATTCGCCCGGAGGGTAAGATAAGTGATGAATCATCCTATATGCGCCAGGTGTTTCCTTGGGGACAAGACCAATAGGTGACACAATTAAATTTGGCAAAGGACGTTCGGTAAACGGACCAGCAACCCTACCAGCTTCAACTTCTTTATTTTGGATTTTATCAAATCTGGATTTAACACAGTGGATCTTAAATTTTTTGAGTCTCGTGGTGCACGTGGACCTGTGTATTGTATTGGAAAACCATAAATGAAGCCGTTCAGGAGAAAATTGGCCCCACGTTGATCATAAGCTTGTAAGTATTTTTTAAAGCTGAAATTTTAACCGGTGAACTTGCTAATTTCATGATATCAACAGAACTATTTTGCGTAACTATTTTGAGCACTAATGTTTCCTTGGAACTCTGTATGACCCACGCCTAAAAAACTGTCTGCCACGAAAAGTACCTCTTTGTGCAGGCGCCTGCGTTTGCATGCCGGTGTAACGTTGTAAACTGACCCCCATAGAATAATGACCCCCGGTCAATATTCTATATAGAATAATGACCCCCGGTCATTATTTTATATAGAATAGTGACTCTCCGGTCATAATATTATATATAGAATAACGACCCATAACCCAAACCCTAACCAATCTAAGGTACACTTACATCATAATTATCCCCCACCGATAGGCATCGGAGGAGAATATAGTAATGGCATCCGTCCGTGCATGCGTCCGTGCAACATTTTTGTGACCGCAACTCCTCATTCATTTTTGGACGGAATTGATTCAAAATTTCAGGGATTAATACTACTGATGCTTAGTTGTGCAGGAATTTTGGATTTGCTCCACTTGTTCGGGAGTTATGGCCCTTTGTTACCTTTTTCTTTCATATATATAGATACAATACAGTGCAAATTTTTGTGACCGCAACTCCTCATTCATTATTCATTCATTATAAGAATGAATCGATTCAAACTTTCAGGGATTACTACTATTAATGTTTAGTTGTGAAGGAAGAAACAAATCTTGGATTTGTTCAAACCATTCTGGAGTTATGGCCTTTTTTTTCAAATGGCATCGGCGGGAGATATAGCTGCCATTCAACTGCAGTCCTTGTTTTTTTCTAAGAAGTGGTCCTGGCTTCTCTGGTTTCTTTAAAAACACATTACAACTTTATATATATAAATGGTGACGGGTGTCGTAACAGAAACTTAGTTAACCTTTGACTGTTATAAAGGGGAATAATAATTGCTCAATACGTGTTACTTAAAAGCTCTTGAAAAGTGACAAAAATCAACAAAACCTCCAGGGGAATGATTATATTTCAATATTATACTGAAATTTGAACAACATCTTATTGTCATTGGCGTCACAGGTCATAAAACGTAGAACTTTCCAACAACCGATTTGCATATTTTATGCCTTATATTGATATAATTGTTGACATTTTCTACTTAAAAACGCCTGAAAATAACAAAAATACCCAAAAGCCGAAGGATGTCTCTTCAACAATATATTGAAATTTGAATAATTTCTAACGACGAGGAACGTAATAGGTAATAAAACCGCTGAGCTACCTCATACACGTTTCGCCTATTTTTTGGAGGTATATATGAATGATATATAGGTGACATAATGAAGGTTAAGGGTATTTGACATCACCTTCACGGGTAGCATAAACCATTGTGCTTTTCCACGTATAAATTGCCTATTTACAATCTTGCACTCCAGAAAATGAACTATTTTACCGTCAACAGCATTTTTGCGTCATGAGCCCGCGAGCCCATGCTATTACCAAATAAATGCAACATGCAGGATGCAATAACAAAATGATGTTTCCTCTAAAATTTCGGACAAAATCACCATTATTATTAGTTCCAGAAGGCTTACACTACATTGTACAAAAAGGTAAATTAATAATTATTTACATGTATGCGTAACATAATTATACGTTATACCTTGCATATAATGCGATGCCACCAAGTTACGAGGCTATAAAAGGTACTAAATTAAAGGTACTGTTAAAGAATCTTGGAAAAATCTTGGAAAAATAAAACTTAAGTCTATTTAAATACTTTAAGCATAAAACTTTTATAGGTAACAAAAAGATTTAGATCTAAAACATGTTCTAAACAAAACGTCAGGCACCTTTTAAAGCAGGAGTTTCGTGATCTACGTTCTAAGTATGTTCTACAGTGTACCTTGAAAGTTGCAGGGGTTCCAAGTTGTAAAAGGATTCTTTTATGTATCCCCCTTCCATTAGGTCATCTGTTTCTATTGGCAAAGGTTTGATACGGCGAAAAATTATCCCTTTGGCGGCGCTTTAATAAGCAAGCGCGCTACCATTGCGCCACCGAGACTCACAAAAATGATAAGTATTTAAAAGAGGATGTGTAATTCGGCCTCAACCGGGATAGCTGGTTTTTGGGGCGGTGCGTAAGCTCCGCCTCCAATGGAATTAAGACGGGAAAATGAAAGCCCGTCACTTCTTAGTGCAAAACGGCAAAGCGCATCCACTTTCTACATCCTCTCATAAAGAAGAGCACCGAAAACAAAGCGGATGAATATGACCTATATTGCGGCTATTTTAGACTTGTCTGGTTCCCGTCGTACTATGTATTTTAGTACGACAGTGAAGGAGGGGCAGGTAAACCAGACTATTTTTACACTCTGACGTCATGAGGGAAAACCCCATTTGGTTTTAATCTGAATTGTCTAAAAATATATACAAGTCAGTGACTTGTAGCCTGGCGGACTACTTTTTTATTTTTTTTCTTAAAACGACGCCATCTTGTTCTTTCCAATAACTGCAAAAAAACATATCTACGCGATTATTATTATAAACTGGACTTTTATTAGGTTCGTGAGACCATGGTACAAATGTATAGTGTATGCATACCGTATTTGCAATTACTACATAAAAGTTTTTATAACGGAAACGCTTGAGGAAACGGAAAGTGACTCATGTTAGCATTTGTTCAGGATTTTAGCTTTCTGCAATTCAAATTAGGAAGATATTGCATCTGGAATGGAGTGTTATTGAATAAAGTCATCGAGGATACGGGTTGCCTATTTGTTCTGTCAAGCGGCGTAATGGCGTGTGTATAAGTCACGTCATTTGTTAGTCGAACTTATCCGACGTATACAGTTTGTTTTATATTGTGACGGTCAAACTGTAACGTCGGACCAAAATATGCCAAAAACCGAGTGGAAATTGAGTTTTATGAAGTTTGCATTTAACACCAAATTTTCACATTTTTCTGCACTCTACTTGTTATACATAATAAATACAGACGAATACCTGATAATCTTGCTTGTTTCTATAAGTAAATTGGTAAAAAATATGTTAGTTTCAAAACGAAACACGTTAGCTGAAATCCTATGTAAACAACTGCCCAACTGTGGTGAAATATGTACCGCGTCAAATCGCCCTACCGGTGAACCGGTCAATTTCGTCTCCCGTTTTGTTTTTTTTTTCGTAATGCACCTCTCACATGATTTTAATTTGTTGAACGTTAGTGAGTATTGTAAAATCATTTTTTCTCCATGTTTTTTTTTTTTGTCTGCTACAATGAAATTAATAGAAATCTTCTAAATTCACAAATGTATTATCGTTCCAAACAACAAAATGTAAAAGAAAAGTGCAAGGATCCATGCATTAAATTTGACATTATGTTTTGCTTTGTTTTGTTTTTCTTTAATAAATGTTTTATTTGCAGGGTTTATGACTGAATTTAACCACATACAAACGTATAATAAAAATAATTGATTTTTGAAACGAAAATAAAGTACGTTCGCGCAAAATGGTCTTACGCGAGATTGAAATTCGGTGAGCGCCAGGAAATTTCCATAACCGTAATACACCCGTGTTTTTTAAGTAAGTGGTATTTTTGTTGGCTTTATGACAAAATTCATTCGAAAATAACATGAATAATTGAAATACAAAAGAAAAATGAAATATATGCACACAAAACGTTTTTATAACACATTGAAAATCGGCGAGCCTAAGGGAAATATGAACTGAAATTACCTAAACTTCTCTTATATAAACAACTGTTTTAATTATTTTTTGGAAGATCCCTGTTCAATCAGAAAAAAAATAACTGAGAGAAGTTTATTAAAAGTTATTTCTGTATACGAGATTTACGGAAATGGTGTTCGCGACATAAGAGTAGATATCTCCAAGAAATAAATGTTTATTTCTGACCATCATCTTGACTAGCTCGGGTTTACTTTGAACGATTTTTTTAATACCCGTCACATGCTTTTTTAGTTAAATAATGTATTGATACCGGTTACAAGACCGATTCCAAATCGGCAAATTCTTTGGAAAGTTCGAAGCATAGATTTTTTTTATTTATTCTAAATAATTTTTTTTTACGTTTTGAATATTAGATAATTGTAATTAATCGTCTGTCACAATCAAATAGATTACCAATAATTGCAACAGGGGTGCAAATTGATATAGTAAGTCTTTTTAAGCTGAATTTGTTTGCAAATTAATTGACATCTCGTTTGCAATAAGTTTTACTTCAGTAAATGCCCTTAGATTCTTCGGACAACAAAATAATTATTTTTTAATTAATAATGAAAAAACGACTTCTAACAACGCATTGTTGGCGAAATATTGAATGTCGCAAGTTTTCTTTAAATATAGTCACTATGCCGATTTACAAGATACGCATATTACGCGAAATATATAATTTGTAAGTCATTATATTTATAAGAAATATAGCCACGTACAGTTATTTGATTTTGTTATCTGAAGAAAAAAAACTAAAATATGCATAAGTATTACTGTGCCCATGTACAACAGAAAGGAGCTCGTTTGTTAAGGTCCGTTAGTTAGTACATTAGTAACATGTGTCACCATCTTACATTATACAGTCAACAATATAAAATCAAGTTGATTAGAGACATACATTAATAACACTTTCAAGTTATCAAAGGAAATACGGTAGATCTAATGAAATTTCCCGCGCGCTTGCCGAATTTCAATCTCGTATAAAATATTTTTGCGCGAACGTTTTTTTTTTATATTCTTCTCGTAAGTAAATTATTTATGAAAGTATTTTATTGAATTCTCTCAAAAATTCAAAACTAACTTAGTCAAAAAATAAAGGTGTATTACGGTGAAACGTGTGATCCCTTCTCAAGTCTGAAACCATGTTACTTCTTCCCAGGACGACACGGCTGTAAGCTCCTCCGGTTTTGAGCGTTTCAATAAATACGCACATGTCGTCCCTACTTAACTGGTCTTAATATTTGCCTACGCAAAAAGTTTAGTAAAATATTTTACTGACAGTGACATGAAAACAATCACGGGATCTGAAAATTGTTTGAGAGGGCCGTTCTGGAAAAAATATGTACAGTAACTTTAAATACACACCGTGAGGTTTGCACACGTAGACAAAGTGACTTTTTATATTCTCTAGGCTGTTTTTATGTATATATATTTTTTCTGTATGTTGTTCATACGCTTTAAATAATAAACAACACAGTTTACGTCATATTTCGTGTTCATTTCTTTTAAATTCATAATGACGTAAAAAACGAGAATTCAGCGTACAGGTTTCCACAGATTCTCCAATACTTGAAATGTAAATGCTGTAAGGTGCGCGTTTTCTGATTGGCCGATAAGGATCAAAACAACGCATCATAAAATATCATGGTTGAAAAACAAGGTCAATATTGCGGGATAGCTGTGGATTTTTGGCCGGTATAAAGTAATGCTGTGTATTTCAAGAATATCATTGGTGCAGATCGCGAGAAAAAGGATCTTTCTTCGTGGACATGCTATATATTTCATAGTGTTCAACAATTTCCATTCATGTATTTGATAGTATTTGAGATGCGAGCAAATTTTGCTCGCAGCAGATCCCAGGTTTTTGACATACTTTGGCTTGTCGCGGTGGCTGCAGAAGTCAGAAATTAAAAAGCAGCCGCTCAGCGACAGTAAGCTTGTCTAGTCATTTGTTTGCTTGGTGAAGATGGGTAATCCGGTAAACATCTGAACTTCGGACAAAATTTTGCATGGCAGCAAATCAAAATTATTCAAGAATGTTAAGCAGAACAGAGAGGTCGGGCAAAAAGTTAGACAAGGTTAGCGTTTGTTTATCAGCTCATATTTTTAGTCCTATCAATAAGACCTGACATAACATATTTTAACATTTTGAGGTCTATCTGTTATGTCCGGTCTTATCGGATCGCCATTTATAACATGTAGCCAGAAGTGAACACACAGCTTTCTGCAATTCAAATTAGGAAGATATTGCATCTGGAATGGAGTGTTATTGAATAAAGTCATCGAGGATACGGGTTGCCTATTTGTTCTGTCAAGCGGCGTAATGGCGTGTGTATAAGTCACGTCATTTGTTTGCTTGGTGAAGATGGGTAATCCGGTAAACAACTGAACTTCGGACAAAATTTTGCATGGCAGCAAATCAAAATTATTCAAGAATGTTAAGCAGAACAGAGAGGTCGGGCAAAAAGTTAAACAAGGTTAGCGTTTGTTTATCAGCTCATATTTTTAGTCCTATCAATAAGACCTGACATAACATATTTTAACATTTTGAGGTCTATCTGTTATGTCCGGTCTTATCGGATCGCCATTTATAACATGTAGCCAGAAGTGAACACACATCATGTCGCCTTTATTCTTCAAATTACGAACAACATAACCCAGTCCGAAGTGAAAGAACACTACCAGGGTTCGAATTTAGCCTGATTTTCTACTTGCATTTTTTCGCAAGTGGTATTTTTTTAACTTGCTAAATGAAAAACAACTTGCATTTTCCGCGACATGTTACTTTATTAGAACATTAACACAAACATCCTAGTGACAAGTCCAGCCAATCGTATTTGCGCTATATAAATAGTAACTTATTAATAGATTACCAAAAAACCCACCGGATGCGGTAAACGTCATCAAAATTGGCGCAGGTACTTGTCAGCAGTTGAAAAGACATGCGCACGGGACATGTATCGAGTGTAAATGTCCTTTTACGACAAAAGATGAAAGAGTGCTCTGAAAGAAAGAACAGTGTAAGATCGAGACGACAGTTAGAAATGCACGTTATTCGGCCAAAAATTTTCACTCGCAAAAAAATGCTGGTGTCTGAAATCTCACCTTGCAGTTAGAAATTTGCACTCGCATTTCGCGAGTATGCGAGCTTAAATTCGAACCCTGACTACTTACACCGAAAATAATCCTTTTTTAAACTGCATATGTGAATAATTACAAAATAAAAGTTACTTTTCATGTTAAATATAGAGTTGTTTCTTTCAACTGTATGTATCGCTGTGTATCTGTGTTATGGTGTGCAACATTGCCGGTCTATTCCGAATGTTGTGTAAATACAATTTATTTTGAGAATCAATTTTAGACGAAATATTTTCGCTCTAAATCAGTTGGCAAATAGTTCACGTTGTTTTTCGTCTAAGTCGCATCTAAATATATTATTATTATAACCTGCTGCATATGCTTGAAAAATGGTGGAATGTGTATTGAAAACTCTACACAATTGGCATACATTGAATATAAGGCCAGAGTTCTTTGATTTTTCGTTACTCAGACCCGCCGACCCTATTTTCCGTCATTTTCGAAAAAAATAAAAATTGAAATTTCAAAAATTTCAAAATTATTTTCGGGCGACGATCGATGTTTTGCTGCATTCTGACGACAACGTCGATATTCGTCAGCGCATTATCCGTCAGTGTCATATAGGCGCAATTTCCGCTCAGATGGAAGCGTCTCCCGTACGTAAACAAAAACTTGAGTGAAATTTAAGATTGTCTTTGAACGATTTATGCGCGATGGAAAAGCGGAATATTTGGTTTGTGATCTAGTATATAGACAATAAAACAACGAAAAACAAGTTCTGTAAAGGTTACGGTTAGTAACGGTGTCTCAAAATGTTAGAAAAACATAGATTTACCCGACGTAAATAACGGCAACATAGTCATTGAATGTGAATTTGACATGCCTTTGGCAGTTATATATTACATGAGGATGAGGTATAGGAGCAACAAAGTGCTGCCAAACAAACGAGTCATCCGTTTAAGATTTTGTTTTTTTTTACCATGAGGGAAATGGGCCCAGGCCTGTGATTTGGAGAAAAACAGCTCGGCGTTTGGGCAAAGGGGAATAAAAAACCTGATGTAAAGTCAGTTTTTGGGGAAAACTGCATAATTTAAAAGATATTTTCTGAGGGAAGAACCCTATTATGAAGGGGATAAAACCCTGTGATATGCTTATGAAGACATATATATATTACTTTTAAGTTGCCTGATTGGAGGTATTTATCTATATATTCCATTGCATACAAATCCTTTTCAGGGACCTATCTAGCTACTTATGCTTTCAGTCATTTTCTGGCCATCGAATGTAAAATAAAGAGTGGCCCGACTTTGAATCACTTGCCCCTGACCACTGTGGGATCGAGCCCCACTCAGGTCATCATGTGAATTTTAAAGATATCCAGCTGGCTGACGGAAGGTAGGCCATTCTACCCAGATGCCAATTCTTGCCGGAGATGATGCCCAGAGGAGTACCTGGGGTCTTCCTGCACCATTTAAGTCTGGAAAATCACCATATGACCTATAAAATTGTGTCAGTGTGACTTATGACACAACAAATAAATATTAAAATGTATTATATAAAGATCTTGGTCAGAAAAGTGTATGAATTAAAAATAAAAGTATGCACATGCTAGAAATGAAACCAGCCGATCAGACCATTGAAAATTGCTATTCAATCATCAATTTAATACTCGCCGGAGATATTATGACCAAGGGCAAATAGTACCGATGCCCAAAGAGTGATTTTGTTAAAGTTTTTGAAATCATCAATTTTATGTTCAAGATAATAAAAAAGTTAAACACAGAATGGTAATTTTCTTTGTATTACATGCGTATTAAAGTAGTGTTAAAATCCTTTCAGGCAACACATTTGAAGTGATCACTTATCGTCTGTTGTTTTAGTAAATTTTACTGCCTTTTTATTTTTATTTTTTTCCCTCCTCCTGTCAACATTTTTCTGCCCAAAATCCGAGTAACAAAAAATAAAAAAACTCTGGCCTAAGGGTTTTTAAAGGTAAATTTAAACGATATATTACTAGAATATGATAAATAACGGTAGGCTAAACTGTTTAAATCTGCGTACATTGTATATTTTACGTTTGAGAAAATGCTACATTCTACATATTAGGGCCCTTTTAGACGTTACAATGCAGATTAAAAATGAAATATAAAATAATGAATGTTGAAGGTAAAATGAGCATGTACATTGGACTACTCTTATTTTATAATATTTTTGATTTATTTCAAAGGCTCTATTCAATAATTTAGCTGTTTGTGTATTCTAGTATTCTACTGTCAATTCTACTTTTAAATTTCTTGTACAGGCGCGCAGCTGCACATAATACTCGTAAAGAGGGGTAATGCAGTATAAATAGATAGATAGTGTTTGAAATTCACGGTAGTCTGACAGCCCGTGGCTACCAAATTTCAGCTCGGGCTACCGATTTGCCGCAGGTACAAGCCCGACCAGGCTACCGAATTTTCCTAATTTGTTTAAAAAATCATGCTAATTAAACGAGTACTGCATCCAGACTGAGAAACGCTTATGGAATTATTGTTGGTTTTGCACTCTCACGTGTTGACAATCAAACACAGTGTCAAAGACGTAACCGCAGCGCTAATTGGCTGAATACAATCACCTCTAGCGTATAACGGATAATTTGATTAGCTTTCATACTTCTCGCGAAAATCTCACAAATACCTGCAGTAGGCAGAGCTTAAATTATGCTATCAGCGTGTGTGTAAATGTATATTCAGCACTTGTTATTACATCTTGCAAATTGTCAACAGTCCGAGTTGCAGTAATTGGCGAGTGCGGATCCTAACAAATTGGGCGTAACAGTTTAGATTTTGTTTTGGCAAGGAGTGTCATGTCCGATGCTTTTGGACTCTGACGATGCTGATCTGGACTGGAGTATTTAGAGTTAAAATTTTTCAAAAACATGGCAGACATGTACTGTATGTCTTTTTTATTACTTCAAACATGCATAGAGATGTCTGTAAAACAAAATGTTATATGGTGCAAAAATTATGACATTTTAAGGTATTAAAGTTCGGGCTAGTGAAATTGGTGTCGGGCTTGGAAAATTTCCAATCTGGTAGCCCGAACAGGCTAGTGGATTCAAATCTGAATTTCGTACACTGTAACGGTTTGATGTATTAATTTTCAGATTTTTATGCAAGGTAGCAGGGGTGGCAAAATCTGATTTTGACTTGTTTGTCCTTTTTGTCAGTTGCTATTTTGTACTTGTCCGTATAGTAGTTACATGTATGTAGTAAATTCTAGTCAAATTAGACTCGTCCGTACAAGCTTTGGGACAACCTGGGCAATACGGACAATTGAATTTGCCACCCCTGGGTAGTCGAATGTATTTGATGATGATCATGAACGAGCATTAAATTACATCGTCAAAGGTAGTTGTTCTTTGAAAGTCAACAGGTGTATGGCTCCAGTCGCATTCGGTTTAATAATATTACAAAACGCACATTTTTACAAATTGGTATCCAATCAATTGGACCTCATTCTATTAGTGTACAATGAAAAACGATATTCTTGTCTCGTTATTCAAATATCTTTTGAACCTGAATAACCATTTTAAATGTCGTATGATTTAAATAGCGCTGTAGATGCCCTCAACTTTTAGGACACCATAAGTTATTTTACACTAACAACTTCTTTCCATAAACAGGGTTCGAATTTAAGCTCGCATACTCGCGAAATGCGAGTGCAAATTTCAAACTGCAAGGTGAGATTTCAGACAACAGCATTTTTTTGCGAGTGAAAATTTTTGGCCGAATAATGTGCATTTCTAACGGTCGTCTCGATCTTACACTGTTCTTTCTTTCGGAGCACTCTTTCATCTTTCGTCGTAAAAGGACATTTACACTCGATACATGTCCCGTGCGCATGTCTTTTCAACTGCTGACAAGTACCTGCGCCAATTTTGATGACGTTTACCGCATTCGGTGGGTTTTTTGGTAATCTATTAATAAGTTACTATTTATATAGCGCAAATACGATTGGCTGGACTTGTCACGTGGATGTTTGTGTTAATGTTCTAATAAAGTAACATGTCGCGGAAAATGCAAGTTGTTTTTCATTTAGCAAGTTAAAAAAATACCACTTGCGAAAAAATGCAAGTAGAAAATCAGGCTAAATTCGAACCCTGATAAATGGCATCTTTTCCCAATCTGAACAGTTATCACGCAGAAATTTTCACACTTTTGAGCAAGTCTCAATGAAACTTAGTCAGAATGTTACCCTTAATAAACTTTTGATGAGTTCTTGATTGGGTCATCTTAGCTCTAAAACTAGGTCACCAGGTCAAATCAAAGGGAAAGCTTGTAAACACTCTAGAGGTCAAATGTTTGGCCCAGTCTTAATGAAACTTGGTCAGAATGGAACCCTCAATAAAATCTTAGAAAAGTTTGACATTGGGTCATCTGGGGTCAAAATCTAGGTCACCAGTTCAAATGAAAGGAAAAGCTTGTTTACACTCCAGAGGTCACAATTTGGGCCCAATCTTAATGAAACTTGGCCAGTATGTTACCCTCAATAAAGTCTTTGACGAGTTTGATATCAGGTTATCTTGGGTCAAAACTAGGTCACCAGTTCAAATTAAAGGAAAAGCTTGTTAACACTGTAGAGGCCACATCTATGACTATATCTTCATGAAACTTGGTCAGAATGTTGATCTTAAAGATCGTAAGGTCCAATTTGTATCTAGGTCATCTAGAATAAAAAAACTAGATCACCAGGTCAAATCAAAGGAAAAGCTAATTTACACTAAAGAGGCCACATTTATGAAGATATCTTAATGAAACTTAGTCAGAATATTAATTTTGATATTCTTTATGTCAAGTGCAAATTTGGGTGAGGTGGGGTAAAAACTCGGTCACTAGGTCAAATCAAAGGAAAAGCTTATTGAGGCCACATTTATGACTGTATCTTCATGAAACTTGGTCGGAATGTTAATCTTGTTGATCTTTAGGTCAAGCTCGAACTTGGGTCATGTCGGGTCAGAAACTGGGTCACCGGGTCAAATCAGAGGAATAGCTAGTTTACAATTTAGAGACCACATTTATGACCATATCTTAAGGAAACTTGGTCAGAATGTTAATTTTGATAATCTTTAGGTCAGTAGCTCAGGGGAGCGATACATGGCCTTCATGGCCCTCTTGTTTATATTTTCTCTGACTCGCTTAATAAATTTAAATTTATATGACAGTAACCTATTATTCTCTATTTATTACATAAATGGCGTTGCAGGAGTGTAATACAGCCATTAAATAAAAACGATACTACACTGTTGTAATAAAGCTTTGACATTGACGTGATTTATACTATAGGCGACGTCGGTCAAATTGACTTGTTTATATAGCAGGAGAAAGTCGAATATTTGGTGTTTCGACAAGAAAGGCTAACATGTGATAAAAAGAATTCATCTTACATTTGTGACTATCCACGTTGAATTTATTAAACTCTTTGAATATAATTGATAAAATGTGGTGTTTCACATTTTATCATGCAATCTATCTTATATTTGGCATGAGTGTCATCGCCGGTCAGACGAAGTCTCTTGCGCAAACCACAGGTTCCTATCTCAATATTTGACTTTCATCTAAGAATGTTACAAAAACAGCTGAAATGCACCGCCCCATCAGTACTCTCAGTGCTTTGATTAAGATGCGTTGTTATGCTGCCGCAATTCGAAGAATAGAGTGAATTAAGCTTGCCAGTCTTCTTTGACGTCTGTCGACGTAATAATGGTCGAAAAGTAAAGATACCGTATTGCCCTGATATTTGGTATTCATATACAAGGACACCTCTCCTTCATTTTGTACGATTCAGATCTTTTATATTCCTTTTTTGTTTAGCAAAGGGCTGTTTCGTACAATTGATGAAAAATTGAAGTATCTGGAGTAAGAAGTGGCTTCTTTTTCGCTGGATAAATTTCAAAAACAATATTCGGATGCTCTTGACAAGGAAAACAGAATGATATAAGTCAGTGTTGTCAATGGGACATTTTATAAAATGTCACTATGATGGGCGTTAAATGTTCTAAAAAATGCGCAATTCTTTTGATCTTAGAATAGCACCATACGATCTTCGGTGGACGATTTAGTCGACGGAAAGCGATTCAATTTACTAACAACTTATGCAGTCTTTTTGCTATGAAAATTCCGAACTAATTTATGAAATAAAAAGGGGCTCTTTCCGTGAAATATTTCACAAGATGCGGTAGAAGCATATATTTGCATCGCGTGCATCACTGAAGTAACTAAACGTCATCTGACGTAACACAAGTTTCAACGTTACAAAATCTTAATGTAATTGCTGTTTGTGAAAAAAATCACGGTAAGACCCCTATTTTCTATTTTATAAATTCGTTCATATCCATACAGTTTAACGCCCTCTTTTAGATAGCCAGAATTGGCTAATTTTCAGGCGACGAGGATGCCTGGGTTTCAATCCGGTAACGCTGGGTTGCTTAACGGAACTCCCCCAGTTGAGTGGGAAACATGTGTTTCATAATTTCCAGCTTCCCCGCCCGGGAATCGAACCCGGGCCGCTGGATTAGGAGTCAACGGCATTAACCACTTACAACCAAATACTTAAGCAAAATCACTGTAAGTGACAAGTGGTTTGAATCATTTTCTGTAGGCCAAATCTCTCACCAAAGTTTATATGGTGAGGTTTTTGCTTTATTTCTAAAGGACGATCTCAATTGCTATCAAGAAAACATGGCCAGAATCATTTCAGGTGACTAATAAAAGATGATAATACACTGTTTGTAAACAAAACCAAATTATCCTCCAGCCTAAATATCGGTTCTCTCTATTTATATAGTAACCTTAAAACGACTTAGGTATATCTTCTATTATTGTAATACTTCTCTTTATATACAACAGTGATAATTCAAATAAAAACCCTTTTACATTTCATTTTTAGCTCATCTGATTTTTTGAAAAAGTAAAAAAAAGATGAGTTATTGTCATCACTTGATCGGCGTCGGCGTTGCCTGGTTCTGTCAAAGGTATTGCTTTGAAACTTGCAACACTTGTTCACCATCAATAGCTGACCCTGTACAGCAAGAAACGTAACTCCATCCTGCTTTTTACAAGAATTATGGCCCCTTCTTGACTTAGAAAATATCAGATGTTTTGGTTAAGTTTTATGTTTAGGTCAACTTTTCTTCTAAATTATGAAAGTTATTGCTTTGAAACTTGCAACACTTCTTTACCATCATAAGTTGACCCTGTACATTAAGAAACATAACTCCATCCTGCCTTTTCCAAGCATTATTGCCCCTTTTGGACTTAAAAATTTAGATGTCTTGGTTAAGGTTTATGTTTAGGTCAGCTTTTGTCATAAACTATCAAAGCTATTGCTTTAAAACTTGCAACACTTGTTCACCGTCATAAGCTGACCATGTACAGCAAGAAACATAACTCTGCCCTGCCTTTTGCAAGAATTATGGCCCCTTATGGACTTAGAAAATATCAGAAATATTGGTTAAGTTTCATGTTTAAGTAAACTTTCCTCCTAAACTATCAAAGCTATTGCTTTGAAACTTGCAACAGTTGTTCACCATCATATGATGACTCTGTACATCAAGAAACATAACTCCATCCTGCTTTTTACAAGAATTATGGCCCTTTTTGGACTTTGAAAATCATGGGTAGGACAATTCTTCTATTATACAAAAAAAAATCAGATGAGCGTCAGAACCCGCAAGGCGGTGCATTTGTTCAATAGATGTAAGTTTATTTCTTAGCGGGGCCTCTAAGATATACTGCTGTTATGTCAGCTGTAGAGCAGCAACAGCAGCAGAAACAACGACAACAACAGCAACAAATATAAGCAATAGAAATACGACAGTGGCTTGAATTGATAAAGAGTATGTTAGTACACTGTAATAGGTTAGGTGGGGGTCAATATTTTATAGATAAAATCGGGGGGTCATTTCTTTATAGGGGGCGTCAGTATTTTATAGAAAGGCGTCATTATTCTATATAAAATAATGACCAGGGGTCATTATTCTATGGGGGTCAGTTTACAACGTTAAGACCCTTTGCAAATTTGCTAAGAACAGAGAGAGATACAGGCCTGTCCGGCTAACTTAGCCTAGCTCTTTGCGAATAGACAGTCTGGTTTATTAACGTGCCCTATGTAGCACCGATACACGCAAAGCCGTCTTTCCTGGGAAGAACAAGCACATGCCTCTTAGTCAGGTGGTAGACACTAAAGCTTCTCAAACATGCCCAGTTCCTGGACCGGGATTCGAACCCCGGACCTCTGGCTTGGCAGTCAGGTGTGTTATCACTAGACCGACGGCCCACACACAGTAAGCATGTATCAGTACCAAGGCTTGGATTGCGGAAAGTAAGCATGTATCAGTATCTACGTTGGGATTGCAAGCAGTAAGCATGTATCAGTACCAAGGCTTGGTCAGAATGTACCAAGCAGTAAGCATGTATCAGAACGAAGGTTTGGAGTGCATATAGTAAGCATGTACCAGTAGTATTGGAGTGTATATAGTTAGTATGTATTAGTACCGATGCTTGGATTGCATACTGTAAGCAGGCTTTGATTGCATACAGTTAGTATGTATCAGTACCAAGGCTTGACATGCACACAGTAAGCATGTATCAATACCAAGAGTTGGATTGCATCTAGTGAGCATGTATCAGTACGAAGTCTTTGATTACATTCAGTGAGCATGTATCAATACCAAGAATTGGATTGCATGCATGCAGTAAAGATGCATAAGTTCCAAGACGTGCGTGTCAGGTTGTTTTGGTAGAATTGAATGTTCCTTTTCTGATAATGACAGATGTTTAGCAATCTTAACGTAGTAATAGTTTTAAGCCTGTTAAATAGTTTTTCATCCCTGCCTACAAGCAAATCACATGAACCACGTGACACGCTTGGTAAATCGCTTGGCATAATCTTAAGACATATTTAAATTTATATCAATGTTGAAAATATTCAATCTGTTTTCTTTTTGTTGCCTTTGAGAGTACTCGAAAAACTTTCAAATAATTTATTATTTATATTTTAGCCGGTGCGCGTCACAATGTAGAAAAAATCTAAACAGAAAACAAAACAAACAAAAGAAATAAATGAATAATATAGAAAATACAAAACAAAACCACAAAAAAGGCACACACACACACACACACACACACACACACACACACACCAACACCAAGAAAACCAAGTAAATTAAGCTTCTATTTATTTTTTACATACAATTAACACTGTGTTGGAGTTCGACTTTTGGGGTCACATATATCACTGTAGCACATATGTAATTTAACTTATACATATATATTAAAAGGGCACATAAGTAACTATTAAGAATATAGAACGACAGGACACAAATGTAGCAAATCGGACACAAAAGTAACTAAAACTGTATAATTTAATGTCATTGTAGTTGTCCTTCAATCTTGCCATACACAATAACGTACACTGCATTAAACAAAACTTGATGAATGACATCCTAGCAATAGGATCATTTGTCGAGAGGAAGGCATTTTATGTTTTTTCTTTAGTCTCAAATATTCGAATCAACTAATTCATAACCGTTTATATATTTCAAACCATTCGCATTTTGTATCAAGTTGGTCTAAGGGAAACAACTAAAACAATTCACATAGTAAAAGAAGGAGCATAATTGACTCCTCACTACGTTATGATGTGAAATCAATAGTATATGTTCATACCTCTTGTAAGTAACATAAATATTTCCCAATAATTGTGTTCATAGAGCTTTGGTTAAAGAGAGACAACTATTACAGTAACGCAACGGGTATTACAATGAAAACTATAAGATATAGATTAATGGCAAAATTTTCAACGTCGAAGCAAAGGAGTTTTATAATCCTATGTATAGTTTAACAGTGTCGGTAAAATATTCCGAAGAGAAAATATATACTGGTAAACTGTTGGACCTGTATGCCGACATTAAATGATTATTCTACCCAGTGTTGCGCCTTGGTTATTACATATATAACATTTTTGACATATAAAAAGTAACTGAGATAATTAGAAGTTATATTTCCGTTAATATTTATGTGTTTGAAAATCCTCCAAAAATTATGTATTTCCGTTGTAAAGTCTATTTATTGTTATAAATAAACAAATAGCATATGATAAAAGCTACACTCATAATCAGCTTTTTAAACTGTTTATGTTTGAGTGTTCCATCAATCACACTATTCACATTTATGATGAGTTTGGAGTCGAGTCACTTAGACAATGTAGATTATATCCAGCTTTTGATTGTGGAGGAATACCAAATGTGCTCGCCTGGGCATTGTTTCATGCACGGACAGGAACATGGGAAGAACCACTGACCTTCCATAAGCCAGCTGGATGGCTTCTTCATATCAAGAATTCTACATTCTAATCGAGTTTTCGAACACATAATGGCAAGGGGTAACTGATTGGAATGCAGTGACCTTAAGCATTTAGACAGGGAGTCTCAGTCTCGTCCTCACCACTATCAAAAAGCAACTGTAAAACCAAGCAATTTACGAGTTATAAAATAATACATTTTATCAAATTAAATCAAGACCTTTATATGGCTACACGCTTTATATATTCTTACTCATTAATAGGCATATGCCAAATTATAAGCTGCTGCCTTGGGTCTTTCATCCTAATGAAGAGTTTATCATTCGGAGAAAAATTGGAGTTTTTTATTCTCTGTTTCTATTGTTAAAACAAACAAAAATATAAAATACTATATATGCAACATCCATACTTTTTTCGGGTTTCATATTTTGATTTTAAGCAATAAAACACTTCTATTTTCAAAACCTGTATTGAGCGATTTTGAACATGTATTGTATATCATACAGGTAGACAATGATATCTGAGAAATATAAACACATTATTGCAATCGATATTGTATGTTAAACAAGCTTCCCTAATAATATTTCTTTCTTTCTGTAGCTTGTGTGGATATGGTGACACTATATACACTGGATTGATTTAGGAGCACAAAGCGCGGGGGGGGGGGGGGGGGGGGGGGGGGGGGGGGGGGGGAAGGGGAGTGGGGTCGCAGTTAGGTGTCTGCGCAAAATGTTTTTTGATTTTCTCTATATTTTATGACAATATACCTACATGTATTAAGTTTCATTCACAAGTGTTACTGTTATCAGTTTTGACTTACTTTTATAGAAATTCACATTTAAAGTGGGTGGGGTAATTTGACATGTAACCAGCCAGGAACTTAATCTCCGCCGCGTTTTTAAAAATGGTTCAAACTTTTTACCTGGAACTTTCGTGATAAAATAAGTATGCAATGGACATTTACGCAACATGTTGCGTTTTTAATTGTCTTGAATACTTTTTTCAACACAGAGCCACAAATTGGCCTAATCAAATTTACTGATTTTCAATGGACGAACTTCACCAAAAATCTAAAACATTTTTTTATTAGTTGAGATATTTAGGTGTTATTTTCAGCAGATATTGTAAGCTAAATAAACATTAAAATGACAATATATCAGTACACTCTGATTAATATTGGAAGAGTGGTACACTCTCAAACTAGGGAAAAGTGGGTGGGGTAAATAAACATGCGAAGCTAAACATTCGAAGGAACACAACTATAGGAATAACAATTTTGCAGTTCAAGAAATGGCCCCAGATTATCTACTTCTATCTTAATTAAGCCCGTATGAGTGGTGGGGGCATATAGATTTGGTCTTGTCCGTGCATCCGTGTGTCTGAGCGTCCGTCCGTCGTCGAAGTTCTTGACGCACCTAGCTCAAAAAGTATTTGATATAAATTGATGAAAAATTGCATGAGATTTTATCGTGATATGTACTTGCGTACCTTTTATTTTTTATCTGGCTCCGCCCCTTCTTTCCAGAATTATGGCCCCTGACATAGTCAAAAACACATATTTTCACCTTGTGACACGCCTAGCTCAGAAAGTATTTGATATAGAATGTGTCTGTAGGACACATTGTGTGCCCCCACTGGTACATTTGTCACAAATAAGGGGCAATAATTCAATGATTAATGTTTGCAGTTTTAAGGGGATATAGCCTCAACAAACATTTTATACAAAGGATTCATCATTCTAGGCCATATACCTCTTGAACTATGAGCATCACAAACAAAACATCCACTATTTTGGATATTTTAAGGGCAATAACTCTGTAATAAGCGCTAAGGTTCTCAAGAAGAATGCCAAGTGTGCAAGCTCACATCATAATCAAGAATCATGCAGTGCTTCATGAATTTACATCAAACTTTCTGAGCTAGGCACGTCATTAGGTAAAATGTGCATTTTGAACCATTTCAGAGGCCATAACTCTGGAAATAGGAGCCAGACGACAAATAGGAGGTTCACAAGTTCATATCATGATAAAGACTCATGCATGGTTTCATCAATTTATATGTAATACTTTCTGAGCTAGGCGCAAAACAAGGTGAAAATGTGCATTTTTGACTATTTCAGGGGCCATAACTCTAGAAATAGGGGGCGGAGTCAGGCGAAAAGTAGGAGATGCTCAAGTTCATATCACAATAATGATTCATGCAAGGTTTCATCAATCCATATGAAATACTTTTTGCGCTATCCACATCACAACGTGAAAATGTGCATTTTTGACTATTTCAGGGGCCAAAACTCTGGAAAAGGAATGTAGAGACCGTAGAAAAATAAAAGGTGCGCAAGTTCATATCATGGTTAACATTCATGCAAGGGGTCATCAATCTATATCAAATACTTTCTGAGCTAGGCGTGTCACAAGGTGAAAATATGTGTTTTTGCCTATGTCAGGGGCCATAATTCTGGAAAGAAGGGGCGGAGCCAGACAAAAAATAAAAGGTACGCAAGTACATATCACGAACAAAAACTCATGCAATTTTTCATCAATTTATATCAAATACTTCTTGAGCTAGGTGCGTCAAGAACTTCGGGCGACGGACGGACGCTCAGACACACGGATGCACGGACAAGACCAAATCTATATGCCCCCACCACTCATACGGGCATAATTAAGATAGAAGTAGATAATCTGAGGCCATTTCTTGAACTGCAAAATTATTATTCCTATAGTTGTGTTCCTTCGAATGTTTAGCTTCGCATGTTTATTTACCCCACCCACTTTTCCCTAGTTTGAGAGTGTACCACTCTTCCAATATTAATCAGAGTGTACTGATATATTGTCATTTTAATGTTTATTTAGCTTACAATATCTGCTGAAAATAACACCTAAATATCTCAACTAATAAAAAATGTTTTAGATTTTTGGTGAAGTTCGTCCATTGAAAATCAGTAAATTTGATTAGGCCAATTTGTGGCTCTGTGTTGAAAAAAGTATTCAAGACAATTTAAAACGCAACATGTTGTGTAAATGTCCATTGCATACTTATTTTATTACGAAAGTTCCAGGTAAAAAGTTTGAACCATTTTTAAAAACGCGGCGGAGATTAAGTTCCTGGCTGGTTACATGTCAAATTACCCCACCCACTTTAAATGTGAATTTCTATAAAAGTAAGTCAAAACTGATAACAGTAACACTTGTGAATGAAACTTAATACATGTAGGTATATTGTCATAAAATATAGAGAAAATCAAAAAACATTTTGCGCAGACACCTAACTGCGACCCCCCCCCCCCCCCCCCCCCCCCCTTTATATTTTAGCGGAATATTAAGAGTCTCTGCAATAAGCAAATATTTGTTATTTGTTTAGAATACAAATATTCATATATACATGTAGATGTTTGAAGTGTTTTGATTAGAAATCTGTATTTGGATATATTAACACTAAAAATTAAATGGATTATACTGAAAGAAATTACGGATTTAGAGTTATAGGTGAGAAATGAAATTAAAAATTTTCCCTAAAGGTTAGTTTTATTTTTCGAGGGTTTTGGTGTTTTTTGGGTTGGGCGTGTGGGGGTATTCGTATGCTGTTTTGAAATTTGTTTGCAAACCCTTAATAATTGCAGACTTTGATGATCAGGCTATTGTTGCACAACAAATTTTGATTATTTTCAAGTGGACTATTTTGCGAACTGGTTATTGAAAGCTGTACTTAGTCTGCGATGATTATACGAAAACAATATCGCGAGGTCTTGCGGCCAGCCGTCCAATAATTACTATGCACGGTATTTAAAATATGGTTGCTTTATTGGATTTTTCTTGTTTTTTTTTTTTTTTCAACAGACAAAAATATGAAATAATAATAGAATATAGGATTTTTTAGGTTGTTATTTTGATTTTAAGAACTAATTTTTGCTATAAAGTTACATTGAGCGATATTAGAAGTATTAAAAACGGGTAGACAAAGTATGGAGAAAAAAAATATTGCAACGATATTTTTAAATTTTAAACAATCTACCCCAAAAATCTTTTTTTGGTAATTAGGGGAAAAAATGAATATATAAATTTTCTGAATATTAAAATAATTCAATGGGAATTTATTTGCGGAATATTCGATTTGTGAAAAATAAAATTGTTTTATTTTTTTAAGAAAGGAAATTTATAACTACATTTGTTTTAAAGATTTTTTATTGAATTCTTTTTTGGATTATAAAAATGATAAAATATATTTGTTTAATGAAAGCGGAAATGCAGATAATGGTCTTTTGTAAACGGGTTTTTTGGGAAAAAAGAAACTCCGCAACTTTTTTTGAGCGAAATTACAGGTGGGGATGTTTATTTGGTTTGTCAAGAAATTACTTAAAAGTCTATTTTTTAAATTTCTTTATAGGTTTAAAGTGTTCTGGGTTATTTGGTATATATATTTGTTGGAAAATTTTTTGTGTTGTGTAAAAATTTGTGGAATTTTTAAACCCCATATTTCTGTAAATTTTAAAATGTGTTGGGAATTTATTTTTTATTTTTTTTTGTTTAGTTTTTAAAAATTGGATGGTTTTGTGAAACCCCCAAAATTTCCAGTAAATTTATTTTGGTTTTAATTAATATTATTAAAAAATTGGGTTTTTTAAAGTTTTCTAATTATTCTAAAATTTTTCTTTAAAATGTCTTTTGCTAAATTTAAAAAATTTTCGAAATCTGTGTTTGGATTTTTCAAATAATTATAAAATATATCATGCTGAAAGAAATGGGATTGTGATTTAAGGTGGTACTAAAATTAAAAAATTTTTTTGGTTTGGATGTTTTTCCCAGTTATTGCATTATTCCGGGAGAAACAAAAAAGAAAATGCTTGAGAAATTGAATTTTTTTTGCTTTATTGAAATTTAAATAAAAAGGTTTTTTATTGCGGGTGGGAGTCCCTTTAAGATCAAAACGAAACATTAAAACAATATTACTCCTGTCCCGAATGCATAAAGGTTTTGATTGGGTATATAAAAAATTGGTAAAAAGTGTAATTTTATATGGTCAATCATTTATCTGCTTTTTTTTAAGCTTACACAAATTTTTTAGCCCTCAGTTTGATTCCAATCTAAAGAATCTTTTAAAATTTTTTCATAATAAAGGAATCGAGTGATTGTTACTAGAATTTTGGGGGACCATTTTTTTAACTCTATTTTAATATTTCAAGAATTCGAAAATTTACCCGTTACAAAAAAAATCCCTGTTAGAAACGTTTTTTTTTAATTAAAATAAATGGTCTCGGTTTTAGAATAGGTTAATGTTCCGGTTGTAACTGTAAAAATTTAAAATTTTTCCCAAAACCCAGCGGACATATCAAGGGTAATTTTAAGTTTTTTAATGATAGAAGAATAAAAATATTTTTGAAGGTTCAAAAAATAGAATTCCCCCGTTTTTAAATTTGAATAATGTCTTTAAAATAACGGCATTGAGGTATGTTTTTAAAAAGGGTTTGTCGGAAGACAAGCAGATCGGAAAGCTCTATAAATAAAAAAAGATAATTTAAACATAAAACTCGAGTTAAATTTTTGAATAAAACTTTTTTATTATTAGCCCCAAGTTGTCCCCCGGTTTTAAAAAGGGGTTTTTATCTTTTATTAAGTAAACCGATTTTTTTTAAAATTTTAAGAAAAAGTTCAAATATGACTGTATAACAGAAATGGAAAATTGTAAAAAGTATGTAAATAAATGTATAAATTTTAATGTGCACTTAAGAAAATGATAAAGTCCTATTTTAATTTTCCAAAAAATTACAAAACCCCATATAAAGCTCGATTTATTGAAATTAGGTTTTGTACAAAAACATTTCTCTACTTTAGATTTTGTTTTACGCAATAAAGACTACGTACAGAAGTATGCCCCAAGGGTATATGAGAATGGTTTTAAATCTTTTTTGGGCCCTAAAGAATTGGAGATGTTATAAAAAAAATAATAAACAAAATTTAGTTTTTGGATGGGAAAGGCTTGTACGTAATAAGGCGCTTTAAAATTAAACAAACAAAAACTATGCAAAATTTAAGTCAAACTACGTTTACGATGAAAGAAATTTCCTCTTGGCCGAGCGGTAACGGTAATAAAGTCATCCTTTTGTGGGAATTCGTTTCCCCAGATCCGAAAAAAAATTTTTTTATTTTTTTTAATACGATTGAAGAAAAAAAAACCAGTTGTGAAATATAGTGAAATTTTGTTAACAACTTATATAGTACAGAAACACGTAATTTTTTTTAGATCGTTTTCATTTTTAAAAGATCTAATTTTTGAAGCTGTTTAGTGTTTATACTATTTACCACATATATTATTAAAAAATAAATGGTTTTTTTAAATTTGAGAAACATTTGCAAGAGAAAATGTTGATTAGTGGCATGTAATAAAATGGATTTTTTTCTAACAGTTTTTTTTAAGAGTAAAAAATGGAGTTGTGTCGGTTTGTGTGTTAAGGTTTTTTAGTAATATTTTAATCAAATTTGGGAATAAAACCAAGAAAGTTTTTTGGTATCCAGGGGGAACAACTGCCCCCATCATTGTGATTTTTTTATACAGTTATGAGAGTTTTCATTTTTTAGTTTATCCATGGAAAGAATAAAATTTCTGAAGTTTTAAATGGAGTAAGGTATCTTGATGTTTTTTAAAATAGGGAAAACTATTTTTTTCAGAAACGGTGAAACTTTAAATAAAAGGTTAATTAAAAAGGTAATTTAGTTTTAAAAGCGTCATTTTTGGTTTAAATTTAAAAATTTGTGAAAAAATAATTAGAATAAAAATATATGATAAAAGAGCGATTGTAATTTTGCTTGTATTTTCCCCCTTTTGTGGAGATCCCCTCGGAAATAAATTATTCGTTTTGCAGGAGCTTGCTCAAAAAGGGTTTTTTTTAATGATAGAAATTTCTATCCCCAGAAAGTTTTAAAAAGGGTAAGTTATTAACCAGGAAAAGCTTTCAAAAAATTTAAATACAATGCGGAAACTGTTGAAAACAATATATTTTTAAAAAAGTTTAAGAGGACGCGAAGCAAAGGGCGATCAAAAAGCAACCTTGCACTACGGGGACAGGTGAGCTAAAAAGACCCTTTAAAGACGTGCTCGAAAATTTGAATGCATACTATATTGAATTAATAAAAAGAGAAAAAATTTGAGTTAGTTTTAAAAAAGGTTTTAAAAAAAAAACAAGGATTGAAGGTATAAATATATTTTTTTTTAAAGCATAAAAAAAATTAAAAAAAGGTTTTTAAAAAAGAAGGGGTACAAATTTTTGGAGTAATCTTCAAAAACAAAAAAAATTGAAAAAAAAACTTATTCTTTTAAGATTTTGGTTGTTTGAATTTTCCCCCAAAATGTAATTTTAAGTTCAATGACGTGGTTGTATTGTTTATTTTCCCATGTAATAATGCAAAAGAAGTAAAAAAGATTTTTTAAAAAAAAATGGTTACTGAATGCCGTGGTGGAAAAAATTTTTTTAAATATGAGGAAAAACAGAAAAAATGTGTGGGCATTTATAAAAAGTTTTTAAAGCAGTCGCGATGTATGAGGTATTTTGTCGTTTTAAGCCCAAAGAACATAAGGGGAGGTTTTCAAATAATGGTCAGGTTAAGAGTTCTGGGTATTGGGGTGTTATAATTAAATGAAATTATGACAAAAAGATAAAAAAATAGGGGGTTTTCAAAAAGAATGGTAATTATCCCGGTTGGGTATTCATTTATATATTGATGAGATTAACAAAACAGGAATAATTATAGAAATTTAAAACAAAAATACTTTAATGCACGGCTATACTATTTTTGTGATAAAGGTAATAGAAAATTTAAAGACTTGTACATTAAAAAAGGGATAATGAACCTTTAAATTTAATTTTATATTTATTGAAATAACTTTTGTATTTTTTTCCAATAATGTAAACAATTAATGAAAAAAAAAAAAAAAAACCATTTCGAAAAATGTGTTGAAAAAAAGTTCGCAGCAGTATTCAGCAAATATAAAAGCCTAACCTATTTTGCAGGAAATTTACAATGTGGGAAAGGTTGAAAGTCTTTAATTCTAGAAAAAATTAAAATTGGCAAAGGTAATTTGAAATAGTTAATTTGTTGCCCGGGCGTTTGGGGTGGTATTGAAGGGGGTTAATGTCTTTGATGTTTTTAACCCCAGAATCGCATTTTATAAAATTGTTTTAGATAAGCCTAGAGGAAAAAATTTTTGAGAAAATTGTGTCTGTTGAAGAAAAAAATTAATATTATTACAAATTATTTGATCTCAACAGACTTTGTAAGTCTAGATATAAAAAGAAGATGAAAGGCAATTTAAAAGAATGGATTCTTTAAGGCACATGCTTGAGGTATCAAATTTAATCTATATATATAACTTAGAGAAACAGATCAAATAAAATAAGGTATATTTTGATGGTAACTAAATGCACGTGCTGAGGGTATTGATGTATACGATTATGTAATAAGGCAAAAAGTAAATAATGAGGAGAATTAAAGGAATGGTTTCCCTTTAAAGACGTTTCGATGTATTGATTTTATATTGTTTAAATACAAACAGATGAATATTGGAATATGTCTTTTAAAAAGGGTGGTATATTAAAGCTTTGTGAGGTATTTAAAATATAAGTAAAAAAGAAAACAAAAAATGACGCGATGTGTATTTTAAAAAAAATGTTACTTTTAAAGTGCATGATGAAAATGTAAATTTATAATGTGATTAAAAAAAGATAAAAAAAATTTGGATTTTAAATGACGGGCGTGTGGGCTTGAAAATAATTTTTTTTTTTTTGTATGTTATAAAAACAAACGGGAAAAAAATGGGTTATTTTTTGGAATTGAATTGAATGCACGTGTCGAGGTATTAAAAATCAAAAATGTATGATTACGACAAAAATTAAAAAAATGTATGTATTTAAAAATGAATTTTAAAGGAGTGATCGAGGGTTTTTACAGTTTATGTGTATTATTAAGGGCAAAGGTGGGTTTTTTAAAGCAGTCCTTAAGGATTGTAGCTATACCCTGTAAAAAAAAGAAACAGTAAGATAAAAAGGGTTAAAATTTGAAGAAAGGTTTTTTTGGAAGCTGAGGGTATTCTATTAAAAGTGTAAAAAATTAAACTGAAAAAAAAAAATGGAAAATTTATTTTTAATTTTGTCATTCAATGCAAAATGCAGTGGAAAATTTATTTTTACAATTACAAATAATGAAGGTTTAAAAACTGTAACTTTTAAAAATTTCGGGTCATACTATTTATATAATTAAGGATTTTAAAAGGAAAAAACGTCAAAAACGTATAGTGTTTGTTCATTATAATTATTAAATTCAATGTTTCGGCGTTTCGTTTTATAAAAAAAGAGAAACGATAAAATGAGAAGACTTTGAAAAAAATGGTTACAATTATGACGTGTTAGGGATTAAAAGAAATTTTACGGTATTAATTGAGGAAAAAATTAAATAAGTGAGGGGTTTTAAAAGTTTATTTTTTATGACGGGTCGAGACTTTGAAGTTTTTTATATGTAATAGAGGAAATAGATAAAAAAATAAAAGAGAAAAAAAGATAAAAAAATGAAGTTTTTTTTTCAAAAAAATTTTACTTAATGCAGGTTGTTTCCCTTAAGTTAAAAAATTTTGTGACAAAAGAAAAAAACATAAAAATACTGGGAGACATTTTAGAAGAATAGCTACATTAATGCACGTACGTGATGTATTAAATGTAGTAACATAAAATGTATATATTTAAGACAAATAGAAAATAATAAAGAGAGGGTTTGAAAAAGAAAAAAAAAGGGGAAACCCCTAAAAAAAATGGTTCAAAAGATGTCGAAGTATTGAAGGTATAAATATTATGTAAATTAGACAAAAAAAAAAAAGTTAACAGGGATATTTGTAATAATTTTTTTCTTTAATAATGCTTAGGCATTGAAAGTATTCTATAGATCTAATTTTATTAATCAGATAAAATAAAGAGAACGCTATATATGTGCGTAAGACAAACATATAAAATTATGAGTAGTATTTCAATACAATGGTAACTTTAATGCACGTGTTCGAGGTATTGAGATAATTCTGTATATTGCTACGTCAAAGGGTAACAATTTCTTTTTACAGTAAAGTAAAGTAATATAAAGACAAGCCACCAACTATTGACAATAACAAAATTTTATTCATGAAATTAAGTAACAAACAAATACCCTTTAAAAATGTCAAAGAACGTAAAAACCCCAAATTTTTTATGTAAAAATAAACAAAACCCTTTTTGGTCAAAATTTAAAAAAAAAATTTTAGAATAAATACACAAAGTTTCACACAGTTCAAATAATTTTGTATTTCCAAAAATTAAATTTTTTAAAAATAACTTTTTAAATCACAATTTTAGTAATCCCTTTAAAAATTCTTAAAATTAAATATCAAATGGTAAATTTTTTATTAAGAAAACAGGAAAGTTTTATTAAAATCTACTTCTAAGTTTTAGGTTTCTTCTTACCAAATTTTTTCTAAAAAAGTATCAGGGAAAGGGTTTCCCGAAAAATTATGGAAAAAAACAAGGACAATCTTTTTAAAAAAAATGTATAAAGTTTATCGTATTGTTACAGAACACAATGCTTTCGGGTTAAATAAACTGATGTTTAAATCGGCCAGTAAAACAAAAATTGCTAAAGGGAAAAATGACTTTAATGTCAAACACCCCCTAGAAAGGGTTTTAAAATTTTTTGATTTTAAAACATAATACAAAGGATATAAAGAATGGAAGAAAATATATAATTTTTACAATTTAACACATAAGAAAACAATATTTATAAAATATACAGCCTTTGGTAAATTGGTATGGCATTGTATAAGATGTCTTGCCCTTTATATGCTGAATATCAAATTTGCTCTTGGAGTAAAAGATCCCCTAAGCAATCTTGATTTTTTTTTTTTTCCTTTGTTTTTTAAAGTGAAAGGTTGTGGCACCAGACAAGAATAGGGTATGTGACTTTTTAAAAAAACCCCCAAAATAGAATAGCAAAAAAATGCAAGACCTCTTTTTTAATAGAAGGTAAATTTTTTGATGATTTAAACCCGAGTTGTTTTTGTAGCGATACCCTCCCGCACAAAAATCACTGGATTACCCTTTTAAATTAAAGGTTTTCTTAAAAATTTTGGGGCCCGAAAATTGGTTCCTCTTGAGTATGACTTCAAAAATTTTAAAAAATTTTTGAATTTTTTCATTAAGATAAAATTTTTTCTTTTTGGGGAAGTAAAAATTTGGTAAAAGGTTTAGCAAAAGAAAAAAAATAAAATGAAAATTTTCGAGTATCACGCCTTCGCGAAAAGAACATTTTTTTTGTTGGTTGGAATGGAAAATCAGAGAGGGGTTTAATTAGCTAAGGGTTTTTTGTCCTGTCCCGCAACAAACTTAAAGTAAAACAAACTTTACAAATTATTTTTGAAAATAAATGTTTTTTGCCCCACTGACCTTTTAGAAATCCCTTTATGGTCGTGGACTTTTTTAAGGTCTGGTGTTGTGACTCAAATTTCTCCATAATTTTAAATCCCGAATAATGGGAAATTTTCAAGTGTTGGAATGTTGGGCAGTTTCCTGTCTTATGGGATAATTTGTAATGAAAAAAATCCAAATGGGGTAACATGGCTGAATTGTTTAGTTTTTCTGTAAGGGAATGTGCCCAAAATCCTTTTAATAAAAAGCTTCTTGTATCGAAACAATATCTTTATCATTTTTTGACGTTTGAGTTAAACTTTTTTAAAAACCCTTTACTTTTGGGTGATGGTGAAAAATTTGTTTTGTTCAAAGGGCCCGAACTTGTAAAACTTATTGAAAAATGTTTTGACATAAATTAGAACCCTTTGGGAAAAAGTAATATTTTGGGGACCAACAAAAGGAAAAAAAATTTGGTTAAAGCCTTTAAAATGGATTTTTAAATTTTTGTTCCCTTTAAAAGGAAAAGTTAAATTTGGGGAAAAATAATAGTCAAAAGGGATTGTTCAATTTTGTTTTAGGCAAGGGAAAAAAAGTTTCGAAAACTACAAAAAATTGGGGCAATCAGATTTTAAATTAGGCAAAAAAAATGATTAAGATTTTTCGTTTTTGTTTTTTTTTTAACAAAGACCCGAAAAGGTGTTTCATGAGTAGGGAAAAAAAATTTTATGCGATAAAAAATTTTGGGACCCAATTGGTAATTAACTGTCCATTATCGCAGGGGCATTGGTGGTCCTTTTTTTAAAAATTTTTTTTTCCCTGTTTAAAAAAATAAAGAAAAATGTGAAGTTCTTCTTCATAACAGTTTTTTGAAAAAATAATGAAATTCCAGGTATTGTTTTTTCCCGAAAAGCTTGATTTGACAGGAGTTATGACTTGGTATTGAAAGGAGAATAATAGGCAGTTGTTGATTTGTTTTTTGAAAAAACTTTTAAAAAAAAGATTATCTGTCTCAAAATTAAAGTTTCATTGTATTTTATCAGATAAAACTATGTTGAACCCGTTCTTGTGGCTTTTTAGTGAATGGGTAATGAACAAGGCAAGAATTTCCCGTTTAAGGATAAATTTTGTCCCAAAAAGTGGTAAGTTACAAGGGATTTAACCCCAAACCTTTTTTAGCTGGATTTAACAGTAAATGTAATTTAAAGGTGTATCGGTCTAACAACCCCCGTCCGGGCAGTAACCAAAAAAAGAGGTTAAATAACTTTTGGAGGGGGGACAGAAACCCAAAAATAACCCCAAATTTTTAATAGAAATTTTTCTAGAAGAAATCTTTCAAAAAAGGCAGGACATCTGCACGAATAAAAGATTTAGAAGCCCAAATGTCCCGTAGGATTTAAAGGGTAGATGAGAAGAATACCATGGATATAGAGCTTCTAAGCATACGGAAAATTGGCATTCTGTCCTGAGATTAAGTCAGGTACCTGTACATCATCCTCAACAGTATCCGGACTTCTACTTAACAGTCGCACAGGAAAATTACGACTTGTTTCAGATCTTGGTCTTTCAATTTCTTTCTGAATGACCTTATCAGACCTTGGACTTTCCAATTCTGCCTGCAGAATAGCTGGATCATCAGGGAAGGACTGTGATTGTTTGGAGTCGGAACTTGGACTCTGAGCTTTGCTGGTACCACCAGGTTTTTCTTTTGTCAAGTTAACTAAATAATGTTCACTCAACTTCTGTTTATATTGTTCCCATCTCTGTGTTCCTTCAGCATCGTCAAACTGCTGATTAAACGCACTTTGTGCCTGAGACAGAAGTGCTGTTTTTGATGATGATGGAGTTTTTGCTTGCTCAGTGTGTGATTTCTGACTGCTTACTGATGAAGAAGCACTGGAGAGATTAGTTTCGGATGATTTTGTTGGTAACTGTGGAAAATGCAGATCCATTTCAATTTCGTCCACTGTGGAATTCCCACTGCCTTGAGCTCCAGACAAATAAAATGTTGGTGCCAAGCCCCTGGCAAGCAGCTGTTCGGAAGACCCAACAGGATGAAGCTTGGAAGTGTTTGTGCTGCTCTTGTCAGCACTTGCAGCTGGCTTTGATGGTCTCCTGATAACTTTCTCTGAAGGAGATAAGCTAGAGGCCGCTGTAATGATGGAATTGTGTCCATAATCCTCTGAGCGGAGAGACCCAAACACTCCTACAATGGATATCATAAAATGTTAAGTAACAGCAAAGATAATTTTAGTACTTTCTGCAAGATTAAGTCAACATTCTCTAACAGTCTGACATAATTATCATCGACTCAATTCTTTTTAAACAAATAATTCTATAGGGCCTAAATATCATACATTACAAAACAACTTCAAAACTGTTAACGTTATCTACTCTTATTCTAATTGTTTACCACACATCTTGTACACAACAAAAACACCAGTCCTACGGTAGACAATATTTATGATTATTACATATATACTTACTTTCACTTTCATTTTACCCTGCACTTACAAAAAGTCACAATTTATTTCTTTCATATGCTGTCAAGCAATGGAAATATATGTTCTCATATTCAGTTAAGTAAGAAAACAGCTTTTAACAATGTGGGAAAATGGCAATATTTATAGAATACAACATTTAAGATGGCCATAATTGTGACCTCTACCTACAGTACAAGAAACATAAATACAAACCCTCGGCAATTCTGTGAAGTTTGCTCTTGTATTTTCTCTGTTCCTCATAACTTTCAGCAATCATCAACAGTTTCTCAACTGCCTCCTCCTCTGTAAGTAACATGAGAATACTTATAAAACCTTCACTTAGTGTTCATTAATTAGGCTGTAAAAGGTTTCTCAAAAACTTATAAACAAATGGTAGATCATACTGACTTTTCCACTCTTTCTCGGAACTGTTAACAATGGAATGTTTTGGTCACATTATATTTCTATTTATAATTTCAAAATACTTAGCACAGAAGAATATTTACCAAGAAATTAAGAATATGGTGTATTGGACTGCTACAGTGTTTGAAAACAATGACATGTATCCTGGTATCCACAGTAACCTACAGGTATAATTGTAAAGCCTTTTCTTCAGCAACAGTAGTATCTGCCATTTACTAAGATATTTGGATTTATATACATCTATCAGAATTGAAATTCAATCTTGCAGCACTCTGAAAGCTGCCGATATATAGCAATTAACTGTAAAATGGGGTAGGGGCGGGCCATGATAAGAGCACCTCTTTGTGGTGTGGCCTGGATGTGACATAATGAATCTGAAATTTTTTAAGTTTGAATTTCAATTCTGATAGACATGTATATATCCAAATATAGACAATAATTAAATCTTATATATTCAACTTAAAATTCAAACTTAATATCTTTTTTTCAATGAAATTCATTCTATCATAACTAAACGATCTTCTTAACAAGAGCTGTCTGTAAGACAGCGTGCTCCCCTAAGGGGCGATTTGACAGTAAAATGAATTCATGTCTCAATAACAGACATCTTCTTTAAAAGGCAGATACACAAATATATAAAAAGACCCTACTACTCGGAGGTTTAAATGGGTATTCTTGCATAAAAACTACTTTTTTCACTGGATCCGCCCATGTATAAACGGGAGAAAAACAAGTGCAAACAAGGCAATTCACGTGCTGTTAATACATGATTTTTATTTTTGAAATGCTTTGCCAGGGATATATGTATGTATTTTTGCGCACACTGATATCTGGCATCTGCGTCTTGCTTCTTCCATAACAACCTCTTCTTGTAGCATTATAGATACAATGTAATCCATAGTATGTTTAGCTGTATCTGTTTCCAACCCCAAACGTACTGCCCCCATCAATGTATGCTCTAGCTTCTCTTAGAGTTCACTCCCTTTACAAAGCGTCTGTTCAGTTATTGTAAATAACTGTGAATAAATAAGTATCGCGTGTAACTTGTGCTATTGTTCCTTTTTAGGTATTATATTTATGATTTTGTTAAGTATCAGTCGGTATGTTTTTATCTAATTTCTCGAAGAATTTATATAAACAGCTTGGAAACTTGACACTACGTTCGTACTCATCCGTACTCCAACTGCGTGTCTGTACTCAATATAACTCGAATGTAAAGTTATTATTCTTGAAATTGTGGTCGAGTCTACCAAATTGTGAAATGATATGAACAATTTTTGGTAATTTTATGTTTGTAATAATGAGAGAAAAAAAAATCGCTTAAAAATCATCAGGATGTGCTTTTGATAGTGTTGTTTATTTCCGGGCTCTGGATACGGATATTTAAAACATGATTACCGTTTCCAAGAACAACAGGAATGGTAAATAAAAACTGTATCGGAATTGTCAAGTCATCACATATGAAAACAATACTTAAATCGTCGTGAAATATTTTTTTATGCAAGAATAGCGACAATACACGTTTGTTTTGTGTATTAACTCTGCAGAAGCCCTTGGGATATGTTTGTGACCTCGACAATCCCGCGGGCTTCTGCAGACGTTAATACACAAAAAAACATGTATTATCCCTACACTGACATTTTTTATTTTGATGGAATTAAATTATATCAGGAAAAAAACAGTCCAAGAAACTACATGCACATAACATATAAAGACTGCTAAACTCAAATTATATTTCTATTTTTTTTTTATTTATTATTATAGCAGATGATGATGATAAAGATATATTTTAAGTTTCAAGTCATTATTTTATATTGTACTGAAGTTATATCCAGAAAGCGAAGATTGCCAAAAATCTTTAAGTATGAAAGGGGCATAATTCTGTCAAAAATACAATTAGAGTTATGGGGATTGTAACCACACATGCAGATGATGATTATAAAGAAGTATTTTTTATTTCAAGTCATTATCTTTTAAAGTACCAAAGATATGTCTATAAACAAAGCTTTTGAAAAAATTTAACATGAAAATAATTCCAAGTATAACAACTTGGTGACCTTGACCTTGGTAAAAATGGCCCAGCCCCTGCACATAGTGACATTATTTGTTTCAAACAGTTTGTATGCTGGACAATGTCTATGTGAAGTTACAGTAAAATATAAGCAATACTCGCTGCAATAGTAACAATGACAGTCTTTGTCTGACTGGACAGAAAAACAAAGGTTGCAAAAAATTTTAACCTTGGAAATAACATAAGTGCAACACCTTGGTGACCTTGAACTTGGGTATAATGGGCCCAGCCCCTGCACATACTTTGTTTGTATGCTGGACAATGTTTAGGTGAAGTAACAGTAAGATATAAGCAATAGTAACAAAGATATGACAGAAAAAAAAGGTTGCTGAAAAACTTTAACCTTAAAAATAACCGAAGTATAACACCTTGGTGACCTTGACCTTGGTATAATGGGCCCAGCCCCTGCGCATACTTTATTTGCATGCCGAACAATGTTAATGTGAAGTTACAGTAAGATATAAGCAATAGTAACAAAGAAAAAAAACAAAGGTTGCCGTAAAACTTTAACCAAGAAAGCTCACGCCCCTGCCAGGGCAAGTAGAATAGCACCCCTATTCTCCCAATAGTGAAGCTATAAATTATTCTCAGTACATAATAGTAAAGGGCGGATACTACTGTTGCCAAAGAACAAAGATCAGCGCACTGAGGTAAGTTAACAGGTAAGTCAAGGTTTATCTTACTTTATTCTTTTAATAATGTTCATACATATTACTGTGACAATATCTTATAATTATACTTCACATAAAGACTGTATATATGAAAAAAATAAAGGTGCACTAGACCTCAGGTCTGCAGCACCAGTGACGGTTCACTAGCCACTGCCAAAAGCTTATATCTCAATATGTCCTAGGATTGCGTCAAATTTGGGTTATTAATAAAACTTGACCCGGTCCATTCCAAACAAGAGAAATAGCCGATTCTGATCGTATGGAAACCACCGGAAACTTACAATAGGCTAATATGTCTATAGCCAAAGTACCATGCATGGGCTAGGGAACCAGAATTTTATTTCTATGCATAAAGCTGCCGGGATTCACTTTGTTTCTTTTGGAAAGTATCTTGCTTATTATTATCATAATCAATTCTACCATGCCCTTGCATTTATCTGCATTTACTGTGTCTCCAATTTGTACTCGCCACATACCGTGTCCGCCATATTGGAATGATGTAAGCTAAAACGAATCATTGGAATGAATGCGTGAAAACTGCTTTGCCATTTTTATATGTTATTTCCTTTAAACATGTACTATGTTTACTTAACTGTAAAATTGTATTGTTTTGTATATATGTCATTAGATGTTTATGGATGTACAAAATAATTTAATCACCACTAAATCTTCCAGTGGATTCTATGATCACTTTAAATACTGGTTTGTAACACCTCTGCACTTAACATGCATCCTGCTTTTTTTATTGGATGAAACTTTGCATGTGATTAGCAAATTAACAACAGCTGTCACAGGAGACAGCGCGCTCGACTATTTCGATGCTGGATAGTGAAACTGGGCACATCTGAGGAAACTGGAGCTGTCACTGGAGTGTTTATTAACTCCAATATTGGATGAAGATATTGCACAATAGCCGAGTCTGTGTTAAAAATATCAAGTAATAAGAGAGGTAAATTTAAAGTGTATCAAAACACTATATAATATTATAAGTAGAGTCTAAGCAAAAAGGGGGCATACCGTAATTTATTAAATATTGGTGCAAGAGTTATGCACCTTGTATCATATGATGTGGGTGATGATGTGGAACAACTACTTCAAGTTTGAATCAAATGCATTTCATAATAACTGAGATATAGTGAAAATGCATCAAAATTAACCTTTAATTCTATGTAAAAGGGGGCATAATTCATGAAAAGTTGGTGCCAGACTTATGCTCCTTGCGTCATATGATGTGGGTGATAATGTTGAACAATTATTTTAAGTTTGAATCAGATCCATTCAGTAATAACAGAGATAGTCAAAGTGCATCATAACTTTAACATAAAATTCTAAGTAAAAAGGGGGAATAATTCATGAAAAATTGGTGCAAGAGTTATGCACCTTGTGTCATATGGTGTGAGTGATGATGTTGAACAACTATTTTAAGTATGAATCAAATCCATTCAGTAATAACAGAGATAAAGAGAAAGTGCATCAAAAGTTTAACCTGAAATTCTAAGTAAAAAGGGGGAATAATTCATGAAATATTTGTACCAGAGTTATGCATCTTGTGTCATATGATGTGGGTGATGATGGTGAATAACTGTTTTATGTCTGAATCAAATCCATTCAGTAATAACAGAGATAGAGTGAAAGTGCATCAAAACTTTAACCTTAAAATCTAAGTGAAAAAGGAGGATAAATCATGAAATATTGGTGCCAGAGTTATGGCCCTTATGTCAGATGATGTTGGTGATGATGAGGAATAACTATTTCAAGTTTGAATCAAATCCATCAAGTAATTACAGAGATAAGTTGAAACAAGAGGGCCAAGATGGCCCTAGGTCGCTCACCTAAGAAACACACCATAACAGTGTAAAACATGTTTGACCTAGTGATTTCATGGAAACAAATACTCTGACCAATTTTCATTAAGATTGGACCAAAAAATTGGTCTCTTGCGATAAAACAAGCATTTTCTTAGATATGACCTAGTTTTTGACCCTAGATGACCCATGTTCGAACTCGACCTAGATTTTATCAAGGCAATCATTCTGACCAAAATTCATGAAGATCAATTGAAAAATACAGCCTCTATCACATACACAAGTTTTTTCTTTGATTTGACCAAGTAACCTAGTTTTTGACCTCAGATGACCCATATTCAAATTCGACCTAGATTTCATCAAGGCAATCATCCTGACCAAATTTCATAAAAATCAATTGAAAAAAACAGTCTCTATCGCATACACAAGATTTTTCTTTAATTCGACCTAGTGACCTAGTTTTTGAACTCAGATAACCCATATTCAAACTCGACCTAGATTTCATCAAGGCAATCACTCTGACCAAATTTCATGAAGATCAATTGAAAAATACATCCTCTATTGCATACACAATGTTTTTCTTTGATTTGACCTAGTGACCTAGTTTTTGAGCCCAGATGACCCATTTTCGAACTCAGCCTAGATTTTATCAAGGTAATCATTCTGGCTAAATTTCATGAAGATCAGTTGAAAAATACAGCCTCTATTGCATACACAAGGTTTTTCTTTGATTTGACCTAGTGACCTAGTTTTTGACCCCAGATGACCCATTTTCGAACTTGGTCTAAATTTTATCAAGGTAATCATTCTGACCAAAATTCATGAAGATCAATTGAAAAATACAGCCTCTATCGCATACACAAGGTTTTTCCTTGATTTGACCTAGTGACCTAGTTTTTGACCCCAGATGACCCATTTTCGAATTCTGCCTAGATTTCATCAAGGTAATCATTCTGACCAAAATTCATGAAGATCAATTCAAAAATACCGCCTCTATCGCATACACAAGGTTTTTCTTTGATTTGGCCTAGTGACCTAGTTTTTGACCCGAGATGACCCATTTTCAAACTCGGCCTAGATTTTATTAAGGTAATCATTCTGACCAAAATTCATGAAGATTAATTGAAAAATACAGCCTCTATCGCATACACAATGTTTTTCTTTGATTTGACCTAGTGACCTAGTTTTTGACCCCAGATGACCCATTTTCAAACTCAGCCTAGATTTCATCAAGTTAATCATTCTGACCAAATTTCATGAAGATCAGTTGAAAAATACAGCCTCTATCGCATACACAAGCTAAATGTTGACGGACAGACGACAGACAGACGACGGACCTAGTTTTTGACCCCAGATGACCCATTTTCGAACTCGGCCTAGATTTCATCAAGGCAATCATTCTGACCAATATTCATGAAGATCAATTGAAAAATACAGCCTCTAGAGCATACACAAGGTTTTTCTTTGATTTGACCTAGTGACCTAGTTTTTGACCAGAGATGACCCATTTTCGAACTCGGCCTAGATTTCATCAAGGCAATCATTCTGACCAATATTCATGAAGATCAATTGAAAAATATAGCCTCTATCGCATACACAAGGTTTTTCTTTGATTTGACCTAGTGACCTAGTTTTTGACCCGAGATGACCCATTTTCGAACTCGGCCTAGATTTCATCAAGGTTATCATTCTGACCAATATTCATGAAGATTAATTGAAAAATACAGCCTCTATCGCATACACAAGCTAAATGTTGACAGACGACGGACGACGGACGACAGACGCCGGACATCGAGCGATCAGAAAAACTCACCTGAGCATTGCTCAGGTGAGCTAAAAAGAGGAAGTGTAAAAAAAACTTTAATGAAGGTGGGGACGCGAAAAGACGCCGACGCCGGGTCGAGTAAGATAGCTCTCCTTATACTACGTATAGTCAAACTAAAAAAAAACAGTGTCATCAAAATCACTTAATTTGTTTAAATTGTTTCTTTTATTGTATTGTATTTGAAGTTTAAATTTCAAATTTATTTCGGCTTTCTCCTGTGCCGAAAATTGATTTCCTAGTTTATATCATTCCAATATGGCGGACAGTATGTGGAGAGTACAATTTTAGGAGAAACAGTAAAACGAAGATAAATGCAAGCGAATGGCTTGCTGATATGGTAAAATAAATTAATACCTTGATCTTTGGACCTTAATATTAGCTGTGCTAAGATAATAACATGCATGATACTTACCAAAAGAAACAAAGTGAATTTCGGCAGCTTTATGCATAATAAAATTCTAGTTCCCTTGCCTATGCACAGTATTTTGGCTGGAGAACTGGTTCTGGACAGACAAATAAGTGCGCTGTCTAGGGAACCAATTTCCAGTTCTCTAGCCACTGCCATTATTAAGAATTAACCTCGAATTTGTTGGACTAGTTTCCAGATAGATAAGCGGCAACTGATTTTATACGGGATGAAAATCCCCGAGACGGTAACATCCATATATAGTTATTCGTCTTTGTTGTTTGCATATACTGAGGCAATTTTTTCGATGTTTTCCGGTTCCGGTTTATGTACACGTCGCGGACTGGTTGTCTGCATGAACATCCGAGCACCCCCAATCAGTCACAGAAATTTGTAAACCGCGCCAACATGATTCTTTTACTTCTTTTTCGTATGAAAACTGTACATGCAACTGAAAAACACTTTTAAAACAGTTAGGAAGTGTAAAGGCCGTCTTGTTTCTGCGTGCAAACAAACAAACAAAAATCCTAAAGCCAGTGCGAGATTGCGGCGAATGACACCATCACAGCATGCCCACTCATTTTTAAAGTTGAGGGTACATGTAGCCCCTGCTTTTGCAAAATAGGGGTACACTTCAAAATTTGGGGGTACACTACATGGCAGATCTGAAAATTTTCTATTTAACTACTGAAATTTGTATATTACATGTTTTTTTTTTGTTTGTTTTTTGTTGTTGTTTTCTTCATACAGAACTCTCGTGGGTGGGGTATAACAGACGAGATAATTTTAGAAAATGTAAAATGTTTTTCCAAAGTTAAGATAGGAAATTCTGAATCAAAACACCCCTCCCTATATTATACTAAATATAAATAATTTTTCAGCAAGGTTCATGTATTCCCCAATTTCGTGAACGGAACACGATTCGTCCGAAATAACATACAGTCAACTGAAGACTGGTAAAATTCGTCCATCAATAATAAATGGCCGAACTATTACAGATATGCAATGTGTATCAAAATTGCAGTTAAATATCGAAAAATAAAATACTGTTAACCTTTTGCTGAGTTTATTAAAGCTAAAATGCCTTTTTGCGTTTCGTATCCATTCTTTTTTTTGCACACGACCCGAAATGACGTCCGACTAAAACATTTACCAAACCCCTCTATACAGCTGGACAATTACGCCGAGAATTCGGTGATGGAAACGAAATTATAACGTCGGGACCGGATCTGCTTTTTAAAGACAACCAAACAATTGGCAAGTAAACAGCGATATTGCAGCTGAACTAGAGTTCCGAATCTCTGCGTGCATGTACCCCCAACAAGTGATTTTTATGCGTGCATTTGATATTTTGTACGTGATTCACGTACTGCAGTGCGTGAATGGGCATGCTGCATCATCACTGCTTCCTGTAAGTTTTGCAAAGTATGATATTCGCTGTAAGAGGTGTGTTGACACTAAATGTAAACCACTGTTTATAAAAGATAAACCCCCATGCTATCTATCTTCCATAACCGTCCAACCCCTTGCTAGGCGGTGCCTTAATTCATATTATTCTACATGCCAAACAGAGTAATAATTTACCTCTCCAACTACACTCCTGCAAAACCAATCGAATGACATCAGCATCGATTGCCTCGCAAAAAATATCATGGACATTTTGCAAAGTTTTTCTGTGTTCAAATTCCACAATACTTTCCGCTGACACGGATTTCTGGGGGCTAGCACTTCTGCTATTTCGGGATCTTGGCATAGTCAAAACTTATTTCTATGGTACGGCATAACATGGTATCATAAAACTCAATAAAACCAAAAATAATTGTCATTTTCTGGATTTATTTACTTCGGATACGTGAAACTGTGCGACTGCGCATGTTTTCGCGCATTTTTTAACTTCCTTGATAAGCAAAATTACAAGGATTGTCATTGGCTGAAAATGTGGTGAAGAATTCGTCAGCGACGTGCACTACCAATATGCGTTCCTATAGATCCATTTCAGAAGAAAAATTATAGACCTGTTAGCATACTACCAACTCTATCTAAAATTTTTGAACAGTCAATAAGTGTACAACTAAATACCCACTTTGAAAATGTATTTCATAAATTTCTATCAGCCTTTATGTCAAACAACCCTTTTACGTCTGATTGAGGACTGGAAGAGTGCCCTGGACAGGCATGAGTATGTAGCTACTTTACTCATGCACCTGTCCAAGGCATTCGACTGCCTCCCTCATGATTTAATCGTTTTAAAACTTAAAGCTTATGGTTTAACTGAACAGTCAGCAAATCTTATGCTGGATTACCTCTCCAACCGAAAACAACAAGTTAGACTGGGTGATTTCTATAGTGACTGGCAAGCTATAAATAAAGGTGTTCCTCAAGGGTCAATCCTAGGTCCCCTGATCTTCAATATTTTTATCAATGATATCTTTTATTTTATCAAAAAGTCTTTTATTTACAATTATGCAGATGACAATACGCTTTCTTTTAATAACGATATTAAGGTACTTAAAACCACTCTTCAAGAAGACAGCATTAAGATGATAAACTGCTTTGAAAACAATCTTATGCAGGCCAACCCGGACAAGTTCCAGGCAATATGCATTGGAAGAAATACATCTGACAATATTAGAAGTTTTCAAGTATCAGACGTAAATATACCCTGTGAATCCCATGTAAAACTTCTAGGAGTTGAAATTGACTCGCTGTTAAATTTTAAAGTTCATCTTTCAAATGTCTGCAATAAGGCAGCAAGACAAATAAATGTTTTAACAAGGTTAAGCCGTTTCTTAAAAAAAGATACTAAAATTTTAATTTATAAATGTTTCATCAGATAAAATTTTAATTAATTGAATTTACAAGGTCTTGAAATTGATGCCATTAACGAGCAGCAGAATATTGCACAAGATGTCATTCAGCATAATTCAGAGATACATCATTTCGATGCGTAGCCACGTTGTCGGGGAGTTATAAATGCGAACGGCGGACATACGAAATATTAATTTGACAAAGAGAAAGTGTGACTTTCAAAAGTGTGGGTGTTGTTATTCAAACTGTTGTTGTAACCAAATCTCAAATGAACTAATGAAATGAAACTGGCCATATTGTTATTAAGATATTAAATAAATTGGTGGTATACTTTATTGTTTTATTTTCAGGGTATTCTTAAAGAAATATATGAAAATCATAGGATCCGTCACGTGCTATGATAGAGGGGAAAAAATTATGATAGAGGGGATTGTTTTTGTTTTAAATGTTTTTTAGATGAAATTCAAGAACTTATATGTAAAAAAAATCACCCATAAAAACATAAGTATAGACAAGGGGAGTAATGTGGTATTATCATTCTTAAGAACCATAACTTGTTTCACCACGTTCTACCGCTATTTATTGCATTTTACGCCTGGACTTGACCGTGTAAATATTTTACGCGACTGTATACCTGATGTAAACACGGCTGTGTCGGCATATAGAAAATTATAAATTATGACTTTGTGAAACATTTTAAGCTGGGAAAAGTTTACATTTTCAGTTAGAGTGATCAAGCCCTTTTGCAGTGCCTCCCAGATGGCGCCACACGGTAACTGAGCAGCTTGCGGCCTCAGACAGAACTGCAGGGGACTCGAAGGAGGTCTGCCCCCAGACATGTGGCATGTCAGGCCCACCGGTGTGTGGACACGCCTTGATGCCTATGGACAGGCCCCCAGCTAGGGGACAAATAGCTCCTGTGTTCCCAGGATAGGGTTTAACTCGGAACTAAGGGGGAGATAACCCCCCAAAAAGAAAATAGATAGTTGAAACAGAGGTGCTGGGCCTTTGGGCACCTCTTAACGAACCACAGCACCATGCAATATCGCTATGACTACACAGCCATCCGGTATTCAACAATGTGGTGCTGAATTTCTGAGGTCCCTCCAGGGGGATTCAGTGCCGGGCTCTGAGTCTCGACAGAGTCCACCCGCACTACTGGAAGTCCCCCTTCAATCCACAACATGCAAAGAGAAGAAGGAGGAACATACCCAAAGGAGAAGAACCAATCCGCATCAACCTTTCAGGGGTGATACATTGGAATGCGGAGGATGTCTTCAACAAGAAAGCTGAACTTGAGCATATCCTCCATGAGAAAGACATCAAAGTCCCGTTTGCATTCAGGAAACTCACCTACACCAGAGAAATCCTTCAAAGTCAGAGGATACCAGTGTTTTTCGCTGTGACAGAAAATTTGGGAGACGAAAAGGAGGCATCAAAGACATTGGTCAGGAACAACATCAGCGCTGTCTAGATCAACACGCATATGAATGACTCCGAGTTCCAAGTTCTGAGCCTCCAGAAAAAACGAGTTCAATTTGAAAACTTGTGCACATATACTCTCCAAGTGACAAAAACTCTGTCCCTTGACAAAGTTACAACTGATGAAACCAGGTTCATCATTGTAGGAGACTTTAACAGTCACTCACAAAGCTGGGGATATGACCAACTGGATAAACTGGAGAGGAAGTGGAGACCTGGCAAATGATAACAAGCTAAACCTCATCCAAAAGTCAAATGATCCCCAACCTTTTACTCCAGAAGTTGGCGAACAACACAACCCCGATCTTGCTTTATGTACTGATGAAAATACATGGACATGTCAAGCGGGAAGTCAAATGAAAAAACTTTGGAGGTAGCGACCATCGCCCAGTCCAACTTACTATGGACCTATAAACCTCTACTTCACATAACATCCCCAGATGGAACTACAAGAAGGCCAGGTGGACCTTTTACACAAAGTCCGAGTGATGACTCTGTAAAGACATTTAAAGTGGAAGGTAGAGACATCAACCGGGTGTCAAAGACTTCAACAGCCAGATACTTAAGGCTGCTTACAGCGCCATTCCAAAGGGAGCAAGAAGGGACTATAAGCCCTACTGGAGTGATGAGTTGGGGGAATCTACAGGGAAAGTAATCAGAACCGGGAGGAAGCAGAAAACAATCCCTCACAAGAAAGTAACCTTTCTCTACAGCAAAGCCGAGGCCAAATCTTCAGGCACAAACGTGAAGCACAGAGGAAGAGCTGGAGAAACAAAACAGCCTCGCTCAAACCCAGAGCGAGATGGCCAAAAGCTGTGGAGATTGACGAGACAGCTGAAACGATGAAGAAACAGGAAGAGGCTCAGTAACTTGGAAAGAATGGTGAACTGCTGACGGGTAAACAAGTGACAAACACGTTTTTCCTCTAACCCAACAAAGATGTTTCCAACATCCCCATCAACAGGGAACGGCAAAAGGGAAAATCCGAAGAAAAAAAAGTGAAAGGCAGACAAGCCAAGTGACACCAGTATGCATGAAGCAGAGTCTTAAACTGCATGAGCTACAGACAGCACTTAGGGAGTTGAAACAAAGATAAACTCCTGGGCCAGTGGAGTCACAAATGAAATGCTGACCCATCTAGGCACTGCCCGCAATTTGAAAACTCCTTGAAATTTACAACTACAGCTGGACACAAGGGCTGCTTCCAAAAAGATTTTGGAAAGAGGCAGTCATGATCCCCATCCACAGGAAAGGGAAGGATCCAAAGAAGGCTACAATCAGCCTAACCAGCTGTGTCGGAAAAACCATGGAGAGGACTGTGAATGCACGCCTGAAGTGGTACATGGAGACTAACAACCTATTCGCAACGCAACAAGCTGGCTTCAGACAAATCCGCTCCACTAAGGACCAGACCACGTATTTATCGCAAGAGATAGTGGACGCCTTCCAAGAGCAGAAAGTTATGCTACAGCATGGGTCGATCTGCAGAGGCGTTTGACAAAGTCTGGGTTGATGGACTCCCGTCAAGCTGATGAGGACTGGAGTAGGAGGTCACATGCGAGGTGGATTAAGTCATAGCTCCACAACAAGATCAAGAGTCATTTAGAACATGCAACAGTAGGAAGTTCCTGTTGCGTCATGGGTGTCCCACAAGGCGGAGTCTTATCCCCACACCTTTTGCTTTTCACAATGATCTGGTGTCTGAACTACCGAAATGAGTTAAGGCTGCTCTCAAAGCTGACGATCTGGTGTTATGGTGTAAGGAAGAACAAAGCCACTACAGCCACATACAGGATGCAAGAAGCCATCAACAAACTTTTAGCTTGGGCTGAAGATTGGTGTGTACCGATCAATACAGAGAAATCGTCCACGACACTATTCTCCCTGTCGCCAATGCAGAGGGTGGGTAAAATCAAGATGGGAAATACTTCGCTGATTGAAGCGACGAGGCAAATACCTCTGAGTGACCCTTTTACAAACGCAACCTGAACCCCATATTAGTCAAGCAGAAGGGAAGGCCCGTAGGAAGCTTGACCCGATGCCAAACTTGCTGGAACAACGGGGCAGCAAATGGCAAATAGTGAAGACAGTATATCAGGGAACAGTGAGACCCCATTTAGAGTATAGCTCAACTGCCTGGTCCACTACTGCCAAAACTAACCAACAGGCTTAGGGACAAGGTTTTAGAACCAAGCACTGCGGATCATGACAGGTGCTACAAAAAACTACACCAATCTCCTTCATGGAGAAACTAACAGGCACACAACCATTACAAGACAGAAGACATGTAAAGGTTCTGCTTTTAAGCAGAGAAGTTCAGGTCTTTTCAAGACCATCCCATAAAAGCCAAGTAGAGGGTACACAAAGAATCGGCCAAACGTAGCAGCTTCGTACCTGAGGCAAAGAAACTCAACCAGAGCTCAAAACTGAGCTGAGCATACCAACGACTCCCCTAGGTCGTGAAGACATTATAAACCCACTAGCGAATGGGTCTGTCCTCAGTGACTGCGAGACTTTCTGTTCCTCGTCTTGACCGCGGGGAAACAAGAGGATGAAGGCATTCGGAAGAGCCTCACACTTGCCCATGATCAATGAAGACTATCCTCCGGAATCATGGGCTCATATCTAATACAGACGGATCAGCCACATGCGCCGTCAAAGATGGAGGAGCAGGAGTTTTCATTCAATACCCATCTGGCAAGAGAAAACACTACATGCAGCCACAGGAAAAACACCCGCAGCAATTACAAGGCAGAGACTGAAGCACACATGAAGGCCGTATCAATGGTTGAAGACTCGACAGAAGAAACTCCTCAGTCGTCTTTCTCACAGATGCACTGTCTGACAAAAGAAGGCTCTGATCAACAATAAAGCTCCGCAGCTAGCCAGGGGAATGCAGAGCCTGAGTAAACCTGCAAAGTAGCACTCAGATGGATTCCATCCCATTGTGAACTTGCAGGCAATTAAGAGGCAAACAAACTGGCTAAGCTAGGAGCTCAGTCAAACAAGCAACAGAACTGTGAGTCACAAGGAGAAAGTCACCGTCATCAAGCACTAAAAGAGACCAAGAATGGTGGAAGATGCTTTTCATCTCCTTGATCGGTCTGAACAAGTGATGATGGTCAGGTTCCGCTCAGGGCACAACAAGCTCAATGCTCACATGTACAAGAAATACAGACTGGCATCATCGCAAACTTGTCCATGTGGTGAAGAAGATCAGACTGCGGAGCATATACTTCAGAGATGTAAAAGGCATGACCAAGAGCGAGCTGCGACTTGGCCGATAGATACCTCAGTCCGCCAGAAACTGTATTGAGGCATTGAGGATCTGCGGCAAACCACAAGTTTATATTCAGGCTACTGGTCTGACAGTGTAGTCGCGAACGACAAGAAGAAGAAGAAGAAGTTAGAGTGATCCTTTGCAGGCCCGTAGCCAGAGGTAAAAAAATAGGGAAGCACTTTCTAGGAGGGTACAGAGGCATGCTCCCCCGGAATTGTTTTTTCGAGGGTGCCATGTCGTGCGTTTTCCTGCATTTCAGACATGTTTTTGTTGCCAACGTATTTGCGATTTTTGGCACCTTAAAAAACTAACCTAAAAGGGTTTTGGTCAGCTTTTCTGTTTCAGGGAAATGTTTTTTATGTTTTTTTTTTAGCATGGCCCGACGTGAAACGAAAATTTGAAAGAAGCAACATAGTTTATGCGTATACAAATACAATACAGATATGTAATACAAATGTTCTTAGTACATAATATATTTTTTCCCATTTTCTTAATTACATTTTTGAAATTCGGCAAAAGAGAGAGTTTATACTTGGATAAAAAGTGGGTATGACATGTCAGATCTAAAAGATCAAATGTTGTCGTAAAGTTATACTTCTAAGTTAATCAAAATCTAAAAGTCACAAATTTATATAAAAAGTATAAACGGGAAGATTCTATGCATACGAAAATTTAATAAGCATGATCTTCTTAACTATTAAGTGATCATATATTTTTGAGAGAAACCTTGTAACGAAGTTTTGAAATGCCGTACGCAGGGTGCATGTACCACGTGACTTTTTCGCTAATCTGGGGTGCCAAAAACATGGCGGATACCTCGGTAAATGTGACATTTTCTTAAATATCTGTTCGACAGCCTGTTCAAATAAAAGGAAACATAGATGAGTGCCGTCTCATATGAAAATCCGACACTCGGCTACAAGTTTTTTGTTTCTAAGTCCGTTCGTTTTCTCTAAAAGTGCAACCGCGCAACTGAAGTGAACAAATTTGATGATGTTAAGACGGGGGACATTTTCGAAAATTCAGTCGATGAATCCTTTATAAGGCCGTAAAAGACTATTTTGCGACACGGATATGTGTACGAGTATCGTCTTGACATATACACTTTAAGAAATTACAAATTAAGAGCCTTCAATAGCTTCCAAGGCCGGATTTATCAAATTGCTAAGCAGGGGTCCGTTTTTCTTGATGCTAAGACGGGGGCGTGATTCAATGATTTGGTAATGGAAGTCTTTTGTATTTCATTAACCTACTTCATTTAAGTTTTTCCATGTTTATACTGCTTACTATAAGAAAAATCCCGTTGTATGTATGTTAAAATTCAAATGGTTATGACAAATGAAAGCTTTTTACCGACTATGAACTGTGAAATTTTACCTAAGGTGAAATACTTAATTTGACTGATTTAATGAAAAATTCTTTCACTCTATGGTGTCGGTCCGGTACAATTTCTCCTTTGCTGTAAGTAAAACAAGCACTTTTGGACATGGATTCAGCGGCGAATTTCACAACAAATTTACAGCATTGAGAGTTCTGTATTTCTAAAGATGAATAATGTCAATAAATCGTAAAGAAACACTATCATCAACAATGAACGTCTTTGCTACATATCAAAGTATTCAGTCACTCTTTATGATTTCCAACCCACATCTGTCATGGCCGCCAGTCTGGAATAGTTTTTAATCCTTCCGCACAGAAATGTTGTCCTGGAAAAAACACGGACAAAACAACCGTTAAAGACATAGGAAATGACACAAAATGTTTAACAAGTCAAAACAGAGATGGCTTCAAATCGGGAATTAACTGCTTCCTAGAATACAACGACCCGGAAGCACTTCAATACCTGGGTGACACCCTATCTACAGTTTTATTACATTTCCAGGTAAGCTTTGGAAAAATAGTAAGTCTGTTTTTATCGCATTGGTTTTGTCTTCATTCTTTAAGTTAGTTTGCTTCTTTTTGGTTTAACTTTCGATAACTCTAGCTGAAACAGATCTCTAAAGTTCTTACTTTTGCTTTGCTTCTTAAGGCAACCACTGAAATGGTTGAGAATCTGCACAGCAATGTTAATCTCAATTTTTTTCTTTTAAGATCATAATTGTGTGCTGTTTTCTATCGCTTTTGTTGGTAATACATATCTGAACTGAGGTTTGAAATAAATTATCATACTTTCGAATGTTATTTAGATACATGTATTGAATTATCAGTCTTATGTGCCAGTAATTTCTTCACGTGTGTTGTGAAATCATAGTAAATGTTCAAAGGTTAAAGTTTGAAGAACTTTTTTTTAAACCATTGAATTACAACAAAAGAAAACATAATTCAGAGCCAATACTTATCATAAAACACATTACTGGTTTAATAGTCGCAGTGATCATTTTGATACTTAATCATACTATAGAGTCGACCGCCACAATTGTCGAGTTGTAAGATCTCTCTCATAGACGACCATGATTCGAAGCCCGAAACCGACTATGTTTCTTATGAAAGGAAGTGGACATTTCTTTTTAGAAGATTTGAATATGGTACCGGTTTTCCCAGGAACAATGGTGCGATAAACTGATCACAATACAACTGGCGTTAAATTTCATAAAATCAAAAATGGAAAATAAATAAAGACAAATAAGTTGTGAGTAAGGTAAAATTATTTATGAATGCATGCAAAAACGTTGACACTATAAGTTTCTCAGTACGTTGTTGCAAAAAATAATGACACACAAAAAGAATTAAAGCCTACATGTATATTAGTCGATCTGCAAAAAAGATGATAATCGGTTTCGAGCGTATACATCGCAGGCCAGTACTTCATTCAAATGACTTGGGACATTTTATAGGCTCAGTAAAATGATATTCTGTGTAGGCTATTCGATACAACAAAATGGGATGTTGGACACCAAAGCATACTGCATGGGAATGATTAAGGGTCACTGAAACACAGACCCTTTACGGTCTCCTGCAAACCATGGCATATCAGCTGTGAAAGATGTAAAGTAATCCACATTATAGTCAAAACAATTTCTAGAAGTAAAAAGGAGATGGACAAAATGTGCAATGCGTAATATATGCCAATGTAAGGTCGTAATATACTAGTAATAATATTATTAGTCTCACCGGGATTTCTGTCACCTCTTTCTGGAAATAAAGCCACGCAGAAGGCTTTTCTGGAATTATATGTCTTTCCACATTCCTGGCACAGAAATGTCTGAAATGTAAATTTATGCACTTTAGTACTACACTGATAATAATATTTCATATTTTTTAAAACAAAGGACGTTCCGAACAAAAGTCTTAAAATAAGATATCTGGAAATAACATACATTTTATGACCAACGAAACCAGTACAATTTCCGATTTATTTTGACATCTGTTACAGACGCTCATGTCAGAAGCGCAAATGTATCTTATTCAGCCGAAAAATGAATTCAAAGTTAACGCGACTGAAATAGAATTAAATATAAACTGTTGCGTTTTCAAAAACTTAACAGTATTTGTTACACGGGTTACAAAGAATGATCTAGACATGACATTTTAGTGGACCTAGAAATGTAGTACATAAAGTGAAAGTTGGTGCATTTTCAATAAAATCAGTCAAATTAAGTACTAAGTAGTTCACCTTAGGTAAAATGTCACAGTTTACACTCGGCGAAAAGCTTTCATATGTAATAACCATTTGAATTTTACTACACATATAACGAATTTTTTCTTACAGTAAGCGCCCCATGTGATTCTGGGACGATCTGTGTATGAAAAGAATTGGCACCACTGCCTTACCCTTGCATGATCGTAAGAAGCGATTAATAGGGTCTTAACACTTGGTTTTGCAGTAACTCTGTGATTCCAGCAGGTATGCAAATTTTGATTCCATACCTCATGTTTTTATTTCGATGTAAATGAGATGTGGAACCAAAATTTGTAGTCCTGTTTGGCGCCATATAACCTATACTGTGTTGGTGCGCCGTAAAACCCAAATAAATAAATAATTCTTACAGTAAGCAGTATAAACATGGGGGAAACTTAAATGAAGTAGGTTAACGAAATACAAAAGACTTTCAATAACAAATCTTTAAATCAAGCCCCCGTCTTAGCATCAAGAAAAACGGACCCCTGCTTAGCAATTTGATAAATCCGGTCTAGGAAGCTATTGAAGGCTCTTAATTTGTAATTTCTTACAGTGTATATGTCAAGGCAATACTCGTACAAATATCCGTGTCGCAAAATAGTCTTTTACGGCCTCTTAAAGGGTTTATTTATTGAATTTGCGAAAATGCCCCCCGTCTTAACATCATCAAATTTGTTCACTTCAGTTGCGCGGTTGCACTTTTAGAGAAAACGAACGGACTTTGAGACAGAAAACTTGTAGTCGAGTGTTGGATTTTCATATGAGACGGCACTCGGTTATGTTTCCTTTTATTTGAACAGGTTGCTGAAAAGATATTTAAGAAAATGTTACCTTTATCGAGGAATCCGCCATGTTTTTGGCACCCCAGATTAGCGAAAAAGTCACGTGGTACATGCACCCTGGTACGTATAATTTGACATTTTAGAAATAATATGTTTAAACAAGAAATATCTTTAAAAATGATAGTCGGCGAATTGTAATAAGGAAAGACGTTTATGAATTTTTCATCATTGCTAACATTCATCTTTCATCTAACATTTTTCAAATTGCAAAACTAAACACCGCACTTTAACAATTTAAATGGTTCTCTTTTAATTTTTTCGCAAAGGTTTCGTAGGGTTGCAATTTTGTTTCGTTTATCCTTAGATGAATAATTACAACAGTAGTTTGATGAAGGTTCATGAAGCGGTTCATGAGAAGAGGTCATTAAACGTGTTTATATTTTTAACTAAATTGGTCCCTATCCCCATTTGTAACAAAATAGCAGGAGACCTTACGATATTGTTACACATCGAGTTTGATAAAAATCCGTTACATTTTAGTGGTTAATGCGAAGAAAGGCATATCTACTTTTAGCTATAGTGGTCCCTAATAGGGCCAAAGTTCCTATATAAATAAATTTGGAAGAGAACCTTATAATGATGCTCCAGACCAAGTATGACAAAGATCCACCAAGCTGTTCATGAGACGCTGTATTAAGGCATTTCTAGTTTTAGCTCTAGTAGCCCCTAAAAGGGTTCAAATGTCCCAGCTGAACAAAGTTGGCTGCGGGCCTAATAAAGATGCTACAAATCAAGTTTGATTAGAATACATGAGAAAAATCAATTAAAGGATTTTTTTTATTTATTATTTTTATTTATTTCTAAAATAGGCCAACTGATCCCGCTTTAACAAGCAGCATATTCGCTATTCATGAATCTTTGGACAATGACGTCACACCTATAAAAAAGTGAAGGTCAAGCAAAACATACAATTGTAATTTTTTCAATATTTCTGTTTCATCAGCAAAGTTTACCGTAGTCATATCACATAGATAAACTGTATGCAGCGTACCTTCATTTCAGTGTAATGAGATTCAGTCATTATATAGCATATATATAATAAAACAGATTTCAACTGAGTTCAATATTTGCATACCATACTTAAGAAAACTATTCATGTATAATAAATCAGTTAAATAATATATAACAAATATATCAAAGCAAACAAGTACTCATTTTAATATGCAATCTGAATAAGTCACAAAAGCAAGAAACATTTTCATATACAGACGACAATTGTAACAAGGAAAATCTTTTAAAGTGCACTTCTCTACATAAAAGACTCTTATCACACCCTTATTCATTGATACGCAGACCGTATTCGCATCTTTTCTTTAATTTGATATATGTTGGTATTTAAACAGGTTTTTATCATATTTATTAAACTTACTTATCATTTCGAGATATATCAATATTCTTGCTAATTATACTGAGCCAAAGTTAGCTTTAAAACTAAACAGCGTCGTTTAGGATAAACGCTTTGTCTACATTTCACTCAGCGTAGCACATTCAACAGAGTGAAAGAAATTGACACTCTCGTCCAATCAGGCAGAGTGTTGCATAAATCTTCCACTTTGATAAATTATCTATAATGCGTTATCAAGTAGTTTGATTCGCAAACTGAAGTCACGTGGCATAGATAACGAAAACGAATTTAGACGGCGTCGCCGAAAAAGTGGTCCGGCCTTCGGCATAAGGCATGAGAAGGGGGAGAGCATGTGAGGGTGATTCCTCCCTCTCTCTCTGTCTTCAGGGGTTTCGGGAGTCTCTCCCGAGAAAATTTTAAGATTTGGGATGCCAGTAAGTGCGTTTTTCTGGCATCTTGAAAGCACTTTCTGTTAAGATTTTCAGTCAATTTCATGATATTTTTCAAGGATAACTATCCAATATTTGGATAATTTCAGCAGATTGCTATAAATGTTGATGTATTTTTAAGAGCTGAGATGCATGTCGGCAATTCATTTGAGATAAATAATCATATATTTTAAAATAGTAAACCAAACAGCGTCCCGCGAGGGGCGAATGCAGGAGAGGGGGAGAGCACAAGAGGGGGGATTTCCCCCCCCCCCCCCCACTCTCTCTCTCTTTCTCTCTCTCTTCACACCCTCGGGCAATCATGACAGATACCGCTCGTTATGGATGATTACATTAACAGGACATTATTTCGGCACTTTTGATCAAAGCAAAAGACGAAATTTAATAAGAAAAACAGGTAGGGCCGAATACGGCCCATGCTCAGCCGGACCGTCCGCGACGGATTGAAACCACGTGATTGCAATACGCCGTTCTGTTGTAATGTCAAAATGAGTCAATTTAGAAAAAAATATCAAAATTCAGTCAGGTAAGTGCCACGTTGTATTTAGGTATTTAGGTATGCATACTCCCGAGATCATGTCTTAAAATAAGACTTAATCAAACGCTTATAAAATTTTCCTTTGCCCAGTTGAATCCCATCACTTTAGAATGCCAAGGCTGTTAACTTTAGCATTTGGACCATGTTAGTGCAAAGCTGATATAGTGCTGTTCTAGACTTGAAAAACGGCTGGGACTGAAGAATGAGAGCCTGGGCTAGGGTTTTTTCCGGGACATGCTCCCTATGAAAAGTTTGGAATCTAGAGCGCGATTTTCTGCATTTTGGGCCATTTCACACCAACTTTCAACAGCAATTTTATCAGTTATATACCCATAGTACTTGACAACAAGTTCCATCACAAGTCATGACATTTGTTCAAGTGGTAGTCTACACAGTTCACTACCATCTTAATGATTAAACATATTTCCTGGCAATGTATTGCAAGTACCATAGTTTCCTGGAAATCACCAGTACTTATCTAGTTACTCTGGTTTATTGCAATGATCATTAAAGAACAAATCAACTTTATTATGTACAACCTTGGCCTTTTTATGATTCCTCGATATCTAATGATATAAATAGATATGATATAGTTTATAGTGTAACACAAAAGCATGTGAAAAACAGTGTACATGCATCTCATTTCAAATATTTTAAAAGTGTGTTGACGACAGGTAAAGCGTAGCTAGGAGTTAGGGTCCAAGGACTCACGCTCAACTAATCAATATCTATTTGAAGCTTTATCACAGCTCCAAATTTTAACATTAACAATGTATATTGATTGTACGATTTTTGGTTTTTGTCCATCTTTGAACAGCCCTTGCAAAGTTCAAGTGTTTGTCATTTTGTGCACATGCAAAATCTTATTTGTGCTTTCAACTTTTAGGCGGTTACGTAAGGCGTAAAAAATTGTTTGTTTCCGGTATCCCGACCTACCCTAAATTTTTGGCCCGACCCTAAATGTTTTTATGGCCTTGGAGAATTTTTTTTTTTTCAACTTTTTACCAAAAAAATGCAAAACTGCACTTTTTATGCTTTAAACATGGCCAGTAATGTTAGAAATCAATTTACTGATGCTCTAAAGGCATAACCCCCTTATTTGTAATCATTTTTGACAAAAAAATAATTTTCGAAAAGTCTCCCTTAATAAAAAAAATTTCAAAAAAAAACAACATTTTCCGACCTACCTATCCTAACTTTTTTGAGCATGTTACCGGAAACAAGGAATTTTTTTAGGCCTAAGTCATTTACAGTTCTCTTTACACTTGAGAACGTGCTTTCTACCTCAGCTGTACTGACTGGTGATTAAGTGGTTTGCTCTCATGGTAGTTCTTGGCCACGTCTTACGTCTATACGCAATGCGCCAAAACTCCGTTCTCAAGAATATGTCCCAATTATAATCTGGAATATAAATTCCAGGGCGCATAGCATGTACGAAAACTATGCTATAGTATAATTATTCGTGATATGAAAAACAAATGGGAGAAAATAGTTTAAGCAAAATAAAATGAAATAATAATAATTATTACATACTCGTTTCTTTTCCCCGTTAAGTTACACTGGTACCGGAAACGCCAATATTTTTCCATACACTGACGCCTGAATTTCATATCGGGTGCGTGACGTAATTCAGTGTGTGTTGTTGCACTATTCTTTTTCTATTTAGTTCAGTACTGTTTATCCTATTCAGGCTGTTGAACATATTTATGATATTTACATAATATTTATACATGTAGATGCGTATGTAATAAAAAAGTTATCTTTGCATCGGGAAATATGCACTCGTTCTTCAGCCGAAGAATATTGCGCTCCTAAAGTCGCGCAATATTTCCGCTGAAGAACTCGTGTATATTTCCCGATACAAAGCTAATAACCTATAATTATAGTGCCTCAGCTCGGTTATGCTTTAAAAGATGGTGCCTCAAAACATATTCTTTTTTCTCATAATCTTGGCAGAAAAAACTGGGAGGCACCGACCTCCCTGTGCCTCAGTGTAGCTACGGGCCTGACTTTGCTCGTGTAGTCCAATGTTATGAGTCGTATATTACCGATATGTGACGCGATAGCATGCGGTACAAGAACGTAGTAGACAAGATTGAAATTGACAATGTTACCTCCCTTGTCCATATTTATGTTTTTATGGGTGATTTTTTCCTACATATAAGTTCTTGAAATTCATCTAAAAAAACATTTAAAACAAACAAAATCCCCTCTATCATAAAAATTTTTCCCCTCTATCATAGCACGTGACGGACCCCTGTGACTATATATAGATGACAGACATGCATCTTCCATATGAACCATGTGAAAGAGCCACCAAATTCGAAACGTTAATTAGGTGTAAATGGCGATTTTAGTTTTGTTCTGGACCAGTAACTGTAGAATTATAAGTTATTAATTATTAACCCTTGACGAAATCTGTACGGAAGTATTGACTGGGAAATAGTGGTTGAGTTACGACCCTAACATTCGAAATATTCTAACACAAACTGGTGGTAAAAATCTATACAATCACCATTTAAACAAACCCTTTCATGTAGTATCAAACGAGAAGAAATACCGGTATTAATGATTTTTTTGTTTTGTAACCCTAATGGGCTCGGGTACCAACCAATCCCTCGGGATTCTGCAGATGTTATAACACGAAAAAACATGCGTTGTCCCTACATTCTAGCATACAACTGCCGTTCTTGTCTTTTTTCGGGGGTGTTTTAACAGGAGAGAAAACGTGTATTAACAGAGAGATTGTCGCGCTCACGTGCTGTTAAAACACCTTTTAATACATGCGCGTTCCGTGGCGTAAACGCAATACGGCCCGAAACGGGTATTTCAAAAAGAAATGACGTCAACGTGAAAAAAAGCAGACATTGTCGCGCATTTCATGGAAATCTAATGACGTTGCGGGATAATACATTCGTTTATAAGTTTTTACGGGTTTTATGCTAGAATAGCATTAGCGCATGTTCATTTCGTAATATAACATCTTCAGAATCTCCCGGGAATCGTTGGTACCTTCGCCCTACCGGGCTCGGGCACCAACCAGTCCCTCGGGATTCTGTATATGTTATAACACGAAAAAACATGCGTTATCCATACACTTTAACTTTCTAACCAGTCTGTCATTCTGAGTAAATGCGAAAAAAAATATTATGTCTTAGAGATAATCTCATTGCACATTGAGCTTGACCGCCAGGTTAGACAATCTAATGCCGGTAGCCGACCTCTGCATTCTAGCTCGGTATTCATTTATTAACTTCGATTGCCGAGCTCAGCATTCCAGCTCTGTATTCTTTTTGTTCAGCTATATAAAATCGGATGCCGCATTGCAGGTCCTCGACATTCTTTATTTTACTATATATAATGTGAATGCCGATATTTCACTATAATGTGAATGCCGATAGTCAATCCAAGATCCAACTTCATACACATTACTGAAAGTAGAATGCGGATCCAGACAACTCTATGTCGATATCTGAAATGAATTAGCAGCTACGTGGTCTATGTTTCATAATGAGACGCGGAACAGAGCATCAGGTATTCTGTATATAGCTCCAATTTTAGCGGCAAGGGAAATCTCCGAATACAGCTCCCAGAGGAGCTACATCTGAAGGGGGTCATAAAGGGTGTGGCAGAGCTGAACAGGCGGTCTACTTTACTACTGTCATTGGGTGAGAAAAATGTTCAGCCAGACCGGGACTCGAACTCGGGGCCTCGGAATATCATTCCAATGCTCTACCAACTGAGCTATCCGGTCACCTTCACATTTTCTCCCCGTTTTAATATCCAAGTCCTTACCGAGACATACATACTCCCTCGCTTTATTAAATTCGTCCTCGAATATTTAATGAGACAAAAAAACAAAGTAACATGATCTCGGAGTATATACAGTCACGGTCTCCCGTTGGGCGGTAAGATGTTATTGGGTGTAAATAATGTGCAGCCAGACCGTGACTCGAACCCGGGACCTCGCACAACCGCTAATTTGAAAAAATATATAATCATTAGCTATAAAAATATATACAGGTGCGTAGTAGTTTGGGCTGTAGGGGGGTGGGGGTTCCAGACCCCAAGTGTCTGTGCCTGTATCGAGATTCGAACCCCGGACCTTTGAATTGACAGGCAAGCGTGGTACCATCGGTTAATGAAGACTTAACGGACGGACAGACGAGATATAAAGAAGATACGGACGAGATTGAACAGACTATATATATATATAATGAAGAATACATGTACTAACTCATATCTAACATACGTAACGAGAGGGATAGGGTAATGTGGATTTACATTGTGTGTAGACACACGGGTCATACTGTAATTCACGTAGCAGACGATAGTATGTGGGCACCTGATGATTTTAAATTAAATTATTCACGTTTTTCATCGTCTGCTAATTATTTTTGTCTCCAGTTCCCGGTAGTTATTTTACCGCGTTTTCTGCTTGCAATTCACGCTTTTCTCATGTTTTCAGTGCACTATATAAGTGATTGTTAACTGATGTTCTTTACTCGAGGTTGAATATTTGACAGCATAACAAGTATTTTGATTATTTGTTTATTCTCGTAAGAAAACTTGACAAACCCTTCTGAGAAGAATATTCAGTTTTTGGACATCATTTGCATCTGGAAATGAACACTCAACGTAATACTCAGCGAAAAAAGGTAGCAATTTCGGAAAGTTAGTTTTATGGTACATGTGCACAAGATGATGCTATTAGGTTTTAGCATAATCAGAGAAAACCACAATAGAAAGATGCTGCTTGATTTTGAATCGTGTGGTGTTGTGATAAGTACAGAAGCTTTGACTTGCTTAAATGTAGACCACGTGGTGGATATGTTTTCAAGAATGAAATTGCAGTGAAAAGATAAGTATATGTTTAGATAAATATGTTTTTTTTTAAAGCTACTTGCCCATAGTTTAGGTGAAAAAACTTCACTGTTAATTTCCGCCATGTTTGGCATAGAGTGGGTATATGACACTGAAAAAATGATGAAGTGGGTGAAAATAAAGTTAGATATTGGAAAAAATGCAAGAATAATGTAAATTGGCTGCATTATTTCAAAAGCGTTGAAACGGTTTGTTTCTTCTGCACACTATATTTGGTTATTTTTAAAGAGGCACCACAAAATAACTGTATTCTTTTGTATTTCCATGATGGTAATTATACATGCTTTGCATGAAGAAAATGAGAAATAACAAGTATCTAGTTACAAATTGACAGAGACATATATTAGGCCAAGACAATGTGTGTAATGTCTTAACATTTTATTGAATTACTGTAGCAATATGTACATAAATCAGTGTATTTAGTTAAATTTCGATCACATTTTGTTTCTACAGTTGAAGATAGTTATTCATATATATTTTTGAAACTATGCTGAAAAGAGATTTCCTGAATTAGTTTGCAGATGAAGTTGTCAAAACACATTTATTCAGAAAAGGCTTAAATTGTCCACCTAAAATCTTGTAGTATAGTTGTATTTTAAGAATGATTTTCATGAAGATTTTGTTGATGAAAAAAGTAGGTCACTTGGTCGTGGTGGGTCTTTAAAAGTATCTTGCAAAAATCTTATGCCACTAGTCACTTCTGAGTACCCTCTTGTTATGGAGTTTTGAGAAAAATTATTAGAGATGATCAGCTTAACGTAGAGATTGTTTATTGATGTGCAATTCGGCAATCAGAATTGGTTAGAACTATGGTGAAAATTTAGTATTTGTTTTTATATTTTAGTTGTAACATGAAGTCATCTAAACGTCACTTATGTTGATTTTGAATCGTGTGATGTTGTGTTTAGCACAGAAGCTTTGATGTGCTTAATTGTAGACCACGTGGTGGATATGTTTTCAAGAATAAAATTGCAATGAAAAGATAAGTATATGTTTTAGATAAATTTGGTTTTTAAGGCTACTCGACCATAGTGTAGGTGAAAATTTTCAATATGTTCATTTCTGCCATGTTTGGCATATGACACTGAAAAATGATCAAGTGGGTGAAAATAAAAGTTAGATATTGGAAAAAATGCAAAAATAATGTAAAATGTCTGTATTATTTCAAAAGCGTTGCAACTGTTTAATACTTCCTGCACAATATATTTGGTTATTTATAAGGGTATCTTGCAAAAATCTTATGCCTGTAAGTTTGTACCACTAGTCATTTCAGAGTACTTTTATGGATTTTTGAGACAATTTATTACTGAGTTAGCTATGTTGCTTTTACTTTGGCCGTACTTCGAAAATATGAGCTATATATTTAGTGCATTAGTACGTTTCCTGCCATTAAGTCATGCATTATTGTGTTGACTGTCTTATTACAGTTGTGTGAAAAATTCAGCTACAAAAAGAGGTACATCTGTGAAAGATAATGTTTTGGTATATTGAGCTGTTTTAAAGAACGACCGTGCTATGATACATTTGTTTTTTACATTTTTGCCGTACTTTGAGACCACTGACCGTTTTATTTTTGTTATGCTATAAGAGTTTTACATGCAGATCAATCTTCAGTCTATTGATTGTTGTTTTCAGATGTCGTGATTAAGAAAACGTTGATTGGTAGATGATATGTATTTTAGAAGTTGTTAGGCTAACAAAAAACTACAATGTACGAAAAACTGCTATGAAAATATGAAATATCTAATATATAATGTTCTTTTCAATGACGGATTATTACGTTTTGATATATTCAGTTTTTAAAATACGACCGTGCTGTGATGGGGTTTGTTCTTGTAATTTTTCAATATGAGGCTACTGTCCGTTTTACCTTGGTTTTTACACCAAAATATAATCATTAATCCATTAATTATTTTAGATGTGATAACCGTAACATTGTTTGGCTGACATATATTTCAGACGTTTTTCAAACTGTAGTTATTAGCTTAACGAAGAGATTGTTTGATTGATATACTGTTCAGATAAGTATTTGGCTATAATGCGGAAAAAGTGACCGTTTTACTTTGGTCGTACTGGGAAAGCTTTAGCGTTTCTTGGTGAAAAAGGAACCTTTTACTGCGGCCGTGCTGAGAAAGCGTTGGCTGTTTATTTTAACCGTACATTATTGCATTGACTGCCTTATAGTCAGTGTTGTGAAAACATTAGCCATGACACTTTTACTTTGGCCGTATTTTGAAAGTGTGGGATGCGTTGTTCTAGTCGTGCATAACTGCGTTGACTTCCTTATTATTGGTTGTTGTGAAAACGTGAGGTATTGTAATTTACGTCGGCTGTGCTATGGAAGGGTTGGCTGTTTTATTTTTGTCGTGTATCAGTTTGTTGACCGTTTTATTTCTATTTTGTGAAGTCTTTAGCTGCAGCATTGGTTACTGCATTAATGAATGATTATCATATTTTGATAAATGAAGTTGTTTTAAAAGCGACAGTGATTTTGTCTTTTTATTTTGACATATACATTAATGAAAGATTATCATATTTGAAAAGAAGTTGTTTTTAAATACGACTTACGTATCAATATTTCAACCCTTTTAAAACTTAACTTTTTCCAACATTTAAATTTCTCCGAATTTATGTCGGAATATCACCGAGGGAACTGATTTTTCAGAATCAAGATGATCATTTTCTTCATTTTTAGAATGATAAAGGGTGAGACTATTTTTGACTCAATGAAAGTCAAATCATTTAAAAACAAAACACAGGGGGGTTTTTTTTTTATTTTCCGTTAAAAAGCCCCGCATAATTTAAAAATATTTTTTTTAACAAGAAAAAAAATTTTTACACAATGAATAAATTAACCTTGAAATAAAGCCAGTACCCAATTTTTTGGTTTTGTCGGGATTATCAAAAAAACAAATACAAGTGCGTCACATGATCTCGGTGCCGCGACTATACTAGTTAATGCCGCCTGTGGTTGAAACGCGGTATAGCAATATCGACGCTCATGGGAAAAATGAACCCTATAGTCGCATTTGGGCCCCCGGGGATTTAAAAGGGAAAGTGGGAGGCATCTGACTAAGCTTGGAACCGGGGAGAGGGTAAAATAACTCACCATGAGCATTTGTGTCAGTGAGAAAAAACGTTTGCATTGGGAAAATTCCCGGTTTATGGATTTGGTTAAAGAAAAAAAAAAAAAACACTGGTAAACTGAGTTTCCGACCTTGCCATACAATCAGGGGATAATAAAACCCGGGGGAAAAAGTCAAAGCCAACACGACCACCATTTTTTTTATTTTCTGTTACAAATGTACATGCAAATTTGATTTCTTTGCTCAAAAGTTCCTGCAAAATGCCAAAAACTGTTTCAATCCCGAAACAGGTTTTGGGAAAAATATGTATGATAAAATAACCAAAAAACATTAAAGTACTTTTTCCCCCGGTAAAGGCCTTGAAAGGTATTAGCCGCCAAAAATTACAAAAAAATCTAGGTTTTGAAGCAGATTTTTCATCTTTGTAGTGTTTCTAGTCCCCCAAAATTTTGGTTTAAGTATAAGCCTAATATTGTTTTAAAATGTTTACCTTTTTTTTTTAGTCGTAAAGGGATATTTTTGAATGCAAAATCTTCCCCAAAATCCCAAATCAAAAAGACCCCCCAAATCTTTTTTTCCAAACTTTCCATACGTGCTTCGGGGTTTTGATTTTTAAAATCTTTTTTTGTGACTAAAATTAACCATTATCAAAAAAGGGAAAAATCTAAAGCATGTGGAAACCCAAAAGGGGGTAAAACCCCTTTTTCTTTTTTCTGAGCCCATTTTCCCCGTCTAATCCCACCCTTAAAAAGGTTCTCATTTGTTTTAATTCTAATTCAATTCAAAATAAAAAAGGGGGTACGGGATAAATTTTAATTCCCTTATAGCTTTTGAAAACACAGATTTCGGGGAAAATGGACTTTCCAATCATCCTTGGGAGCAAAAATTTTTCTGTTCCCTAAGAAAAGTCCACAAAAACCCTTTAAAAAAATCGCTTCAATACTTTCAACAAAAACCAGAAAAATTTGTCTCATTTTTGGAAATTAAAAAATTTTTTTTAAAATAAGCAGTCAATTTTTTTGATTAATGTTGGGTTTTTAAATTTTCATCTTTTCCGGGGCCAAATGCCATTTTTTAAAAAAGCCCTGAAGGGCCGAAAAAAATGGACCCTATTTTCTCTTTGCCCCTTTAAAGGGGACATTGCATTGAACAGGACCTGTCTTGCGCTCGCATATTGCTTATTGTAACAATGACCCGAGTTTTTATGAAATCCCTTTAAAGGTATTTGGGGATGAGTGGCAAGAAAAAATTTCCTTGGTCAGTTATTAATTATTAAAAATCCATTTTGCATGAATAAGTTATGGAGCGGATCGAAAAAAGGGAAAACATTTTTACCTTTGCTAATGTGCCTTTACCTTGGGCTAAAAGACCCGGGGTTTTTACTTTGACATTGTCTCATGATGGTGAACATTTGATTCAAGTTTTTTTTTAATTCCCTTCAAGTGGTTAAGAGATTTGAGCGGCCACAAAATCAATTCTTTGTTTTGTTGTTCCATTCTTATGTCATTTTTATTTTCGTTTAAAAAGGGTAAAAATTAATGTCCCCCCCCCAGCGAGACTGTCTGACAAGTGATGGTCCCAATAAATGCATATGGTATGATAGGCCCAATATGTGGATGACTTTTATATGAATGTATAAGCAATTAAATGTTAAAAGTAGATCCCTCCGAAGCACCAATAACAAGGCAAACAGTGAAAATTTGCGATCTTTGATTAGGCATCATAAAAAGTGAGGGTCCCAAAAAAAGGGTTTGGGTACGATATCCCTAAAACATTTTTATAAATTTTTTGCTTTTAAATAGTTCAATTTCTTTTTAGGTGTTTAGGGAAGGGGGGGGGAGACGGGTTTTTCACGGGCAAAATTTTTCATTTAGTGAAGGAAGCCTTAACCCAAATTGATACCTATTAAGAAACCCTGTTTCAACCTTTTGCCAGAAACCATTATTATGTAAAAGGAAATCACCCAAGCGTCGTCCTTACACTGTGCGGAAACCCCTTTTTTTTAACAAAAATTTATGTCCGAAGAACCAGTGTCGAAAATTTCGAATCGTTGCAGAAGCAGGAAATTTTTCCCTAAAGTGAAAATATTAAAAGTTTCAATTTCAGTATCTCTTTATTTTTGGAGAATAATTTGCAGAAAAAATTTCCCAGAATTTAAAAGTTAAAAAGGGGGACATGACTGAAAAAAGGCATGTCAGAGTTATAGGACTTAATGCAATCAATTAGTTTTATACCCCGAAGACCCATGTTAAGTTTAAATTTAATATCTGCATTTATTTTGCATATAATAACTTACACACAAAACTTCAACCAACATTTTCTTAGTCCAAGATGGGACATAATTTACCCAAAATACATTGCCATAATAGACGACGATGTATACTTTGAGAGACATTATTATGTAGAAATAAACTAGGGGAGCGAGCATGAAGCACTGACTCAGTGACTGTGACTGAGTGCAGACAGCCAAAACGGTGAAGACTGTGGCATGTACGACTGAATCCGGAATCTATAACATTAAACAACAACAACAATTAATATGTGATTGAATAAAAGAATGTAAAAACGACTGTGTTTGCTCGAAATGACGAGTATTGGACTTTGGACGAAAAACAATATGATCAGACTGATATAAAACAAAGTGGAATATGAATCCTTACTGCAGAAAGGAACTCGTTTCCTGATTGATATTTCATGAACGAGAGGGGCTAATGACGTGGGGTCAGTCTCATTTTGTAGCTAGATATACATGTGAAATAGTGATTGTTTGTTTAATTGTCTGGAGAAATTATTTCACAAAGGCCCGGAAGAGAATCCATTGCTTGCTAGCCATACTCATTTTGCTTATCGGGATGACTTATTTCATGATCTGTTATTTTATATTTGTCATCCATCTAAGCATTACCCTTATCTGTATTAAAACATGAAAAATAAAAGTCGTAATATACTTGTCAGACTTACATGATTTAGTAAATTAAACATTACTATCCATGTAGAAACTTAAAATGGGTTGAATGTAATCCATTTTTTTAAATAACAGACTTAAATCTTCAATAATATCATGTGACAGGTGCGCTGACACTAGTTTCAATCAACAGCAAACTGCCGGTGACACTAAATTACAGAAACAAAACCCAAATTATACATTCATAAAATGTCAGTGAAATTCATCACCAGAGATGTAACCATTACAAATAATGTGTACATGTACCGGAACACGTTCCATTTTCATTTGGGATTTCCTAAAAATGCAGATTAAGTTTGGACGTGACGGAGACAGCGACCGTAAAATGTTATCACGCTGTCCCGAAAAGTTCTGTTATTTGGACTAATTGCTCGCAGGCTCAAATCATTGATTCTGACCTTCGGTAGATATATGTATCCATTGGCTCATAATTCACTATGTTTTTTTACCTTCTGGACACGGTTAAGATGCAACCATGGTTTTTATTAGTCTGGTCACATTTTTCTTCGTCACAGGTCCGATACTCGTGCCTGTGTGTTTGCTCTGATCACTGTCATTATGAATGATTTTCAGATTGCAAACAGTTAATATCTGTTTCATAAATCTTGCAACTGATATCCTTCTAAATTGAGTCGACTCTGGACCAAAGACAACTCGATTGATTGGGGATATCAGTTTGGTCTTTGACTTTGTTTGGTAAACAAATCAATATTTCATGATGGATTGTCGTTGATGGGGCAAAATCAGCCTATTCATTCTGGACTCGTGACTGTTCCGTCAGTCAAGCAGTCCAAGTATTTCTTTCGTGTTAGGTATGTTTACTTACTAATTTAACGGTGTTTTCCGTATTAACTTTAACCAAATGCCACCAACTCTTAAGTCACTTCTATGTTGTTGTAGTCATGTTCTTGGAATTGACGCATGTGCATACCGTGAACCGCGAATTATACAAATATAAACGAAAAATATATATATTGCGGAAAATGGGATCCAACAAGTTGCATTCTCAAGTGTCGTGTATTTCCGTTTGACACATTTGAGAAATTAGAAAACGTTGGGTCGTTAAACGCTTTGGGTCAAGATCCAATAAGTGGAAAAGCCCCAATAAGTTTTCTGTAGACCCAATAGTTCTTGTACTACATTTACAATTTTTCCAATATATTGGTGAATATAAAACTATATGTTCTTAGCATCTCCCGATAACAGTGTGAACAGTGATGAAGACAGTGGGGACGAGGATATGGGTGGTAACCCAATTTCACTGGGAAGTAGCTTCGAGCAGATGGAACAACAATTATCAGAACAGTAGATGGCACGAAACAAACGATAGATAACAAGTGGCCACAGCGCAAGTGGTGAACCATCTCACTACAGTTCAAATTATACTGAACCTGATATAACGGTAGACGTTGATCTTTCTGGTGATATATATGTGCCACCGCAGCAAAGAGAACGTAGAGTTGCAAGACAGCACAGAATGAATATACCCAGAGGCAGTTTTAGGGCATTCCCCGTTAAGGCACCAGGTCTACATTACCTTCGAAATCGGGGCAGGGCACAGGCAGGCTGCACCATGACGCTGGAGACGTGTTGATATATCAAATAACAACCAAAACAATATATTTACATAGAAATTGCCTTTGCCTTCATTTCTTGAAAGGAACATGGAGCCGGTAGAACTCTTTCAACTTTTTATTGATTATGATGTATGCACACCCATAAAGGACCAGACTATCAATTATGCACGTCAAAACGGCAACCACACGTTTACATTCATCGTGGAAGAAGTGCGCCTTTTTAGTGCGGTACTCTTGGTCACTGGTTATTGTGTACTGCCTAGGCGGCGAATGTTCTGTGAACAACAGAAGGACTGTAGAAATAAAGTAGTTTGCAATTCGATGTCAAGAAACAGGTTCGAAGAGATATTGAAATATTTACATGTTTGAGATAACAATGATATTGATCCATGCGACAAACTGGCAAAAAGATATACCACTCTCTGCTATGATAAATAAACGTTGCTGGCTGTATTACCCAGCGGAACAAGATCTATCAATTAATGAATCAATGATCCCATAATTTGGGAGACATAGTGCAAAGAGATTTGCTAGGGGGTGGGAGTGGGGGAACCATACGTTTTGGATACAAGGTGCGGTGCCTTAACACCGGACTGAGATATCTAATTTTACAAGATGATCATTAAACATTTATATAGATGTGCCCTAGAAAGAACTTACACTATGCTTTACCTTGTAATAATTCTACATTAAAGAAGGCTTGTGAGTCTCATTTTAGAGAGGCTGCATTTTTGGAACGTGGCATCTCCTGTTTGATATTCATCTTTGTTTTTCCCGACCATTACTCGTAAGCGGCAAGTGTTAAACTGTCACCGAAATACATTTTTAGATTCAAATCGTCCAGCAATTGTTGCCTCCCTTTCATCTGCATCTGCGTCAAAAACTGTTTGCATGTGAACTAGTGGTCGTAACGCTGATAGGAATTTTGTCCCTATTATCATCGTTGCTGTTTAGACTGTGAAAGTCTTTGGTAAAGTTTTGTGCACAAGTATAACATTGTTATATCTGTAACTATTGTAAACTTTGGACTGAAACTCAACACACCTGTTTAGAGTCATTTACCAGGGTCATGTCCTCAAGGCCTATAACTCTGATAGACATGACATTAGACAAATTATCCTCCATTGTGAGCTTTAAAAGTTAAAGTTTGTGTGAAAAACGATATCTTGCTTCTTCTGTATACATTAAACTGAAACTTTGTAAACCTTTTCTTGGTTAATAGGCATAACATAAAGGCCCATAACACTGATATTCATTTTACAAATTATGTCCCGTTTATAGTGATACGTTCTGAGAATAGTGGAGTGCGCGGTTTAATGGAGATATTTTTCTGCCAAGAGGTGCAAGTACACGGAGGAAGTGGATAAAGGAAGTGATAGCAGAACTTTGCATCCTCTTCCCAGAAATCTTTGTCACTAAACTGACATTTAGACGGAAAAAATAGAAAAAAAAGTAAGCAAGAGCAGTGATGGTTGATTTCACCAGTGTTACCTAAAAATGAAGAAAATATTTTTTTGAACATGCTCAGTTAAGGAAAATACTACTTATATGTGAAGTGAACAATTCGAGGGTTGAATGTGAAACTTGTATTTGCAATTAAGTAAAAAATGCGAAAAAAAACTGTAATCGCTCATGAAAATCTGTCGATCCGTTCTGGGGCTTTGAGTTTTAATTATGAAGTTTGCGTCTGTAAAGATATGGTTCAGAAAAAAAAAACACTTTGAAAAGCTGAAATTATGCTCTGATACTGTTGCCTTTTTTAGCACAAAGTGCTGAAAAATGATCTGTTGTAACTGATTTTCATATACACCGTCTGTCAAGAATACTTGAAATCTACCATTACCTATTACCTTTTGATGTCTTTTTTAACCAGACATCCTGAGAATGGTCACTTTGAAATAAGGTGAAGTATATTGGACTTCTTGGTTCAAAAATAGTTATGTGATCAGAACATAGGAAAAGTCGCATTTTCAGTTGGAAATGAAAGAAAATATTATCCTGCACGGCGAATGAGAAGTCATTAGGTTATATTGCAGGAAACTGCTAGTATTCTATAGGTCGCATTTTCATACACAGTATTTAACACTACATTTAAACAAGTACTCATGCGAGCGATAAAGGGCCATCATGTGCTCTTTCTTGGTCAAATTTTGAGCGTTTCTGATATACAAATGTCGATAACATTCCAAGATGTGACTTAAAATGCAAATACATATTGTTGAGCAAAACTGAACTGAATTTCTCACTAAGTATAATATAGTTACATTGATGGATCTACACTATCCAAAACATTTAATGTTTGATACAGAGTTGCCTCTTAATATGAACTAATATAAATATGATAGTCAAAGTAATTTAAGATTTGAACATTTTCTACGAACGTCAGTCGTTACTTGTTATATTTGAACATTCCATGTCCCAGATATGATTTTATTTTATTAAGCTTGTACCACTTGTAGCTCAGAAGTTATGATGTATTTGACCCTTACATTTTGAACTCCACCGCAACGCTCAAATATTTCTAGTTTTTCCTAGATCGAGAAAAGAAATAACTGTTAATTTAAAAAAATGTGAAACTTAGCATATTCTTGAAAATAGCTTTGCTTCCCAGAAATTTACCCTTACCTGGAAAATGAAACTTGTATGATATTGAAAACCTTTCAGAGATATGATACTGTAGAATCTAAACAATCTATAAATTGACGTACTATTATTGAACTAAACACATCACACTTTTTATGGACATTATCAGCTAGTTTTCCAGAATTTAGTTTAGTGTTAGATCATGCAAACATACATGTTCTATCCTTTTATAGAATAATATGTTATGTGTGTATTCAAAGATATTAAACATTTGTGCCAAGAAAAATCAAAATGCATTCTTGTATTTTTGAAGCCTTACCAAGACACGAAATAGGTAATTGAACGACAATGGCTTCACTGTAATCTCTGAGCTAGGGACCAGGGTTTTAGGTTATGCACACTATCTTGTTATGAGGATTGATTTTACCAAGTAATATAAAAATCCCTCTAAGGATGTAGGATTTATGGCCCGTGCAGCAAAGTGGATGAACGCCCGGACAGAAGGACAACGCTAAACAATTTTTCCGCTTTATGCGTTGGACAACATGGGTAAAATGGACAAGTTGCATACCAAACACAGAAGAAATTTAAATCCATATATGTGTCCGTGCGTCCGTCCGTCTGAAATTTGAAATGCTTTAATTCAAAAGTATTTAATCTAGAGCCACTAAACCTTACACTATAAGTTATTAGCACATTGACTTTGACCCAAAGAGCTACCCCCCTTGATGTGTTTTAAATGCTTATAATTCATATATTATTTCAGCTAGAATCTCTAGATCTCACAAAATTATTAATTATTACATGATATTTGCTGAAATATAGTATCACACTCATCGACCTAGTAAAAGTATTTTCCGTTGATTTTTTTAAGAAAAAACGAAAAAAGCTTATTATTCAAATATTATTTCAGCTAGAATCAACAAAATTCACATAATAATAAATTAGCACATGACATTTGCTATCACTTTGTTTTATTCTCCATACCCAGTAAAGGAGAGTGTTCCCCTTGATTTGGTGAAAAAAGAAACTTCTTATAGTTCAAAGTCTTTCAACTAGAATTACCAGACCAAACATAATGATTAATTAACACATGGCTTTTGCTTACATCTAGTATTATCCCCCTTTATCCAATAAAAGCAGAGTGTTTCCCATTGATTTAGTACAAAATAAGGCTTTTTTTAATTATGTAAATAACCTATTGATGGATCTTAATGAAACTCAACTATAGATTATTATACTTCAGAGGTGAACGTGCAGTTTCACAAGGATCACTATATATTTCACAGTTATTACCCTTTAATTATTTTGCAATTTATAAATGCCTATATAACCAAGCTATCCGTTGATGTCATTTAACATGTATGTAGATCACTATATGGCGGTGATGTATGCATGCGTATCTGCTATCAGAATTTCTTCAGTAGCTGCAAAATTAATGTACTTCAATTGATTTAAAATGCATAAATTCTCTCTATACAAAGTAATCTATTGATGTATCTTCATGAAACTTATAGATCACTGTAGAACAGAGTTCTCCCCTTTGATTGCGTACTAAATAAAAACCAACAAACCATTGCACGTTCCAGTTGTATATAACAGACCTTGGGGTAATTAAATTACATTTCCTAAGTAACTGAATGTACTTTGTAACTTGATCATTTTTCAATTACATGTAATTGTAATTTAATTAAATTCAGAGCTGTTTTGGGGTTTAATTGACAATTACATTTCAATTACATTCCCATTACATGGCACATGCTTTCATTCAGTTTTTTGAACAAGTAGTTTAGAAGTTTATTACCAGTGACATTTCCATCAAAAATGCTAATTTACATTTCATAGCTGTGAAAAATATCAATAGGCTCAATTATTGTTTTCGTCTAAAACTGGTCGAAAATAGACACAACAATGTACCATGCTACTTTCACTTTAGCTTTCATTAACATGCTGCACTCGATTTATGATTATGAACAGTTACGAGTTTCTCACAAATCGAGCATTGTATGAACAGACAATATTTGATATTATAGGCATGTACTTTAAAGAAATCAATATGGGGTCTCTTGTCAAATTCGTGCATGATCATCAGGACTTTCTCATTGGTTTTCTTCACATTAAATGTCCCATTACCATACCATACATGGCTGTAGCACAGGAATTGTAGATTTCGTTCCGTTCAAAATATCAGAATTCGTTCAGCGCTTTCGAATTCTATGTCACGTAGAGAAACTGTTTCCTATTATTGTTTCGCTGCCAATGTTCCGAAATGAATAGTTCCTATAGGGACAACGGGATTTCTGGCAATACCTTACGTCTTTGTCTTTGATAATCTTTTGAACAGAAGAAAGAAATTGACGAAATGTCGCATCTATAAAGAAAGAAAAAAAAAACAAATTGTTTTTTTTAGACCAGCTGAAATATTCGACCAGAAACCAGTGGGCAAAATCTTAATTAGGCCAGATGTATTTCGACCAAACGTCGTGCACCGTTTTTCTAGAATGGCTCATGAATGTTTAACAATTTATTTATTATGGGGTCCTTTACATAACATGCAGTGTCGAGGATAAAAACTTTATTTTTTTAGATATATATTTAATATAGGAGCTGTCTGTAAGAGAGCGCTCAGCTTTTCTCAGTGCTTGACTATAAATTAGGGCTTTGCCAGTATAAACTTTATGAAACTTTAACCAAAACAATCTAACTTAAAAAAGGACTTAACTCTGTCAAAATTCAAATCAGAGTTATGAGGATTGTTTCTCCTATTGTAGACTTTTGATAGTTAGTAACGTTTTTTAAGTTTCAAGTCAAAAGCTTTGATGGTAACAGAGATATTTAACTTTATCAAAAACTTTAACAAAAAAATCAAAGTTAAAAAGGAGCATAACTCTGTCAAAACCACAGTTATGGGGATTGTTTCTCCTGGTGTAGACTTTGATAGTAAATAAATATTTAAAGTTTCAAGTCAATAGCTTTGATAGGAACAGAGATATTTGACTTTATCAAAACCTTTAACCAACGGCGACGCCTATGTTTGTGTAAGTGCAATAGCTCTACTTTTTCTTATAAAAAAATAGCTATAAAGGAAATGATTCAAAAATAGTACTGACCTATACTAGCTTAATTTGAAATATATTGCAGAACCATGATCATATGAATTTCAGAGAAAATCAGATTTCACAAAAATACCTGGTAACATGCAACTTCCGTAACCAAAGTCTTCTTGCTTCTTAGATATTAATTAAGGGCTGACTAGTTATTACCTTCTTTTGCAATATTAAGGACAGAGTCATGTTCTCCGACAAACACATTTCACTTTGAGCATAAATTCAATTTTGATATAACTGAAATCAGTTTATGGATGTATTATCGTGTATATGTAGTATAAAGGAAATACTTTGCAACAGTGTTCATGTAAGAATACTGTTAGGTTGTTACCACATTTTGTACTGTGATTGAATGAAATTAATTACAATTTGTAATGTAATTGTAAGTTAATTATTTACATTGCTAGATTTCATGTAATGGTAATTGTAATTTAATAGAGCATTTCACAATGTAATTGTAATTTAATTAATTAAATTTTGAAGTAATTGACCCCAGGTCTGGTATATGACTTGTATATATGTATGGAAATTAAATATCTTTCAAAACACATTCGGCGGGGGTTATTTTCAACGAAATTGATTGTTTTATAGAGCTATGAAGTAGTTAACTCGGCACACTAATTGCAAACATCTAATTAGAAGCGCGTTTAGTTTCAATAGGAATATTTCACATTTATAGTCTCTTACCGGTGTCATGTATATTTTATATTTTTCACTGTTAAGATACCAGATTTATTTAACTCTAATATTTAGATAATTCAATGTTAAACATGTAATAAACTTGTATTGTAGATGTAACTTGTGAATCTTTTGCAATCTTAGTTTCGATATTTTCATCAATTCAAGTTTTGTCACAGAATGGACTGTAACTACATAACATTCTTTTACCAATGTAGCTCCACATTCACTATTGTTTTGTATTATTAGTAAGTTAAATACGTTTGATGAGGATTTACTACATTTGAAGTAAATATTAAAAGACTTTTTTTTCATTAAAAGATGAGCATTGAGTATCTTTGGTAGAGATTAGAGATCTTATAGGAGTATACAATCTATGTATAATGATTACAACTGGTGAAGAAATGAAGGTACTAGTGTGGTATCAGTAAAATATAACTATATTTATTTCCATTTAACCGTAACTCTGCCAAAAAATCATTCAACCGAAAAATCCTTAAAACGGGAGGGATGTCCAATTACACCGTAGCCATTGGGAATAACATGGAAAGTAATTAACACCAATTCAAGAGGTTTTCACAGACATTTAACATGGCATTTAGGATATATTTAGGATACACTCCGAAAATAACAATGAAAGTGTTTCAGAATTATGATTCTACATGAAGTTAAATTAGACTACTACATAGTGGCGACCGGCACACGTCGTAACGTCATAACAGTTCCTACGACCGCATATAGCCGTATATGCATCCTTTCCCAAATACTACTTTGCATGCTCAATACACTTTCAATGGCCGAAGAATCCATCGAAAAAAAGACATGTGACATTTTAAAGCATTGATACATTTAAAGTAGTTACTGTACACTTACATAATTTCAGCATCCTGTAATTTCAGATACTTCTCGAAGTTGCTTACTGTCAGCGTTTACGACGCCTGGTATCTCACACACATCATCGCAGTTTTTCGGTCGCTTTGTGATGCAATTTCTGAATGTTCGGTAGAACATCTGCTATGCCACTTATAAACTATACTCAGCAAAATAAGAAACCTGACACTGTATAGTTTAAACATTTTCCCGGCAGCGGATCAAGATACAGTATAAACAACGGTTGGACATGAAAGTCTTATGTTTTCCAAACACAGATGCCATTTTAAAATTTCTCAGGCATTTGTGTTGTTGAAAGTGATGATATTTTTAAGTTCGGTGTCGAACTGATTTTTGTCACTTAACATGTGTTAGTGGTGTCGCGACATTTTTAAGACTGGTTATCTTAATTTTGCTAGCAATTCTTCCCAATCATTTTAGTGTTTTGTTTGAAATTAATATCGGTTATGACCACCTATCGCTTTAGTGAGTGCCACTAAAGGTTTTTACATTGCGTTTACGTAACTGTACCAGATGATTTGGCAAGTTGTTTCATTCCCTCACAAAGGCATCAGTCAGCTGATTGATGTTACGCAGCACGGAATGATGGCGGACGCGTTTTCAAAGGTGGTCACAGTCGTGCTTGATTGGATTCACGTTAACGTTGGCAGCGGCTAAGTAAGCATGATTGATATAGTGGGTCAAAATGTAATCTAAAAACAAAAAATAAACAATGTAGTAAGATAAATTATGAAGTGTTAGATTTCCTTTTTGGCTGAATATAATTTCCACGAAATATTGTGATGCCTTCAAACATGTAGCAACTTCTTCAAGAGTATATGGAGGAGTTATTCCACACTCTATACTTCCTGTTTTCCGCGCCATCTTCCGACGTTGCCATTTTTATATGATGTGTTAAATCACTCGTTATCAAGAAACGAAAGATGATAGGTAAGGGTAGATTTCTCGGAAGCACAGAGCACCAAAAACACAGCCCCAGAGCCATGCATTTGCCAACAACAAAAAGAAGCTGTAATGGAAAAATATTTCAGACAGGTTGCTTCAAACATCCAACAAGTACATATTAATTCATGCTAAATATTAATGGAGGGGAAAGAAATAGTAAAGGGCGAAATGGGGTCGTGGGGGTGAGGGGAAGCAACCCGAAGGGGAAAGTTGAACAAAGACAATATATATACAAGGGAATGCCATGTTCTTTAGAAACAGTCGCACAACAACGTAAACCACAATAGCGCAGACACTCATGTACCAAAGATAAACATACAACCGTCAATGAAAAACATAAAGAAACAAACAAAAAAACACATATAGTCGCCCGGTGGGGGCCCCCGGGCTTACAATTAAACCCTTCTTGGCCCCATTCAAAACCCTTTTCACGTTACCCTTTTTAATCATGCACCATAAAATTTTTTAAACCGTTAAGGTGCAAGGGGGGGAGACATTTTCGCATTTCGCATGCGAAAAGTTAATTGGGAGGTTTTTAAGGCATGTGCATCGCGTCGCCCATGATGTGTGTAGATCACAATGGAATGTTTTAATTTTTGGGCTTAAATTAAATAAAAACATATTTTTAATGGTCTTCTTTAATTTACCGTTTTAAAGTTTGTCTTTAAGAAAAAATTAAAAAATTGTTTTTTCCTTTTTTATTCATACGTTTCTTTAAACAATGTTAAAAAAATTTTTAAATTTCCTTTCAGGAATTCTCATATTCAAAATACTTTTTGTTTTACAAAAGTCTTAAATAAAAGGTGAAATTAGTTTAAACAGTTTTTTTAAATAGCCTACATATACAAATTCTAAGATAAAATGGGGTTTAGGAAACAAAGTTAGTGTAATTATTGTGTCCTTTTTTAAAATTTATACATTTTTAAACTACTTTTTTTAAAAAAAAACGAAACAACAACGCACAACAAAAAGAAATCAAAAGAACATAGTATGAACAGAAAAAAAAAGTAAAGGTGAAAATCCATTTTTTTCCAAATCTTGGTGATGATTATCATTTTTAAGGGATTTTGCTGCGTTTTTTAACCCCCGTTAAAAGGGATGAGTGAACCCAATTTATCTAATTTTTCTGAAAAAATTTTTTTAAAAAACTTTGGGGATGAAAAATTTTAAAAATTTAAAAATTTACGTGAGAGAAACCTGCACAAATACGGGCAAATTTTATGTGATATTTATAGTTATTACATTGGGCCAAAAAATCCCAGCTTTTAAACGGGACTAGCGTATATTAAAAGATAGTTTTTTTCCCTAGTATGCACTAAAACTCTCATTGTGTACAAATCAATCAAAAAAAACAAAAAAAAAAAAAAAAAAACAAAAAAAAAAAAAAAAAAAAAAAAAAAAAAAAAGGGGGAAATGCGAACTTTATGTTTAGTAATTTTATTATTAAAACTAAATATTCCGAAAATCAGAAAATATTATAGGAATGTTAAAAAAAATATCGAATAAAAAAAAAGAAACATAATTCTTTTTCGCAAAATTGAAATACATACATAGTCTTTAAAGTTATCATTTTTAAAACATGCGCAAATGCTACTCCCGCAAACATTAATGGAAACCGGGATGAAAAATTTCCCATCCGCCAGTCCCGGGAAAAAAGGGCAATACCCCCTTTTGGGGGAACGTAACTGTTTTTGTTTCCAAATCAAATGAGAGTCTCACAATTAACTTTTTGGGGATAGGGGCAAATCCTTATTGCAAATATGGGTTTAAATTAAAAAACTTTTCCAGTCCCAGCTGTTTTAAACTATCTTCAGCAGTTAAAACGAACCTTTTAATAAATAAACCAATTAGTTATGTATAAAAAAAAATAACTTTTTTTTTGTAAATTTTAAACAAGTCATAGTGTTTATCGAGTGCCCTTTTTAATTTTTTGGGGAAAAAAAAAATTAAATGGAAAAATGGAAAATTCTGCGATTTAAATCTTCAAAAACGGGGCCAAATATAATTTTATTTTTTGTATTTTGGGGGCCCTTTTTTATTTCGGTAGGGTAAAATTTTTTAAAATATACCCTTTTTTAAATCGTGGCCCCCCGTTTATGCTATTAACTGGTCTAAAGTAAACATAATTTTCCGTCCAAAATCGTAATGAAGGGGAATTATTTCTGACCTGAGCAATTTGAAACTTTAGGAGGTGGGGTAAAAAAATGGAAAAAAAATTTCCCGAGGGCCGAAAAAATATTCATTAAAAATTCAACAAAAATGTTTGTTTAGTGGTTTGACATATTTATCAAGTTTTTAAGTTTTACTATCAAAACGGAAAACACTTCAAAAAATTAGTAAACCAGAATATTTTTGTCAAAGAAAAAACTTTATGCTTTTAAAAAAATAAAAATATTACAATCTGATTATAATTTTCCTAAAATTTTCAAAAAAGTTGAACCATTTCCAATACGATAATGTTATTTCATTTAACCGAAATAATTCGGGCCACAGAAATTTACCATTTGCTTTTCCATTAAATTGTATTCAAAGTTTGTGTATTTTTTCGCGAAAAGAGACTTTCCCGTAACGAAAGGCGATATATAGCTTTCATTTCTTTGAGATTTATTTAAATTTACAGACTTCAAAAATATTGTCAAAAAGAGAAGGCCAATCAATAATGTACGTCGGGGGTTTCACCATTCAGATATACTATCTCTTTCCCAGGGGCTCCCAAAATAGATCAAATTAAAAGCCGCGCATCTTTTTTAGGGTCAACGAAAAGAACCAAACCCCCAGAGCCCCCCCACCCCCCCCTGCACAACAAACTGATTGCCATGGTGTTCACTACAAATTATTACTTATGGCACGGGTTTTATTTTTAAATGATACTATTTTCATGTTTATTAAAAACAAAGGCTAAAATCATTAACCGGATTTAAGTGGGGTAATATGATTAAAAAGGGCTTTTTTGTTAAATCAATCCGCATTATAAAACCCGACGACAGCCGGGACGGGCAGCACAAAAAAAATTTTTCCCTTTTTTCGAGGAAAAAAAAAAACAGTTTCAGATATTACCTAAATTGATAAAGATTCTCGTGCAATTTTCTGTCTCATAAGATTTCAACTTCTTACCCCATTTGGGCCCGGGAAAATTAAATACAAAATGGAGATAATTTTAAAAACATTTTTAACGTAGTAATTTTTTGTGACCTGGAAAAAAAAAGTTTAAAATAGGGAGTGTACGGATCCCGTTATTACCCCCTTTCGGGGAAAAATACGGGAAACAAAATACGGGGTGAAAGGGGGGTTGTAATTTAAACCGTTACTTTTAAAATGATTTCCGTATACTAGAAATACGGATTCTTAGTAACGATACCCGTTATTATTGAAAAACGGGAAATTTTAAAAAGGTTTTTTTTGATCGTTACAAAACCGTAATTCTATAGTTGGTGACGGGGAAAACAAAATCCGTTATTACGAAAATCGGGGGGTATATTTCCCCCTATTGTTTCATATCAACCCGTTTTTTTCCTATATTTTGGGTATAAGGGGTTTTAGTTTTTATATTTCGAAAATACAGGGGTTTTAATTTTCCTATATCTTTGTATAAACTTTCCCTATATTTCCCCTATTTGCCGGAATTTCGGGATTTAAAAAATTTGTATATTTTGAAATAGGGGGTATATGGTCCCTTTATTTTTATATACAACCCCGTATATTTCCGATATTTGGATTACGGGGGATTTATAGTTTTATATTTTAAAAAACAGGGGTAAATTTCCCGATATTTTCCCTATCAACTCCGTAATTTCCCCCTTACCGGAAAAAAAGGGAAAAAATTTTTGGTACCTGCTGGCCGGCGTCCTGACACTACTTGCGGGAATGGATCGGAACTTCACACATTCGAGCACTGTGATTTTCTGACATGCTGTATATATATTTGCTTTTTAGCTCACCTGAGCACGAAGTGCTCAAAGGTGAGCTTTAGTGATCGCACTGTGTCCGTCGTCTGTCGTCGTCAGTCGTCCGTCGTCCGTCTGTCCGACGTCAACAATTTGACTGTTAACACTCTAGAGGTCACATTTTTCGTCCAATCTTAATGAAACTTGGTCAGAATGTTACCCTGAGTAAAGTCTTGGACGAGTTTTATATTGAATCATCTGGGATCAAAAACTAGGTCACCAGGTCGAATCAAAGGAAAAGCTTGTTAACATTCTAGAGGTCAAAATTTTGGCTCAGTCTTAATGAAACTTGGTCAGAATATTACCCTCAATAAAATCTTGGATGAATTTGATATTGGCTTATCTGGGATCAAAAACTAGGTCACCAGGTCAAATCAAAGGAAAAGCTTGTTAACACTCTAGAGGTCACATTTTTGGACCATTCTTAATGAAACTTGGTCAGAATGTTACCCTTAATAAAATCTTGGACAAGTTTGATATTGGGTTATCTGGGATCAAAAACTAGGTCACCAGATCAAATCAAAGGAAAAGCTTGTTAACACTCTAGAGGTCATAATTTTGGCCCAATCTTAATGAAACTTGATCAGAGTGTTATCCTTAATAAATTTATGGATGAGTTCGATATTGGGTCATCTGGGTTCAAAAACTAGGTCACCAGGTCAAATCAAAGGAAAAGCATGTTAACACTGTAAAAGCCGCATTTATGACTGTATCTTCATGAAATTTAGTCAGAATGTTAATGTTGATGATCTTAAGGTCCAGTTTGAATCTGGATCATGTAGGGTCAAAAACTAGGTCACCAGGTCAAATCGAAGGAAAAGCTAGTTTACACTGTATAAGCGGCATTTATGATTATATCTTAATGAAACTTGGTCAGAATGTTATACTTGATGAACTATAGTTCAATTTCTAATCTGGGTTAGGTAGGGGTGAAAAACTAGGTCACCAGTTCAAATCAAAGGAAAAGCTTGTTAACACTCTAGAGGCCATATTTATAACTGTATCTTCATGAAACTTGGTCAGGATGTTATACTTGATGATCCATAGGACAAGTTTAAATCTGGGTTATGTCGGGTTAAAAACTAGGTCACCAGGTCAAATCAAAGGAAAAGCTGGTTAACACTTTAGAGGCCACTATTATGATCGTATCTTAATGAAACTTTGTCAGAATGTTAACCTTGATTATCTTTAGGTCAAGTTTAAATCTGGGTCAGGTAGGGTCAAAAACTAGGTCACTAGGTCATATCAAAGGAAAAGCTTGTTAACACTCCAGAGGCCACATTTATGACTGTATTTTCATGAAGCTTAGTCAAAATGTTAAACTTGTTGATCTTTAGGTCAAGTTCGAATTTGGGTCATGTCGGGTCAAAAACTAGGTCACGGGGTCATATCAAAGGAAAAGCTAGTTAACACTTTATAGGTCACATTTATGACCATATCTTAATGAAACTTGGTCAGAATGTTAATCTTGATGATCTCAAGGTCAGTAGGTCAGGGGAGCGATGCAAGGCCTTCATGGCCCTCTTGTTTAAAGTTATGTCTCTTCTTGATTTGGCAATATTTGGTTGCTATTGTATCTAATAGTGATAGTGACAGTAACTGTATTTTTAAGAAAACGATAGGCACAAACAAAATCTTAAAGAACTTGGGGTTTTCCTTGATTTTTGTCAGTTAGTCAGTTATGATCGGCACTATCCCGTAATCGTCCCCTAACATTACGGAATGAATGAAAATACATATAGGGGCATAATAAATATGCAAATTTATCATTCCTTCTGAATGGTATGTCATATCTATAAGTTGCACGAACAATAAAGAATGGTGGTTGGGGATGAGCTGAATATACATATAAGGGACGAAAAGTCTAGCCGTTAGTCGCCAATTTAGATACGAATATTATATCAAGAAAACTTTCACAATAACCTCATATTTATGCGAATATTTGGATGGCAGAACTGGGCACTAACAGTCGGTTTTGTCCTGTCAACATACTTATCTAGACATTTTGCCAGATAACAACTGGATAATTGACATACTCGTAAATAAATGGATATATGGTGGCAGAACTATGCCACCATAATATATATGTTTTTTTTCCATAGTTTTGCTATTAGCTCTATCCCCTTTATATTGGTTTAAACAGCTGAAAAAGCTAAGTATTTCTTTTTATTTCAATATAATTTCTAATATTTAAACTACACGTAGATCGAGCTTCTGAGACCTCAAACAAATAGTTTAGGCCTTTAACATAAGATGTAATAACAATGTTTTGGTACAAAGTGAATTTTAAATAATGCATAAGGTTTTTTCCAAACTGAATCATTCGTTTTTCAGACTTCGTTTCCTTTCCCATGCTGAACAAGGCTGAGTTTCGTCTGTACTGTCAACAAATTGCCGGTCGCACGTGCTGTCATCATCCACTTGAACACATCCGGGTATAATGAACACTGTGAAATCATCTTTCTTACCATATCTACAAACGGAAAGTATTTTCAAAACTCTAAACCAACCAATGGTTGAGATGCTATTGATATGATGTAATTTGATTCATTTTACTACTTTAATATGAAAATGGTCATAATATTAAACAATAAAAGATACTAAAACAGCCTTTTATGTGGAACAGGATTAAATGCCAAATACGTAAGCGTTTACAACGGCTAAATATTCGATGCCGAATACTTGAAAAATACCTAATAAGAAGATTGTCAAAATTGTCAAAAGGTAACAAATTACAAATTTTGAAAGGTATTGCCAAATTCTGAATTTGTCCTCGGTGTTTCCTTATAATACCGCTCAATAACTGATAAATAAGACGTCTCTAACCAAAGAATCTGTAACTTACCCGCAGCAACTTAAACCATTAGCCGTGCATGTACACTCTTCACAGTAGGGAGTGGGAGATTTAAATGAAGCTCCCAATTTAAATTCCCAACCCTTGTATTCACAAGTTGAATTCTGGCCATTATCTGAAATTAGAATAGAAAGGTATATTCCGTTCATTGAAAATATGTTTCATATTGCACGACCAATATATTTTGATTACCTAATGGTACGATTATATTACAGAGCTGATCTGATACAATGACAGATGTTTTTATTAACTTTTATGTAATCCGTGTTACTCTACGTCTACTGCAACAATTAGTAAAATTCATTTGAAAAGGATTATCAATTTTGTTTTGTTGAGAATGGACGTAAATGCGTCACATTGTTATGTCTTTCACACGTATTGCTGTTAACTTTACCTCATGTATATTAATTGATGTTGATATTGGTATGGATAAAACTGTTGTTTTATTCCTTAACATGAACTACAGTTTGAGTTTATAACGTGAGCCACTGTTTAATTATTCAACTTATAATGGACTATGTAATGTGTAGGGTGTCTTGTTACTCCTGTTTGATTATTAAAGTGAATTCCTGTTGGGTTGTCAAACCGATTACCTTTCAGTGTAATGAACGATTCTATAATGTTAAGGTCTGCATATATTTTCTTAGTAATATTAGTCTACCTTGGATTTTTTATGATTTAATCATATTCAAATGCAAAAAAAAATTACGTTACTTATACATTAGAGGACTACATGCACTTGAAACTGTGGAACGTTTGACGTGCTTAAAATGATTGTCAATGACGTCATTACCTCATAAATTTTTTGAGACTTGCATGAAAAGAACTGATTTATACCTTGTTTAGCCCGTTTGTCCAAAGCTGGTTACGTCGGGCACGTGATGAGGCCTAAATCAAATTTGTCTCGATCCGTGTTGAAGAAAAATTGCTGCTTTATGTAATTTATACATTGACAAAAAATATCAACCTAATGAAATTGAATGGACGCAATATTTTGTGAAAATGAGCTAGTAATATCTGTTTAAATATTGTCAATTTTTTTTTTTAATTTCGGCTACCGAGGTAACCCATTTATTGTCCCCGTCATAGATGTGCGAGGGTCGGGGATCCATCCCCCATCACATCTTACAAAAAGTAACATGATTGCTATTACAACTAAAATATAATCATATTAGCTAATGAACTGTTGTAATAAAATTCTCGGGGATTTTTTTTTTTTTTTGACAATAGGGACTAATACCTTCTTAATATACAATTTAAGTGAATCTTTATTTAACAGCTAAACTATATAAAAATGTATTTACTTAATCTGTTTAATTATGCACTTCATAAAAAGGTTATATGCATAATATTAGTTAATTAGACAAATCATTTTTTAGATAAAAACAAAAATTAAATGACATTTATAATGGTTAAATTTTATAAACTGTCTTCCGTTGTCTAGCGATTTAATTTAGACATTTTTTGCGTAGGAAAATATTTCACTTAAAATATAAAGAGACAAAATCTGCATTTCGAAGATAAAAAGGCCTTAGTTCGAAACAAAAAACGTTTACTTTCTATGTGATTGTAAATATTTTATGTAAAACAAAAAACAACAAATTTCGGGCGAAAGAGAGTGAAAAATGAAAAGCCTGGGTTGGTCTGGACACATAGAGGGGCATCTTATATGTGATACAAAAGAAACATAATGTCAACAGTAAAAGCTCACAAGTATATTCTTTCATATATATTCTATATCGTTTTATAGCGTTTTGGAAGTTATTTAACCTTAAGTTTCACTGAAAAAATCTTCCATGTATTACTCTTGAAAAAGATTTTTATATTTTCCCCATAGAGTTTCAAATTTAGTCATTTCAAAATTTTTGAAAGCAATATATCTTTCCGTTTTGTAGTAAGAGATCATTTTTCTTTTAAATACATCGATTGATGGCATCTGACCTTGTATTTTGTTATAATATAAGAAGTGTTTGGCCTGCAACAGAATAATATTAATAGGTACATCGAACTTTCTATTACCGAACAAAATGTCTGAAGGATTCCATTCTGCTAAATTAATGTTACATTTATTTCTTATATAATTTAATAGTTGGGTCCAAAAAAGCTTAGTTATCTCACAGTTCCAGAATAAATGTATTATGGTTTCTTGGAAATTGTTACAAAAAGTACAGCTATCATTACCAGTTATATTCATTTTCTTTAATAAATAGTTTGTGGCTAAAATTCTATGGTTTATCCTATACTGAAACCAAATTAATTTTGGGTCTTTAGTAATTCTAAAAACGATGTCATATATTGAATAATTAGGTATATTATTAACTTGTAAATCGATTAACTCATTTTGCCATTTTAGAAATGATTTTGGGTACTCTCCCTTTTTATTTATCTGCTTATAGATTGATCTGCAACCTTTATTATCTTTCTTTAACAAAGCAAGACTTATTGGTATAAGCGGATTGTAGCTTTTTACAGGTAAGTATCCCATACCCTTAACTTCGAGGAAACGCCTGACGGATGCCAAAAGGCCATTGTACTCTAGAAAATTAGTCCTAATGTTATAACTGGAAATAAAGTCGTAATATGTGAAGAAACTTCCTTCGGCATTAATGAGATCGCCTAAAAAATATACAACCTTTGCAAGCCATCTTCTATAACATACACTTGAACCTCCGACCTTAATACTTGGGTTATACCACAGATTAACCGCGCTAAATTAGCTACTGCACGTGGGATTTATATTTAACATTAGAGAAAGATAACTAGATAACACATCTTTCCAAAAAGGATTTTGCTCTTGAAGCATCTTTCTTTTTGTATAGTCTGAGCCATATTTATAAATGTCTTGTAAAGCCGGACAAATATATTCAACCAAGTGACTGAATTTATTATTCATGTCTAACAAACGTCTTAACCAAGTGGCTTTTAAACTATGAACAAAAGTCTTAATATCAATCATTTTAAGGCCACCGTATTTGTATTCCTGTGTAACTGTGCTTCGTTTTACTTTATCTTTAGAATTATTCCAAAGAAAATTGAAAAATAACCTTTGCATTATATTAAGTTTTTCTTGTGAAGGATTAGGTATTGCTAAGATTAAATGGTTTAGTTTGGCGAGAGCCAATGTTTTTATCACAACAAGCTTTCCTAATGGTGAGATTACTCTTTTTGACCAGCAAGAGAAAAGCTTTTTGATTTCCTCAATTTTATCATCATAATTAATATTTACCATGTCTTTCAGATTAACAGAGAATTTCACCCCAAGTACGGTAAAAACAGTGTTTTCCAACGATAAGTTATATTCTGGGCAGAGAACCATTGGACTATACTTTCGTGCTCCAAACCATATAACTTTTGTTTTATCTGTATTTATATTAAGGCCGGAGATTCTGCCATAGAATTTTAAAACTAACATTGTGTTTATTAAAGATTCTCGGGAGCCATCTAAAGTAAGACTTGTGTCATCAGCATACTGAGATATAACATATTCTTTACCGTGTATTTTTATACCTTTTATATTTGGGTTATTTCTTAGTAAAACTGCAAGAATTTCTGCACAAAGAATGAATAGGTAGGGCGACAAAGCATCACCTTGACGACAGCCTCTTTGCAAGAAGAACCAGTCTGACATATGACCATTAATTATTACACATGATTCAATATTGGTATAAAATAACAAAATCCATTTTCTGACTGATGGACCAAAATTGAAAAATTCGAGAACTTTCGCCATAAAACTCCACGATACTGTATCAAAAGCTGCTGCAAAGTCTATTAGTAGTAGAAGACCAGGGATGTTATATTTTTCTGTAAAAAACAAAATGTCATACAATAGCCTAATGTTAGTTGCCATCAGCCTGCCTGGCAAAAATCCTGTTTGGTCTTCATTAACGATATTATGCAATGTGTTCTTTATTCTAAAGGCTATGGAAGCGGATGCGATTTTGTAGGACACATTTAACAAAGAAATAGGTCGCCAGTTCTTTAAAAGAGATTTATCTTTGTTGCCTTTTGGTATACATGTTATTACTCCTTGCTTCTATAGAAAGTTCTCCAACAGAGTATGAATAATTAATAGACCTTAACAAAAATATGCCTATGTCATTCCAGAAAAACTTAAAAAACTCTACAGTGAAACCATCGTTCCCTGGACTAGTGTTATTGGACATTCTCTTTAAGCTATTTAGCATTTCTAGGTATGTTAGTTCTCCCTCGATGGATATTTTTTCGTTTTCGGAAAGTTTTGGAACTTGTATATTATTAAATAAATCATGTAAAGATACATCTTCCGTGTCAGTGGCTTTATAAAGTTTTTCATAATGACGTTAACTTTCTGTCAGTATTTCTTCCTGTGTGTTTAAAATTTTCCCATTTTCCGTTTTTAATGTGTTCATGAACTTAGATACATAATTTCTGTTTTCTAAATTGCAAAAATATTTTGTCGGTTTTTCGCCTTCTTGAATCCATCTAGCTCTTGATCTTACCATAACTCCTTCCATTTTTTTATTCCTCAAATCTAAAAGTTCCCTCTTTTTACTATCTAATAAAACATAATTAATAACTGTTTGTTTTTCTATTTTCTCAATTTCTTTCTCAATGGAATTTTCTTTATCAATTTCTAATTTCTTTTTATGGGATGCATATGAAATGGTTTTTCCTCTAACTGCTAAAAGCAAAGATTCAAAGAACAGCTGATCACTTATGCTAAATGTTAATTCTTGCAAAGGCACATCATTTATGTCATTATATGTTTCAAGCGAATTTATTGCATATTGAGATTTTATGGTTTTTATAACCTTTTTTATTTCACTTACATAAATGGTGTCCTTTAACAGAGAGTTATTAAATTTCCAGTATGATATTCCTTTTTTAAATTTACCAAATTTTAATGAAATAAAAACTAAAGAATGGTCTGTCCGATATCCGGGTAATATTTTAGTACTTTCTATATCCGTAAACAGTGTATCCGTTATAAGAAAAAAGTCCAGTCTTGCTTTTTTAACTGGATTTCTCCTAAACCATGTATATTCTTTATTTTCTAAGTGATTCTCTCTCCAGCAATCTATAAGATTAAAATCTGACATTATACTTGTTACTTTATCTCTGGCATTAGGGTTATTTACATTAACATAATTATACGAATCTACTTCCGGGTTAAGAATTAAATTAAAGTCTCCCGCCAAAATGAAAAGAGAATTATTATAACTGGACATTTTATCAAATATTGTCAAATTGATAAGTTACGTAAATTTTAGACTAGCTCATAAACAATGATATATCTTTTTACATTTTTATGATTTAATGTATCGATATCCTATGTCAAATGTCATATTTGATAATTTTGGCATTGTTCCTCTTAGAAACTCTCTGGAAGAGGCTGTCATTTGACACTACGAAATTGAATTAAACAAATAAAGGGGAAAAATGTAGAAATATATTTATTATCAGTCTAGTGACTAGTCTATGTAAACATGATTGGAGTTGTTATTCAAGAGAGGAAAAGATTTCGATCTTACATTTAAAACAAAGCGACTGTAAAATACCAGTTCTATCTCACTCTTATATTTCGATAATGTAAGTTTTCTTGTAACTATAGATATTTCAATCAAAACATCAAAAATCAATGATAACCGCAGTCCATTTTCAACGCATTTCATAAGACAGATTCCCTTGTAAAATAAATAAGGTACTAACTGTGAAGCATGGTTATCTCTGACATTTAATGATAGTACTATCTCAATGTTCCTGAATTATGATATAAAAGTAGTATTTAGAATATATTTGTCTGATACAAATACAATGCAATAATAGCAACAGTAATCTGACAGCGGTAAGTGTTATTAGCTTCCATATTCTTTGCGAACACGTGACAACATTCTGAAGTAGACGTACACGGCTGCGCAGGTATTATTTTCTGCGAGACTGTCCAAGTCCTCACTTAGCCACGAATAGAATTAGAAATCAAAGTCTTGGCCGACTCGCCTAGTCAGAAGATAGAAATCAAAGTATCGGCCGACTCGCCCAGCCAGAAGATAGAAATCACGATCTCTGCCAACTCGCCTAGCCAGGAGATAGAAATCACGATCTCTGCCAACTCGCCTAGCCAGGAGATAGAAATCACGATCTCTGCCGACTCGCCTAGCCAGAAGAAAGAAATCAAAGTCTCGGCCGACTCCCCTAGCCAGAAGAAAGAAATCAAAGTCTCAGCCGACTCGCCCAGCCAGAAGATAGAAATCACGATCTCTGCCAACTCGCCTAGCCAGGAGATAGAAATCACGATCTCTGCCGACTCGCCTAGCCAGAAGATAGAAATCACGATCTCTGCCGACTCGCCTAGCCAGAAGAAAGAAATCACGATCTCGCCCGACTCGCCTAGCGAGAAGAAAGAAATCTAAGTCTCGACCGACTCGCCTAGCCAGGAGATAGAAATCACGATCTCTGCCGACTCGCCTAGCCAGAAGATAGAAATCACGATCTCTGCCGACTCGCCTAGCCAGGAGATAGAAATCACGAGCTCTGCCGACTCGCCTAGCCAGAAGATAGAAATCACGATCTCTGCCAACTCGCCTAGCCAGAAGATAGAAATCACGATCTCGGCCGACTCGCCTAGCCAGAAGATAGAAATCACGACCTCGGCCAACTCGCCTAGCCAGAAGACAGAAATCACGATCTCAGCCGACTCGCCTAGCCGGAAGATAAAAATCACGATCTCGGCCAACTCGCTTAGCAAGGAGATACAAGTCGCGACCTCTGCCAAACCGTCAAGGTACTACTCGCATAGCCCGAAGTGGAAGTCAAGTCCTCTCAATTGTTAGCTTCTGAATTAACTAGGATGTAAACAGAAGCGTCCATTTGAATTATAAAACATGTAAGTAGTAATAATAAGAACTTACCATCAGGTATCGGATATGTAACCCAACACAATGACTCTACATCACAGTACAACAGCAATACTTGAATGAAGACGACAAACAGTGCTTTACAAGACATTGTTCAATCTTATAGCGTGCACCAAGTTTGGTTCACTGTTTCTGTAAAATCTTTTATATATCATGCCAGAACATCCGATTAAATTTTTACTTTCTGGTATGTAAATTGTATCCCAATTTTGTGTACTTGTCGATAACATTCTTCACAAATATTAGTTGAGCTTAAATAATATGTAAAATGAGATAAAATGTGATGATATTATACACCCTATGACACTTGACATTATTCGGAACTAATTGTAAATACATATAAAAATGCCTAATTTGCTGGGGGTTTTTTTCGTGGGACTGAATGGAAAAGGGGAAACTATAATACTGTAACACTGTACACTATATTTTGAAGAAGACAGAGCATGTTTCTGAAGACGTGGAAGTCAGTAGTTGTTTAGAATCATATTGATATATCAATATAATATAGTATATAATGTATCATTGATTTGCAATTTTGACATTGAAATTTAAAGCCATCTATCCACCATACTTTCCTCATCCTGTTATGGAACTGAAAAAGACATGGTAGTTAAGTAAGACACAGTATACTGTGGTACACGAAGAATGCAACTTCTTCAAAAAGATACACAAAGGAGCTGTCCATACCAAATAACAAGACCGCTTCAGGTAAGACCTCCTAAAATATTACAGTTTTAGACATTTACCCATTCAACAGTTTACTTTTAGCGGCAGTGCTCCATGTTATACAACATGTGATAATATATTCAAACCTTTATATATATAGATGTATTTTATGTCATTGGAACTTACTTCTAAAGAGCTATCGACATAAATAATCATGTTGTGCTAGAAAGAGAATCGGCAATAGCATGTAGGTATTTAAAAAAATCCTAGCACCGAGCCCTTTGCCATCCCGGCATTAATAAGTCTTTCATCAGATAATTATACCAGTCTCAATTTATAGATAAGCCCGTTATGCTATACACGGCCTAAAACTTTACTTTTATCCTAAGAAACAATACGCGTGGCATTTCTGTCACCACAGCATTTACAACTTTGAGTACATAACATAACACAAGTTAAAGCATAGCAAAAGTTCCTTCTAGGGCATATCTATATAAATATAAAATGATCATCTTGTAAAATTTTGGTTTCAATGTCTGTTTTATACTGCCAAAAATTTCAAATAAGTACTTACGCAGTTATTTAACATAAATTGTTAAAATCCAACAACAAATTAAATCTGTTACCACTTTCAGTAGAGTAAATACGGCAATAAGACATTGACCCGGTTAATCATTTACGATTCGATGCGTGAATTAGAGGGTCGCAATGGGGTTTGTTTTCATATATTAACTATGCATTTCAAGGTAACGATAATATTATGTTGTTCACATTTAAATTTGCTGATATATGTCCATCTGGTCGACTGAATGTATGTTATGTTCCTCAAGAATGGAGGAAATAACATCCTCGGGTTTAGTAATATGTAATCCACGGAACGCGTTCAGTCAGAGTCGCCTCAGTTAGGAAAGAATAGTCTAACGTCAGAGGTTATTTCTAAGGTCACGGAGTTTTATTGGCCAGCTTGTAATGACACCAGCTTTCGGTATCAGTAGCTCAGTCAAGTGTGACTTATTGAACTATAATATTCCTTCTCAAGAGAAGGAATAATAACATAACAACTGATTCACTTTATTAACTCTAGATACATGTAACATAACATAAGAGTATACATATACAATGTTCACATGTAAATAAATTTTCACATGACATGGTACCTTTTGATAAATGATTAACAGCATAATTATTTTGTTACTGGAGCAAGGGGGAAAGGGGTAAATGCCCTACTGTATCATAAATAAATTTATAAATGACATATTTGAAACGGAACATAGGTATGGATTGCGTAGGTGGATCGGTAATCTCATTTACAAATAGAGATGAGCAACAGACCGTGATTGCGTCACCGTCTGTGTACTATTTACAATCAATAGCACGTGAATTTCGCAGAAAAGGGAATAATGATAGAATGGAAAGTTACATATGCTTGCCTAAAAATAAATACGCTGTAAACATGTCAGTATAGTAGGAACATTAGGTGGAAGGGGAATTAATCTAAGGTAAATTTTAGATTCATAGATCTAGCTGTATTAAAAAAGAAAAAAATAACTTAATATACAGTCAGTGCATGGGTAGTAATGATCGGAAAAGAAAATTTATACATAACTTTATGTATACATAAATGTCTGTTAAAAAACGAAAATAAGTAGAGACTTAATGCGTTACTTAATTGTCTTTAACAAAACTGATATGAATTTCTTTAGCTGACTTGCATTAGTACAAGTTAATAATTCTCTAAATTTGTCAGGATTCGGCCTATTGTAATAGTATCTATTAATGTACTTTCTGCGATCATCATCAAGAAATGGGCATTTTAGTAGATAGTGCTGATCATCCGCTACATCATTCGAGCGACAGATTAAACATTTGCGCTCAGTATAATCTTGATCAACCCATCTACCAGTTTCAACGGGAAAATGGTGACTACCTGTCCTGAATTTAACCATACTTAGGAATTCCTTCCGGTTAAGCTAAATAAAATAATCTTCGAGTTGGACTGTTTCTTTAAATAATAAATAATTTCTGCCTTTATTTGTATTAAGAAGTGAATAATGCCAGTTTTGCAAATTTTGTTCTAAAAGATTTTTCTTTACTAAATATTGAATTGATTTATTTTGTAAAGTGCCCTGCTGTAGCCAGATATCATATCTTCCTACTTCATTTAAAATTTCTTTAATCTTATTTATCCATTTTGATTCAAAATTGGGTTTATTTCTCATATACTGATAAATTTTATATGACAATATATTTTGATTTCGCGTAACAAGTCGAGTATAATATCCTTCTTAAAAATTCACGATGGATTTTTTCTAGTATTTCTGAATTTTCATATTTCCGATGAGTATAGCATAATTGGCATAATGGTATGATCAAAAAGTTTAAGTACCAAGTCAAATGGTAAATTAAGATTATAAATTCTCCAATAAAGTAAATGTAATGCCTTTTTGGCCTGTCCTGCCAAATGTTTCCTAGTGGTTAAAAATCTTCCAGATTTAGAAAAGAATGTCACCAAATATTTGTATGTTTGAACTATTTCTAGAGGTGTATCTCCAATCCGAAAAGTAAAATTACTATCGTTTCTTGAGCCAAGTATCAGAACTTTTGTTTTGCTGATGTTTATTTTAAGTTTCCATAAACCACAGTTAGTACTGTATAAAGTCATTTAAACATTTTTGCAGCTTATTTGGATCATCTGATATTAAAACTGTGTCATCAGCATAGAGAAGAAGTAATATTTTAACATAAGTTTCTATTTGGTGAAACGGGTCTCCAAGTTCGATTCCATTGTTATTCTTTTCTTCTAGATAATTTTCTAAATCGTTCAAAAATAGTGAGAACAAAACTGGAGATAAGTTTTCTCCTTGACGAACTCCGCAATTACAGCTAAAAAAGCCAGACATTACACCATTTTGGGATAAACAAGACTTAATATTTGAGTACATATTTTTTACAATTCTAAAAAAAAACAACAAAAAATAAAACACATAAACCGTAGAATGACCCGGGATAAATCCTGAATGAATTTTAGATATAAATGTATTTTGAAGACAGTAATCAATATTATTTAAGAATGCTTCTGTTGCTTGTTTAATCGTAGTGTTAGCATTGTTTGTGAGAGTTTTATATCTATTCCAGTCATCTAGTTTCTAGTTTTCCTGTTGACGTACCTTTACGTTTTTGTCTGGTTTTGAAACTCTCCTTATTTCTGAGTTTCCGGTCGAAGTTTCCGAAAGTGGTTGGTATGATTGATTTTGCCAAATCTAATTTTTTTCATTAAAAATAAATTAAAATTTGCTCTTTTGTTGATAATTCCATATCCGTCATTTGAGAGTGAGTAAGTCTGATAACTAACTTTAATACATACGAATGTTTTAAAATTATCATTTATTGTCTTATCAATAAAACCTGAATGTATATACTGTAGGGTTAGGATCTGGTATGGTTTGGGAATGGGGACTAATTCTTGTAGCTTCTGTTACTACATTTTTTATCATTTATCAATAAATATCTTGTTTTGTGGTTTGGATTCAACTAGTCTTTGTTGCCCACCAAGATGATGTTATTAGGTATCTCTACGACCCTATCGAATCGCATAATGATGCGATCACATATTTCTAAATTTGAATTTGGAGGCCGGTAAAGAATACATATCATAAAGTATTTGTTTCATCCTTTACCTTAAAGGCCTAGATTCACTACTATATAAGTGTCCCCCACCCCTAGCCTGGGAAGCCGTTGATAATATTTGTGCTTTGTCAGAAGAAATCATACATAATATTTATGCATTAAAGATGCCACTTAATTTGCGCTAATTAGTGTTAATTGGCATTCATCGAGTTTCTGATATTTTCAACGCCTGGGGAAACCTGAAGGAGTTTCCATGTCACTACTGATTATCGATTATCTATAATTAGCCTAATTAACAATTTAATATGTAATTTTAGGTTTCAGCCATATTTAGATATATTAGATATTAAGAAATTTTGTGTTAGTTTATCGCGTTTACGTTTATCATCTCGTCGCCTTTGTATCGAAACTGGTAGATGGAATCAGCCTGTAAGTACACCTATAAATGAAAGAATATGTAATGTTTGTAACTTGTTAGAGGATGAATATCATTTCGTAATACAATGTAACATGTATATTGATTTAAGGAAACGATTGATACCACCATACTTTTGGAGACGCCCTAGCATGTATAAATTTATTGAACTTGTAAATTCAGAAAATCCACGCATTGTAAAGAATTTATCTAATTATATCGAAAAAGCATTTACAACAAGATCAAATCTTTTGTATAGCCGATAAATATCCATATAGAAAAGGTCATCAAACATTTTGGTACAGTTATTGTGTAATTATAAAATTGACAAGTTAAAGTAAAAGGTATGTGACCATTTTTATTTCTGAAATGTAGGAATGATGCAAGTGTAGTTGTCGCTATTATTACTACATTGTATTAATATCATTATTTGAATCAATTTTTTTTACAAATGTGTTATCACAATGGTTTTGCCAATTTCGGCGAAGATTCCACAAGCCGATTCTTGTAAGGCCCTTTCACTTTCTTGCTTACAAGAACGGTCATCCGTAAAATACAAATATAGCTTTAGTCATGTATTCATTCATATTATATAAATTATGTAGTGTATTGAAAGGAAAATGATCTTGATATTTCGTTTTCTTTTCGTTTTCAGTCAAGATCATTTTACCGTTATATATATCACAATGTAGTATAGTTACTATTAGATAGCCTTTATACGTTAATACGGAAACATTTAAATCTTTGATGAATCTCTTTGACTTGTCAGATTGAAGCATAAATATACATGAACTGTTGAAGATGTTGGAATTGTTATACGAATCATTTGTGTATTGTGTTATCAATTAAATGTTCACTGTTGCCATGTATATATAGCGTACCATGTACCACATGGGTCTATGACCTTCTGGTTTAATGAAAATAAAAACTTTGAAACTTTGAAAAACTTTGAAACTTTTTGTGATCATATTTGCACTTGTTTGAAACGAAAACGAGGCATGATGTCGAAAATTCGGCAATTTTCGTAAATTACTAGGTCTGCATTAATATAACATCTTGACAGCTATGACGCAAATTTAAGTTTAAACTTACATATTTTAAAGTTGTTACAACTTGCTGGAAAAGCTATGGGAGGTACAAACTGGAATTTGTCTATGGTTCGGAAATGTTCGGAAACCTTCGGAAGTACACGATTCCGATCTGTCTTTTCCGTGAGAATTCCGTTTCTATTTTTAGCCATGGATTATTGCTTTCAGAAGTTATCGTTATTTGTTAAACACCCGCATATTTCGGGTGTAATATAGGTGGCGCTGCGATCGGAAAACAGGTTTCCCCAGGCTGTCAATTTGCAGGTAAAAATGTTAGAAATTGTCAGACTGGATTCCCAGGCTACCCCACCCCCCAAATTCAATATGCAACTCCCATCTTATCTGCTGCTTTTCAGCGATTATGTAACAGTAACTGATTAGCGGGCAATTAGCACAGCAGGGACCCCAACTAGACCATGAAGATGTGTGCAGTGGAGCTGAAAGAAATTATTTTTTACTTCAATGAATGTAGAATGATAATAATAATTATTATTATTTTGATATTATGTAGATGATAATAACTATTACTTCTATGTTATAATAATGATAATAATAATAATAAAAATAATCATAAAAATAATCATAATCATAATTATTATTATTATTATCATTATTATCATTATCATTATTATTATCATTATTTTTATTATCATTATTTTTATTATTATATTACATATAGGATGATAAAAGATACAGTAATATTATTGAAAATAATAATGATAATAAAACACAAGTATAGTGAAAACTTCACGAGTTCTTTGTGCTGACAATATTTTTCGAATTGGAAATTGATTTTCTTGTATTCATGTAATCAACATTATTTGAATATAAAATTATTGTGTTCCATCTATACTCAATTTTCATTTTCAGTAAGTTGCCAAAAGTGACTTGTTTCATGCCTTGTTTTGTAACTTTGAAATGCACATTCTGATTTCAATTTAGACAAATGTTATTTACAGTATTCTGCAAGCTGTAGATGAGTGAAAGTCACATTTTTCAGAAATATCACAATTCTCTAGACATAATTTGAAACAATAAAAACTTGCATGTTTCTTTAACTAAGTTTTTCATTATTTCATTATTGTGAAAATAAGTTTCTTAATCATTAATTATTGTGTTTGATCAACAAATATTTTTCTTTACATAGAAATGCCCCCCCCCCCCCCCCCCCCCCCCCACTCCCACACACACACACACACACCAACCAAAAAAATGTATAACTTTAAAAGTTATCAATTGTTCATTAATTTAAAATAAGTTACATTATTTCCCTTTCTCACTGATAGATACACTTGTAAGGCAGACTGACTCTCCAATAAACAATGACCCTGTCATGGTCATTAGCCCCCAACTGTGCTGGTGAAGACAAACATCCCTTGGCCCACTGCCAAAATCTAGGCCTTTAAGCTAAATATTGATTCTGGTAAAATATTTTCTAAGTCAAATGTTCTTTCTGGGTTAATCATTGACTAAACATAACAAAAGACCTCCCGAAATTGTGATAATGTCTTTTCTACATATTTCTCCATAACCGTCGAGACATAGTGACTCGTTTTGAATATTTATGTATAATTTAATTTCTGTAATTTATCGTAATCAATAAAACTGTCCTTAATATAATCAAGTTTATTTCTTATACGGGTGTTTTTAGATGCAACATTGACAAGCATGCCTTAGTAATATCCGGTTCCGGGTTTTCATGTATATCTAATGACAAAAGAAGTAATAACCTGGCAATTCAAAGAAAACCATAGGTTTGTACTACCCATTCTCACATATCAGAGGCTTAGTCACGGGAGTTTGACGAATCTTTAATGGATGATAATATGTACTACCCGAAAACCCACAACTCTATTTTTGACCCCTACTTGTCTCATCATTTTATATCAGTTTTATCATAACTATTTAAAATGGGGTAAGGATTTGTTCTCTGAAATGGGTCTAGCTAGGTTTGGCAGCTCTTTAAAAATGTCAGTTTTATATAGAATATATAGGGAATAATATTTACTGGTGTGTGACCATAACACTTGACCACCGGCATGTTATACCAGATTATGTTATGGTAATGCAATAGCCATAATTGTCATTCATCGCTCTAGGAGCATTTCGGATTGTTGTACAAGTAATTTTAACATCTTCCCTGTAAGGATATCTCTAGAAAAGACTGAATTTTGCTACTTTAAAATGTAAAAAAGGACAAAAAGGAAACAGATGGAGAAATATCTATATTATCGGTCTAGTGGCAGTGAAAACATTTCAAAAGAATATGAGAATGGGAAAACCTGAAATGGTGAGTTCCATATAAGAATGAGACATATTTACGCAATCAAATTGTGTAACCAAAGAAAATATCCATTATAAACTACATAATTTCTTAAGGCACAAAACCACATAGTAAACGAACAACATCTTGACAAACAATCTATCTGACCAATACATTTTTACCGTTCTGCCCCGTAGAATTGGGTACTTAAAATATTCTAAAAGGGTTGTCCCCTTTAAAAAAAGAATGCCATTTGTAAAAATATAAAAGTAAATAATAGTCAAAAATGATGTTAAACCTAGTTATCTACAGTTTAAGCACAGGTACATTGTTGCAAATGCATCAAAACGAAGTCAGGTAACAGCTTTCTAAAAATAGTGAGTTTTTAAAGGCGCTGAACTGTCCAAAAGTGTGACCCCTTCATGCAGTCCCTTTCCGGATTTCAATACTTATATGAGTAAAATGACAATGGTTTTGTAGAATAATATAAATGTTTTATATGCTGTTTAATTTTCATGTAAAACAACTGTTTCTTTCTATGATTTGATGATGTTCAAAACATGGACCAAACTCTTAAATATACCATAGGTGGCACGTATATTGGAGTGTTTCTATAAAGCACAATTTTAAATCAGTTTGTTGATAAACAATCAAGGACACATATACTATTCTATATCTTAAAAGAAAAACTTCACGAAAAAAAAAGAAAAAATATATAAATTAACAAGATGTGATATACAGTTAATTCATTTAAATATCACAAAACCAGTCGAATACCATGCAGATCGAGATATAGCACATATATAGAAATGATTTTTGATGACTTTCTTTGTACATTGGAATGGCATCATACTAGCAACTCTAAATCAGTACAGAGGGACCCGCCTTGGCTATCATAAATTTGTTCGAACTTTCACGGCGCCAGGTACAGACACAGGGTAAATTGCCGGGAGGAAATAATTAGCTTCGTCACAGAATGCACGCATGCAATGTTTCCGAAGTAAAAGAAAAACTCACATACTTGGCAAAATATCCATTTACGACCTACCTCCTGTTATAGCAAAAGATAATAGGTAAGGATAGATTCTTCAGAGCACAACAAACACAGCCTCAGAGACAATCATTTGAAAGTAGGACCACAACAAAATGAATCTGTAACGGAAAAATATTATAGACGCGTTGCTTCAAAAATCCAACTAGTGCATTTTAATTTTATGCAAAATATAGAAAAAGTGGGAGGAAGTGGTAGGGGATAGAAAAGGTCGGGGTTGAATGGGAAAGTGGAACAAAGATGAATACTGTAAAATCATTTAATTTCGTGGGTATGAAATTTCGTGGTTTGGGTCAAAACGGCAATTTCGTGGGGATATGAATTCGTAGATTTCAACTTTTGAACATAAAATGAATGGGAATTTTACTTGTTCGTTAGGATTAAATTTCGTGGATTGACTCAACCACGAAATCCACGAAAATTAGTCCCCCACGAATATTAATGATTTCACAGTAGTCAAAAGGGGATGCTACGTTCCGTTTATGAACAATATTTATACACGCTTGTGGTTGTACGAACGAAATGATTTCACACTCGTCATACTTCCGACCATCGTGTATAAATAGTGTTAAAAAGCCTTTTCGCTGTAAAAATATCTTTTAAAACTATTAATCAAAGATGTACAAATTCAAATATATTTACATACACACATGACTGCCGAAAAAAATGTTCAGCAGACATATATACAGCCGCACTAGGTTAATTAAAGTTAAGAGTAGAAGTTAATCAACAAACGTATTCTTGCATAAAAACTCCCTTTTGTCACAGGATCTGCCGATTTATGATATACCTATATAAATTCTGTCAAAAATAATGCTTGTATTTCACCAGTAAATACCAACAAGGCAGTAAAAACATCCGTATTGTACCTTCTGCATTGTATGTTGGCGGACTACTTTCATGTAATATCCATGCACTGGCACAATTCTATAAATAGCGCGCACAAAAACTACACTCAATTCTATTAAGATCGATAAACATTGAAGATTCGATCGATAACATGGAGGTATATAATCAAAGGTCATTATAACAGTAGCAAAATCTTGGATTTTGTATTCAGCTCTCGTGCCGAAAAGCCGACGCTTGAGCGCCTCGTGTTATCCGACCTGGCAGAATCCACTCGAGCCGATACAGCATTTTAGAATAAGTCACTATTATAACAAGTGAATGAAGTATTGCCATGCAATACAAGTCCCCTACTGGTAGGCACATATTTTTTTCTACTGCAGTATAACATAATGAACTGATATCTGTCAATGATGTATAAACAATATTGTACTATATATACAATATGTTATAACAAAACACTTTGATTAACATTTGCATGTATAAAAGCCTACAGTTGTTTTCATATGGAATGCTTTGGCCAATTATAAAAAAGTTATCACACAAGTTATTTATAGTATTACAGTAACAACAAAGGGAAATTAATCCTGATTTTTTTTTTTAAATCTATTATAAGTCCACACAAAACTCTTTACCAGGTAGAGATATGTCAAAATACACCTAAAATTCGATGTAACATGCATGTTGTACCACAGAAAAGTGGTCTCAATTTTTCCCTACGGCCAGTTATAAAAAAGTAATAGTATTATCTATTTATAGTAAAAACAAAGGTGTGTAATTCTAAAATCAAGGGTGCCTCATGGTGGTGAATATTTGTGCCAAGTTACATCAAAATCCCTCCAAGCATGAAGAAGAATTGCTCCGGACAAAGTTATTCTTAAATTTAACCTTTGGCCTCCAAGTATGACCTTGACCTTAGACCTAGGGACCTGGTTCTTGCGCATGACAATCTGTCTCATGGTGGTGAACATTTGTGCCAAAAAATACCCCCATGCATGAAGAAGAAATGCTCCAGACAAAGTCATTCGTGTATCTGACCTTTGGCTTCTAAGTGTGACATTGACCTTAGACCTAGGGCCCGGGTTTTGCGCATGACATGTTGTCTCATCCAGGGGAATATTTGTACTAACTGATATTTAAATCCTGTCTTGCACGACAAAGTTATAGACCGGACAGGAAAACAAGACCTGTCTGTTGACAGCGTGCTCGACTATTCGAAGCATTGATCGAAGTATAGGGTCAAAATATTATCTGAGATTTTCAGACAAAAGAAAAGGAACAGATAAGACAAACAATGTACCTGCATTTGTGGATTTGGTTTAGTCTTGCACTATATGGCAATGTGTGACCATGTTGGTAAGCAAGTGTTCAAAGTTTCAAAGCCATATATCAAACAGTTAATAGACAAAATATCGAATGGTACGCGAAACCTAACTAATTTCTATGTCCAAACAAGGGCCATAACTGAGCTAAAGTCCTTGTCCTAGGTAAGTAGACTATGAAGGTAAACAACCATTCAAACTTTCAAAGCACCATGTCAAATAGTTTTGACAAAACGTGGACTTGTACAAAAATTGTACCAATTTTCAAGTCCAGAAAGGGCCATAATTCCGCCAAAATAATTGACAGAGTTATTTTCTCTTGCCTACAGATAGAGACTGTTATAATAAAGAAGTGATAAAAGTTTCAAAGCCATATGTCAAACACTTTACACAAAATGTGAACTGCTACGAAAAACTTTAAAAAGGGCCATAATTCAGCCAAAATCCTTGATGGAGTTATATACTCATGCCTAAACCTGGATTTGGTGATGGTAAATAAGTATTGAAAGTTTCAAAGCTTTATCTCAAAAAGCTTTGTCAAAAAGTGGACTGGTACGAAAAACGTAACCAAGGTGTGACGCCGACGCAGACACCGACGCCGAATAGTCGAGCTAAAAATCCTACTGACCTTTGATCTCCAAATATGACCTTGACCTTTAAGCTAGGGTTCTGTGTGTTGTGCATGACACGTCATCTCATCATGAGGAACATTTATGCCAAGTTATATTGTAACCCCTTGATGAATGACAGAGTTATGGACCGGACAGGAAAAAAATCCTATTAACGTTTGACCTCCAAATGTGACCTTGACCTTTGAGCTAGGGGTCCGGGTTTTGCACATATCACGTCATCTCATCAAGTAATATTAAAATCCCTTTATGAATGGCAGAGTTATGGACCGGACAGGAAAACACCTGTTGATCTTTGACCCCCAATTGTGACCTTGACCTTTGAGCCAGAGGTCCGGCTTTTGCGCATGACACGTCTCATCATTGGGAACATTTGTGCTTAATGAATGACAGAGTTATGGACCGGACACGAAACAGACCCTGTTCATGCCATGTTAACATTTGACTGCTAAGTGTGACCTTGACCTTTGAGCTAGAGGTCTGAAAGTTGTGCATGACACATCGTCTTATTATGAGGTACATTTGTGCCAAGTAATATTAAAATCCCTTCATGGATGGGAGAGTTATGGACCGGACAGGAAAAAAGCACTGTTCGCATTTGACCTCCAACTGTGACCTTGACCTTTAAGCTAGGGGTCCGGGTTTTGCGCATGACACGTCGTCTTATCATGGGGAACATTTGTGCCAAGTAATATTAAATCCCTTCATGGATGATAGAGTTATGGACCGGACACGAAATTGCGGACGGACGGAAGGACGGACGGAATGACGGAGAGCGCATTCCTATAGTCCCCGAAACTGGTTTTCAACCAGCAGGGGACTAATAACCATGTTCTATTAATGGTATTAACAAAGCAATTAACGTGTTTTTACATGATTTTATGTTTTGAAATGCTTTGCCAGGGGCGAAAATTTATTCCTGCGAAGATGGACGTCAGGTATCTGCGTCTTGTTTCTTTTATGATAACCCATTTTATAGCATAAAAGATGCAGTCCAATCCATTTGTTTTACTATTTATCAGTTACCAACCGCTGTCACACTGCCCTCTCCCTACAGAGCCAACAATGTCCTTACTCGCTTCATTCTCTATTTAATGTCTATTGAACTAAGCATCGTTTTAGTATTTTTCGAAGACTATGAATGTATTGAATTGCGTGTAACCTGCATGATGAATGAAGTTATTGAAATGTTATTGAAAATCGCCCCATATACCTATAAACAAATACCTAACTGAATAATATATATAAAGGGTGTAAGGAAAGTTCGTCCCAAATGGAAAAGTAAGTTATCATATCACAAACATACAATGATACAATAATGATTATTTGACATGCGAAGACCTTTATATTACAACTATTATCAAACGCTTTCCCCCACCTCCCTCCCCTCCCCATTTTAAGAGGGGGGAAGTATGGGGGTTGGGCGGCAGTAGGAGAGGAGTACATTCTGAAATTCGTAAATTCGGCTTGCATTTTATATTGACGGTAATATATTTGCTTGCTTGCTTATAATGTGGCGCCATGAAGAAGTTAATATAACCGTCGTTTATACTTCAAACAAAGTGCATGTTATACTGGAATGTTTATTTGACTTCATGAAAAAATATCTGCAACATCAAGGTATTTTATCATCGCATTCAACATAATCATAACAAGACTCAGTGATTTATCCGCTCCTTTTTACCATTAAGTCATTAGCAAATGTCAAATGCCTTCAAAGTTTGAATTCATTATATAACGATAAGGTCAGATTTAAGTAGGCAAATGAGATGTTCAAATCAGATAAAGGCAGAGCATTTTTTCCACATTGCTTAAACAAGTATAGGTTGGTTTGAAGAAATTAAGTAATACTGACTCATGCAGCATATATTATCTTGGAAGCTTGACCACATTATAACAGTTTTTGTATGTTAGGTAGTAATTCAGACACCACTTTCACAATTTCACAAACATTTGCAATGTACTTTTCTTACATAGGTTACATAAATCTATTGTTCTTTTATTTTACAAAGTAACGTTTCCATTGATATGAAATTGCTTGTTTTGTTTTTGTTAGACTGCAGAACTCCATTTAATTATTTATGAGGGAGAAGTTGTCTAAAAGCAAAAACATATTCAATCAAGGATATTTTAAGCGTCTGTATGGTTACCTACATTTTTAACAAAAAACAATTTGAATGTGAAATGCTGATATGATAAACTCTCAAAGTTTTATATGTTTACATATTTAAAATATCACATTATTTCTTATAATGCAACAGTAACAAAAGGTAGACTTTATTTTTCAAACAATCAGACTGATTATTGTGTTCTTTTCAGTCTATCTTGGTATAATACTGCTACTATTTCTATACTGGATATATAGAGGCGCATGGTGCAGACTGAGAAAAAGGAATTGAAAAGTTGTTGGGCATGTTGCTATCAAGAAAATGTATCATCTGAAGGAAGAGAAATTACACTGCATAACTGATAAGCATTGACATTTATATGATACAGTGTTACTTTTCCTTTATAATCTTTCCGCACCTGTAACGTAATAAAACTTATTAGCGTCTGATGGCCCTTTCACGCTTCCGTAGAATCAACATTTATTACACGAAGAAATTCATTCTGAAATTATTTTTGAAATGTCTAAGTCTGCAGCTCTCAAATACGGAAATATCTTACATCAGAGGCATATACTGTCACTTTCAGACAACATTAAAAGGACCTTTTGAACGATTAGACGAAGTTCCAAAAATCTCCATATACCCTTGCTCCGATACGAACTCCTGTGGGATTTTTGTTTGTTCCAAGTTCAAGTTTTATTTTCGTAGATAAAAAGCTATGTCGTTCTAAAGCCCAGGTATTTTCAAAGCGTTAGAAAGTGTTAAAAATTGACTCCTCATTAGCAAAAACAAATAAGAAGAAGTCCACGAGCATACATTTAGACAGTGATTTTTTGTATTGTCAAAAACATACCTCTGCCTGGCGATATGGCATGAAAATGTGCCCGGTGTCCTAAGGATATCCAGTCTTAAAGTGCAATTCTTGTTTTTAAAGTTTATTTCGATTGGATATATGCTATGCACATTATTGATCCTTCACGGCAAGACGGAGAAGAGCAAGTAACATATAACAATTTGAATATAAGAACCACTAGTGTTCATATGTTTTTTCCCAACTGATCAAGCCTTACTCAGTAAAAATCAGCGAGTCCTATCTAACTCGCGGAGGTGAGATTTCTTCTAATAATTATGATCTAGTTTATGTGCATATATATAAATATTCCCGAAAGTTAAATATTGCCACAGGTAACAATTGCATGTGTGAAATTTACTAAGTTCTACTTATCTGATTTTTCAAATCACTTTTATATTTATTTTATAATGTGTCATATATTTTGACAATTATTTACATTGATTTCTTGTAGGAATGTGTCCAGGCATACTTTGTTATTGTGTGTTGAAGCTAAACTGTTTCTTCATGTCTATTAATCATTTCTTTGAGACTGGAATAAAATTTTTAATGCATTACATGCATGATATCACTGTATCAGTATACAGTGTATTTTCTTTGAGAGTTACTCTGTAATGGCAATACGAAAATAAACATGGATTACACTGCTGGTAAAGAAGTCAGTCTTTAACTGTATAAACATGACTGTATGGAGACTACACAGTTTACATTTAAAACCGAAGAAAAGTCTTACTGATAAGACAGTGGGGCAGTGTTTGTTTGTTTGACTTCTAATGATACATCCTTTCTTTAGACCAGTTTTCTCATGGATTAATTGTGAAATAGAAAGCAATATTTATGTCAGATGAATATATAGCTCTGTTTGCAATGTATTGTATTTTGCTTTGATGTAATGTTAGTTGCCAACCCACTTGGCGCAATAGGGAGAGCGCCGATCTACTGATCGCAGGGTCGTGAGTTCGATCGCCGAGTGAGGCATATGTTCATGTTCTCTGTGACAATCTGATAAAAGACATTATGCCTGAAATCATTCGTCCTCCACCTCTGACGCATGTGGAGAAAATGGCAGTTACTTAAAGAGAACAGGTTTGTGTCGCTACTGAATCCTGGAACACTGGTTAGATTAACTGCCCGCCATTAAATAATTGAAATACTATTGAAAAATGGCGTTAAAAATCATGTAAAGCGTTTGAGACAACCCTTCGGGTAAATTTTTAATTCTGTCAGACCCGTAATATTCATAGCATATACATATTTTGAATAATATGACATATATTGGAGTAAATGCAATATTTTATTCAGAGCTATTTTTAAATAATAGCTCCAGTTATTTTTGGGGCTGCGGCAATTTTATCTCCGTATTTGGTCATGAATTTCTTCAGTTGTAATTGATGATGTCAGCGACTACAACGTATAATCGACTCACTCGGTGAGCCAAGCATCTTTTTCACATTTTCGTCAGGGAGTTTGGTTCAAACAGCCGTCAGAAAAAAAAAAGTTACAAAAGTGAATTTTTTCGTTTTATCACAACAAAGTTGGGATATTCTTTTTCTGTGTGAGTGTGTTGGGACAACTTCAGGAAACTAAATTATGTGGTTTTGTTTCATCAGCACAAATTGTTGTTTTGTCCTGATGGCTTCGCAGTTAAGACTAAGCAAATTGATAGAGTCTCGTAGGTCAAGAGGACGGAAAAGGAAGGCGGATCATGAGTCTGAAGCTTCATCAGTGCCACTGGTGTCGGTGTCGGACGTGCCAGCAGTTACAGTTTCGTCGGACGCGCCAGTGAGGTCCGAAGTTGTACAAGTGCCAGCGGTGACGGCGCCGGATGCGCTTTCGGGGTCATCAAGGTCAGCGTTGGGGACAGTGCCTGCTGTAGATGCGGTTTCGGGGTCATCAAGGTCAGCATTAGGGACAGTGTCTGCTGAAGCTGCGGTTTCGGGGTCCTCAACGTCAGCGTCTGCTGAATATGCGGTTTCGGGGTCATCAAGGTCAGCGCTTGGTACAGTGCCTGCTGAAGATTCGCAGTGGAGTGGCATTCCCGAGACAGGTATAATTAACCCAGTTATTAGTATTCATACCGAACTAGGGGCAATGATACCATCTAATATTAAGGAAAAGACTATTGCTGGAGCCTATGTTGATTTAGGATCGTTATTGAGCAATAAATTTGACTCTGAAAGGGATGGAAATTTTATTATAAATAATTCAGGGGAATTAATTTTCAAAAGGGAATCAAATAACAATCTAAAGATAATGTCAATAGAGGTGTGGACAGATGCTTTTGATGTTTTCATGAGTATTTTCTTGGCCGTGCATCCTGAAAAAAAAACACAGGAGCTTTTGAAATGTTTGCAGACAATACGAATCGCTGCAAAACGAAATTCAGCTTTGGGTTGGAAACGTTATGACGAACAGTTTAGGTTTAGAATGTCTCTCGATCCTAATAAATCCTGGGCGAATATTGATTATGAATTGTGGTTGATTTATGTAGGTCATTCAGCATCGGTAGTGTCAAACGAGAATCAAGGTGTACTTAGAAAATGCTTCGATTTCAATTTGAAAACATGTGTAAGACCTTTTTGTATGTATACTCATGCATGCTTAAATTGTAGCGGGAATCACCCAAGCCGTTTCTGTTTTACCAATAAGTCAAGGCCATTCGTTACAGTCCGCGGACAGACAAGTCCATACCGTCATCAGTCAAGGCCTTCAATCAGAAACCCGACTGCACAACCGAGATTTAACGGCCCTCGGACCATCACCTATAAACACTAAACTTCTAGCCAAATACGTTTCGAAATATCCTAACAAGGCAGACGCGAATTTATTATTAAATTGATTTTCTAAAGGTTTTCGGCTCAATTACACGGGTTCTAGATTACCTTCCGAGTTTTGGTAGTGACAAATTGCGTTGCACGGGTACATAATTGTTATTGGTACTTATAGACTGTTTTGAACGTGTTTGCACTGAACTAGGTGTACCCATTGCACATGAGAAGTCCGTGGGTCCTACTACAGTGTTAACATTTTTAGGACTTGATATTGATACGGTAGCTATGACGATAAGGGTCCCGGCCGGAAAAATTCAGGAGCTAACCAGTTTGTTGCGTCAACTGTTATGTAAGAAGAAAATTTCATTATTACAACTGCAATCTCTGGTTGGAAAGCTCAGTTTCTTCAGTCGTGCAATTAGGGGTAGTAGAGCATTTTTATGGATATAAGATATGCAAATTTGGCTTCAATTCCTCAATGAATTCAATGGAGTAGTTCACATTCCTGAGCCAGTATGGTACAATAATGAAACTTTGGCACTTTACACAGATAGTGCGGGAAGTTGTAACCTTGGGGCCGCTTGTTATTTTCAAGGTAAATGGTCATTTTTTCAATGGCCGGAATTCTGGACTAATAGCGATATTTTGAGGGATATGACAATTTTAGAGTTAGTTCCAGTCTACCTAGCTTTCATATTATGGTCAGAAAATCTTGCTAGGAAAAATATAATTTTATGGATTGACAATGAGGCCCTTGTTGAAATTTTGAACAAGCAAAGTTCAAAATCAAAGAGAGTGATGATTTTAGTTAGGGGCCTAGTATTAATATCAATGAAACATGAAATTGTTTTTAAAGCTCGTTATATAAGGTCAGAACACAATGTAATTGTTGATGCTATTTCTCGTAAACAGTGGGACAGATTCCGAAAGGTAGCACCAAATGCCAGTCTAAATCCAAACAAACTGCCCGACCGATTTCTGTCGACGATATTGAGTCCGAAGCTGCTAGGTTATTAAATGACGCTTTAGCTGACAATACTCGTTCGGCCTATTCTACGGGTCTGAAGCGTTTTGATGAGTTCCGTCAGCAGTATGGTCTGAGTAACACATGGCCACCATTGTTACACGAAGTAGTTCATTTTATTGCTTATTTATCTTTACAACAATTGGCTTATGCATCAGTCAAACTTTATGTAACGGGAATAAGTTACATGCGTAAGATTAAAAATATCCCGGACGTTTCAAATAATTTTGTAATCGGGAAATTGCTTGATGGGTTAAAGCGCAAAAACGCTAAAGCTGACGTACGATTACCTATTACTCCGGACGTGCTTAAAACAATATTATCACGCTTAGAGGTGGTGTGTTCAAACAAATTTGAGAGTAAACTGTTCGCCAGTGCTTATAGTCTAGCTTTCTTTGCTTTTTTGCGCGTGAGTGAACTGGCAAAATCCAGTGGTAACTCGATAAGCGATATTTTGGCGTTTGAAGATGTTCAAATTTGTGAATCTCAGAGTTTTTTAATACTTCGCATACGGAAATCAAAGACTGATCAATTGCAGAAAGGTGTAACATTGAAATTTGGCGGTGTTCGATTTCGGTTTTGCAGTTCCTGCGTACCTCATCGAACATGTGGCGGAATTCGAGTCTCCAATACCAAACTCATAATGATAACTGACTACCAGCGTCATCAGAACAATTGAACTTTTGCTTTGCTTAAATGGGACGCCATTATACAGCTACTTGTCTTGGCTCGGTATCCCGACGAGAACGGAGCCGTGGCCAGTCACATGCCAGAACTTAACTAACTTTATTTTGAAAAATTAAGTTTATAAATCATAGTTCTATTTAATTTGGTGTTTTTATTTGCTGCATAAATTGTTTTGTAAATGCTAATAAATGTTAAATGTTTTTACCTTGTCTTGTTACATTAAGGGTAGCTCACATGACCAGTTATAAGAGTTAGTAAATTACAACTGATCTATAGCTGAAATGAAATGTTTAATTTTGGATGTAAAAAGTCACATGGTCTTGATGGAGATTTTGATGTGATTTGCTGAGCCAGGATCGAACTTGAACTTGAGTCTAATATATTGGGTTATTTTCCGTTAAAGTTTGTTTTGGTACTCTGCAGGCATCAATAATAACTTAATGTTATGCAAAATGTGATCGTTTTTAAGATAAGTTGATAATTATATACATTGTTTATTAGTAGAAACATCATAGAAACAGTGTAAGTAAAAGGAGATTTGAACATATTCTGATACATGTACCCACCAATTTTACTTGGACGTATTTTCCCCTTCAGTTTTAATTATATAACTTAATATAAATTTATTGTCTTGTTTATCGAAAATAAAAAAGGATGAGGTTCTCATTTTGGTTTGCAGTGTCACGGTGTGTTACATATCATATATATTATATTATTTTTGTTTTGTTGTTGTTATCTGCTGTTGTTGTTGTTTTTTTTTCTATTATGCAAATGGCAAAACTGTTATTTTAATTACAATTGCATTTTTAGGATTTACGTTATTTGTCCAGGTGCTATTCCAATGTGATTATGTATAAAGATTTTGATATTTATTTAAATAGATTTGTTGTATAAACAATCTTTTGTTTTAGTTTCCATAGTTACTGTCATTAAGGTTAAATTTAACGTCTGAATATTTGCACATCACGTAGATATGATAAACAAGATAGCCTTATATTTTACACACAGTGCCAGTCAAAATAAGACAAAATATAAAAAAGAAAAAGAATAGATCAGTGCATTTCTATTGTATGCCTTTCTACATTGGTGTAAAAACTCAGGAATGTATACATGTTATTCACAATGACTGGGTATATCCTAGTGGCTAGAATCAAGAATGTATTTTGTTTTATTAGATAATGCTCAGGAATGTTATATTTTTCATGTATAAGGCCAACATAAATATATTTCTACATTATCATACCTTCCTATGCTATCAATATACGTTTGATATATAATCTGAAATACGTGTTTTGTATGGCATTTGTTTCAAATCTGTTGCTAATGTTGATTATTTTTCCCTGTTGAAAGGGGGATGTGGATGATAACCTAGGAATTTATTTATTACAGCCTAACAGCACATGTCATGTTTAGCAGATTTGGTTTTAGTTCCAGGTTGTATTAGACAGATTGTTTATTTGAACTTACAAATTAAAGTAGATAAAAAAATAAACATTTAGATTACTTCTTAATTCACTCCATTATTATGTACTGAAAGGCATTTCAGTGTCACCTAGCTGGCGAGCATTGAAACTTTTCAGTTTGAACTTTTAGCTCTAATGGTTTCATTTCATTTCTTTGTGTCGTTTCCCTTCTTGGTATCTTTATCTTGAATATTCCAAGTCTTCTTGAAATCTAGAGTTTGCAGATTGCATTTAAGCGATTTACGTTTGACTTGATCAGTCTCTATGTCACGCTGAATGTAGCGTTCCTTCAGCTGCAAGTTCTCCCTAGCCAGGTCTCTTTGTTCATATTGCAGCTTAGATTTTGACAACTGTAGTTGATTATTTCTAGCCTATAAAGCTACAGACTTGTTCGTTAATTTGATTGGTTTTCTCCTGCTAACAAAGTATGTTTTCAAAAAATTTTATCTATGCCAAAATTAGACTATATCTTTGTGGGCTAATCAGGATTGGAAATAAAAAATGCTTCCATAGAAAATGTAACTGGTATTTATCGTACCCCTGGACACAAATAATTGTAAATAAGCAGATGTTAAAGTGTCAAACAGATCTTTACTTGACCATATTCTGGGCAATAACTAAAGGCGTTAAGATCTACCAGAATAAAAAGTCGAGTAATACTGGAAAAATATACGTTCCTAACGAAGAGCCCGTGTCTGGTGGTCCCTTCGCGAATTAAATTTCATACCCTGCATGCCAGATACCGATCTCATATATGTATATATTTATGATTTTTTTTTCTTTAAACTCATCTACTCATTTGTTGAGCCCGCCCGCTTAGCTCAGTAGGTAAGAGCGTCGGTCTACGGATCTCGGGGTCGCGAGTTCGATCCTCGGGCGGGGCGTATGTTCTCCGTGACTATTTGATAAACGACATTGTGTCTGAAATCATTAGTCCTTCACCTCTGATTCCTGTGGGGAAGTTGGCAGTTACTTGCGGAGAACAGGTTTGTACTGGTACATAATCCAGGAACACTGGTCAGGTTAACTACCCGCCGTTACATGACTGAAATACTGTTGAAAAACGGCGTTAAACCCAAAACAAACAAACAAAAAACTCATTTGTTGAATGAGAGACGGCTCTTGTTTTATACATACAGTCTAACTTTTTGATATTTCAAACTGGGAAAATGTTCGTTCAAAGGCGTTTTCATGGCACTGATATTATTTACAGAATAAGGACTTGTCGGGTCCTATTCAGAATATTGTGTGAGTGAATGCTGTCTCTTCGAAACCGAAAAAGTACATATAAATGCGTAACATTTTATTTTGTGACACTAATGATTGGTTGTAATCGGTTTGGCATGTATCGACAGCACATTTCTATTGCTTAAACCTCAAACAAATAGCTAAGACGTTTAGCAATGTATATAAAGACAATGTTTGGTACAAAACATACAAGTGAATTTCAAATGCTTTATTCCATAGTTCACAGAGGTTTTTTATACAGAATCATTCGTTTTTCAGACCTCGTTTTTGTTCCCATAGGGCACAAGGTTGAGTTTCGTCCATGCTGTCAACAAATTGCATTTCGCATGTGCTGTCATCGTCCACTAGCACACATCCTTGTACACTGGCCACACCAGCTTTCTTACCATATCTACAAATAGAAAGTATTTAAGTATTTTCATAACTCTGCATTTAATAACGATCGGAGATGTAATTTGATTGGCCTGACGTGTATGACTAAACAATGATTGCGTTCCACCGGCTTAATATCATACTTAGTTAGAACTTATTACCAAAAGCTAAATAGCAAAAGGTAGTACCAAATTTTGAATTTGTCACACTCTTACATTTTAGGGGGATATGTATAGTGATTGGGTGGGGGGGGGGTTGGTATATTGGACCAAAGCTTTGTATGTACCGACATTCATTTGAAGGATGCTTACATCAATTTCTACAGCACCTGGCAATTAAAAAGTGACAATAAATGGTAATCATTTCGCATTATATTTTCAGGATATTATGACCAAATATCATATTTGAAAAATAAGTTAACACTATCTATGTATACACAAAATAAACACAAATGTACGCTATATTAAAATACTATTCGCTTAAAATGTATCAGAAATACTGTAATTATGCAAATTCTTACATGCCGGATAGGTTTTTCCCGTGCATTTCCAGTGCTAGAAAAACTCATCTTACACCCAGTGGTGTAAGATGACTCACGTGCTATAATTTATGAATGAATGCGTAAATTCATACGCTATTATAACAAAATAGCGCCTTAATGAAAACCCCTCGATTTTCTTTATATCTTCTATAAATTGAAGAATAAGACTTGCAAGAAAAAGGATCAATCACTGGCAGCGGGTAAATGTGGAAATATCCGGCACTCGGTTAACTGTTTTGGCGGTAACTCAGCAGGAGCCTCGTTACCGCCTAAACAGTTACCCTCGTGCCGGATATTCCCATCTTTACCTGCAACCAGTGGAAGATTCTTATTTGCTTGATCTTGTATCAAATGTTTGTTAATTATGATTGCAGCTTGACATACTTAGTAGTTTGAATATTTAGCAAAGTTGAATATATCTTGAGCAGTCTCTAAATTAAGGTCAATATTGCATATAAAAGATGAACATAGCACATCTTAGGTAATTAGCATTTGGTATCTTCTGGCAAACGGCATTTGATATGGCGTACTGGCCTTCCATAGGTTTAGATATGTATCCTCATATCCAGCTCACAAAAAAGCAATAGTTGTTTTCAACGGAATATTTCTGTAGCAGCGTTTTCCAGAATGAGTCTTCAGAGTTTAGAAATAAATGATTCAAGAAACCTGTTAATAGCAAATGATTGCACCTTGGTGTTTACTTCTAACACTACTCTAGAATTCAGGTCAATAATTCTTGAAAGCCGATAAATATGACTTACCCACAGCAACTTAATCCACCGTCCGTACAGGTACACTCTTCACAGATGGGAGCCGGAGCTTTAAACGAGGCTCCTGATACAAATGTCCATCCCTTGTACTCGCAGGAAGTACGGCCATCTGAAATTAGAAGAGCAAGTTGATTTTACTTTGTTTTACTTTCTGTTACCCATTTATTTGGAATTCATGATTGCACGATTATGTTGTATCATTTTCTAATACAACTGCGTATGTCTAATTAACTTTTATGTAAATCATGTTAATTTACGTCTAATGCAACATTTAAGGGTTTATCAAATTTTTTGTTGAAATAATGCCTGTCCTTACTATTGCAATTAGTTTTTGTATTAAGTTATATTGATGTTTGATAATAAAGCCATAACTTGATCTACTGTTTGATTACATAACTTTAACTGTTGTTTGATTAAATATCGTGAACAGGTTTTTGTGACCACATAATGCGAACTACTATTGGATTACATAACATGAACTACTATTTGACTGCATAACGTGAATTGCTGTTTAAACATTTAACTTACTAATTAAAAATAGCCGTGAAATGAAATATCGCGTCAAAATAACTAGCCGGTAATTAAAGCTATTTTCGGAAAGCGTTACCTGAGAAGTATGACTGTGTTACATCAAACACGAATGAGAGCTAGTCAAATAACTGCAAAAGGATTAAATCTCACATTCATTACGTAATCTGACGTCGGTTAGTGTTTCTAGCTTCCATATCTTTCGGTAACAAGGGGCAAAATTTAACATAAGAGGTAAACCACTTCGCTGGTACTTTCTTCTGCAAAAACGTTAAAATTCTCAGCCAACCTCTGCCAACCCGTCATAATCCTCACTTTACCGGGAGACAGAAATCAAGACCTAGCCATGAGATAGAAATCACGACCTCAGCCAACCCGTCAAAGTCTTTTCTTAGCTGGGAGTTAGAAGTCATAAACTCCAAACCGTTAGAGTGCCGGGAGATGGAAGTTGCCACAACTGCCAAACCGTCATAGTACTACTCGCATAGCCAGGAGATGGAAGTCAAGTCCTCTCAATTGTTAGCTCCTGAACGAACTGGGACGTAAACAGAAGATAAAACGTGTAATTAGTAATTAAAAGAACTTACCGTCAGGTGGCGGATATGTACCCCAACAGTATGACTCCACATCACAAAACAACAGCAACTGGTGGACGAAGACGACAGACAGTGCTTTGGTAAACATTGTTCAATGTTATGGCGCGTAGGAACTTTGCTTCGTTATGTCCGTACAATCTTATATATATCATGCCACAACATTTACAATGTTTTTCGGTATGCAAATTGGTCTTAAATTGACATTGCAATTCAATTTTTTTGTACTTGTCGATAGCATTTTCCAAATGTTAATCGGACTTAAATGATATATGAAATGCGATTAAATGCTGCCATTAAAGTAATAATATTTACAGTCATAACACTTGACATTTTAGTTACGAATGTCTATTACTAGTCTGTGTTCAGAATTATTATCTATGTGGTAGCCAGACTAGGCGCGACATTTTGTAAGTGAAAACCAATGGGAACAGACTGAAAGCAATCTCCGTTTTACTTTAGTAAAGAAGAAAAAAGAAAAAAAAACGATAAAACAAAAGTAGCTCTGCATAATATATTTTGAAGAAGACATAGCAACGTAGTATTGAGTATAGAATATCTTTATAGCATCATATTGATATATAGTACTTGCAATTTTGACGGCGAAATTTAAAGCACTTAAACCATCCTGTTCTGCAATTGAAAAAAAACATTGTAGTTAAGAATGACCAAGTGCACTGTGGGACAACGAAGAATAGCGACAATACATGCATGCAGAAGCCCTTGGGATATGTTTGTGACCACGACCTTCAGGCTTCTGCATACGTTTATACACAAAATAATCGTGTATAATCCCTACAATAATACCGGGCACGCCATTTTAACTACCTTAGGTCAGAAATGCCCGAAAATTGACACGCTTGTCACGTAGGATATACAGTTCAAGTAGATGTTACAAAACATGTTGATAAAGCCACATACCCGGTATGATACTTGTCCAACTCAACAAGCAGTGTTGTCATTAAAATAATGAAACTAATTTGAATGATGCTAGTTAATACTCACATTAACAGTTTGAGGTGAAAATGTGGGATTTTATTACTAGTTTTTTCCTCATCCCATCCGACATCCCAAGTCAATGGATAAGTCGAACTTTATGTCAACCTAGCAAAGTTAATTTTGAAAACAGTTTAAGCAGGAAGGAAAAGATCCTGCCATGTGTTTTATAAGAGACAGAGGTTATTCAACCTAAAACACGGTTTTAAATGAAAATCAAATTATTTTTGTCAATAACTAATGACCAGCTGTATCCAAAATACCTGATGTGGTACTGGTGCTAAAACAACTACTTAGTACTTGATAAAAAGCAACCACAGAAGAGCAACTGTGTCAGAACAGTTTTACCAAACAAATGATATATTGAGTGAAATGTACACCTCACGCAGTTGAAAAAAAGCATTTAGTCGTATTAAATATATACACTCAAGTCAGACTTTAAAGTAAAAGTCTGTTTTCGCTATATCCATTTCAGAGGCTGTAACTGATATATAAGAAGGGCAATTGCGTAACCATCTACTTTGATTAGTTTGCAAGTAGATTTGAAACTGGACGGACAGTACTATTCCATTATTTTAAGAGAAATAACTCTAGTGTAAATGTCTGGAGTTTAATTATATTTGCTGAAAAGCATCCAATAGCCAATACAGAAATTAATAAAACATATCCACATAAACTCAAATACTATGACAAAGCTATCGGCAAAAGTGATCATTTTAACCAAATCTGGGAAACAACATTTGCACACATTCACAACAAGTAGCAACTCAGTGTGATAAATCATTAGATGCACCAAGATATTGCTGCAGAAAAACAAAAATGCATTTTTAATTAATCAATGAATAGTAACTCATAATGATCGATCTGACATTCAAACTATTTGCAGATATGTAGACAGGAGTAAATACACCACCCATACGAAATATCAACTTGGTGTTACTTCTCATTACCAAGATATGGCTGCAAAGGGACAAAAATACAGTTTTTAATAAACTAAAGATCAAAAACTTTGGTTATAATACATCAATTTTCAAAAACGAGAGGAAAGTACAAATTGTAAGTAAGTACAAATAATCATACCAAATATCAGCTGTATTTGACTAACCATTAATAAGTTATATATATGGTTGAGGAAGTACAAAGTTATAATTAATTAAAGGACAATAACTGAAGCTTCAAAACAGTTTAAATGTACGTGCTACAAAAGAATACAAACATTCACATAAAACGTAAGTCAATTTGACCAACATTGTTCAAGATAAGGCTGTGGAAGGCAAAAATTGCAGTAAGAGTAGTTATTTTGGTTATACGCATTTGATGTTAAAATGCATGGTAGCATATCCGAGTAAATACAAACAAAATAACAAAATATATGTTCAAAGTGACTAACGCTACTAGGATATGGTTGCGGAAGGTCGGCGAGATGTGCACACAACACGAAAACTATATGTTTCCCGCTGTAGGGTGTAATGAATAGGGATATGATTTATAATGGCTGGAGCGTTATCATTAAATTTACAGAAAATCGTGTATATACATATGCAAATCTATGCAAATCTTTTTCGTTTGAGAAAATTATCAAAAATGTATGCTACATACTAAATGGACGGAGATGAAATGTCTGAGCATGGGTCTGTATGCTATGCCGTAAAATATTATATAATGCCCTGCTTCAACAATGCCTGCATTACAAAAGCAGTCCTGGAACTTTTCGACTGTATCTCGTATATTACAACAAACTAGGTCTGGAACGCCTGTCAAAATTGCAAGATTCATATAAGGCAGCAATCATGTTTATGTTATATACAACTTATTTTTGCAAGATTGTTAATAATACTTTCCACCCTCCATTTAACTCGAGTAAACTTGCAACAAGCAAACCAAAATCGTTGGCCTACAAGGCAAATTTATGGAAGCCAAGCAGACTACCAATAAATATTTTTGATTTCTAAAACACTACTCAGTCTGATATGGATGTTCCTGATTGGTTGTTCAGTGGAAGAGCATCAGATACAATTTAAAAAATACCATTATCATGGAATACATTCAATCTATGAATAATATGCTAAAAAAGCATCAAGTATACAGAAACATCTATAAGATATCACTAAGGAGAAACCACCAATAATTGTAATAAACATCTGTCAAGACTAAACATCAGTCAATAAAACAGAAAAATAAAAAATAAGCGCTGATGCACGTTTAAGAAATGATTAACAAGATAAACCAGATAAACCATCTGTGGATAAACTGATTAGGAAATGCATGCTTATTAGAAAAATTTAAAGTACAAATAGAAACGCAACAATGAAAATAGTACCAGTATTTACAAAACCAAAACATTCTCCTATCTAAAATATTAAGACAGATTTTATTTTGCACAACATATGATCAAAGAATAATTAGTAAACGGTAGATTACGTTTAATTAGATCTGACAGGTCAAAAAGTTCTGCTAAAGAAAAACTTTTTTTTTTGCACCAGCATAACAAGTACATCGTAATGTTTAATTACAAGCCGTGTTAAAACTTTTCTTTCATCTGTAAAAGAATACACAAGTGATGTAATATTCAAAATCTTAAAATATTCAATGAAAACTACGATTAATGATAGCAAGCTTAAATATATATTCGGACAATGTAGAATGCATACTGTGCACTGCGCCTACAACGACAGAATCAGCGTAATACTTCCGCATTACAACTGAAGTTAATTATTTCTGTATTCGAGTTAGCTTATTGGACGGTCATTTGAACCAACCACAGGCTAGCTGGCAAATGTTCAACCTGTAAAGCATTCCTGTATTCGAGTTAGCTGATTGGACGGTCAGTTGAACCAATCACAGACTATCGGCAAATGTTCAAGACATTCCAGACAAACTTCCGCGTAAATAATGATGTTGTTTTGGCAGTAGACTAGCTCCTAGACTATGATATATCTTTTTTTACACTTTTTATGATTAAATGTAGTGAACTGAGCCAGTCTATATCCTATGTCCAATATCATAGTCTAGTACAATCCGAAAATTCACAAACCTAATTTTAAGTTTGTTATAAATCAATGTCAAGAACTGACCACAGCCTAACTGATAGAGATCAGTGGTTTACTGCCACATGTTTATGTAACTCATTGATACCATCTGGTAGCTGGGATTTAGGGGTCAGCTAAGTTGAAATTTTATCAGAAATGAATTTCATTTCTCTGTACTTGGTACTGGAAGTTAGATCGGAAAATCTGAAAGATACACATTTCCTATGGCTTGTCATAAAATGGGCATATGGAATTAAACTGTAACTGAACAATAAAGGAGTAGAAAAGATGTGTTTTTCCCCGAACTGGTAGTGGAAAACCTTGAAAATATTATCTATTCCATTCGGAAACATGTGGACTTTTTCATCCACCGATCAAAATTTAAAGTTTTAATCAGCTGTTAAATTACCTTCACCCCAGATATTTACAGGAAGTGACGATGAAATCAATGCTTGCTTGCGGCCGGAAAAAGACACCTTTGTTGACAGTAATGGCCGAGCAGGATACCTATATCATTTCGTTTAACAAGTCATTGATAGATTATCATTTTTACCTTTTTATCACATGGTAATTAACCCAGCAATGTATATAGCATTCAACTGATCTTCCGTCTAGAACCTGTGCATTAATTATCATAAAATAAAATTTGCACAGCCGCAATTTTGACGCTCAAAATAAGCAGTTGTGACTAATTTTCATTATTATAAAAGAATTCAAGAACCTACACTCCCACAGTGTAGACTGTGGAATGTTTTCTTAATATACTGTCATACCGCACAGTATTAGTTTTTGCAACATGTATATAAACAACCAGTAGGATATAAACGAAAGTTTAATTAGTAGTTGACTTGTTGGCGTAGGGGATGAGTGGCAGAAACTGAAGTCAGTTTGTAATTACCATTCTGACGGTTCATTTCAAAGTTTGTGTTTCTCTTAATTTCGTAAACAATTGGTAGTATCTTTAAATTCAGTAATACTGAAATTTATGACTGGGCAATGACATTTATCAAAATAAAGTACAAGATATCCTTTATGTTTATAAAACTTAACCATTGTGCTTTAATATATAACAAAAGAACTTCAGTATATCGTAAAAAGAGAAGTGTATTTAAACGTTTATTTTTAACAAGAGGGTCATGTCGACTCTGGATCGCTCACCAGAATAATATGAGCTCACTGTCAAACTGATGCTAAAATATTACGAAAGTAGGTCACTAGGTCTCATTTATGGTCACTGAAAGTCAGTTTTAAGATCGGTATGCAAAACTGTACATGTCATCCAAATTTCAAGACTGTATTTTAAAAACAAGAAAGTACGTCAGTAGGTCACATTCATGGTCACTGAAATTCAGTTTTAAGATTAATTTGCATAACTGTACATATCATCCAAATTTCAAGACTATATCTTGAAAAACAAGAAAGTAGGTCAGTAGGTCATATTCATGGTCACTAAAATTCAGTTTTAAGATCAGTCTGCAAAGCTGTACATGTCATTCAAATTTCAAGGCTGTATCTTAAAAAACGAGGAAGTAGGTATGTAGGTCACATTTATGGTCACTGAAAGTAAGTTTTAAGATTGGTCTGCTAAACTGTACATGTCATCCAGATTTCAAGGTTGTATCTTAACAAACAAGAAAGCAGGTCAGTAGGTCACATTCCACATGACCCAGATTCGAACTTTACCTAAAGATCAAGGTTGACATTCTGACCAAGTTTCATGAAGATTCATGAAAGTCAGTTTTAAGATCGGTATGCAAAACTGTACATGTCATCCGAATTTCAAGACTGTATCTTTAAAAACAAGAAAGTAGGTCAGTAGGTCATATTCATGGTCACTGAAATTCAGTTTTAAGATTAATTTGCATAACTGTACATATCATCCAAATTTCAAGCCTATATCTTGAAAAACAAGAAAGTAGGTCAGTAGATCACATTCATTGTCACTGAAAGTCAGTTTTATGATCGGTGTGCCAAACTGTACATGTCACCCAAATTTCAAGGCTGTATCTTAAAAAAAAAAACAAGAAAGCAGGTCAGTAGGTCACATTCCACATGACCCAGATTCGAACTTTACCTAAAGATCAAGGTTGACATTCTGACCAAGTTTCATGAAGATTCAGTCATAAGTGTGGCCTCTAGAGTGTTAAGAACCTTTTCCTTTGATTTGACCAGGTGACCTAGTTTTTGACCTCACCTGACCCAGATTTGAACGTGACCTAAAAATCATCAAAATTAACATTCTGACCAAGTTTCATTAAGATATGTTCTTCAATGTGGCCTCAAGAGTGTAAACTAGATTTTTCCTTTGATTTGGCCTGGTGACCTAGTGTTTGAGCCCACATGAATCAGATTCTAGCCTGACCTAAAGATCATCAAGATTAACATTCCAATCAAGTTTCATGAAGATTCAGTCATAAATGTGGTCTCTACAGTGTTAACAAACTTTTCATTTGATTTGACCTGGTGACCTAGTTTATGACCCCACCTGACCCACAAGCTTTTCCTCTGATTTGACCTAGTGACCTAGTTTTTAACCCCACCTGACCCACATTTACAGCTGACCTCAAGATCATTAAGATTAACATTCTGACCAAGTTTCATTAAGATATGGTCATAAATGTGAACTCTAGTGTGTTAACTAGCTTTCTTTTGATTTGACCTGGTGACCTAGTTTTTGAACCCACATGACCCAGATTCGAACTTGACCTAAAGATCACTAAAATTAACATTCTTTCTAAGTTTCATGAAGATACAGTCTTAAATGTGACCTGTAGTGTGTGAACAACCTTTACCTCTGATTTGACCCGGTGACCTAGTTTTTAACCCACCTGACCCAGATTTAAACTTGATTTAACTAAAAATCATCAAGGTTAACATTCTGACCAAGTTTCTTAGAGATATCATCATGAATGTGGCCTCTAGGGCTTTTTCTTTGATTTGACCTGGTGACCTAGTTTTTGACCCCAGAAGACCCAATATCAAACTCGTCCAAGACTGTATTGAGGGTAACATTCTGACCAAGTTTCATTAAGATTGGGCCAAAATTGTGACACCAGACTGTTAACAGTCAAATTGTTGACGACGGACGACGACGACTGACGACGGATACAGGGCAATCACAAAAGCTCACCTTGGGACATATGTCTACTTTCGGTTTAATTCGGTACTATTTCACAACTGTCAAAAGTTCTCACGACAAGAAATGCCTTCGCTCTGCTGATCGACCTGTATACATAAGAAGTTTAACCAATTCTGAGTGAAATAGCATTGGCTCTTTTTTTAAATAAGGACTTAAATTTGTTATAGAATGTCAAAAATAAACTCACTCTCTGTTTTTGTTTACATTTCTCGTGTATTTCCGGACATCAGCGCCGCCTCGGAAGTATCACTCGATTCTTTTTCAATTCACCTCCCTAAAGAGTGTGAGCCAGTGTTTACAGGCATTGAACAAGCTTTTCCTTTGATTTGACCTGGTGACCTAGTTTTTGACCCCAGATGACCCAATACCGAACTTGTCCATGGTTTTATTGCGAGTAACATTCTGACCAAGTTTCATTAAGACTGGACCACAATTGTGACCTCTAGAGTGTTAACAATCAAATTGTTGACGACGGACGACGACGACGACGGACACACACAAGCCTAGGAATTGAACTCAAAACGAAAAAGTACTGTAAGTCCGAAATGGAGTACGTTACCGGGAAAGTTGTGTACGGACTTAATCTTACGTTAATTTTTTGGTCTGTTTACATTTCAAAACACCATAATACTGTACGATACATATACGTGCTTTTTTAATGTTTATACAAATAATTTGAGGCAGAAAATAAGAGATGAAATATGAACGTGTCATAGTTTCAACTCACAATTCAGTATTTGTTTGAAATAAAAATCTTAAGCCAAGTCTTCAACACCATTATCAAACAACAAATGGCTTAATATATTTTTATAAACCTACTAGAAATTTAGCTTTAGTTTGAAGCATACCGTAAACTTGATTATAATCAACTCATATAGACCTCATTTTTTTTTTTTCATTTGGAAAGGAAAATGCAAGCACAGTGTGCGACATATGAAGATTACTCAAAAAAAGAATTATACACACAATAGAAAAGATGTCGTGCGCTCAAGATATGATGTCGTGCGCTTGAGATAAGATGTCGTGCGCTCGGGATAAGATGTCATGACTTGTACATTTACACTTTTTTCTTTTGTTGTTATGGACAATACCGGTATGACAGGAGTTCATGTTTTTATCATAATATCATTAGAACTGTTTTTGAAATCGTTAGATATATAGACTTCTGTGGTCAATTAGTATAGATATATTTAGTAATATGAATTTTTACAGCATCAATAATAGACAGTACATGTTTTTGGCAGCCCCCTGCCCCTTTTTGACAGCACCCTCCCCTTTATGAGCTCTAGAAATAACACTAATTAATGTATAATTTCATTTAAAAAATCCTGATTATCTAATAGATTATGTGTGTAAATAATCAAACATCTCCCTTCTTTCAATGTCTCGCCCAAACTTCATAATTATGAAATAGATACACATTTGACCAAGTTCTGAATTTGACAGATGAAGTAGTCAATAATTCAGTATTGTTTTATTAGACATTTTTGAACTTTTTAATTTTTGTTTTTGGTATTTTTTGTGGGGTATATACATAGTCACACTGTCACAGTTTGATCATGCGGTGGCATTTAATGGTAGAGGAAGACTCAAGGTGCACCTCTAGGCCTTGCTCCAGGCATGGGCAGGCATAAGGTTAAAATCCCCGACATTCCATATATAAGACAACCGGACGGTTTATGAGCATGAATAATTCAAACATCTCATGTGAGGTTTCGAACCTTTACCATTCGACTATGGAGGCCTCTCCTGAAATTATGTAGACAGTACAAAAGTATGATTAAAGTATATCATGAAAGATTGAAAGTTACAAAATATAATGATCGCCAGTTATTGTTTAGACCGATTGTGTGATTTGATTGCAAATAAACTTTCTCTCATTAAAGGCACTGACTTACAAATTTTGGCTAAAAATGATCTTTCTTTAAAACTGAAGCTTGGTCATATTATGAACATTAAAATACAAGTTTTGTTGTTTCTAAACTATCTTAAATTTGCTCAATCCAGAAAAAAAGATGCCAGAGTCGGGAATCGAACCAGGACCACCACGGCAATGAAAAGTTTCCTGCTGCCACGGAGGGATATGTATACAACGGCATTTGCTTTTCAATTTCGAGTGTAACAAGAGCTGTCCGTAAGACAGCCAAGCTCGACTATTCAAAATATTGTACAAGAAGCAGAAAAATATTACCAAAAATGTCAAAATATCAAAAAAGTTTTAAGTTCAAAAGAAGACATAATTTGACTAAAATCATATCAGAGTTATGGGACTTAATACTATCAACTAGTTTTATAACCCCGAAGGCACATGTGAAGTTTCAATTCAATATCTGCATTAGTTTTGGAGAAAGTAACTTGCATGTAAAACTTTAACCAGAATTTTCTAAGTCCAAAAGGGGGCATAATTTGGCCAAAATACATGTCAGAGTTATGGGACTTGACCAAGTGAGGTTGGTATTTGATCTAGAAAAAGAAAAAATATTAGTTTCAAATCTATATGCCTTTTAGTAATAGCTGTATGTACTTGCATGCAAAACTTTAACCAGGATTTTCTTAGTCCAAAGGGGGCATAATTTAGCTAAAATGCAGGTCAGAGTTATGGATCTTGATGCTATCAATTAGTTTTATAACCCCGAAGACACATATGACGTTTAATCCAATATCTGCATTAGTTTTGGAGATAGTAACTTGCATGTAAAACTTTAACCAGGATTTTCTAAGTTCATAAGGGGACATAATTTGCTTAAAATACATGTCAGAGTTATGAACTTGACCAAGTGAGGTTGGTATAAATTGACCTAGAAAAAGAAACAAGAGCTGTCAGTGGACAGCGCGCTCGACTATTCTCAGTGCTTGATAGTATAATATAAGCTATGAGTAAAACTTTAACATTACAATAAGCATATTCTAAGTCAAAAAGGGGCCATAATTTAGTCAAAATGTATGATAGAGTTGCCTCCTCCTTTTTACAGACTGGGGTCATGATGGTAAACAAGTATGCAAAATATAAAAGCAATATCTCAATGGACTTTGAAAAAATTTAGGGTGGTACGCAAACTTTAACATTTATTCTAAGTCGAAAAGGGGCCATAAGTCAGTCAAAATGCTTGATAGAGTTGCCTCCTCCTTTTTACAGACTGGGATCATGATGGTATACAAGTTTGTAAAATATGAAAGCAATATCTCAATGGACTTTGAAAATATTTGGGGTGGTACGCAAACTTTAACATTTATTCTAAGTCAAAAAGGGGCCATAATTCAGTCAAAATGCTTGATAGAGTTGCCTTCTCCTTTTTACAGACTGGGATCATGATGGTAAACAAGTATGCAAAATATGAAAGCAATATCTCAATGGACTTTGAAAATATTTGGGGCGGTACGCAAACTTTAACATTTATTCTAAGTCGAAAAGGGGCCATAATTCAGTCAAAATACTTGATAGAGTTGCCTCCTCCTTTTTACAGACTAGAGTCATGATGGTAAACAAGTATGCAAAATATGAAAGCAATATCCCAAATATTTGGGGTGGTACGCAAACTTTAACATTTATGTGACGCTCACGCTCACGCTAACGCGGACGCCGGGGCGAGTAGGATAGCTCCCCTATTCTTCGAATAGACGAGCTAAAAATAAGTTTCAAAGCTATATCTATATGCCTTTAAATGATAGCTGTATGCACTTGCATGCAAAACTTTAACCAATGTGTGACGCTGTCGCCGACGCCAGTGTGAGTAGAATAGCTAGACTATTCTTCGAATAGTTGAGCTAAAAATCAGTAAAGACAACTAATTCTCATGTGTTTCAATAACATATTATAGTCTGTCAGTAATTAATTCAAATTTTTCTTAAGAGGTAAAGCATTAATTTCTTGATACTTGAAATTTTCTCTTTTTTTTCTGTTGTCATATTATCTTGAGGACAGTGCTTTTAATAATCAATATCTGTTTGGTGTTATCATCATCTTTTTCCTTCATACAGGTCAAGTATTAACTAGTTACAGGAAGTTACTGTAACTGCATCTAAAGCATGATTTAACACGACAATAAACTATTGATACTTTTTTATACTAAATACTCATTTCTACTTGCATTTTAAAGATGATACATTTATGAAAGTTTCTTAAAGTATAAAGTTGATTAACACCTGTAATAAAAGGTTGGCAAGCACTTCTATACAGACCGTGAAGGTCATTAAGGATTCTATAATCCAGGGCACTGGGGTCAGTCAAGGGTTATGTTACATCATGAACACATTTTGCAATGATCTCTAATGAGATGGTGATTATTATAGCTGGGATGTAAAATGCCAAGCTCAGATCGCATTTGTCCAGTCGTTAGAGTCAGAGGTTAGAGATATTGTAATTTTTTTCAGAAAGTGCTATCAAAGAGGATTGATTTTATGGCCAAGAGCTTTACTTTTAATGACTCTAACGACTGATGCCAGTCTAACTGTAAGGCGTAAGTGTGTGGGTGAAAGCAGAATAACCTACGGCATGGACGACAGCATAAGATAAGATAAATGCCGCATTCCAGTCCCCGTATCAGTTGTTCCAGCTAAAACACATTATAATAATCTCGATAATTGGGGAACACTACAAGGTCTGTGAGACAACATGCATCAAGACAAATTTAATATGTAAGCTAAGGTCTTCAACCTTATCTGTATATATATATGTGAGTCATCTTCCCTCTAGCGTCCAGAACTCACGTGAGTGTGGCTATTTCTGATTGGTGATTTTTTTTTCTCTCTGCAAGGTCAGTTCCGGTTGAGATTTAATTTTTGGTGAGTGGTGAGTTTCGAGTTAAAAAAGTGAGTTTCGAGTTTAAAAAGTGAGTTTCGAGTATAAAAAGTGAGTTTCGAGTTAAAAAAGTGAGTTTCGAGTTACAATTAAAAGAGTGAGTTTCGAGTTAAAAAAGTGAGTTTCGAGTTACAATTAAAAGAGTGAGTTTCGAGTTGAATCTTACAAAAAGTGAGTTTCGAGTTAAAAAAGTGAGTTTCGAGTTAAAAAAAGTGAGTTTCGAGTTAAACTAAAAAAGTGAGTTTCGAGTTAAATCTAAAAAATGAATTTCAAGTTAAAAAAGGTTAGTTTCGAGTTAACAAAGCGAGTGATCGACGAGTAAGAAAATGCGCAGAGTAAATTGTGAAAAAATCTGTCTACCACAAAAAATCCTCTTAAATACCACTTTCATAAAATTGCAGAACCCTCTAACTATAATCCCTGATTTACACATGTGCTCATCAGGTATTGTGACCTTTGGCTGACTGCAAAAAAAAAGCAATTATTTTGAACAAAATGTAATCATTTATTGTCCACTTGGTGTTAATGTAAACATCTTTTTTGTGGTAAGTAGAACTAAAAAGTAATTATTTGGAACAAAATATGGTCATTTATTGTCCACTTTGTGTTAATGTAAACATCAAATCTATTACCAATAAACTGAAAATTGCCATATGTTTGAGAATCCCCCTTTTCATATGTTATAATATGTCTAATATATTAAATTCATTTCTGTCATCTTTTTATTCTGAAATTTGTCAATTATTGTTTTCTTTTTATTTTCAGTAACTTTTTTTCAGAATTGATTTATCATAAGTTCCATTTCATATTTTCTCTCAAAATTAATTTTCATCAAACAAATTAATGTTGTAGGTTTATTCTCTGACTTGGGTTAGAGGTCAACTGCTGAATTCATCATTTTTCTCCCTGTGACATATATACATGTGAATTCATGCCATACTGTCAATAAGATCTGGTCGAGAGTAACAAAATGGGTCAATGTCTTATTCTATAGGCTAATAACAGTAACTACATTTTCTTATTATTGTTAAATTCTCTTGATCCAGTCAGTAGTACACTTAATAAAACAGTAATAATTTTAAAGTAATATTATGAAAAATAAAAATACGTAGAACAGAGATAATTTTAAAGTAATATTATGAAAATTAAAAAATATATACTTCTTGCATGTGTATTTATAAGTGATACCTTTATGAAATAAAAGTAGACTTATATAGTGGAAGGTATGTATTTGAATATCAAAACAAAACAGTTTGGTATAATGAAGAATTATGAAGATAAAGGGTAGAATTACATGTATATATGTCACAGGGACAAAAATGATGAATTCAGCAGTTGACCTCTAACCCAAGTCAGAGAATAAACCTACAACATTAATTTGTTTGATGAAAATTAATTTTGAGAGAAAATATGAAATGGAACTTATGATAAATCAATTCTGAAAAAAAGTTACTGAAAATAAAAAGAAAACAATAATTGACAAATTTCAGAATAAAAAGATGACAGAAATGAATTTAATATATTAGACATATTATAACATATGAAAAGGGGGATTCTCAAACATATGGCAATTTTCAGTTTATTGGTAATAGATTTGATGTTTACATTAACACAAAGTGGACAATAAATGACCATATTTTGTTCCAAATAATTACTTTTTAGTTCTACTTACCACAAAAAAGATGTTTACATTAACACCAAGTGGACAATAAATGATTACATTTTGTTCAAAATAATTGCTTTTTTTTTGCTTTACTTATAATAAAAAATGATGTTTACATTAACACCAAGTGGACAATAAATGATTATATTTTGTTCAAATTAATTGCTTTTTTTGCTTTACTTATGATAAAAAATACACGCATACACTCCATAAATTTTTCATCACTTATACTGGAACCGTAGAAGTACATTCTAACAAGTTAGAAGACTAAGTGTTGGTATTTTCTTTCTTTGTTTCCCTTCTTGGCAGCCAATACAGTGTGAGTCTCACTCTGGGAATTGTAATTACAGGCTGTGTCCCTGTTATCCTTAGCTGACCTCTTAATTGCCCAGTTGAACTTTTAATTCATGTTTCTCACTATATATTTCTCTGACCTTGGGCCCACGATCCCATGACCTTCAGCCCATCCCATGAGCCCATCCCACGAGCCCATCCCAGGTTTTCCAGGCAGCCGACTTCAACGGCCATGTAATATTTATTAGTTATCATAATGGCTTAGGGGAATAATTAGAGACATCACATTTTAGGAGGATATGAATGCATGCTTTATTATTTTTTAAAGTAAACCTATAACCATATGCATAACAATGGATCTTTGAAATGGGTTAAAGTTATATCATGCATATAACAGCTGTATAATTATATAATTATTACTAATACCCGAAAAGGGAGTTAAGCAGACTCAATAGATAAATTGACAGATACATATAACGTACAATCAACTTACATCCTGCCAAATCCTCTTTTTAACTTTCGTTATTAAAACAACTGAATTAAAATATGTGCTAAGTGGCAATATACTTGCTGGATTTATTATATGCTTTCACTTCTATTTTCTAAAACAACACAAATATTTGTGGAACTGGTATTAAGCTCTTTCTATCAATGTTAGAGGTTGTCCCAAAAAATCGTGAACTTTTTTTATTATTTCGAAAAAAAAGCGACGCATCAAATAGTTATTATTACAGATGTTATTTCAATGTATACTCGATAGGAGTGTAGAGTTTAAAATTAAATATCTGTCATATTATTTGATTATCTTTCAAATAATGGTCGGCAGTCAGTGCTAGTCGGTGCGCGCTCAATTTTTAGCTCACCTGAGCCAAAGGCTCATGGTGAGCTTTTGTGACCGCTCAATGTCCGTCGTGCGTCTTTTTAATATTGACAGGCTTTCAAGCACTATTTGGCAAAAAATTAGGGCTAAAATTGGGGCTATATTTGCCAAACATTAGGGCTATTTTTGCCCAAAATAAGGGCTAAATTAGGACTAAATGCCCACGGGCAACATGTCGAGCCCGACCTTTGACCATATATATTGTTGCTTTCATCATCACCAGGGCGAGGTACATAGCTCGAGAGGGGGTAGGTATAGGAGTAGGGCCTTTGTCCATGTTTGGAAGGGCGGTGGTTTCCCCCTGAAAGGTTATGACGTACAGGTATGAAAAGACGGGCACTTGTGTATTATTTGGTCTAAATGTTGAGATACTGGAGGGGTATTTCTCTTAATTTAGGGGGATCAGGGGGCTCTCCCCCTGGAAAATTTTGAAATACAGGTATGAAATGGTGGGCGCTGGTGTATTTTTTTGTCCTAAGTTTTGAGGTATAAATAGGAGGGTGTAGCCCCCTAATTTTAGGGAGGTCAGGGGGCTGCCTCACTCCTCTGGACAATTTTGAAATACAGGTATCTCAAATTTGATGTGTGGGAGGGTGTATCCCTCTAATTTTAGCGGTGTGTGTGTGGGGACTCTGGAAAATTTGGAAGTACAAGTGTGAAAAAGTGGTACTAGTGCATTTTTATGCTCCCGAAGGGATTTCGGAGGCATATAGTTTTTGAACCGTCTGTCCGTCTGTCGGTCTGTCAGTCTGTCGGTCTGTCCGCAATTTTCGTGTCCGGTCCATCCATGGATGGATTTTCAAATAACTTGGCATGAATGTGTACCAAGTAAGACGACTTGTCGCGCGCAAGACCCAGGTCCGTAGCTCAAAGGTCAAGGTCACACTTAGACGTTAAAGGTCATTTTTCATGACAGTGCATTGATGGGCGTGTCCGGTCCATATCTTTGTCATTCATGCATGGATTTTAAAATTATTGGGCATGAATGTGTACCACAGTAAGACGACGTGTCGCGCGCAAGACCCAGGTCCGTAGCTCAAAAGTCAAGGTCACACTTAGACGTTAAAGGTCATATTTCATGATAGTGCAATGATGGGCGTGTCCGGTCCATATCTTTGTCATTCATGCATGGATTTTAAAATAACTACGCATGAATGTGTGGCACAGTAAGACGACGTGTCGCGCGCAAGACCCAGGTCCGTAGGTCAAAGGTCCTAAACTCTTACATCGGCCATAACTATTCATTCAAAGTGCCATCGGGGGCATGTGTCATCCTATGGAGACAGCTCTTGTTTATCTAAATTTTGAGGTACTGTATGGGTACTCCCCTCATTTGAGGGGAGGGGGGATCATGGGGATTTCCCCCTGGAAATTTTTGAAATAATAATATGGAATGGTGGCCTCTGGTGTGTTTTTTGGGCTAAATTTTGTGATATAGTTAGGTTATTTCTCAGCTAACTTAGGGGTTGGAGTGGGGGGGGGGGGGGGGGGGGGGGCACAGAATCATTCTCTGTAAATGAATCTTAAAGAATATTAAGGTAGTTCTGCACGTTTGAAAAACCGGAAGTGATGGCGTAACGTTATTTATCCGGAAAACGTAGAATAAGGCCTGGATTGGGCGTACGGAAATGAAAATCATTTTATGAATTAATTGAAACCTGTGAGTAAATTTATTACAGTGGCACTGTTGCTATATTTCTAAAGTCAAAATATGATATTAAAACATACGGTACGTTAAAAATTCAAAATAACGTGTTAAAATTAGCGTGAAATGTCCGGTTCACTTTAATCATGGTCAAATATCTCAAAAATAAGCACACGGACGTATACATTTTATTTCACCAAATTATAGTCCATATATTTATTAACAACCGTGGGAAGTTTCATCAAAATCTACATTGTAGAAAAAATTCTATTCGCGAAAATGTTATGAAAGTTATGATTTTCCCATAGACTCCCATTATGAAATATTGCATGAGGTCCAAATTTTTCAAATCAGTCTAGCAAAATATCAAGCACACGACCCTATCTTTTTTATTTGCTGAATTTTCTAGGTATTTTCTGAAGTTTTGAAAAATCAGAGTTTAATAAAATTCTACATTGTAGAAAAGATTTCGATCCAAACGTGCAGAACTACCTTAACTTCAATAAATTAATTGGTTCATTATAATATTGATTATGCATGACTTTGTGCAAAAAATTAAGTTCAGACAGAAATTACAAATAATTAGGGATATTTTTTTTTAAAAAGAAAATAGGGCTTTTTTTTAGGAATTTGGCCCTTTCTGTGTGCTTTTTTAGGAATTTTAGGGAGGCCTAAAAAAATAGGATTTTTTAGAAATTTTAGGGCCACTTGAAAGCCTGTATTGATTAGATAACTTTAATACTTATCTATGATAGTCATTTAAGTCTGAAAAGACTGGCTGCGAAATATCTAAATTGACCAAAATAACCTGCATACCAATGGCACAGTGGCGTAGTGATAAGTTCTCCGATATAATGTCATTTTATCGATACTGTTTTTATTCTTACAACATTTTATCAAATATATCTAACACTCTTGGTAATAACTTGTAGTAGAAGAATATCTAATACTTGTGTATTTCTTTCAATAAATGAACAATAAATCACGATAAGTTTATAAGTTTAAAAAAAATTTCTGCATTCTAAGTTTACAGAAAAAAATGATAATGAAAATGGTCAAACAGGTGTCTCGAGCTCACAGCCTGAACGTTTTGTCAGCAAATCTATATCTGCATGTACGACCTGGCGATTAAGAAATGTTTATATTTTATTTGATTTTCAATATTTATATTTTTATTGACCGAAAATTTATTTACGGAAGCAAACGGAATATTCTTGAATGCCAGTTCAATAGTTACGGACAATACTATATAATTCTCAATAGACAAAATAATTAGATAGGTTATTCAATAGGGGGAAAACCAAGCCAGCAGTCAAGTGTCAATTGAGGTGGAGATCCCCTGATAATAGTCATAACAATTAATCCACACATCATCTTTAAATTAGACTTAATAGTTAAGTTAGCTACAGGCTTATTCCCAGGTGTATAATTTTGCTGAGTAGGAATTTAAAATGTATTTATATAATGTCTGAAATATCCAAACTTATTCCTCAATTAATAAGTTGCAAAAGTCAGATTTTAAACATGCTATAGAAATCACTTTTTTGAAAGCTATGGCCTGGCCTGGCCTGGCCTGGCTTGGCCTGTTAAAAAATTGGACACATCGGGCCAGGCCAGGCCAGGCTAGATTTTGAACATGCCTAGTTTTAGGTGTCTTTGTATATGAATACATTGTATATATGTATGTATGTAGATTTGACTATAATAAACAAACAAATAATTAATAAATATCAATTCATAAATAACAGTTATTTGACCTCCGAGACCAAAATGGTGTGAGGAACCAAAACATCTTGTCCACTAAATTTAATTACCTGATGATTCACATCAAGTAACCAATCTCGTCCATTAACTAATGGCCAAACAACAGTTATTTCAAGTAGCCTTTATCGTCAGAATCGAACATTAATCTGATCATTGGGGATGTCAAATGTGCTAATAGTGGCAATTCAATTTTGGCATAGATATTAGCAGAACAGAACAGAAAAGAATGAAGAATTTATTTAGATTTAAGATTTATCATCTATACAAATCAGCAGATAGATACAATGCAAATAAATGACAGAATGAGTTTTATCAAAATCATGAGAGGGTAAAAATTCTATAACTGTTTAACACTTTAAACAGTCGTCTCTTATAAATTTGCTTTGATAGACAGTGTAATAATGTCTTATTAGAGATATAAAACTGTTCTATATTAGCTTGAATATACTTGGCCCCCCGCGTATAATATGATGCAATATACTGCACTTCTGTCTCGAGAGTATGCGTCACAAACCAGTAAAAATATATTCCCGTTAAATAGTTAGTTATTTTTTATATTGCAGACTGTTTTATTTAAACTCAATAAGTATTTCATAATTCATTGTTAAAATTTAACTCGAAACTCACTTTTTTAACTCGAAACTCACTTTTTAAAATTCAACTCGAAACTCACATTTTTAACTCGAAACTCACTTTTTAAAATTCAACTCGAAACTCACTTTTCCAACTCGAAACTCCCTTTTTTAACTCGAAACTCACTTTTTAAAATTTAACTCGAAACTCACTTTTCCAACTCGAAACTCACTTTTTTAACTCGAAACTCACTTTTCCAACTCGAAACTCACTTTTTTTTTACTCGAAACTCACTTTTTTAACTCGAAACTCACTTTTCCAACTCGAAACTCACTTTTTTAACTCGAAACTCACTTTTTTAACTCGAAACTCACTTTTCTAACTCGAAACTCACTTTTTTAACTCGAAACTCACTACTCGAAAAAAAGAAATCCTCGTTCCGGTTCCAGATGTAAATATAAACGCTATACCTGCTGGTATGTAACAAAACTTACACGACCGTTCACAAGAAACGTCCAGTAAGACTTGGGGAAAGTGAAAGAGAGCAACAAAATGGCCCTGTTAACAATGACAGAGGTAAGGACTTATTTTTTAAGTGCAGTAATTTCTTTTTCTATTTTTTAACTTAAACAGAGCATATTAGTTTTTGTCAAATATATTTTTATTATGTTTTTTAATTTGTTTTTGGCAATAAACCATGTACACAACATTTTTATTTCTTTATAGGGATAATACACGTTTTTTTATGTTTTAACGTCTGTAGACGCCGGAGGGTTTGTTGGTGACCGAGACCGTCTCTGTCATCGATAATCAACAAATCCTGCTGACTTCTGTACAATGTGTAGATGTTTATACATGTACACATAACAAACGTTTAATGTCACTATTCTTGCTTAAAACTTCACACAAAAGCTAAATGTATTATTTTTATAGGTGCTGATTTTATGATTCCGGTACAATTTTTATTGACCATTGTTGTGTTTCTTAGAATATCCATTACCGGGGCACGCATATCGACAAGACAACTAAAAGCATGTATTCAATGTTTTAATCGTTTACTCTTATTTCTCGTTTTTTACAAACATGACATTAACGATATTTTGTATCTCGTTTAAATATTCGGTAAACAGGGACACAAGTTTGCAAATAACATTTTGTACGAATTATTTTGAGTATGATATCGAACTGACAAGCTCCCAGAATTTATAAGCATTTTGTGGGAAATAGAAACATACCGGTCAATACTTCCTATAATTAAACAATCGCAAAAGTGGATGTTAACTTTTAAATAAGAGAACTACAATTCTTTAAATACAACCAGCTGAATTTACTCCTTTTCGCTTCTTTCAATTTCTTTTTTCGAAACATTAAATTCTTACGCCGCCATTTTTAACTAGCATGCGATAGGAACATGCCGATTTCGATAGAATGCAAAGTGGTATATACTGAAACGCGGTAGAGTAAAAGTAAACACGTTGCTACTGAGAAAAGGCACTAGGAAAGGAAAAAAGATTAGCACTATTTATATTTGGACTACTTGTGGAGGCTTACATTTGGTTTGGTTGTGATCAGCCTCAAGACCCAAACCTCAAAATCAAAATGGCGGCCAAAATTCAAGATGGCCGCCGCATGGCTACCAAGTTTTATGACAATGACACAATTTTTATAAAAAGTGTGTTAGAATATGGAAAGTGAGGTTTTTTTATTTAATGTTTTAGCATTCAACAATATTGCAAAAGTGTTTATACCCAAATAAGGCCAGGCCATAGATTTCAATTTCGTAAAAGGTGATAGTGATTTCTATAGCATCTTTAAAATCTTACTTTTGGAACTGCAGTTAATTAATTGAGGAATAAGTTTGGATATTTCAGACATTATATAAATACATTTTGAATGTGTGTTTGTATTTTCCTATTCAGCATAATTACACATCTGGGAATAAGCCTGTAGCTAACATAACTGTTAAATGTAATTTAAAGGTGATGCGTGGATTAATTGTTATGACTATTATCAGGGGATCTCCACCTCAATTGACTCTTGACTGGTGGCTTGGTTTTCCCCAAATTGAATAACCTAACTAATTATGCTTATTTTGTCTATTGAGGATTATATAGTATTGTCCGTAACTATTGACCTGGCACTCAAGAATATTCCGTATGCTTCCGTAAATAAATTTTTGGTGCCCAAACTTTAATAAAAATATAAATATTGAAAACCAAATAAAATATAAACATTTCTTTATCACCAGGTCGTACATGCAGATATAGTTATGCTGATAAAACGTTCAGCTACCAATCTCGGGACTGTGGGTTCGAGACACCTGTTTGACCATATCATTTTTTTTTAATTTCATCTGTAACCTTAGAATGCAGGAAAATTGTCACACGTATCGTGATTTATTGTTCATTTATTAAAAGAAATGCACAAGTATTCGACATTTTTCTACGTACAAGTTATTACCAAAAGTGTTAGATATATTTAATAAAATGTTGTAAGAATAAAACAGTATTATATCGAATTAATGAAAACAGTCTGAATTGAATTCGAACCCATGGTAACGTGCGTGAAAGTCGGAGAACTTACCACTACGCCACTGTGCCATTAGTAAACTATGCAGGTTAATTGTGTCAATTTAGATATTTTCAGGTTACAAATACCGCGTAAAATAATGAAAACGCCCAAAAATATTGGCGAAGATAAATGAGTGCCACCTGTCAATACTTACGGACAATAACTTTCAATTGGCAGCAATCAAGTGTAGAATCAGGCTTCTAACTACATGTTATTCCCGTCCCGGGATCTGGGATAGTATGATGCGAGGAAGTGAGAAATAAATTTTGTAGTTTAGGTTATACACATACTGAATATTTTTGTAAGACTGCTTTTATATTGTTCTAAGTATGTGAAAAAAAATCCTACAAAGTTTTGTCAAACAGGCTCAAGAGCATCTTTTTGCGTTAAATATATCAACAAGTAAAATTTTGATGCAGAGCATCAAATCGCCGGAGAACTTAATTTACAATAAGGTAAAAAATCACGAAATTTAATGATATACTCCGTATCGACAAAATTTATCACGTGATCCGAAACAGGTAAAAGCCATTGAGTGTGTTTATATACATACCACATGTACACATTGCAAAGATTAACTAGTATTATCTTTAATAAATAACACACGAAAATTTAATTAAATTTCAATTGTTTAAATGAAAGTACGACGTTTGATTCTTTTAGACAATGTATGTAGTTATTCTTTTTTTTTTTCATCTGACTTCGACATTTTGGTTTTAGAAGAAATTTATTGTCTGTTTTACAAACAAATGCATTGTGTGCATGACTTTCAATAAAACATAAAAAATGTATCCTTTTTCAAAGACCCTGTTTTATTTCCTCTTTCTTTTATGTAATCACCAATATTTTAGAATTCCATTTAATTTTTACTCCAATTCAAAGAACTACTAGAGCCCATTTCTGAAATTATCTGTAGAATGATTCTGTGTAGGTTGAGGGTCTAATTGTTACCTGGAGGCCGCAGGTATATTGGAATGCAACAAGTAGTAAAGCACATGGAGACTGGGTGATTTCACGTGATATTTTACCGATATGCGATTGGCTTATCGCATTTATGGAACGCCGTTATTGCAATAAAGCTGGCACTCTGTATGATATATATAGAGAAAGTCTTGTGACCTGAATTCTTCATTCATTATTTCATATAATTTATTCAAACTTTCAGCAGTGATCAATATTGATACCTAATTGTGCATAAGGGATTTTTTAGATTCCTCTTTGTTTAATTTCATGGATTATGGTCTTGAGTTTTTTTGTTGTTTTTTTTGCTCTATATGTCAATTAAGTCCAGGTGAAGGCATGAAGCACATTTGTGATAGCTCTAGTAAAGTAGTTCAATAGCCAAGGAATGTGGCCAGTTGAGCTAAAAGTTATGTCATACATGAAAGGAAAATACAGTTACTTTTGCTCAAAACAATAACTTTCAGAATTAAGAAATATATATTTCATACTTCTACTTGTACAACATGTAGAATGGAGTTATGTGGCCAGTTGAGCTAAAAGTTATGTCATACATGAAAGGAAAATACAGTTACTTTTGCTCAAAACAATAACTTTCAGAATTAAGAAATATATATTTCATACGTCTACTTGTACAACATGTAGAATGGAGTTATTTTTCCTATGTAAAGCGTAATGGTATGATAAAAAAAAAAACAAGTACGATATTCACTCATAAGTTACTTTTTAGCCTGGTATAACTTCTGGCCGCAGGAAATCTTTCGACTTGTTTATTTATTAGCAAGTGATAAGAAATAGATTAACTGCGGCATTGTAAAGGCATTCTCTCTGCAGTGTAGTGAGAATGTTTAGGTAGCAGTTGGTAGTTTCCAGCCACAGATTCGAATTGGCCAGGGTCAAAATCTGTCATTAGAGATAAAACCTTGAAGTGAAGGCAGTTTTGATGTTTGAAATATTTGTTGATGTGAGTTTGTGATTAACAAGTTTAAGAATGGTATGTTGCAGAAATTCTGGCAGATGCGAATGTAAGCTTGATGGCATCATTTTCATATAACTGCTTGAAATGCATATATGCCACTATCAGCATTGAGCGTCTCGTGAACTGTCAAATGTCATATAGGCCCTACACAGTTGAAAATAGTGAAAAAAGTAATCGGTTGACAGGTATTTTTGTCCAGCTCTGCAAGTAATACTTGAAACTGAGTACAGAATGCAAGTGGCCATTTGTCTCTATCCATTCCCCTAACATTTTAAGGCCAGTTGGAGATATGGCTAATTTGGGCTGAAATGTCATGTATTTTCGCGGGCTGAAATTATCTTTCAGGTGGCTTGTGGATTTAAAAATCTATGCTTTGTATGAAGTTTACTATGTATTTTATTTCTTTTTCAAGTAAGATGTAAACCGGTATCTTTTTATTTTCAGGTCTGCATCTCGTAAGATATCGGAAGCCGTCTGACTTGGCCACATCGCTCGGAAGTCTGAAGTACTAGAAAAAACCGCCATCTGCTACCTTAAGACATTTGTCAATTTTTGTAAGTACTATTTCATGCTTTCTTTTGTGTTGTTCAAGCTCTCCAGTATGTGTTATTTAAAAATCCGAGCTGAATGGATTCATAACATAGACAGATGTTGTTTGATATGGTAGAAGTTAAGGGGAGGTAACTCTGATTTTACCGGGTAAGTAAATCTTATTTTTGTTTGTAGTGTAGGGTTTTCTTAAAATTTCTAGCGGGAAACACATTTCTTTTGTAGTTTATATCAAATTTAAAGGAAGAAGGACTATTTAAAGGAAATATAGGTGCAACTTTTTGGCATTTTGTAAACACATGGCTGTTTCACAAGGCTCGGAACTGGATTCTGTGGTGTATTTCTTTCGAAGATATTTCTCGAGTGGCAGGTATGATTTTAGTTCTTACAAATTTCTATTGTGGCTTTATCGGTGTCAGGACATGACGACAGAAGAAAAGTGTAGAGAGTGGATACATCTTGGGTGCATTTAAGGTCCTGGAGTGAGGGAACATTTGCAGATATTTGTTTTTAATTAAGAGAAGATACGGTTTCTCGGAGATGTACTGGGAGATCGCTCGAATTCGTTAAAATAGGTAAGTTTGGCAACAACAACAACAACAACAACAACAAAAACAACAACAACAACAAAAGTGCATTGTAAAATATTTATTTAAAGCTATTTTATACTTACTGTATGTAAGGTAATATGAAAAAGTACTTGTAAACAGGGGCGGCTTTTCCTGAGCTTGCGGATTTGAAGTACAGTTAGTCTTGGGTAAGTAAGCTGTGCTGCTTTTAATTCTGTTCCTCAAGTATGCAGGGCTGTGCACAATGCTAATACAGTACATTTATGGCCATCATGTAATAGTAGGTAAGTCTTTTTTTAATGTCAGAAAGATAGATGCAGTAAGAAATATGTGTGTAAAATGGGGCCAAATCCACATATTGTAGACATTGTTTGGACATGTGCAATTTGCAAGAAGAACAAAGCATTGTTTAAATATTGGTAAGATTTTATTTGTCATAGATCATTTTCTTAGAATCAGGTGCCAGACAGTCCATGGAGATGCATGTCTTGGTCCTTAAGGTAGCAGTTGGTAGTTTCCAGCCACAGATTCGAATTGGCCAGGGTCAAAATCTGTCATTAGAGATAAAACCTTGAAGTGAAGGCAGTTTTGATGTTTGAAATATTTGTTGATGTGAGTTTGTGATTAACAAGTTTAAGAATGGTATGTTGCAGAAATTCTGGCAGATGCGAATGTAAGCTTGATGGCATCATTTTCATATAACTGCTTGAAATGCATATATGCCACTATCAGCATTGAGCGTCTCGTGAACTGTCAAATGTCATATAGGCCCTACACAGTTGAAAATAGTGAAAAAAGTAATCGGTTGACAGGTATTTTTGTCCAGCTCTGCAAGTAATACTTGAAACTGAGTACAGAATGCAAGTGGCCATTTGTCTCTATCCATTCCCCTAACATTTTAAGGCCAGTTGGAGATATGGCTAATTTGGGCTGAAATGTCATGTATTTTCGCGGGCTGAAATTATCTTTCAGGTGGCTTGTGGATTTAAAAATCTATGCTTTGTATGAAGTTTACTATGTATTTTATTTCTTTTTCAAGTAAGATGTAAACCGGTATCTTTTTATTTTCAGGTCTGCATCTCGTAAGATATCGGAAGCCGTCTGACTTGGCCACATCGCTCGGAAGTCTGAAGTACTAGAAAAAACCGCCATCTGCTACCTTACCTGTTTCAGATCACGTGATAGGGCTATTGATACGATGTATAGGTTTAAGTTCTTTATGCATTTTACCTATTTTCCTAAAAAGCTATCTTTTGAAAATAATAAAAATCTTATGCAATTTTCAGCTCCTAATTCCTTTATGTAAGCCTTTCATTAACTGCCTTATTTTTCTTTTATTTACAATATCATTTTTTCATTGTTACATTTTAATAACTTCTCCTACCAGCTGCAGAATCCTAAAGTGTATCAAATATAGGCGCCACCGGCGACTAATAAGAAATAACTTGAACACAATGATAAATATTTTTGTAATATATGACATAACAACAAATTACATATCAAAAATCTTGTACATGCACATACTAATCAAGAATAAAGATTACGTTGCTTCACATATCAACAACTACTTCTCTTTCATAGTTTGCAATAACAAATAAGTTCTCCACTGGCAATGAAGATGGGCAAAAAAAGATGAAAAGCTTGAAGAGCACACTCTGAATTACAATGAATTAAAATTTACAATGGCGGTAATTGGTGTATTGGAATGTGAGATGTGTTGTGGATGAGGGCTTGATGAGTAAGAAACAATACTGAGAAACACAGTCAAGAAAAAGTAAAAACTATGTCAAAGTAAAAAAAAAAGGACTCATCTAGAAAAAAACTTTAATAACTGAAACAAAGATGGGAGGGAGTTGTGAAGGGACACTTAGAGACTAAGTGAAAACCATTACTTCCTTCAGGACAGACAGATGAACAGACAAATGCCGGCGCCGGTGGTGGGGTGGGGGACGGTTTCAGCTCTGTAATAGCTCTTGTGACTTTGTCACAGGAATAAAAAGAAAACTTAGATGCACCATTAATTTTTATTACCCACCCATAAATTGAACATCAGCTTGATTAAACCAAACATTCATTAAAAGTTTAACTGAACAGTTAAGAGGTCAGCTAAGGATAGTAGGGACACAGCCTGTAATTACAATTCCCAAAGAGATGCATTCACTGCATGCAAATATTCAGCTATATTGCAGCAGGTAAACTTATTAATGAAATTACCCATTAGTATTAAAACTAAGTGTTATGGTTGACTTTAAATAATTTGATTACAGAAAAAAAACCGGTAGTTATCATTTAGTTACACCATTTTCTTCAGTGCAAATCCGTATTTCAAATATGATGAATGATGGCTAATCAATGATTCTCCAGAGGACTGGTTTCTCATTATGTTTGACCTGCAGCAAGTAAACAATACAGGTTAAAACTGCCTGCTACTGTAATTGTATATTTAGATTTTATGCCATTCATTTCTATATGTACAATAAAGCCAGGCCCGGTCCAGTCGAAAATTGGGCTCATCGGCCCAGGCCAGGCCAGAGGAGATTAGAACATGCCTCGAAAATCAGATCATTGCAGTCTGGCTGGTAGTTCTCCAAGGTATTTCCCTTATAACTGGTCACTTATAACTCATGATGTTGTCAGCAAAACTAATACATTTTAATAGCTGCCAGATTTTGGCAGACATTTTCATTCAAAACAATCGGCATTCATTTCCAAGGTCAAGTTTTAACCTGTTGTATTTCACTACAGTAGATTAATTATTTTATTTGAACCCAAGTTAATATCCAGAATTATTGGAATTTAAGACAGAATTAGAAAAAGTATCTGAACACTCATTATTTCCGTTTTCCAACAGAACAGAACATTTTATCTACAGAATTCATGAACATAAAATTTCATTGTCATATCTACAGACAGATCTACAAACATGCGTGGAACAAGAGTGTCCACATAGTGTATACAATGCAAAATGAAATGAAATGTATTTAATGTTATATTTTTTCTCATTATTCTCGCCTGAATTATTGGAATAACTATAATTATAACCCACAGAATGTTTGTAATGATTATTTATATGAATGTAGCAGACGTGAAAAACCCACAATGAAACACAATACAGGGACAAGGAATAGAACCCACATCCTCTTACGCTCAAGGTGAGCACTCTACCATGTTGCCATAAAAGCTAGCTCAATGGCAAGGACTTAGGAATGCCACTAATCATATGTATACTATTTACAAGGCAACTACATGTATATAAGGGAGCCTACTACATTCATCCCTTCTTAAACAAGAAATCTCCGGGAGCTTTTATAGCTAGAAAGAGCACAGGTGTTTTTTACATACGCCACGGCACCACTGTAGCAGATGTGAACAATCCACAAAGAAACATATAACGCCAGGACAGGGATTTGAACCCACATTCACAAGGCAAGCACTTTACCTCGCCATAAGGTTGGCTCAATGCTTATTATTTGCAAGGCAACTATACATGTATAAAGGAGCCTACTACATGAATAATACCACCTGCTTCAAAATCAGGAATGAAAGAAATTAATGGGATTATTGGATGAAGCCAAACCAGTGCTCCTGAACTGTTAAATGAAGGAGAACAAAAGTTCTCGTTTTCCCATATTTCCCATACAACCAAGCAAAAGAATATGGTTTGATAGAGTCTGGTTATAGGTGGTAATGAAATGTGCAACATCCTCACCCAGCAGCACCGGTTTAAGGGGAATAGTAGTATACATCCATATTGAATAGACTCTATGGTAACAACACTGAGTCCTTTGTAAACACTACATTATACTAAGTACTGTAATATATGTTAAAATGAATACTTTTCGGAACATTCAGATAGGCTCTTAATGGCTTAGGAAGATATTGAAACTTATAAAAAACAATTTTGAAATACGAATAACTAAAAGTATATGTACAGTTTGAGGTAGCCATGTTCTTAAGAACCATGGGATGCAAACAATTGATTAAAGTTATTACCAACAGTTACTCATTTTTTATATATTTGTTTATAAATTGGCTCACTTTTAAGAATTGTTTGTTGCTTCATAAATTAATCTTTATATAAACTTCAAAATAAATTACAAAAGGAGCTATAAGAAAAGTATGTCCTTTCTTTGTCAAAAGTCATAACCATAGGAAGACGCTTGTAACATTCACAGGGAAATGTTACAATATATGTATAAAACGCGTAACTCTATTAAACACATATATGGAATGAACTAACAACACTGAGTACAAGCACGGGGAGTTGTTTTAAGACCGCTAAACAACACTTAAAGACTGCCGTTATGATAGTTTATTAGAATGCAGTCCGCTTGGTTTTTTGTGTGAGATGAAAGAAAAAAATGAAACTCAGTTTTTCTTTCCGCATATTTTTCTTCATTTGAGCACCTTTTTCATTTATGATGGCGGCGGATTATGGAGGAAAATATCTCCGTTGAATGATCAATTCCTATTGGTCACTTTTCAATAAGCTAATTGTTTATTATGTTACACTGTGTTTCGTCGCCAGCTTCAAATTTGTAGTGAAAGGAGAAGCTGGAAGCCATGGACGTCCTGTGCTGGAACTGTTAAGAGTTTTAGCTAGTTTTCAAAGCAAAATTTAATCATTATACCGTATCGCCAAAGCAAGCGGGCAAATATCAACGAAACCATTAGATGTTCAATAAGTATAAAATCTGAGAGTGAATCTTTGCAGCCATTTTGAATTTGGAAAACTGTCAGTTGAGCTACATTTAGTTTTAAAATGATATAAAGGCACTACATTTTACATTTATCAAGTTAATTCAGTAAGATTTTCAACAAAAGATTAAATATGGGCAAATTATTTTAGATTTTTGAAAATAAGAAATAAATATTTCTTTGTCAAAACCCATTTTGCCTACTTCCAACATAAAATTTTACTTAGATAATCTGGCGGCTATCTTGGCGGCCATTTTGAATTTCAGACGACATGTTGATTTTGGCGCTTTGGTCTCGATCGAAAATTTAGCGTATGGTGTCAAACAATAAACATGCAAAGTGATTTGCTTGTAGAATTATCTGAACGATTTTTTGTAATATCTATCTAACTTTTAGGCTACAAAAATAATGTTTGGATATAGGGAAATTTAGTTTAGGTCCGTTCAGCAAGAGTTATAAACGAAACTAACTATTATTATGTCACAGATTTCTTTCTCGAACGAAGTAGCTATGTTACGCTTCGAAAAGGTAGCAACACAATTTCAGTAGTTACTACCGAAATTTGCCCCGTTGTTCACAATGTAGATAGGCAGTTACTACCAAAATTCGGCCGTAAGACACAACGCAATTCGGTTGTATTAGATATGTACACAACAACCGCGAAATGATTTTACTGATAATCTGCATTTTAAACATGATAATTATTTTGTGAATTTTTATCTGGAAACGTAAACATACTTTTTAATACATTGTTTTCTTTAATCTGTATAACAAGGACACATAATGATAAAATGAAATTTGACTCCTGTATCTCTTTCAGCAATTTACCATTGAAAGTTGTGATTGAACAATATTCACCATTCTTTAGAAAGTTTGGTTTTACAACCAACTATTTATGTTACTTTTTGTACAGGGCTGGCTTTTGCTGATCCCACTCACACTTGCTTTGTCGACGATTCATTGCCAGATATTTGAGGGCGACATTGAAACAGAACTGAAAGAGTGCGTCCAGCTGAATCAGAATAAAACTAGCGACCGCAGCGCTGTGTACGCTTCGACTGAAGACATATATACCCACTGTCTACAGCTATTCCTATGGAAATCAGAAATTGTTCAGTGGAAAGGTTTCAACATCACAGAAAAAGACAGAGATTTTATCAATTCTCTCATAGGATCGGTAATTATATAGCATGTTATTTTCATGAGCATGATATTTTTATCGCTGTTAGATCCACCTACTGCTGTTATTTTGTCCATTTTTCTTGAAGCATTTGATGGAAATACTGATACTATAAAAGAACTAAATTTGCAATAGAAACACTTTCATTTTTACGATTAAATTCAATTCATTTTATAATTGTCCCCCGCCTTTTCCGAAGAAAAAGAAAGGAAGGGAAAGGGGATAAAAGTCCATTTTGAAAGGATATTTCCCATTTTAGATTTCAGCCTGTTTGGTCACCAACAAATTCATAATTCTAATTTTGTTTTTATAATTAAACGGATTTTGTGGCGATTTGCCCCAGAGTGAACAATACGGTTCAGATTCTCTTAATACCATATGCCTACTAGCAACAGTAAACAATCGCCCCCGAAATAGTCCTAACATCTCCGCAGAACAGTAATAACATGCATGGCATATAAATTTGTATAGCTGTCCAGAATGCATAGAATACTATAATTTCTACGTGATTCTGTAAATGATTATGTCATGCAGCTATCTGTTATCCTTTCAGATAGAAAATATTACATAATGAAGGTAAATTAATTCGCCCTTTATGAATGAAATATCCGTATGAATGGAACTTTTTCGTCTTTGGTAATGTTAAACGCAATGACATAATACACACACTGTGTAATATGCAGAGATAAACCTAATAAATCATGCGAAATATAAGACGTATTTAACAAAAATATACAACACATTGAATTAACATTTTATCGAAACACTTAGATAATGTGTATGTTGTTTAAATGGAAACGGGATTCCAGCGACCACTTCGTTATAGCTTATGACCTCGGTCTATAAATAGCTCATCAAACAAACACTGGTTCCGAGCACAGTTTCATTCATAACAAATGTCGATATGAATGATACTGCGCATTATTAATTATATGTTTAATAAAAGTATTACTTTTACTAAGTATGATTTTGCATATAATACAATAAATAATGAACACAAAATATGAATAATATAAAAAGGAAGCATAAGTTTTAAAAATAAATTCTTGCAGATCAGTTGCTATAAGTTCTAGAGGACGTAAGCGCTGCGTGGAATTGCCAAAGTAACGCGAGAAGAAACATATGACCACATTCTATGATTTGTATACCGAAACAGCGTACATGTTATATTTTGCTACATTTACAATAGAAACTATAATATTATTTGATTTAAAGGCATTTTTTTGGCAATTATAATACTAAACAAATTCATTTTAAAAACACTCTGACGAATGCTGAAAGTAATATTGTAAAAACTGCTTTGTCTTCAATTTGCTTAAGTGAGTGGGGGGCGGGGAGGGGTAGATGTATTTGTTTAAACACTGGTTTTCAACTGTATTTCAGGTTATATTAAAATAGTGGACCCGTAATGGTAATGTTTAATAATTGCATTAACTTGATACAGTCTTTAAGTTAACATTGTTTCGGGCTGTGTCGCATTTTTTAAACAACTTTTACCGTGTCGTTTTTTTGTGTGTGTGTGTGTGTTTTTTTTTTTTTTTTGTATAATTTATCTTATTTCCTCAAGCTCAAACAGATACAAATTTCAAAGTGATAACCACTGCGCAAAACGATTGCAGAGAATTCATTTTACCAAAAACTTTGCTAAAAGAAACCTCAAAGTATTGCGTAACAATTATAATACACAAAATAAAACTGTCGATAACAATATTTCTGGGGAGCCTCAAGTAAAAGGATTTAATCGGACAGAAATTAAGCTCCAACACTGAAAAATTATGGCCTTGCTCTCTGCATTCAAAAATAACTATACGGCAGAAGTAAAACCTACCTACATTTCTTCAACAATATATAAACTAAAAAATAAATGCAAAATAAAGAACTTTTACCACATGTAACTCAGTATTTTCAAAGATGTCTAAACCTTCACCCTTCTGTATCAGAGGTTAAATTCACTTTAAACAGAAAGAAATGGCTAATCAAATGAAAAATGTCCGCTTTTGTACAACAAATCAATAATAGTAAGTCTTGAAAAACAGTTTATCTTACTAGATAAAAGAAATATAATGAAAAAAAGTTTGGTCCTAGTGAGGCTTGAACCTACGCTCTCCTGAAAAATTAGTCAAAGTAGGCTTCAAAAAAAGAGGTACACTATTACGGGTCCGTCAATTTTCCTAACCATCGTATTAGGGAAGGAACAGGACTAGACCATACTCATTAACAGTCCGGTTTGTAGCGGGTTCGAACCCAAAATTTCCCTCAGACCGACAAGAAAATCGCCCCATCAGTACTTCAGTGCTTTGATTATAAAAACGATCAGGATATCTGATATAGCACGAGAGCAAACGCTTCGGAAGGGAAATATTATTAAAGGAAGAAATACCTTTCTTTTTCTATTTTCGTTGACCAGAATTTAAAACAGATATATTCTTATGAAATAAACAAACAAACAGAAGAAAAATACGTTTAGCCATAATGAATAAAACTAAAATTCTGCAAGGTGTTGATAAACAGTATACGTGTATTAGGAAGTAGCTTATTCAATTTTGCTCAAAGGGATGATCCTTCGTAAGCTACAATATGTCGACAAATCTTCCTGTCACATACATCAAAACATACCAAACGCTTTCTTTGTTCCGTTTTTTAATTGTAATAAAGTCAGTACAGTACCATTCCATTTGTAATTAAACCCCGCCTTTTTCGAAGACAAAATTGGGGACATAGAAATTGGCTGCGTCTGTCTGTCCTTCCGTAACACTTCGTGGTCGGTCCAAAACTCTGCAATTTATCATGGAATTTTAAAATTACTTTGCACAAATGCTCCCTTTAACGAGACGACGTGTTGTGCACAAGACCTAGAACCCTAGCTCAAAGGTTTCACTTGGAGGTCAAAGATTAAGAGGGTCTGTTTCATGTCCGGTCCAAAACTCTGCTATTTATCAAGGGATTTTAAAAGTGCTTGGCATAAATGCATAAAGAAGACAATATGTTGCGTGTAAGACCCAGGCCCCTATCTTAAAGGTTAAGGTCCCACTAAGAGGTCAAAGATGATAATTCTTCTTGATAAGTCTGTTGTTGTTGTTTTTGCCTAGTCTGGTCAGTAACTTTACTTTGCAAGAATGAATATTCAAGTAAACAGTCACCTTATTAACTAAATGATATGCCACATATAAGACCCAGACATAGGGCATCTTTGTCAAGGTCGATGTCACAGGCATCCGAGTCATCTTTCTTTTCTTGTTGGTTTTTATAATTATTTTCAGTTTATATGATAAAGCATAATAAATCTTCATGGTGTTTTTTTAAAACTAAAGGAGGAAAGTAAGAGGTCATGATATTATCGTTTTGAATTTTTTAGTTCGTTCGAAGTGGTCGGACAAAGAGGCAGACGAACCAAGCGTATCCACAGACAGGTTTTAGAATTCGGCGAGAATACAGAATGCTTTCTGTTGAGGAACGAACTGCCTTCCATTCTGCTATTAATCAAATGAAAATGGTAAGAACTATAAAAGTCTAAGCGAACAATCGTTGCCATGTAAACACTGAACTGGTAAATATTGAATGATTTCATGCGCCCGTTCCATATACTCTAAATAGATTTCCGCACTAACATTGCTTCGGCACCAACCCTTTTTTGACACTACTGGTAAATGATTATGACTAAAATGATTTTTCTCTTAGTCTATTTTTATATGTCTCGGAAACAGTATTCTTAAGGGAAAGTAAACATACAGAACAAATATATTATAAATGAATTCAATGATCAATGTTTAACAAATATTTGAGTTTTTAATGAAAGCCTTTCTTATTCAAGACAGGACAGTACGACGTTTTTGCTAATCTACACCAAGGTGCGATTTTAAACTTAATACATGGTGGACCGAACTTCTTTGGCTGGCACAGGGTCTATATTGCCTTGTAAGTACTTTTCAGCTTGTCGTTAAATTTTGAGTATGATCTTGTTTGGTTTTAACAACCTTCTCACTGAGATTTGCTTTATTTACTTATTGTAATGTGAACCATTTTACAGGCCAAACTGAATTTTTACGGCTTGATAAAGTCCCCCGTTCTACGAACTATACTATTTACCCATAAACTAAAAATGTTTTGTTTTCAAACTGAAAAAGTTTTTTAATAACATGCTAGTATCAAGATCTTATTACAATTGGGAGTAGAAATTCTTTCCTGGTAATTATTTTAATGTAAATTTGGTCTTGAAATGTACGCCTTAAATATAGGACACTTTCGATGCTTTATTCAATTTGTGTTATCATGCCAGAAAAAATTATTTTTCAGGATGGAAGAAGCATTACGTCGTATTGATCCCAGTTTATCATTGCCATATTGGGATTCAACGCTTGACTTTGACATGGTGAATCCGGATAATTCAATAATCTGGTCATCACAGTTTCTTGGAAATGGCGGCGGAGTAGTCGCAACTGGACCTTTCGCCAATTGGGCCACCCCGATTGGTCAGTTAACACGAAATATATCTCGTGCAGGCATTCTCTTTCGGAAAGAGGATATTAGTGCAATAATGACTCGTTGTAGAATAAGTGATATATCAGAACCAACTGCGCTGGATCAGTTTAACCTGGAGCTTGCCCATGGTGGGCCGCACATATGGGTAGGTGGCCAAATGTCCGGTTTAAATACAGCAGCACATGACCCAGCGTTCTTTCTTCATCATGCTTTCATAGATTATATTTGGGACATGTTCCGTTGGAATCAAATTCAGGTTTGTGGAATTAATCCTTTGACAGATTATCAGACAACACTGGGCGTCCGTGCAGCGCAACCAATGGCTGCTTTCCCTGCATATAGGAATATCGTTGGATATAGTTTCGATTGGAGTAATCACTGGTACGCATACGAACGTTCGCCTACCTGTTCTTGGTCGAGGCCATTTTGTGGGACTCCATATTTACGTTGTGACATTACAAGACAACGCTGTGTGTCGGTTGAACGGACTGAAGAGGAATTTCCAACACGAAGGACTGGCACACCAACATTACGTATTGGCCCTCGCTTTAGGTCACCGCCTACCGACCCAAGAATTCTGAATGCTCGGAAAAAATAGACCGGCAGATGATTCCGACGAGCTGTCAATCAGGTAGAAGAAAAGAATGCGTAGAATACAGAAATTCCAAAACCGAAACAGCCTCCGTTCTAAATATTTTGCTGTAAAATGTAACATTTCACTTTTCTTTTTTACGTTATTCATTTTTACAACGGACAAGGTAAGATAATTTGACTTTGATGATGGTCAGATTCTTCTCTGGACCAGATTTGATATATGTTTTCGCAACATCAGATATAGTCATAAAGCGATCACTGCAACACTAAATTCGGCAAGTCAACCTCTTTCTGTTTCCTAAATAGATAATTGAGTAAAATGGAATAAAGAAATCATGAATCTATTTCTTGAAAACATATCTAAGCATCACTTTAAGATAAAACTTATTTATACTATTACTGTTTGATATTCCCCGTTTCTAAGTCACACGTCATTATCAGATTTATAAATTTTACTTGATGTCTCAAAAACAAGGACAAGGATAGGATAGGAATAGCCACGTTACTAGAACGCCGTTTCTCCAAACAGAAACCCTACATCAGTGTATGTATGGATGTGTAGTGATTGACATCTACAAAAAAAACACATAAATAGTCGACAAGAGCAAAACAATGAACACAGTGCGGAACCTACATGTAATAGTCAGTGACAAAAAAAACCTCTTGAGCCCCCAGTCTTAATCTCCTCCTTGTTCCAAAGATCCATGACAGTGTACCCGCCTAAAAAAAGTTGAGTTGAAGCTGTTTGGTAAAATGAAAGTAAAAGAAGTTATTTCCTGGTGTCTACCTATGCAATATAAGCGTTTCACTTGTCTCAGTCACGTGACAATGGTTTCATTGCAGTATGGTCAAACCAATATTTTTTTGATTGCCTAAAGACAGACCTTCAAGACAAGGGTAGTCTCGTAGGAAGTAAAAGGCTATGTAAAATTTCTACTACACATATCCGTGTCATGTCTAAAAACATTGAAGGGAAACAAATCTTACAAGATGCTTCGCAAGATTTGAAACTCGATTATTTACCTTAACAATCAAATAAATATTCCATTATATTATTACTTCTTATTGCACATACTTTACATTTAGTGTCTAGGATGGCCCAACTTTTTATTGCACATACTTTACATTTAGTGTCTAGGATGGCCCAACTTTTTATTGCACATACTTTACATTTAGTGTCTAGGATGGCCCAACTTTTTATAAATGAAATCAATGGTTTGTAGAACATTAGTACCACTTCTCATTGATGTACACATCAGTATCCAATTACTGTAGCCATACTTTAAACACATCTGCACATAATCTGCAAGTTCATCAATTTTAAAAGACCAATTCGCCAACTGATCATAATTTTTCAATTTGTTTAGCACTATGGAATAAGACACTCGTTAAAATTTTAGTTTTAAAGAGTTATTTGTGTGGTCTGTTCCTAATATAAATGATAAAAACTGTGCGCGGTAGATCTGGTTTTATATGTTATATTTTTCCACTCGTTTGAAAATAAGTGATAACCAAACATAATGGAATACAGGTTTGCATTTTTTTTTCAAAAGGCAGTCATACATGTTTTTCATTTTGATTGTACCTTGAAAACAACAACTAAAGTCATACAAATAAAAAGGCACAAGAAAATAGTGCACACGTGCAGGAAAATAGTGAAAAGTTCAGGGAAAAAATGTACACATGCTGGAAATAGTTCAAACGAACAGGAAAATAGTGCACACGTGCAGGACATTGTGCACACGTGCAGAAAGTACAGCATGTGCGTGATGATAAATTTCTGTCACCACATGAAATTCGATAAAAAAAATACAAATTTTCTCATGCTTCAATTATCAAGTTCAGACAAATTGCATTATCATTGATGTTCTCATTTCCATAATCATATTGAATACAGGTATTTACGGAGTCATTCCTCCTGTCCTGTTTTCTTTTGAAATTGTTAAATATCATGATTATGTATATCTCCATAGAAACGTGTATAAGTTTATCACAACAATTAATAGGAAATAGAAGAACGTTATTACCATTTCATTTGATATCGCACGATTTGAAATTCTATGCTGACAGCAAATATTAATAAATAATATCGTTAAATGTGCTTTTGTGATTTAGTTCTCCATTTGTCATCTATTTGTATTCCCATTAAGAAATGATAGTTCATATTTTTCTTTTCTAGCTTGAATGTATACAAACAGGCGATGGTTATTTTGAAAATTCGGCATGACGTATAAGATCAAAACCGTTTTTATGCTTTACCTTTCCTTTGTCTTGGAGGACGCTTGTGTATTCGGGAATCATTGAAATGAAATGGACTTTTTTAAGTCCTTACTTTCGGGTGTAGACTTCGCTCGAATTTTTCACACATTTGCTATAAATACGACTGAAATATCACAAATCGGCTATGTGACATTATACGTTTGACTGCTATAAACGTTGTTTTTTTTGTTGTATTTTTCACAGCCCGCTTCGCGTTCTACATCAGGGCCTCTTTGTTCGAAGCTTAATCCAACTGTTTATTTTTATTTTTTTTAAATATTAGTCGTACCGGGAAAACACTAGAAAGATGTTTTGTTTTTTACTGTGAAGACTTTTTGGTGTTTATACATGTTTTCCGAAGTCTTCTAAAATGTTAAAATATAATTCTAAAAGGTAATCGAACGTTAGCTTAAACACCTGTTAAAGTTTCACCGAGCTGGATCCTGGTATGTTGATATTCTAGCCTTCAGGTATTTAAGCAATCCCAAGCAAATACATGTATGATCAAACGATTTTTTAGCCAAGTTTCATGATTTGTCCAGTTCTTGAATTAGTATAAAGTCCCTACTAATTATATTAAACCTTGTACAATACGGCAGATTCAATCACTGACCTGTCTGTTGAGTCATTCTCCTATTCTCTCATAATGTGAAATGCATGTTCTGTTTCGGTCACATCGGCATAGTAACCCCAGTCATTTTCTTTGATATAGCAACGTGCGACATTTAAATGACACCACCAGGATTCCGTTGCATACTTTGAGCTTATGAACACTGTAAAGGTTTTTGTCGTGCCTTATCAATTTTCTATTTTTTATGTATAACCAAATGATCTGTCAAGATCACCGGAGATGCCCTCGATTTCACGAAATGCTAAATGTATTACTCTGACCTTCTTCTTCAATGAAAATGTTAGAAATACGCTTATATCGTTTTTGAAAGCTAAAATATACGATCTGGAATGAGTGCAAAAACAATTCCGTACATGCCAGTTATTGAAACTGTATTCCTTGACTATGGCTCAGCTCAACAGGGAGAGCGCAGATCTACGGACCGCGGGGTCGTGAGTACGATCCCCGGGTAGGGCGTATGTTCTCCGTGACGATTTGATAAAAGACATTTTATATGAATACATGTTTCGTCCTCCACCTCTGATTCATGTGGGGACGTTGGACGTTACTTGCGGAGAACAGGTTAGTACTGGTACAGAATCCTGGAACACTGGTCAGGCGTTACATATCTGAAATACTGCTGAAACACGACGTTAAACCTAAAACAAACAAACAAATTGACTTTGGCTCAGATAACTACGGTGTTCCGTTTGGACCGTCGCAATGTTACTTTAATACTCGAACAATGATACTTGAAATCACGATGATGAAAGTCAAATCTCCGAAGATGAAAGCAGAAAACTTTAATGGTGAAAGTCGAGAAGACAAAACCACAATGGAGAAAAAAAGAAACTAAGATCTTGGGTTCGACTTTTGCCATCATGATTTCGACTTTTACCATCACGGTTTAGAATTTCACCTTGTAGTTTTGACTTCTCTCATCATGGTGTCGCCTTTCAGTTGTGCATGTGCAATGCGATTTCAGTACAACAATAGATGACCGAGTCCCAAGTTACTTGAAAGCGATATTCCCTATGATGGTTAATGTAATAAATTGAGGTGAATTTTAGGATGTATCATATGGAAGTTATGGAAATGTATACTTGTAAAAGAAACCGTATTCATACAATATCCTTCTCAATTTCTCAGGATATGTTAGAGCTGATATATCATATGTTTCCTGGACGTAAGTGATTATTTCTCAAACAAATTCAAAAATTAACAACGGAAAATGACATTGCATGTATCAACGCTAACTTAGTCTTATGTAGTGGTTGATGCCGGAATTCTGAAAGGATATCTGGCGTATAACATGTACGAGATTTTGTAACATAATCGGGTAGTAATCATATTCTTGTTGGATTGTCAGAAAAACATAACAATGTAATTGATGATGAAAAGAAGAAACATAGGAAAGTCAAACTGAGTGTAAAATGAAACTCCCTGCAATACTTTATATAATATTCAGTTGATGTTGATGATATACCTAAATATTATATGAAGGTCCTTTGGAAGCACAGAACGCCTCTAAACAAAGTACTATAGCCGACAAGTAATAAAATGAGCCGCGCCATGAGAAAACTAACATAGTGCGTTTGCGGCCAGCATGCAACCTAAAACAAACAAACAAATTGACTTTGGCTCAGATAACTACGGTGTTCCGTTTGGACCGTCGCAATGTTACTTTAATACTCGAACAATGATACTTGAAATCACGATGATGAAAGTCAAATCTCCGAAGATGAAAGCAGAAAACTTTAATGGTGAAAGTCGAGAAGACAAAACCACAATGGAGAAAAAAAGAAACTAAGATCTTGGGTTCGACTTTTGCCATCATGATTTCGACTTTTACCATCACGGTTTAGAATTTCACCTTGTAGTTTTGACTTCTCTCATCATGGTGTCGCCTTTCAGTTGTGCATGTGCAATGCGATTTCAGTACAACAATAGATGACCGAGTCCCAAGTTACTTGAAAGCGATATTCCCTATGATGGTTAATGTAATAAATTGAGGTGAATTTTAGGATGTATCATATGGAAGTTATGGAAATGTATACTTGTAAAAGAAACCGTATTCATACAATATCCTTCTCAATTTCTCAGGATATGATTTAGAGCTGAATATCATATGTTTCTGGACGTAATGATTATTTCTCAAAAATTCAAAAATTAACAACGGAAAATGACATTGCATGTATCAACGCTAACTTAGTCTATTAGTGGTTGATGCCGAATCTGAAAGGATATCTGGCGTATACATGACGAGATTGTAACATAATCGGTAGTAATCATATCTTGTTGGATGTCAGAAAAAATAACAATGTAATTGATGATGAAAAGAGAAACATAGGAAAGTCAAACTGAGTGTAAAATGAAACTCCTGCAATACTTTATATAATATTCAGTTGATGTGATGATATACCAAATATATATGAGGTCCTTTGGAAGCACAGAACGCTCTAACAAAGTACTATAGCCGACAAGTAATAAAATGAGCCGCGCCATGAAAACTAACATAGTGCGTTGGGCAGCATGCAACTAAAACAAACAACAAATTGACTTGCTCAATAATACGGTGTTCCGTTGGACCGTGCAATGTTACTTAATACTCGAACAATGATACTGAAATCGATTGAAAGTCAAATCTCGAGATAAAGCAGAAAACTTTAATGTGAATCGAGAAACAAACACAATGAGAAAAAGAAACTAAGATTGGTCGACTTCATCATGATTTCGACTTTACATCACGTTAGATTCACCTTGTAGTTTGACTTCTTCATTGGTGTGCCTTATTGTGCTTGCAATCGATTTCAGACAACATAGATGACCGGTCCCAATTACTTAAGCGATATTCCCTATGGTTATGTAATAATAGGTAATTTTAGGATTATCATTGGAAGTTATGGAAATGTATACTTGTAAAAGAAACCGTATTCATACAATATCCTTCTCAATTTCTCAGGATATGTTAGAGCTGATATATCATATGTTTCCTGGACGTAAGTGATTATTTCTCAAACAAATTCAAAAATTAACAACGGAAAATGACATTGCATGTATCAACGCTAACTTAGTCTTATGTAGTGGTTGATGCCGGAATTCTGAAAGGATATCTGGCGTATAACATGTACGAGATTTTGTAACATAATGGGTAGTATCATATTCTTGTTGGATTGTCAGAAAAACATAACAATGTAATTGATGATGAAAAGAAGAAACATAGGAAAGTCAAACTGAGTGTAAAATGAAACTCCTGCAATACTTTATATAATATTCAGTTGATGTTGATGATATACCTAAATATTATATGAAGGTCCTTTGGAAGCACAGAACGCCTCTAAACAAAGTACTATAGCCGACAAGTAATAAAATGAGCCGCGCCATGAGAAAACTAACATAGTGCGTTTGCGACCAGCATGCTGTTCGCTTTCAAAGCCTATTGCAATTAGAGAACCCGTTAGCGAACAGCATGGATCCTGATCAGACTGCGCGGATACACAGGATGGTTTGGATCCATGCTGGTCGCAAATGTTGGTTTTCTCATGGTGCGGCTCATAAATGTGCAACACTCTCATGCCACTTAGCACTTGTTTATACATTGAGTTGAGTCCATGATCGCAAAGGAACTGAACGTATAACCACACCAAGTTTCCACATGAGCTTGACTGAGATCACAGTTTTTTCCTTTGTAAAGTGAATGCATCTTCTTGGTGTTATCAAAACATTGTATGTTAAAATGGATGTGCTAATTGAATTGTGTAGCAGTTTATACACGATCCACCCACAGATCCCCTAGAGATCTAAATTATGTCCGTCTTGGATCGGACTTGATGTCGAGATATTTTTCCAAAAATATCTTTTTACTATTAAACGTCAATGCTGTTAACACCAGGTCTACAAATGATGTGACATGGCCTACCAACATCTAGTAAGACTGTCGATCAGTTTCTGTTTCCTAGATCTATAATCCAGAACCAAATGAATATTATCCCCAAAATCTGAAATGAAAAGCCTTGGTCTCGAAAGGGCAGACATTCAGCACTATATGCCTCAAGGGTCTTTACATTGAGAAAATAATACGATGCAACACATATCCTTGCTTTTATAGAAATTTTATCCATCTTCTTTCGCTTGTTATACATTCATTGGCAGCCAATTAAAACCCATAGTGTATACAGAACGGGAATACCATGCGATCGGAAAAAAAAAAGATTAATAGCGACATATACCAAACTGTTAGACAATGTCTGAAGGTCACAAAAAGACATGTCGCCTGTCCGAGTTCCGCGACTGGACTGATCTACGACGTTATCAATATGGTGGCCAAGTTTGAAAATATAATTTTGCGTATCTTAAAATTTACATAAGTTATACCGCACTATCTAATATTATTATCTTTCATTTTTCATCCTGGAATAGTTTCCATAGGATCTCAAAACTTTATTGAACAATATTGGAGTCTTTGAACAATGAAGTTTCCATCGTCTGTTGTTTCCATTGTTACTGCCATCTTAGAATTTGTCGGCCATTTTAGCCCAGTCTGTAGCAAGCAGTGTGCGAGGAAACTTTTCATGATGGATATCACGATTATGTGACATTGTAAAAAGACATTTATATATGTGATTCAGTATAATTGCTTTTATTGAACGAACTGCATGTAAAGTATTTGATTCTGACCGAAGTTTTATCCTTGTGCACAAAGAATCTATCGAAGCGGTATGGTTAATTCATTCAGCCGACATCTTTCAAAACAAAACTTTCTTATTACCTCAGAACACCCCTTACTCCAGGCTGTGAAACAAACAGTGGAATATGGCAAACGTTTACAGTTCATTTCATTCGTGGGACATATCCTGAGAGTGGTAGAATATCATGCTTTGAAGTGCAATGCATTTGTTAACCTCTCTGACAGTCTTAAATTCTTTATCATATTTTTTCTAAAAGCGATACTTTTTGGTTTTTGTTAGTTTTCGAGACACACTGGCACAGTGTCGGCCATATTGGCGATTTATCCAGCTTTTAATGGTGGATAAAATCCAAAGGTGCAAGACCGGACATTATGTCATCACGGGCTAGCACCTGGACAGACCCATCAATAAAATAACTGGATGGTGTCTTCACATGAAGAATTTTACACTACAAACGAACTCGCATCCTTGCGGGGCAAGTGAACCGATACAATCGTGTCACTCATGAAACTATAGTCTGTAACACCACACGCCTCTTTGTAGGATGTATAGATTAAGAAAGCGATTTCTAAACACACACAGGTTTATTTACAAGATGAACTTTACTAAGAATCGATTCAGGTATAAATACATCAGCTTCTTTAATAAGTTTGTCCCACAACAAACTTTTAAACAATTTACACTTCTAGAGCCGAGCTGTTCTATATTACATCAACCTAACCACCCAGCTCCTTCTTAATCTTCCATATTCCTCTTTAACCCGATCTGCTTTTTATTCAATTACCCGTTTCCCTTTCTGAAAAACATTTCCCAGTGCTCCAATTTGATCTCTTTGATTCAGTCTTCCCCTCTAAGTATATTTCCTGAGTATTTATACCTTTTTTTCAAGAAATAATTACATGTATAATTATAACAATTTTAAAAACATGTCAATCAGACTGTCCATTATGTTCTCTATAACCACAAACAACAGATGTAGAATCAATCACAACTGGGTATGATCGTAAATAAATGACTGGTTAACATTTCTGAATAATTATTAATGAAAATTCCAGCGACAACAATAACAGAATAGTTAAGGTTCTGTTGAGAACTTTGCAATAATAGTAAACAAAGTCATTTAGGCCAAAACTTAATGGCTAAAACATAAACAATGACATAAACATCTAAACAAAATGATTAATACTTATAAGAATCATTTTTATTTTCTACCATAAAAAAGATTAGCTGAAATAAACACAATAATAAATTAACTGCTCTATCATGACAAGTCTTTGTGCCAACCATTTAATTACGAGTTTAACTGTATGCCAGGATCGGTGGTGGCAAGTGATTCAAAGATACAATCGGATCACTCATTAACCTTTAGCCTGCTAAATGTCTGAAATGGACTGGTTTTATGTATAACCAAATGATCTGTCAAGATCACCGGAGATGCCCTCGATTTCACGAAATGCTAAATGTATTACTCTGACCTTCTTCTTCAATGAAAATGTTAGAAATACGCTTATATCGTTTTTGAAAGCTAAAATATACGATCTGGAATGAGTGCAAAAACAATTCCGTACATGCCAGTTATTGAAACTGTATTCCTTGACTATGGCTCAGCTCAATAGGGAGAGCGCAGATCTACGGACCGCGGGGTCGTGAGTACGATCCCCGGGTAGGGCGTATGTTCTCCGTGACGATTTGATAAAAGACATTTTATATGAATACATCATTCGTCCTCCACCTCTGATTCATGTGGGGACGTTGGCAGTTACTTGCGGAGAACAGGTTAGTACTGGTACAGAATCGTGGAACACTGGTCAGGCGTTACATATCTGAAATACTGCTGAAACACGACGTTAAACCTAAAACAAACAAACAAATTGACTTTGGCTCAGATAACTACGGTGTTCCGTTTGGACCGTCGCAATGTTACTTTAATACTCGAACAATGATACTTGAAATCACGATGATGAAAGTCAAATCTCCGAAGATGAAAGCAGAAAACTTTAATGGTGAAAGTCGAGAAGACAAAACCACAATGGAGAAAAAAAGAAACTACGATGACCAAATGATGAGTGAATTTTGTGATGCACCACGACTTTCGTCATCTTGGGTTCGACTTTTGCCATCATGATTTCGACTTTTACCATCACGGTTTAGAGTTTCACCTTGTAGTTTTGACTTCTCTCATCATGGTGTCGCCTTTCAGTTGTGCATGTGCAATGCGATTTCAGTACAACAATAGATGACCGAGTCCCAAGTTATTTGAAAGCGATATTCCCTACGATGGTTAATGTAATAAATTGAGGTGAATTTTAGGATGTATCATATGGAAGTTATGGAAATGTATACTTGTAAAAGAAACCGTATTCATACAATATCCTTCTCAATTTCTCAGGATATGTTAGAGCTGATATATCATATGTTTCCTGGACGTAAGTGATTATTTCTCAAACAAATTCAAAAATTAACAACGGAAAATGACATTGCGTGTATCAACGCTAACTTAGTCTTATGTAGTGGTTGATGCCGGAATTTTGAAAGGATATCTGGCGTATAACACATACGAGATTTGGTAACATAATCGGGTAGTAATCATATTCTTGTTGGATTGTCAGAAAAACATAACAATGTAATTGATGATGAAAAGAAGAAACATAGGAAAGTCAAACTGAGTGTAAAATGAAACTCCCTGCAATACTTTATATAATATTCAGTTGATGTTGATGATATACCTAAATATTATATGAAGGTCCTTTGGAAGCACAGAACGCCTCTAAACAAAGTACTATAGCCGACAAGTAATAAAATGAGCCGCGCCATGAGAAAACTAACATAGTGCGTTTGCGGCCAGCATGCTGTTCGCTTTCAAAGCCTATTGCAATTAGAGAAACCGTTAGCGAACAGCATGGATCCTGATCAGACTGCGCGGATACACAGGCTGGTCTGGATCCATGCTGGTCGCAAATGTTGGTTTTCTCATGGTGCGGCTCATTAATGTGCAACACTCTCGTGCCACTTAGCACTTGTTTATACATTGTGTTGAGTCCAAGATCGCAAAGGAACTGAACGTATAACCACACCAAGTTTCCACATGAACTTGGCTGAAACTGTACGGGACCGATCATCGTTTTTTTCCTTTGTAAAGTGAATGCATCTTCTTGGTGTTATCAAAACATTGTATGTTAAAATGGATGTGCTAACTGAATTGTGTAGTAGTTTATACACGATCAACCCACAGATCCCCCAGAGATTTAAATTATGTCCGTCTTGGATCGGACTTGATGTCGAGATATTTTTCCAAAAATATCTTTTTACTATTAAACGTCAATGCTGTTAACACTAGGTCTACAAATGATGTGACATGGCCTACCAACATCTAGTAAGACTGTAGATCAGTTTCTGTTTCATAGATCTATAATCCAGAACCAAATGAATATTATCCCCAAAATCTGAAAAGAAAAGCCTTGGTCTCGAAAGGGCAGACATTCAGCACTATATGCCTCAAGGGTCTTTACATTGAGAAAATAATACGATGCAACACATATCCTTGCTTTTATAGAAATTTTATCCATCTTCTTTCGCTTGTTATACATTCATTGGCAGCCAATTAAAACCCATAGTGTATACAGAACGGGAATACCATGCGATCGGAAAAAAAAAGATTAATAGCGACATATACCAAACTGTTAGACAATGTCTGAAGGTCACAAAAAGACATGTCGCCTGTCCGAGTTCCGCGACTGGACTGATCTACGACGTTATCAATATGGTGGCCAAGTTTGAAAATATAATTTTGCGTATCTTAAAATTTACATAAGTTATACCGCACTATCTAATATTATTATCTTTCATTTTTCATCCTGGAATAGTTTCCATAGGATCTCAAAACTTTATTGAACAATACTGGAGTCTTTGAACAATGAAGTTTCCATCGTCTGTTGTTTCCATTGTTAATGCCATCTTAGAATTTGTTGGCCATTTTAGCCCAGTCTGTAGCAAGCAGTGTGCGAGGAAACTTTTCATGATGGATATCACGATTATGTGACATTGTAAAAAGACATTTATATATGTGATTCAGTATAATTGCTTTTATTGAACGAACTGCATGTAAAGTATTTGATTCTGACCGAAGTTTTATCCTTGTGCACAAAGAATCTATCGAAGCGGTATGGTTAATTCATTCAGCCGACATCTTTCAAAACAAAACTTTCTTATTACCTCAGAACACCCCTTACTCCAGGCTGTGAAACAAACAGTGGAATATGGCAAACGTTTACAGTTCATTTCATTCGTGGGACATATCCTGAGAGTGGTAGAATATCATGCTTTGAAGTGCAATGCATTTGTTAACCTCTCTGACAGTCTTAAATTCTTTATCATATTTTTTCTAAAAGCGATACTTTTTGGTTTTTGTTAGTTTTCGAGACACACTGGCACAGTGTCGGCCATATTGGCGATTTATCCAGCTTTTAATGGTGGATAAAATCCAAAGGTGCAAGACCGGACATTATGTCATCACGGGCTAGCACCTGGACAGACCCATCAATAAAGTAACTGGATGGTGTCTTCACATGAAGAATTTTACACTACAAACGAACTCGCATCCTTGCGGGGCAAGTGAACCGATACAATCGTGTCACTCATGAAACTATAGTCTGTAACACCACACGCCTCTTTGTAGGATGTATAGATTAAGAAAGCGATTTCTAAACACACACAGGTTTATTTACAAGATGAACTTTACTAAGAATCGATTCAGGTATAAATACATCAGCTTCTTTAATAAGTTTGTCCCACAACAAACTTTTAAACAATTTACACTTCTAGAGCCGAGCTGTTCTATATTACATCAACCTAACCACCCAGCTCCTTCTTAATCTTCCATATTCCTCTTTAACCCGATCTGCTTTTATTCAATTACCCGTTTCCCTTTCTGAAAAACATTTCCCAGTGCTCCAATTTGATCTCTTTGATTCAGTCTTCCCCTCTAAGTATATTTCCTGAGTATTTATACCTTTTTTTCAAGAAATAATTACATGTATAATTATAACAATTTTAAAAACATGTCAATCAGACTGTCCATTATGTTCTCTATAACCACAAACAACAGATGTAGAATCAATCACAACTGGGTATGATCGTAAATAAATGACTGGTTAACATTTCTGAATAATTATTAATGAAAATTCCAGCGACAACAATAACAGAATAGTTAAGGTTCTGTTGAGAACTTTGCAATAATAGTAAACAAAGTCATTTAGGCCAAAACTTAATGGCTAAAACATAAACAATGACATAAACATCTAAACAAAATGATTAATACTTATAAGAATCATTTTTATTTTCTACCATAAAAAAGATTAGCTGAAATAAACACAATAATAAATTAACTGCTCTATCATGACAAGTCTTTGTGCCAACCATTTAATTACGAGTTTAACTGTATGCCAGGATCGGTGGTGGCAAGTGATTCAAAGATACAATCGGATCACTCATTAACCTTTAGCCTGCTAAATGTCTGAAATGGACTGGTTCATCTTTCAGTTTGGACAGTACCATTAACTGTTAAAAAGGGTGCTTACCAAAACATACTGACTGAATGGCGAACAGTGCAGACCATGATCAGACTGCACGGATGTGTAGGCTGATCTTGGTCTGCACTGGTCGCAAAGGCAGAATCACTTGCCGACAGTAGGCTAAGGGTTAAACTACAGTCTTTAGGCTAACTACCTGTATGCCAGGACATTTCCATTAAATTAAAGTTATTATGACATATGGTCTAAACACGTAACAACTGAAAAGAGTGTTTTATTAGCCGGCAAAATAGATAAAGTTGCTGCGAATTTCAATATGAAGTAGGCAATGACTGCCTTTATTTGTTTTTGATGGCTAGATTTTTACTAAGCAGATGCTTATCTGCGTAAAGGCAGCTACCTGCTTGCTCGGAGGATGATTTGCAATTCAACGTGGGCGTGTCATTTTGATTGTTTTATCTTTTGGGTGTAAAGGTCTATAGTCTGACAAATTTTGCTACAACTGAAAGTTATTTTTGAAATTTTGGTTGCTGATTTTGAAAGACATTTTTTGACCCATTGTGGTTTTGGAAATTTTTGAAATTTTGATATACCTTCAGTGAATATCTAACTCAAAGTCCACAACCTGAATAAGAGAAAGTAATAAGCTGTGAAGGTTTGAAAAGGTCCATTGCTTGACCAAAACTGGATTAACCGGATGAATTTATAAGACTTTAAGATATAATTAAAATAATTACTTACATATATAACATAAGAATAATTTACTTCAGATGAATAAGCAAATTGCTCTAGCATAGAATTACAATATAAAGAATACGACACGAACAAAAGCTGTCCAGTAGGCAGAATAAGGAAATCTTAAAGTTCATACTTGTACTTACTTTTACTCCCGTTTTAAGCCACAATCTTGACAAAGGACCTCATTTTTTTTATTTAAGTTGTATCCTTTTTATATATTTGGACATTTCAATTTTTACCCATGGACCCCATTGGAAATAAGCTTTTAGCTTAATGGGTTATCCATAGGATCATAGTACAATTTTTCTTAACTTCAGTAGTCGTCTCCCTTTTATCATAAGTAAAAGTACGCTTTGATATTAAGTTTTATATGCAAACTGTCTGACATATTTGAATTTTTATAATATCTTGTTTTAATGGAGATTCTTAATAATTGCAACTTTTGTCTGTGAATCTTAACTTAATTGTTTGTCTTGTATGTATTGTATTGTGTACTATGTCCTAAAATAAATAATAATAATAATAATACATGAAAATTAGTTATTAGGGAAACTGTTTTTATTTATTTTGTTTTGTTTTACCCGGTATTTATCCATATATTCAATTTGTGTAATATCAACGGAAAACATATACCAGTTTTCTTCTTCTTTGATATCTTATTAAGTGAAGTAAGGTAAGATAATTATGCTTTGTATGGTATTCCGTCATCAAACTGAAGCGGTGGCACCTGTTGGTTAGCCGCTGTATATGCAGGCGGAGCCCCGTACGGCGCATGCGCAATGGTCGGTATGTTTTCTAAAGACGGTTGGCTCATGTCAGAGGCATATACATGCTCCTGAATATGAGAAGGAATAACCATTTGACCTTGGTTGTTGTAAACGACCGGAAGTTCTTGTGTGACAGTAGGGACTGGAATCTTCTCGTCTTTCATGTACAAAGGAGTGCACATAATAAGACAAAAGAAAACAGAAATGCAACAGAAATAAAAAGAATAATCCAAATGACCATCATAGTCCAATCCGAGCTGATCCAAAAATTCAACCATATCCTTAAACTCATTTGTTGATCTGATACCGAACACAATCACTCCCAGAGCAGCACATAGACCTGTAAATAGAAAGTTCAGAAAACGCATTTAGCAAACGGGGAAATTTAACACATCACAGATATGTTTGTATACTGATAAAAAAAAAACGATACACATCATGAGCAGTCATATATTAAAATCATTATTTTGTGTTCAGGATTGTTGAATAAAGTCATTGGTGTTCAGATGCAAAACAGTTTAATCACGAAGTGTTGGAGGGGTGTCGGGATGTCGAGTGGATGCAGCTGAACGTCAAAACAGTGATTTTATTCAAGGCAAAATACTGAGTTGTATTACTTTGAGAACTTTAAACTAGTCGAAACATCAATTCAACGACCAAATTTTCATATTCAGGTTATGCACTAAATGCATCGCCGTTACGAAGACAGAAAAACTCAGACAGTCGCCTTTCCAAAGTATTTTACAATTATGGACTGTGATGTGTTTTTGTTAGATTATATAAGCTAAAGTGAGACCAACGAGTTAATGAACTGGTCCCTGGTGTGTAAACGGACATGCGTATTAATAATGTCACAACACAGCTGCTCTCAGGTACTTCTATGATTTGTCCATGTAGTACTAATTTTATTGTATGAGCGCCGCTGTGAGAAAACCAACGCTACGGTTTTACGACAACAAGGATCTAGGTAAGTGTACATCCATACTGTTCGTTTATACACACATGCTTACTGTTCATTTATTACTTTCAGCGCATGATGTAGCTAGGCAAATAATAAGCGAACAGTATGGAACCAGATGAGGCTACACAGATATGCAGACTGATCTGGATCCATACTGGTAGTAAAACTCAACGTTGGTTTTCGAAAAGCGGCACTCGTATATATTCAGCTGCATTGAATTATTGTCTTTAATTTCTTTTGCGTTTTTTTTTTTTGTTTCGGAAAGATCTTTTATATGGTGGTTGGTCCAATATACAACATAATATACAAGTAAATACCAGATGGCGCTCAATAGGGAGAGTGCAAATCTACGGATCACAGGGTTGCGAGTTCGCTCCCCGGGCGGGGCGAATGCTCTCCGTTACGATTTGATAACATCATTCGTTCTCCACCTCTGATTCATGTGGGGAAGTTGGCAGTTACTTACGGACAACAGGTTTGTACTGGTACAAAACCCAGGAACACCGGTTATGTTAACTGCCCGCCATTATATTACATAACTGAAATCATGTTGAAAATGATGTTGCGTTAAACCCAAAACAAGCAAAGTGCCAGATGACAGTGTGTATATTTACACAATAGTATAGTGTAATGATAAAACTTGCATTATCTGTTCATAATTATGATAGTATTCCGAGTACATTATGTACCGTTTGAATTCACTGTAAGGTCAATTACATGCTTACGAGAATCATACCCCTCCGAAGAATCATAACACCGAATAAACTGCATCATTTCCATCGTAAACTACGGCCCACAACATTTTGTGGGTATTTGAAACGGGTATGTATAACAAACCGACTGACGCCGACTTTTTGCCAGTAAAACATAAGTGTTCGAAAAAAAAAACTAGCAGAACGCGAAATAGATGACAGACTCGCTGCGATGTCATCGTGTATCCAACTTCCAAAGTTATCAGGAAGCAAATGGTCGCTGCACGAGAAATCGTGTATGTCTATAACTGTTATTCAATTGTGCGTCGAATAGCATTCGCTGACTTTTTATTTGCAGTAATATTAGGAACACACGTATGAGTTGTTTTTATACTAGATCCATCATAACCGGAAACCACAACAGAATCGAAGGGATATGATTCTGGAGATTACTCCCCTTTCTGTCATTATTAACAGACGTGCAGTCAGTGTAAGAGAAAGATATTTGCAAAAATGTATTAAACTGAGAAAGAAGACTGAAAACAACTGTTGAGCAATATTTCAAAAGTCAAGGTAACATTTCTATAGCATATATAGTTTAATATTATTGAACTGTTTTCGGCTAACCTGTCCTGGAAATATATGTCTGGTTTGAATTTTAGGTTGTTCGTGCTTACCGTCTGCTGCTTTCCTAAGTGCATTATTCTTCATCAGACAAACGTATCAGGCTGAAAATTCAGGCCTGACCAGGAACCGAACCCGGGACCTCTCACACCTAAGGCGGACACTCTACCACGTCGCTATAAAAGCTAGCTCAAAATCAAAGAAGTATAAGTGCACCCTTATATTCTACCCTACTACATACACCCCCTCCATTTTAGAAATTGTCCTCGAATTCCAGGAATTTGATCTTCTGTGGGACGTTCCAAGGTGTCCATTCATATCTACTCGTGAGTTATTTACGTTGGGCGCCAAATGTAACAGGTTGAAAATACTTCAGGCCTGACCGGGAATCGAACCCGGGACCTATCACACCTAAGGCGGACACTCTATCACGTCGCTATAAAAGCTAATACAATCGCAAGGAAGTATAGTGCACCCTTATATTCTAGTCTACTACATAAATGCATTCAGTTTGTGAAATACTATGTATGCAACATTATAACTTCAATAGTATACATTAAAAGGCATCTAAAAGGCAAATTTCAAGGGAGATGATTTTTATAGAGAGAAATAAACGATCAAACACAGTAAATGACGTAGGGAAATATATCATTGATAATAATTTTCAATATTTCACCATTTCAAATAAAATGATACATCAAATGAAAAAGATGTCTGTGATGGCAGACGTCACTACTGTAAGGGGAGATAAATGCACAGGAGACTGTGTGTCTATACAACATCATACGTTTGCTGAGATGGATCAAAATTCTTAAGCCGAAACAACATGAATTCAAAAATCTACCCAACCTGCACCGACAATGATGAAAACATTAATCTTCTTCACTTTTCTGTCCTGCTCCGAAAAGAGCTGCACCAAAGACAATATTCCAGATATAATATAGCCGACCAGAGCGAACGTTTCCAATGTTTGAACAACTTTAAACCACACTGAAAAAGGAAAGATTACTTGGTTAGTTTTTACATCGACATTTTCAGTATTACTCGTGATTTTAACCGGGACAGGCACGTTTAACTTTAATTTATGGAAAGTGTCTCATCTAAAATATAATCTGTAAAGTACTGATACCAACTGCCATATATATAAAGTTGGTAGATCTACTTAATTACTTGGAAATTTTATTCCGTATTTTGACTGTGTCGTGACTAAACCAGATTTATAAATAGATTTTTTGCGTTGGATGTTGCACTCGAAACTCTCCTACACACTGCAAGCTGGTACTTCGCCTCATGCTGCTGAACTTATACTTCTCCAAATCTCATTTCAACTTCAGGAAAGATTTCCTTTAAAGAAAGGAAATGGAAGTGACGTAAGTTATATGACATCAGTTCCGAAATAGTGCACGCGCTTTTGCAATTACGAGGTTTCTTAATTGTTGTTCGGTATTATCTGCATGTTCGAAAATACCCATCCCCGCACTACAGTGTTCACGTTCACTCGGTGAAATATATTTCGATCTTACACTAAAACAAACAAATAGCCTCTATATATTGCTTGTACATTACTTGGCAAGTAAATATCAGTATTTGTTTCTATCCAATGAGTATAGGGCAAAGTAGCTCAGTCGGGAAAAATGCAGAAAACAAAAGTAAATCAGCACATTGTTTTGTATGAGCTCGAATCCTTATGAGGAAATTTTATATTTTTCTTTCTTTTCCCTGTTCGTTTTCATTTTTATTCCTGTAGTCTACATTTCTTTCTGTTATTGTTTGTATTTATATTTATGTTATATTATTACATACTCATTTATAAACTACATTATTTAAGAAATAATAAGTTCCCAAACGCGGTTAATCGTAGAATAACCCGAGTTTTGAGTTCTTATGCGAAACAATATATCACTCAGGCCTACGGCCTGAGTGATATATTGTTTCGCATAAGAACGAAAAAGTCGGGTTATTCTACGATAAATCACACTTGGGAACTTATTATTTCGATTCTAACACAACATACTAGTATCAACAGTGTTAGAAAAAATGGTAACTACCTTTTACGACCGCGCTACGCACCTGGATCGGATGACGTCATTGCACGCGAGTGGTTTATCGCAGAATAACCCGAGATAGATTTTGCTCTACATATATGCTGGTCTCGTTAGAATAAGATTTAGTGGAATACCCGAAAGGTCAATATTTTTCCATATTGACGTTCACATTTCAAATTCGATGTTTCTCATTACAGAGCTCTGCGCATGCCCATAATGATTATCAATAGGAGCGCACGGCAAAATTACGCCATTTTTTTTTGCATGTCATGCGTGGTGTCGTCGCGTTTAAATGTTCTTTAACGACGATATCAATTTTACTCTGGTTTAGGATTTATATAATAATTATCAGTGTAAATGCGTGTGTTATCAAAAGATTATCAAATTTGTATCGATTAGCTTGCCAGAGATTGTTTGTAAACATTTAATATTGATCAAGCAAAGTAGCTAGATCTAATCGAGAGTGAATGTCGAGAGATTGTCAGTCAGCATATAAACTAATCGAATTTGAAAGCTTTGTTGCACTTAAAAATGTTAGCAAAGCATTTTGGTAATCAATACCAAAATTCGGCCGAGTTTTAGTAGTCACTACCAAAATGCGTTACATTCAACGCAATTTGGTAGTTTACAAAAATGTAGTACCAAAATGCGTTGGATATGTACACATCCAACGCAAAACAGTATCAATAATTATCTTATGTTTTACAGAAAGAATATTTGTCTAGAATGGCCAGTATTATTTCAAAGTGAGTCATGATGGAACTTAGTCACTCATCCGACCTTGACCTTTTGACCTTGGAAATATAACGGCCCTAGATTCAGTCAAGCAGGACCATTGGAACACAGGTCAATGCAACTCCAACTTTGACAAAGGTATATCGAGAGATACGTTCGACATTGATGATGTACCCCTATCGGCCGTTTTATATAGTGCATTAGTCGATCGTATAGTGGATTTTATTTAGTACATAAAAACATGAGGTACAAAGTTCTTTAAATATGATTTATTCATTCCAAATCCCGAAATTATCCTGAATTAATTAATACATAAAATCTCTCTCTCTAGATGCACATTTAAAACAAATAATTCTATCTTTCTTAAATTAATTTATCCATAGTTCCAAAATAGTCCTTTAAAATAGAATAAGTTTAATAATAATTATAATTTAGAATCTTAAATGCCAAAACTGAGAGACACCCATCATCTTACAGCTCTGTTCGAAAGCTAAGGCGCTCTGCAGCAAAAGTGCTGCCAAGCTAAGGTGCTCTTCACATCCTACCTCCTAAACCCACATATCAGTCTGTCAATGAGACAAGAGTTATATAGCAAAACCGTTAAGGATGATGTGTCAACTGCTGACCATTTCTCATGCCACCTTAGTGGAATTAGTATATAATATATTCTAACAAGGTATATTTAAGGAAAGCAATCCAGTAACATCTTATAATAAGGATAGATATCTGCTCGCCGAATAGATACCACGGTGGAACTTGTCATGCTTTATCTAAACTGGCTGACCCTTAAATTAGTCTCGCCTTTACTATAGTCTGGCTACTTTAATGAAAGTGAATATGATTTCAAGTTTAGAAAATAGTTAAAATCAAAATCTTATTAATTACAATAACGATACAGTCATAGTATTATAATATTGTCAACCAGAGGGCAGAATGTCACCCGAGGCGAAAGCCAACACTAACACATAAAAACAACAAAACAATACAATGTTATTGTATATGAAGCGTCGTTTGAGGTCCCTTTCACACGCTTAGGAATCTACATTTTGCCGGTTGTTTTTACGAAAACTATATCTCGGGAGTTGACCCCCTCCCCCACCGTTTTTATAGGAGACATCCCTCACTTTACCTCTCTCTTTTGTGCGTAATGTAAAAATGAGCACAACCCCTGAAAAAAAAGCTACAAAAATGCGTTCCATTCCATAATCCTTAACACATCATATGTACCCGTGCAACGCAATTTGTCACTACCAAAACTCGGCGCTGCTACCATTTTGATGTGTAACAAAGCTTAATAGAGTGCCTTTAACCTTTACCCTGCTAATATTCTAAAACAGATGTGTCCATCTGTCAATTTAGTAGTTCCAGGGATATTCACTTAACTTTTACCTACTGAATAGCGAACAGTGCAGACCATGATCAGCCTGCACGCTGGTCTTCATCTGCACTGGTCGCCAAGGCAACAGGCTAAATGTAAAGTAAAGTAACTTACAGTTTCCTGATAAAACATTTGTCGATACAGAAGACAAATGCGCAGGAAATAGTTAATTATGGATTCTGCTGAGAGGGACTAACGTTTTTTATATATGCACGACAAAAAAGTGGAGAATGTAACATTTTCCAATATTCAAGACATGAAAGAATATCCAAATATTGCCAACCATAGTTCTTGTCTTGTTGGGAAAAAAAAAACAGAAGAAACAAGAAATATCTTTAAAAATGATGGTCGGCGAATTGTAATAAGGAAAGAAGTTTATGAATTTTTCATCTAACATTCATCTTTCATCTAACATTTTTCAAATTGCAAAACTAAACACCGCACTTTAACAATTTAAATGGTTCTCTTTTAATTTTTCGCAAAGGTTTCGTAGGGTTGCAATTTTGTTTCGTTTATCCTTAGACGAATAATTACAGCAGTAGTTTGATGAAGATTCATGAAGCGGTTCATGAGAAGAGGTCATTAAACGTGTTTATATTTTTAGCTAAATTGGTCCCTATCCCCATTTGTAACAAAATAGCAGGAGACCTTACGATATTGTTACACATCGAGTTTGATAAAAATCCATTACATTTTAAAGGTTAATGCGAAGAAAGGCATATCTACTTTTAGCTATAGTGGTCCCTAATAGGGCCCAAGTTCCTATATAAATAAATTTGGAAGAGGACCTTATAATGATGCTCCAGACCAAGTATGACAAAGATCCACCAAGCTGTTCATGAGACGCTATATAAAGGCATTTCTAGTTTTAGCTCTAGCAGCCCCTAAAAGGGGTTTAAATGTCCCAGCTGAACAAAGTTGGCTGTGGGCCTAATAAAGATGCTACAAATCAAGTTTGATTAGAATACATGAGAAAAAATCAATTTAAGGATTTTTTTATTTATTATTTTTATTTATTTCTAAAATAGGCCAACTGATCCCGCTTTAACAAATGCATATTCACTATTCATGAATCTTTGGACAATGACGTCACACCTATAAAAAAGTGAAGGTCAAGCAAAACATACAATTGTAATTATTTCAATATTTCTGTTTCATAAGCAAAGGTTGTAGTCATATCACATAGATAAACCGTATGCAGCGTACCTTCATTTCAGAGTAATGAGATTCAGTCATTATATAGCATATATATAATAAAACAGTTTTTAACTGAGTTCAATATTTGCATACCATACTAAAGAAAAATATTCATATATAATAAATCAGTTAAATAATTTATAACAAATATATCAAAGCAATCAAGTACTCATTTTAATATGCAATCTGAATAAGTCACAAAAGCAAGAAACCTTTTCATATACAGACGACAATTGTAACAAAGAAAATCTTTTAAAAAGCACTTCTCTACATAAAAGATTCTTATCACACCCTTATTCATGTGATACGCAGACCGTATTCAGCTCTTTCTTTAATTTGATATATGTTGGTATTTGAACAGGTTTTTATCATATTTATTAAACTTACTTATCATTTTGAGATATATCAATATTCTTGCTAAATTAACTGAGCCAAAGTTAGCTTTAAAACTGTGAACAGCGTCGTTTAGGATAAACGCTTTGTCTACATTTCACTAAGCGTAGCACAATCAACAGAGTGAAAGAAATTGACACTCTCGTCCAATCAGGCAGAGTGTTGCATAAATCTTCCATTTTGATAAATTATCTATAATGCGTTATCAAGTAGTTTGATTTGCAAACTGAAGTCACGTGGCATAGGTAACGAAAACGAATTTAGACGGCGTCGCCGAAAAAACTTTATACAGCAGCACCGCCCTGTGTACAGGCAGTCATTACGGATATTAAAATTGTATTGCTATCAGCAATCGCATGGTATAATGTTTTACCCTATTCAGCTCATCTAGATCTATTACAACGATTGCCGCAGGCATAGATTTCATATGTATAGCCTATATTCTCACTCCTTCCTTTGGGAGAACATACAATTTCGTTGTTTCTAAATGCCAGCACATGACTATAGTTTATTGAATAGGGTGTGGTTATTTTTTATTCTCGAAAATAACTGTTTTATAACAATATCAAAATGTATACACGTATCGCTGTAAACAGTACCTGAGGACAATAAAATTGTTAGATTAAAATGATTCTGTAATACTAAGATACTGTTTTTAATAATATGAAATACCTGGATCGCCATGTCTTCCGGAACAGGTGCAAAGCATTCGAAACAGAACGCCCTGCAAAACCGCGTGGGCCACCCTTGAGCCAGAAATAATTTTGCGTTCGACGACACCCCACAGTTGCCCAATAGGTGTGAGAAACCCACAACAAAAGAAAAAATGAAATATTAACGCCAGTCCTTTTTTCAGTGTGCTTGATGCAGATTTAAAAATTTTTTCTACAATTTCCCCATGTTTTTTAATTAATTCCATATTTTTTTTCAAAACTTAGTTTAAAGGCTTCAGATTCACGGGAAAGTCAAAAAATTTTTTCCCCCGAGTCCGAGTTTCTTTTTTTAGAAAATGTACAAAATTTAGGGAAACGTTTTGATAATGCCGTGTCTGTATAAATTTACACTATACGTGAAAGGTGTTCCTGTTTGCTATTTTAATAAATACTTTCTTATTTTAATAACCTTTTTAATTTTACGCTATTTTCTTTTAAATTTTGGGTATTAATTTTGCCATTTCCCCTTAGCAAAAAATAACTTTGTAAATGACAAAATATTACCGTAAAATTTTTCGTGTTTTTTTGCTAAAAATTTGTGGTGTAAACTAGAAAAAATTATGTGGAAATTTGTTTATCGGAAAAAAAAAACCAATAAATGTTTTGAGCCCCCCAAATGAAAACCAACAAAGTGATTTGCGCCGCTGGACCCAGTCCGAGATCGGGCCCTTCTTTTCGCTCGGTTTTTAAAATTCAATGGCCCTTTGAGGCAAACAGAGTTCGCCGGACTGCGCGGTACGGAGGCTGGTCTGGATCCTTGCTGGTCCAAATGCTATGTTGGTTTTTTTGTGGGCCCTTTGTGGTTACACACATCCATTTCTGGTTTTTAAACCCATCCCATGTAAATTTTTTGTTTTTTTGTACCAGAATTATTTTTTCCTTTCTTTGCAAAGGGGAAATCAATATCACCAAAATTTGAATGTTTTAAAAATAAAAAATAGCCCAGTAGTGTTGGGCGGGGTTTGGCCCCCACAGTGCGCGCTAGAATGACGTCATGCGCGGGGGCCCATTTTAAATTTTTTTTTTGAATGACTCAGTTTTCCTTTTTAAAATGCCCTCCTTTGATTTATATCTCCCGAATATTGGGTTGATTTTTTTAAACCTTCTAGGGCGGTTCGGCACATTGAGGGTCAGTGTCAGCCTTTGGGGGGAATAAATGAAAACAAACATTTAAATAATGTTTAATTTTATAATCATATAGATTTATCATAACGTTTTTCTTGTATGGAAAACAAAAAACTTTTTAAATGATAAGAAAAATATTTTTTCCATTTAAACTAAAACATAAACATTCTTTAAAAAAATCTTTAATAAAAATAAAGTATTACATTTTTGTCAACGATTTTTTGGCCCTTGGCGCCCCTGAAAAAATGACTGCAATCATAGGTTTTTTCCCAAATGCGCATCTGGACCTTTTTTAAAATGCTTCATAAGCTATATTTATTGGGATCATGAGTGAATCAAACGTGTCAGGGTCAAAATGTCTAGCGTGTGTTGATTTGGCCCGGTTAAACGGCAAAAAAAAGTAAAACTGTCAAATTTTAACCCCTTTAAGCCCCCCCAAATGTTGGGTGTTTTTATTTAAGAGGGAGCTTTTTAACAATAGCGTATTCAACTGCAAATTTTAACCCCTTTAAAGTCGCCAAAATGTCTGGCTTTGTTTTTTAGGGACGGTGCATTAACAAGGCCTAGGGCTGGAATTTATACCCGTGTATTGGTGGGGTGGAGGTGCATCGGGTTGGGGTCGTTTGGCCGAAGTGCCTCTTTCAACCATCAATGATATGATTTTTAAAGAACATTTTTCTTAAAAAATTCCCAACTTTTTTAATGACCCCCCCAGAGCTTTAGAACTGAAAAGGCTTTTTTAAGAAGGTTGCTAAAAAATCATCAAAAATAAGACGTTTTGGGGGGTCCTTTTTACTTTTTGGGATCTGACATTTTGAAAAGCCCAATTTACTTTACCAAAAACTGGTGCCAACCGGAAAAAAAGTCTTTAAAATTTCAAAGTCTTTTTCGGCCCGGGGACGGTACGTTGGTCTTTTCGGTAGATTCAGAAAAAGTAAAATTACGGGTCTACCTACCCGTTTTCCCAATTTTAAATTTTAAACCAGAATCTTCACCCGGGAAACACCCGGTTTTTCCCTTTATTTTAAAGAAAACCCTGGCTTTTGGGTGTCAACCGAAGTTCCGACTGTACTAAAAGGTACACTAAAACCCGGAAGAAAAATAAAACACGCGTAAAATTCACTTTTCTGCGCCCCCTGATCAAACCCGGTAAAGTAAGGTACCTTTGGGAAAAAGTCTTTCAAGACGATTGACACACACACACACACACCCCCCCCCCCGCCCCACAACAAGCACACGCGCCACAAATACACGCGCACACACAAGTACCACACACACACAAACCCACAACGCACGCCGCACAACACACACACACCACACAACATGCACGCACGCACACAGTAGCGCCATTCACAAATATGTAACATCATCAAAAATTCAAAATTATCAAAATCTTTGGGCCCTATTACCGTCAAGATTGTTTTAATTCAAAAACAGGTATCACAATATTTTTCCCTTTTGTAGTTTTACATTTTATCTTTAGTTATTTAAACCTATAGTCTCGAAATTTGAACATCCCATTCCCACCGGGTAGTACCAAAACACATCCACAATATTTATTATAAATAGAACATCCAAAATTTTAAATTAAACAGAGTATCCTTAAAATATAATCGTAAAAGTTAGCATAAAATTAAAACCTTCAGGGTATTAAGTATTAATATTTTTTGATTTGAGATCGGTTTTAAAAATTTTTTGAAGGAAGGGCCCAATTTGACACTAACTTTAAAAACTGTAAAAGCGGTTAAATTTCGGTAAATTTTATGATTTTTAGGGAAACTTATTAGAAAAGGTTTTTTGTGTTATAAAATTTTTGTCCTTTGGTTGCCCTTAATTCAGATAGTTCGAGAAAGCCTTTTCGACCATTTGGGAAACGTCAAGATTTTCAATAAACATAAAATTTTAAAATTTTGAACAATCAGTTTCCCCCCTTTTGTGACACATTTTTTATTCACAATTCTGGTGTTAATTTCTGTTAGAATTCATAAAAATTTTCTTTCATTTACATCCCCCTTTCTCGATTCGTTTTCAACCGTTTGAGTTATGACGTAACGTTTTTAAAACCTTCTTTTTAAATTTTGAAAAAACCCTTTGAAACGATAATTGGAAAGTCTGTCGATAGGTTCAAAAAATGATGATTTTTAATTATCGACCCTTTCAATTTGGGTTTAAAGATGAAGGGATCTTGAAAACGTTTTTTGAGCGGAAAATTTCAAATTTCGCGCCCAAATTTTCAAATTTGAAATTTTCCCCTTCTATTGTGGACCGTTTAATGATCTTGGTGTCAGACCAAAACGTTGACGAGAACAGTGTTGGAGATAAAACCCGGGAAATGAAACCCTATGCAAATATCGATTTTCTTATTGCTAAACCCCGATTACCGTTTTTGGATCCTCGAAGGTTTTGATTGACTTTTCCCATTGTTTGCACAAAAGTTTGGGGGTCACTACGCGAAAACCCCCCGTCAAAGAAAGATTCCCTGATCCATACATTTTGAGATCAAAAATGACAAAGAACGAATTTCACGGGGTCATTTAGCTGCTGAAACGTTTATTGCGAAGCATATATCAATTTGGAAGCTTTTGTTGGGAAAATAAAATCAAAAACAAATATTTTTTTTTTTGGACACCACAAACTTGAGCTTTTCTTTTTTTTCAAATCAAATTCAACGTTGGGTTATAAATAACAAAGACATTTTGTTTTTTCAATCTTTTTTCCCAAGTTGTTCACTAAAAAGGAAAATTAAAACTAAAATAAACAAAAAAAAGTATCATTCAATTCTTGCAAAAAATCAACGGTTTTACAAAGTCCCTTTATTTTTCGCCCAGAAAAATCGGTTTATAATGTAATATAGCATCAGCCCCCATATGTTTTAAAACTGTACCTGATTTTTACTGAAGTTCACCAGTCGCTTTTTTAACACTTGTCAAAAAGCTTTGTAGTGCTTGGGGCTTTTTCCAGTGAATCAAAAAATTTGTCGTGTCCCCCTTTTTGGGGAAAAAAAAAGGAACCAATGTTTTCTATCCCCGGCTCGTGTCTGTATTTGAGTGAGTATTGTCCTTCGTATCTGAAGTTTTCCGCAGAAATTTTGTCACAGGGACCTTTTAAAATTTCCCCGAGTTTTATGTTATCATTTTAAAAAGTAAGGTTTCCCCCCTTTATCTTGGGGCGTATTTTGGGGATATTTCTTACGTGGGGGCGTCTAAAATCCGACCATAGGGGGGCCAGTGATTTCCCATGTCGCTTTAGATCACTATGCTTTTTGACCGTTTATTTCGACCCGCAATATCACCCCTTGGCTACGGGTTTTTCAAAGTTTTATACGGGGGGAAATTTTCCCTTTTTGTTTTTGGCTTCCTTTCTTGTTTCTCTTTTAGTTCAGCCTTTTTTTTAAGTGAGCACCCCACCCACGAGAACGGGCCCCTTGACGGAACACATACCCTCCCTCAAATCTTTGATGTTGTATCCTTTTTTTGGGGCCGGGTTTATCCGGGGACCCATTTTTCTTGTTATAAGTAACCCATGGGACCTTTTTGCATGATGAAAAGTTAAAAAACGCCAATCCTTCTTTAAAAGTTTTATCATATCCCATTCTTCATCGTCATCAAAATTTTTTATTTTCATCCTTAAAATTTTTTTCTTGCTTTTGATCGGGCCCCAAATCTCAATAGGGCTTTTTAAAAGGGGAATGGCTCGCCGAAAGATTCTTTGCGTCATGCCGTGCTGACTTCTTGTTTCTTAGCCCCGTGAATCTGCGCTGAGAGGGTCGTTTTGTAGCTCAAAAAAGTCAATTAGAAATAGGGCTAATTTTTTCTTTGTCTTTCTTAAATTTAGGCATTCATATTAAGGGGCGACGGGCGCTTCTTTAAAAGAGAGCCCTTTTCTGTTTGTTTTTAAAATTTTCTTTAAATTGTTCTTTAATAGTTGTTGAGAGGATCCTGAAAACGCTTATCCCTATCTCACGGGGGTCGCGTTCTATAACTCAATTTTTAGTTTACTGGGGGTTTGATCAAAGTCGTTTTTTACAAATTTCCATTTTTTTTTTTTCTTTTCATCATCACTATATCATTCCCTCATGGTCATCAGAACTTCCTCCCCATCTTCAAACCCTTTTCATCATTTTTTTCAGAAAGTACCCTTTACCCTTGAAATACTTTTTGTTTTTATTCATATCTGTTCGTTTCTCTTTTTCGGAGTGTTTTCCTCGAAAATGTTTTTACGTAAACGGGGTTGTTCTTGGGGGCTGGATTTTAAAACTATTACCCAAAAAACCCTGAGGTTTGATGTCGCTGTTCAAACCGTTTCTAAAGAGTTATAAGAAGGATTATTCTTTTGCCCAAGTTGCCCCTTGCGCTATCAATGGTTTTTAAATGCACCAGATCGCGTATTTAAAGCGATATCTCGCAGGCTTTACCTTGAGGAAACAAATTTTGGGGGGGTAAACGCAGATTGCGTGGTGACTGCCCTTTGTAAAAAGTCAGCAAATTTTTTTGGTTTATTTTGCTTCAGTCATAGGTCGTCAAAGACCCCAGGGTTCCCTTTTACAACATTTTTATTTGGGGAAACATTCAAGAGTCGGGGAAACCGTGTACAAATTCGACACCGGGGGGGGGGGGTTTTACGCTGAAATTCATCTACAATGGGTTGCCCTTTTTCCAAAAAAACCTATGATACGCTGAGGCTGGGTCTTACAAGATTTTTTGATAGCGTTTTCTGTCCATTCTTTTTCCCTACCATAGGGCCCGGACCCTAGAAAAGGGGTTGAAAAGCCGTTTCTCTTTAATGTCCCCCGTTTGTAATGGCGGTGAAAAAAATGTCATGCTTTCATTTTCCCTGGCTAAGTTGAGTCTCCCATGTTTTAATCCGAGAGAAAAAAGGGTGGCAAACGGACCTGAGCATTTGGAAATCGACGAAGATCTTTTATCAAAAAGACATGCTTTATTTTGTTTTTCCATTTTTACGCTTTTTGGGGCAGAGGAGAAAAAAAGGAGGAGGAGGACGAGGGGGGGGGGTGGTGGAGGGGGGGGGAGGGGGGAGTGGGGGGAGGGGGGAGGAGGTGGGGGGTGGAGGAGGGGTGGAGGAGGGTGGAGGAGTGGGGGGGGGGGGAGAGTGGAGGAGGAGGAGGAGGAGGGGGAGGAAGGGAGGGGAGGGTTTGGGGGAGGGGGGAGGGGAGTGAGGGGGAGGGGGGAGGGGGAGGAGGGGAGGAGGGGTGGGGAGAGGGGGAGGAGGTGGGGAGGGGGGTGGAGGAGGAGGGGGGTGGAGGGGGGAGGAGATGTGGAGGAGGAGTTTTTGGTTTTACAGTAAATCGAAACCTTCAATCAGGTTTAAAAATTTTCTTTGGCTTATATATGAGTTGATCCTGAGCGATCAAACAAATGCGTTATCATCAGCCAATCGACATTGTTAAGTTATAAGACTAATCAAACGTTGCCCTTTGGGTCATTTTTTTTTATTATCTGTGAATTCGTTCATTGTCATTTTTTTATCTCAAAATGTAAGGATCAGGTAAGCTTACTTTGACGCATTTTTGCTTTTAGTGACCCCTATTTTTTTAGGCAAACAATGGAAAGTAAAGTCAAAAACCCTTTTTAGGATCCAAAAACGGGTATAGTCGGTTTTAGTAATAAAAAGGGGAAAAACGATATTTTTGCAGAGTGATTTTATTTCCGGGTTTTAGCTACCAAATTTGTTTCGTCAAGCGTTTTGGTTACACCAAATCATTAAAATCGGTCCCCAAATAGGGGGAAATTCCCTTTTTAAAAAATTTTTGGGCGCAAATTTGAATTTACCGCTCAAAAACGTTTGCAATGGTCACTTTAATCTTTAAAAGCCAAAATTTTTGAGAAAGGATTAGATAGAGGTAAATATCTATACATTTTCAACCCATGAGACGAGATTTTCCAATGCTATTGTTTCAAGAGTTTTTTGCAAAGTTTAAAAAAGAAGGTTTTAAAACGCTGTTAGTTAACTCGATAACGGTTTTAAAAACGAATCGGAATGGGGGATGTAAATGAAAGTTTTTATGAATTCTATCCATAAATTAAATCCAGAATTGATGATAGAAAGGTGTCACGTGGGGGGAAAACTGTTGTTTTAATTTAACTATTTATGTTTTATTGAAAAACTTTCGTTTTCCTAGAAGGTCGAATAGGCTTTCTCGAAACCCATCTGTCTTTTGACGTATCCAAAAAAATATAAACATTTATAAAAACAAAATACTTTTTCTATAATTTTCCCAAAAGTCAAAAATTGACCGAAAATTTTAAACCGTTTCGTTTCAAAGTATTAGGGGCAAAATTGGCCAGTTCTCTTTATACATTTTCTTAACCGATTCAAGTCAAAAAATATTTAAAACTTAATATCCCTGAAGGTTAATTTTTATGCATAGATTTTAGATTATATTTTAATGTTTACTCTGTTAATTCAAAATTCGGGGGTTTTAAATTATATATATGAAATATTTTGTGATGTGTTGGAGTATCTACACCTAGTGGAAAAGGCTGTTCAATTTCGGAGACTATGATGTTTTTGAAATAATAAAGATGACAAATTAAACACAAAGGAAAATTTTTTGTGTCCCCTTTTGAAGTTGCAGAACATCGTGTATGGGTAATAGGACGAAAAATTTGATAAATTTTGAAAATTTTGTGTGTTACATAATTGTGTAATGGCGCGTAGGTGTGCGTGCGTGCTGTTGTGTGTGTGGTGGGGGGTGTGGTGTGTGTGGCGGGTTGTGCGGGGTGGTGTGGTGTGTGTGTGGCGCGGTGTGTTGTGTGTGTGTGTTGTGTGTACTTTTGTGCGCGTGTACTTGTGGTGCGCGTGTGCTTGTGTGTGTGTGCGTGTGGTTTGTGGTGTGTGGTGTGTGTGTGTGTGTCGAAACGTCTTGTAAAAACTTTTCCAACGGTACCTTACTTGACCAGGTTCGAGTCTAGGGATGCGCAGAAAATGTGAATTTTACGCGTGATTGATTTCACTTCCGGTTTGAGTGTACCAACTTATAGTTTTAGTTTAAATGGAATAAATATTTTGCTTATCATTAATAAGTTCTTTGTTTACCATACAATGTATATTACGTTATAGATAAATCTATATGATTATTAATTAAACATTATTGATATATAGTTTGTTTTCATGTTATCTCCCCGTCTAGGGCTGAGCACCTGACCCTCAATGTGCGCGAACACGCCCTAGATAGGTATATAAGTCAGCTCTATATACTTCTGGGAGATATAAATAGCAAAGTGAGGTCATTCTTAAAATAGGAAGATGATGTCATTCTAAAAATAAAATTCAAAATGGCCGCCGCGCATGACGTCATTCTCACGCATGCGCACTCGTGGGGCCAAACCGCTGCCTATACTACTCACAGTGTCCAATTTTAAGCAAGGCTGTTGCGGATGTGCAAAAGAGTACATATATTTTTCTTTTTTATTTATTCCTGTACTGGCAATTTATTGTGATAAGTAATGGCTCATATTGACGAAATATCATTATTTTTAATTTTTTTTATACATGATGAATTGTTTATGGATGCCTTTAGAAAGTGCACAGATGTATTAGAAACAGTGCTGGGTAAGTATCCGCTGTTTTAGTGATTTTAAAGTTGATAAATTTGTTGATTGTACAGATAAAACGTCTCTTTTTAACATTTATTATAAAACACTTAATTCAGTTTTAATTCTGCCATGTTTAAAGGTATGTTTCAGAGCAGAAAAGAACATGTATTTCATTAATATAAAACTTGAACAATTACAGTACATCCCTAATTTTTGATGCCCAGTAAACAACATAACTATTTTTAGCATCGTATCTTAATGCGTTTATAATTCTTGAATAGTTCAAGGTTATTAGATTTGTATTGAGAGATATGCAAGAGTTCTGCAACGGCACGAGTTCTGCAGCGGCACGAGTTCTGCAGCGGAAAAAGAATTGCACGACTTTAGGATTAGATATTGCGCGACTGTAGGATTAGATATACATTCGATTAATGGAAGGCCGTACACGCCATAATGTTATAATGAATGTTTATGGGGAAATAATTGGTGTCCTCTTACCAATAGGAAAGGCGCAAAAGTTACGTCAATGCTGCCGCAGTTAGTGATAACGGGCCGCTGTTTTGACGACGTCCGCGTATAGTCAGGGAGAACGTCCCTTAGATGACGTCGCAGTTCCGTCTGGTGAACAGAGTGGTCGGGAAGCTGATTTTTAATGTTAAATGCAACAAGACGTGGGGTACAATTTATAATATAATCCTGTTTACATATGGAAAGGAAATACAATGTAAATATAGGAAATGAACTTTTTTCGGTGTTCATGCGAAATGAACGACAGAGAATAAGATCGGCAAATCAAACATGGATTTACCGACCCTATTCTGTTGTTTATTTTGCATAAACACGGAAAAAGATAATTTCTTAAGAATATTAACATTTATAAGTTGCTTTACGTCAGTGTTTTCAAATTTGTGTTGAATTGTTTTTCACTAACTGGCATATTTATATTATCGGTGACTGTAGTTTCGGCCACAACCTCAGTCCGATCTAGATTTCCCGAGTCGGTGCATTTTGTTTTGCGTAATTTTGTTTGCATGACAAAGACTTTCGATACGCCCTCTGTTGTGAAAATATGTGAAAAAAAACTATCCCTAACACCAGAATTCGTGTTATTGTGGGGAACTGACAAACTATTTGTGATTCATTCTGAATCTGGTCTATGCGGGCCACCTCACCAAGAAATGAGTCATTTGCATTTCCCATTGAATTGTTTCCCCGCACCCGTAACGAGATGGCTTATTGTGCGCTGTTAGCAGTGTTGGATTCTGGTCATAATGATGTTAACTTTGCTTTGAAATACTGACATTTTCTCTTAAAGATTTGCTCTAACGTTTTATCAAGTAAAGACGACAATATTTGTTGCAAATTTCAGTGCAATCAGTCTTTTAAACCATCTCCGTAGCCTAGTGGTAATGCGCGCCTTCGAGAGCGGGAGCTCGTGGAGTCGCTTCCTGGTCGTGTCATACCAAAGACACGATAAATGGCGTTTGTAGCTTGCTCGCTTGGCACTCAGCATTAAGGGGATAGTTCAATGACTGGTCAGCCCTTTGTCAGTATAATGCGACTGGGTGAGGTATTCTGTCACGTTTCTAAGACGTGATGTTCCAGTGAAGTAGCACTATAAAGTTGGGCAGTGTGCTCACTGCTACAAGTAGACACCATCGTTTATATGACTAAATAATTTGAGAAAGATACTTAGCCCGAAACACACACGCCCGCCCGCGCGCAATCAGTTTTCATATTTCTTGGTCTAAGGGACGATACGAAAGAAACCACGGCTTCACTTATTTATATTTATATTTATTTATTTATTATACCAGATTTATATAGCGCCCTTTTCATGATCAATTTCACGTTCAAAGGCGCTTTACATAGTTCAAATGCAGCCACACAGGGCGCATAATTCATCCTCTACTAGTACAGACACAGAGCGATCTGACCAGAGGGACAGAGTGAGACAAAGCCCCCACGACAGAGAGATCAGAAATCAGATACAGGCTTGTCCGGCTAACTTAGCCTAGCTCGTTGCGAATAGACAGCCTGGTTCTTTAACGTGCCCAGTGTATAGCACTGATACACGCAAGGATTGCCTGGGTTCCTGACCAGTACACCTCTAGTTAGGTGGGAAACACTGAAAAGCGTTTCTGAAAATTCCCGAGTAGCTGCCGGGGATCGAACCCCCGGCCTCAGGATTGGAAGGCCAGTGTGCAAACCACTGAGCTATCCGTCCACTTAATGACTGAGTTGCCTCTTTTACAACAAACGCCGGCATCAAAAGTTCCGAGTATATAGGGCACCTGATAAGTGGTATCTGTAAATGGAGCTGTTATTCTACTAGAATTTGGAACGATCCCGAAATCGCTGTGATACGTGGCACGAATGACTGATAAAGTGGCAAAAAATCCCTACGGGTGAACTAGACCCCGGACTATAAATATTTGGGGTTGACGTTCCAACCTGTTCTGAGGGGCGGGCAAATATTTAATGGATGTCGTCAAGGACTCGAGATATACATAATAATCATTGCTTACGTGTTAGAATTGAAACGATATATCTCAAACAGTGATTTGCTATTGAATAAAATCGTTGTTTGTTGTTTAGATGCGTATTATTATATTACTCGGGCTGCACCCTCGTGATATAATTCCTTCGCATCTAAACTTCATACAATGATTTTATTAAACGACAAATCATTGCTTTGAATGTAGATCTAATATTTCTTAACTAAACACCGTTATTTGTCATTGACACGTTATGACGTATTTCCTGTTTACTGTTTACGTTGCTGAAATATGTTACTGTAAGAAAAAGTGCTATAAAGAAAGTCATTATTTTGATTTCATTTTTACTATTTTTTGTGAATATGGTATGCAAGAAAAAGATTCTATCACCTGCTGTAGGCTCGAATGGGAATATCATGCTCTCGGGTAACTGTTTAGGTGTTAACTCGACATAACCTCGTTACCGTCTAAACAGTTACCCGGATATTCCCATCTGCACCTACAACCAGAGAATGAATCTTGTATTCTATAATGGAATGTCTAGCGTACATGGTCAGTGTTTGGCTTTAAATTTAGGATAACCATAGGATGGGTAGCCAACAAAGGGTGGTAATAAAAAAATATTCTTCAAGGGAGATATTTTTTCTGAATAAAAAGAAGTTTGGCACAGTGAGTGATATAGAAAAATATTGATAATTTTTAATGATAATTAGGTCACGTGATCAAGTGTGAAAGTCGATATAAATTTGTGGAGTAAAGAAATAGATTTTATCTAAATTTAATGCATTTTTCTCTAAATCAAATTGTGATGAACATTGGATAATGTGATGAGGATTTCATAGACAAATTTTCATGGGGAAAAGTGAAAACGCAATAGAGATGAAAAAAGGAATTCTTGCATAAAAAACTACTTTTTTTACTGGATCCGCCCATGCATTAACGGGAGAAAAATCGTGTGCAAACAAGACAATTCACGTGCTGTTAATACCCGATTTTTATTTTTGAAATGTTTTCCCAGGGACGTATATGTATTTCTGCGCAGATTGACATCTAGTATCTGCGTCTTGTTTCTTTCATAAAAACCTCTTCTTGAAGCATAATATAAAAGATGCAGTCTAAACCATAGAATGTTTTGCTGTATCAGTAACTAATGCCAAATGCGCGCCCCCACCCCCCCCCCCCCCCCCCCCCCCCCCCCCCCCCCCCCCCCCCCCCCCATGTTCGTACTCGTTTCTCTCCTTGTTTACTCCCCTTTTAGAACTCGGCTTCGATTCAGATTTTGTAGACAACCGTGAATGTTAAAGAATCGCGTGTAACCTGTGCGATTCTTTGTTTTAGGAATCATATTTATGATTTTGGTAAGTATCAGTCGGTATGTTTTTATCTAATTTCTCGAAGAATTTATATAAACAGCTTGGAAGCTTGACACTACGTTCGTACTCATCCGTACTCCAGCTGTGTCCGTACCCAATATAACTCGAATGTAAAGTTATTATTCCTGAAATTGTGCTCGAGTCCCCCAAATTGTGAAGTGATATGAACAATTATAGGTAATTTATGTTTGTAATAACGAGAGATAAAAAATCGTTTAAAAACCTTCAGGATGTGCTTTTCGTAGTGTTGTTTATTTCTGGGCCCTGGATACGGATATTTAAAACATGTTTACCGTTTCCAAGAACAACAGAGAATGGTAAATAAAAAAAGTATTGCTGTTCTTGTCACTTTTCGGGGGTGTTTTAACAGGAGAGAAAACGTGTGTTAACAGAGAGATTCTCGCGCTCGCGTGCTGTTATAACACCTTTTTACATATACTCAGTTCCAAAAGAAAGAGTGCACTTTTTCAGTTTAAATATTTCAAAAAATTCCCCGACGTTTTTGTTTCATTTTTTCATACACTAACTCTCAGGTATAACTCAAAATCTAAAATGCACACCAATTTGTTTACGAACTGATTTAAATTTTGGTACCAAACATTATTAGTTTTCATGAAAATAACCGAGAAAAAATAACAGAAAACTAAGTGCACACTTTCTTTTGGAACTGAGTGTATGCGCGTTCCGTGGCAAAGCGTAAACGTCATTCGGCCCCATAACGGATAATTCAAAACGAAATGACGTCAACGTAAAAAACAACTCAGACATTCCCGCGCAATTCGTGGGAATTTAATGACGTTGAGGCACATTGTATTCATTTATCAGTTTTTACGCGTTTTATGCTAGAATAGCGTTAGCGCATGTTCATTTCGTGTTATAACATCTGCAGAATCACTCGGGAAAAAACATGCGTTATCCCTACATTATCCCTACAAAACAGTAGTCAGGGTGAAAACAATGTACAAACACCAAAGGCGGGAAGATATCGTTCAAATTCTAGTACAAGTTGCATGCCGGTGGAAGTGAGCGATATTCTAAATGAAACTAACGGTATTCTTTATAATAATACGGCAAATACTGACGGTAACTGCTTAACCTTTCGAGCGGATTACATGATCAGTGATACACAACCACCGCCCTTAAACAACATGGAGAAACCTAGCGAAACAACGAATTTTGATATATAATATAAGACTTCACATTTATTTTTATGCCGCAATAAGTGCATGGGATAATATATATATAATATATTATACCCTTTACCCATTCATAAAGCTCAAACAATTTAGATTAAACTTTTTTACCCCTTATCATGCTGGACAGGATTAATTCTGCCTTTGTGACCAGTGTAGATCATGATCAGAAGGGTTAAAAAAATCTCGGCCTTGTTCAAAATCGATAATGGGCGGGATATTTTATTTCCTTTACTTTACTTACCTATCTCTTTGTAGCCATTTAAGAGACATTTCCAAAACGTTTAGGTTTATATATACTATCTAAATATAGTAAAATAGCAATAAAACTTTGAACATACTAATAAAATGTTTCAGCTTTACGTCATCTTAAAGATAAAGTTTTAAAAATCCATAAATACGCTTCAATAATCTCGCATTTTCATGATAATGATAATGTACTATACATACCCTGAGATCACCAGAGCAACGATAAACTGTACAAGTGGGTGTATAAAGCTCTTTAATGCATTTCTGTCTTTCGACATCTTTCAACCGTATGGATATATATTTGATATTACATGTATATAGTTTAATTGTACGTTCAAGCACATAAATCACATTTTAACTGATCTTTGTTGAATAAAAAACTGCTTTCAAATCAAGTTGTTTAACCGTAACACAGTGGTTACACAGTGGCACAGGTGTCAGCAGGTTAGGCCACATCGCCAGCGATCCAGGTTTGATTCTGGTCACGGCTGATACAGTGATCAGGGCTGGACGATCTACTTCGTCTGGTACTGTTTTCAGCAGTATCAGTCTTGACTGGATACTGGGCAGGTAAAAATGACATCTGTCATGTGCTCGGCTAGAAATAAGTTGTTCCGGTTCTTTGTTGACTACCAAATTTACCTTTCTAAATGCATTACAGTATGTATAATTAAATCAAAATTACAGAATTAAAAAACTATAGTCTGTCCCACCTAATTTTGGACCTCCGATAATTTATTTATACTGTATATAAAACTGTCAAAAATGACATCGTTAATACCAGACGGTTAATATCTCTAGGCACCTTTTTCATTTTTTTTCAAAAAATGTAAAATGAAGTTAAAATTCAAGATTTTATGTTTTTCCCCATAGACTTGCATTGTAAAATGACGCGAAATTCATTTCAAGATGGCGGCGTCCATACAAAACGTCATTTGGGGTTTGCTCACAGTTAGCGACGTCAGATATATTTATTGTTGAATAACAGACATGGAAAAATTAAAACAAACTTTGTCCAAAACTTGTAGTATTTTCTTGTACGGAAGACCCTGAATTAACATTTTACTTCAAATTAAAGTTATTTCCTTTCAGGTTTTCAACTTTTTTTCTGAAAATGTGTTTGTACTTACTCGTTAGCATTGACGTAAATAAATACATGTCTCAAGTCAAGTGCGTATCATTGTTTCAGCCGTAGATATCATAATAGAGTTGGGGACAGCGGGAGATGCGCGCAAACCCATTTAACTCATTCTTATTTTTGGGTTTTACTGTTTTTTTATAATCGTATCAAAGGTTCGGATGATAACAGTCTGTTAAAAGATTGTTTTTAATAGCATGAATAAATGAATACATGTTTGGTACTGACTGGTGCTCACTATTTTTAGTGCCCGTCGATCAAGGTAAAACATTATTCCTCAATGCAATTAATGATTTAAAATATACATATTTCAATTTGAGACAACCGCCTATATAAGGGGACTACGTTAAAAAAATTTAAATTAATTGGCTTTTTTCTTTATAATAACATAATACCAGTTTTTAAATTCCATCCTCGCATCTTTATTTCTCATGCTCGGCCGTCCAGTGAAATCTAAAGTGGCATGTTAAAACATTTTTGTGCTTTTGATAGGAAATGCATGGTAACCTATAGACAAATAATAATATGAGCCGCGCCATGAGAAATCCAACATAGTGCATTTGCGACCAGATAAAGAAACTTTTGACGGGGGGGGGGCACCAGTCTAGAACGAAGATGTCACCGCCAAGGTGCACAGCGAGGTATTGGAGGGATGCCCTTCCCATGTTGGGGTTTGGGTGGTATGAAATGGTGTCCTCTGGTGCATTTATTAGTGGATGTATCCCCTCTTTTTTGTGGGGTCAGGGGGCTCTCCCCTGGAAATCTTTGAAAACAGGCATAAAAGGATGCTTCTGGTGCAGTTTTGGTCTAATATAGATAGATCAAATTAATGGAGGGTTACTCCTTACTCCACTCTTGATGTGTGTGTGTGGGTGTGGGGGTGGGGGTGGGGGGGGGGGAGTTCAAGGGCTCTCCCCTTGAAAATTTTGAAATACCCCCGGGTGCGTTTCTGGGTACAAATTTTGAGAAAAATTATCCTTTACATAAAATAGATTTAAAGGGTGAATCTTTGATGAGAAAATATGAGTAGGCCTATAGGTCACTTCTCAGCCAACTGGGGGGAGGGCGGTGGGGGGGGGTGCACGGGCCCCCTCCAGCCGGCCCTGGATCAGGCCTGCGGAATCTCATGAAACTTCAGAACTTATTTTGACAGCGAAACATTTGTTAGTTTTCGTGTTGTTGTTTTTACGCTTGGTTTTACGTCACACTGACACAATTTACAGGGGCGTACCTGGGCATACGCCGATACGCCTGTACGTACAATTAAACTCGACACCGGGAAAATGAAAAAACTTAAAATGTGAAAAAAATGCAATAAAATGTAAAGCCTAAGGGAGTTAGGGGGCTATTTCAAGTTCTTCGTTTAACAATTCATCTGCATGAGTTTTGACAAATTGTTTTTGAAATAATTTATTTGTTCCTGCAATTATCTTGTAAATGGTAAGGGTAGATTCCTTGCAAGCATAAGGACGGCAAATACTGCCAGAGCCGCACATCGCCAAATAGGCCCGCCTTAAATAGAAACACAGAAGCACACATGCATGCACGCACACAAACATACTGCGATGACAAAAGGAACACTGTTGGCACTGCCCAGGAACGGGCAATTGTAACACCTTCGATATTTTTCTTCAATCGAAATCATATAGTTTACAAAAAAAAACAACAACAACAAAAAAAAAAACAATTATTAATTAAAGCTGGTCCTATTGGCAACATTTCATTGAGTTTTTACCCCTGTGAGGTGCTCCTCCTTGCATTATTTTATCACCCGGGTAGAACCAACGACATTCCCTAAGCCAGCTGGATGGGTTTCTTCATATGAAAATTCAACGCCCGAGTGAGGCTCGAACCCACATCGTTGAGGTGCAACTGATTCAAAGTTAGCGACCTTAAACCACTCGGCCATAGAGGGGCCCAGGTAAAATTTGTATTCAAGCTGCAAATGGAAAATAAAATACTTGAGTCATCCGTGGTTGCAAGTAAAAAAGCTTGCGCTTAATATAACATTTAACGTCAATATCGAGTGCAATTCAATAATCAATCTACATTCAGATCACGATACCGAAAATACCAAAGCCAATTTTCGCAGTTTGTATTTTCGTTTGCAAAAATTTATGTTGTTTACGTTTTTCTAGAAAATGTTACTTTCATGTGAGAAAGATATATCAATGATTATTTGATAAAACCTGACACATTCGCAATTGTATGGGTAGACGCATTAAATTTATTAAAAACCTGTCAAATCGGATGTAGAAGTCATGCATGAAACTAAAGTTTAAACATTACGATGATTTCAACGATAACAACAAACAGAATATCCTTTACACAATCCAATCGAGACTTCCCCTCTCTCTCTTCTCCCCCTCTCTCTCTCTCTCTCTCTCACCTACCAAAATACTCGCAGCATCGCTGTTGGCTCATGGTTTATGCTTTCTCGTCTATCTGGGTACAGTTTAAAATCATCCAGGTACGCCCCTGATTAGGTCATAATGGCGACTTTCCAACAATCATTGTACACTTTACAGGTAAGAAGTCCCAAAAATTTTAAATTTATAAATATAACGCACCTTCCGTAACCGGTAACGTCAAGGTTATTTGTTTTGTCGGGGATAGAAAATCCCTTTTTACACGTTTTCTTTTAAAAGTAGCTGTATCGATATGTTTATAACGGAAACAAATTAACTATTTTTCTAAGATTTAGGTCTGGGCTCAAACTTAAAAGCAAAACTGAACCATTCCCGCCTTTGATTAAAATTTTATTCCACGTAGTCAGACTGGCACAGTCGACAGCTAATTTGCTTTCTCCTCTTTTAATTCGGGACTCAGTAAGCTTCAATATTTACTTAATTATTGTTTGGGGTACTATGCGTAAGAGAGCCAACAGGGGCCGTCTAAGCACTTGATCGCTCGAGATATTTAGTGACGTATATATTGTATCGTTGACATAATTGGAATTAATTTTAGCGTTTGAAAAGTTATTGTCATGGCGAGCTTCTTAAAAATGTAGAAGGCTTATATTCTAAGGAGGCTGAAGCAGTTGATGTCTTTTTATTGTACAGGTTCTTCCGGGGTTATGCATTTGGAAATACTGTGATTAAAGATATTGTTTCAAATGCATATTTCAGTTATTTGCCTGAAATTTCGAAAGACTGCCCCCGATTGACTGGATCAATTTTCGGATGATGGATTTTCAGTGTAAAACTTCTGACTTTGAAAAAATTTTGCATTGAATGGACATCGTTTGGAAAGGGTTTAAGGATAAATGGAATATACTGATTAAAGGGAAATTATATAATGAATACTTTACTTAATGGCCGGATTCTTTCGTGCAAAGTAAATTCTTTTTCTCTTTTTCATTTTTACATTTTTCAAAAATTCGTTTGTATACTAAATTGTAAATTCTGTTTCAAACCCATTCTGTTTCTTACGGGAGAAAAAAATAACTAGGTGTAAAAAATAAATGTGAAACGCCCAAGGGGAAAAACACGTGAAAAATTTCCCGAAAATCTCCAAAATAGAAGAATATTTGGCAATGGCGACCAGAAATAAACAACAGCGAATTCCCATAGAGAAACGAAATTTAGTCGCACGGGAAACCAACGATGTTTCAAAAATCCTTGAAAATTTTCGAGGTGCTTTTTTTTGTTCACAAAAACATGTTTTATGTTCTTTGAACCTGTTTCATTTCTTCATATCAGCCCAAAGTGGAGGTCCAAAATTAGGTGGGACAGACTATAGTGCATTAATTACCATTTGTTTGTTGTGTACATGATTATTATACGCATTATATTTAAATCGTAATAGTAAATATAAGACAATTGTTCTTAAATTCGTTGTTTTACATTTATATTATAAACGAAACAAATGTATTTTATTATAAAATTCATACAAAGGTGTTAATTTTCAAGTATTCAGACAAAATCTAAAAATATCTCCGGCCTTTTTATATCAAGACCATACTTGTTGCGGCGTTTAGTTATAGCACAGTAATTTAGTCGTGTCGAAGCGTCGCCTTCTATAAACGCTATACAAATTATGTTTTATGCCTGAAATAGGTCGTACTTGTATTTTATTATGCCGTGGCGTTCTCTGCTTGCTATAGTCTTACCAGACCCCATGACTTGGCATTCGTTCGAATGAAGGATGTCGTGTCACATAGTACACAGGACGGTCCTGTGCGTAAGTTGGCATGTTTCCATGGGGCTGATAATTTCTAGTTTGTATTACTTGATTCGAGTAATGCACAGGCACTGGTTGTGCCGGTTGGTTTGTTGAAGTGACAATAACCCGACTTTGGTTTGAGTACTGTACCGGTAAAGGTTGCATTGGCTGGTCTATTGAAGTGACAACAGATCTTTCTTGTCTTGAGTACTGCACGGGCAGTTGTTGTGTCGTTTGTGTTGCCGCTGCACGATAGTCCATTATGAAGAGTGGAACACATACGAACAGGCATAATCCGCCAGCCACAGCACAGAGGAAAAATGAGTAACCAAGTTTATCGTCTGCAACACTGGCTACATCCACATTAGCAAATATCTCGTCAAAAGCATTGAACAGCTCTACAGCGAATACAATAACTCCAACTATAATGCAGACTCCTGAAGGAAAAAAACGATTATTAATAAACCGATATAATAAAGTAATCTAACAAACTGGGAAAACACTTTATGATAAAACGTGTTTACGAGAAACTATTACAGTTAGGGATGTACACTTAGTTGTAGATTAATATTCTTGTATATGAAACAAGGAAATATTTGTGAAAGGTTAAAACAAGCTGTACCTGATCCCATCAGTATGACGATATTCATTGCCTTTAGTGATTTTTCATGTTGTGAGCATACCATAACCAATGATATAATTCCGGAGATGAGAAGACCAAGTGCACCAACAGACTCCAGTACTTGTGCGGCCCTGAACCATACTGAAATATACAGACATATTATCACTATATCACTATATTACAACCTTTCGCACATGTGCGGCCCTGCACTATACTGAAATATACAGAATTATTCTGCGTCCCTGGACCGTACTGAAATATACAGACATATTCTCAATATCTTACAATCCGCGGCACTTGTACGGCTCTGAACCATACTAAAATATACAGATAGATTCGCACTATCTTATCATCTTTGGCACTTGTGCTGCCATGGGCCATACTGAAATATACAGACATATTCTCATTATCTTACAATCTGCGGCACTTGTGCTGCCCTGAACCATACTGAGATATACAGACACATTCTCACTATCTTACAATCTGCGGCACTTGTACGGCTATGAACTATCCTGAAATATACAGATAGATTCGCACTATCTTATCATCTTTGGCACTTGTGCTGCCATGGGCCATACTGAAATATACAGACATATTCTCATTATCTTACAATCTGCGGCACTTGTGCTGCCCTGAACCATACTGAGATATACAGACATATTCTCAATATCTTACAATCTGCGGTAGTTATGCGGACCATACTGAAATATACAGACATAATCACATTATATCTTACAATCTGCGGCACTTGTGCTGCCCTGGACCATACTGAAATATACAGACAATTCTCATTATCTACAATCTGAGCACTTGTGCAGCCCTGGACCATACTGAAATATACAGACATAATCACATTATATTACAATCTGCGGCACTGTTGCTGCCCTGGACCATACTGAAATATACAGACATATTCTCATTATCTTACAATCTGGAGCACTTGTGCAGGCCCTGGCCATACTGAAATATACACACACATTTTCACTATCTTACAATCTGCGGCACTTGTGCGGCCCTGGACCATACTGAAATATACAGACATATTCTCATTATCTTACAATCTGGAGCACTTGTGCAGCCCTGGGCCATACTGAAATATACACACACATTTTCACTATCTTACAATCTGCGGCACTTCTGCGGCCCTGGACCATACTGAAATATACAGACATATTCTCATTATCTTACAATCTGCGGCACTTGTGCTGCCCTGGACCATACTGAAATATACAGACATATTCACATTATCTTACAATCTGCGGCACTTGTGCTGCCCTGGACCATACTGAAATATACAGACATATTCACATTATCTTACAATCTGCGGCACTTGTGCGGCCCTGGACCATACTGAAATATACAGACATATTCTCATTATCTTACAATCTGCGGCACTTGTGCTGCCCTGGACCATACTGAAATATACAGACATAATCTCACTATCTTACAATCTGCGGCACTTGTGCTGCCCTGGACCATACTGAAATATACAGACATATTCACATTATCTTACAATCTGCGGCACTTGTGCTGCCCTGGACCATACTGGAATATACAGACATATTCACATATCTTACAATCTGCGGCACTTGTGCGGCCCTGGACCATACTGGAATATACAGACATATTCTCAATATCTTACAATCTGCGGCACTTGTGCTGCCCTGGACCATACTGGAATATACAGACATATTCTCAATATCTTACAATCTGCGGTAGTTGTGCGGACCATACCTGGGTTCCTGACCAGTACACCTCTAGTTGGGTGGGAAACACTGAAAAGCGTTCTGAAAATTCCCGAGTAGCTGCCGGGGATCGAACCCCGACCTCAGGATTGGAAGGCCAGTGTGCAAACCACTGAGCTATCCGTCCACCTACTATCTTACAATCTGCGGCACTTGTGCTGCCCTGGACCATACTGAAATATACAGACATATTCTCAATATCTTACAATCTGCGGCACTTGTGCTGCCCTGGACCATACTGGAATATACAGACATATTCTCAATATCTTACAATCTGCGGCACTTGTGCTGCCCTGGACCAAACTGGAACATACAGACATATTCTCAATATCTTACAATCTGCGGCACTTGTGCTGCCCTGGACCATACTGGAATATACAGACATATTCTCAATATCTTACAATCTGCGGCACTTGTGCTGCCCTGGACCAAACTGGAACATACAGACATATTCTCAATATCTTACAATCTGCGGCACTTGTGCTGCCCTGGACCATACCGAAATATACAGACATATTCTCATTATCTTACAATCTGGAGCACTTGTGCAGCCCTGGGCCATACTGAAATATACAGACATATTCACATTATCTTACAATCTGCGGCACTTGTGCTGCCCTGGACCATACTGAAATATACAGACATATTCACATTATCTTACAATCTGCGGTAGTTGTGCTGCCCTGGACCATACTGAAATATACAGACATATTCTCATTATCTTACAACCTGGAGCACTTGTGCAGCCCTGGACCATACTGAAATATACAGACATATTCACATTATCTTACAATCTGCGGCACTTGTGCTGCCCTGGACCATACTGGAATATACAGACATATTCTCAATATCTTACAATCTGCGGTAGTTGTGCGGACCATACCTGGGTTCCTGACCAGTACACCTCTAGTTGGGTGGGAAACACTGAAAAGCGTTTCTGAAAATTCCCGAGTAGCTGCCGGGGATCGAACCCCGACCTCAGGATTGGAAGGCCAGTGTGCAAACCACTGAGCTATCCGTCCACCTACTATCTTACAATCTGCGGCACTTGTGCTGCCCTGGACCATATTGAAATATACAGGCATATTCTCATTATCTAACAATCTGCGCACTTGTGCTGCCCTGGACCATACTGAGATATACAGACACATTCTCATTATCTTACAATCTGCGGCACTTGTGCTGCCCTGGACCATACTGAGATATACAGACACATTCTCACTATCTTACAATCTGCGGCACTTGTACGGCTATGAACTATCCTGAAATATACAGATAGATTCGCACTATCTTATCATCTTTGGCACTTGTGCTGCCATGGGCCATACTGAAATATACAGACATATTCTCATTATCTTACAATCTGCGGCACTTGTGCTGCCCTGAACCATACTGAGATATACAGACATATTCTCAATATCTTACAATCTGCGGTAGTTATGCGGACCATACTGAAATATACAGACATAATCACATTATCTTACAATCTGCGGCACTTGTGCTGCCCTGGACCATACTGAAATATACAGACATATTCTCATTATCTTACAATCTGGAGCACTTGTGCAGCCCTGGACCATACTGAAATATACAGACATAATCACATTATCTTACAATCTGCGGCACTTGTGCTGCCCTGGACCATACTGAAATATACAGACATATTCTCATTATCTTACAATCTGGAGCACTTGTGCAGCCCTGGGCCATACTGAAATATACACACACATTTTCACTATCTTACAATCTGCGGCACTTGTGCGGCCCTGGACCATACTGAAATATACAGACATATTCTCATTATCTTACAATCTGGAGCACTTGTGCAGCCCTGGGCCATACTGAAATATACACACACATTTTCACTATCTTACAATCTGCGGCACTTGTGCGGCCCTGGACCATACTGAAATATACAGACATATTCTCATTATCTTACAATCTGCGGCACTTGTGCTGCCCTGGACCATACTGAAATATACAGACATATTCACATTATCTTACAATCTGCGGCACTTGTGCTGCCCTGGACCATACTGAAATATACAGACATATTCACATTATCTTACAATCTGCGGCACTTGTGCGGCCCTGGACCATACTGAAATATACAGACATATTCTCATTATCTTACAATCTGCGGCACTTGTGCTGCCCTGGACCATACTGAAATATACAGACATATTCACATTATCTTACAATCTGCGGCACTTGTGCTGCCCTGGACCATACTGAAATATACAGACATAATCTCACTATCTTACAATCTGCGGCACTTGTGCTGCCCTGGACCATACTGAAATATACAGACATATTCTCACTATCTTACAATCTGCGGTAGTTGTGCTGCCCTGGACCATACTGAAATATACAGACATATCACATTAATCTTACAATCTGCGGCACTTGTGCTGCCCTGGACCATACTGGAATATACAGACATATTCACATTATCTACAATCTGCGGCACTTGTGCTGCCCTGGACCATACTGGAATATACAGACATATTCTCAATATCTTACAATCTGCGGCACTTGTGCTGCCCTGGACCATACTGGAATATACAGACATATTCTCAATATCTTACAATCTGCGGTAGTTGTGCGGACCATACCTGGGTTCCTGACCAGTACACCTCTAGTTGGGTGGGAAACACTGAAAAGCGTTTCTGAAAATTCCCGAGTAGCTGCCGGGGATCGAACCCCGACCTCAGGATTGGAAGGCCAGTGTGCAAACCACTGAGCTATCCGTCCACCTACTATCTTACAATCTGCGGCACTTGTGCTGCCCTGGACCATACTGAAATATACAGACATATTCTCATTATCTTACAATCTGCGGCACTTGTGCTGCCCTGGACCATACTGGAATATACAGACATATTCTCAATATCTTACAATCTGCGGCACTTGTGCTGCCCTGGACCAAACTGGAACATACAGACATATTCTCAATATCTTACAATCTGCGGCACTTGTGCTGCCCTGGACCATACTGGAACATACAGACATATTCACATTATCTTACAATCTGCGGCACTTGTGCTGCCCTGGACCATACTGAAATATACAGACATATTCTCATTATCTTACAATCTGGAGCACTTGTGCAGCCCTGGGCCATACTGAAATATACAGACATATTCACATTATCTTACAATCTGCGGCACTTGTGCTGCCCTGGACCATACTGAAATATACAGACATATTCACATTATCTTACAATCTGCGGTAGTTGTGCTGCCCTGGACCATACTGAAATATACAGACATATTCTCATTATCTTACAACCTGGAGCACTTGTGCAGCCCTGGACCATACTGAAATATACAGACATATTCACATTATCTTACAATCTGGAGCACTTGTGCAGCCCTGGGCCATACTGAAATATACAGACATATTCACATTATCTTACAATCTGCGGCACTTGTGCTGCCCTGGAATATACTGAAATATACAGACATATTCTCATTATCTTACAATCTGGAGCACTTGTGCAGCCCTGGGCCATACTGAAATATACAGACATATTCTCATTATCTTACAATCTGGAGCACTTGTGCTGCCCTGGGCCATACTGAAATATACAGACATATTCTCATTATCTTACAATCTGGAGCACTTGTGCAGCCCTGGGCCATACTGAAATATACAGACATATTCACATTATCTTACAATCTGCGGCACTTGTGCGGCCCTGGACCATACTGGAATATACAGACATATTCACATTATCTTACAATCTGCGGCACTTGTGCTGCCCTGGACCATACTGAAATATACAGACATATTCACATTATCTTACAATCTGCGGCACTTGTGCTGCCCTGGACCATACTGGAATATACAGACATATTCTCAATATCTTACAATCTGCGGTAGTTGTGCGGACCATACCTGGGTTCCTGACCAGTACACCTCTAGTTGGGTGGGAAACACTGAAAATCGTTTCTGAAAATTCCCGAGTAGCTGCCGGGGATCGAACCCCGACCTTAGGATTGGAAGGCCAGTGTGCAAACCACTGAGCTATCCGTCCACCTACTATCTTACAATCTGCGGCACTTGTGCTGCCCTGGACCATATTGAAATATACAGGCATATTCTCATTATCTAACAATCTGCGCACTTGTGCTGCCCTGAACCATACTGAGATATACAGACATATTCTCATTATCTTACAATCTGCGGTAGTTATGCGGACCATACTGAAAAATACAGACATAATCACATTATCTTACAATCTGCGGCACTTGTGCTGCCCTGGACCATACTGAAATATACAGACATATTCTCATTATCTTACAATCTGGAGCACTTGTGCAGCCCTGGGCCATACTGAAATATACACACACATTTTCACTATCTTACAATCTGCGGCACTTGTGCGGCCCTGGACCATACTGAAATATACAGACATATTCTCATTATCTTACAATCTGGAGCACTTGTGCAGCCCTGGGCCATACTGAAATATACACACACATTTTCACTATCTTACAATCTGCGGCACTTGTGCGGCCCTGGACCATACTGAAATATACAGACATATTCTCATTATCTTACAATCTGGAGCACTTGTGCAGCCCTGGGCCATACTGAAATATACAGACATATTCACATTATCTTACAATCTGCGGCACTTGTGCTGCCCTGGACCATACTGAAATATACAGACATATTCTCACTATCTTACAATCTGCGGTAGTTGTGCTGCCCTGGACCATACTGAAATATACAGACATATTCTCACTATCTTACAATCTGCGGCATTTGTGCAGCCCTGGACCATACTGAAATATACAGACATATTCTCACTATCTTACAATCTGCGGCATTTGTGCGGCTATCGACCATACTGAAATATACACACACATTTTCACTATCTTACAATCTGCGGCACTTGTGCTGCCCTGGACCATACTGAAATATACAGACACATTCTCACTATCTTACAATCTGCGGTAGTTGTCCTGCCCTGGACCATACTGAAATATACAGACATATTCTCACTATCTTACAATCTGCGGTAGTTGTGCGGACCATACTGGAATATACAGACATATTCTCATTATCTTACAATCTGCGGCACTTGTGCTGCCCTGGACCATATTGAGATATACAGGCATATTCACATTATCTTACAATCTGCGGCACTTGTGCTGCCCTGGACCATACTGAAATATACAGACACATTCTCATTATCTTACAATCTGCGGCACTTGTGCTGCCCTGGACCATATTGAGATATACAGGCATATTCTCATTATCTTACAATCTGCGGCACTTGTGCTGCCCTGGACCATACTGAAATATACAGACATATTCTCATTATCTTACAATCTGCGGCACTTGTGCTGCCCTGGACCATAATGAAATATACAGACATATTCACATTATCTTACAATCTGCGGCACTTGTCCTGCCCTGGACCATACTGAAATATACAGACATATTCTCATTATCTTACAATCTGCGGCACTTGTGCTGCCCTGGACCATACTGGAATATACAGACATATTCCCAATAGTAGTAAAGGGGGGCGATATGGGGACCTCCCAGGGGGGGCGATATGGGGACCTCTATTAGAAACTTATAGTCCATTTTTCAGTAGGTGATAAGGTTTTATATCATATTACTACTTTTCTACTTCACTACTACTACTACTACTACTACTACTACTACTACTGTATAAAATCTCAGATCTACTTTGAAGAACCAACCACCGTGATAAGAAAACCAGGACCACTGGTTTTTTATTTAATGGCATACTACTACCCCTTACTGGGAAAAAGATAAAGAACAGCATATGTGTGTCACGTTTTATTGGTTAACAGAACGAACAAGTAACAATGAACAGTAAATAAATTAAGGGTACAGTTAATCATGATTTAAAAATTGACAAGTTAAAACTATCTGCAAAGAATGGCTATTACATTGATCAAGCTGCTAAGACAACTGCCCGTGTTCAGATTTAGGTATTTGCCTAGCTTTGTGTAGGAGCGTCCAATAATGTTTAAACCATTCACAGTCTTGTCATTGATGAGAATATTAGGTTCTCTCTAAATTAATAGTAAATTGAGTTAAGGTCACAACCTCTGCTGAGAACGTCTAAGGCAAAATATGGCAGTAAACACCACACTAGCACTATTTCCACATTGAAGTCGGCAGTATTCATGGTCCAGTTTCCTAGCGTTAAGTCTCAAGAAGGGTTTTATGGTTCCTCACAGGTGGTAATCATACGAATCAAAGTAGAGGCATTATTTTCTTTAAAAAAATATAGCCACATGTCTCAGGTTGATCTGAATTCATGTGCTGTTAACAATAAAGCTTGTGTATGAGTGGGCTTCGTTCTGTTAAATGATCCTTGGGACAGACTATACCATTGAGCGAACCCAATAGAATGATTTGTCCAGTATATTGGAGTGCATGTGTTCCATTGGTCCAGGGTATTTAACTTGTTCAATCCATCATTATCCACGCGACGAATCACTGGATCTGAGCCCCCATTCAGTCTGCTGCCTCTTTTATATTGTCGAGAGTTTAGGAGCTTCTTAATTTTTGTCAGGTAAGATGGTAATGTTTTATCTCGTTTCATAGAAACGTTCTGTCACTTTTTGCATGTCAACGTTGATCAAGTGCCGTATCCATATGAAAGTTCTAACCCATTCGTCGGGGATGTGTAGAAACACATGTGCTGTGTTGAGTAGGGATGGTAACATGACATCCTAGACAAGTTTCTTATTTCATTATAGATGAAGTGTTTGTAGTTCCTCCACAACAATGGCGTTAAGATACCTTGAAGTGCTTCTCTCTCTCCATATTTAATAATCTGTAATAATTATCTGAGCTGTTGATTTCAATTTGATTGTCAAATTCTGCATATACATAACGTGATGACTGCGGAAGTGCTTCTCCAAACTGAATCGTCTATTTAATTACCCTAATGTTTCCTGTTTTATAGGGTGAGCTGTCTTCTTCACTACCTTGGTCTGCCGTTAGTTAAATCCCACAAAGTGTGTATCCTTGTTTGTTTCTCCATGGAAGAAAGGTCAATGGAAACGATCACTCCCAACGCTCCTGTAGCTGAGTAGGAGACATGTAGGTCGGAGATATTCTCCATTATCAAAAATATGGTGTGTATGGTTGTTGTGAATGGTTTTCCCTGCGATTGACTTCTAATTTAGAACAGGTTGAAAAATGTCGGAAGCCAATGGGTTGGGTCCTCTCATCACCATTATATCTGAATTTTTTACCATGCCTATAATGATTCGTTTTGGCAGTTGACCCAGAAACAAGTGGTCATCATTTGGATCTCAGTCCGTCAGGATTGTGAATTTTTTCACTACTGCGCGACGTCGTATTGGGATCTTCATGTATGCTGTGCATGTTTTATTAAGTCATTTGCCACTACCAGGAAGTAAATACACTGTCCTCACGTTGAATCGGCTTGTGAATATCAAACTTTTCCGTCGGCGGTACCTATGAGACCCAAAAGGTGTTAGGGCTCCTGTTTTTTGAGGACGTGTTCAATTCCATTGGAAGATATTTCTCTGTAGGAGCAAGTCAAGATGTATAGTCCAATGAGTTCACATGTTTTGCGTGTACTAATACGGGTTTTTTTAGTTTCCAAACCCTCATTAGATCCACTTTGTGTTTCCGGCATATGAAGGTAACTGTCTTCGTCACAGAGTTCAAGAGCGTGCATTTGTGTGTCTTAATCCTTGTTGTAAGACCAGAGAGGTTTTTCAATGTATGCTTTGTAAGGGTCGTTGTCTGCATTGCTGGAAATCAGTTGATTGTTTCAGGTACAGTCAATGCTACTAACACAGACTGTGAAAAAAAGTATTGACACCGACGTTTCTGTGTCACCCGCCAGATTGCGTCATCAGCTTCTTTTTTGCACTTTTAAGTGAGTATAAATACGATTGATTTAAAATCGGTCCATTTTTCCGTCTGTGGAGGAATAATGAATTCAATAGGAGAATGAATTATTCAGTGCAGAGATTGGTAAGGTTCTGTCCATGTCCATCTGCATAGCGTAATGGTTGGAGGTACTGATGTAACATCAAGTTAGATGTGCCTACACTCACAAGAACGTGTCTGCATATATTTAGTCAAAATATCAAGAGACCTAGATTTATAATGTTTTCTAACGGCTTTTTAGTTTTTTTATGTGAAAGTTTTCTTCTTTTTCTTTGAGTGGTTTTCCACGTCCACGTATGTATCCACTGCCCCCCTTCTTCCACGACGTTGAATGAGGAATGACGACGTCGTTTACGACTGGAAACCTTTTATACTTCTGATCCAAAGAATCTCCCATTGATAAAGCTTGCAGCCTTTCCAAAAGACTTTAACGCCCCTTTTCCACGGGCTTTAACACTTGTTTAGCACTTTCCCAAAATAATATCCTGACGGCAAGCATACCTGTTTTAAAACCCTTCAGTTTGACATGCCTTGATTGCTGATTTAACCAAGGGTGTTACAAAAGGAACTGTGGGTTGATAGCAGATTTGAATATAGATCCGAGTCCCAGACCATATTGACGGGAATCTCGAACATGGATGCATTTTATTATAAATTAAGTCGTGTTTTTTCCTAAAATGCAACTTTACCATAGACTTTCTCGAACAAAGGAAATTTTTCTCCGTGTTCACCCCTTATATTTATACTATTTCATCAAAAGTTGGATTTGGAAATTGGTATGTAATGTAAATTTAGGAAATTACTTCATGAATATGATTTGAATCGTTCTGGCCTGGATGAATGGGGCCACACGAAGGATGGGTGCATCAATATCTCCAGAAAAAGTAAAATCCGCCAAATCAGAAAATGAATAAATGATTTACGCCAACATTCAAAATCCACACAGTAGGAACGGTGCGTCTGTAGGATAAAATCTCCCAGATGTTCACTCTTCCCTCCGAGCTTAGTAATAAACTAGGATGGAAATGTAGACCTATATGCGAGTGTATTAGAATTGAATTGATTCGTTTCAATGGTTTTGAATAACCTATATGAAAACACCATGATAGTACTTGTTAAAGCGTATTGTATATTTTCTGAATGACATTGTCAATTTCATGATGAGATGCTCTGGAGTAGAAATACCCCTGGTTTAAACAACAATGCAAGTAATTATCATGATTTTTTACATTTGGGTGACAGTTTATAAAGTTCTTTCCAAGTTTGCGACTGGTTGTATACAATCTGAAATGAGATTCCTCTTCTGTAACAATTACGATCTGAGAAGGGAATAATGAGCTCAACCAACGCAATTCCCATTTCTATGACGTGAATAGGTTAGGTAATTTTGTTTGAAATATACTTTGAGTATTATGGGGAATATTTCCAAGAACTGTTCATTAAAATGGTAATGTAAAGGAAGAATTATTGTGGTGTGTGAGGTTGTGATACAGGTGTTGTGTGATGTTGAAATGGTTTTATGATTGTTAAACCTGGGGTGAGGTAAAAATGTAACCAAGGTGCTGCTGAGGAAGAATTAACCAAATGAGGTATTGTGATTTTAGGCCAAGTTGAATGATAGAAACACAACACAAAATAAATGGCAAGAATCTGTGTGAATGTAAGTAAGTCGGTTTTAGCTTCGCGTGTTTGGAAAAGCGTGGAGTTGTACCTGCCACTGACTGAATTAATGGGGCATGATGGGACGTAGTTTGCTTTATACAGAGATGACTTTCTGGATCCAACTGTCAAATTTTCTTTGATATCCTTCCCAGTGGACTGTAATTTTTTAATTTTTTTTCCCCCTACGTTCCTTGTCGGACGAGCAGAGAACTGAATCAATTTCATAGATTTTGATTATCTTTATAGTCTGAATTTCAGGCAAGTAGAATGAACCTTCGATTTTTCACCACTTAAATCTTCTAACTGAACCGTTGGTGGTGAGAATGGCGTAATAATGACTTGAAAAGTTCTTTAGTCCAAGGGGTAGATAACCTTATCCAACGTTCGCTTGTGTTATTATACGGGACTAAGTCGCCACTTTAAAAGGAAGGGTGTGTGTGTCTTTGTCTGTACAAATAGAGTTGTTCAACTCAGGCTCTGTATCAACAGTGACGGATGCTGGAGTTCTTGAATTGACTCCGAGTGGAAACTATGATTTAAGATGAAGCAAATAAATCTAAATATCAAGTAGCGTCGCGTTTTTTTATGTGTGAAATATTTCCACATGCGACTTTCAGACTTCTCTGAAACCTTTCAACAATGCTCGCTGTCGTTCAGGGTTTCTGGGTAAAGAAATAATAGTTTGACTTTACGAACTTGAATCTTATTTTTGAAATCAGACCCTTGTCAGGTTGCAAGACTTAGGAGAGCGAGCCGAAGTTTTTTAAGTATGGACTCAACGCTTGATTGAATCAAAGTCTACCGTTTAATATTAAATTGGAACAACCCACGCGTATTTCGAAAACACATCTATCACAAAGAGTAAATATCGATATGGTAGTTGTCTTTCAATTACATTTGTAAAGCAGCTAATCAGCTTGCCACTGGATATCAATACCCCTACACGAGTTTTGCGCCCTTCTACAATTTTTTCGTCGAATAGGTTTGGGTAAAGTGTATGTTTGTTGTTTTGAAGCAAGTCTGACTTTCTTTTTTACGATATAATGGTTTATGTTTTTGTACCGCCAAGTATAATTTTTGGACTACTGCAAAACCGGCAGGGTGTTAGGATCGGTAATAAATTTTAGAGAGTATTTATTCAATTTACCATCCATGTTAATATGCTACCAAGTTTGCGACCGAGGCGGACAGGAGTGGTTCTTGTTTATCAAACCTTTTTTTGTGGCTGTGGTTGGTAAAGTAGGAAACTGGTTTCAAAATATTCATCCCCATATTCTTCATCCCCGGAACCGTCTCTATATCCATAACAACGCGTCTGTTGCCAACATAGTCAGGAGGCATAGATTCTTCAGACCTCGAGAATTCTGCCATACTCTTGGGTTGGATCCTTGCGTTGTCGGAGGACATCATGGACATGTAAAATCAACATATTAGACCCTTTCAATGTTTTTCCGTGACTTTTAAATTTTCATGGAGCATTCCAAACTCATGTCGGGTGGTTGCCACATTTTGAAACAAAAAAAAGAGTAGTTGGCTTTACGACGCCATAGTTACCAGAACACTATGAATAATACGATCACGTAAAGTCAATGGCTCTTTTTTCTGTTTGTCGTGTTAGGCATCCCTCTGATGAACTTTTGATGATGCTGATTGATGTTTTGCCAATGCTTTTTTATGAAGGCCAGTTGAAATTTTTGTAACGTTGTGCCATTACAACTGAGCTTTTACACTTTCAACAGCTGATGTGTTGAAGTGCGGAATTCATTCTTTTTCTGTAGTCAGATGTTTGCGTGACTTGTGGATCTGGAGGGAGCTTGTGGACGTTTCTCTGCTTTCCAACGGTTCATTTCCTCCAGGCAATTTGAAACGGAACAATAGCCATTTCTCATAATATTCTATTATAATAGTTATTGTTACTTCTGTTAATTTCTTCTGTCGAGCACAGGTGCTAGTGCAAATAGCTAATAGTGGTTAAAAAAAACCACCTTTCTGATTGAAAATGTTGTTTTTCTTCTGAAGGGTGTGTTTTTGTGTGTAAGACCTAAGATGTTGCCGTTCGGGTCGTTGTGTTTGGTAAACTTACGCTTTTTGAGCCTCTGATAGGTACATTCCTTTTAAAAATTGTAGAACATCAGACACACAAATTAGACTTCTTTTGGAGCATGTGAATCATGTCGTTCTAAATTTGGTGTTGTTTTGAACAAAGAGCATAACCAGTGTCCATGTTTACGTATCAAGGGAACCTTGTGTTTTTTCCGCACGTTTTGTTTTCTTGCCATATTCTTATAAGTTTAAACACTAAATAATCGTGAGTGTTTTGTTTACCCTTTTATATAGATGAAAAGTAACACTCTAGTGCAAGGTGTGAAAATCTAGCAAGGCACATTACGGGAGATCCATACTTGCCGGAGGATGCTATAGTGAAGACATACTAGATAACAAGTGACGATTTGGTGAAGACCCTCTCGATTAAGGGGGAGAAGGAAGATCTTGGTGTGAAGCCTGTTATTTTATGGGAGCTTCTGATTCCTGAAGGAGAGGCTATAGTGAGGACATACTCGCTAAAAGTGAAGCTTCTGGTGAAGACCTCTCGATAAGGGGGAGAATGGAAGATCTTGTGTAAATCCTGTTTACTTTTCTGGAGTCTTTCTGAGTCCTTGAATTTCGGTGTCCAAGAAAGACGACATATTAGATAAAGAAATCGTGAGGAAGATAGATGACCCTCTTCTTGATAAAGGAGAAGAAAAAGATGGTCTTGGTGTACATCCTATTGTTCAGGTGAGTGGTGACCTGACAGGTGAAAAATTTGGTTCCAAAAACATCAGACAAATGATTAATTGTGAAAAAGGAGTGGAATGGAACTCTATTAAACTGGAGCTGTGAGAAATATCCGTGACTTTTTCGCTTTGTTACAAAGCGATAATCGATTTTTTTGTAAAAGGAGCTGGAAGTTTTCTTCCTGTTTTGTTCTTCTGTTGTTTTTTTTATTAAAATTTTCAGTGGTGAGTTTTTTTTTCTGAAAACTTTTCTTATGGGGGATTTTCTTAGATTTAGTTGCCTTCACTTGACGTGCTTGATGGTTTTTGCCTTTTGATCCCCCCAAAAATTTTCGGTTTGTTTTTTTCACCATCCCATCGCAATAAACTTCGTATTATAACTACACTAAGAACCACTTCCTCCAGGTTTTAAGAAAGTTTCCTGTTGGACTCGGCATCAATATGAATCTGCTAAACTGCTCTATATGTTGTCCTATCCAGAAAATTTAACGTTTGTTTTGGTAATTAATTTTTTTATGCACAATAATTTTGCTGCTAATGTAAACCATTTGACCATTTCTTTTAACCTGCTGGACAGTAATTGCTTCTTCTCTGTGGATTGTTGTTCCTGACTAAGTGATTCCAAAGAGTTTATCACAACTCTTGGGTAATAATCCATGGCTAACAATTTTAGAATGAATACTTTCCTGTATCATTTGAATTTATAGTAGAGAGTAACAATGCGGACTCGATCCTGTCCTGTAACCCAGTTAGAAATTATTCTGTACGTATCGTATTGTTCGGAGTTTTGGCTAAAATAAATCAACTAAATATCCTGTGGGATAGAAGGTAGCATCTTGAAGATGCAAGTAAATGTGTAAATAATTTGGTTAGCCACTGCTTTAATTGACTTATCTATGTATTTTTGAAATAAAATCATATAGTGGGCATTAAGGACTTCTAGTTCTGCTGGCTTTGGACTGTTGAAAACCTGTTTTAGTAATATATATAACACTAGCATACGGTGATGCCCCTTTTCGGTGTAAAACCATAGTTTAGTTTGATTTTTTCTTCATCTTTATATCCTGAAATGTCGTCAAAGATGACTAAAGTCGACTTGTAGTATACAGTACAATATCATCGTTCATCATCAGGAATACCATTTATAAATTTAATGAAAAAAACTTTTTTCACTTTCTTGTAAAATAGGTACGTGGGATGACCACTCCTTGTAAACCCCACACGATTTGTTGTGGTAACATTTTGGAATATATTTCTTTGTATTCTATCATTTTTAACAAACTGTGTTTTGCTGAAACACGTTGGTCCCGAAATAAAAATATTACAAGGAGGTTGAAAAGTAAAACTGGTTTCCATGATGGTTTAAAATGAAAATGACAATAAATATTATGATATGATTTTATTTATGATAAACTGTAAAAAAACACAACAAAACCATGTCTGTAAAACCTGTCGTTCAGTTACATATCCATCGACATTTAATGACGTTTTACAATTTGAAACAATGGGTTCGGTCAACATATGGGTTCAGGCTCACTGGAAGACACTTCCCGTTTGCAATATTTGGTTTACAATCGCGGTACAAAAATCTATAACATATAGATTTCCACACTCATCTTCCATTGTAGAAAGGTCATTGTCGTGTTTTGACGTTCTGGTATTCTTTATGGCAACGACACAAGAGTCTCAGCGCTTCTTTAAATTCAAGAAAATCTCAAAATCTCACCAACGCCTTTAATGACGGATGTTGTTATTGTTTGCATGCTGTGTTACCATTTGAAAAGCGTAAATTAACGCTTTTCTGTAAATAGGAGTGTCTAAAAACTTCTACTGAATCATCTTCTAGGATTACAAGTCAAATGATTTAAAACGCCGATCCCACTCTTTTATTTTGTTAATAAATCACATTATATTGTTACATATCTTATCCAGTCCTCTTTGTTAATTGAATTCATGTTGATTTTCACTTCATACATGTCTTGAATGTTTGCAGCGAATCGTTGAACTTCTGAATGTACTGTCCTCACTTAACACTGACACAATCGCTCTACTTTCAGATGTTCATCTTCAATAATTATACAAGTGTATTTATATAACTTTAAGCCCCAAAATATAAAATAAAGAACAAACAGTTTATTTCTCGATATGACGGTCCTGTGCATGATCTATCTTCGGACAAGCATTGAATCCAAAATGTGCTTCTTTCCTATCGAAACGATGGCCGGACACCGGACCATGACTGCGAAGAACCTTGTGTTTCATTATAGTAAGAGCGATTTAATCCCGTTACACGGTCCACCCGATGATTTGTATGACATGAATGCCGAATACAGGTTTTTTCAAAAAATATACTCCCTCAGGAAAGGAAACGTGTACACAGAAGAGAAGGATCCAAATGAATACCTCGATATCGGGTAATGAATTAAACCAAAGTCATTGTCGACTCCACCATTTCCTGTGATCCGTGGTGCTAATGTTGTGATTCATCTGGAGTAAAAATCACAAGGGAAAAACCCATCGTTGTGGAAACATATTATCAGTCTTCTATTTACATGATTCAATTTCGAACAAGACGTCTCCTGTACACAAAACCAATATCACTCTACTTTTAATGTCTTGCACACAAATCTAGCATAGTGTCAGCCCTGTTTCACTATCTGGAATATATCGGGCCAAAATTTTTTAGAAATCTTTTTTTTTTAACTGTTCATCAGGCCCCCATACGTGAATAAGTTCTCGTTGAAATTCACACCTTTTTTAGAAATTTGTACAATGAGACTTATTAAATCATGCACCATTTCTGGTGGTAAATATAAACCACATCTATTGTAAGCACAAAGCCATCTTTTTTAAAATGTTTCAATCCATTTTCTATGTTGATGGTTCGAATGTGGGCAGTCAGAATGATTTAGACTGTTGGAGCCAACCCTTATATCCATGAGGCTGGATCCAAATCTATTTCTTCCATTCCACTTGTTAGGATGGATGGCATGTGAATTCACATATCCATTCCGATACCATCCATTTATTACTCGTTGGGTTGGCCCCCTCTACGAGGATGTAGATCCCGTGGCTAGAAGAAGATTTGTTTAGTTTTCATTACTGTGTGAACTTCAGCCAATTTTGCCTTTGAACAGCATTTCTGTAGATTGTTGATCCCATTGTTTAGCATTAAAGTTATCTGAGTTCATATTTTCCCAAACGTTTCATTCGTACGGCATTGTCGGTTCATGATGGACATAGAACGATCTTTATTGACATTGCATCATCTTTGTTAATTGGAAAAATATGCTCACACATACATAAACCGCCAATGTTGTCGTAAAACTTGTTTGTACAGTTTGCTGAAAGGAGTTTCTCTCAATAACAGAATATTCATGTCCTCTGTAACTCAATGTTTCATTAATACTTTGTCTTAAAGTAATAACAAAACTCTTCTGTTGTTCGTTCAATACCAATTTTCATTCAATTAAGTAAATGCCAAGCCTTTATCAATACAACATATCTGGGTCATTAAAAATGCCCAACGTTTTCATGTGAAAAGTACCACCCCTTTTCCAGCGTTTATATGTTAAAAGCACTCTTTCAATATAAGTACACGCAAATTGTTCCAATCGTCATGTTTTACAGCTTCAAGGTTTATGTCGGCTTCTCCTCCTTCTATAAGCTTTTGTTACAAAGGCCGTTTTAAAACGCTGAACAGGTGTCAGGTTCATAAACCATGCACGTATCTGACGCTTTGATCTACGTTTTTGTTTTGTTGTAATGTGAAAAAAACCACAGCATACAGTTCAAAATCTAGAATATGATATAGAGGAAATCCAGGGGTATTCTACAAATCTTGATAAATCCGTTTTGACTATATCTGGAGACCTACACCCGTATCCTTTGATGTCATGTTAGGACTGAATGTATACATATGCACAGTTTATATGATCAACTACTAACCGTTTGGTATAGACAGAATCGAAAAGTTTTGTCTGTGCTTCACTAGTACTTTTCTGGCCTGTTCTCAGAATACGTGAAGGATAATCTATCACAGTGGAAAGTTTTCTCTGTCTTTCATACATTCTACCTTGTGTTGAAATGACCTTTTGCTTGGATCGTAATCTAAAGTGATTCCTTTCATTTCCATTTTGTATGTATTCCCCCCTACTAGATATCGTAACATTAATTTTTAGGTCTCTAAAGCAACGTATTTAAACAATTTTACCTTCAGGCACCTTCATAATTCCATTTTTCCTAGACGGACTATTCACATAGGAATATGATATTGATCTGGCATCATAGACACATACATCGCAAACTGTCTGTCATCAAAATAAAGCACACGCTGACCTAAACGTTCTAACACAGAATTACCAGCCTCAAAGTCTGGCCTCGGCCGTAACAAATGATGCAACCGACATTACGGAAGAATGTGGTTCTACTTTGATCTGACCTGTTCTGAAAAATTCATTAAAGACAAACGACATCATGGTCAAAAAAATCAACATATAAGTTTGATTGTTTGTGTCTGTGACTATATCTAATACCTGGAAAGTGTGTTTACATATCGTCTGGGTAAAATAGTGTCTTTGAGCATTTTATGTCCCAGAGACAATGGAGCATTGTTTTTTTAGAAAATGCACGTGTACCAGGATTACTTTCAATTTGATCTAAGTGTTATACCTTCAGCTACCAATAGTCGTGTTTTAAATTTCTACTGATCTTCCGTAGTTTTACCCAGGCAGGATACCCACTTGCTTCCTGCTTCATTTTTAGATATTTGTTTAGGTTACTTGAATAAACCTGACTACTCCAGTGATCCCAGTGCCAAATATGGTATATTTATAAGCACTGGTAACCTTTGTCTAAAGCTTTTCTTAATTCTATTGAAGTCCATGTCCAACCAAGGGCTCGATCATCAAACCATGACTGCAAACGACATCTTTTTCAGCGCAAGTCCGACACAGTGTAAATATTGTAATACCAGTTTCTTGGTACAAGCAAAGGTTTAAAAAACAGGCATCCATTCTATTTGAGGTAGTACCTTTGCATTGATAAGTCCTTTATATTTGTTATATAGTCAAAAACGAAGTTGCTCTTGCACTTATATGATGGGGTGAACTACGGATAATTCTCTATATTACAAAAACGTATGGATAGAGCGACAAAGTAAGCATATTTGATTCTCCTGGTTGTAGTTTCGTTCTACTCATGATACAATGTACTGCATTAGTCTTTCCACCGCCAAATTAGAGCCTCTCTGGGTTCAATGGTTCTAAATGTGGGTTAAAAACTGGGTCAATCAAGGATCGTATGCTACATAAGATCAGTTTGTTGAATTATTCAACGACTTCACAAATATATTTAATATTGTATCCTTGGTGCTGTAAAACATCAAATCTTTTCTAAATGGGTTGTTGTAAATGTTCCATTGTTGCATTGAATACGGATTTTTTTGTTTCTCTTTTGGGATAACATTCTTACATCCTGCGTCCAAAAGGCCTAAGAAAATCCTACACTGTTTTTCATTCCTTGTCAAACCCGCGACAAGTATGGACTATTGTTGTTCACCACCATTCAGAAGTGGATTTGATCATGTTTCTACGCTATCCTTGTATCCACGTATTAGCTTGATTGAGTATCGCTGTTTTGTTTGGATACCCTGATCTGATATGATACCCAAAGATGTTTCTGCATACAGAATTTTTTCGCCGGCTTTGTTACAGGCTTGTGCTAGGTACATGCCCTCAAGGAGGGGTCTTTTTGATCCACGGCCTCATTAACTGGTATCGAAAACTCCCCACCCCCACGTCTTAAAATGTTAAATCTGATCTTACAAACGATTTCTTATTCTTTTTGAAAGTCAAATATCTCTCATTTTTTTTTTATCTTATCATTATACAATTTTCACAAAGTATTTTCGGGATTCTGGTTCATGTAAGCTATGTCTAGGAACCGGCGGTTTAAATACCGTATGTAAGATAGCTCATGGGGGATCCGCTTAACGCGGTACGAATCCAGAATGGGGGGAACATGTGCAGTCGGGGGGAGTGTTAGCACCAGAAAAAGGGACAAGCAGAAGAAACCAGTAAGCAAGATAGAGAAATCTTTGGCCATTTCAGTAAGTACAAATGTTTGTAGGGAATGATTGGCTAGTGGAATACTAATAAAGCTCATAGATCGATTAATTACACGAACTCATGAGCTTCCATCATGAAATCTTACTTCCATTCATTTAAGGTTGGTTTAACTTACGTGTGTAACGAGATACCTGCGAATAAATTGTGCATCATCAACCCTGGGCGTTAGGGGCAATAACCGTCGCACATTTATGTATGGGTTAAATAACCATGTACACAGCTAGAAAAGATGATCACCACGAAAAAAACTCCCTCCCCCCTGGGACTTCATCGCACGCATGCAAACATCACTGAGCGGTTTTCTCATACCATCACGCATGCCCGATGTGCAACACAGAATTTGGGATATGTTCTCCAGTGTCAAATCGACATTCAAAAATCATAAAAAAATAAAGGAACATTGGGCGTTCATCTTTTTTCAGGGGATGTATATTGTGGGATATAACAATATGACTGGCTCAACTAATCTTTTTACAATATTTACATTTTTGAACAACTGCACAAAAGATGAATTTCCTTGGCCCTACTACAATATGACCGCATGTTTACAAACCAAACAGGATTTACAAAATATTCTTTTACTTTTGCCTTGCATGTCTTTGTGTTTATGAAAACATTCGCGCTACGAAACCAACGGTACCGGAACATTCGTAAATTGTACACTTACCCTTGTTCACATATATGCTGGGAATAACAATAACAAATATGATTACCTTTATGCTGCTCTTGACATATATCCAACACCACAGGTATTCACAATAATAACTATACCTAAAAACCTTTATGAAATAATGGTGTACAAAATGGCCCGCTGTGAAAATAAAAATTGAACTAATTACTTTGTTTGTCATTTGGGTGCAGTAAATAACAAAGTCACTTTTCGCATGCTGAGCGTGATTTTAATATATTAATCGGATACAGTGATCATGTATCTGTCTGGTACTCCTCTATACCACAGGCCTGGTTGATTTAATCCCAAAAAAAAACACTGTCAAGTAATGTTTGCGCTTATCTCTCTTGTAAATTTTAATTTGGATTACTTTATGCATTCCATTCGTTTTTCCATTCATTACTGTCTGATTTTTGTGCGTAACACTTCTACAACTATGGAACGTGCTCTAAACACTCCTGTCATCAGAAATTATCGATCTGAAAAAGGAAAAAAATATTTTCAGATACAAGCTTATGAAAAATGTAGCAGGTAACATCTTTTAAGAAATTATTTTTCATTGAGAAAAAAACTATACCTCGTATGATAATCGCTTAGTTGTCATATGTCGAATATGACATTGCGATCCGTGTGCATATTTCGTGTCGAAGACTGCTTGGATCATTATGGCGTGATATGTGTGTAATTTCAGCTTGCATTTGCCCATCAGAATTTTTAAATTCCTCATTCTGTACCACCTCGTTCAATTTCATTTAACAGTGTTTAACCGTCACAATTAACTGAAACATCATCAAACGGAACGTGTATACCTAAATTTAATTTAGGAGGTGTTATAGAAATTCGAACTTGGTCCCGAGGCAATAGCACTGCAACGGTCTTTCATTTCATGCACCATGCTATTAAAACAAATCATGCGTAAATCAAAAGGTTTATCATAGCGTCTGAAAGTGCACATCATACACTTTACTTTGAGTTTTAAAATTTCTATTCGTGATATAAAAAACATAATCATGGACCTACTTGTTAATTACCTTCTATTTCATCATGGATAAACTATGATGAATTAATGGCTGGTTAGCGACAAATCAGTAAAATTACCGCTTCATTTGATTCCGAGCAAGCAAAATTACAGGAAATGGTACTCCATTTATGTTTCTTACAAACTAATTTCCATCACCGGGCGGCGCAATAGTACAGCAAGCAGCAAATCCAGACAAAAAAGTCTTTACCATCAACAAGGACAAACCAGCAGCCAGAGTTCCCATTGCAACAGCCGCAGCAGGCAGCAGCAGCAGCCAGCAGCAGCGCAACAACAGCAAACCCCCCACAGCAACAAGAACAACAACACATCAACCACGGGCGGATATTTCGCAAGATTTCTGAGTTTGTACAAGAATTACGCAACACAACCAAGATGAATTCAAATATGGTCAATCTTGAGAATGATTCGTCAATGCTCAGACAAAACACATCGCTGAAAATTCAGGGGGGGGGGGGACCTGAAAAAACTGGTTGTGCCGGTTTGCACCTGCAATATGAATTCAGAGAAAGTAGAATCAGTTCAAGAGAGAAACATTCAGAAAAACGCAAGCGGAAGAATTTTGGTCTTGGTTCTCATGGGCCAAGGCATTTCAAAAAATCAAGAAATATAAAATGGAAAAAAAAAACAATTAAACCAACGGTCCTTTTCCGGACCACCAAATCTATATAGAAAGAGGATCTCTAAGTATTGTCAAATAAATATTACGTTACATCTTTTTATTTTAGTTATAATAGAAATATTCTACATCTTAGTAAGCACATTATATATATTATATATAACCATACTATAGAACTTAAACTTGATTTTAGTACTATTGTATATTAGCAATGTGATCCTACAGATTTTCCATGACCGAAAACGGGCTTATAATATACTGTGATGGATCAGCAATCCATTGTCTTTTTGTCATGATTGGCTAGATTTTTTTGTCATTTTCACTGTAGGTCGACATAATCCCATATTTTCCTATAAACTACCGCATCAACCTATCTTTATCATTTATTCAAAATGGCACGATTCAATCGAAAACCATGCAAAAATGTTTGAAGAGAAAGCTAAAGGAAAAAGACTAGTCTTGAGAACGAGATGTCTACAGATCTACTAACTGAGGTCTGTATTGCTCAGATCGAGACAGAAGTACAGAGGTTCCATTAAGAACAGGAGGGTACTGCATCGTGATATCCGCACGGGAAGTACAGAGAAGGTGTAGAAAGGGGAGGTAGGCAAAATGCCGAAAGGTGAACAGGCAAAAGAAGAAGACATCTCGCGACCAAATCAGAATGCAAACCGTACTATGGCATGTCATTCCATTGCAGCAAGCCAATTGCAGCAACAGCAGAACGTTCAGGTGGAAATGCAGCAACCTCTCAGAACAGACACAACGCAAACAGATGGTGACACTAATAGTCAATGGTGTGGTGTTTTTCGAAAAAAGAGAAATATGAAAAAAACAACACAAAAAAAAACAATTAAAAACAGAAAAAAAAAAAAACAAAAAAGGTTCCCTTCTTTAGGACCCCACAAATATCTAGAAGAAGTATCTCTCATATGTCAAAACAAAATACATAATAAGACAGATGTTAACATATTTTTATTCACTAATAATATAACATAACATTTCATTTTTTTCATGTCAAACTTTTTTTTTTTTAAAAACATGTTACTGGTATATTGTCTAACAGCTCTGTTATCATGATGGTCCAAAAACCTAATAGTACATTACGTAAAGTGTCAGGGTCCTTCAGGCTCCGGTCTCGAGTTACACGGGTAATAGGAATTTGGTGTCAAACTGCCGTTCCCACCTCAAGTTCATGTCAGAATGATATTACTCATGTATTTTAGAAGCATGATACACCATGTTAGGGAAACTCCATATCCAACCTATTGCTTACTTTTGTTATGTCCTTGTACTTGACATGTAGAGACACTGCTTGCTTGCAGAAAATCGCACAACTGCACATTTCTATATCTATCAAAAAAATTCGTGTCTGGCAAATATCCACAAGTCTAATACGAATCACCAGTTGTGGACAATGGAAACGTTATTTTAAATACGGTCTGTTTTCTGTACATATGCGGTTGATTATTTCTCAAACGGGTCTCCGAAAAGCAAGATGACTTTACTCTTGATGCGCTTCAAATCCATACTTTGTTGTGGGATGGACTGGCTGGGACCACACTTCCTGAGTCAGCATGCACGGCATCCACAACTTTCTCGAAAGTGCTGCCTCCACTTATTCATTTATTCATTCGTGAAAAATTCACCATATTCTGGCTATACTACGAGCTATTTTCCCATTGTTAATCGTTAGAATTCTGAAGTAAGAATGATGAGTTTTGCTAGGGAAAAACGTTCTTATATACTACTCACTGCTGAAAAATGGACTATAAACTACGAAAAAATGGACTATAAGTTTCTAATAGAGGTCCCCATATCCACCCTTTCACTTCTGCACGTAATCTAGGTTTAGGACTGTACACTCCTAGAATATAAATTATTAACTGAAACCACTTGTCCTCTCCGTACACGAAGACACCAATCACAGCAACACTCAGTATAGATGCTAGGAAACAAACGCTTACGAGATACTTTATCAGATCCACGTTCATTGAAGTCCCACACTTCTACTTCTTGTCCTTCACTATCAAAATATTTGACTGTCTTAGGAATATTATAAGGTTTCAACTCATATACTCCGGAGCTATTTTCCATCTTTATGGTTAGAATTCTGAAGTAAGAATGATGATTTTTGCTAGTGAAAAACGTTCTTATATACTACTCACTGCTGAAAAAAGGACTATACAACTACAAAAAATGGACTATAAGTTTCTAATAGAGGTCCCCATATCGCCCCCCCTGGGAGGTCCCCATATCGCCCCCCTTTACTACTCCCAATATCTTACAATCTGCGGCATTTGTGCAGCCCTGGACCATACTGGAATATACAGACATATTCTCATTTTCTTACAATCTGCGGCACTTGTCCTGCCCTGGACCATAACTGGAATATACAGACATTTCACATTATCTTACAATCTGCGGCACTTGTGCAGCCCTGGACCATACTGGAATATACAGCCTATTTCAATATCTTACAATCTGCAGCACTTGTGCTGCCCTGGACCATACTGGAATATACAGACATATTCCCAATATCTTACAATCTGCGGCATTTGTGCAGCCCTGGACCATACTGAAATATACAGACATATTCTCATTATTTTTAAAATCTGCGGCCCTTGTGCTGCCCTGGACCATACTGAAATATACAGACATATTCTCATTATCTTACAATCTGCGGCACTTGTGTGCCCTGGACCATACTGGAATATACGACATATCCCAATATCTTACAATCTGCGGCATTTGTGCAGCCCTGGGCCATACTGAAATATACAGATATATTCCCAATATCTTACAATCTGCGGCACTTGTGCTGCCCTGGACCATACTGGAATATAAAGACATATTCCCAATATCTTACAATCTGCGGCATTTGTGCAGCCCTGGACCATACTGGAATATACAGACATATTCTCACTTTCTTACAATCTGCGGCACTTGTGCTGCCCGGGACCATACTGAAATATACAGCCCATATTCCAATATCTTACAATCTGCGGCATTTGTGCAGCCTGGACCATACTGGAATATACAGACATTTCTCATTTTCTTACAATCTGCGGCACTTGTCCTGCCCTGGACCATACTGGAATATAAAGACATATTCCCAATATCTTACAATCTCGGCTTTTGTGCAGCCCTGGACCATATGGAATATACGACATTTCTCACTTTCTTACAATCTGCGGCACTTGTGCTGCCCTGGACCATACTGAATATACAGACATATTTCTCATATCTTACAATCTGCGGCACTTGTGCTGCTCTGAACCATACTAAAATTATACGACATATTCTCATTATCTTACACTTTGCGGCACTTGTGCGGCCCTGGACCATACTGAAATATACAGACATATTCTCAATATCTTACAATCTGCGGCACTTGTGCTGCCCTGGACCATACTGAAATATACAGATATATTCTCATTATCTTACACTTTGCGGCACTTGTCCTGCTCTGGACCATACTGAAATATACAGACATATTCTCAATATCTTACAATCTGCGGTACCTTTTCGGCCCTGGACCATACTGAAATATACAGACATATTCTCAATATCTTACAATCTGCGGCACTTGTGCTGCCCTGGACCATACTGAAATATACAGACATATTCTCAATATCTTACAATCTGCGGCACTTGTGCTGCCCTGGACCATACTGAAATATACAGACATATTCTCATTAGCTTTCACTTTGCGGCACTTGTGCGGCCCTGGATCATACTGAAATATACAGGCATATTCTCAATATCTTCTGCGGTACTTGTGCGGCCCTGGACCATACTGAAATATACAGACATATTCTCAATTTCTTACAATCTGCGGCATTTGTGCTGCCCTGGACATACTGGAATATACAACTATTCTCATTTTCATACAATCTGCGGCACTTGTGCAGCCCTGGACCATACTGGAATATACAGACATATTCTCATTTTCATCAATCTGCGGCCCACTGTGCAGCCCTGGACCATACTGGAATATACGGGACATATTCTCAATATCTTAAAACATGCGGTGCTTGTGCGGCCCTGGACCATACTGGAATATACAGACATATTCTCAATATCTAATAACATGCGGTGGTTGTGCGGCCCTGGACCATACTGGAATATACAGACATATTCTCAATATCTTAAAACATGCGGTGGTTGTGCGGCCCTGGACCATACTGGAATATACAGACATATTCTCAATATCTTAAAACATGCGGTGGTTGTGCGGCCCGGACCATACTGGAATTACAGACTTTCCCTCAATATCTTAAAACATGCGGTGGTTGTGCGGCCCTGGACCTACGGGAAATATACAGACATACTCACTCTCACTATCTTACGTTGTAGAAAACCCTCAGGAGGAAAGGCGAAATAATTATAAAATCATACATTCCCTTAGATTGTAGCCTTCTTTTAGAATAATTTCAAGACTCTTACCACTATGCTGACAATATATATATAAGACTATACTAAACCCCTCTTACTGTTGCTTTCAAAACGTCCACTGGAACATTTAATATAAACTGCACAAATGTGCATTTAAACTTTGGACTCCTGATGGGAACTAGGGTTCTAGGGGGGGTGGGCAGTGTTCATTTTCAATTATGCTCCATGAACGACTCAATCAAACAGAGTTCCCAATTTTCACTGTTTGCCTTGTTCTCGGTGCTTCCGGGGTATTACTTTTCAGATTTTATTTACTTCACAACAGCGGGGGTTACAGGTGCTGTGTGGCGGCCGTAAAAAGTGCCCCGACTTCATCTCAGTGTTGTTATATTTTCTGGTCCTTCGGGGTCATTGATTTCAAATCATTTAGATTTTTAAAAATTGAATACTGCTTAAGCCGTGCTAGGGGGCGGGCAGTGTTGCTTTTCAAATACTGCTCATGAACAGACCAATCAAAGCGAGTCTGCAATTTTCCTGTTTGCCTTGTTTCGGTGCTTCCGAGGCTCTACTTTCAAAGTTTATTTACTTCACAACGGCCCAGCGAGTGCTAAGTGCTGTGTGGCGGCCGTAAAAAGTGCCCGACTTCATCTCAGTGTGTTATATTTTTGGTCCTTCGGGATCATTTATTTCAACTTTATTTTAGATTTAAAGATTGAATACTGCTTAAGCCGGTGCTAGAGGGCGTGGGCAGTGTTGCTTTTCAAATAATGCCCCATGAACAGACTCAATCAAAGCGAGTCTGCAATTTTCAATGTTTGCCTTGTTCTCGGTGCTTCGAGGGGTTACTTTTCAAAGTTTATTTTTTACAACGGCGAGCGAGTGCTAAGTGCTGTGTGGCGGCCGTAAAAAGTCCCCGACTTCATCTCAGTGTTGTTATATTTTTGGTCCTTCGTAATCATTGATTTCAACTCATTTAGATTTGAAGATTGAATATTGCTCAAACGGGGCTAGGGGGCGTGGGGGAGTGTTGCATCTTCCATTACTGCTCATGAAACAGACTCAATCAAAGCGAGTCTGCAATTTTCACTGTTTGGGCCCTTGTTTTCGGGCTTCCGAGGGGTCTACTTTTCAGATTTTATTTCTACATATCTCAAGAGTGTTGATCTCGCAAATTATTCATTTATGTTACAAAATATTATTTCTAACTTGATCAATGTAAAATCGTATGCAATTCCTTTCAAGCCATCTTGTTAGAAATAACTTTACAATAATTCATTTTTTATTTATTTCCTTTTAAAAAAATTGTACTTACGGCTCCTTGCGTTCTTGCAGAGCAACCACCGTCTTCTTGTTTCCAGCTTAACTGTATACACTGCCATGAAGCTCAGTGACATTGCTACCAGCTTTACCTGTCTGCACTGCCATGAAGCCTAGCAACCTTCTTCCTACCAGCTTTACTTGTATACACTGCAATGAAGCTCAGTGACATTGCTAACAGCTTTACCTGTGTAAACTGCAATGAAGCACGGTGATATTCCTACCAGCATTACCTCCGTAAACTGTCATAAAGCTCAGTGACATTGATACAGGCTTTACCTATATACCCTGCAATGAAGCTCAGTGACATTGCTACCAGCTTTACCTGTGTAAACTGCCATGAAGCTCAGTGAAATTGCTACCACTGGTACCTGTATACACTGCAAAAAAGCTCAGTGACATTGTTACCAGCTTTACCAGTGTAAACTGCCATGAAGCTCAGTAACATTGCTAACAGCTTTACTTGTGTAAGCTGCCATCAAGCTCAGTCACATTGCTACCAGCATTACCAGTGTACACAGCCATGAAGCTCAATGACATTTTTGCTACCAGCTTTACCTGTATGCACTGCCATGAAGCTCAGTGACATTGCTACCAGCTTTACCTGTATGCACTGCCATGAACCTCAGTGACATTGCTACCAGCTTTACCTGTGTACACTGCCATGAAGCCCACCAACCTTATTGCGACTACCTTTTCATGTGTACACTGCCATGAAGCTCAATGACTTTCTTGCTACCAACTTTATCTGTGTGCACTGCAATGAAGTTCCCGCCGTTACATGACTGAAATACTGTTGAACAAGAGCTGTCTCCATAGGATGACACATGCCCCCGATGGCACTTTGAATGAACAGTTATGGCCAATGTTAGAGTTTAGGACCTTTGACCTATGGACCTGGGTCTTGCGCGCGACACGTTGTCTTACTGTGCCACACATTCATGCGTAGTTATTTTAAAATCCATGCATGAATGACAAAGATATGGACCGGACACGCCCATCAATGCACTATCATGAAATATGACCTTTAACGTCTAAGTGTGACCTTGACGTTTGAGCTACGGACCTGGGTCTTGCACGCGACACGTCGTCTTACCGTGCCACACATTCATGCGTAGTTACTTGAAAATCCATCCATTGATGACAAAGATATGGACCAGACACGCCCAACTATCATGAAAAATGACCTTTAACGTCCAAGTGTGACCTTGACCTTTAAAGCCCCAACTTTTACTACCCTGGCAGTAAGATTTGTAGGAGGAGCCTATCAAATAACAACGCTACTCTAGGCTGTCTGTTAGCTAAAAATAGCTCAGTTTAAATGATTCACAGGCAAATGTAAACAATGGTCAGTTGAAGAAGAAATTTGAACTAGTTTGCATGTTTTGATGGTAAAAAACTATTATTATCACAAGTTAGCAAGTGCTCCTGTGATAAGGACTAATAAAAATGATAAGCTGTTTGAAATTATATTTATCACTGTATGTCTGTAGTTAGTAGTTCCCTATTTCTTTAAAACATTTTTATGATATGACATATAAAATATAACTGTAGAAATGACTATGATATTCTATTTGGTTTAAAAATTCAAAATTACTTTCTGGAGAAGTTTTGCAATGCACTCTAGCTAGGTGTTAATTCCATTGATACGAAGCCTTCTGACGATCAGGTTTGTTGATAAAATTAACCACGTGGGAATTGTTTACATTCTCTGTTCCTCTTGGGTTCATGACCTCATTAGCTCCTCCCGGCAAATTCAAATTTTTGGCAGTTAGGTTTAAATAATTTTTTGAAACTATACTTCAGCATTTTTTGTTTTAAAAAATAAAAACACCAATTGATAAAGAATATTTCAATGTGTATTTATGCAATTTTTCATAACTTTTTATTCAGTGGTTTATTTAAAATTTTGAAAAAGGGCTCTCTGATGTGAAACATGCATAATTTATATAAAAACCTGCCCCGGCACCATCTTGTGGCTTTTATATGGCAGTTGGGGGTTTAAGCTACGGACCTGGGTCTTGCGCGCGACATGTCGTCTTACTGTGGTACACATTCATGCCAAGTTATTTGAAAATCCATTAATGGATGACAAAGATATGGACCGGACACGCCCAGCTATCATGAAAAATGACCTTTAACGTCTAAGTGTGACCTTGACCTTTGAGCTACGGACATGGGTCTTGCGCGCGACACGTCGTCTTACTGTGGTACACATTCATGCCAAGTTATTTGAAAATCCATCCATGGATGACAAAGATATGGACCGGACACGCCCAACTATCAAGAAAAATGACCTTTAACGTCTAAGTGTGACCTTGACCTTTGAGCTACGGACCTGGGTCTTGCGCGCGACACGTCGTCTTACTGTGGTACACATTCATGCCAAGTTATTTGAAAATCCATCCATGGATGACAAAGATATGGACCGAACACGCCCAACTATCATGAAAAATGACCTTTAACGTCTAAGTGTGACCTTGACCTTTGAGCTACGGACCTGGGTCTTGCGCGCGACACGTCGTCTTACTGTGGTACACATTCATGCCAAGTTATTTGAAAATCCATCCATCGATGACAAAGATATGGACCGGACACGAAAATTGTGGACAGACCGACAGACCGACAGACTGACAGACCGACAGACCGACAGACTGACAGACCGACAGACCGACAGACCGACGGTTCAAAAACTATATGCCTCCCTTCGGGGGCATAAAAACAACGTTAAACCCAAAACAAACAAAAGCAATGAAGTTCAGTGACATTGCTACCAGCTTTACAGGTGTGCACTGCCATGAAGCCCAGCAACCATTCTGCTACCAGCTTTACCTGTATACACTGCCATGAAGCTCAGTGACATTGCAAACAGCAGTATCTGCATGATCTCTCTTTAAATGTGCTCTTTAACTTAATTGTTTTTATGTGCTAAATATTTCTTTTACAGGTATTTATGTTTTTCTCGTTTTGTTGTTGCATGACTTTGTTTTTGTCGGAAAATAGCTGACTAGCTAATGTTTCTTTGTTTATACTACCCGACTTAAAATAAAGCTTCTTGTATCTTGTATCTTGTACCTGTGTACACTGCCATGAAACTCAGTAAAATTGCTACCAGTTATATCTGTATACAATGCTATGAAGCTCAGTGACAATGATAACAGCTTTAAATGTATAAGCTGCCATGACGCTCAGTGACATTGCTACTAGCTTTACCTGTGTAAACTGCCATGAAGCTCAATGACATTGCTAACAGCTTTACCTGTGTAAGCTGCCATGAAGCTCGGTGACATTGCTACCAGCTTTACTTGTGTACACTGCCATGAAGCTTGGCAACCTTCTTCCTACTAGCTTTACATGTGTACACTGCCATGAAGCTCAATGACTTTATTTCTACCAGCTTAACCTGTGTACACTGTCATGAAGCTCAATGGTATTGCTACCAACTTTACCTGTGTGCACTGCCATGAAGTTCAGTGACATTTCTACCAGCTTTACAGGTGTGCACTGCCACGAAGCCCAGCAACCATTTTGCTACCAGCTTTACCTGTGTACATTGCCGTGAAGCTCAGTGACACTGATACAAGCTTTACCTGTATACTAGGGATGGGAACGAATATTCGGATATTCGAATATTCGACAATCGGCCGAATATTCGAATATGAAAATCAAATTTGAATATTCGTAATTAGTGTATATTAAGTATAGTTTATTTGGAATATTTCAGAATAAAACTGTTTGTTCTGTCGTGTTTGTTTATCGTATATCAAAAGATGTCCAATTAACAAGAACAAGAGGGCCATGATGGCCCTATATCGCTCACCTGAGTACAGTTGCTTACTTGAACAAGATCTAGGCCTTCTGGTTTATTTTTAGCAAATTTATGAAGATTTCCCTATGTACAATCAAGTAACCCTGGGGCTGGGTAAATCTGACCCTGCGTGGGGGGAGGGGGGGGGGTCAAGATTTGAACAATTTTTGTAGAGGTCCACTAGGCAATGCTACATGTCAAATATCTAAGCTCTAGGCCTTCTGTTTTTTTTTTTAGAAAATTTTAAAGATTTTTCTATGTACAATCAAGTAACCCCATGGGGCGGAGCCAATTTAACCTCAGGGGTCATGATTTGAAATTTTTTTGTAGAAGTCTACTAGGCAATGCTACATGTCAAATATCTAAGATCTAGGCCTTCTGGTTTATTTTTAGAAAATTTTTGAAGATTTTCATATGTAAAATCAAGTGACCCCTGGGACGGGGTCAATTTTGACCAAGGGGGTCATTGTTTGAACAAATGTTGTAGAGGTCCACTAGGCCATGCTACATGTGCAACATCTAAGCTCTAGGCCTTCTGGTTTATTTTTAGAAATTTTTTGAAGATTTTCATATGTAAAATCAAGTGACCCCTAGGGCGGGGTCAATTTTGACCCCGGGGTCATGATTTGAACAAATTTAGTAGAGGTCCACTAGGCAATGCTACACGTCAAATATCTAAGCTCTAGGCCTTCTGGTTTATTTTTAGAATTTTTTTTTAAGATTTTCCTATGTAAAATCAAGTGACCCCTGGGGCGGGGTCAATTTTGACCCCCGGGTCATGATTTGAACAAATTAAGTAGAAGTCCCCTAGGCAATGCCACAAGTCAAATATCAAAGCTCCAGGGCTTATGCTTTTTGAGAAGAAGATTTTTTAAGATTTTCCTATGTACAATCAAGTAACCCCATGGGGCGGAGCCAATTTAACCCCAGGGGTCATGATTTGAAATTTTTTGTAGAAGTCTACTAGGCAATGCTACATGTCAAATATCTTAGATCTAGGCCTTCTGGTTTATTTTTAGAAAATTTTTGAAGATTTTCATATGTAAAATCAAGTGACCCCTGGGGCGGGGTCAATTTTGATCAAGGGGGTCATTATTTGAACAAATGTTGTAGAGGTCCACTAGGCCATGCTACATGTGAAATATCTAAGCTCTAGGCCTTCTGGTTTATTTTTAGAAATTTTTTGAAGATTTTCATATGTAAAATCAAGTGACCCCTAGGGCGGGGTCAATTTTGACCCCGGGGTCATGATTTGAACAAATATTGTAGAGGTCCACTAGGCAATGCTTCACACCATATATCTAAGCTCTAGGCTTTTGGTTTTTGAGAAGAAGATTTTTTAAGATTTTCCTATGTAAAATCAAGTGACCTCTGGGGCGGGGTCAATTTTGACCTGGGGGTCATGGTTTAAACAAATTTTGTAGAGGTCCACTAGGCAATGCTACATGTGAAATATCTAAGCTCTAGGCCTTCTAGTTTATTTTTAGAAATTTTTTGAAGATTTTCATATGTAAAATCAAGTGACCCCTGGAGCGGGGTCAATTTTGACCCCAGGGTCATGATTTGAACAACTTTAGTAGAGGTCCACTAGGCAATGCTACATGTGAAATATCTAAGCTCTAGGGCTTCTGGTTTTTGAGAAGAAGATTTTTTAAGATTTTCCTATGTAAAATCAAGTGACCCCTGGGGAGGGGTCAATTTTGACCCCGGGGTCATGATTTGAACAAAACTGGTAGAGGTCCACTAGGCAATGCTTCACACCAAATATCTAAGCTCTAGGACTTCTGGTTTTTGAGAAGAAGATTTTTAAAGTTTTTCCTTTCGGTTGCCATGGCAACCAGAATTCTGTATGGAATTCAATTCTTTGAACAATTTTTAAAGAAGACCATCCAAGGAACATCCCTGTGAAGTTTCATCAAAATTGTCCTGTTGGTTTAGGAGGAGATGTTGTTTAAAGGAAAGTGTGGACGGACGGACGGACGCCGGACGGTGAGCGATCACAATACCTCACCCCGAGCACTTTGTGCTCAGGTGAGCTAAAAAGGCTATGCATAATTGGCAGGTGCTACCGTTACGGATTAACAGTTTGCAACAGGTGTAAATGTGATACATGTCAAAAATGGTCCAATTAACAAGAAAATTGCAATGCATAATTGACAGCGAGGGGTCATCGTTACGGATTAACAGTTTGCACCAGGCGTAAATGTGATATCTTTTTACCTTTTGTTCCTTTTATATTGGCGCCTGTTTTATGTAACAAATTTTAGATTTTTTTTTCAAAAACAATACCAAACTTGTATTGGCGATCTTTTTGCAAAATTTTGTTTAACATTTCATACCGTCCACTGAAACGGTATTCATCCACAGCGTCCAGGCCATCGGCCGTATTTGAAATAAATTTTGAAGTAGTTTATAATAAAATCAAGAAATAATATATGATCATGTTGAAGGAGGTTCAGTCTGCCTTCGTTAAGTTTGTCGGCTTTTTACTCGCCGATTGAAAATTTTCAAAATGGCGGCGGTAATACAACAGCGCGACACGTGCTTGAATTGGACGACCTGCTATTTTTAGATAACGTTGCGACGGTCTAAATTTTAATCGATTTGAATGTTTCTTCTAAAAATCTGAATAAGTTAAATATGTTCATGATTATACTCACAGAGTCGTGAAATAAAACACTAGGATCGGCGGGTCTAACTAGGTATGGTCGGGTTACCCGAAACAAACATTTTTAGGCCTTATTACGTACGATGATTCACGTTTTAAACAGCGGAATATATTGTGTATATGCCAATCAATTAATAAAGATTTAAAAATTCCATTAAAACATGCCGAATATTCGAATATTGATTGAAGTATTCGTTCCCATCCCTACTGTATACACTACCATGAAGTTAAGCGAACTTCTTGCTACCAGTTTTACCTGTATACACTGCTATGAAGCCCAGCAACCTTCTCGCTGCCAGCTTTACCTGTATACACTGCCATAACCTTAGTGACATTCTTGCTACCAACTTTACATGTGTGCACTGCCATGAAGCTCAGTGACACTGCTACAAGCTTTACCTGTGTACACTGCCATGAAGCTCACTAGTGTTCTTGCTACTACGTTTTCATGTGTACACTGCCATGAAGCTCAATGGCTTTCTTGCTACCAGCTTTACCTGTGTACATGTAGCTCAATGGTATTGCTACCAACCTTACCTGTGTGCACTGCAATGAAGTTAAGTGACACTGCTACAAGCCTCACAGGTGTGCACTGCCTTGAACCCAGCAACCATTTTGCTACCAGCTTTACCTGTATACACTGCCATGAAGCTTAGTGACATTGCTACCAGCTTTACCTGTGTACACTGCCATGAAACTCAGTACAATTGCTACCAGTTAACCCTGTATACAATGCCATGAAGCTCAGTGACTTTTCTGCTACCAGCTTTACCTGTATACACTGCCATGAACCTTAGTAACATTCTTGCTACCAGCTTTACCTGTGTGCACTGCCATGAAGCTCTGTGACTTTTTGCTACCAGCTTTATCTTTCTTTACCTGTATACACTGCCATGAAGCACGGCAACTTTCTTGCTACCACCTTTACCTGTGTAAACCGCCATAAAGCTCAGAGAATTTTTGGCTACCAGCTTTAGCTGTATACACTACCATGAAGCACAGTGACTTTCTAGCTGCAAGCTTTACCTGTGTACAATGCCATGAAGCTCAGTGAATTTCTTGCAACCAACTTACATGTACCTGTATACACTGCTATGAAGCACAGTGGCTGTCTAGCTGCCAACAATACCTGTGTGCACTGACATGAAGCTCAATAACTTTCTTGCTACCACCTTTACCTGCATACACTGCCATGAAGCTCAGCGTCTCCCTTGCTGCCAGCTTTACCTGTATAAACTGCCGTGAAGCACAGTGACTTTCTAGCTGCCAGCTTCATCTAAATACACTGCCATGAAGCTCAGTCACATTGCTACAAGCTTTACCTGTGTAAACTGCCATCAAACTCAGTGCATTTCTTGCTACCAGCTTCATGTGTGTACACTGCCCAAGAAGCTCAGTGCATTTCTAGCTGCCAGCTTTACCTTTGTACACTGCCATGAAGCACAGTGCCTTTCTTGCTACCAACATTACCTGCATACCCTGCCATGAAGCTCAGTGACATCCTGTCTAACAGTTTTACCTGTGTTCACTGCCATGAAACTGAGTGACTTTCTAGCTGCCAGCTTTACCCGAGTACACTGTAATGATGCTCAGTGACATTGCTACTAGCTTTACCTGTGTACACTGACATGAAGCTCAGTGACTTTTTAGTTGCCAGCTTTACCCAAGTACACTGCAATGATGCTCAGTGACACTGCTACCAGTTTTGCCTGTGTACATTGCCATGAAGCTCAGTGGCTTTCTTGCTGCCAGCTTTACCTGTGTACACTGCCATGAAACTCAGTGAATATCTAGCTGCCAGCTTTACCTGAGTGCACTGCTATGAAACTCAGTAACCTTGCTACCAACTTTACTCATGTACACTGTCATTAAATTTGATCTTCTGACTCCAAACTAAAAGGGGTGTATGAGTCATCTACTGACCGTAAGCAATCAGCCTTTGAAGTTTGAGAACTGCAGACCAAAGCATGCTTTACTTATAGACCAAAAACCAATTTCAATCTCAAGGTCACAGTGACCTCCACCTTTTATCTACTGATCACAAAGCAACAGGGCTCATCTACTGACCACAGGCAATCAACCTATGAAGTTTGACGACTGTATGCCAAGGCATTCTTCAGTTACTGACCTGAAAGAGTTTTCAGTCTCAAGGTCAGTGACATTTACCTTGACCTACTGACCCGAAAAACAAAATTTCTTTGCAAGTAACAATAACCTAGGTTGAGTAGCTACCAGTAACAAGTGTTTCCCATTGCAGCAGTGGCGGTCCCTGGTTCTTCAATGGTTCCTTATCTTCTTTGTACGACAAAATATACACTCCTCATGAGTGGGTAGTACACAAGAACTTCCAGTCTGTCCATTTGTGTCGTGTCTAGGCTGAAAGGAAGATTTATATAGTCAGTATATCAAAGCTTGACTGGGTTTGATACAAACATTCTCTTCTTGTGTTACTGCTGTTAAAACATACTGATCTCTAACAATTTGATGCTGAGTCTGTTTTCTATATAGTCATATTAGGGCTATTACTCTGACAGTAATAATGGCCTCTTGGTGATCCAATAGAAGGTTGTAGTTCTCGTGGTTATGTAGTTTCCGTGTGAAATAAGTCAAAGTTTGTTATATAATGAAAAGCTGCAAGTGTAAACAAAGATAAATTTATTATGCTGGATGTCATATATGGCGGGAATATGTTTTATTTAACAGTATAACCACTGTAAGACTTCCTTTTTTATTGTGTTTTCTGTTCAAGTAAATAAAATTCTTTCAACTATTATGCAATTAGTTGATATATCAGTATGGGAAACTTCCCCTTCGGGAAATTATTTATGGGTTTTTCCCTACTTCTTGAACGGGAAATTTGTACTTTTTATAGTAACATGCTTCCCAAATACCGTTACAAGTACATTTTTCTGCGGGAACTTTATTTTTGCGTTTTCTGCGAAAGACAATAAGACTGCAGATTTAAAATCCGCAGAAAATTTTGTCCTGACATGCCAAGATACGACGATACAAGCGGCCATTATAATCCAGTTAAGAATATGACAATGTCAGACAGCATTATCAGCTTTTGTCCCACATGTAGCCTAAGGCCGACGAAGCAAGATGAAAATTTAGTAGTAACGGTAACATAATAGAACCGTTTTTTTATTGTTTTGCTGTTGAATAAACATAATAAAAACAAGAGCTGTCCATAAGACAGCGCATTCGACTTTTCTCAGTACTTGACTCTGAATTAGAGCTTTGCTAGTAAAAAATTCCAAGTTAAAAAGGGACATAACTCTGTTATGGGAATTGCGTCTCCTGGTGTAGACTTTGATAGTAAATAACTATTTAGAGTTTCAAGTCAAAAGCTTTAATAGTAACAGAAATATTTGACTTTTAACAAAAAATTCTAAGTTAAAAAAGGGCATAATTCTGTCAAAATTCAAATCAGAGTTATTGTTTCTCCAGGTGGTAAATAAGTATTTTAAGTTCAAGTCAATAGCTTTGAAAGTAACAGATATCTGACTTTATCAAACACTTTAACCAAAATTTCTAAGTTAAAAAGGGGCATATTCTGTCAAAATTCAAAGCAGAGTTAAGGGGATTGTTTCTCCTGGCGTAGACTTTGCTGTAAATAACTAATTCAAGTTTCAAGTCAATAGCTTTGATAGTAACAGAGATATTTGACTTTATCAAAAACTTTAACCAACGGTGACGCTGACGCCGACACCGGGGCGAAACAAATTTGTTTTAATTTTTGTTCACTAGTGAGCAATCAGCTGTCAGTTTCAATTTTCTTAAATTATATGACAAACACAATCCACTGTGTCCTTTGTGTCTATTATTAACCGATCTGGGGCCACTATCTCGAAGGTACCTTAAGTCCAAAGATGTTCATAAACTTTCCTGGGTTCGTAAGGTATTTGTAGCAGATATTTCCTCTATCTCAAAAGCCTCGTTATTTACGACACTTCGTAAATGTTCTTGTAAGTTGAGGCTGAAAAATCCACCCCTTAGCGTTCTCGTAGCATATAAAAACTTACATTTTTCGACCTATCTGAAGATGAATCAGTTTGTTTCTTATTGTACCACGCTGAAACTCGCGGAAATATATTTATTGAAGTTGTCTTTTCATCCGATCGTGTCAACGAACATGAATTAATTTCGTATAGATGGATAAATTTAATGCTTTTAATCTGTTTTTATAGACGAAAACGCACAGGTTTTGTGCCCCCACAACAGAGTGGAGGGGGCATATATAATTGGTATTGTGCGTCCTGTCGTCCATCCGTGGGTCTGTCTGTCGGTCAGAATTTTGTGATGCGCCTAGCTCAAAAACTATTTGATATGAATAAATGAAATTTTGCGTAAGTCTTTATCATGATATGAACTTGCGCACCTCCTATTTTTCGTCTGGTTCTGCCCCACATTTCCAGAGTTATGGCCCCTGAAATAGTAAAAAAATGCACATTTTCACCTTGTGACGCTAAGTGTTTCATATAAATTGATGAAACCTTGCAAGAGTCTTAATCATGATATGAAATTGCATACCTCCTACTTTTCATCTGTACCTCCTATATTTTGTCTGTCTCCGCCCCCTATATCCAGAGTTATGACCCCTGAGAGTCGAAAATGCACACTGTCACCTTGTAACGCGCCTAGTTCAAAAAGTATTTCATATAAATTGATGAAAACTTGGCTTTTACCACAATTACTGCTGTATATATTCACTGGCGGATTCTATTCATATTGGTGTTGGAAAAAACGCAAACATTATAAAGCTTTAGAGCAGTATGAAACATGTTGTGTTAATATAACATATATACATGTAGTTGAAATTTCCTATCATAGAATTACTGGAATCTTTAGCCCCTGAACTGTAATAACTGGTGAGACAGAATTATTTTTCCGTCACTGTTTCCTGAACTGACCAATAATGAAAGGAATTGCATTGTGCAAGACTATGTATGTATAGTTACAAAGAACCAATCTGTCCAATTTTTTTGACAGTAAATATTTCACAATAAGAGTCGCCTCCTGAGAAAGTAACAAGATTAAAAACAGGCTGAAACGTCTATATAGATTAAAGATATATAGAGGATATTACATGAGTGTCTTTTCATATCGAATTTATTAAACAAGTTGAACAAAATGATAAAATGCCAGGCTGTGCCGAGTACTGTATCAATTTTATTCGACGAGTCAAATGAAATCAATGTGGAAAGTCACAAATGAAATACTCTTTTTATCACATACTAGTATTAGCTTTTCCTGTCGAAACGTTAAAATTTCTACTTTCTTTAACTATTATAAATAAGTCAATTTGACCAATGTCTCCTATACTTTAAACGACGTCGATGTCAAAGCTTTATTACACTGGTGTATTATCATTTTTATGTAATGGCTTTAGTATACTCCCGCGACATCAAACGTGATAAATTGATTTTTAAAATTGAACACTACACGCAAATCTCTGCTCAGCTAGCATAAAACATAGATCACACAAGATCTCAAAACAGGTTCGAATACCTGGCGAGGCATTCTGTTCTCTGTGATTATTGGCTAAAGACAATATATCTCAGGTCATTCATTCTCCACCTCTGACTTATGAGGGGGAGTTGCCAGGCATTTGTGGAGAACAGCTTAAGACTTGTAAGGAACCCAGGGATACTAATGCAGTTAACTGACTAATTTTATCACAGAAAAAAGCATGAAACTCTACTTCTCATCAAAGGTTTGACATTTGTTTATTGCAAACTCTGACAGTGTTCTTTGTCTTATCAGTGCAGTAGATTGTTTTGACAACACTCCTGTGCAGATGTTGGGTATTTTAAGGCAAAGACGATACAGTTGAAAAGAAGTTTAGTAGAAAGGTTCTTTGAATACAATTATGTATGAAATGTTTGAATACCCTAGTCTAAAATAATACCGTACATTCCTTACAAAACTAAGTATATGTGACCAAAAGTTTAGAGTTTAAGTTGAGCGTAACTCTAACATTTTAGAAGTCATCGCTGAATAATTATTAGACAACTGTTTGTATTTCATTATGGAAGAAAGTCTGATGAAATGTAAATACTTTTAGTAGGCTTTATACCGTTGCAAGTGATAAAGTTCACTTAATATGGACATATTCCCATGATGTTTAGCAACAGACAACTTGTGGGCTATCAGATATACGTGCAATTGGTCGAAAATGACGTTACTAAATGGAATATCCATGACTTACGATATCGTAACAAACTAACAATACCTTAAGTAACAAATTCTTTACGAGGGCGTTAAGAGGTGTTTGGAGATAGCTGAATAATACTACATTAGTCTTATGTTAGGTTTAGCCCGCCCACTTAGATCAGTAGGGAGAGCGTTGGTCTACGGATCGCGGGATCGCGAGTTCAATCACCGGGCGGGGCGTATGCTCTCCGTGACGATTTGATAAAAGACATTGTGTCTGAAATCATTCATCCTTCATCTCTGATAATTCATGTGGGGGAAGTTGGCAGTTACTTGCAGAGAACAGGTTTGTACTGGTACAGAATCCAGGAACACTGGTTAGGTTAACTGCCCACCGTTACATGACTAAAATACTGTTGAAAAACAGCGTTAAACCCAAAACAAACAAACAAACAAAATCTTAGGTTTACCGTAAATCATACCTTAACTTACGATACAAATAAGTTTTTGAGATAGTGGCCCCTGTCTGGCAATGGTCATCTGACCGTATTTATAAAATGACTGTTTTTCTTGCCTTTAACATTCAACATTATGTGATATTGATGATGATGATGATGATGTTACATTAGTATTTGTCAACTTCTTCAACTTTTCAAATCGGAAGCCAACAAAACTGTTAAATTAACAACAAATGCGTACCTGTCTTTTTGAAATTAATGAACAACAAACCGGTGAATACAGAACCGCAGAAATAAATCCTATTCATGTGAGAAAGAAGACACCACAGAAATAAGGTACGCAGAAATTTAATACCACCTCATTTTTTTGTAAAACTCGCAGAACATAAACCCCACAGAAATAAGTACTTAATATATGGTATCACAAATTTTAGACCCATTTCATCCAAAATACCCGGTGCATTAGAATATATACAAGATCTGCAAAATGAATATGCCACATTAAACTTGAATGATATATCTAAATTTCTACAGTTCAAATTTTTTTAATGTCTTATCAAAACTTTTATTCAACACTGAAATTGGACATTTTTTCAGAAATAGCTTAAAAGAAGAGTTTCCGGAATTGGAAACCTAACATCCCGGTCAGGAAACCTAGCCCTTAAATTACTTCCCAATCAGGAAACTGAAAGCAGATATCCAGAAATTTTATTCTTTTATTTTGTTACAAAAGGCAGTAATTTCAAGTTTCAAGTTTTCTATGAGCTGTGATCCTGTAATTTAATGTGTCTGGTGCCCCAGGATTTTAACAGACTCATATGAGTTTGGATTCAATGGCACTGGGTCAATTATTTGAATGTTTACTTTTTATACATCCATAGATTTTGTTTTTTGTGACTCTAGTATAGTTTCTGATGTTTACATAATCTCTTTCTCAGTTTTTTACTCTTCTGATTTTTAAAAAACATCAATGAGGTAATGTCGTCAATTGATGGTCGATGTCAGCATTGTTTAAATTTATGTTTAGATCCACTTTTTCTGAAACACTGCAAGAGCTACAGCTTTGAATCTTTGCACACTTGTTTTTCATCATTAGGTGACTATGTAGTTCAAGAACCAAAACTCTAACCTGCATTTTGTCAGAATTACCGCCCTTTTTGTACTTAGAAAATCTGAACTATAACTCTTTTCTTACATACTGTCCAGCACTTGCAGACGAACGATGGCACCCCTATGCGGTGCTATTGTTCTTTTCTTTGCATCACCTTGCTCTGAACAACCTGATTCACTGTCCTCATTGAATCTTTTTTGTGTTTCCCTTAGATTCATTTTGCCAATACTATCAATAGAAATTGCATTCAACAAATGCAGATCACTGCTCTTCAAAAATAATCTTCAATACCTTGTCTAAACAATTGTACAAATATTCATAATGCGTGTCATAAACTGAATCATTACACTGGCCTGTTTTATTCCTTACAGGTAGTTTTCACTATATCGGAACCAGGTATTTGGGTGTATATCCTTGTCAAACTGTATGTTCTAAATGCAAATCTACTGCATAAAATGATGCATTAGCTTTGTTATCAGCTTTAACTGACCATGTTGACGGACACACGACATATGACGGACGACACACGACGGATGACGGACACTGAGCGGTCACAAAAGCTCACCATGAGCCTTTGGCTCAGGTGAGCTAAAAAAAAAATTAACCAATACAGATGCAGACACCAGACTTTCTTATTCTTTGAATAGTTGAGCTAGGAGTTGTACAGATGACTTAAAGCTGATTCAATTCCTGATATTTGTTGTCATTCTTACTGATAGAATTAATTATGTTGTTAATAGACTGTGTATCAAATTACCCGTTTCAAAAAGCTGCTGAACTCTGTTTCCATGAATGCCTTAAGAACTTGTACCTGCTGTATCTTGTCTTTCCTGAGGTCATTTTCCTTTTCTTTTCCTGTAAGACAATATTCAACGATATAACCAAGAAAATGTTTAACTGCCAGAATTATATCACATATGCATATACCACCCTTTATTAAATGTGATATCCTTGAAACATTAAAGCAACTGGCAACAATGTATGAAGCCAAGTTTGTGATTTATATGTGCCTTTTTCCCATATTGGCAAACTGATATAATTTCTAGACAATATTATCATAAGAACAAGTGCTGTCTGTAAGACCACCAGTGTTTGACTATTCAAACTGTTGTCCAAGAAGTAGGAATATTACCCTGTATGTTAAAATATCTATAGAGTATAGAGTTTCAATCCAGTAACTTGCATGCAAAACATGACCAGGATTTTCTAAGTCCCAAAAAGGGCATGATTTGGCCAAAATACTTGATCACATAGATTTATAACTTTGAAGATAAAATTAATGTGAAGTTTCCATTCAATAGTTGCATTAGTTTTGGAGATAGTAAGGTGCATGCAAAACTTTAACCGTCCAAATAGGGGACATAATCTGGCCAAAACACATTTCAGGGTTATGGGACTTGGCCCAGTGAGGTTGGCAAATGTCACAGAAAAAGCTATACGTCTTTAAGAGATAGCTGTATGTACTGGCATGCAAAACTTTAACTAAGATGTGTCCCTGTTGCCGACATCAGGGTGAGTAGAATAGTTTGGACTATTCTTTGAATAGTCAAGCTAAAATAATGATACATGCATATAAGGTTTATGTGTAATTTCATCATTGTTTTATATATACTTAAATATACCTTTCACCAAGCCAGCTCATCCTGTTTATACAACAGGTAAATCTTTCTATCTGAAGGTTGTTGGTTTGAATCCTGGGGAATGTTTGGCCATCTGTAAGACAAAACATCAAGGTGATATTTACTCCTTAGTTCATATGAAGAAGTTATCAGACAGTTACTTGTCGAAAACAACAAGAATTTGTAGCAGAGTTACAAAGAGCCCCAGGCTAGGGACATTTTTCACAAAACATTGCATGCAAACACAATATCTTCTTCTAAGTAATAGAGCAACATACCAAAAATGTATGTAAATCAAAACTATGTATCAGATAATTCACACAGATGCTGTTTAGTTTGAAAATGTCTGGAAATCTATAACTGGTGAATGCTTTCAAATGCTAATATCTGAATATATATATAATATCTGTAAAGATTTACTTTGATTTTATTTTTAAACTGGTAAGGTAACTAAATAAAAATATAATGAAATAAAAATATTCAACAAGAGCTGTCCGTAAGACAGCGCGCTCCACTAATTGGGGATTTGACAGTAAAATGAATATACGTCTGAATAAGAGACCTACTTCAAAAGGAAGATACACCAAGGGGCATAATTCCATCAAATACACAAATCTGAGTTATTAGGATTGTTACAACACATGCAGATGATAATGATAAGGAACATATTTTGAGTTTCAAGTCATTATCTTATATAGTACCAAAGTTATGTCCAGAAAACGAAGTTTGTAAAAAATTTAAGTGTAAAAGGGGCATAATTCGGTCAAAAATACAAATTGGAGTTATGGGGATCGTTACCACACATGCAGATGATGATGATAAAGATACATTTTAAGTTTCAAGTCTTTATCTTATATTGCATTAAAGTTATATCCAGAAAGCGAAGATTGCAAAAAAGTTTAAGAACAAAAGGGGCATAATTCTGTCAAAAACACAATTAGAGTTATGGGGTATGTAGCCACACATGCAGATGATTATAAACAAATATTTTTAATTTTAAGTCATTATGTTTTAAAGTACCAAAGATATGTCTATAAACGAAGCTCTCGAAAAAATTTAACAAGAAAATAATTCAAAGTATAACTTCTTGGTAACCTTGACCTTGGGTATAATGGGCCCAGTCCCTAAACATACTTTGTTTGTATGCTGGACAATGTTTATGTGAAGTTACAGTAAGATATAAGCAATAGTAACAAAGATATGACAGAAAAACAAAGGTTGCCGAAAAACTTGAACCTTAAAAATAACCTAAGTATAAGACCTTAGTGACCTTGACCTTGGGTATAATGGGCTCAGCCCCTACACATATTTTGTTTGTATACTGGACAATGTTTATGTGAAGTTACAGTAAGATATAAGCAATAGTAACAAAGATATGACAGAAAAACAAAGGTTGGCGAAAAACTTTAACCAAGAAGGGTCACGCCGACGCCGGGGCGAGTAGTATAGCCCCCCCCACACCCTATTCTCCGAATAGTGGAGCTAAAAATGATTTTAAGAGTAATAACTCCACAAACAATATCTCGAGCGGACGTGCCAATGATATGCACAACAAGGCTCTATATAAAATCAAGTGACCCCGGGGTCATGATTTGAAAAACTTAGTAGAGGTCCACTAGGCAATGCTACATGTCAAATATCTAAGCTCTAGGGCTTCTGGTTTTTGAGAAGAAGATTTTTTAAGATTTTCCTATGTAAAATCATATGACCCCCTAGGGTGGGGTCAATTTTGTCCCAGGGGTCATGATTTGAACAAACTTGGTAGAGGTCCACTAGGCAATGCTTCACACCAAATATCTAAGCCCTACGGCTTCTGGTTTTTGAGAAGAAGATTTTTAAAGTTTATTCCCTTCGGTTGCCATGGCAACCAGACTTTTGCATGGAATTCAATTCTTTGAACACTTTTTGTAGAGCTTCACCCAAGGAACATTCCTGTGAAGTTTGGATGAAATTGGCCAAGCGGTTTATGAGGAGATGTCGTTTAAAATAAAAGTTCACGGACGGACGACAGACGCCGTATGCCGGACGGTAAGTGATCACAATAGCTCACCCTGAGCCTTTGGCTCAGGTGAGCTAAAAATGCCACAGGGAAAGATGCTGACGTTTCATGTTAATAAATAAATAAAAAAGATCACATTTTATAAGACATAATGCACTTTGCAAGTAGATAGTTACTTGATTAGCAACTTTGCTATGCATTATGGATTATATCTGTTGTTGTTTTTTCTCAAAAAAAAAAATATTAATAATATGATATAGCCACAGTCTCATATTTTGAAGACTCACCCAATTATTATACATATACACCAAAATTTTAAGCCATATATATAAGAATTTATATAATGATGCGATATTTTGAGTATATTGTTTTCATAGCATCTCCTACTGCCATAGAAAGCAAAGAACTTTATTACCAATCAACACCTTGATCTATTGAATGAAATAAAAGTACGCAACAGACTCACATTAAAGTATGATCTCTGAAAATGAAATAGCAGGTCAGATTATAAACTTTTCCTGCTTTCTATTATTTTCTCCTTTTTTTCAAGATTATAGTACTATGTTTCGTGTACATGTATCTTACGCTAGGTGATGTACATATATGTTACGCTACCTGTTTTGATCCGCCTAACATATATGATTTTGATTAATATTTTTTATGACCGAGTTTCTTAATGCAAAAGAAACAAGAGAGCCAAGATGGTCACTCACCTGAGAAACACACCATAACAGTGTAAACATGTTTCACCTAGGGATTTCATGGAAACAAATATTCTGGAGAATTTTCATTAGAACTGAACCAAAAATGTGGTCTCTTGAGTTTAAACAAGTATTTTATTTGATATAACCTAGTGACCTAGTTTTTGAAGCCAGATGACTAATATTCAAATTTGACATAGATTTCATCAAGGCAATCATTCTGACCAAATTTTATGAAGATCAATTAAAAAATACAGCCTCTATTGCATACACAAGGCTTTTCTTTGATTTGACCTAGTGACCTAGTTTTTGATCCCAGATGACCCATTCTCAAACTCAGTCTAGATTTCATCAATGTAATCATTCTGACCAAAATTCATGAAGATCAATTGAAAAATACAGCCTCTATTGCATACACAAGCTAAATGTTGACGGACGACGGATGCCGGACATCAACGATCAGAATAACTCACCTGAGCATTGCTATGATAACAAAGATCATATTTCATATACTGATGCCAAATAAAAGAATAATGTAACATAAATCTATTGGTATAAAATGAATTCTCTATTCTCAGGTTTTTACAGGTCTTTCTGTTTGGCACCTCCCGTAGGTGTTAAGCGGAAATAGCTGAAGCATGTCATCTGCTCTCCTTGCTAAATAATCCGATATTGATCTGTTTATTGAGCTTAGACAGTGAAAGAGAGGCAACTGTGTATAGCATTGATCTTAATGAACAAGGGAAGATAATAGTATTGATTTTTATTCAATTCTTCAGTATGGCTGGAATTGGTGCTCCTGGTAGAATGTTAGCAGTATATGGCCAACTATTTATAACAAAGCATTTCCACAAATACATGTTTTCCCATATACCCACAGTCAGCAAAAACTGCAAAAACAAGTGAATGAAGTATTGCCATGCAATACAAAGTCCCCTACTGGAAGGCACCTAATTTTCTCTACTGCAGCATAACATAATGAACTGATATCTGTCAATGATGTATAAACAATATTGTACTATATATACAATATGTTATAACAACACACTTGGATTAAAATGTGCATATATAAAAACCCACAGTTGTTTTCATATTGAAATGTTTTTGCTGATTATAAAAAAGTTATCATATAAGTTATTTATAGTACCAACAAGGAAATTAATCTTAAAAAAAAAAAAAAAAAAAAAAAAAAAAAAAAAAAATATAAGTCCACAAGAAACTCTTTACCAGGTAGAGATAGGTCAAAATACACCTAAAAATTGGATGTAACATGCATGTTGTACCACAGAAAAGTGGTCTCGATTTTTCTCTACGGCCAATAATAAAAAAGTTACAATAAAATCTATTTATAGTAAAAACAAAGGGACATAATTCTAAAAATAGGGTGCCTCATGGTGGTGAACATTTGGTCCAAGTTACATCAAAATCCCTCAATGCATGAAGAAGAAATGCTCCGGACAAAGTCATTCTTGAATTTGACCTCTAAATATGACCTTGACCTTAGACCTAGGGACCTGGTTCTTGTGCATGACAATCCGTCTTATGTTGGTGAACATTTGTGCCAAGTTACATCAAAATCCCTCCATGCATGAAGAAGAAATGCTCCAGACAAAGTCATTCTTGTGTATGACCTTTGGTCTCTAAGTGTGACCTTGACATTAGACCCTGGGCTTGGGTTTTGCACATAACATGTTGTCTCATCCAGGGGAATATTTGTGCCAACTGATGTCTAAATCCTGTTTTGCATGACAAAGTTATAGACTGGACAGGAAAAAAATCCTACTGACCTTTGATCTCAAAGTGTGACCTTGACCTTTAAGCTAGGGTACTGGGTGTTGCGCATGACACGTCACCTCATCATGGGGAACATTTATGCCAAGCAATATTGTAATCCCTTGATGGATGACAGAGTTCTGGATCGGACAGGAAAAAAAACCTTATTGACCTTTGACCTTCAATTGTGACCTTGACCTTTGAGCTAAGGTTCCGGGATTTGCGCCTGACAAGTCGTCTCATCATGGGGAACATTTGTGCCAAGTAATATTAAAATCCCTTAATGAATGTCAGGGTTATGGACCGGACACGAAACAGACCCTGTTCATGCTATGTTAACATTTGACTGCTAAGTGTGACCTTGACCTTTGAGCTAGGGGTCTGAAAGTTGTGCATGACACATCATCTTATTATGAGGTACATTTGTGCCAAGTAATATTAAAATCCCTTCATGGACGGCAGAGTTATGGACCGGACAGGAAAAAAGCCCCGTTGACCTTTGACCTCCAATTGTGACCTTGACCTTTAAGCTAGGGGTCTAGGTTTTGCGCATGACACATCGTCTCATCATGGGGAACATTTGTGCCAAGTAATATTAAAATCCCTTCATGGATGGGAGAGTTATGGACCGGACAGGAAAAAAGCCCTGTTGACCTTTGACCTCCAATTGTGACCTTGACCTTTGAGCTAGGGGTCCGGGTTTTGCGCATGACACATCGTCTCATCATGGGGAATATTTGTGCCAAGTAATATTAAAACCCCTTCATGGATGGGAGAGTTATGGACCAGACAGGAAAAGAGCCCTGTTGACCTTTGACCTCCAATTGTGACCTTGACCTTTGAGCTAGGGGTCCGGGTTTTGTGCATGACACGTCATCTCATCATGGGGAACATTTGTGCCAAGTAATATTAAAATCCCTTCATGGATGACAGAGTTATGGACCGGACACGAAATTGCGGACGGACGGACGGAATGACGGAAAAGCGCATTCCTATAGTCCCCGAAACTGGTTTTCAACCAGTAGGGGACTAATAAAATCCTCACCAAAATATCTTAGTTTGGGAAGTAATGGGAAGTGACAGTATATGAAATTAACATGTAGAAGTAACTTCTGTATTTTACCTGTCCAGCACCACCTTAAGACCACCACATGTAGCGAGCACATTGGCCATTCTGTACACTTCCTCCTTGTCTATATCTTCCAGTGTGTTTGTATCAAGGGAGTTAACTATGACCTCTGTAGCATCCCCCAACAGTCCTCTCATATGGTAGATAATCTGCATTGGCTCTCCCTGTTAACCATGACAAATAAGACTGTTCTATTGTTTTGAGCATAAAATTTAATGCTATTTTAAATTGGTGGTCAAAAAGATAAAACATTTTCATATGGGTTTGAGATCAACCTCTGTTAGACATATAAAAGGTATTTTCCAAAAAAGACAGGAGTAACATTTGAAAGGTAAGCATTAAGGGTACAAGAAAGGAGTTCACTGGAGAGGAGTACCAAAATAAAATTAAATTTTTATCTGTAACTACATGGGAAATCATCAGTGTTTTGTTTTTGTTTTAAGTAACACTGACACAGATCAGAGGATAACTTTCCAGCTTTAATGGTGAAAGAAGATTCCAGGTGCTCCCACATGTACTATACCAGGCACAGACAGGCACCTAGGCAGAAATATATGGCTTTCTAATGTGACAATTGAAGCTTAAACTCTTCTCCCTTATACTAAATGAGTACTTAGGCATTAGGAAGTTAGAACACATGAAGACCGTCTGGATGCAAGGACGGGCAATGACATGTCTCCTCAATCTGAAAAAGTGTGTCTAGAAAGAGTTATAAGACCAACTTCAACATTTACCTCTTCATGTTCCAGTGTCCATACTTTCCTGTAAACATCTTTCACAGGTAAATCAAGGCTTATGATCTTCTTGTTCACAAGTAACTGAAATGTTTGTTGTATAAGATTTACTGTAAATATTCAGTCAAAACATCTATGCCTATTTTCCATTTGTGAAATTCACAGAAATTTTGAAATTATGACTATGTTGATAAAATTTCAGATGTTCAGTCTGTACTTACAATATTGGTTATTTCAATATGGAGATTTCACATGCAGTTTCTCAGAATTATTATTTTAGTTATAAGAAATCATCATTTCCACATGACTTTTGATATTCACACACTAAATAATTATGAAATATGTCTGGATTGGAATTTTATGAAGTGACACATTTTGCCTACCTCCATACCAGTGTCATCTTCCAGGAGAGCAACCAACTCACAATCTGCAAGGGGAAGGTCATATGCTTCTCTGTATAGAGTGATCTCAGAAAAATTCATTTCATATCTGCCTTCAAGCAGGTTTCAATAACAATTTACATGTCAATTTTAATTTTACATGTTTTCACTTGCAACTTATATTTCTGATAAATGGGAAACATTTCACTGAAATCAACTGTCACACATAAACTTTATATGTGAATTAATAAAAACAGTAACTTTCTCTGTATTCATGTATTAAATACATCAAAAAGATCATAACAAAAAATCTGCAATGTGCACAAAAGACATACCTTGACATATTTTGTTTTTCACATCCCTCATGAGAGGTCCGAGTTAGCTTCGCTCGAGCTGTATGGATTTCCCAGCATTCTCCTCTTGCTGCAGGTCTTTCTCTAGGATCATGAAGAAATCACCAACATCATTCTCCTTCTGTAAAAAGAAAGAACTTTTACACATACCTAAAGACAAGGTAGTTTTCTACATTTCTGTACTTGGGGTATTTTTACAGCACAGTACTCAATCTTGTATTATATTTAACTTTGCAACAGTGGTGAACTGGGTTATATCTTGTATCATGTTACACTGCACGGTAGTATCAATCCATGAAATAAAATGCCCCAAAAGAAATAAGAATTCCCATATTTTTTCTTTATATTTTAATATCCACAAATTCATGTTGCCACAAACCGAAACCACAACTTCTGATAATGATTGCACAGTACAAATGTATTTTAACTAGTAACAGTCTATATTACTACATGACTCCCTACATAAATTGCCAGTCCATAGTTTGTGAAACTAACCAGTCATTAGTGAAACACTAAATTTTTCTGGACAAAACCAAAACGTGAAGTCCATGGACCTTGGGGAAAGATTCTGACTACTGACTGGCAGCTTTTACGTGTATACAATTTAGTCTCCAGCATTTATAATGGTATGTACTAGGATGTACTAACTGGAAAGATGATGCTACACAGTCGCTCAAATATGAAAACAGGTGACACTTTGTCATCTAGCGGATATTTCTGTATAGTCTGTACACACACTTGAATAAATTCCTTTGTCTCAGACTCTGTACCTGTTATAAACATTACCACAACATTACTGGGTACATATAACCAGAGATCTCTGATCTGTTAATTACATAATAATATTAACAGTTTCCTTCAACTGTTAAACAGAATAACACTATCACTTCTTACAAAAAAAACCTATGCTGTTTCATTGTAGAATTAAAATCAAAAGAACAATTTTATACTGATTATTCTATAATCTTCAGATATAAACAACTAAATGGTTCATTGTTCAATACAGAAATAAACTTAACACATTTGGTTAACCTCTCAGATTTTACCATTAACCAATTATCAAAATAATGAAATACTGCCTTCCCTAACATTAATATCACATTTACCCACATCAGAACACATTAAGACCAAGAACTGTGACACAGTCAGACATGTAAACTTTCATTCCCCCCAAAAAAGATTCCCTGAACTCTTCCATAACCTCATCTAATGATCTATACTGCAAAGACAGACCTGTAAGAACATACCTGTAGTAAGCTCCTCAGGGAGCTCTAACAGTTTATCCTGTGTCTCATCTATCAATTTAGTTCTCTGCAACAGAAGTTTCTTCAATGAGAGATATCCATTAAGGACGTAACCAAATAGTCTATTCTTGTAGTGCTGCTTTATCTCCTTTTGTTGAACAAACAGGGACAGTAACTCTGTAAGAGCAAAATATAAATCAACTCTCCCTGCACAGAACTTTGTATCTATTTTCATTTTATAATATATAAAAACTTATTCATATACTGAACCTAAATCTCTACTACTTTATTTGTACTACTGCTTACTCTGCATGTAACTACTATTATTATTTATTATACAAAATTTATATAGCTCCCTTTTCATGATAAACACTTCAAAGGCGCTTTACATAGCGCAAAGGCAGCCACACAGGGCGCGAAATTCATCCTCTACTGGTACAGACACAGAGCGATCAATCCAGAGGGACAGAGTGAGACAAAGCCCCTAAAACTGAGAGAAAGAGAAATCCTTTTAGATATAGGCCTGTCCAGCTAACTTAGCCCAGCTCTTTGCAAATAGACAGTCTGATTCTTTAACGTGCCTAGTGTATAACACCCATACACACAAAGCCGTCTTTCCTGGGAAGAACCAGTACTGGTCTCTTAGTTAGATGGGAGACACTCAGAGCATCTCAGATATATCCAGTGCCCAGACTGGGAAATTCTATACCATACAACTTACATGTGACAGATTTTAGAGCAAAACCTTGTGCCAGATCAGAACTCAGTGTTGTCTCCTCAAGGTACTGTAGTTTCTCCACCTCCTACAAATAAATGTAAGACATATGTCTGTTTCAGTGTAAGATTGAAATATCTTTCACAAGTGAACAGCAAGATACATTATTTTCACAAGTGGCATAACAACAAGTAAAGATGTACGATATGGTGTACCGTACATGTGAAACAAATTTGCTGTTTATTTCAAGTTTTGACTAAATTTACCCATTTTATAGTTTCTTACCAGTGAAAAATATATTTTGGTATCTTTCACTGTGAAATATCAGATATATTTCACTCTAATATTTCAATAATTTACTGAAAAAAATGTAATAAACATCAGCATCCCAAGGTTTAGATGGTACATGTATTTTCATCCATTTTTAAAGACACTGATCAAAGGTACCATACAGTACATTGTGAAAATACTAACATACATGTAAATGTTAAACCTCAATTTCCAAAACACATTGTTAAAAATACTTTCTATAAAAGCAGCTTTCAACTTTTTAGAAACCTTTTAGTTAAAACTTTTATAGGACGAAAGCCTCGAAAGCAGAAACATCCAAAGGTTGCCAGGATGGTACTAGGGCGTGTGAGGCCTCTCTATGACAATTTAATTAAAGCATGTTTAAAGTTATATGCTTTCTACCTCTAAATTCACATTGGAAAGTTGAAATTGCTATGAAATTCCTTGTACAGGTACCAAATCAAGAAATACTGGAAGTTACACTAATTTTTTGAAAATTACTGATATACTGCTGTAAAAGGAGTTTACTCATTAAACAAATTTTAGTACAAACACTTACCTTGGTGATCAGATCTCCAAGTTTGAGTAACACCCCCTTGATAGCAAGGTAATGTTTCCTGTGGGTTGGTTGTATAATCCTACCATAGAGGGATAGGAACTCCTGGGCACATTCTCCAGCCTTGCCCGCCTGATCCAAACACCTGCAGAATGAAACAATTCTACTTTTAAAGTGAGAAAAGAACCTTAACTCTGTATTTAATTTAGTACATAGGCTGATTATTAAACCTGCAATATTTGGACTGGAAAACTCTTTATCTCCTGGATGATCATTTGCAAAAACTGAACAAATTAGAGAAAGTGCAAAAGAGGAATTTTACATTTTAAGATAATAATGCAAGGCAATACAACATTTCTACCATACTCTGAACACAGATTATGAGGAAAGATTGACAATGGTTAAAGCAGTGTTTCTTTGTGGAAACTTGAAGATGTATGGAAAGAGCATATAGCATTACCCTGTGAGCATGTCCACAATTTCTTTCTTCCTAGATGGAACCTGTGCTATATACTCAATCACCCTGGTTGCTGTCTGTCTTGCTGACTGGGACGATGGTGAGAATATAGCCTGCTGCAGCCAAGTTGTTTGTGTCAGCTTCAATGGAACACCAGGAACCTTCCACATCTTGGTACGCCACCTAGTGGCATATTTCTCCTCAAGATAACGAGCCCGAGCTTCAGTCTTCTCAACACATTTATCTTTTTCTGATTGTTTCTCAGTAATTTCTTCCTTCTTCTCTGCTGTTGGTGTGGTCTGCTGCGCTGCTGAAAATACAATACAGTTTCTTTACACAGACACATGACATTTTTTGTTGTTTCTTTATTTGCAACCAGCCGGCCCAACATATCAATTACAGAACCTTGCCTTGAAAGATTTAATATTTTTAATGATTTATTCTGAAGCCACGATTGCTCATAACTGACTTTGTTTTCTTGATATATGTTAAGTTACACAACATTATATGAACTGTATTTTTTTAACTAGTTGAGAACCTGAAGCTGTCTTAATCAAATACAACTATATCATTTTTTTTGTCATCTAGTTTCAGGACTTATTTCAGGAAAGAAGCATGAAGTTAATTTTGACTTAACTTGTACTGAAAAACTTTAACAATATAATTAGCAAAGATAAAACACAAATCTTTAATTTTACACAAACTGAACTGTTTTCAACTTATTTCTAGAATATCTTTGACAGCAAACAAAGTTCATCATCAACCTAAATGAGAAATGCGTTCTTACCTTGTTGGACTGGCAGACATTTCCGCCAGTTCTGGTTTCCAGCCAACCACTCTGCACTGTTCAAATGTAACTTAGGAGGTAAGGCCATCACTACATTGACAGGGGGTTCTTCCTGGCTACCATCCTGCAGCAAATATATCGAAGCATTATTATGAGTCTCGAAGCAAATACAGAAGCTCTAAATGTTTGACAGATTTCATACCAAAATAGAAATGTATCCATTGCCATAGAACTGATTGTCTATAACATCAATATTGGACAGATATTACCAAAGGGTTATAGAATCGGTCTGAAAAATAAGTCAAACCAAGAAACCAGCAATTTCGTACGCCCTGATAATTTACCTTAGCTATCTGTGACTTGTCAGGTCTAATCAGATGTTGGAGTATCCTTAGACAGGGTAATGTCACACTTTCCATAATAACCGGTTGTTTCAGCTGGATTCCCATCAGGAAGAGTCGCATCACTGAAAACAATTTTATCACAGTAAGATGACTGAGAATTTCGTAATAATCTTCAAACGGAAGTTACAATCAAGGTTATAAGTGGAAACTTCACAGGTCGCTCAACACGACAAAAACGAAAATGTTGCAGGCTCGGTTTGATTGAGCCTGTTCATGGACAGTAGTGGAAATGCATGCTACCGTCCACGCCCTCTAGCCCCAGATTGAGCAGAACTCAACATTTACATATGCTAAAAGTACAAAAAGCAATTTAGAGACATCCGCAGATGTATTCAAATGGCGGTGAACATGGAACCTTCAATGATACACATGTTGAGGCATGTAATTCCATGAAGAGCGGTGTTTGGTCCCCAGATAAAATAAGCCACCTTTTCTAGGGAAGTAAGTCCATCTTACTGTCATGTGTTTACCTTAAAGGTGATCATTTAAATACTAATATGATAGATCACAGATCTATTACACTCCCCTCCCATTATACAACCAACCAACAGCACTGAATACACTGGATCAAAGTAGTAAATCAACTTACCACATCTCACCCTGAATTCCCAACATGTATCTTCTTGTTTAAGGGAGTTAGCCAGCAACAGTATCTCATGTCTCACAGAAGAACCCTGGGTTACAGAAAAGATCAGTTATGGCCTTAGAATATAGCTAAAAACCTGTCTTAGCCCCCCACACCCCCCTGTTTACACCAGTCATTTTTGCCTTAAGGTATTAGGCCCATAATAGAGTACCTCCTTTTTGAAGAGTATTCAATTCCTACCATAAACCTACTTTGACAGCAATTTTCAGGGGGGCGTAGGTTCAAGCCCTACTGGGACCAAATTTTTTTCCCTTGTTTTCCTTTTTTTCTAGCTAGTTTTTACTTCTTTCAAGACTTATTATTGATTTATTGTACAAAAATGGGAAAAAAATCATTTGATATGCGATTTCTTGCTGTTAAAAGTGAATTTACCTCTAAAACAGAAGGGGTAGAGTTAGACATCTTTAAAAATACTGAGTTACATGCGGTAAAAGTTCTCTATTTTGCCTTCATTCTTTAGATTACATATTGTGGAAGAAATGTAGGTAGGTTTTACCTCTGCCCCAAGGTTATTTTTGAATAAAGTGAGCAAAATTCAAAACAGACCCGCAGGATTCGACCATAATTTTTCAATATTGGAGTTGGAATTCTGTCTGATTAAATCCGTTTACTCGAGGCACCCTAGAAAAAATGATATTGACAGTTTTTATTTTAAGTTTTATGATTGTTTACCAATAGTTTGATGTTTATTTCATAAAAAATAATGGAATAATAAATTCTCTGAAAACGTTTTGGATAAAGGCCACCACTTTGAAATTTGTCTCTACTTGAGCTTTAGGAAATACCATAAATTACACAAAATTTATAAAAAACGGCACGGTAAAAGTTTTTAAAAATTTGCATATAAGTGCGAAGCATGGTCAACTGTAAGAATATACCAAGCAAATGCCATTTTTTAAACATCACTATAAGGGGCCTAATACCTTAAGCTTTCCAGATTTACTTTTTGTTCTAACATGTCTAAGTAGCCAGATTGGTCCCTGCCTTGGTAGGCTGTTTAATACAACTTTCACTGTACACAAACGTAAGACTATTCTACACTGTTCCATTGTCTCCATGCAAAGAAAATTCTTTTATTTACAAAGACAAATCACTTCAACTGGGTGATAACTGAATTTTAATATTCTTCTTTATCAAAAGTCAATTACCATCTCATTGTTTTTTTTTTATCCCTTATGAATAATACACATGAAACAAGAATCTTACAAGATCTGGGTTGGATAAATGTCCTTTGACTGCTGCTGATGTATGAGTCATTATAATGTTGTTCATTTCCTCTGTTCCACACCTGTTGTCTTTGATCAGTAGGCAGAGCAGGGATCTGACCTCTGACCTTACATGTAGTGTGCCTCGGCGAAGGCTGAAATCTATCAACTCCTGAATCATACCCTGTAATAAAAATAGTTCAATAACTTTAACTTGAACTAAAATACTAAACTAACAACATCAGTAGTTAAACCAAAAACATATTTTCCTAATTAAATTTAAAAATCTGGGATTATTGAATTAATTTTTACTGTTGGGGTACATGTATTATAAATTCATTCTAGTCTGAAAGTGGAATGTGTGAGAGAGATGCTAGGGTTGAAAAGTTTTGAAAGGAATTCCCTACCTGACTACAGAGTACATGTCTAAGGTTGATGTTGGTGACAAGGGCTTGTAACAATGTTATACAGTGTTCCACAGCTGCACTTCCACATCCAAAACAATTGCTTGGCTTGACACTGAAGTGATACAGGAAATCTGCATATTTCTTTGTTTGAAAATTATCCCGTAAGATTTTCAACATCAGTTAACACAGTATCATCATTTCATTTTCATGATTTTAAGTGATGTCAACACAGAAATATCTAACTAAGGAAACTCTGATACAAGAACTCTACTTCAATTCAAAATGCAAAATATACAATACCAGAGATTCTTAAAGTTTGCAGATTTGGTAAACATTTCAAGTTGATTCGTGAAGAAATGTGTGAATGGCTCAAGGTGTTTCCTACAACAACTAAATTAGTTTGCACCAATTTCACTCTTTATAATTAATCAACATTAGACACTAGTGTCAATCCTAACTTTAGTATTCATTAATCTGATTAAAATCAATTAAATTTTCATAATGTATCAAGTTAACTGAAAGTGCTCTTCAGTTGAAAAACATATTCAGTACATATGCTTTAGGTCTTATAGTATTTTATAACGAAATGTATCTGGATGTAGATATGCCATTTTTCACACAAGCTTTTGTGCTACAACTTAATTAATTTATACCAAATTTCCACTCCGTTTTGTAACTTCTGCAAATCACCAAACTGTAAATGAGAACATTTTTATGCCAACAGTAAATGTGAGTAGCTTTAAACCCTAAAAATCTGAGTCCAAATAATTATATTATCTGTACCCATACCTGAACTTTTCAGCTTTCTTTAAGTTTGTTTAAGTACAGGTGGGTCTCTAGGGCTGGTGACAGGGGAACTGCTGGTGTCTACAGCCTGTCTCTGTTGTCTGTCATAGTCTACCAGCTCCTTTCTACATGCTAACACTTTCTTTAAACATACATTTATAAATTTATATTGCAGCATACACTTTCATTAGAAAGTAAAATAAATTTCATAGATGTATCAAAGAGATACTAGAAGACGTTTGTGTAGAAAAGCGCATGTCTCCCCCAATACATAGTCATAATAGGAAATAAGTCAATAGGGGACAGGAGCTAAAGTCAAAGAGACACTGATGGTTGGCTGCAATATGGATCATCTATTTGGCATGTCCAATCATCCCACTAAGTTTCAACATTATGAGCCTAATGGTTCTCAAGTTATGAATTGGAAACTGTTTTCCATGTGCAGGCCCCTGTGACCTTGACTTTTGATCAAGTGGCCCTTAAATCAATAGAGTTATCTATTCTGCATGTCCAATCATCCTATAAAGTTTCAACATTCTGGGTCAAGTGGTTCTCAAGTTATTGATCGGAAATGGTTTTCCACGTTCAAGCCCCTGTGACCTTAAGTGACCCCAAAACCAACAAGAGGGCCATGATGGCCCTATATCGCTCACCTGTTATCACTGCACTTGAGGACAAGAAGGTCCTCAGAAAAAATATCTAAGCCCAAAGGACAGGAACAACAAAGGGAAGAAATTTAACCAAAAAGAAAAACAAATCTTACAAGGTATAGATATGTTAAAATACACCTAAAAATTGGAGGTACCATCTATGTTGTACCACAAAAAACTGGTCTCGTGTTTTCCCTACGGCCAATAATAAAAAAGTTACTAAAAATAAGCTATTTATAGTAACGTAAAAGGAAGTAATTAAAAAAAAAAATATTGTAAGTGGACAAAAGAAGGATCTGCCAAATAAATCTGTTGACATAAATGAAATTTCAGATCAGTATCTTCATTAGTTATGGAGATATAATAATTTTAATTTGAAATAAAGGGAGGTAATCTGACATAAAATCAGTCCATAGATATCTACCCTGATTGTCTCAGTCCAACTAATAACAATAATGAAATTTCAAATAAGTCCTGTAAGTACTTACTGATATAAATCCATTCTGATTCCAATCAGGGGAGGTAATCAGATATAAAATAACTCTGGAACCTACGATTGGATCTGATTTGTCATGGAATCCAAGATTTATTGTTGTTGAAGATATTTTGGAAGTTTGTATCAAATAAAACCATAAATGAAGTCTCTATATGGCTGCAAAAGCCAAAATAGCCAATTCTGGACCTTTAAGGGGCCATAACTCTGGAACCCATGAAGGAATCTGGCCAGTTCAACAAAAGAAGCAAGATCTTGTGGTGATACAAGTTGTGTGCAAGTTTGGTTAAAATCAAATCACAAATGAAGCTGCTATTGTGCAGACAAGGTCAAAAAAGCTAATTTTGGCCCTTTCAGGGGCCATAACTCTGGAACCCATTATGGGATCTGGCCGGTTCAAGAAAGGAATCGAGATCTTATGGTGACACAAGTTTTGTGCAAGTTTGATTAAATTTAAATCATAAATGAAGCTGCTATTGTGCAGACAAGGTCAAAATAGCTAATTCTGGCCCTTTCAGGGGCCATCACTCTGGTACCCATAACGGAAATTCGCCAGTTCAAGAAAGGAACCGAGATCTTATGGTGATACAAGTTGTGTGCCAGTTTGGTTAAAATCAAATCATAAATGAAGCTGCTATTGTGCAGACAAGGTCAAAATAGCTAATTCTGGCCCTTTCAGGGGCCATAACTCTGGAACCCATTAAGGAATCTGGCCAGTTCAAGAAAAGAATCAAGATCTTATGGTGATACAAGTTGTGTGCCAGTTTGGTAAAAATCAAATCATAAACTAGAAAATGCTTTTGTAAAAAGCGCATGTCTCCCCCAATGCGAAGTCCTATAGGCAAGAAGTCAATAGGGGTCAGGAGCGAAAGTCAAAGAGACACTGATGGTTGGCTGCAATAGGGATCATCTACTTGGCATGTCCAGTCATCCCGCTAAATTTCAACATTCGTGGCCTAGTGGTTCTCAAGTCACTGTTCAGGCTCCTGTGACCCTGACCTTTGATCAAGTGACCTCAAAATAAATAGGGGTCATGTACTCTGCATGTCCAATCATCCTATTAAGTTTCAACATTGTAGGTCAAGTGGTTCTCAAGTTATTTCCAAAAAATGATTTTACATGAACAGGCCACTGTGACCTTGACCTTTAACAGACTGACCCCAAAATCAATAGGGGTCATCTACTCTGCATGTTCAATCATCTTATGAAGTTTCAACATTCTGGGTCAAGTGGTTCTCAAGTTATTGATCGGAACTGGTTATCAATGTTCAGGCCCCTGTGACCTTGACCTTTAACGGAGTGACCCCAAAAAACAATAAGGGTCATTTACTCTGCATGAACAATCATCCCATGAAGTTTCAACATTCTGGGTCGAGAGCTTCTCAAGTTATTGATTGGAAATGGTTTTCCATGTTCAGGCCCCTGTGGCCTTGACCTTTAACAGAGTGACCCTAAAATCGTTAGGGTTCATCTACTTTGCATGACCAATCATCCTACGAAGTTTCATCACTCTGGGTCAAGTGGTTCTCAAGTTACTGACCGGAAATGGTTTTCAATGTGCGGGCCCCTGTGACCTTGACCTTTCACAGAGTGACCCCAAAATCGTTAGGGGTCATCTACTCTTTATGACAAATCATCCTATTAAGTTTCAACATTCTGGGTCAAGTGGTTCTCAAGTTACTGACCGGAAATGGTTTTCAATGTTCAGGCCCCTGTGACCTTGACCTTTAATGGAGTGACCCCAAAATCGGTAGGGGTCATCTACTTTGCATGTACAATCATCCTATGAAGTTTCAACATTCTGGGTCAAGTGGTTCTCTAGTTATTTATCGGAAATGGTTTTCAATGTTCAGGCCCCTGTGACCTTGACCTTTGACGGAGTGACCCTAAAATCAATAGGGGTCATCTACTCTTCATGAACAATCATCCTATGAAGTTTCAACGTTCTGGGTAAAGTGGTTCTCTAGTTATTGATCGGAAATGGTTTTCAATGTTCAGGCCCCTGTGACCTTGACCTTTGATGGAGTGACCCCAAAATCAATAGGGGTCATCTACTCTTCATGACCAATCATCCTATGAAGTTTCAACGTTCTGGGTCAAGTGGTTCTCTAGTTATTGATCGGAAAAGGTTTTCAATGTTCAGGCCCCTGTGACCTTGACCTTTGATGGAGTGACCCCAAAAACAATAGGGGTCGTCTACTCCAGCAGCCCTACAACCCTATGAAGTTTGAAGGTTCTAGGTCAAATGGTTCTCCAGTTATTGCTCGGAAATGAAGTGTGACGTACGGACGGACGGACGGACGGACGGACAGGGCAAAAACAATATGTCTCCTGGGGGAGACATAAATAAAGCTGCTATTGTTCAGACAAGGTCAAAATAGCTAATTTTGGCCCTTTCAGGGGCCATAACTCTGGATCCCATAATGGCCAGTTCAAGAAAGGAACCGTGATCTTATGGTGATACAAGTTGTGTGCATGTTTGGTTAAAATAAAATCATAAATGAAACCACTATAGTGCAGACAAGAAATTGTTGACGGACAGACGCACGGACGGACGGACGCACGCACGGACGGACGACGGACGAAGGTGATCACAAAAGCTCACCTTGTCACTATGTGACAGGTGAGCTAAAAAGGGTCATCTATTCTGTAAGTCCTATCATCCTATAAAGTTTGAAGGTTCTGGGTCAAATGGTTCTCAAGTTATTAATCAGAAACCGTTTTCAATGTTCTGGTCCCTTTGATCTTGACCCTTGATCAAGTGACCCAAAAATCAATAGGAGTCATCTACTCTACATTTCCAATCATCCTATGAAGTTTCAACATTCTGGGTCTAGTGGGTCTCAAGTTATTGATCAGAAACGGTTTTCCATGATCAGGTCCCTGTGACCTTGACCTTTCATCTAGTAACCCCAACAAGAGGACCATGATGGTCCTGAATCGCTCACCTCTTCCCACATGCCCCAGTTTTGAGTATGACGTCGTTCTTTCTATTATTTGACATAGTGACCTAGTTTTTGAGCTCATGTGCCCCAGTTTTGAACTTGACCTAGATATTATCAAGATAAAAATTCTGACCAATTTTCATGAAGATCCATTGAAAAATATGGTCTCTAGAGAGGTCACAAGGTTTTTCTATTATTTGACCTATTGACCTAGTTTTCGAAAGTACGTGACACTATTTTGAACTTTACCCAGATATCATCAAGGTGAACATTCTCACTAATTTTCATGAAGATCTCATGAAAAATATGGCCTCTAGAGAGGTCACAAGGAGGAAGGTTTTTCTATTTTTATACCTACTAGCCTAGTGTTTGACCGCACGTGACCCAGTTTCGAAACTGACCTAGATATCATCAAGGTGAACATTCAGATCAATTTTCATGAAGATCCATTGAAAAATATGGCCTCTAGAGAGGTCAAAAGATTTTAATAATTTTAGACCTACTGACCTAGTTTTTGACTGCAGTTGACCCAGTTTCAAACTTGACCTAGATATCATCAAGATGAACATTCAGACCAACTTTCATATAGATCCCATGAAAAGTATGGCCTCTAGAGAGGTCACAAGGTTTTTTTATTATTTGACCTACTGACCTAGTTTTTTAAGGCACGTGAACCAGTTTCAAATTTGACCTAGATATCATCAAGGTGAACATTCTGACCAATTTTTATGGAGATCCATTCACAAGTATGGCCTCTAGAGAGGTCACAAGGTTTTTCTACTTTTAGACCTACTGACCTAGTTTTTGAATGCACATGACCCTGTTTCGAACTTGACCTAGATATCATCAAGATGAACATTCAGACCAATTTTCATACAAATCCCATGAAAAATATGGCCTCTAGAGAGGTCACAAGGTTTTTCTATTATTTGACCTACTGACCTAGTTTTTGAAGGCACGTGACCCACTTTCGAACTTGACCTAGATATCAAGGTGAATATTCCGACCAATTTTCATAAAGATCTCATGAAATATATGGCCTCTAGAGAGGTCACAAGGTTTTTCTATTTTTAAACCTACTGACCTAGTTTTTGAATGCACGTAACCCAGTTTCGAACTTGACCTAGATATCATCAAGATGAACATTCTGACCAATTTTCATGAAGATCTTGTGAAATATATAGCCTCTAGAGAGGTCACAAGGTTTTTCTATTTTTAGACCTACTGACCTAGTTTTTGAAGGCACGTGACCCAGTTTCGAACTTGACCTAGATATCATCAAGATGAACATTCTGACCAACTTTCATAAAGATCCCATGAAAAATGTGACCTCTAGCGTGGTCACAAGCAAAAGTTTACGGACGGACGGACGCACGGACGGATGGACGGCGGACACCGTGCGATCACAAAAGCTGACCTTGTCACTTTGTGACAGGTGAGCTAATAAAAATAGGGTCATCTACTCTAAAAGCCCTATCACCCTATGCAGTTTGAAGGTTCTAGGTCAAATGGTTCTCCAGTTATTGATTGAAAATGAAGTGTGACGGACGGATGGCCCCTGTGACCTTGACCTTTCAAGGAGTGACCCCAAAAACAACAGGGGTCATCTACTCTGTAAGTACTATTACCCTATGAAGATTGAAGGTTCTAGGTCAAATGGTTCTCAAGTTATTGACCGGAAATGGATTTCCACTGTGACCTGGACCTTTAATAGAGTGACCCCAAAATCAATAGAGGTCATCTATTCTGCACGTCCAATCATCCTATGAAGTTTCAACATTCTAAGTCAAGTGGCTCTCAAGTTATTGATCAGAAATGGTTTTCCATATTCAGGCCTCTGTGACTTGAGCTTAGATGGAGTGACCCCAAAATCAATAGGGGTCATCTACTCTACATTTCCAATCATCCTATGAAGTTTCAACATGCTGGATCAAGTGGTTCTCAAGTTATTGATCGGAAATTGTTTTCCATGTTCAGGCCCCTGTGACCTTGACTTTTGATGGAGTGACCTCAAAAACAACAAGAGCCATGTCAGACATGGCTAATCCCCCCACCGGGCATATCATAATTGAAGGATGTGGTCCGCATCAGGGGTTTTAAGATGTGGAAGAAAGAATAAGTCAGTAGTGAGGTGGTTTACTGCTAAATTTTATTAGTTTTCATGAAGAGTATAGCTATGATGTTTTTCTATATGGCTACTGTAAAAAGAAGGAATGGAAAGCTAACAGGGAACAAGAGTGCCAGAATGTCACAATATATGCCCGTCAAAGCAAATTTCTTTACTCCAGCAGCTGTATTTGCAAATGGAATGTTAATTTTGTGGTTGTTTAGTAATCATTGTAAGTCTTTTGTTTTTTAAAGTCCACAAAAAAACTCCTTACTAGGTAGAGATACCTTATATATAATAAAATTAATAAAATACACCTAAAACTGGAGAGTAACATCTATGCTGTACCACAGAAAAGTGGTCTTGTTTTTTCCCTAGGGTCAATTATAAAAATGTTACAATATAAGTTATTTATAGTAACAACTAAGGGAAGTTCATCTTTAAAAAAAAAAAAAAAAAAAAAAAAAAAATTGCAAGTCCACACAAAAATCTTTATCAGGAAGAGACTGGTCAAAATACACCTCAAAATTGGATTTAGCATGTTTGTTGTACTACAGAAAAGTGGTCTCAATTTTTCCCTACGACTAGTAATGAAAAAGTTACAATAAAAGCTATTTAAAGTAACAACAAAGGGAAGTAATTCTAAAGAAGGGAACTGCGCATGACACTTCGTCTCATGATGGTGTATAATTGTGCCAAGTTACATCAAAATCCCTCCATGCATGAAGAAGAAATGCTTCGGACAAAGTCATTCTTGTATCTGACCTTTGGCCTCTAAGTGTGACCTTGACCTTAGGCCTAGTGACCTGGATCTTGCGCACGACACTCCGTCTCGTGGTGGTGAACATTTGTGCCAAGTTATATCAAAATCCCTCAATGCATGAAGAAGAAATGCTCCGGACAAGGTTTTTATTCTTGTATCCTTTGACCTCTAAGTGTGACCTTGACCTTAGACCTAGGGACCTGGTTCTTGCGTAGGACACTCTGCCTCGTGGTGGTAAACATTTGTGCCAAGATATATCAAAATCCCTCCATGCATGAAGAAGATATGCTCCGGACAAATTTTTTAAGAAAATATGATAAAGGGGAATAACTCAAAAAATAGGCAAGGTAGAGTTATTGTTCTTGCACACTGCACTTCCTCCCAATGTGTTCTATCAGTGTATGAAGTTTGAAGAAAATCCCTCCAGTACTTTTGGGGTTATGCTCCGGACAAAATGTTTTAAGAAAACATGATAAAGGGGAATAACTCAAAAAATAGGCAAGGTAGAGTTATTGTTCTTGCACACTGCACTTCCTCCCAATGTGTTCTATCAGTGTATAAAGTTTGAAGAAAATCCCTCCAGTACTTTTGGAGTTATGCTCCGGACAAAATTTTTTAAGAAAATAAGATAAAGGGGAATAACTCAAAAAATAGGCAAGGTAGAGTTATTGTTCTTGCACACTGCACTTCCTCCCAATGTGTTCTATCAGTGTATGAAGTTTGAAGAAAATCCCTCAAGTACTTTTGGAGTTATGCTCCGGACAAAGATCGTTGCGGACGCACGGACGGACGGACGGACGGACAGACGGACGCACGGACGGAGAGCATTTCTAATATCCCCTTCACCTTTGGTGGGGGGATAAATAAGGGGTGTCTACTCCATAAACCCTGCCATCCTATGAAGTTTGAAGATTCTAGGTCAAATGGTTCTCCAGTTATTGGTCGGAAATACGTGTGAAGGACGGACGGACAGGGCAAAAACAATATGTCTCACAATTAAAATTGCTGTAATGCAACAGTCTTAAAAGACTAGGTTAGAGATAAATTTTCATGTCATAGCTATCTACCATAAAATAACTTAAGAAGCTGAACAATCAAGAACATATTAATTTGTAATGATCTACCATTTATTAGGGAAATGGTTAAAAAATAAATAATACTTGATATATGTTTCAGTTACCTGTATAATTTTGCTGAGTTCGTCAAAAGAAGATTTGCTTTCTCCACAGTATTTCAGGGCTAGATGTTGTATAGATTTATTCACAGCTGATCCTGGCACTCCTCCCCACTGTCCACCACCATCTTCTGGTCTGTCAGTGCTGTGCTCAGCTACCTGGATCCCCAGGTTCTCCAGTGCTGGACGATGCAGTTGTAACTGTTTATAGATTCAGTCTGCCTTCTCCAACAGCGAATTTATGGTTGTTTTAGTCTGAAATATTCATTTATCATTGAATCAATCATTGAATCAAGAAATTTATCTGTTCATATACAAAAACTTTATTTGGAATGATATAGGGATTGATTGGTGCTTTAACTTTGTATCCCAATATTTAGCGGTATATTCCAATAATCAGTATTCAAATAAGTGGAATCAATTTATCATGTAAATGTCTAATTATCTCCTCCCAAGAAAAATCCCTTGCCAATCTCTTATAGGATGTCTGTAGTTTGAGATCTTATTCTATAAAATTTGAACACAAAATCTGTATAAACTCCCTATCATTCAGAAACAATACAATATCATCACAAGTTACCACAAGATTGGAAAATAGAGAAGAGAAGACATGTAACCATGGTAACAGTATAATTTCTCACCTTCTTCCTGTCTTCTTCATTCTCAATAGGATCTACAGCACAACATGGTTTGGCTGTGCGGGTGAAATCAAACTTGGCATATTTACAGAAGCCACAGGCATTACACAGGAACGGGTCTTTCTCATCATAATTAATGGCTCTGTAACGAAAAAGAAAATCATCAGAACATATTTAGCACCAAATGTGACATAAAGTGAGGGTATTTGCTTATAGACAGACTAATGACATCACAGTTTTGGTCTGTCTTCCAGTCTGTTCAATGCGATATCGGGATAAAAAGTCAAATTTTAACACAACCAGATTTCTTTTCCTATTACACAAATAAGACTGGGAATTGTGACAATTATTATGCGACAAAGTCCCTGTTTGTATTTCATAATTACTATGCTATAGCATCAAATATCATAGCAGTACCCTGGAAATGAAAATAGATAATATAAGGCGGCTGTCATCAAGGATATAGGTGGTTACCCTTTATATCTTGTTCCTACATGAAATAATCTGACTTAAACCTGCATTTTATCTGCATTTATCTGCTGCTTCAGTACGGTGTAGGGCCTTTTACAGCGTAGAACAGCGTAGGACTCTGAAACATACTCTAATTGCAGACACTAACCATTAGCATGCTGGACACGACTGATTCTGCCTCTACGACCAGTGTAGATCATAATCAGCCTGCACATCCATGCAGTCTGATCAAGATCTGCACTGTTTGCTATTCAGTCAGTATCTTTTTGGTAACACCACTTTAAACAGTTAATGGTACTGTCCAAATTGAAACACTGGCAAGTTTATTTAAGAAATTGAGCAGGGTATGTGCTAAGCAGATCATGCTTAGAAAAACCATGCATACTGAAAATGGATAAAACTATGGCTGAACACAAGAGGCTGAGATATCTTACCTGCATTTATGACACTGGAACACACTTTCCCGCAGTTACCGCAAACTCCAGGGTTAGCTGGGATGGAGGCACTGCAGCGTGGACACTGTAATGTCTCACTGGTAGCTTGAAGGTTGTCACAGAGATCAGCATATTCTATCATCAGATTACACGCCACTATAGGAATTCGAAACTCAACCTGAAATATACATTAAACTTCTGTTTTACTGAAGAACTGCAAATATCATTTTAATAGAACAAAAGGTGAAACTATGTTTACAAAAATTTTACATAAGGTATCAGAGTGCTTCTGCATTCTTATAATTTTTCCTATCCTATATTCTTGTGTTCTTATAAAATATGAAGTACCTGTTTTACACTAGAATTATTTACCTTTGCATACAACAAATTGCATAAATAGGCCATAATTATTTTTCAAAAAATATTTTGCTTCCATAACAACTTATTAAAATTTAGAGAGGCTCTGATGTACAGGGATAGAGTTTCAAAATTCTGATCAGAAGGTTATGGGTTCATGTTATGAAGAGAGAATTTGGCTGCAGTCTTCAAAATAACTTATCAAGGCAAGAGAACTGGTCAGAAGTCCAGGAAGCAATTAAGGAAAGTAGTTAATGCAGGTTTGGAGAATATAATCTACAATCAATGTAAGAAATAGGTCTCAATCATTAAATTTACTACACAACATCTTTATTACCTTGACATCTGTGTGGCCTGCAGTTAGTGTCATCTTTCTGGCCTTGTGCCAAAGTCCTGGTCTGAAACTGAGAAGTTCCAAGAACACTTATTTGTCAGAAATGAGTTAATGAGTAAGCCATCAAATTCCATTTTTGTATGTATGTGAGCTCGATTCAATGTTGGTTCGACACACCTAGGAGCAGCGGACAACATTTTTAACACTGCTAATAAGCAAAATGCATTTTCTGTTAACAATGGTTAAGGGCAGGCACGCAGGTAGAGCCTCAACCTTCTCTAAGCTTGCTTGATGACTTCATAATAAGACATAAAGTCATTTTTTGTTTGGATACACTCATGCCAACACTATCATAGGTCATGTGGCAATTTTACATTTTTTTCACCAACACTTCAGTTTCAGTAGTATAGGTTTTCCCTAGACGTCCCAACAGACATTACTTCAGGCTAGGGCAAGCGCCTTGGTAGAACAGTCAACCGTCAAAAAGCCAGATTCCTCACAGGAGTACAAAAGAAGGGCTCAATGCACAAGAGGTTATTCTAGATAAAAACATTACTGACTCATCTATGGAAGCTCTTTACTTGTTACTAAACAAAGTACTTACAAGAACAAGTAGAGAGTCATATGGCAGTATGACACTGTGTGGAGCAAGCTCAGTAGTGGAAAGTGCCCTCTTGTTACACTGTTCAATGACAGCATTCAGGTTGTTCTCTATAGAGTAAAGGTCACATATCTCTCTGTATCTGTCCCTTGATCCACTAATAAACAGAAGTAACTGAAAATACAAATGATGTTTGACAATAAAGTATGAAATAATTAATCCTTTGAAATCATGGTGTTATTATGTACTTTCGAATGAAAATTAGAAAAAAAAAGATGAGAAAAAATAAAATATAATACATTTTCCCCTGTATCTTTCACTGCAATGCAAAATATTTTCACCAGTTTTTTGCAGCTATTTTAGTGTCTCTTGGGCAGTGATTTCAGTTGAAGTGAAAACTTGCATATGAATAATGAAATGAACAATGTCTCTGGTCTTCCAAAAGTCACATTATAAAATTCAAATTGCAACCCATCTATGGTACAATTAATCTAGTACGAATATAAGTACACTGCATCCAATTTCAAACCTCAACGAAGGCACACTACTCAGGAATCATTTTTTATTTTCAATTTTTTACATTAGAAAAATTGAGAACTTGAGTTGTTTGTACTCATGCAGCTAAATTTTCATATTTGTTGATGATGTAACAGTAATTTTTTAATTTATTTGTGAAAATAAGATTAATCTTGCCAGTAAACAGAAAACATTTTGTTGTTGTTCTCATTGGTTCTTAATGTAGACAAATGACATTTTCAACCATTTTAGTATTTAACAAATAAGCACAATTCCATACCACTGGATGAAAATAAAAACCACAGTCATGAAAAAGACTTGAATGTCCACTATTTTTCTATAATAAACTTACTTTTCTTGCTTGTTTTTTGACAAATGGTGTTCTCTGTGTCTTCATATACTCGGCTAGTGTGGTGTTCCATGCAGCATCAAATGTGGTTGTAAACACACCTTGAACATTGTCTCCTATCTTCTTCAACTAAAACCAGAAATTATGCATTACATGCAAGAAAATATCATCATGGGGTGTGAAACTGCAGTGCTTGAATATATTGAACCAAAATCTATAGTAAGTTGCAAAGAAAAACCTTATATAAAATCTAAGTATCAAGCAGAAGTGATATTTGAATGCACAGTATATAGATCTAACATACACACTCGTCTAAAATAAACAACAGAGCTACTGTGAAATTATTTAATTTCATGGTAATATACTGAACAGCAAATGAAACTATCCAGTTTTATAACTGGGGTATTTTTTCATTTAAAAACTTTAATTTATAAATCACTTGTGTTTTTCATATCACATTACACTTGAGGAACTTCATGTGTAAGATTTTAAAAAATCAATCAACCGTCAGTAGTCCCACAATAGCTGTTTTGCACAAAATTCATGTGCGCCTGTAATTAGCAATTTTCTTTGTGAAATTTTATTGTCATTGGAAGTATTGATCATTAGCTAATTCGAAAAACAGCATAAAGTTTAAAAAATGTTGTTGGTTGCACCGCACAACTGAATCAAATAGGGCGCGAGCGCCCAATTGGGATATTACAATGCAACTGACGCGCAGAAGATATAGCCTTTCAAACGGCTATTGTGGGCTACTGACTTCACGGTTGATTGATTTTTCAAAATTTACCACGTGAAGATCTTTAGGTGTAATTTTGATATGAAAAAACAATTCAAATTTGAATTATTTTTTTTATTTCAAAATATACCAGTTACACATCTGGATAGTTTCTTTTGCTGTTCAGTATAGTTTTTGGCCCCCAAGAACAGGCAAGAAACTTGAGTGAAAGAAGGAATTAAAGATATTCAAAAATGTTGGAAACATTTTACTTCAAATAATTTACCTGCATGAATGGAATAGCAGCAACTCTACCTTGTGCTGAGACCTTGGGTAGGTACTGCAGTAACTTCTCTAGCAGGTTCAGACGTAGGCTGTGAAGTCTGAAACATATGAAGAAATCTTGACAAATTCCACAATGCCTAACTGTTCATTGCAACTTCTTCAAATGCAAAAGTACACATACAAAGTAGAGATTGAAAAAATAAATTCAATCGAGTTTTGAAGAGTCCAATATATGGTACACCCCTGGAGAATCTCTTTTGCCCTTAACCTACATGTGAGTCACTTGGGCTTATCAGTAATCAGCTGCAGCCTCGCATTAGTTTGCGCATCCAGCTTCTTTCTTTCTTTATTCGGAAGTGCATGGTCAAGACCAGCCATTTTTCGGAGCTCACTAATGGCCATCCACCCATCCACCTTGTACCACAATTCTAGGTTCTGCATTCTTGGGAGTAGGAACGTACAGTCCAACACAGGGTTAGCCATTATGGCCAGCCATTATATAACTGACGCAGTTTGTCGAACTGCCTTGATGAGTAATCATCGCCTATGGTCATGGTCATCGACCATGACTGCCTGGGATCTCTCGGATACTGTCATCCAATCACATTCAGTTCACCGAACTGCCTCAATGGGTGCAAGCCCAAATGTTTGATTATGCAACAAAATAATCAGCAACTTGAGTGATAACTACCATATAGCAGGTTACTTCTGCAGGCAAAAAATTCTGTGGTTTTGTCCTAAAACGGGCCTAGTTTATTTCTGCTTTTTTTTATTTCTGCGACCTACGAGAAAAGCTGGAATTAATTTCTGCGTTTTGCATAAACCGGCAGTAAATTCTGTGCATGGGAAATAGCTACAGCATTTACTACATCATAATTAACAACGCAAATGCATAGTGTTCTCGTCAGTTATCTCTTGGTGGCATTATCTAGGCCAGAATCTTGGACAATGAAGTTGGTGCAGCCGATTTATGTTTAAATCCGATTTCTTTTCATTACCGTGCATGATAAAAAATCAGAGGTAAAAGTAGATACAGTAGGTCTAGTACCGGTAATTCATTTTGAAAGACATTTTCATGAAATGTAACACAGCTGGTAGAAAAATTTGCGATTTATTTACAAATGCAAAATCTAGTACATAGTCCATTTACAGTCCATTCAGTTACAACAGTAACCACACACATTAGTAAGTTTGTTTAGCTTTTCATAAACCTGGAGTATTTTGTGATATACACTTGTAAAGATTACATGCACGAAACGGTAACCATTCATTCATGGACAATAGATTGATACATTAACAAAAGAAATCAACCACAATCGATAAGGTGTGAATAACTTGACAGCAGATGAAAAACTCATGAGATAAAGATAACGGGTCATTATATTAAGCAAAATATAAAAGTTTATTTCTGCGTCCAAAATTTCTGCTAATAGTTTAAATGTCCGGAATTTATTTCTGCGTGACAGCCTCGGCCCGCCAATTTAGCAGAAATAAAATCCCGCAGAATTAACCAACTATATGGTATTCATATTGATATGTATTATTCAGACATTTTTCGAACACTAATAAAGCCACTTACCAAGATTTTTTTTTGTAAATCCTAATTTTCTTGTATTTTCTAACATAATTTAACTTTTAAATCCCAGTTTTATCTGACACATTTGGTGACAAAATTGCATTAACATCTTGAAATAAACACAGGCACATGGCGGCTGAAGTTCAAAGGAAAAGCGCCGATCAACGTTTGGCCTTTGATGTAGGAAGAAAGGAAGCCCTGTTTGACAGCGAAATGTTGTGATGTATGTGATGTAATTTGACCTAATTCTATGTGCAACCAAGCAACTTTGGTAGAGACCACCAAAGGAACATCATGGCCAAGTTTCATCAAAATCCATTCACTGGTTTTGGAGGAGATGTTATTTAAACACAAATGTTGACGACGGACGCACAACTTGACGGACGCACAACTTACACAGCGTGATCACAATATCTCACCATGAGCACTTTGTGCTCAGGTGAGCTAAAAATGGCTGCAGACTAATGAACTTCTTGTCAACTCTGGTTTCCCTGCAAAAACATTCAAACTAGTGCATAAAATTTAAGTCTGGATGACTACAACTGAAGTCTGGGAAATTGTAACTTAGTCTGGCCAAATGCAGCTATAGTCTGGCCAAATGAAGTTAAATCTAGGAAAATTCAGCCAAAATCTGGGCTGCTGAAGCTCATTCAAACTGCAACTAAAACTTTTACATAAATAGATTTTTAAGTTTTATTTCATTAAAATCAGCAGTTTGTTGGAATATATACAATGTATAATACCATAAAAAAATTTGACGTCATGTGAACACCAAAAATTATGTATAATGTTCATTCCATGAAATAAATTTTAACCATTCATTGAAAGAATAAATATTATCTACATCACGGCTTTAAATTAAATTACTCCAGTAATACTTACCAATGCTGGTTCATAAATTCTTTCTGTGTAACTGTGGATATATATAGTTTGTTGTTCAAAGATTCTTCACCCTAAATTAAAAAAGACAACTTTTATAACAGTTCTGCGAAATGATACATTTACACGGGCATGAAATTTTATGGTACGGCCAAAAGCAGATAATCTGTACGGATATGAATTTACTGATTTCATATTTTAGAAAATTTCATCTGATGGGATTTAATTTTGTGGATGGACGCAACCATAAATTCAAAGCAAACATTAAAGATTTCACAGATTTCAAAATTAGCAACCAGAGTATTTCATCAGAACTACTGTCATGCTAATACAAGCTTTGTGTACTTCTTAACATATTTCAGAAAAAGTCTCTTGATTAGAACTGTTTCGCAGCAGACTGGAACACTTACAGAATCTTCTCCTGCAGTATCTTCCTCCTCATGACTCAGATCTTCCTCCCAGTCGCTATCAATCTCCTGGGTGACACTGATCTCATGCTCTAATGGTGGTGAAGTAGAACCAGTCTGGTCACCTGACTTCATCAAGGCAACCAATATCTCTACAATATAAGACAATAAACAACATAATGTGTACATCAAATTCTGAAAAAAAAGTATATGTTTAAACTTTTGGCAAAAAAAGGAGAGATAAACTTGAAGTAAACAAGGTACATACATGTATTACAAGATGCACAGCTGAAACAAACAAATCAAAATCTTTCCTAAAGAAAGTTAAGGATGTTATTGAGAAATACAATACATGCTTATTAATCAAATCAATTACCAGGCATGCAGGTAAATGATTTCCACTATTTATCTATACATACACTTATTGAATGTAAACCCTTTTACTCATACATGCCATATTTTCAGACGGTCAATAAGGGAGATTTGCCTCAGCAGGGCTTTTTGGGTAGAAATAAGGGAGACTTTTATTCGCTCATTTTTTACGCGCTAAATAGCCGTTTTCATGAAAAAATCATCAAGTTTTTTAACATTGAATTGATGAGTGGACAGACATCCCAACTTTTTCTGAATGCCAAGTGGGAGTTTTTGCTTTCCAAAGTGGGAGATTGAGGTGTTCAAGTGGGAGATTTTATACCGCGGTAATTATGTTCATGATAACGAAGCTTTTAACAAATCTAATGATAATATAAACTTATTTGCCCTTATAAAATCACTATATAGTCTTAAAAAATTCACTTGTCTATATCTTATTATTCATGCATTTTTAATGTTTTGGAACAATAATACATGAAGCCTTCTGTGCAAAATTAAATATGGCACTTTAAGCACTATGTCTAAATTCAAAACACCACTGAGAATTAAACCTGCACTTTTATTTCTTTTGTTGGAAAGAAGACTCCCCAGGTGAATTTTACATGACAAACAGTGCAGCTGTTAGAACTGTAAAAACAAAATGTATATAGCTAAAAGAATAAAAGTTCAAGCAATAGAAAATTTACTGTTTGATTCTCATCCCTGTTAACCAGTATTTAAAACCCCTCGCTCAAATACTTCTATCGATCAAAATCCTGTTATCCAAAATTGAATGTCCGGGTATTGTTACACTTTCGTAGATTTGCCTAAATCTCCAGTTAAAGGCTGAACACCACTAAATCCAGCTGTTCTTTATTTCATATAAAATCCACTCACTTCATAACGGTGTTTCGACATTTTCTAGCATATCAGATTTTCAGACATTTATATTCCCATAAAGAACTAGATCGCTACTTTAGTAAAACAAAAAGAAAAGGGGGTGTTAACTTTTATATAAGAAAACTACAGTTTGTTAAATACAACCCGCTGAATTTACTACTTTTCGCTTCTTTCAATTTCTCTTTTCGTGACATTAAATTCTTACGCCGCCATTTTTATCTAGCATGCGATAGGAACATGCCGATTTCATTAGAATGCAAAGTGATACATACTGAAACGCGGTAGGGTAAAAGTAAGCACGCTGCTGTCGAGAAAATGCACTAGGAAAGGAAAAAAGATTAGTACTATTTATATTTGGACTACTTGTGACTAGACCTGCGGAGGCTTACATTCTGTTTGGTAGTGATCAGCCTAAAAGGATCTGTTTGACAAATTGTTATGATGCCAAGACAGTTTAACAGCATTTGATAGTAAGTGATATTAAAATTTACCATGACATTTCCTCTTATCAAAATGATTTTAAGAGAAATGTTTTTTAAAACCTAGCAGGTTGACTCGGCGACCATCTACTTTCGATTTCAAAAAGTTACAGAAAAAGGTAAAGCCAGTATAATTTCTAATCTAAATTTGATTGAATTTAATTAGATATCTAATGTCTGCATTTTAATTTCAATTGTGACACATTAATCAACACCTGGCTTTGTTGAATCGTGTAATAAACAATAATCAGCACGGGTAGAATAAGGCGCGAAAATATCCGAAAGGTGTTGTTTACAGACTCATCAGTAGTGATACGTACAGTATCGATAGGCGCAAAGAAGTGGATTATTTCATAATTTTTGTTTTTTTATTGTTTTTTTTTTTAATCGGGAGATTGAGACTTCTGATCGGGGTGATCGGGTTTTACAACCAGAAACGGGAGAAACCCGATCGGATCGGGAGAGTTGGGATGTCTGAACTGTGGAGCCAACAGTTGTGTACAGAATGCATGATTATTACTTATAGCACTTAACTTAATCCAAGGAAATTCAGAATTCCATGAAAGATTGAACCAGGAACTTTGTTTTTGCTTTATGTGTTGATGCTTCTGCATCTGGAGAGAGTGATCTTTTTGACATGTTTAAGCATACAATACTCAAAAGATTGCGGAGATATCATGTCAAAACAGTCAAAAGGCAGTCATTTCTTTTAATAAATGAAGTTGTTAAAACAAAAATGAAAGTAGTTCTTTTGCTGGAGTGCCCATATTTAGATTAAAACTACATGTATTTAACCTGGGAATTCTTCTCCCGTTAATTATTGCAACATGACAATATCACAAAGGAATGGCAGTCAATTATTCAGGCAGTATGAATTGCAATTTATTTCATAAAATTCACTTATCCGAATTCATGTTTGTCCGAAATTCTGTGTAGTCTGACATTAACTCGCCAATTTTGTTAAGTCGTTGTTGATTTTTTGCATGTTGTGCATGTATTTAAATTAAGAAACATAAACTCGGTGTTAGCACTAACCTGTCTCATCCTCTGATGGCTCGATAAATATGGGAAAAGAGTGTTTCCCGATAAATATTGAGGTCAGCGAAAACAAAAGTACACTTTGGCAGGTGGCGGTAAAATGACGTAATTTTAAGACTGGTTTACATATTGTTTTAAAAAACTACGGATCAGTGGCTTTGATGTTATTGAATCAGTCTAAAATCTCGCATGCACATGTTTACAATTGCCTACGGGTAAGATTAAATGGTTAATTGTTTGCAGATGGCGACAGTAGGTGGTAAGATAATTAATGCCTCAGGCGTGTATCTCTCGCAAAACAAGCTAGGGATTATAGACAACTATGAAAATTATGTCTGAAGAGTATTTCCAGGCTACTCGATATTGAATTTCAAGTATTTTCTAAAGGTCTACATTGGGTCGGAGATACGATTTTTCGACAGAGGACTTTTTTTCTGAATTTTATTTTTTTACGGGAGGTTTTCATGTTCCGGTGGGAGACCGGGAGATATACTGAAAATACGGGAGAAAAAGTCTCCCGGCGGGAGATATGGCATGTATGCTTTTACTGCCATATTTCAAATATAAACACATAACATGCAAGAATTTTTTCAGAGATAAGTTCTTCTGATCTGTTTTAAAACATGGGGAGAAATTCGATCAAAACACTAGTACTTCATTCTTTAGTTTTCTACTTTAAAGTATAACTAACAAGAGCTCCGCCAAGCGGGCAAAATTTAAAGAACTTGACTGTTGAAGCCCAAAGGACAGGAACAACAAAGGGAAGAAATTCAAAAAAAAAAATCAAAGTCCACAAAAAAATTTCTATGTTCACAAAAAAATCCTTACCAGGTACAGATATGTCAAAATACACCTAAAAATTAGAGGTACCATCAATGTTGTACCACAGAAAAGTGGTTTCGGTTTTTCCTTACAGCCAATAATAAACAAGAGGACCATGATGGTCCTGAATCGCTAACCTGTCCCCACATGAATTGAGTATGACGTCTTTTTTTCTATTATTTGACATAGTGACCTAGTTTTACAGCTCATGTGACCCAGTTCTGAACTTGACCTAGATATCATCAAGGTGAACATTCTCACCAATTTTCATGAAAATCCATTGAAAAATATGGCCTCTAAAGAGGTCACAAGGTTTTTCTATGTTTAGACCTAGTGACCTAGTTTTTGACCGCAGTTGACCGGTTTCAAACTTGACCTAGATATCATCAAGATGAACATTCAGACACACTTTCATGCAGATCCATGAAAAATATGGCCTCTAAAGAGGTCACAAGGTTTTTCTATTATCTGACCTACTGACCTAGTTTTTGACCGCACGTAACTCAGTTTCGTACTAGACCTAGATACATTCTGACCAATTTTCATGCAGATCCCATGAAAAATATGACCTCTACAGAGGTCACAAGGTTTTTCTATTATCTGACCTAATGACCTAGTTTTGGACCGCACGTGACCCAGTTTCAAACTTGACTTAGATATCGTCAAGGTGAACATTCTGACCAATTTTCATGAAGATCCATTGAAAAATATGGCCTCTAGAGAGGTCTCAAGGATTTTTAATATTTAGACCTACTGACCTAGTTTTGGACCGCAGTTGACCCAGTTTCGAACTTGACCTAGATATCATCAAGATGAACATTCTGACCAATTTTCATGCAGATCCCATGAAAAATATGGCCTCTACAGAGGTCACAAGGTTTTTCTATTATTTGACCTACTGACTTAGTTTTGGATCGGACGTGACCCAGTTTCAAACTTGACCTAGATATCATCAAGCGGAACATTCTGACCAAAATTCATGCAGATCCCATGAAAAATATGACCTCTAGAGAGGTCACAAGGTTTTTCTATTATGTGACCTACTGACCTTATTTTGGACCGGATGTGACCCAGTTTCGAACTTGACCTAGATATCATCAAGATAAAAATTCTGACAAATTTTCATGCAGATCCCATGAAAAATATGCCCTCTAGAGAGGTCACAAGGATTTTCTATTATTTGACCTACTGACCTAGTTTTTGAGTGCAGTTGACCCAGTTTCGAACTTGACCTAGATATCATCAAGGTGAACATTCTGACCAATTTTCATGAAGATCCATTGAAAAATATGGCCTCTAGAGAGGTCACAAGGATTTTCTATTATTTGACCTACTGACCTAGTTTTTGACCGCATGTTACCCATTTCGAACTTGACCTAGATATCATCAAGATGAACATTCTCACCAACTTTCATAAAGATCCCATGAAAAATGTGACCTCTAGAGTGGTCACAAGCAAAAGTTTACGCACGCACGGACGGACGCACGGACGACGGACGCTGCGCGATCACAAAAGCTCACCTTGTCACTATGTGACAGGTGAGCTAAAAAGTTACAAATAAGCTATTTATAGTAACATAAAAGAGAAGTAATTAAAAACAAGAGATCACAGAGTGATCTTGTCGCCCACCAATGTGCCATTTTTGAGTGTTCCAAATTTCAAGACATACTGACTAGCTCAAGGTCAAATTTCATTTCCGTACACAACACTGTGCATGTGGTCCAAATTCGAAAGCTGTAGCTTGAGAAATGTGAAAGTAGGTCACTAGATCAATTTCAAGGACGAAATGTGAAAGTAGGTCACTAGGTCAAAATCAAGGTCAAATTACACTTCAGAACATAAATTTATGCAAGTGGTCCAAATTTAAAGCCTGTACCTTCAAAAATGTGAAAGTAGGTCACTAGGTCAATGTCAAGGTCAAAGTTTGTTTCGGTACACAATCCTATGCATGTGGTCTAAATCTGAAGCCTGTAGCTACAGAAATGTGAAAGTAGGTCACTAGGTCAATCTTAAGGTCAAAGTTCATTTCAGTACACAAAACTATGCAAGTGGTCCAAATTTGAAGGCTGTAGCTCGAGAAATGTGAAAGTAGGTAACTAGGTCAAAATCAAGGTCAAATTTTATTTCGGAACACAGAACTATGCATGTGTTCCAAATTTGAAGCCTGTACCTTCAAAAATGTGGAAGTAGGTCACTAGGTCAATGTAAAGGTCAAAGTTTGTTTCGGTACACAAAACTATGCACGTGGTCCAAATTTGAAGGCTGTAGCTTGAGAAATGTGAAAGTAGGTCAGTAGGTCAAAATCAAGGTCAAATTCCATTTCAGAACACGAAACTATGCATGTGGTACAAATTTGAAGCCTGTACCTTCAAAAATGTGAAAGTAGGTCACTAGGTCAATGTCAAGGTCAAAGTTTGTTTCAGTGCACAAAACTATGCATGTGGTCCAAATTTGAAGGCTGTAGCTACAGAAATGTGAAAGTAGGTCACTAGGTCAAAATCAAGGTCAACTCATGTCAAGGTTCATCTTGCCACTCAAAACCATACATGTGGTCCAAATTTGAATGTTGTAGTTATTGACAAGAACATTTTAAAATCTTTTCCCTATATAAGTCTATATGAACCATGTGACCCCCCAGGGGCGGGGCCATGTTTGACCCTAGGGGGATAATTTGAACAAACTTGGTAGAGAACCACTAGATGATGCTACATTACAAATGCCAAAGCCCTAGGCTCTGTGGTTTGGACAAGAAGATTTTCAAAGTTTTTCCCTATATAAGTCTATGTAAACCATGTGACCCCCGGGGCGGGGCCATATTTGACCCTAGGGGGATAATCTGAACAATCTTAGTAGAAGACCACTAGATGATGTCATATACAAAATATCAAAGCCCTAGGCCCTGTGGTTTTGAACAAGAGGTTTTTCAAAGTTTTTCCCTATATAAGTCTATACAAACCATGTGACCCCCGGGGGCGGGGCCATATTAGACCCCAAGGAAATAATTTGAATCATCTTGGTAGAGGACCACTAGATGATGCTTCATACCAAATATCAAAGCCCTAGGCTCTGTGGTTTTGGACAAGAAGATTTTCAAAGTTTTTCCCTATATAAATCTATGTAAATTATAGAAATAAACAAAGGGCCATAACTCTCTAAAAAATTGTTGAACCAGCCTGATTTTCAGGGGGACACAACTAGGGTACCAATACATCATTCTGACAAAGTTTGGTCAAAATCCCCCCGGTAGTTTCTGAGGAGATGCGATAACGAGAAATTGTTAACGGACGGAAGGACGGACGGACTGACGGACGGACGGAAGGACGACGGACCACGGACGCAGAGTGATTTGAACAGCCCACCATCTGATGATGGTGGGCTAAAAATTTCATTGTAAGTGAACAAACAAGAGATCACAGAGTGATCTTGGCGCCCACCAATGTGCCATTTTTGAGTGTTCCAAATTTCAAGACTTATTGACTACCTCAAGGTCAAATTTCATTTCCGTACACAACACTGTGCATGTGGTCCAAATTCGAAAGCTGTAGCTTGAGAAATGTGAAAGTAGGTCACTAGGTCAATGTCAGGGTCAAAGTTTGTTTCGGTACACAATCCTATGCATGTGGTCTAAATTTGAAGCCTGTAGCTACAGAAATGTGAAAGTAGATCACTAGGTCAATCTTAAGGTCAAAGTTCATTTCGGTACACAAAAGTATGCAAGTGGTCCAAATTTGAAGGCTGTAGCTTGAGAAATGTAAAAGTAGGTCACTAGGTCAAAATCAAGGTCAAATTCTATTTCGGAATACAAAACTATGCATGTGGTCCAAATTTGAAGCCTGCACCTTCAAAAATGTGAAAGTAGGTCACTAGGTCAATGTAAAGGTCAAAGTTCATTTTGGTACACAAAACTATGCATGTGGTCCAAATTTGAAGGCTATAGCTTGAGAAATGTAAAAGTAGGTCACTAGGTCAAAATCAAGGTCAAATCTTATTTCGGAATACAAAACTATGCATGTGGTCCAAATTTGAAGCCTGTACCTTAAAAATGTGAAAGTAGGTCACTAGGTCAATGTAAAGGTCAAAGTTCATTTCGGTACACAAAACTATGCAAGTGGTCCAAATTTGAAGGCTGTAGCTTGAGAAATGTAAAAGTAGGTCACTAGGTCAAAATCATGGTCAAATTTTATTTCGGAATACAAAACTACGCATGTGGTCCAAATTTGAAGCCTGTACCTTAAAAATGTGAAAATAGGTCACTAGGTCAATGTGAAGGTCAAAGTTTTTTTCGGTACACAAAACTATGCATGTGGTCCAAATCTGAAGGATGTAGCTTGAGAAATGTGAAAGTAGGTCACTAGGTCAAAATCAATGTCAAATTTCATTTTGAAACACGGAACTATGCATATGGTCCAAATTTGACGCCTGTACCTTCAAAAATGTGAAAGTAGGTCACTAGGTCAAAATCAAGGTCAAAGTTTTTTCCAGTGCACAAAACTATGCATGCGGTCCAAATTTGAAGGCTGTAGCTACAGAAATGTGAAAGTAGGTCACTAGGTCAAAATCAACGTCAACTCATGTCAAGGTTCATCTTGCCACTCAAAAATATACATGTGGTCCAAATTTGAAGGCTGTAGCTACAGAAATGTGAAAGTAGGTCACTAGGTCAAAATCAAGGTCAACTCATGTCAAGGTTCATCTTGCCACTCAAAAATATACATGTGGTCCAAATTTGAATGTTGTAGTTATTGACAAGAACATTTTAAAAGCTTTTCCCTATATAAGTCTATATGAACCATGTGACCCCCGGGCGGGGCCATTTTTGACCCTAGGGCGATAATTTGAACAAACTTGGTAGAGAACCACTAGATGATGCTACATTACAAGTATCAAAGCCTTAGGCTTTGTGGTTTGGACAAGAAGATTTTCAAAGTTTTTCCTTATGTAAGTCTATGTAAACCATATGACCCCCAGGGCGGGGCCATATTTGACCCTAGGGGTATAATATGAATAATCTTAGTTGAAGACCACTAGATGATGTCACATACAAAATATCAAAGCCCTAGGCCCTGTGGTTTTGGACAAGGGGTTATTCAAAGTTTTTCCCTATATAAGTCATTACAAACTATGTGACCCCCAGGGCGGGGCCATATTTGACCCCAGAGAAATAATTTGAATCATCTTGGTAGAGGACCACTAGATGATGCTTCAAACCAAATATCAAAGCCCTAGGCTCTGTGGTTTTGGATAAGAAGGTTTTCAAAGTTTTTCCCTATATAAATCTATGTAAAATATAGAAATAAACAAAGGGCCATAACTCACTCATAAATTGTTGAACCAGTCTGATTTTCAGGGGGACACAACTAGGGTACCAATACATCATTCTGACAAAGTTTGGTCAAAATCCCCCCAGTAGTTTCTGAGGAGATGCGATAACGAGAAATTGTTAACGGACGGACGGAATGACGGACCACGGACGCAGAGTGATTTTAATAGCCCACCATCTGATGATGGTGGGCTAAAAAGGGATCTGCCAAATAAAAACAAGAACATTGCAATGCAGAGCAATATACACACGAAACAAAGTCATATGACCTTTGACCCCTAAGACTGACCTTGACCTTGAAGGGAGTCATCTGAAACACGTGCTCTGCACGTCATCTCGGTGTTGTGTACATATGTGCCAAGTTTTTTTGAAATCTTTCAATTCGTTCAAGAGTTACAGAGCAGACATGAAACAAACTCATATGACCTTTGACCCAAAGTGTGACCTTTACCTTGAAGAAAGCCATCCAAAACATGCGATCTGAACGTTATCTTGATGTGGTTTACATTTGTGTCGAGTTTCTTTGAAATCCTTCAAGGGGTTCAAGAGTTACAGAGCAGACACAAAACTGCTAACGTATGGACAGACAGATGGACGGACACCAGGAGGAATAACATAATACGTCCCTTTGGGTATATAAAAATAGGAAATTCTATACGAGCCTTTACACTGAAACTGACAGAACCATTTACCTTTCCTGACTTGCTGTTGAGTAGCATTTTTTCCAGAGCATCTTTCTGTGCAACATGAACTTTGCTGGAAACATAAAATATCATTATTAATTTTGTCAATGGTAAAAACAACATAAAAACTTCCTGTTTTAAAAAGAGCACCTATAAACTAGAATTTCACTGACATATCTATAGTGTAATTGAAATAACTCAGCAGTAAAAGGTTCTAACTTTAGTAACAATAACCTTGATGTAGATCAAAGAGACAAAACTCTAGTCATAGGGTGACTTTCCAGCTTTTCATGGAGGAAGACCCAAAGTACACCTACCAGCATTATTTCAAACACAGGTAGGCAACTGGCTCGAATCACAATCCTTCCACAAGCCAGCTGGATGGCTTTCCAACATGAAAGAATTACACTCCCCTGGCAAGGTCCTGAACCCACAGAGTGAGGGGCAAGTAATATACCTCAGTGCTAGTTTTAACAGATAAAGCTTTCTTTTTTGTAACTTCAAAAGAGTTAAAACCTAAATAATCTTTACTATATATGCAACAGCAAATAATTTGACCAGTTTCTTGGCAAAATATACGTAAAAGGAAGAACAAAATGTTATATTCAGGTTGTATTAGTATTGTTTATACACATACCAGAGTTGTAGCCAAGTTGTGGCAGCCTGAAATAAAGTATGATGTCCACTTTCGTTGCCACTAGCTGCAAGTGTATGCATCACAACCATGATCTCTGGAAACCCGCTTGTCTCCCCTGTTGCTGAGGACAACAGTGTTTCCTCTAGGGGCAGTAGAGCTTGCAGTATTGCATGGGGCACGGCCTCACTGACAGCGCTGTTGGATTTGACCAGGTATAAGGTAAATGTCTTTAACAGCTGAAGATTCTCCCTCAATACTTCCTCGTCTGTCTCCTGTAATAACATCATAATTGACAGACCATCATCTGTCTTTTGCTGATGTTATCAAAATAGAATTTCAAAGGGACTTATTCATAAGCTATTGGTAAAAATTTGATTAGCTTAAAAAAAATTGTACTATGGTAAGATGACTTTTATTTTAAACATACTGCTATGAAATGTATTTTTAGACAGGAAAACAATTTAAGGTAAAGCAAGACTAAAATATTCTGCCAACTTTTTAAATGAACAAAATCAGTAGTAAGTAGAGGGAATTATTGTCTTGAGGTAATATGGAATATATCTCAATGGGAAATGACACAATTTTCATTTTTTATATGTTAATCAGACCCATGTAAACCAAAATAATGGCAGAAGACAGCAATGCTTGATTACTCAACAGACTTGTCACTAAAGTAGGTTAACTGAATTAATGCAACAGTTGCAAAGGCTTAATAGTGTGAAAATTCAAAACAGAATTATGTTACCTATGCAGTGCATGTCCATGTCAGATCATTACAGTGGACAAGTGTGTGAATAGTAAGTACTGAGATACCAGCTTGCATACAAAACAAACAAATGTGGACACCGACATACCTAATGGGTGAGTGCAATAACTCTACCTATTCTTTGAATAATCGAGCTCAAAAAATCAGAGTATTGATAATTTTTACTGAAAGATGGCCAACATAGAATCATTTAATTTAGTTGGCATGACATACCCTGGTTTTAGCCTAAAAAGCTATACTGTGGGAAAAAATCATGGATTTCAAATTCTGAATATAAAATAAATGGGGATTTAGCTTTTTGGTTGGGATTTATTTAAAGGATTGATTCAACAATAAAATCTACTGAAATCAGTCCCCAAGAAATATTAATAATTTCAAAGTACTGGTATTTACATAACCATCAGTTTATGTTCCTGGCTGTATAGCTTTAATCATGAGTTAATACAGAAACCTGAACCAAACAAGTGCAGTAAATCTATTCAACAATCCAACTAGAGCTGCTTTTAAGAAAAGCGCATGTCTCCCACAACTGCCTAAACATCTGAATAGTAGTATAGGAGTCAACTATGCACCAAGACCTCGACTACCTTAATTATCATCAGTGCTTTTATTATCAAAAACAAGTTTCTAGGGCCATAATTCCGAAGTACCTGAGCCGATTTGGATAGTTATCAAACTTGGCCGAGGACTTATTGGCAACACAGTTTGTTTAAGTTTGGTGAAGATCTGATGAGAAATGTTCGACTTAAAGAGTGCGGACAAGATTTGTGAAAGACACACAGACTGGCTAACACACAGGAGTAAATCAATACTTCTCCCACACCACTGTGTGGTGGGAGACATAATAATGAGAAGGTGTACAAGGTTATAGAATAGTTCAAACAAAATCCGTCATTATGTATCACTAAAAAAATTTATTCAAGATTAAATAGAAGCACTTTTAAAATTTGTTTTCAGTATAAGGTTCAAGCCCATTGATTTCTTACTTTTGGTAGTACAACATACTTGGAGAGCCAGGCTTGTAAAACAGTGACATCCGTGTCTGCCAGTGTACACAGTGATTTACACAGGTCCTTGTATGTTTGGCCGTTTTTATTCCCGTCAGCTGCACGAGAAAGCAAAATATTGTAACAAAAGTTCTTAATAAATACACAATTTCAATGTCCATTCATTTAAAATGGGACCTAGAATATTACTATGTTTTCATATTAATGTTTTAACTTTCATGCAAACTGAATGAATTTGTTTGACTGTATATAATTCAATCAAAGTGAAAATTACTGATTTTGTATAAAGAGAATTCATTCTCCTGCAGTCATACAATTCAGTATCCAACTCAAGAACATGTTCCGAATGCTTATAACACATTATTATTAATAATAATCTATAATAATCACATACTTATCAGGCAGTTGCATAAAACACATCAAAATGAAAATCCACATATCTGCAGTGCCACACACTAATTACAGTTATGGACTGATAAATACAATTAGTCATTTCTTTGTGATTACACGTTCTTGTCTGTTATTTCCATATTCTTTGTCTTTCATTTGGAGAGTGTGTAACTGAACCAATTTGCTGTTTTTAGAGGTACACACCTAAATCAGCACAAATATATTCTGACTATAGATTTATCATTATCAAAATCAGAAATGAGACAGATTGGTCCAAAATGCAAACTTAATTCATTCTGACTTACCAAGAAGAAGCAATCTGTTGAAGAATTTCAGCACATTGCCCGCGAAGTTTGGAGACAGATTCTCTTTAGCAGACGACAGTAAGAAAGCTGTCAAATCTGTAAAATACAGGTCAATCAGTACAACACATTATACAAAATGTTGTATAGCAAGTGATTTCTACAACAAAATTATTTTAAATTTTTGTCCAAATGATCAGTAATATTTCTTCTGTGTTTCATTTTTCTACACGACGTCATTTTAAAATTGTGTCTGCATTCTGACAAACAGGGGAAGCTAATCTGTTAAGAATGTTTCTAAAATTAAGGAATGAAAATTCAGCCTCTTGTAGCTTAATTCTGTCAATGGTACGTGATATGTTTTAGAGATTAATTTCAGCAATATAATTTTCTACTGTTTGTAAGCAATACCGGTACTTTCTGATTACAGTCAGATGTGTAGGTAGCAGAAATTCACAATACAGTGTCTATATTTCTGTATCAAGCTCTTCAATACAAACTGCCTATAAATGTTCTCCTTTCTTCTTTACAAAGTATTTTCAGTAAATGTTCCACTGAACACTTCACTTCATTTTCTGCAAAACTGACAACTCTTCCTTACTGATTTCCTGGTATTCAAAGAATGTATTTTTTTATTTTCAATCAACAAACACACAATGTACTCATGTACATCCCTGTACGTACTCAAACAATTTCACATAAATTAAAATGCTGACGAGATATCCGCTATTCAGTCAGTATATTTTTGATAAGCACCCCTTTTAACAGTTAATGGTAATGACCAAATTGGAAGATGGACAAGTTCATGATAGAAATTTCGCATGGTAAGGGTTAAAAAGCTCTGCTCGGGTATTCATGTAAGGTAGCTATCAAGCTGGCTTGTAAATCTCAGTGGTTCTATCCAGATCCCTATCCAAGCTAGGACTACCTTGGGTTTTCCATTACCATTCAAACTGGAATGTAACCACAGAGCTATGTGGCATTTGGTATCAATCTATCAATAGTAAACATGGTCTCACCATGATGTTTATAGAAATTCTCAAAGGCTTTTATGAACTGCAGGTTAATCTAGGTGGTTCTCCATAAACTTCAGACAGTCACAGAATATCTTCTCATCCAGTTTGCTGAAACAATTTTATACAATTTTGTTAGAAAAATATGGATATCTGCTCTAAAATGAACATTTTGTTTCAAAATAGACAATACTTTTTACCCTGAACTCCTTGTCTAAAGACAACATATTTTCTATAATATTTCCATCATATTTCTTTTTAAAAAACGCAACATCTTTTCAATCATTTTGCTTTTAAAATAGACATTAAATTTTCTATTTTATTCATTTTAAGACTGGTAGCACCTTTCAGTTATATTTCATTTTTAAATGGGCAGCATCTTCTCAATTTCATTTCCCTGCTAAATTTCTAAAATGAACTTGTCCATCTTCCAATTTGTACAGTACCATTAACTATTTAAAAGGGCTGCTTACCAAAAAGATACTGACTAAATAGCAAACAGTGCAGATCATGATCAGACTGCATGGATGTGCAGGCTGATTATGATCTACACTGGCCGCAAAGGCAGAACCAATCGTGTCCAGCATGGTAAGGGTTAAAATAATCTGCACATTTTCAATCACATTACATTTCAAAGAATCTACATCTTTTCATATTATTTCATTTGAAAAATAGACAGAGTCTTTCTTTCTGTTGTGCTTCATGTTGTTTTTGGCAATGATCATGTATGTCAGTTAGTGATCTGTATTCCTTACCAATGTAGTCAACAGGCTGGTATGACATAACAAATACCACTCACACAGACTCATATTTTACAACAGTGGAATACACACCTCTCAGGGTCCGAATACTCTGTAATCAGTCGATGACAGACAGAGATCACATGCCGGTACATCGGCTCCGTGAATTTCTCGCCATCTACTGGTCCAAGGTAACCATCCAGGAAAGATATCTGTTGTACGTAAAGGTATATATCCATGATGTACACAAAAACGAGTCTACATAAAAACATAGTTGCATATATCTACTTCTAATATCGTTTCCTATTCAAATCTCTTCTTTCCCCAAACAACAATTTAAGGTATTAGATACTTGATAGTGTATCTCCTTTTGAAAAGTATTTGATTCCTACGATAAACCTACTTTTGACTTTGAATTTGTCAAGACGAAATAGGTTCAAGCCCCACTGGGACCAACTTTTTTTTCCTTATATTCCTTTCTTGGCTGCTACAAGGTCAATGTGAAATCATCATGTATTATTCAAATTAAACATGGGTGATCAAATTAGAAGGAACATTCAAAGATTTCACACAAACCTCAACGGATATTCATTTGTTTGTTGGGTTTGTCAGTCATATAGCTACTTCTAATAGACATTAATTAAGGCATATATAAATGTGCTAAAAGGGCAGACTGTTACTGTCAAATACTTTACTTCACAATTAGAAAGCTAGATATTATTTTGGAGGGAAGAATTAATGAGCCACAGCATGAGAAAACCAGAGAGAGAATAGTGCATTTGCGGCCAACATGGATCCAGACCAGCCTGCGCATCCTGCTAATGGTTTCTCTAATTGCAATAGGCTTTGAAAGTGAGCAGCATGAATCTTAACCAGACTGCGCGGATGCGCAGGCTGGTCAGGATCCTTGCTGGTCGCAAATGCACTATATTGGGTTTTCTCATGGTGCAGCTCATTTAAGAGTTGAAATATGTTAAACATAATTCAGCATCCGGACACCATTTAAAACACTGAAATCAATTAGTAATTTTTTCATTATTCCATATGCATGACTTGACAAACACATCCATGTCATACCTGTTGCTACCAGTTCTAACAAACAGGTTGTTACAATGCATCAATTATATAGAACAAGGCAGTCTGAAAGACAGCTAAATCCCCCGCCACTGCTATGGATAGTGAAAGGGTAAAACCTTTGATTTTAGCTGTGACCTTGACCTTGAACTGGCATGGCTGACTCATGAATTCTGCACAACATCTTGATGAGGTGATCATTTGACCAAAGTTTAATGAAAATCCTTCAAGGGGTTTAGGAGATACAGAGCTGAAACTTTTGACCTTCAGTTGTGACCTTGACCTTGAGTTGACATGGCTGACTCATGAGTTCTTGATGAGGTGATCATTTGACCCAAGTTTGATGAAAATCCTTCAAGGGGTTAAGGAGATACAGAGTGGACACCAAATGGAAGGCTCAAACCTTCGACCCTTAGTTGTGACCTTGACCTTGAGCTGGCATGGTTGACTCATAATTTCTGCACATCGTTCTGATGAGGTAATCATTTGACCCAAGTTTTATAAAATTCCTTCAAGGGGTTTAGAAGATATAGAGCGGACACGAAATGGAAGGCTCAAACCTTTGACCTTCAGTTGTGACCTTGACCTTGAGCCGACATGGCTGACTCATAAGTTCTGCACATCGCCTTGATGAGGTGATCGTTTGACCCAAGTTTGATGAAAATCCTTCAAGGGGTTTAGGAGATATAGAGGGGACACAAAATGGAAGGTTCAAACCTTTGACCCTAAGTTGTGACCTTGACCTTGAGCCGGCATGACTGACTCATGGGTTCTGCACATCGTCTTGATGAGGTGATCATTTGACCAAAGTTTTATAAAATTCCTTCAAGGGGTTTAAGAGATATAGAGCGGACACAAAATGGAAGGCTCAAACCTTTGACCTTGAGTTGTGACCTTGACCTTGAGCCGGCATGGCTGATTCATGGGTTCTGCACATCGTCTTGATGAGGTGATCATTTGACCCAAGTTTTATAAAATTCCTTCAAGGGGTTTAGGAGATATAGAGCGGACACAAAATGGCAGGCTCAAACCTTTGACCTTGAGTTGTGACCTTGACCTTGAACCGACAAGGCTGACTCATGGGTTCTGCACATCGTCTTGATGAGGTTATCATTTGACCCAAGTTTCATGAAAATCCTTCAAGGGGTTTAGGAGATATGGACCGGACACGATTTTGTTACGGACGGAAGGACGGACGCAGGCCATTCCTATAATCCCTCCGCCACGGCGGGGGATTAAAAAGAATAAAGAATGCTGTAAGATGTTACATCATCAATGCTAAAATTGGGTCACTTTCTTTAACAATAAAATTTGTCTGGAATGTTCCTTTGTTGCCAGAACTGTGCACGCACGCACGAGCGCATACACACACACACACACACACACACACACAACACACAACACACACACAAAATGCATTTTTAAAACATATAAAACAATGAAAAGGAACTGTTTATAGATTCATCTATTTTTTTCTTTAATAAGTAGAACATCTGAATAAAACAGGGACGTACATGCAAAGACTGCTATGGAACAAGTCTGTTGAAGATCCATCAAGTATTTGATGAGACCAAGTTGTTGAGAAGTTTTTCCTATTTTAGCTCTGGAGGCCCCTCAAAAGGTTCAAGCAACACTGAGAGACCATTCAAAGATGCTACAGACAAAGTAAAGATCTATTAAGTGGTTTTCAAAAAGTTCTTTTAAGGCATTTTACAAAAATATAACTCTGTCCTTCAATAAACTGGACAAATGGTTAATGCTCTTACGTGAAGAGGTCTGTTGCCAGTCTACACAGTGCATGTAGTACATGTCTCATTGGAACATTCACTGAAAACTTGCTCTCTGAAATATATGAAGTACCAATCTGAACACCAATAACAGATTACAAAAAAATGTAGATTTTAATTTAAACAAGAGCTGTCCGTAAGACAGCCAAGCTCGACTATTCGAAATATTGTCCCAGAAGCAGGAAAATAGTAACCAAAAAGGTTAAATATCAAAAGAGTTTTAAGTTCAAAAGGGGACATAATTTGACCAAAATGCATATCAGAGTTATGGGACTTGCTGCTATCAACTAGTTTTATAATCCCGAAGGCACATGTGAAGTTTCAATTCAATATCTGCATTAGTTTTGGAGACGGTAACTTGCATGTAAAACTTTAACCAGAATTTTCTAAGTCCAAAAGGGGGCATAATTTGCCCAAAATACATGTCAAAGTTATGGGACTGGACCCAGTGAGGTTGGTAATTGATCTAGAAAAAGAAAAATGAAATTTCAAATCTATATGCCTTTTAGTAATAGCTGTATGTACTTGCACGCAAAACTTTAACCAGGATTTAAAGTCCAAAAGGGGGCATAATTTGGCCAAAATGAAGGTCAGAGTTATGGGACTTGCTGCTATCAACTAGTTTTATAACCCCGAAGACACATGTGAAGTTTCAATTCAATATCTGCATTAGTTTTGGCGATAGTAACTTGCATGTAAAACTTTAACCAGAATTTTCTAAGTCCAAAAGGGGGCATAATTTCCTCAAAATACATGTCAGAGTTATGGGACTTGACCCAGTGAGGTTGGTTATTGACCTAGAAAAAGAAAAAATAAGTTTCAAAGCTATATGCCTTTAAATGATAGCTGTATGTACTTGCATGCAAAAACTTAACCAAGGTGTGATGCCGACGCCGATACCAGGGTGAGTAGAATAGCTAGACTATTCTTTGAATAGTCGAGCTAAAAAGTTATGTAACAGCTGGTGTCATTTCCAGGTGAAAGTAAAAAAAGGAAACAACTTACACAGGGTTAATCAACAATTATGAAATTGTGTTTAAGTTAATCCTACAATATCTCTAAAATATTTTTTATAAAATTCGCCCCATATGAAAATGGAAGACTATGACCATGTACTTAGATACCTAATTTATCATTCTTCATATTAATGACCTCCCACAGGCAATAAAAGAAATCTTTACTGATCTATTTGCTGATGATACTACTCTAACTGCCACTGGAAACACATATCATGAAGTACAAACAGCACTGCAGAATGCACTTGACAGTGTTAATCTGTGGTGTCAAAATAACTCCATGTCATTAAATGCCAAAAAATCAAAGGCTATGACTGTTTGTCCGACAAACAGACACAATTCAAGTGACTGTAACACCCTGCACCTTGGCAGTGCACCCATTGACTTCTCCAGTTCTGAAAGACTACTAGGTGTGCAAGTTGACAGAAATTTAAATTGGAAAGATCATATTGATAATGTTCTAAAAAAAATGTAATTCAAAACTTTATCTCCTCAAAAGAATAAAATACTTCTTAGACATTCCTATTAGAAAACTGTTTTTCAATGCATATATATTACCTCATTTAGATTATTGCTGTTCTGTCTGGGGAAACTGTAACTCTGAACAGGCTGATTCCATTCTCAAATTTCAGAAGAGAGCGGCTAGGATTATCCTGGACACAAAATTTGATGCACCCTCTGAGGAACTGTTTATTAAACTAAACTGGATGAAATTCCCAGAGCGAGTCAAATACAAACAGTCAATTATGGTTTATAAGTCTGTCAACAATATATGCCCTCAATACCTACAAGATAAATTTACTCACACTCATACTATTCACAAACGTAGTCTAAGATCAACTGACTCAGAACTTAACTTGTATCCCCCTAAACCAAGATTAGAATGTTTTCGAAAAAGCTTTGAATACTCAGGAGCAAAAATCTGGAATACACTGCCAAATGATGTCCGTCAGGCAGAAAGTCTTGCAAGCTTTTAAAGTAAATACATAAGTCATTGGAGAATGTCTTCTATAGGTCAAAGTTCATAAGCAATAATATTAAAGTGTCATATTCAAATTTTTGTAAAGTAATTATTCCAAATTTTGTCTATGATGACTTTATTATGTTGTTGTTTTGTACAGTCATCGAAATTGTGAGATGTTATGTTTATATCTATTTCCTTTGTTTAAAAATTTGTCATGAAGCATCTCTTCATCTATTATAAAGCTTGTTTTTGGTCTCTCTTTAATAAGATTGTTTACATGTAAATACCATGTGATTGTCATTATCAACCTCTGTTTTGTTTCATTTTGTACCATTGTAAATATGTGTTTTGTATGAGGCTCACAGGGGTGATTGGGCTAGACCTAACTGTGTTGCCTCTATAAATAAAGTCTTTATTATTATTATTATTATTATTATTATTAAATGCTGGAGCCGGGGCATCCTCGTCACCAAACAATGAAGATTTCATGACCTGCATATTTCTTGCATCAACTCCCACACTTGTTGCTAAGCGAAGTGAAGATGGTTCTTTGCCTTGGACATCCATATCTTCATCATCTACATTAACGAAACATGTACCATATGTAATTCACCTTAAATGTGGTTAAATCTGATTTTTTCAACTACCTGTCTGCCATTTAGATGTCTTCCACTCACCCCCAGCCCATCACCTCAATCCCCTCATGACATATTCAACTCATTTGATAATTCTTGCTGCAAAGTCTATCATACCTTAGTCCTTACTTTTCTTTTATCACATTTGAATTCAATTTTTCAAACACCATTGCTACGAATTCAATCTCTCCCTCTGCAAGGCCTCATAGCTTATTACCATACCTCATTTCAAAAGGAATTGTTCCCATTACTCTTTACTAAACTAGAAATACATTCTGCATGCCCATGGGCAGAATGTCAAGCCCACCAGCACCTTTGGTCTTTAAGTGTGACCTTGACCTTAGATCTAGGGACCTGATTCTTGCGCACGAAGCTCTGTCTCATAATGGTGAACATTCATGCCAAGTTACATCAAAATCCCACCATGCATGAAGACGAAATCTTCCGGACAAACTTCAATTTGACCTTTGACCTCCAGCTATGACCTTGACCTCTGAGATAGGAACATGGGGTTAGCGCATGACACTCCTTCTCATTGAGGTAAACATTTATGCCAAATATAAACAAGATTGGTCAATGTATGTCAAAGTTATGGTCTGGACAAAATCAGACGGACAGTGGCATGGACATACACCGATTCGCCATAGTGACAACTATATCGAGCTTGCCGCAAGCGGGCTCGACAAAAACCATCATTTAACTCATCATAGCACTACGTTTTCACTAAATCCTTTCATGTGACCTAAGTTATCTGATTATGTTTCTCTGCAATGAGAACGTACCTTGGTCCCCTGCTAATTTGTGATTCCCAATTGTGAGGTCTTTGATATCTGATAACAATAATCCACAACTGGAACTTGTTCTTACAGTACCACTGCATCCTTTAACTACCAGGCAAAGGTTCCCCACTGAGAGACCTTTAGATTTGATTATTTATGATGAAGAATTCTTTCACTGCAACTATATTACTATGTCTTCAAAGAAAAACACTAAATCCTGCTCATGTTTAACTCAAACTGATTTATCAAAGAAAGACTGATGTATACTAAAATGTTATTGTTTACCCCTACACCATTTTTTTACATTCTCCCTTACTGCAGCAAAAGTTTCTATAAAATACATGTATTGCCTCCATGTTAATCTGCAGAATTTCTTAAGACTGATTTGCTGACATTTTCCCAATTCATGTAGTTAAGGAGCCCTCCCTTTATCTTAACAGATAGTAACTAGTCAATGTTTAGACCCGATAAGCAGAAATTCAATCAGATGGATGAGTCCACCAGTATTTCCCCTAGTTTTAACTAGGAAATTCTCCCCCATTTCCACAAGGACTTCCATCTATCAACAGTCGCTAGTTACTAACCTGTACAGCCATCTGTTGCTGCTGTGCCAGACGTACCGGTAAACGTTTCTTGTCCTTTTCCGGTACATCTTCCTCATCTAAGTCATCAACTAGACTATACTTCGAGAAATATTTCACCTGTAAAGAGTCGCACCGACACATGATAGGTTAGAAACCTGTTTATTTCTAATTCATATGTACATCTACCAGTTCAATATTTTTGCAGTACATGTACTTATGACGATTCAGAAAAATTCTATAATTTCTAAACTGATATTCCGAATGATACATTTCTCTTAAACAACTTCTCCAAATATACAAAGGCTGAGACAGAAAAAATGTTTTGTAAAATACAAATCATAAGTCACACTTGCAAAGTATTAATTTTTGGTTGCTCTCCCTCTTGACCAAGAAAGGAAGTTCATTTGTTTTATTTTTGTTGTGTTCAAACACTGACATGATTTGAAAGCAACTTTCCATGCTTTTGATAGTGGTGGAGGAAGATTGGGCCATTGTTTCAGGCATAAACCTGTAACAGGACATAACCTTCTTCCGTAAGCCAGCTTCCTTACTGTGTAATTTAAGTAACTTGAGAGAAACACTAAACAGACAACAAGTAGCAAAACTAATACTCTTGGTGAGATATCTAACAGATGTATACATCAGTAAAAATAATAAACACATCTTCAAAATAGTACAGCAATATACCTCAAACACACAAGATCCTGTCTCAGATCTGTAGTCAATAAACTTGGCACTGACTTTAAGAGAATTCTCCCCTATCTTGTCTTGCCATCTTATTGCCTTCAACTTCTCAGGGCTCTGTAAAATATCAATAGTAAGATTTACATAACAGTATTTTAATGCTGTCATTTGAAACATGTGGCTCATATTACTCAGGTGAGCGATTCAGACCCATCATGGCCCTCTTGTTAAGATAGAAAACAAGAGCTCATAGAACATGAAATGCCCACCTTGGTAAGTCTATGTAAAACATGAGACCCCCCCAGGGCAGGGCCTCTTTTCAACCCAGGGGTATAATTTCAGCAATTTTGGTTGAGGACCACAAGGCAATGCTACATACAAAATATCAAAGGCCTAGGTCATGTGGTTTTAGACAAGAAGATTTTTTAAGTTTTTTACTATATAAGTCTAGGTAAAACTTGTGACCCCCGGGACGGGGCCTCTTTTCACCCCAGGGGCATAATTTGAACAATCTTGATAGAAGACCATAAGATAATGTCACATGCTAAATATATAGGCTCTACGCCTTGCGGTTTTGGACAAGAAGATTTTTAAAGTTTTACTTTTGGTTTCCATGGCAACCAATGGCAACCAGAGTTCTGCATGAAATTTAATTCTTTGAATAATTTTGAAAGGGGACCACCCAAGGATCATTCCTGTGAAGTTTGGTAAAATTCTACCCAGTGGTTTTCAAGAAGAAGATTTTTTTATATAATATTGATGGACGGACGACTGACGAAGGACAACGTATGACTGATGACGGACATTGAGCGGTCACAAAAAAAAAAAAAAAAAAGCTCACCACGAGCCTTTGGCTCAGATGAGCTAAAAATGAAAGCAGATTCAAATATGCCATGCTTGTATAAAACTGAGCAGTCACAGATAAATATTGCAGCACTTCTTACAATGCCTCTAAAAACCTACTAACATTTCTCTACAGATTTACAAGCAGGGGACAAGACCAAAACATCTCCACCCACGAGTGTTAGGCAAAGATGTAGAACTAGCTAGTGACACTCTCATATTTCCAAAGAGACTTGAAGTAACAGCAATGGAGCACATAATTCAAATTTCAGCTCTTATAACAATCTGCTATACAGAAAATTTAATCTGCAAAAAAATTCAATACCTTAATTGTAGTTCCAATAGATTTATCTCTCAGCCAAACACAGTCCAAAGTTATCTCAGCTTTCTTATCGAGACCTTCACCAACTTCATGTTTGTTGTCATCGTCTGGGTACACAAATACCTCTTTGCGATGGAAAAACACTGCAAAGACAAAGTTTACACTAGGTGATATACCAGATAGAAATTAAGGTTAAATATTGAATTATATAACCCCAACTCTTAACAAGGAATTGGTAAAACTGAATGATGCTCCCCGATGCATGTGCTTTTGTCCCAATATGGGGAATAACATATTATTAACAAGACTAAAAAATGGACACAATAAAAAGAAACTAGATGTGTGTCTATAGGACACAGGTGCCCCCACTCCTGCCACTGTAACATGGATTTATGACTCAGGTTAAATACTTTTTAAGATGTTTGCAACACAAACTTTTAAGAACCTTAAGTTATGTGTATTTTTCACTTAGTTAGCCATAACTCTGGCTTAGCTGAGTAAAATCCTAAAGAGAACACTTCACAGGCTATAAAACTAGAATGCGTCTGTAGGACACAGGGTGTGCCCCCGACTGACCAGTACATTTGTCACAAATAAGGGGAAATAATTCAAAAGTTTGCAGTCTTAATGGGGTATAGCCTCAAAACAATTATGAAAAGGATTCATTATTCTATACCATATACTTTTTGAGCTATGAGCATCACAAACAAAAAAATCCACTATTTTGGCTATTTCAAGGGCCATAACTCTGTAATAAACGCTAAAATTCTCAAAAAGAATGCCAAGTGTGCAAGGTCACATTATGATAAAGACTCAAGCATGCTGTTCAATTTTCATGTCAAACAAATCTTTCTTTCTATGATTTGGCGTTGTTTGATTTTTGTTTCTCAAGGCCTACTTCGTAACCTTAACATCATTGAGCTGAATAAATCAAAACTGTTTTCACAGGTAATTATCACCTATTCACAGTACTACACTATGAGATACTATATAATATATAGGTGGTACATTAGGTGTCAAAGTGGTACATAAAGTGACTGGTACATAAGGTGTCACACCCGAATAACGTATATTCTATTGCCAGTAAAAATTTGAAGGGAGATAAAAGCTGTAGTCCAAATAATTGTACTCGTGAGTTGAATATCGTTATATTTTTTTGACTTGTCGATATCCGCCTCAACGTAAAATATCAAAATGTAAAATCGGTCTACCAGAGGTCTCATTATTTAGACTAATAAAAGCTGTAGCTAACTTTCTAGCTGAGTTGTTTCCCTCTGTAAGACTGCCACACCGTGTATCACTTTTATCCTTCTATCCAATCTACTTTTAACTTCTTGTACAGGCGCGCAACTGCACATAATACTCGCAGAGAGGAGCGCTGCAGTATAAATAGATAGATAGATAGCCTGCTTTGAAAATTATTGTAATTTAGCATCCCAAAAGGTCACTGGTAACTATTTGACAGCAAAATAAAAAATGTGCGTCAACCTCATCAGGCTCAAAAACTGATGTAGTTTTTTTTTATCTCTGTTGAAAAATTATTACCATATCGTCAACAATTTCACCCTCTGCACTGAACTGGTCGGATAGTTTACCTTAGTTTACCTTAGTTGATTTCTGGTAGAAGGTGTAATTCCTCTGACACCAGCTCTCGGCACTTTATATCATGTCCGGTAGTTATTTTTGCCTCAAAGTTATATAAAATTGCTTGGTTTTGCCAATATTTATCCAGCCTCGATTCAAAGGTTATTAGTGTCCCTGCACTTATCACATTATCTGGCAGCGAGTTCCACATATCCACCACACGATGACTAAATGAATACTTTCGGATGTCTAAGCGGGGTCTAGATTTGTACAATTTCATGGAATTTCCTCTGGTGGTACAATGTTCATTCAGTGTTAAAAGTTCCTTTTCGTTGAAATAGTATTTTTTGTTAAGCAACTTGTACACTTCAATCATATCCCCTCTTGCTCTTCTGTAGCTCAATGTCGGTAATTTGAGTTTGCGGAGTCGTTCTTCATAGTTGAGGTGAGATAATCCAGGAATCATTTTAGTTGCTCGTTTCTGCAGGTTTTCAACCATTAAAATGTCCTTTTTCTTGTAAGGGCTCCAGATAGGGTGTGCATGTTCAACATGCGGACGGACTAAGGCTGTATACAGTTTCTTAAAAGTTTGTTGATCTAAGTATTCAAAGGACCGCCGCAGAGCTCCAAGCACTGAATTTGCTTTGTTAACCTTTTCCACGAGGTGTTGGCTGAATGACAACTTATCGTCTATTACCACGCCTATGTCTTTTTCAGCACTGCTTTTTTCCATTAACTTTGAGTCAGGTTTAAGTTTGTATGATCGTTCAGGTTCTTTCTTGTTGCTGATAGTCATTGTTTTACATTTATCTGGATGAAAGCGTAAAAGCCACTTGTCAGACCATTCACTCATACTATAAATATCTTGTTGCAGTAGATGCTTGTCATTTTCATTTGAAATTTCCCTGAAGATCTTTGTATCGTCCGCATAAAGGTATAGTTGGCTGTGATTATGGATATTCTCGGTTATGTCATTTATAAATAGCACAAACAACATAGGCCCAAGCACTGATCCCTGAGGGATACCACTCGACACTGGCTTCCAGTCTGATTCATAACCATTCAATATAACTTTGTGCTTTCTGTCTGACAGGAAATTTCTTATCCAGTTAATGTATTTTTCACCAAAGTTGTAAATTCTAAGTTTATGAAGGAGACGTCTATGTGAGACCTTATCAAACGCTTTCATATAATCACAGTAAGCTATGTCGATGGATCCACCTCTATCAAGAATATCTGTCCATTTATCAAGAACTGCCAAGAGTTGTAAAACTGTTGACCTTCCAGATATAAATCCAAACTGTTTATCACTAAACATGTCATACTTCTTCATGTGTTTCACCATATTTTCTCTCACAATTTTCTCTAAAAGTTTACATAGTATGCATGTCAAACTCACAGGTCGGTAGTTCCCTGCATCTTTCTTGTCACCTTTCTTGTAGATTGCTGTTATGTTTGCGGTTTTCCATTCCTTTGGTATCTCGCCAGTGTTTATACTGTTTTCAAAAATTATACTAATGGGTAAAGCTAAGATATCACTAAGTTCTTTCAAAATCCTTGGGCTTAACTTATCTGGTCCTGGGGATTTGTTGATCACAAGTTCATCTAATTTTTTCTTAACTATGTCAACCGTTATCACGATTTCATTTTCCATTGGGCAATCTTTTACTCTAATGTCTGGGAGCTCATCTTGTGGTTCTACTGTGAACACTGATGAAAAGAAGTCACCTAAAACATTAGCTTTTTCTATGTCTGACTCAGTCAATACATTCTTGTTTTTATCTTTATATAAATCTGATACTGAAGACTTAGTTTTCGACTTTGATTTCACATACGACCAGAATCTCTTAGGATTTTCCTTAGCCGCCAGTGCTATATCTTCTTCATACTTTCTGACAGCATCTCGTGACAGCTTTCTTACTTGGTTTCTGACTCGCTTGTACTGTTCATAAACACTTTCATCTTTACTATCTCTGTATTTCTTCCACAATCGCTCCTTTCTTCTCATTTTTGTCAATGTCTTTCTATTCAGGTGAATACCATTTTTCTTGCTAGGTTTGCTTGTTCTAATTTTCTTCAATGGTATAAATTTCCCTGTAGCTGCATTCAAATATTCTGTGAACACTTTCCATTGCCTATCTACAGTTTTATTTTGCAAGATCACATTCCAATCCAAGTCTAGCATTTTACTCATTCCTTGGAAATTGGCTTTACTAAAGTCCAATCTTTCCTTTGCATCACTTTGTTGTGTATAGCCACAAAAGTTAAATGATATAACCGAATGGTCGCTCTTACCGAGTGGGTTTTCAATAACAATGTCTTTCACCATGCCTTCCTCATTACTGAACACTACATCAATCAGTGAAGGTTCATTATCACCTCTTCCACGTGTGGGTTCGTTGATGTGTTGGTACCAGAAACAGTCTCTGACACACTCGATAAATTCGAAGCTGAAGTCTCCAGGACCACATTCCGTTGACAGGTCTTCCCACTGTATACTTGGCAAATTCAAGTCACCGACTGTAATGCAATGTGTATATTTCATTGTGTTTATTTCCTGAAACATTTTACAAAGCTTTTTACATTCATCAACAGACATGCTTGGGCTACGGTACACTGAAGAAAACAGTAGCTTATCATTTTGATTCAAGTTTATTTCAATACTCAGATACTCATTGAAATCTGTATTCAAGGTAACTTGGGTGTATTTTATGTTATCTTTTACATAAATAAGTAGTCCTCTTCCTGGTGATCCTTTTTCAAGGTTTTTATGCACAATTTCATACCCATCCAGATTATATTCAGCAAGCAATCTTTCATATCTGAAGTTTTTAGGCTTCACTTCTTGCAGTGCAATAATCATCAGTTCTTCCTTCATATCTACAATTTTCAATTTCAATTCACAGAATTTATCAGCAGTTAACGTATCTACATTTGAGAACAAAACAGGAAAGGCAGTGGCTAGTGAACCGTCACCGGTGCAGCAGACCCGAGGTCTAGTGCACCGTCACCGGTGCAGCAGACCTGAGGTCTAGTGCACCGTCATTTTTGTTATATATGAAATATAGCTTTTCTTTGAATTATAATTATAACTTATTGTCACCAGTTATATGTGTGATCATTATAAGAAGAAGGAAGTAAGATGATTCTAATTTAAATAAACCTTGACTTAGGGGGCGTGAGAGGTGTTGCACATTTCATTACCTCTCATGAACAGACTCAATCAAACCGAGTCTGTTATTATATTTCTTGGTTGCATTCTTTGCTTCCATAGGATATTTTTACAGATTTTATTACCTTTTAATTTACCGATATACAGATTAAAACATTGTGCCGCTATCAGATATGGTCTATTGATAGAAAGTTTATTATGGCAGAATGTTTCTTAAGTAGAACATTCAGTTCTGACAGAATGAGTTTCATTGAAAGAAATGTTTAATTTTTAATTTTCATAAATAGCATACTAGTATATTTATGTCCATTTAAGATTAATTATTGTCTGTATCTGGATACATCAAAATTGAAATCCGAACTTAATTTTAGATTCACTATCTCATGATCAGAGCTGCCGATACAAAAGACAATCATGCCCAAGCTAATTATTAAAATTTAATAACTTTAACAAGCTACCAACAAAGCCTACATTTGTAGACCTCCATTTATTGTTTTTCAAAGTTTTTATCATAGATTTCGTAAGATGTAGCTTTTTTAATTAAAAATATAACAAATATTGAAACCATAACAGTTTTCACCGTAAATGTACATTATAAAATATTTGCTTGCCAGATGTCAACATTTCCGAATTTCATCTTTCATAAAGAGTTAATTGTCAATTGTCACTGACATAATACATCTGAAATTAAGATCGAATTTCAGTTTTAATATACATACATATACATGTATACACTCAACAAAATTCCTAATCGGTCAGTTTTTATTGTATTACTATTTTGTTAATAATGCAAGTATTTACACGAAATTTAACATACCGACATCTCAATAGGTACTGCAGCTAATTATTGATTTATTTTAACCGACTTACCGCCAAAGTAACCGCTTCAGGCGTGTTGGCCAATTTAGCATATTTTGCACGTGCATAGCATGTGCACCAATATGCACGTGTTAATGAACACTTTTGGCATCACTGACGAAAGTCCTACTAAAAAACGCATATCATCGCTAAATTGATACAAGAGCAACGCGCCCGGGCTGTCGGAATTATACAACAAAATTCAAAATCGGTCATTTCAATGAATCGTACTTGGTTAAATTTTGAAAAAAAGAGCGCGGATGGTAGATAAGCAACGAGTGAAGGTTCTTGTAAAAGGAATTAAGGTTACACATGGAAATAACCATCAAAGTAACAGTTAAAAACAGAATAGCATCAAATTCTATTGAAATTGTAAAAACAATAACACACTCGCCGTAAATGTGTCCCAGCTAGCAACATTCCGACAGCTCGATCTCATTGCTCTTGTGTCAATTTCACCATAATATGTGTTTTTCTAGTTGGACTTTCGTCAGTACTGCCAAAATTGTAAAGGAACACGTGCATTTTGGTGCACATGCACTGCACGTGCAAAATATCCAATATTAGGCAAAACGCCTAATACGGTTACTTTGGCCAGGAGTCACCAAAAATAAATTAATGATTAGCAACAGTACCTATTTAAATGTCGGCATGTGAAATTTCGTGTAATGTAATTACCTGCATTATTGACAAAATAGTAATACAAATATAAACTGACCGATTAGGAATTTTGTTGGGTGTATGTCCAAATGCAGACAATAACTAAAAAAAAGAATCAATGAAATTCATTATGTCATTCGGAAATAGCTTAGTAAATGATGGATACCACTGTTGCCGAAGAACGGAGATCAGCGCTTTAAGGTAAAACGGTAAATTAACAGGTAAGTCGAGGTTTATCTTACTTCATTCTTTTAGTTATGTTCTTGCATTTTACTGGTGAAAATATCTTTTGATTAAACTTTACATAAAGGCTATATTTCATATATAACAAAATGACGGTGCACTAGACCTCGGGTCTGCTGCACCGGTGACAGTTCACTAGCCACTGCCAACAGGAAAACTATTAACAAACCTATTTACATTATATTTCTGGTCGCCTTTTTTTGTACCTATGCGGCCTCGAGGCTGTCCTCCGTGCCCTCGTATCCGCCCGCTCTCTTTACTTTCACTATCTTCCTGTCCCACATGGGACCTCTGACCAGGAAGTGAAAATTTTCATTACCTTTCTCTTGTGCTTTACTCTTAGCTTCTTTCCTCAGTTCACTTTCTCTCTTCCTTTCTTCTAAATTCATGTCATGCTTGTCATCAAGCATTTAACCGTATTGGTCATTCAGTGTTCTTTAATTAGGTCATGAGTCATCATATACCTGTCAAAATTTGTCATTAGTTTTCACAAGCTGTCAAAATTATTTTTATCTCTCTATTCTGCAAATGCACTGTTTTTGAAAGTATCTTGGACGGATATTGTAGTGTGTAACTTACTTTACATTCCGCATTAATATTTGTGCTTGAAATTGTTTTGATGAGCTCATCCACGTCTCATATGAATGTCTATTGTTTTAGATTACTGTCTGTTATAAAGGTACCAAATCGCAATATTGAGATATAAGAATTGTTCCTTTCTGGTAGACAATTGAAACTATTTGGTTGAATCATAATATAACAGTTTTTGGAAAGAACTGAATATTCTTTGTTTTTTGTTATTCACCGGAAATTCAAAAAGTGACATCACCTTAAGGACTGACAGAACTTGAAATAGGAAAATAAACTTTTACTGATGTCTTCATCAAACTTGGTCTCTAATATCCTTCAAAAGATCTTTTTCATGTTTGTTCAGATAGTTCCACTTGACATCACTTTTTTAGTGTAAAAAAGCTGAAATCAATGTAATGTTATGAACAGCTTGTTTCATCTTCATCAAACTTTGTTGGTAGTATCCTTAGGATGACTTTTATTCGAAATGGTTCTTTTCGAACATACATTTAGGCTCTACCAGAGCTAAAACAGATTTTTGTGAACAGCTTTTTTTTTTAAGGTAGTTACACAATTTTTTTCTACAATGTAGAATTTGATTAAACCCTGATTTTTCAGAACTTCAGAATATACTTAGAAAATTCAGCAATTAAAAAAGATAGGGTCGTGTGCTTTGTTTTTTTGCTAGACTGATTTGAAAAATTTGGACCTCACGCAATCTTTCATAATGGGAGTCTATGGGAAAATCACAACTTTCATAACATTTTTGCAAATAGAAATTTTTCTACAATGTAGATTTTAATCAAACATCTCACAGTCATAATATTATATAAACATATGGTCTATAATATGATGAAATAAAATCTATAGGTCCGTGTGCTTGCTTTTGAGATATTTAACCATGATTAAAGTGCGTGAACCCAACATTTTAAGCTAATTTTAATTAAGACATTATTTTGAATCTAACATGTCACATGTTCTAATATCATACTTTTACTTTAGAAAGATAGTAACAGTGCAATTGTAAGAAATTTATTCACAGGTTGCCATTACTTCATAAAATGATTTTCATTTCCGTAGGCCAAATCCAGGCTTTATTCTACATTTTCCAGATATTTTAAAATGATGTTACGCCATCACTTCCGGTTTTATTGAACGTGTAAAACTACCTAGTTTATACACCAAAAGCCACATTTTCTTCCAGATCCACATGGAATCTTGTCAGAATGAACATTGTATCTACTCACTATGGGTTTAGTTTGAAAGGCCATAAACAATGTCACATGGTCAAACCACAGAATAAATAAATAAATCTAAAATTTCTTTACTAACTAAAGCTAGGTCAGTTACAAAGCTAGCTCACCTAGGGTAAAAACTTGTTTAGTCACTAGGCCAAACCACAGAAAATCCTGTTTATACCCAAAGTCTCAACATTTTCTCACTGCTCTACATGTAACTGTTGAATTTGATGAACAAAATACCCCTTCATGGTCTTTTTATTTTGTGTGTAAAATTTACCATGTCTACAAAGTATTTAAATCACTCTGCTTTGACATTTTAACAACTGGCTGCATAGAAAATTAAAGAAGCAAGGATGAAATTGATAAATAGATGTTATGTTTTTCCTAAGGATTACAAAGTACTGAAAAATAATTTAATCAGAAAAGGACAATAATATGCACAACTATACTTCACACTAATTACTTGAGGTTTACTGAAATTCATCATAAATGTATGTAGCAAGTAATTTGAAATATGCCACATCAAGGGCTATAACTGCTAAAAATCACTGAAGTGGAACGGCCACTGATATGCATAAGACTTGGTAGTGATCATTCCTGTAAGGTTTGGTTAAAATCCACCCTAATATATAAGAGAAGTGGCTACAACATCATAAGATTTGACCAATCAAGGGCCACAACTATGCTGGAAAACACCAAACTGTAACATACTGATGATATGCACAACAAGGCTTGGCAATGATCTCTCATGTGATGTTTGGTGTACATACGCTTCTGGTATTGGAGCAGTTGCCCAGACAAGATAAAATAGACCAATCAAGGGCCATAACTCCACTGAAAAATCACTGAACCAGAACATGCAGACAGTATGCATAATGTAGCTTGGTACTGTTAACTCCTGTAAGGATTGGTGGAATTCCACCCAATAATATAAAAGAAGTGGCCAAAACATCATAAAACTGGATGAATCAATGATAACCCAGCTAAAAATCATCCAACTGGAAGATGTCAAGTATTTGCCTAATGATGCTTGGCACTTATCACTCCTGTGAGGTTTGGTGGAAATCTGCTCAATACTAAATGTGGCCAAGACATCATAACATTTGATGAACCAAGGACCATAACTCAGCTGAAAATCAATCAACCCAAAAAAGCCAACAATATGCACAACTAGGCTTGGTAATGATCACTTCTGGGAGTTTGGTATAAATCCCCCCAATGGTGATAAACTTGTGACAGACAGCACTAAATTGATATGTCTCCCCCACTACATATTCGAGACATTTAAGTAACATACTTCTTTCATATTTCTAACGCCATTATGTGTCAACCAGATGTTGTTAAAGTGCCTAATTGGCATACATCAATTTACGTATTTGTTGTGAATTAATCAATTATTTTATCAGCATAAGGTACCTTATTTAAACATACCTTATGTGCATTTTACGTCAACATTAAGTAACATTTTTTCTTTTCTTTTGGATTTAACATCGCACCGACACATGATAGATCATATGGCGACTTTCCAGCTTTTTAATGGTGGAGGAAGACCCCAGGTGCCCCTCCGTGTATTATTTCATCACGAGCGGGCACCTGGGTAGAACCACTGACCTTCCGTAAGCCAGCTGGATGGCTTCCTCACATGAAAAATTCAACGCCCCGAGTGAGGCTCAAACCCACATCGATGAGGGGCAAGTGATTTGAAGTCAGTGACCTTAACCACTCAGCCACCATTAAATAACATAGCTGAACATGTAATATGTAATTCTGAATAAATTGTTCACATTTTTTCTTGCTTTTATGTGCGTCACTGAAGGTGATAGATGTATAAATATTTTAAACAAATGAGAGAAAAGCTGTAACCAGTAATATTTGACTTTATATAAATGGTTTTGGATTATGTTTTTTTTTTCATATTAGACATTAATAATTATCTTTAAACATTTTAAGAAACATTGCATAAAGCCTAAGATACGTTATGCTAGGGACAGTCATGTTATATCAGATTTGCAAGGTTTGCAAGAGTTAAAAAATTTACTTTCAAGATATGCACTGCAATAAATGGATGCACGGTCTTGATTGATTTTGATATAAAATCATTGCATTGATGTTTTTTTCTTAAAAACATCCATACTTTTAGAAATTGAAAGTAGAAAGTTTTAAAAATTCATTAATCAGATCTGTCAAATATGAAATATTTTACTTTTATTACAATTTTTTTTTAATAGAATGGTTAATTATGCCATTCCTTATGAAACTTTCATTTGAAAAACACAAAAAACAAAATTCTGGCCTTGGGGAAATGTGTATCATTCAATATAATGTATCTTACACTGTATCTGGGTGTTTATTTCTTATATTCTGGTACAAAATCTAGGGCCTGTTTTGGTCAACTAGTGACTTCAGAATGTTGACTGTTGAAAACATTGTTCAATCAAATAAAAACGCCCAAAACCATTTGAAGATTCGTGTTTTTTTAACTATTTTTTACCTCCGAATTTAACGATTTAAGGTAGAATCAGTGTGGTATGAACAAGAGCTGTCGGAGGACAGCAATGCTCAACTATTCAACAGCCTTGTCAATTGAATGAATACAAAAGTTGAAAAAGGGCATAATTTTGTAAAATGCAAAGTAGAGGTAGTCATATCATGACAGTGAACAAGTGTGTGAAGTTTCAATCCATTCCAATTAGTGAATCAGATTACATACAAAAATTTAACCAAAAACTGCTAAGTCGAAAAAGGGGCATAATTTTGAAAAAAAAAAGAGTAGAGTTATGGGACTTGCTTAGTGCATGTCAGATCATGACAGTGAACAAGTATGTGAAGTTTCAATCCATTCCCATTAGTAAGTACTGAGATACTAGCTTACATACAAAACCTTAACCAAAAATTTCTAAGTCGAAAAAGGGGCATAATTTTGTAAAAAAGCAAAATAGAGTTACGGAACCTGTGCAATGTAGGTCAGTTTATCACAGTGAATAAGTGTGTGAAGTTTCAATCCATTCCCACAAGTGGTTACTGAGATACCAGCTTACATACAAAACCTTAACCAAAACTTTCTAAGTCGAAAAAGGGGCATAATTTTGTAAAAAAGCAAAATAGAGTTATGGAACCTGTGCAATGTAAGTCAGTTTATCAAAGTGAATAAGTGTGTGAAGTTTCAATCTATTCCCACAAGTGGTTACTGAGATACCAGCTTACATACAAAACCTTAACCAAATCGGGACGCGGATGCCGACGCATGGGCGAGTCCAATAGCTCTACTATTCTATGAATAGTCGAGCTAAAAACTTAAAGTGTGATGCCGAAGCTGTGGGGAGTAGGATAACTCTTCTTATTCAAGCTTAAACATTCTGTAGACGGGGCATATTGTACAGTATGAATGCCAACATACATGTGAATGTGACTCAGGCAGATTGCAGACATTTTTAGCTCACCTGTCACAAAGTGACAAGGTGAGCTATTGTGACCGCTTGTTGTCTGTCGTGCGTCAACAATTTGTAAAAAAATCTTCTTCTTGAAAACCACTGGGCAGAATTACACCAAACTTCACAGGAATGATCCTTGGGTGGCCCCCTTTCAAAATTGTTCAAAGAATTGAATTCCATGGAGAACTCTGGTTGCCATGGCAACCGAAAGGAAAAACTTTAAAAATCTTCTTCTCAAAAACCAGAAGCCCTAGAGCTTAGATATTTGGTGTGAAGCATTGCCTAGTGGACCTCTACCAGATTTGTACAAATCATGACCCCGGGGTCAAAATTGACCCCGCCCCAGGGTCACTTGATTTTACATAGGAAATCTTAAAAAATCTTCTCAAAAACCAGAAGCCCTAGAGCTTAGATATTTGACATGTAGTATAGATGGTATCTAAAATTTCAAACTGCACCTGATATTAATTTCTACTGAAAACTTAATACTGGAGTACCTCAATTATATTATGGTTTAACTTTCATACTTCATTTTTCATGCTGAAAGGCAATATTTAATCCGAAAAAATTGATCCTACTTGGAAAAGTGAAGCCAGTGACAGATAAATCTTCTAGGACTATTTAGCTATGTGAACAAAGTATGCATAGATTCGGATGTGTTTCCCAAAAATATAGTTTACTTCAAGATCTATGAATAATCATTCAAACAAAAAAGTTGAGCATTATCTTTTATTTTTAAACGAAATTATTCAAAGACAATTTTATTCATTAATGCCGATAATTTACAGGTATTGTATGATCACAGGAAAGAAAACATTTTTCGTGAGAAAAAATATAAATAGACTATAAAAATTTTACGACATCAAATCCCTCAACATTTTACAAAATTCGTTTGCCAAGAATAATCAAGGCCTCAAAATGTATGAGTTAAAAACAGAGCGATATAAAAATGTATATTCTAGCTGATGGTCACACCAAAACCATATCAAAAACTGTGCAGAAAGAAGTTATTTCACTTTTTATGACACGCACCTTGTGTTTACAAATGTACCTAATTTGCATATTGCGGAATCGCATTTACCTTGCAGAATCTACCGTTACAGAAACTTTTGTTAATATAATGCAGATGTTCTTTAGTATAAATAAAATGGGTGTGTTACTTAAAAAGAAGTAACAATCACCTTTCTTTAGCTAATCCATCAAAATAACGAAGCCAGTTTCGCTGTCAAAAGTTCCCGTGTTTACTGTACGGTGATATGTTAAAATATTGCAAGCGTGAGATAAGCGATATGCACTTCAGTTTTGCACCTGATTTGTTGTTGTTGTCATTGAATATGTAGCCTTAGGTACCATCTCTACATGTAGCATTGCCTAGTGGACCTCTACTAAAGTTGTTCAAATCATGACCTCTGGGTCAAAATTGACCCCGCCCTAGGGGTCACTTGATTTTACATAGGGAAATCTTCATAAATTTGCTAAAAATAAACCAGAAGGCCTAGAGCTTAGATATTTGACATGTAGCATTGCCTAGTAGACCTCTACAAAATTTGTTTAAATCATGGCCCCCAGGTAAAAATTGACCCCGCCCCAGGGGTCACTTGATTTTACATAGGAAAATCTTAAAAGATCTTCTTCTCAAAAACCAGAACTTAGATATATGGTGTGAAGCATTGCCTAGTGGACCTCTACCAAGTTTGTTCAAATCATGAACCCGGGGTCAAAATTGACCCCGCCCCAGGGGTTACTTGATTGTACATAGGAAAATCTTAAAAAATCTTCTTCTCAAAAAACATAAGCCCTGGAGCTTACATATTTGACATGTAGCATTGCCTAGTGGACCTCTACTAAAGTCGTTCAAATCATGACCCCGGGGTCAAAATTGACCCCGCCCTAGGGGTCACTTGATTGTACATACGAAAATCTTCAAAATTTTTCTAAAAATAAACCAGAAGGCCTAGAGCTTAGATATTTCACATGTAACATGGCCTAGTGGACCTCTACAACATTTGTTCAAATCATGACCCCGCCCCAGGGGTCACTTGATTTTACATATGAAAATCTTCAAAAATTTTCAAAAAATAAACCAGAAGGCCTAGGTCTTAGATATTTGACAATTAGCATTGCCTAGTAGACTTCTACAAAATTTGTTCAAATCTTGACCCCCGGGGTCAAATTGGCTCCGCCCCATGGGGTTACTTGATTGTACATAGAAAAATCTTCAAAATTTTCTAAAAAAACACCCAGATGGTCTAGAGCTTAGATATTTGACATGTAGCATTGCCTAGTAGACTTCTACAAAATTTGTTCAAATCATGACCCCCGGGGTCAAATTGGCTCCGCCCCATTGGGTTACTTGATTGTACATAGAAAAATCTTCAAAATTTTCTAAAAAAACACCCCAGAAGGCCTAGAGCTTAGATATTTGACATGTAGCATTGCCTAGTGGACCTCTACAAAATTTGTTCAAATCTTGACCCCCCAGGGTCAAACTGACCCAGCCCCAGGGTTATTTGATTGTGCATAGGGAAATCTTCATAAATTTGCTAAAAATAAACCAGAAGGCCTAGATCTTAAAGCTTTAGCTAAGAAATTTGTTCAAGCAAGCAACTCTACTCAGGTGAGCGATATAGGGCCATCATGGCCCTCTTGTTTGGTCTCTTGTGGGAAAATTATGCAACTACTAACCAATCCAAAATGATCAAAATAGTTGGTCCAGTTTGTTTCTTTAGATAACTGTTTCAACAAAATGATATAAATACACTTGAACAATGAGTTACCCTTTATTATTTGACATTACCAATCAAACCACATTCACATTTTACTGTACCTACTGTCATTTTTAAACATTATTTTAATATCTAATCTTATAGATTTTTACCAGCAGGTATAACTGTCTTTCTTTTTCAGTCATCTAAACTTTGATGTCACATTCAGTGACTTTTCACTACCACCTTTGACCATTACTTGAATGTTACTTAAAATAATTTTAATGTCTATATATCATGATCACATTTAAAAAAAATTTGCGCTAATGTCACACACAGTGAGTTGCATGTTTATCTCCGCTTTTTTTCCAGTGTTCAGCAGAGTCCTGAGCCTTCAATATCAGGAGTGTTAACATAAACGGATAATAAAGATTTTATTGCCCCTACTGACAGGTAACTTCAGTTATCTGTCTGAATTTTCCATAGAAAAGCTACACTTTGGGGTCAGTATTACAGTGTGGAATACTCTGTAGCAACATCCTAAGTCAATGTTACTGTGTGTTTTTCCTGTGTGGACTACTCCAGTCAAGTGTTACTGCATGGAAACTCATAACAGCAATGTCCTTGTCCACATTACTGTGTGGTAGACTCAGTAGCAATGTTCTGAATAAACGTTACTGTATAGAAGACATAGTAGCAATGCTCTGGGTTCGTGTTACTGTGTGGTAGACTCAATAGCCATTTCCTAGTCAGCATTACTGTGTGGTAGACTCAATAGCAATTTCCTAGTCAGCATTACTGTGTGGTAGAGTCAATAGCAATTTTCTAGTCAGCATTACTGTGTGGTAGACTCAGTAGCAATGTTCTGGGTTAGTGTTACTACATGGTAGATTTTCCTGATGGTAGTCTCAGCTCTTTAAATTCCAGCCAGATAAGATAAAGTGATTTCATCTGATCAGAAAACTGTATCCTACTACTTAGTTGATCATCAATGACTCCCTGTGAAGCAGATCCAAGTTAACTTCTTAGCTAAGATGCAACTGAAATAATGCAACAATATTAATCAGTAAGAGAAAAAAGAGCTCTTAGCTCGACAGTGAATAATACAGACGTATAGGAGTCACTAGAGCTATCACTGGAATAAGCAATACACCCAATATACTTCTCTACCTGAAGAAACAGCATTTCAAGTGTAAAGTTTCTATACTGACAAGACTTAGTAGATTTCAAACTGGAGCTATCACTAAAGGAATTTTAAACACTCAGACACAGCTACAGATACAGAGAAAGTGAAATCATGACCTTTGACCTTCAAATGAGATCTTCACCTAGTAACCTGGATTATGGCCTAAGCCTTTGCATGATGTAAACAACTGATGCTATCTTTATGAAGTTTATTCTAGTGGTTTGAAAATACTGATTGGACACAAGTTTAAGATATATGATCTTTTGAGCTATATGACCTTGACCTTGGAACTAGTAACCTTTGTTGTGTGCTCTGCAAGGTATCTTCATGAGGCAAGTAACTGATGCTACTTTTATGAAAATCTTGCCAACAGTTTAGAAGATAAGGAGCAGACATGTTTTAAGCTACTTGACCTTTTACCTTAAACTGTGACCTTGATCTTTGACATGTGAAATGGGTTCTGCACTCTGCACTATGTCTTAATGAGGTAAAAAACTGATGTTAGTTTTGTGAAAATCTTCCAAGCAGTTAGGAAGATATAGATCTGAAGGGGCGATTGCTATGATTGGATCCCAGAACAGTTTCTAGACCTAAAGGAATAAAGGAGGAAATTATTTGCTTCTGGGTGAATGGAGGTTTGGAAGTGGGCAGGTGGCAGATTGTTGGAGGATTTGTTTATTTGTTTTAGGTTTAACGCCATTTTTCAACATTATTTCAGTTATGTAGCTGTGGGCATTTAACCTAACCAGTGTTCCTGGAGTCTGTACCAATACAAACCTAATCTCCGCAAGTAACTACCAACTTCCCCACATAAATCAGAGGTGGAGGACAAATGATTTCAGACACTGTTTTTTATCACTTTGTCACAGAACAAGGGCCTCGCCCGAGGACCAAACTGACATTCCCCATGACCCGTAGATCTGCACTTTCCCTACTGAGCGAAGCAGGCGGGCTTATTTTTTGAGGTATAGACATGTATACCAGCATTTCCATATATTAAACCCTTTAGCTTTATAGCAGAAACTAGAGTTGTCACAGGAGTGATGAATTATACCCCCACAATATGGCCTTGTCACAGAACTAAGCCAATGTCAAAGCTGAACTTGCTTGATCTTTTACCTACTGACCTCAAAATCAATAGAGGTCATCTGCTGGTCATGATCAACCTCCCTATGAAGTTTCAAGATCCTCGGCCCAAGTATTCTCAAGTTATTGTCCAAAAAAGGTTTAAATGTTCCGGGTCACTCTGACCTTTGGAACTCAAAATCAATACAGGTCATCTGCTGGTCATGACCAACCTCCCTATCAATTTTCATGATCCTAGGCCCAAGCGTTCTCAAGTTACCATCCGGAAACAGTTTAACTGTTTTGTGTTATTTTGACCTTGACCTTTGACCTACTAGCTTCAAAGTCGAACTTAACCTGTATTCAATCATGTTACACCTGTGTACAAAAATTTATGATCCTGTTCTCAAGTTATCATACGGAAACCATTAAACTGTTCTGAGTCACTGTGACCTTGACCTTTGACCTACTGACCTCAAAGTAGAACATGACCTGTTTTACATAATGTTACACCTGTGTACTAAAATTTATTTAAATCGGTCAAGTCTATCATGAGTTATCATCCGGAAACTGTTTAGCTGTTCAGGGTCACTGTGACCTTAACCTTTGACCTACTGGTCCAAAATTCAAACATGACCTGTATTTTCTTATGTTACACCTGTGTACAAAAAATTATTTAAATCTGTCAAGCCTTTCAAGAGTTATCATCCGGAAACCATGAAAACCAACGGACTGACCGACCGCCAAGCTCAATCCTCTATACCCAAACTTCGTTTTGTGGGGGTATAACTAGCAGACTGAATTTATTTATTCTATTTATTTGTTTTGGGTTTAACGCCACTTTTCAACAGTATTTCAGTTATATAGTTGCGGGCAGTTAATTTAACCAGTGTTCCCAGATTCTGTACCAGTATAAACCATCGCTTCGAGCGTGGGAGGTCGTAGGTTCGATCCCTGGCCGCGTCATACCAAAGACGTAAAAAATGGTACTAGCAGCTTCCTCGCTTGGCGCTCAGCATTAAGGGGATAGTGCTAGGACCGGTCAGCCCAGTGTCAGTATAATGTGACTGGGTGGGGTATCATACCATGTGTCTACGGCGTGATATTCCAGTGAGGCAGCACTATAAAGTTGAGCATTGTGCTCACTCCTACAAGTAGACACCGTCGTTTATATGACTAAAAAATTGTTGAAAAAGACGTTAAACCCGAACACTCACAGTATAAACCATTTCTCCGCAAGTAACTGGCAACTTCCCCACATATCAGAGGTGGAGGACAAACTATTTCAGCTTTCATTCCTTTGTGAAGAGTAATAAATGAGACATGAGCTTGCTGAGAGATGTAACAGACTAAACATGAAGCTGACTCCACATGAATAGCTTTAGCTCTGCAGCCATGGGGACAATTTTGTCAGTGAGGTAAAACAGGTAATTTTCTGCTTACCTTACCTGCATCAATGGATACTTTGTCCTTCAGTTGGACTGATATGGTGTGCTGAATCCTTGTATTATCTTCACTATCATCCTCACAAAGATCTCTTGTACAGACCTGTTATTAAATATTATAAAATTACAAGTTTTCACAAAAGATTTACCATCACATGTTTTACATGTTTTCAAGTACTATGTTATTTTTTGTTCAGCATTGTAATATATCCTGTAATTCTACCTTCATTCTCAAAAAGAATAACAAAACACAGCTTTTTGATTAACACCTAAATTTGAAGTTAATATGCATGAAGATAGGCCCCGTACACCTTAAACTATTAAACAGGAATTAGCAATTACAAGAAGTTATTTTTTTCTATCTGATTGTGCTGATCTCTCCATGTATCACATGGAATTCAACATCTTTTGTGTCAAATTGTGATCTTCATATTCACTGTTGGGGTCTCTTTAAAAATGCACAAATGTGAGTATGTTATTTCATCTTTACAAATAGTGCTAGATCTATTGTAACAAGTGCTTCAAACAGGAATTATTCAGAATAACACTTTTTTAAAGCATTTCTGTGTAGTAAGGCGATATATGCCAGAGTATATATAATAAAGCTTGTTTGAAAGCTTATTTGAGCCGCACCATGAGAAAACCAACATAGAGCATTTGCGACCAGCATGGATCTGTGCAGTCTGATCAAGATGCTCTGTTTGCCATTCAGTCAGTATCTTTTCTGTAAGCACCCACTATAACAGTTAATGGTTCTGTCCAAATTAAAAGATGGACAAGTTCATTATACAAATTTAGCAGGGTAAGGGTTAAAAAGATGTTTAAGATAAACAGATTTGGAGAAAATTCTCATTTACATAATTATACTCACTTGAAGAATGAAGGTACTCCTACATATGGAATGTCTGGGCTTTTACAGATGTACTTCCTGGCTCACATTCTGTCTGCACCACCCACAACCATGGGGACTTTCAGGAGCTGTAATTTTCATCAGAGTCTGATCAGGTAATGGATTTGGTCAAATGTTAAACAAAATTAATGATCATTAACACTTAGTGTGTGCTCACTGACTGCATAATACATGTTGAAATTCCACTGTAGGTATTTTTAATCCCCCGCCACAAGTGGTGGGGGGTTATAGGAATGGTCTTCGTCCATCCTTCCGTAACACTTTTGTGTCCGCTCCATATCTCCTAAACCCCTTGAAGGATTTTCACCAAATTTTCACCAAATTTGGGTTAAATGATCACCTCATCAAGGCATGTGCAGAACTTATGAATCAGTCATGCTGACTCAAGGTCAAGGTCACAACTCATGGTCAAAAGTTTGAGCCTTCCATTTTGTGTCCACTCTGTATCTCTTAATCCCCTCATAAGTCATGAGTCAGCCTAGTCGACTCACGGTCAAAATCATAACTCAAGGTCAAAGCCTTCAATTTCGTCTCTTTGTATCTCCTAAACCCCTTAAGGAATTTTAAGGTCACAACTCAAGGTCGAGGTTTGAGCCTTCCAATAAATTGTTCATGTCTGCTCTATCTCCTAAACCCCTTGAAGGAATTTTATAAAACTCTGGTCAAATGATTACCTCATCAAGATGATGTGAAGAACTTACGTTTCAGCCATGCAGGCTGAACGGCAAGGTCACAACTTAGGGTCAAAGGTTTGAGCCTTCCATTTTTGTGTCCACTCTGTATCTCCTAAACCATTTGAAGCATTTTCATCAAACTTTGGTCAAATGATCACCTCATCAAGAACTCATAAGTCAGCCATGTCAACTAAAGGTCAAGATCACAACTCAAAAGTCAAAGGTTTGATCTCTGTATCTCCTAAACCCCTAGAGGGATTTTCATGAAACTTGGGTCAAATAATCACCTCATCAAGACGATGTGCAAAATTCATGTGTGTGTGTGTTAGGGTTTAACGTCTTTTTCGGTTCAATGTCAAGGTCACAGCTCAAGGTCAAAAGTTTACCCTTTCACTATCTGCAATAGTGGCATGGGGTTTAGCTGTTTTCAGACTGCTTTGTTAAAATTTGATTTTCCTATCCTAGAAACCAGGATAGTTATTTTAGCATGTGCATGAATTTAGTAAAGATATCTCACATGAATACGAGAACTTCTGTATTATGTTTGTCAAATATTTACATTAATTTAACAAATATATATCTAGCCAAGGTTCATGACAAATTCAGTTTGTAACATTCTTATTACCTCCCTTTACTTATCTTTGCTGCACAATCAGGATATATTGGAAATAAATGAATTCCAAAGCTATATACTGTCTTAAAACTTGCCTGTTGGTTAAGATTGTTGAAATATATCAAAACTATGAAACACAAATGTAAACTTTTGTTTGTTTTTGTTTATTTTGGGTTTAACGCCGTTTTTCAACAGTATTTCAGTCATGTAACGGCGGGCAGTTAACCTAACCAGTGTTCCTGGATTCTGTACCAGTAGAAACCTGTTCTCCGCAAGTAACTGCCAACTTCCCCACATGAATCAGAGGTGGAGGACTAATGATTTCAGACACAATGTCGTTTATCAAATAGTCACGGAGAACATACGCCCAGCCCAAGGATCGAACTTAGGACCCCGTGATCCGTAGACTAACGCTCATACCTTCTGAGCTAAGCGGGCGGGCAAATGTAAACTTAGAAATTACATTTTAATCAAAAGCAATAGTCCACTTTTTGAATACTTTCATATTAACAGGGAAAAATCACAAATTTTCATAAAATGTAATAAAACATACATTTCTAATAAAGATCTAACACTATGAAATGAATATTTGTCTAAGGTTTCTTGTTACCCTGCCTAACTTGCAAATGAACTGTTTTACTGTGTGAGGTTCTGGTTGTATTAGCTATCCTCAATGCTTCAAGATTCTACTCTTACATTTTGATACTGTGCTTAACATTTACCCTGCTAAATTTCTACAAGTATGCCCATGGACAGAATGTCGAGCCCGCTGGCTGTCAAGTGTAACCATGACCTTGGACCTAGGAACCTGGTTCTTGCACATGACTCTCCATCTCATAATGGTTAACATTCTTGCCAAGTTACATCAAAATTGCCCCATTCAAGAAAAAGAAGAGCTCCAGACAAACTTCAATTTGACCTTTGATCTCTGTGACCATGACCTTTTAAATAGGAACATTCTCATTCAGGTGAACATTCATGCCAAATATAAACAAGATTTGTCCATGCATGTCCATGCTATGGTCCAGACAAAACTGGACGGAAACATGGACAAACATGCACATACACCGAAAATGGTGACTATATTGAGCTGACTGCAAGCGGGCATGACAACAAGAGCTTACGCTTATCAATGAAATCTTAATGAAAAAATAGAATTTTTATTCATTTATCATCAAAAGTAACAAGAGCTGTCCTTAAGACAGCGCGCTCCACTATTCGGGGATTTGACAGTAAAATGACTATATGTCTCAATAAGAGACCTCTACTTTAAAAGGAAGATACGCCATGGGCATAATTCTGTCAAGAACACAAATCAGAGTTATTAGGATTGTTACAACAAATGCAGATGATGATGGTAAAGATATATTTTGAGTTTCAAGTCATTATCTTATACAGTACCAAAGTTATGTCCAGAAAACAAAGTAAAAAAGATTTAAGTATAAAAGGGGTATACTTTGGTCAAAAATACAAATCAGAGTTATGGGGATTGTAACCACACATGCAGATGATGGTGATAAAGATACATTTTAAGTTTCAAGTCTTTATCTTATATTGCATTGAAGTAATATCCAGAAAGCAAAGATTGCAAAAAAAAAGTTTAAGTAAAAAAGGGGCATAATTCTGTAAACAAATACAATTAGAGTAATGGGGTATGTAACCACACATACAGATGATGATATAAACAAATATTTTTAATTTCAAGTCATTATCTTTTAAAGTAGCAAAGATATGTCTATTAATAAAGTTTTCAAAAAAAATTAACATGAAAATAATTCCAAGTATAACTCCTTTGTGACCTTGACCTTGGGTATAAGGGCCCAGCCCCTGCATATACTATGTTTGTATGCTGGACAACGTTTATGAGAACTTAGAGCTGTGGTCGCAAATGCAAAACCACTTGCCACCAGTTGTCTAAAGGTTAACTTAACGAGATTAAGACATGCCAGGGAATACTGTTACAGTACTTATTCCTATTAAAAGCCATATATTGGTTGTCATCTACCTCTAGTATAAAACAATGATTTCCATAGTGTGTGCCCCCACCCCCCACTACCTGAAAATGCTTTGACGGTCATGTGATAGAAACCACTCATCCCAAACAATCCAGACCTCCAATACATTACTGATCAGAACCATTCATCCAAACCACCCACACCACTTTGAATCACTAAAGGATAAGGCAGTTGTGGGAGATATGTGATTTTCTCAAAAGCTGCTCTAGTTGGTCTTAATACCTTCAACAGTGAAAGGGCAACACACTGGATTTTTGGCCTATACCATATCAAAAGTCTAGTGCAAAGGCAGCTAGTCTAAAGTGCAATACAACAGTGAATCTGCTACAGAGAACACAACAGATTCATTTTATTTCTATATTGCCAATTTAGCTTGCTGCATGAGCCTTTTTGCCAAGAAGTATTTCCTATTTGTTCGTGTAACAGTTATACAGTAAAATAAGGTGACAGCCAAGTGCCAGTGAGTCGGACGATTGATTTAGCTAAACCCTGTCTACATAAGTTCTGTAACAAAATACTCACTTTAAATTAGAGGTATACATCTGGTTGGTCGATTCATAGATGTCTTCCGCACAAGGCCAGGTGATTTCATGCTTACAGTCTTTGGAATACAACCACTCTTATCCTGAAATTTTTAATAAAATGAAAAGAAAAAGCTGCCAAAAGAATGAAAGAAACATGGCTTAAAATATTCGATTCAGATATCAAGTTATCAAGAGGTACTGCCAAAAGTTTTATATTTAATTAGAGAAAATATCAAATTTCACAGAATTGGCAAATGGAGACACTGGCTATTAAATAAAGGAACAAAAGTTTAAATAATTTCTACTGTGATACTGGCTTACTTCAAAAAAAATTCTTTTAGTTATTGAACAGATGCTATTAACTATCACAATTTTGACCATTTCATTGATCTAAGTGTCATATCGGTATAAAGAATTATATTCAAGAGGAGAGTATAACAAAACTTAACCCTTAGTCATGAGTATTTTTATAATTATGAAAGTGCATGTGAACTTGTTCTGCGTGAGCAGCTACACCAAGGCCTTATCATGTCCAATAAACTTATAAGTGCTTACTTTATAACATGTCTTCAAAGAAATTAGATTGAATACAAAAAAAACAATTGAAAAAAAAAAATTAGACAGTACTTGGTAAAAATTCCAGATGGCTTACAAAACTATGTCATATTTTGCCTATTCTGGTAAGGAAAAATACATTTTGGAAAGTCCTTGAAAAAGTTCTGTCCAGTGTATATTGCAAACAAGTTAAACTGATATCAGCGACTGCTGGCAGATGAAGACCTAGTACAAAGACAAATCTTGAAAATCCTTGATTCCACCTCTCTCAACACAGGAACAACAGTCATCTAGCAAACCGCTGGCCCAGAAATGTAGATCTGTTGCTCCCAAACGACTCCATGCTGCGGATATATTGTCACCAGAATCCTTAATGGTACCGTTAGTAGTCTTGATTGGCAGTCAAAAGGATCAAAGAATTTATCACAGACTGTGAGACAGACCTTAAAATATGGAAAAGAAACAAATGCTGAAAATGGAAGGCGAAAAGAACCTGACAATTTCCGATTCCCATCTCTCTCAACACTGGAGAAACCATCATCTAAACACTGCCGGCCCAATATTGTAGACTAGCATCTCCAACACGACTCCACGCTGCGGATATATTGTCACCGGGATCCTAAATGGCATCGATAGCTGTGTGGATCAACAGTAAAGGGATCTGTCAGGCCTCGACATCAGTAAAAAAAGGAGAAAAAAACTTGGCCACAGCCAGAAAACAGCACCAAGTTAACAATAATAATTTACTGCTAAATCTAAAAGACCATAACAAAATTGAATGCATAAAAAATCTCCAAGGTGTAGCAAACTCATGACTATCTTAAATCTACTGGCACTACATCATGCACTGCTATCATTTCAGCTTCCTACTTTTTAACCTTCACCTGAACAAAGACTGCAAAGATGACTAATTAAAAGAAAACTTAGCAAAAATGAAAGATAGCCAAGCTTCATCAGATACAAAACTAATATTATACTTTGTAGTAAAAAAGAGGATGATTATGTGAGTGACTTGAAGTAACCAAACTTTCACTTCACTGCAGAAAAAATTGGCTACTGAACAACCATTCTATACTATATGAAATACATGGTTTTTGCTACTGATTTACTTGAATAATGCCAAGGGTTAACCCTTTACCTTTGAGTAGCATTTTACTGAAAGATAAAAATGCAAAATTACTCGAGTTTGTGCATTTTCCACTGTGACTTGAAAACTCTATTAGAAATTAAATCCACTTAAAAATACTTTGCCAGAGTGATACAAAAATTAAATCAACTTGAACCTTGCAACAGTTTACTGTGTTTTACAAATTAAATAAGCTCAAAAGTTCTTACCACTTTACAACACAAAAAGTTACTAATATGCCACGCCACTGTCTCTAACAGAATAACCTAACTCTGCCACTGCTTTACAAAATCATTAGTTCTACTGTCTGGTCATTGTGTTTTAAAATACAATTTACTTTAAACATTTTGATTTTGATATTCACTCCCACAATTTTACAATATAATTCATTTAACATTCATTCACTGCACTTTCTTTCACTGTATCAAGGTAATTCTTTGACAGTCATTCAATGCACAAAAGCATTACATTGCACAACATTATTCTAGTAACTATTTTCATTTAACATTCACTTCATGATAAATGATTTTTTATTTCAAAAGATTTCTGTTTTAACAAACATTCTTAAGCTAATATTTTCTTTTTTTTTGTACCTACCATCCCTAATTCTTGAAATTTACTCCAAAAATACACAATATTCTTAATTAAATTTAAATAGTTGAAATTGTTGATGAAACACAGATTTAATGATAGAACTAAACAGCATTCAATATATGGTACTCTAGCATCTTTGGACTGTCAATATTGACAGTGGCTATGAAACAGTACAGTCGGCAGTACAGTCCAAAATACAGTCCACAGTACAGTCAGAAGTACAGTCAAGGAGGTAAGTAAACCTCACAGAAGTATCTCCTCAGCAGTCAGAATGATAAGCAACACAATCATACAGCTCAAACACACATAAATGATGAATAAAAAATGTCTGTAGGAAGACCACAACCAAACATATTTCTACTTAACCTTCAACTCTAAATAATATCTTACTACTTAAGTATCAAGATTGTCTTTGAAATAGAAAACTAGAAACTCAGTTGCCAAAATGCTGCCATTCCTAAACAGATGTGCAGGCAGTATGTGGAGGAAAATTCTTTGGAGCAATGTGTCTAGCACATGAAGAATTTTGAACAGAACAAAAGCTTATTGTATATATTATATCTGAAGAGACAGTACAAGTAATTTTCAAGTTTTGATACAATTATACACATTGTGAAAATGATGGAAATGATTACAGGCCCAAGGATTTTAAGTAAATTTGGCATTTAGGCTACAGGTTGCTGGACTGCTTTAAACTAAACAAACATACCAATCTTTTCTGTTACAATGAAATGATGACTATTTATCCAAAACACTTGTTACTAAATTAAGTTATTATGCCAATCAATATGCAGAACTAAATATGTACTAAACAGAAATGCTGATGAAAATGTTCTTCTATTATCATGCTTCTACAACTGGACAGTAATTCAGTGTATTGACTAACTGACTCTAAATTAAATTTTACTTTGTTTAGTAACATGTAATTATTTCAATTTCTTTTAACAATTCCAGCTTAGAAAACCAAAAATAAATCCCTTGCTGATTGGCCCTTGATAATACATGAAGTATCAAATCTAAACACAAGTTGAGCAAAATGTTTTTCTCCCATCTACCACTGTTTATCTATCCTCATGGCAACAGTAATGGCAATCTGGCTTGGTGGAATTCTTCCACAATAGCTGTACCGGACAGAGGGATTACTAGAATCCTTCCAAACAGTTCTACAGGACTGGTTGCTCTTCTCCCACAATACATGGTTGGGACAGATGGCTTGGTGGAATTCCTCAACAGTTGGTTGGGACCTTAAGAAGCTGTTTTGACAACCTACTTGGCCATAGGAATAGGACATTAGATGGCTTGGTGGAATTTCTCCAAAACAGCTGTTGGGACAGCTGGCCAGGAAGAAGCTGGCTTGGAAGACTTCCTCACCAATAGCAGGTTGGGTCAAGTGGCTTGGTGGAATTCTTTCTGCAAAAGCTGGATGGATGGGACAGCTGGCTTGGTAGAATCCTCCTTCTGAAGCTGTCTTGACAGCTAATTTGGAAAGAAATATAGGACATTAGGGGGCTTGGTGGAATTCCTCCCGCAATAGCTGGATGGGACAGCTGGCTTGGTAGAATTCCTCCTTCTGAAGTTGTCTCAACAGCTTATCTGGACAGAAATATAGGACTTTATTGGACAATGAAGGACAGGTGTATGGAGGTTTGCTGGCTTGTGGAATATCCTCCTCAGCAGCTGAGAGAGAGCTCGCTTGGTTGAATTCTACAAGGCAGCAGTTTTGGCCACAACCAACTGGTCTGAATTTCCACTCTTAGAAGAATTGGACAGCTATTTGTGGGAGAAGTATGGGACTGCTACCATGGTTGAATACCACCCAGACAACAGAATGCGACAATTGCTTTTGAGCAAATAGCCACGAGGACAGTAAAAGCAAGTAGGTAGAAAAGAGACTTTGACTTTTATTCTATGAAAAAAAGACTAGATTCCATCCCACAGTTCTTTCAACAATTTAAATCAATGAGTCAGTTAGTAATACCTAATTCAAAAGAGAATGTTCAGATTTCCTTGAAGGTAGAATTACTCTAAACAAATAATAACTAATAATCATAAATAAAACCTTTGAACTATGAAATTATGGACAATTAATAATAATATTTTAGAAGAGAATCCAGAATCCAGCCATTAACCAGATGCCTAATTTCTGTACCAGTAAATACTGTTGAAATACTCTGTCGACAGTAGTAGTTTTAAGGTTAAGCGCCCTTCATCAATCTTTAGAACAGGTCTCCCATCTTTTATTTAAATGTATAGGTAAAGCCATTTGAGTATGGGTGTAATGTTAAGAAAAAAACAATGTGTTCATTATTTATCTTGCAATGCAGATATTTATATCATACAGCTTCAGAAAGAAGTGAATGGCTGATGATCTTCCTACATTCTACCATATCATCCCTATTCACTGAAATTTTGTCCAAAAATACATGATGGCCAATTTTACATTGCCCTTACAATGTGTTGATATGGCAGTTTTCATACAAAACCAGTAGCCAGAATTGAACCTTTGCCTTATTCTACCATATCCCTAACAGCTACAGGATTTAAAATCATTAAGAAATTATCAAATATGCAAGAAGTAGTTTAGTTTAAATTTTAACCAGAAGCCAGTTTTTCCTTGGCTTTTATCACCAGTACCAGAGTCCTAGCAATGAAATCAGTGTTCTCCCTGAGATTCTGTGATGTATGATTATCTTAATTTTGGACAAATTTTGGATGAATCCCACTGTATATAATACTGCTGATCAGAAATATAAACTTATAGTAACCTTCACTTTTGAATTAATGCCTAACACACCCTCAAAGACATTCAGTAATTCCAAAAAACACACTATGATTAGTGAGTTATGATTTAAACGAATGTTCAGGTAGAACACTAAAATCATATAGAATCTAAAAATAAAAAATTGATGGCAAAAAAAAAAAAGTGTCCTACAAATGCAAAAAAAAGAGAAGATATGACCAGCAACCCTCAGATTCTGATGTGTGGATTTTCACTAAACCAAGTAAATGGCCTGGCTACAACTGATGCAAACACGGTATGATATGGTAGTACCTATTACCTTTTTATTTTGAGGGCTGACTTAAACACTATCATACAGTACTCTTTCACACTAACAGTGGCAGAAAAACACCTTATTCTACCTTATCATCCCTATCCACTGAAATTTCGTCCAAAAATATAACCCTTAAGATGCAGTGATATGGTAGTTTCTAGAAACCTTTAGCCAGTATGTCTTTGTCTTATACTACCATATCCCTATCAGATTATTTTTAAATGTAGAAAGTCGTAGCTTCTCAGTCTTAATTGTAGTCAGTTATATTACCTGGCCTCCGCTTGACTTTGTTTAAACCGGCCTGGCTATCTATAAGAGTTGACCAAGTAAATGATAAGGTAGTATCTTGAACTGTATTTAATTGTGGGGCATAAAGCATATTTGCAGGCATCTTTCCTAAAACACTACTATGATTACTGAATTTAATCTAGAACATTATCAATGCCTGCATTAATTTTAATTAACATTAAAGCTTTATTCCATCTAACCAGCTCTAACTTAATAATTGTGGTGATATGATATAACAACTATAGTAAACATAGTTACAGTGACTTAATTTTGACCTTCCCTAACGCAATGGCTGGCACCTTCCTCCTAACATGTCTGACACTACAAAAATATTAATTCACTTGCTTAAAGCATTACAGTGACTAACCTTTCTTAAAATGTTTTTTTTTCTTTAATGTGGTTTATGATGAACTAATGTAAAATGAAAATTACATCCAGTATTGAACCCATTGGTTGAAAATATTGTACTTTGTGAAATAACAGTTATATATGAGCATGAAACTCAACCTGCATTATACTATAATAGCAGTTCAGTAGCCAAACTTCTCTGCAGTAATAACTTAGTTAATTCTTACAAAATGTAGCCAGTACTTAATGACAAAGTTTATAAAAATAAAGGGTAACCATCAAGTTAATACTTATAAAACAAGGCAGTCTGAAAGACAGCTAAATCCCTCACCACTGCTATGGATAGTGAAAGGGTAAACCTTTGATTTTAGCTGTGACCTTGACCTTGAACTGACATGGCTGACTCATGAATTCTGCACAACGTCTTGATGAGGTGATCATTTAACCCAAGTTTCATGAAAATCCTTCAAGGGGTTTAGGAGATACAGAGCTGAAACTTTTGACCTTCAGTTGTGACCTTGACCTTCAGTTGACATGGCTGACTCATGAGTTCTTGATGAGGTGATCATTTGACCCAAGTTTGATGAAAATCCTTCAAGGGGTTTAGGAGATACAGAGTGGACACAAAATGGAAGGCTCAAACCTTCGACCCTTAGTTGTGACCTTGACCTTGAGCTGGCATGGTTGATTCATAATTTCTGCACATCGTTTTGATGAGGTAATCATTTTACCCAAGTTTTATAAAATTCCTTCAAGGGGTTAAGCGGACACGAAATGGAAGGCTCAAACCTTTGACCTTGAGTTGTGACCTTGACCTTGAGCTGACATGGCTGACTCATAAGTTCTGCACATCGCCTTGATGAAGTGATCGTTTGACCCAAGTTTGATGAAAATCCTTCAAGGAGTTTAGGAGATATAGAGCGGACACAAAATGGAAGGCTCAAACCTTTGACCCTAAGTTGTGACCTTGACCTTGAGCCAGCATGACTGACTCATGGGTTCTGCACATCGTCTTGATGAGGTGATCATTTGACCCAAGTTTGATAAAATTCCTTCAAGGGGTTTAGGAGATATAGAGCGGGCTCAAACCTTTGACCTTGAGTTGTGACCTTGAGCCGACATTGCTGACCCATGGGTTCTGCACATCGTCTTGATGAGGTGATCATTTGACCCAAATTTCATGAGAATCCTTCAAGGAGTTTAGAAGATACAGAGCGGACACAAAATGGAAGGCTCAAAACCTTTGACCCTAAGTTGTGACCTTGACCTTGAGCCGGCATGGCTGACTCATGAGTTCTGCACATCGTCTTGATGAGGTGATCAGTTGACCCAAGTTTTATAAAATTCCTTCAAGGGGTTTATGAGATATAGAGCGGACACAAAATGGCAGGCTCAAACCTTTGACCTTGAGTTGTGACCTTGACCTTGAACCGACAAGGCTGACTCATGGGTTCTCCACATCGTCTTGATGAGGTGATCATTTGACCCAAGTTTCATGAAAATCCTTCAAGGGATTTAGGAGATATGGACCGGACACGATTTTGTTAAGGATGGAAGGACGGACGCAGACCATTCCTATAATCCCTCCGCCACGGCAGGGGATTTAAAAAAATGTAGCCAGTATATATTGACAAAGTTCGTAACAATGAAAGGTAACCATTTACTTAATTCTTATAAAATGTAGCCAGTACATGTAAATGTAGCCAGTACCTAATGACCCAAGTTCATAACAATAAAGGGTATGCTTAATTGGTAATATTCCTACATCTCTTTGTCTGCCTTAACCAGTCATAAAAACATTTAACAATAATGAATAGCCAGTACCTAAATCATTCAAGTATTTGAAAAACAGCAGCCAAAATATTTGGATCAGACATGAATTTATTAAATGATTCATTATAAAAATGTCTGAACAATGAATGATTAATCACCTTGAAAAACAAAGCAAATAATTCTAGCTAAAATATAATGAAAAAAAATTCTATTTTGGATAATAATATAATTCCAGTATTCTGATATGTAACACAATGGCTAGGAATTGGTAGTTTATCTTTACTTCTTAATGCAGTCATACATTTACCTGCACTGACCTTGGGTATTTTACAATGAAAGAGGAGTCAGTTTATTTATCTCTTTGCCATATTCTGTCATTATAATTACAAACAACCAGTAACCAGAACATTGAATGGCAGTTTTGAGCATTAAATATATGAATTTTATGGAACTATTCATTTTGTCTGTTCTACATTAAATAAGAGAAAGTAAGATTACTTTCATGATGATCTTAAATGAAATGAATGGTGGATGATGACCTAGTGACCTAGTGGCTAAGTGTGTGACGCTTCCCTAAGGACTACTGGTTAGAGCCAAGTGACACCAGTATACCTCCAGATTGCAGATAATGGACTGACTAACACCACATACCAAAACACTGCTTGTTTACTTAATTTAAATAATTATGAGAAACTAGACAAATCTTCCCTCCCAATTTAGGCATACTTATTTCTCCAACACTTCAACTTGGAATTTCTTCTGAGAAAGCAGCAAACATGCAAAGTGCAGTGCAAGGGAAGGAGGTGTACAGTGCAAGGGAGGAATGACTGCCACCTTCTCAACTGAATGTTCCTTGTCAAAGATCAGAGAAATAAATGACTGCAAAAATGTTTTTAAAGCATTTATGAAAGAAAAGCTCAAAAATAAAAGTTTGTAGATTAAGCAAAGCAAGCTTGGATTCAGTACTTGGTGAAAGATAACATAGACTTTTCTGGAGTTACCAAGATGGAATTCTCCATGATTATATTCTCAAGACCTAAACAGATCATATCTGTACCTTCAGTAACATAGTGTCAGTCACTACATATAGCACATTAATTTGGACTTTAGAACATCCTTCTTTGTATTAATTTATCAACACTACTGATCAATGCAGTAACTCTTAGAGATCTGCTCTGGAGTTATATGGTTTATAAATTCAAGGGACATAACTCTGAAGTAACTTGTCTAAACTGGCATTTTTATCACTCTTGACCTAAATTTTTGCAGAAATGAGCAAGACCAATATCAAAGAAAATATACAAAATTTGTATTAAGTGCATACACAATTTTCTAAACATTCAGTAATTCAAGGGCAGTAACTCTGAAAATCCTTGCATTTTACATAGAATCCTATCGTGTATTGCTATAGCCAAGATAAATAAACCTATCCTTTTACTGACTCCTATTCACATTCAATTTTAACAAAATCACATGCCATTCAGTACAATAATAGCTGAAAGTGACAAACCTACTTCAAAGTCCCATAAAAAACCTTCACGAAAATTTCTATGCGATAATAAGGCAGGACTTTGTCAAAATTTCCAAACAACTATACTTTTGCATAAGATTTTGCTGGAAGTTGACATAAAGTTCCTAAAGGCTGCTTAAAATTCTACACTATTAAATGTAATAATAACAAAGTCACAGGATGCCTACAAATACACTGGCAGGAAGTAAAGAATGGCAGTAACAAAGGCACTGTTTTTAAATTTTAGTGGTTGCCATTCAAGCTGAGAAAAAACAATCAAACTGTTTTAGAGAATCCGTATTGCAAACATAAAAAATCAAGCCAAAGTCATGATATTCTAAAAAAAACTTACCTGTCCAGATGCACAGCTTCCACCTTGACACACTGTCGCTTGCTTAGAAAAACATACATGCTGGCATTACACAATGCAATAGCAATTGCTATGTAGGAATCCCTATTCAACCATAACCATGGTGAAGATTGTAGAATATTTCCCCAGTGTCATCACAGTTCCTACAAGATACATCAAACAAGAAGAATCATTTAACCAGATACAATAAAAGAATTTAATATTAGTAATATTATCTAATTTCAAAGTCCAACAACAAATACACATACGGTATTAACCTTAACCTTTAGCCTGCTGGCAGCAAGTGATAGTGCCTTTGCAGCTAGTGCAGACCAAGATCAGCCTACACATCCTTGCAGGCTGATCAAGGTCTGCACTGTTCAATATTCAGTCAGTTAATTTTCAGTTAACATCCCTTTGATAAACAAGTGAATGAAGTACTGCCATGCAATACAAAGTCCCCTACTGGAAGGCAACTAATTTTCTCTACCGCAGTACGACATAATGAACTGATATCTGTCAATAATGTATAAACAATATTGTACTACATATACAATGGTATAACAAAACACTTGGACTGAAATTTTTATGTTTAAAAACCTATAGTTTGGGCGATTATCAAAAAGGTATCAGGTAAGTTATTTAAAGTAAAAAAAACAAAAACAAAAAAACAAGAGTGCCAGAATGTCACAATGTATGCCCGTCATAGCAAATTTCTTTACACTAGCTATGGAAGCGTCCTGGTGCCAGCAGAGAGATTTAAATTTGTCATACGTACGACTTACTATCTCCTACGTAGGAGTTAGTATCTCCTACGTAGGACATAGTATCTCCTACGTAGGACTTAGTATCTCCTACGTAGGACATAGTATCTCCTACGTAGGACATAGTATCTCCTACGTAGTACTTAATATCTCCTACGTAGGACATAGTATCTCCTACGTAGGACTTAGTATCTCCTACGTAGGACATAGTATCTCCTACGTAGGAGATATTAAGTACTACATAGGAGTTATTATCTCCTAAGTAGGACTTAGTATCTCCTACGTAGTACTTAATATCTCCTACGTAGGACATAGTATCTCCTACGTAGGACTTAGTATCTCCTACGTAGGACTTAGTATCTCCTACGTAGGACATAGTATCTCCTACGTAGGACTTAGTAACTCATACATAAGGGTTCCTATTTTGGGGCGCTGCAGCGTTCTGTGGTCCTACTCGTGTTTCCGGTACATGTGTTAATTGAACATTGCTGGTTGACTTTTTAATTGCGTGCTGATAAATGGCATTTATTGCAATATTTGATTTATTTTCTAAACTATTTATATTCCTGTATTTTATGCGTTGTCTCAAGAAGGGGCTTAAATAAATAACTTTTCATATTGCAATCAGTGAAATTATCTCTTAACCACTGTTTCTAACCAATAACAAAGAATTTATATAGACCTGAATGCATGACACGATTATCAATGTTCTATAACATTTAGTTAGTTTCAACTAGTCAATTATTCTTTTATCTAGTCACTCTGATCAAACAAAATTGTAAATGTTATTTCGCATGAAATAAGTTCTTATATTAAAAAAAATAGCCTTTACTGTGAAGAGCGATAAAGGGGAATAAATCATGTTTACCAAGTTACTCGTCCTTAATTTCTTCTCTCTAGGCATACACTTAACAAAACAAAGGATAACCAGATTTAATGACTGAAACCTACAAATTCCGTGATATTCGGTAATTAAAAGATTTTACTGTCAAAAAATGCTTCACTTTATTTAAATACCATTCTATTCTTCGTCTTTTTCACAACATATACAATATATAGAAGATACTCACACCATGTTAAAGAAAGCAAAACCGTCGGACCACAAGTTGATTTGACATTAGTTTTTCGGAACACTATAGACTCGCATCAGTCGTTAAGAGTCATTAAATGTAAAGCACTTTCCTCTCTGATACCACTTTCTGGAAAACAAGGCAGTCTGAATGACAGCTAAATCCCCCGCCACTGCTATGGATAGTGAAAAGGTAAAACCTTTGATTTTAGCTGTGACCTTGACCTTGAACTGACATGGCTGACTCATGAATTCTGCACAACGTCTTGATGAGGTGATCATTTGACCAAAGTTTCATGAAAATCCTTCAAGGGGTTTAGGAGATACAGAGCTGAAACCTTTGACCTTCAGTTGTGACCTTGACCTTGAGTTGACATGGCTGACTCATGAGTTCTTGATGAGGTGATCATTTGACCCAAGTTTGATGAAAGTCCTTCAAGGGGTTAAGGAGATACAGAGTGGACACCAAATGGAAGGCTCAAACCTTCGACCCTTAGTTGTGACCTTGACCTTGAGCTGGCATGGTTGACTCATAATTTCTGCACATCGTTCTGATGAGGTAATCATTTGACCCAAGTTTTATAAAATTCCTTCAAGGGGTTTAGGAGATATAGAGCCGACACGAAATGGAAGGCTCAAACCTTTGACCTTCAGTTGTGACCTTGACCTTGAGGCGACATGGCTGACTCATAAGTTCTGCACATCGCCTTGATGAGGTGATCGTTTGACCCAAGTTTGATGAAAATCCTTCAAGGGGTTTAGGAGATATAGAGCGGACACAAAATGGAAGGCTCAAACCTTTGACCCTAAGTTGTGACCTTGACCTTGAGCCGGCATGACTGACTCATGGGTTCTGCACATTGCCTTGATGAGGTGATCATTTGACGCAAGTTTTATAAAATTCCTTCAAGGGGTTTAAGAGATATAGAGCGGACACAAAATGGAAGGCTCAAACCTTTGACCTTGAGTTGTGACCTTGACCTTGAGCCGGCATGGCTGACTCATGGGTTCTGCACATCGACTTGATGAGGTGATCATTTGACCCAAGTTTTATAAAATTCCTTCAAGGGGTTTAGGAGATATAGAGCGGACACAAAATGGCAGGCTCAAACCTTTGACCTTGAGTTGTGACCTTGACCTTGAACCGACAAGGCTGACTCATGGGTTCTGCACATCGTCTTGATGAGGTGATCATTTGACCCAAGTTTCATGAAAATCCTTCAAGGGGTTTAGGAGATATGGACCGGACACGATTTTGTTACGGACGGAAGGACGGAAAGACGGAAGGACGGACGCAGACCATTCCTATAATCCCTCCGCCACGGCGGGGGATTAAAAATTCAATACCTCTTACCCCTGACTCTAACTACTGGACAAATGCGATCTGAGCTAGGCAGTTTTCATCCCAGCTATAATAATCACCATCTCATTAGAGATCATTGCAAATGTGTTCATGATGTAACATAACCCTTGATTGACTCCAGTGCCCTGGATCATAGAATATCCTTTATGACCTTCACAGTCTGTATAATGAAGTGCTTGCCAATGAGTACCTTTTATCACCGGATGAATGGAAGAGGTGTTAATGAACTTTATACCTTAATAAACTTTATAAATGTATCATCTTTAATATGCAAATAAAGTAGAAATGAGTGTTTAAAACAAAAAAGTATCAATAGTTTAGGCCATACCAAACTGATATGTCGTTCGTCGGAACTACCGCATCAATAATTTCATTCCCGAGAAAAAAAAAAAAAAATTACCCGCCCGCACGTACATAAAAATCTCCGAAAAAAAATTTTTTTTTTTCGATTACGCGGTCCGGAATAATAACGGCAAAACAGGTTTTATCGCTGTTTTAATGCGTCAAAGTAATATTGATCGGATTTCATGCATCCATAATGCATGTAGCTGATGATCCAAACTCAAAAAGTCAGGAATTATGGTGTTGTTCATTATTTGTTTTAAATCTGGAGTGTCTGTGTTAGTGCCACACATGGCCTTCGATGTGCCGGTAGGTTATGAAATAGGCACATTCTACTTTTGTTCAATACAGTGAAAAGAACGAAGCCCGACTTGTAAGACGTGCACAGGGATGCAGTTAAAAATATTTGGAAATATTGTTCAGATATAAAGTTTTCAAACCATTTGTTATCAGTTGTTTAATTCAGCATGTTAGATCTAGAGCCCAACTACCGGTACTATCTTAAAAAAATATTTGTTCACAGATCCTGACCGACCTATCACATTGTCTCGGCCCAAATCTTTTTGAACGTAACTTCTTTAGTACAGCAGTCAGATATTCTATCAAAACGCATTTAGTCAATTTAAAAATTGTTTAGCTTTTCAAATAAGTAGTGTTGATATGAAAATAATTTCAAACAAAATCTGTCCTTTTGTAATCCCAGTTTTGCCTGTTTGTACACATGACGCCAGGATATATTTAAAATTGGTTGTAAATTGATTGAACGAAAGAAACTGAAAAAAAAAACAGACTTCCTCAACTCTAAATTTCAAGTTCAGTCAAAGCACAACAAACAACACTTTTAAGGGTGGCCATATTGGGATCATTCTTTGTCCGTCTGTTATTATTTTTGCCTGAAATGAATCTCTACCACAAAAGCTTAAGCTAGCCTGATCATGATCTGTTAAGAAATTATTCCAAAGGAATTCGAGCAATTTTGAAGCATCTGTATGCCCAACTCCGTTTGGTCTCTCTGGTCAAGTGGTTTATTACTTCCCCTGTCACCTCTATGGGTTGGAGTTCCACTAGGGGCACAAATTTGTTCATGTGTGAAAGCCATCTAACTGTGTTTCAGAAGAAATGTTATTCCACACAATCATGTGCCTGTTTTGTCTTAAATATTCCTCATCCTTTGCCATTAAATAGGCACGTCTTCAGATTAATGTAGAAAAATCAAAATTAAAAATAAGACACTCATTTCTTAGTAATTAAAATTACAAAATAAAAAAAATAAAGTGATTCAGTGAGTTTTGGCAAGAATTTATTTGCAAATATACTGTGTTACCCACACTGTAAATGTTTGATTTCTGTGTTATTTCTAAAGAAATGTTAACTTTATATATAATCATAACCGCCTCCTCAAGGGTTTAAGTGGGAAAAAAAAAATTAAAAAAGCCCGCTCGCTCCATGTAAAATCTACCCGCCTCTGAAAAAATCAAAATTGAGAAAAAAAAAAATAAAATAAAAATTTCGCTCGCCCGCTCCTATTTTTTTTGAAAATTTTCCGAAGAACTATTAATCAATTTGGTATGGCCTTATTATCATGTTAAATCATGCTTTAGATGCAGTTACAGTAATTTCCTGTAACTAGTTAATGCATGACCTGAATGTAGAAAAAGAAAATTGAGCCGTGCCATGAGAAAACCAACATAGTGGCTTTGTGACCAGCATGGATCCAGACCAGCTGGTGCATCTGCACAGTCAGGTCAGGATCCATGATGCTCACTAATGGTCTCTCTGACTGCAATAGGCTTTAAAAGCGAACAGCGTGGATCCTGACCAGACTGCGCGGATGCTCAGGCTGGTCTGGATCCATGCTGGTCACAAAGCAACTATGTTGGTTTTCTCATGGGGCAGCTCAAATGATGATAACACCTAATAAATATTGATTATTAAAGGCACTGTCCTTGAGATCATACGACAACAGAAAAAAAGGGAAATTTTAGGTACCAGTATCACGAAATTAATGCTAATACCGCTTAAGAAAGCTTTGAATTAATTACTAACAGATTATATGTTATTGAAACACATGAGAACTAGTTGTCTTAACTATCTTTTACTCTGGAAATTAAAAAGCGTTTGTAACGTTTTACTGAGGTAAACTGCCTAATTATTAAATATCTACATTCAAGGGTCGTTGTATACATATTCCTCCGTGGTGTATATTGTTAAAGACAGCAGGAAAATTTTCATTGCTGTGGCGGCCCGGGTTCGATTCCCGGATCTGGCATCTTTTTTCCTTGATTGAGTAGATTAAGGATAGTTTAGAAACAAAAACTCGAATTTTAATGTCCATAGTATGTATGATCGAACTTCAAAGACCATTTTTAGCCAAAATTTGTAGGTCAGTGCCTTTATTGAGAGAAAGTTTATTAATCAAATCACACAATCGGTCAAAACAATAACTGGCGGTAATTATATTTAGTAACTTTAATGATATACTTTAATCATACTTTTGAACTCTCTACATAATTTCAAGAGAGGCCTCCATAGCCGAATGGTAAAGGTTCGAAACCTCACATGACATGTTTCAATTCTTCATGCTCATAAACTGCCCGGTTGGCTTATGGAATGTCGGCGGTTGTAACCTGATGTCTGCCCATGCCTGGAGCAATGCCTAGAAGTGCACCTTGTGGGTAGCGCAGTGTGACTTTACCCAAACTACGTAGTCCCCCCAAAAAAACAAAAAAAACACAAAAAAAAAAAAACAACAACAAAAACAATAACAACAAAATAAAATGTTCAAAAATATCTATTAAAACAAATTTATTGACTACTTCATCTGTCAAATTCAGAACTTGGTCAAATGTGTCTTTAATTCATACTTACGAAGTTTGTGTGAGACATTAAAAGTAGGGATATGTTTAATTATTTACAAATATGTAATCTACCGGTATCAGATAATCCTTACTAAATAATAGTACACACGAGTAATTGTTCCACTGCGCATGCTTGAGAGTCTTTTAGTCAGTGACATACGTACGAGTTCCTAACTCCTACGTAGGAGATACTAACTCCTACGTAGTACTTAATATGTCCTACGTAGGAGATACTATGTCCTACGTAGGAGATATTAAGTACTACGTAGGAGATACTAACTCCTACGTAGGAGATACTATGTCCTACGTAGGAGATACTAAGTCCTACGTAGGAGATACTATGTCCTACGTAGGAGATATTAAGTACTACGTAGGAGATACTAAGTCCTACGTAGGAGATACTATGTCCTACATAGGAGATACTAAGTCCTACGTAGGAGATACTAACTCCTACGTAGGAGTTAGTAAGTCATACGTATGACAAATTTAAATCTCTCTGCTGGCATCAGGACGCTTCCAACTAGCACCTGTATTTGTAAATGGAATTTTAATTCTGTGGTTGTGTAGTAATTACAGTAATTCTTTTGTTTTTCTGAATCCACAAAAAACCTCCTTACCAGGCAGAGATACCTTAAAATACACCTAAACTTTGAAAGTAACATATGTTGTACCACAGGAAAGTGATCCTGGTTTTTTCCCTATGGTAAATTATAAAAAGTTACAATATAAGTTATTTATAGTAACAACAAAGGAAAGTTAATCCTGAAAGAAAAACATCCAAAAAAATTCTAAGTCCACACAAAAATCCTTACCTGAGGTAGAGATAGGTTAAAATACACCTCATAATTGGATGTAACATGCATGTTGTACTACAGAAAAAAGTGGTCTTGATTTTTCCCTATGACTAGAAATAAAAAAAGTTACAATATAAGCTATTTATAGTAACAACAAAGGGAAGTAATTCTAAAGGGACCTGCGCATGACACTCTGTCTCATGATGGTGTCAATTGTGCCTAGTTACATCAAAATCTCTCCATGCATGAAGAAAAAATTCTCCAAACAAAGTCATTCATGAATTTGGTATTTGACCTCAAGTGTGACCTTGACCTTAGACCCAGGGACCTGAATCTTGTGCAAAACAATCCGTCTCAGGTAAATGAACTTTTATGCCAAGTTACATCAAAATCCCTCCATGAAAAAAGAAGAAATGTTCCAGACAAAGTCATTCTTGTATCTGAACTTTGGCCTCTATGTGTGACCTTGACCTTTGACCTAGGGATGAGGTTCCTGTGCAGGACACTCAATCTCATAGTGGTGAACATTTATGCCAAGTAATATTCAAATCCTGTTTGGCATGACAAAGTTATACACCGGACAGAAAAAAAGCCCAGTTGACCTTTGACCTCCAATTGTGACCTTGACCTTTGAGCCAGGGGTCCGGGATTTCCACAGGACACATTGTCTCATCATGGGAAACATTTGTGCCAAGTGATATTAAAATCCCTTAATGATTGACAGAGTTATGGACCGGACACGAAACAGACCCTGTTCATTCCATGTTAACATCTGACTGCCAAATGTGACCTTGACCTTTAAGCTAGGGGTCTGAAAGTTGTGCATGACACATCATCTTATTATGAGGTATATTGGTGCCAAATAATATTAAAATCCCTTCATGGATGGCATAGTTATGGACCGGACAGGAAAAAAGCCCTGTTGACCTTTTGCGCACGACAGATTGTCTTACCATGGGGAATGTTTTTATATTAAAATCCCTTCATGGATGACAGAGGTATAAACCAGACATGAAATTGCCGACAGACGGAATGACGGACAGAAAAGCGCATTCCTATAGTCCCCGAAACTGGTTTTCAACCAGTAGGGGACTAATAAATGGTATTACCCAAATTGAATGATGGACAAGTCTGTTTTAGAAAACTGTTGAATTCAGTAAATTTAAAGAAGATATACTTACCAGTACTAACTGAAGATACTGAAGATCCATGCAGTATTTGTTTAGTAGAGTGAAGGAACACTTCCCACCATTTCACATCACCTTGGGAACAAAGCATCTAGATCTCTACACAAGGATCGTCATCATTTCAGTTTCCATGCGTGGAAATAATGAAAATCTCTGCTCTCAAGCCTGAAATTAAATAAGCCAAAACAGCAAAAAAAACCGCAAAATTGTTTTATGTTAAGTTTGCTTAAATAAGGAAAGAAATCAATATTGTAGAAGTGAGCTACATGAAAATAATTCTGACAGACTGGCCTGTCCTGGTAGAGGAAGGCAAACATTCATAGGAATCTGAAAGAGAGAAAATCCTGCCCGGTCCTGGCAGGCCTTGAACCTGAAAAAAATACAAAACCTGCCCAATGTATGTTCCGTCCAAGTAAAACATGCATTAGAAGACATAGGCAGGGTATTGACCTGAAATGAATAAGAAATCCTTGCAATCCCTGATTTTCCGTCTCACTCAACAAAGGAACAACTATCATCTAGCAACCCGCCGGCAAGGATTGCAGATCAGTCACCCCCACACGCTTATATCTTGCGGACATGTAGGCACCGGGTCCTCGATAGTCACGATAGCAGTCTTGATCAACAGTTAAGGGACCTGCAAGGCCTTGAAACCTGAAAAATATTCTGCTGCTTCTGTATCTTCTGCAATCTTAGGCAGACCTTGGACCTGGAAAAGATGAAATCCTGCCCATCTCATATAGGTTGTCCTAGGCAGGTCTTGACGCTGAAAGAAAATCCTGCCGACTGTATGTATGGACGGGACACACAGTCAGTTGTCACAGGCAGGCTGTGTATCTGAAAGAAATTAAAATCCTCACAATCCCTGATTCCCATTTCTCAAAACAAAGGAATAACCTTCATCTAAACACTGCGGGCACAGAATTGTAGAACCAGTTACTCCCACACGTCAAAATCTTGCGGACATATAGGCACCCGATTGTCCTCGATGGTCACGCTAGTATGTCTTGATCAATAGTAAAGGGATCTGTCAGGCCTTGGCAACAAAATGCAACTCTGCCAATCTTTTGAGGCAGCATCTCCTCCTCAGCAGTCTGTAAGATTGGCAGAGAAATAAAACAAAAGGAAAACAGCTCACTCCTACCATCTTTATAAGTAAAAAAAAAAGTGCTTACCCTATCAAACCATAACTAAATGCAACATCAAGTTTAAAATTATTCAAACTGAAACTTACACCACAATTGTTTAAAACTGATTAAATTTACAAAACCTAAGTGGGTCACAATAGTGCTAGATTGCCTGACCATGCTTCACATCTAAAAGGTAATACAACTAGAGTGTAACCAAGGTTGTTTCTGTAATCTAGTTTTTGACCTCAAATGGTTTAGTTTCCAACTGAACCTTCCACTTTACATAATACCTGGTGACTTTAAACACAAGATGGCCAAGTTGAACATAAATTTGATTCAATTCCAAAAATAACCAAGTTTCTATTTTGACCTTTAGACTGGTATAAAGTATCTCTACTATTGCGTTTACATGGGATTTCTATCCAATACCATTTTTTAAGTTTTTTTTTTTTTTTTTTGGGATTTTTTTTACCCAAGATAACCAAGCTTGTATATTGACTTCATTTCTGACAGGCTTTTTGCAAGATAGGTAGAAGATGTCTCCTCTATGGTGCTAACATGGATTTTTTACGATTGGCCTAGTTTACAGCTGGTGACAAAATAAATACACTGCACTCTGTATCTGCTTCTTTAAAAAAATAGTTTGATTTGGTTTCCTATTAATAGGACAGGAAAACAATATGAAATTACACTATCAAGACATTACTCAAGAGCCAATGACTCATGGGTTATTGGATCAATCTTGCCAATTATTGTCTTGCAACAATTTGTACTCTGTATTATGTTCTATAAGATTGTTCAAGGTCCATAACTCTGGTTTTACAAAAACGATCCTGCCAAAAATCTTATCACAAACATTCTAGGATATGTAATATGTAACCTTGGTAAGTTTTTGAACAATTTTGTCTACTACTGAACTTGAACAAAATACTTTATATTATCTAATTACAAATATCTTTAGTTACAATTTTGATTGGCTTTACAAAATGTTGCCCATAGGATTAAATGTTGAAGAAAGTTAAGATCAACTCTTGCATCCATTCATCTCATTCACCTTGCCACTTAACTTTTCATATTATATCAACTTTAGACTTTGCCAATTTAACTTAAAAAATTATTCCTCAAACAGACATTGCAAATGCCAATGAATTTAAAAACATAATTCATTTCAGTAAATTTGATTCATAAAGGAAACTATTTCCAATTAAAGCCTTGATACAACAACTTTCTATCTTATTAATTTTTTTCTTGGCCTAGTAACCCCGGTAACCAAGTCGGTATTAATGAACCCTGTTAAAATGAAATGCACCATTAACCAAATTGAAGCAACTGAAGTTCATGCCTTGCTTGCTTTTAAACATCAGCCACTGAGAATAGTACAAATACTCAGAAATAGCAACCAACACTTCACTTAAGTGAATCTTGCCAAACAATGCCAGAGATACCAAGAGTGTAGAAGTCACAATATATACCCTTCAAATTAATTTATATTTTCTATAATACTCTTCTTAATAGATTTAAATTTTGCAATTTTGATTTATTCAAGGGCAATTACTCTAGAAAACTGGTCCTGACTAGCAACTTATCAGAAATGACCTAGAAATATCTGGCATGCCAGAGATCGAAGAACAGGAGATGTCCCTAAGACATTAATGCTCTACTATTTGAATCGGGAATATTACCCTAGTTTTTAAAATACCTACAGAGTTGAATGCAAAACTTTAACCATGATTTACTTAGTCCAAAATGAAAGTTATGGGATTTGATGCTATCATCTATTTTTATAACCCTATAATATAACCACTTGTAAAGTTTCATTATTAAAGTAACTGAAAATAATGCTCTCATACAAGTTTTAGAAAACAACCATTATGATGCAGATTTTAAAAGCTTCAAGTTTTGCTTTCTTTCATTTACAAAAAAGGATCCTATCAAACATGGAAAAATCATACAAGCTTAATTGTTTTGAATTACTTTCCTTGGTAGGCTTAAATTGTAAGTGTTACTTTAATATTAACTTGATAGGTCCCATATTTCCATAATGATTAACTTATAATCTTCTAGTTTAAACAATTATGCAATCAGAAGTTGCTAAATACTGAAAGACTGAAAGACTTCGGTCAAGAGCAACAGGTAGAAGACTGGAAGTTATACAGCCTGTAAGAAGAAAAGAAAGCTAGCTTGCTGTATACAACCATACAAGGTAGCAGCTTTGGCTAGCCTGATGGATGAAATATACAGCCTGGTAGCACACAGGAGAGCTAGTTAGATGTAATGTATAGACCATAATGAAATATACTACCAATAAGACCCTATAGGATAGATGAGCTTATAGGAATATATAGGGTAGGCTATAAGAAGCAAAGAATGGTAAATGCTCCCTAGAAGAAACATGGGCTGGCTGGCAGTATGCAGCATCTCTCGGTAGCAGCTTCGGCTAGCTTGGTGGATGAAATATACAACCTGGCAGCACATGTGAGAGCTAGATGGATATAATATGGGTCCTAATGGTAGTTACAAGGAAGAAATATATACCATATTAGCATCATGGAGGGACACCATGGGATAGCTAGCTAGAGTTATGTGGATATAATAGTTGTGGATATTATAGTTAGCTTGAAGACATATACCCTAGTAGCATCATGGAGGCAGCACCATGGGATAGCTGGCTAGAGTTAGGTGGATATGATAGTTAGCAGGATGAAACATACCCTAGTAGCATCATGGGGGAACACCATGGGATAGCTAGCTAGTTAGCTGGATATCATAGTGAAATAGGATAGGAAAAGAAGTTTGGGAAATTTTGCTAAATGCAGATACAAGCACAGTGAACAAGCTGCATTGACAGAAAAGCAACAGAGTAGAATAAAGGAAATTGATCTTATCTTTCAGTCTTTAAATGCAGAGCTTTTTTCAAAATAGTACAATCAATAATTCATGTGATCAATAGATATTTCACTCAAATTCAACAAAATATATGAAAAACTACTTACAGTAACCAGTGCTTAAGCTTATGCTAAGGGGGCATGAGAGGTATAGCATATTTCATTACCTCTCAAAACTTATCTCATTCATACCAAGTATGCTAGTAAGTTTCCACAGAATGTTCTTATACATTTTTTCCAATTTTAAAGCATATTCATTTTAAAGACTTAAGCTGTCGCAGTTTGATACAAAATTGACCTCTCGTGTATTTTCTTTACGTTGTCAAGTATTTTAAATCTGCACTAAAATGGTTTTTCTCATATCATAATATTATCTTGTATCAAGACAACCTATAATGTTTAAGCTAAATTCAATCCTTTTCTGTGATTTTTCACCACATACACTAAGTCTTTTCATTAAATTTGAAGAGCAAATTCTGTAACTTATGAAATATGCATGTCTCCCAGGTTATTTGAAAATATTTCTATAAAACTACAAATTAGACCTGAAATACTGCCTATATGACCTTTACCTTGACCTTTCAAAGTGTAAACTTGACCCCAAAATGTATAACCTTGACTGGTGCAGAACGCAAACAATTTTGCTAAGCTATATAAAGATATTTAATGCACATGAAAACCTGCCTATTTGACCTTTGATCTCACTATATGACCTTGATACTGAACCAACATGACTGAAAGATGTGTCTTGCAGGTCATTTTACTTTGGTAAACCATGTGCCAACTTCTTGAAAAATTTTCAAATAGGTAAAAAGAAAAAACAGCACACATAAAATGGTGCCTGTGTGGCCTTTGATCTCACCATACCACATGTAGTGACCTTGACCTTGAATTGATAGGACTTAAAAACATTCCCCAATCATTATGACAAAAGTTTATGAGCAAAGCCAATCCTGTCATCCTTTTATTTTTAGCTCTAAATTTACAAGCACAAATTATTGAAATGTTGGTCTCTATTTCATAGTACAAATTAAACCACATTGATAAATATTGCCGAAGTTAGCAGACTAAAATGTAACATTGAGGGAAGTGAAGACCTGAACATTTGCTTTGCTTATGTCAGTGCTGGACTCAGCTATAATTTTGCTCAATGCATTTTCAGTTTTCAAAAGATGTTAAGATTTTAATTTTTCATAGATTTTCAAACAAACACTCACTAAAAAGACAGAAATGCTCTATCAAAACTGTTCTATATTAAAAATCCTTTAGTTATTGCCGACAGGAATCTGCCTTACAAATACATGCTGTCAATTTCTATAATTATGTTTTGAATTTCATAAAAATAAAAATCATGAAAGAAAGATGTAATTGTATCAATTTATTTTATTTATCTGTATTTATAAGAAAAGTCTTCATGACCTACAAATTCAAGAATCATGCAATGTCTGTGAAATAAATACCATTCAAAATAAAGTAAGTTCTTAAAGTAAGCATTAACAAAAATATGCCTTTTCCCCTTATCATCCCCTTTGCGTAAAACTGTATACATCCTAAAATTTTAACTATTACTTCCTGAATATCTAATAACAAACAAGTATAAGGTAGATAGGACAATTTTTTTTTAACTTGTATGTAAACTATCTTGAATAAATATAGGATACATTTGTATGTGGTAAATAGGGTTGGCAGGCCAGTGGTAAACAGACCATCTCTAAATCCTGAAATACAGTAGTTCAATATTAGTCTGACAGCAGCCAATATTTCTTAACCCAGTCCTATGATATTACAAACAGCTAAGCTTCACATCAAAATTGTTTGACACTATTAATCTATAGGAAGCTATTATAACCAGCTACAAGTATTTTTGAAAGATGATCAACACCATAAGAATGTTTGACTCAATTCAGGAGAAATGTGACTTTTTTAAATTGTGTTTATCAGCTGAAAAATGACCTGTAATACAGTTCACGCCTTGACCTAGAAAAGAATGGTGTCTTTAAATGCAGTTACATGAACCAGCAGCCATTCCACCTATTTCCCTTGTCAATTATTTTTTTCTGTGTTTTTGAAAGATTGGTGGCATTTTGGTCAAAAGTGTATTGATTTTCTAGCTAATCATCTAATATTGATAACAAAAAATACATTATCTAACATACACATGTTTCTTTACAATTTCCCCATACCAGCTATAAAAGCAGTTGAAAGATTAGAAATGCCTCCGAAATGAATGATATTGTCACTAAATGCAATTTAAACCTGAATCGGAAGTGCTTCCCCGCTACTGATGTAATAATGTATGTAAAGAAATTTGACAAAAAGTATTTAATACTCTGATACCACTAGAGCCCTTTCATGTTATATGAAGAATCCAGTCCCTTTTAAATGATATTCTTGTAACTTGTAGCCAAAAGTAAATGATTCTGACACTTCGGTTTACGCATAGATCTTTAACCAGTACCTCTTTGCCAGTTTATCTTGGGTAATTATTGACCAGAAACTGTTTTCTACTCTTAGTACCAGTGACCTGACTCCAGTAGCCTTTAATACAAACTGTATAAGCTTATAAACTTGCTATACACTAAGTTTGGTGACAATATGCTGTTTAAGTAATGGTGACCTTGACCTCATTTGGCCTGGAGACCTCCAGTCTTAAGCCTTTTCTCCTCAAAAGCTTTCTATCAAGTTTTATTGCAATATCTAATCCATAATTTCAAACTTGCTACACACCATGTTTGGTGACAACTAAATTATTGACCTGAAACCCCATTTGATGCAGTTAACTTAGCCCCACTGTTTTAACAAAATTCAATTACCACAACTGGCAGAAAACTGTATACAGTGACCCCAACTGCCTCAATACAATCCCAAGCTAGGGCTAAACATAAGTTTAGTGAATAAATATCAATTTTAACTACAACCCAGATTGACCATGCTTGTCAGCCCAAACTTGGTAACCAGGATTTTCAAAATTGGACCATGTGATAATGATTCGTTGAAATCCCTTGAAATCTTAAAAGTTATTTCTGAATGAACAATCTGGAGGAGAAGTGCCATTGTCTGTGACCTAATCTTTGAGGGACAGAATTGACTCTCAACATAGCTTCTCATTATGCTTAACTTTTGATAAAAGTTTCATTGGAATCCATTGAATAGTTTTAAAAGTTTAAATATAGCTGAGACACAAAATAAGTATTACAGTCCTTTTAATGTGTAATACTGGTGACCTTGACATTTGATGTACTGACCTCAGACTGACTGTTTTCCATAACATAACATCATGCTGAACATTTCATTTAAATTACACTAGATGTTTTGGAGATACTAACAGTGTGATTATATGAGAACATGAAAATAGTCAAAATTTGATGGTACATTATACTAAATTTGACTTGGAACTTTATGAGGAAGTGGCAAGCATAGTGCAAGGTGCATGCTGGGATGCTGAACAATGCAGGAGAACAGTGCAAGGGAAGGATGCAAAGGGAAGGGGAAGGAAGAACATAAAGTCCCAGGTCAAAATTGTAGTATAATGAACTTAGAAAATTGTGAAACCATAAAAAGATAATGTAACAGCAGACATATATTATGCAAAAAGCCTGCCTCCAATTTTACTAAGTTGCTGAATTTTTTACAAAATATTATTTTTATTTAAGCTAAACAGAATAAGAGCAATTTAATTAGGCTTAAATGTGCTATAAAGTGTAACCAATTTGCAAAATCTAATTATTTAGATTTAATACAGAAAGATTAATGCCAAAACAGGATACTGGTTGCAGAGAGCCAATCAATCTTCTTCAAATTATGACAATGGCTTTTTAGATCTGGAACCCCAAAATCTGTTCCCAGTTAAGACAATGTTGTTCAAAGGAAATTAACCTGTTCAGAGCCCTACCATGCAAGTAAATGATTTCAATAGTGATATTGGTTGGCTCCAAGCCTGACATACTTTTCCCAATTAACTTAGCAAATATAGTGTAAACCAACTTGACTATTGAGAGGACATTGGTTAAGACCTGACATGGTTTTTCCAATTAATATTTAAAGGATACTGGTTCATATCTCTTGTAAACCAAGTTGACTGACAGAAGAGTGGTTGAGACCTGACATGGTTTTCTCAACTTTTTGAGGATACTGGTTAAAATCTATTGTAAACCAAGTTGAATACTGAGAGAGTTCTTGTTTAGACCTGATGTGGTTTTCCCAATTAAGTTTTGGAGGATACTAGTTCAGATCTAGTGCAAATCAAAATAACATCTAAATCTATTAAGATATTTGTTAACAACATTCAAATGTTTTTCCAAAATTAATATTTCAGAGTACACTGGTTCAGATCTACTGCAAATCAAGACAACGACTATAGAGAGTACACTGGTTTAAAGCACTGATATTTTTCCCCAATTAATCTATTGTGAGAATACTGGTTCATTTCCCTGGCAAATTAAAATTTTGCAATTTGTTTTCTAGATAACCCATTTCATAGTTTTCGAATGACCTGAAACAAACAAATTAAAAACTTATTTACCAACAAACTTGAGCATATAATCAGCATATACATGTGCTATGTAAAAATAACTGAGTTATGGCCCTCTTAATGGTTACCACATCCAAATGTATCAATATCAATAGTAAACCAAACCATTTCATGTATTAAATTTCTTGACAATTTTCAAAATATATAGCCTACATAAACTACTACTTGCACATTGAAATATTAAAAAGGGAAACCATACAAATCAATGATTTCACCTTTTGTATGTGACAAATAGAATGATGGTCCATAGTGCAAAGACCTTGAACCATAACTGAATTTTAGGATATGTACAGTTTCATCTCCCCTTTGTGTGATGGCAATTTTAATGTACTAAACAGAACTCAAATTACACTGAATATATTGACAGATGGCAATGAGAAACAAGAGGACCATGATGGTCCTGCATCGCTCACCTCTTCCCACATGACCTAGTTTTGAGTATGACATCGTTTTTTCTACTATTTGACATAGTGACCTAGTTTTTGAGCTCATGTGACCCATTTTTGAACTTGACCTAGATATTATCAAGATAAAAATTCTGTCCAATTTTCATTAAGATCCATTGAAAAATATGGTCTCTAGAGAGGTCACAAGGTTTTTCTATTATTTGACCTATTGACCTAGTTTTCGAAGGTACGTGACCCTGTTTTGAATATTAACTAGATATCATCAAGGTGAACATTCTCACTAATTTTCATGAAGATCTCATGAAAAATATGGCCTCTAGAGAGGTCACAAGGTTTTTCTATTTTTATACCTACTGGCCTAGTTTTTGACCACACGTGACCCAGTTTTGAAACTGACCTAGATATCATCAAGGTGAACATTCAGATCAATTTTCATGAAGATCCATTGAAAAATATGGCCTCTAGAGAGGTCAAAAGATTTTTCTAATTTTAGACCTACTGACCTAGTTTTTGACCACAGTTGATCCAGTTTCAAACTTGACCTAGATATCAAGATAATCATTCAGACCAACTTTCATACAGATCCCATGAAAAATATGGCCTCTAGAGAGGTCATACGTTTTTTTATTATATGACCTACTGACCTACTTTTTAAAGGCACGTGACCCACTTTCGAACTTGACCTAGATTTCATCAAGATGAACATTCTGACCAAATTTTATGGAGATCCATTCACAGGTCTGTCCACTAGAGAGGTCACAAGGTTTTTCTATTTTTCAACCTACTGACCTAGTTTTTGACCGCACATGACCTTGTTTCGAACTTGACCTAGAATTTACCAAGATGAACATTCTGACTAACTTTCATACAGATCCCATGAAAAATATGGCCTTTAGAGAGGTAACAAGGTTTTCTATTATTTGACCTACTGACCTAGTTTTTGATGACACGTGACCCACTTGTAAACTTGACCTAGATATCATCAAGGTGAACATTCAGACCAACTTTCATGAAGATCTCATGAAAAATTTGGTCTCTAGAGAGGTCACAAGGTTTTTCTATTATTTGACCTACTGACCTAGTTTTTGATGGCATGTGACCCAGTTTCAAACTTGACCTAGATATCATCAAGGTGAATATTCTGACCAATTTTGATGAAGATCTCATGAAATATATGGCCTCTAGAGAGGTCACAAGGTTTTTCTATTTTTAGACCTATTGACCTAGTTTTTGACTGCAGGTGACCCAGTTTCGAACTTGATCTAGATATCATCAAGATAAACATTCAGACCAACTTTCATACAGATCCCATGAAAAATATAGCCTTTAGAGAGGTCACAAGGTTTTCCTATTATTTGACCTACTGACCTAGTTTTTGATGGCACGTGACCCAGTTTTGAACCTGACCTAGATATCATCAAGATGAACGTTCTGACCAATTTCCATGAAGATCTTTTGAAAAATATGGCCTCTAGAGAGGTCACAAGGTTTTTCTATTTTTAGACCTACTGACCTAGTTTTTGAAGGCACGTGACCCAGTTTCAAACTTGACCTAGATATCATCAAGGTGAACATTCTGACCAATTTCCATGAAGATCTTGTGAAATATATGGCCTCTAGAGAGGTCACAAGGTTTTCCTATTTTTAGACCTACTGACCTAGTTTTTGAAGGCACGTGACCCAGTTTCAAACTTGACCTAGATATCATCAAGATGAACATTCTGACCAACTTTCATAAAGATCCCACAAAAAATGTGACCTCTAGAGTGGTCACAAGCGAAAGTTTACGGACGCACTGACGCACGCACGCACGGACGACAGACACCGCAAGATCACAAAAGCTCACTTTGTCACTTTGTGACAGGTGAGCTAAAAATGCAATATGCAAGAAACATAACTCTGAATTGATTATTTCCAAGATTATCTTCTCCTCTTATATTTTTTACGAACTCTTACTGAATTCATACAATTCTTTGATACAAGTACTGGTATCTAGGATGAAAATAAAATTTTCAAGCCAAATGGGCACAACATTTATTTGTTGAGACAAAAATATTGCACCAATTTAAAAAAAAAGACTGCTCCTTGCATGTCAAAGTTACAGCTCAGAAAAGATCTAACATGACCTTTGACCTCTTTATTAATGAAACCTTGATCTTCGAGAAAGAAACCTGCATCTTACTCCAAACACAGTTTCACTGTGGCAAACAGTTATGGCGCTGACAAGACCTTACATGAACTTTAATCCTAAATGTGACCTTGACCTTCAAGAAATAATAAGAAGATGTCAATGTCAATGCAGTTTGGACAAGCTGTATTCCCTTTGATACCCTTAAGTGTGACCATAACCTTTGAATTAGGAAACTGCTGCTTGTGCTCTATAGGCAAATAAATCTGTCAAATATAAAAAAATACTGCTCATGCATGTCAAAGCTATCACCCACATGAAATTAGATAGACATAAGACCTAGTAAATAACCATGGATTTTACAGAAAACTGGTTCAAGCCTGACACAACATGACCACTGCGCTTTTTCAGAAAAAAATTACTTATCGTCAAATCTCTCTAATGAAAATCTAGAAAAAACAATCTGAACAAGAGCCATGTTAGACATGGCCAATCCCCCTGCCGGGCATATTATAATTGAAGGCTAAAGTTCCTGGCAAGTTAGTGTCTGAAAGTATTAATTTTGGGGAAAGCTTTGAAGAACCATTTAGTTGTGGTCCGCATCAGGGGTTTTAAAGATGTGAAAGAAAGAATAAGTCAGTGGTGAGGTGGTTTACTGCTAAATTTTATTAATTTTCATGAACAGTATAGCTATGATGTTTTTCTATATGGCTACTGTAAAAAGAAGGAATGGAAAGCTAACAGGGAACACGAGTGCCAGAATGTCACAATATATGCCCGTCACAGCAAATTTCTTTACTCTAGCAGCTGTATTTGCAAATGGAATTTTAATTTTGTGGTTGTTTAGTAATCATTGTAAGTCTTTTGTTTTTCTAAGTCCACAAAAAACTCCTTACCAGGTAGATATCTTAAAATACACGTAAAATTGGAAAGTAACATCCATGTTGTACCACAGAAAAGTGGTCTTGTTTTTTCCCTACGGTCAATTATAAAAAAGTTACAATATAAGTTATTTATAGTAACAACTAAGGGGAGTTAATCTTAAAAAAAAAAAAAAAAAAAAAAAAAAAATTGCAAGTCCACAAAAAAATCTTTACCAGGTAGAGATTGGTCAAAATACACCTCAAAATTGGATGTAGCATGCATGTTGTACTACAGAAAAGTTGTCTCGATTTTTCCCTACGACTAGTAATGAAAAAGTTACAATAAAAGCTATTTAAAGTAACAACAAAGGGAGGTAATTCTAAAGAAGGGAACTGCGCATGACACTTCGTCTCATGATGGTGTATAAATGTGCCAAGTTACATCAAAATCCCTCCATGCATGAAGAAGAAATGCTTCGGACAATGTCATTCTTGTATCTGACCTTTGGCCTCTCAGTGTGACCTTGACCTTAGACCTAGGGACCTGGATCTTGCGCATGACATTCTGTCTCGTGGTGGTGAACATTTGTGCCAAGTTATATCAAAATCCCTCTATGCATGAAGAAGAAATGCTCCGGACAATTTTTTTTAAGAAAATATGATAAAGGGGAATAACTCAAAAAATAGGCAAGGTAGAGTTATTGTTCTTGCACACTGCACTTCCTCCCAATGTGTTCTATCAGTGTATGAAGTTTGAAGAAAATCCCTCCAGTACTTTTGGAGTTATGCTCCGGACAAAATTTTTCAAGAAAATAAGATAAAGGGGAATAACTCAAAAAATAGGCAAGGTAGAGTTATTGTTCTTGCACACTGCACTCCCTCCCAATGTGTTCTATCAGTGTATGAAGTCTGAAGAAAATCCCTCCAGTACTTTTGGAGTTATGCTCTGGACAAAGATCGTTGCGGACGCACGCACGCACGGAGAGCATTTCTAATATCCCCTTCGCCTTTGGCGGGGGGATAACAACAAATACAAGTCTAAAAAAGCAAAACTATTTAAACATTCTTTTTAAAATTATTTTACCTTCCTTCCTTGCTTTGTGTTCGTTTTTTGGTCCTTTACCAACAGTCTGCTGAATGAACATGCACTCTCAACAAGCATCACATGATTTGCATTGGTTTGCTGTAGAATAAAGGTATACAGTAGTAAATAAATTTACAATATGTTCTATACAAAATTAGCAATCTTCTGAGAGCTGTAACAGTCATTAATTCATAAAATATTGGTGCAAGAGTTATGCTCCTTGTGCCATATGGTGTGGGTGATGTTTTCTTCAAGTTTTAATCAAATCCATTTAGTAATAACTATAATAGAGTGAAAATGCATCAAAATTAACCTTAATTCGAAGTAAAAGGGGACATAATTCATTAACAAGAGCTACTGGCGGGCAGCAATGCTCCACTATTCAACAGCCTCGTCAATTGAATGAATACAAAAGTCAACAAGAGCTATCCGTAAGACAGCACGCTCAACTTTTCTCAATGTTTGACTCTGAATTAGAGTTTTGCCAGTAAAAAAAAAATGCCAAGTTAAAAAGAGACATAAATCTGTCAAAATTCAAATCAAAGTAATGGGGATTGTTCCTGGTGTAGATTTCAATAGTAAATAACTATTTTAAGTCTCTAGTCAAAAACTTTAATCGAGATATTTGACTTTATCAAAAATTTTATCGAAAAATTCTAAGCTAAAAAGGGGCATAAATCTGTCAAAATTCAATCAGAGTTGTAAAAATGCAAGACGGGGTTATGGAACCTGCACAGTGCTTATCAGCTCGTGACAGTGGACAAGTGTGTAAAGTTATAATCCATTTCCTTTAGTGGGTACTAAGATACCATCTTACATCTAAAAATCTAACTAAAAAAGAGGGCCAAGATGGCCCTAGGTAACTCACCTGTGTTACACATCATAACAGTATAAACATATTTTACCTAGTGATTACACGGAGAAAAATATTATGACCAATTTTCAGTAAGATTGAACCAAAAAAACGTGGCCTCTTGAGTGTAAATAAGCATTTTCTTTGATCTGACCTATTGACCTATTTTTTACCCCATGTGGCTTAGATAAGATCTTGTCCAAGACTTCATGATAACAAACACTGATCAAAATTTATGGAGATAGAATAAAAAATGTGCCCCCTACTTGCTGTTTGATTTGACCCATTGACCTAGTTTCTGACCCCACATGACCCAGATAAAAATTTCATAACAACAAAGGGAAGAAATTAAAAATAAATCTAAGTCCTCCAAAGGACAGGAACAACAAAGCGAAAAAATATAACCAAAAAGTAAAACAAGAAATATCTTTATAAAAGATGGTCTTAGTGATGTAACTGAAGCACAAGTTATATATGGGCAGAAACCTGTATTTTAAATCTTTTGGCAGTGTGAAGTTTTGTATAAATGAAGAAGACTGTTTAGAAATTGTGGAGGGACACACGACGGACACCAAACAATCACAAAAGCTCACTTTGAGCCTTTGGTGCTTAAAAGATGGTAACAGTAAGCAAACAATATTGAAATACTTTCTATACTTTATTTCTGGATTGTTGGAAGCAACACAAACCCTTACCCTACTTCAGCTTATTATCAAATTTGTCTATCATTCAGAATCTGTACAGTACTATTTTCACCGGAAAGATTAATTTAAAATTTAGAGTCTAAAACTTAACAGTATCGGACATGTTGTTGCTGGTTATATAGTAATGATTTGCACTGGTTAGAAATTGTTCCTGTAATACAGGGTAAGAGTTAATGACTGTATAAAACAAAACCTTTTTGTAAAAACAGGAAACTTAACAAAACAGAAATAACTTAACAAGAAAACTTAATCAAAGGCCTGAAGGGCCTGAGTCGGCTAATGATTGATGTACTGACAGTATAGTCTACCAGTTTCAGTTTGTTTTTAGTTTTTTTCTTAAAATTTCATAACATGTAGCTCGATATTTACCCAAAATATTATATCCGGATACGATCACACTTTTCTCCAGTTTTAACAATATATTTTACAAATTGTGATGATACGAAGACATTTAGCAGCAATTGGCAGTATCTGACATTGAAGATTATGGTTAAATTACCTCTTATTTAAACCTTTTCATAAAAAAGTTGTTTCATTTCGTGAAAGCAGCCAAACATAGACGATCTACTTTTGATTTCAAAAACTACAAGAAAATACAATTTAATGTTTCGCCGATTTGTTTATTTCTCGAAAAATAAGAATTAAAATCATTTTTAATATCAGTAGTAACTAAACAAACCAGTAAGAGCTTCTTCTTCCGATAATTTATCCGTTTACTGACTGCAAAATTCAACCCATGCAAAGTTTATAGAAATCATACGATGCGTGTTTACGTTCAATGTGGGAGAATTAAGGCTGATCGGCTATGTTACCACCTAACGCATCCAGACGATTCAGATTTTGTTTTTAAAAAAGCATTGTGTGCGTTTCTGTAATTTTATATACGTTTTTATACGCTTAGAAATTATTAGACATGCGTATTTGCATTATTTCTATACGTAATTTACGCTAATACGCATCTTATCTGGAGCCCTGTGGAACTATTTTTTGTCTTTCGCTGGATGTTACCCAAGCTTTGTAAGCCTGCGCAATTCTTTAAATGCACATTTATGCTTAATGAGTTACATTCGAGTATTGCACAATTACAAGTCATAAATATGACATATTACATCGTATATTGGTCATAGCAAAGGGAATTGACACAACTTAACTTCATTCATGCAGTGAACTGTTTGAAGTTTGAGAAATCTAATGGAACTACATCCCTTCACGTGTTATTCGGTCCATTTAGAGAATGGCTGAACAGCAAGGACTCGTCAAAAGGCTTTCAGCCTTTAGCCGACTCAACAAAACAGAAATATGTCCGGATGAGCAGACGAATATTTGGTTACGCACACCTGTTCAAGTGGTATGCATACAACCCGATGGTGCTGTACTTATAGAGGTTATAGATGACAAACGCGTTGTCATTTCACTCAGAGTGAAGCATTTTCAGCCTTACCTCCAATCAGCGCCACTCTTACAAAATATCTCATTATGGCTGAAAATACTGAGAATACCTTACCAAGCAATCTGATTGGTACATTATTCAGGCGGCATAAGGTTATACGAGGTCATAAAATTGTGCGTAATACGGCACGCCGAAAAAAATCTTACAAAGTACAGATAATGTCAAAATACACCTAAAAATTGGAGGTACCATCCATGTTGTACCACAGAAAAGGGGTCTTGGCTTTTCCCTACGACCACTAATAGAAAAAGTTGCTAAATAAGCTATTTATAGTGACATAAAAGGGAAGTCATTAAAAAAAAATTATTGTAGGACCTTACAAATAAAAACAAGAGCACTGCAATGCAATGCAAATGCAGAGCAATATACACACAAAACAAAAGTCATATGACCTTTGACCACTAACTGTGACCTTGACCTTGAAGTGAGCCATCCAAAACATGCACTCTGCACATTGTTTCGATGAGGTGAACATTTGTGTCAGGTTTCTTTGAAATTCTTCAAGGGGTTCAAGAGTTACAGAATGGAAGGGAAATTGCTAACCAACAGACAGACCTGACAGACAGACAAAGAGGCAATAACATAATATGTCCCTTTGGGCATATAAGAAAGAATCAAGATCTTATGGTGACACAAGTTGTGTGCAAGTTTGGTTAAAATCAAATCATAAATGAAACTGCTATTGTGCAGACAAGTTCAAAATAGCTAATTCTGGCCCCATCAGGGGCAATAACTCTTCAACCCATAACGGAATGTGGCCAGTTCAAGAAAGGAACCAAGATCTTATTGTGATACAAGTTGTGTGCAAGTTTGGTTAAAATCAAATCATAAATGAAGCTGCTATTGTGCAGACAAGGTTAAAATAGCTTATTTTGGCCCTTTCAGGGGCCATAACTCTGGAGCCCATTATGGGATCTGGCCGGTTCAAGAAAGGAACCTATATCTTATGGTGACACAAGTTTTGTGCAAGTTTTATTAAATTCAAATCATAAATGAAGCTGCTATTGTGCAGACAAGGTCAAAATAGCTAATTGGTTAACCAAGAGATGGTCCATATCAAGCGACCTAAGTCCAAAATGAGGTCAAGGTCAAACTGAGGTCAGGTTATGTCTGAAGATGAGGAATGGTCATTCTAGTAAGGGGCATTGACGCTAGACGAAACGGTCCCATTTGGTTAACATCGTACGGACGGACGAATGGACATTCCCACAGATGGACCTTTATTGGGTATTTCTTTTGTTAAAAAGTACCCAATATGCGACAAAAAATACCCAGTAAACACTACGGAATGAATAGAATTTACCGTTACCTGTTGTTCCCTGTACCCAACAAACGTTCATTTGTGGGCTCGGACGAACGAATGGACGGACGGACAGGACGATCACTATATGCCTCCCACATCAGTAGATGCCGGGGGCATAAAAAAAGTGTGCCTCATGGTGGTGAACATTTGTGCCAAGTTACATATAAAAAAAATCCCTTCCATGCAAGAAGAAGAAATGCTCCGGACAAAGTCATTCTTGAATTTGACCTTTGACCTCTAAGTATGACCTTGACCTTAGATCTAGGGACCTGGTTCTGGCGCGCATAACAATTTGTCTCACAGTGGTGAACATTTGCGCCAAGTTACATTAAAATCCCTCCATGCATAAAGAAGAAATGCTTCAGACAATTCTTGAATTTGACCTTTGACTTCTAAGTATGACCTTGACCTTAGATCTAGGGCCAGAGCTTTGCGCCCAACATGTTGTCTCATCCAGGGGAATGTTTGTGCCAACTGATATTTCAATCCTGTTTTGCATGACAAAGTTATAGACCGAACAGGAAAAAAAATCCTATTGACATTTCATCTCAAAGTGTGACCTTGACCTTTAAGCTAGGGTTCTGGGTGTTGCTCATGACACATCGTCTCATCATGGGGAACATTTATGCCAAGTAATATTGTAATCCCTTGATGGATGACAGAGTTCTGGACTGGACAGGAAAAAAAACCCTAGTGACCTTTGGCCTCCAATTGTGACCTTGACCTATGAGCTAGTGGTCTGGATTTTGCGCATGATATGTTGTCTCATCATGGGGAAAATCTGTGCCAAGTAATATTGAAATCCCTTAATGAATGACAGAGTTATGGACAGGACAGGAAACAGACCCTGTTCATGCCATGTTAACATTTGACTGCTAAGTGTTACCTTGACCTTTGAGCTAGGGGTCTGAAAGTTGTGCATGACACATCGTCTTATGAGGTACAATTGTGCCAATTGATAGTAAAATCTCTTCATGGATGGGAGAGTTATGGACCGGACAGGAAACAGACCCTGTTCATGCCATGTTAACATTTGACTGCTAAGTGTAACCTTGACCTTTGAGCTAGGGGTCTGAAAGTTGTGCATGACACATCGTCTTATTATGAGGTACAATTGTGCCAATTGATATTAAAATCTCTTCATGGATGGGAGAGTTATGGACCGGACAGGAAAAAAGCCCTGTTGACATTTTACTTCCAATTGTGACCTTGACCTTTGAGCTAGGGGTGCGGGTTTTGCGCATGACATGTTGTCGCATCATGGGGAACATTTGTGCCAAGTAATTTTACAAGAGCTATCAGTGGACAGCGCGCTTTACTATTCTCAGTGCTTGATAGTATCATATAAGCAATGAGTAAAACTTTAACATTACAATAAGCATATTCTATGTCGAAAAGGGGCCATAATTCAGTCAAAATGCTTGATAGAGTTGTCTCCTCCTTTTTACAGACTGCAGTCATGATGGTAAACAAGTATGCAAAATATGAAAGGTCAATAACTCAATGGACTTTGAAAATATTTGGGGTGCTACGCAAACTTTAACATTTATTCTAAGTCAAAAAGGAGCCATAATTCTGTCAAAATGCTTGATAGAGTTGCCTCCTCCTTTTAACAGACTGGGGTCATGGTGGTAAACAAGTATGCAAAACATCAAAGCAATATCTCAATGGACTTTGAAAATATTTTGGGGTTGTAAGCAGACTTTAACATTTGTGTGACGCTCACGCCAATGCCGGGGCGAGTAGGATAGCTTCCCTATTCTTCGAATAGTCAAGCTAAAAATCCCTTCATGGATGGGAGAGTTATGGACCAGACAGGCAAACAAGAGCTGTAAACAAGGGGCATAATTCAGTCAAAAATACAAATCAGAGTTATTGGGATTGTTACCACACATCATGATGATAAAGATACATTTTAAGTTTCAAGTCTTTATCTTATATTGCATTAAAGTAGTATCCAGAAAGCAAAGATTTGCAAAAAAGTTTAAATACAAAAGGAGCATAATTCTGTCAAAGACACAGAGTTATGGGGTATCTAGCCACACATACAGATGATTATGAACAAATACTTTTAATTTCAAGTCAGTATCTTTTAAAGTACCAAAGATATGTCTATAAACGAAGCTTTCAAAAAAAATTAACATGAAAATAATTCAAAGCATAACTCCTTGGTGACCTTGACATTATGTATAATGGGTCAAGCCCCTACACATACTTTGTATGCTTGACAATGATTATGTGAACTTACAGTATGATATAAGCAAAAGTAACAAAGATATGACAGAAAAACAAAGGTTGCCAAAAAACTTGAACCTTAAAAGTAACCTAAGTATAACAGCTTGGTGACCTTATCCTTTGGCATAATGGGCTCAGCCCCTACACATACTTTGTTTGTATACTGGACAATGTTCATGTGAAGTTACAGTAAGATGTAAGCAATAGTAACAAAGATAAGACAGAAAAACAAAGGTTGCCGAAAAACATCAACCTTAAAAATAACCCAAGTATAACAGCTTAGTGACCTTGACCTTGGGTATAATGGGCCCAGTCCCTGTACATCTTTTGTTTGTATGCTGGACAATGTTTATGTAAAGTTATAGTAAGATATAAGCAATAGTAACAAAGATATGACAGAAAAACAAAGGTTGCCAAAAAACTTTAACCTTAAAAATAACCCAAGTATAACAGCTTGGTGACCTCGACCTTGGGTATAATGGGCTCAGCCCATACACATACATTGTTTGTATACTGGACAATGTTTATGTGAAGTTATAGTAAGATATAAGCAATAGTAACCCCTATTCTCCTAAAAAGCCCTGTTGACTTTTAACCTCCAATTGTGACCTTGACCTTTAAGCTAGGGGTCCAGGTTTTGCGCACAACCCTTCGTCTTATCATGAGAAACATTTGTGCAATGTAATATTAAAATCCGTTCATGGATAAAAAGAGTTATGGACCGGACGGAATGACGGAAAAGCGCATTCCTATAGTCCCCGAAACTGGTTTTCAACCACTACGAGACTAATAAAATCATAAATGAAGCTGCTATTGCGCAAACAAGGTCAAAATAACAAATTTCGGCCCTTTCAGGGGCCATAACTCTGGAACCTTTCTGGTGATACAAGTTGTGTGCAAGTTTGGTTAAAATAAAATCGGAAATGAAACTACTATCGTGCAGACAAGAAATGACGCACCCATGCACGCATATTCTGGTCCTTTAAGGGGCAGTAACTCTAGAACCCATGATGGGATCTGGCCAGTTTTCAAAAGGAACCGAGATATCATGCCAATACATGTTTTGTACAAGTTTTATTAAAATTGCTAGCAAAATGTGGTCACAAATTGTGAAGGGACTGACGTACGATGGGCGATCACAAAAGCTTACCCTGTAAAAATGCATAGTAGAGTTATTGAACCTTTGCACTGCATGTCATATCATGACAGTGAACAAGTGTGTGAAGTTTCATTCCATTCCCATTAGTGGATACTGAGATACCAGCTAATATACAACAAGAGGGTCATGATGACCCTGGATCGCTCACCCGAGTAATATGAGCTACATGTTTCAAATGTCAAACTGATGATTTTTAGAATTTTTTTGGAAGATTTTCCGATGTACAATCAAGTAACCCCTGGGGCAGGGCCAACTTTACCCCGGGGGTCATGATTTGAACAAAGTTTGTAGAAGTTTACTAGGCAATGTTACATATCAAGTATCTAAGCCTTCTGGTTTATTTTTAGCAAATTTATGAAGATTTCCCTATGTACAATCAAGTAACCCCTGGGGCTGGGTCAATTTGACCCTAAGGGGTCAAGATTTGAACAACTTTTGTAGAGGTCCACTAGGCAATGCTACATGTCAAATATCTAAGCTCTAGCTCTTCTGGTTTATTTTTAGAAAATTTTGAAGATTTTTCTATGTACAATCAAGTAACCCCATGGGACGGGGTCAATTTGACCCTGGGGGGTCATGATTTGAACAAATTTTGTAGAGGTCTACTAGGCAATGCTACATGTTAAATATCTAAGATCTAGGCCTTCTGATTTATTTTTAGAAAAAATTTGAAGATTTTCCTATGTACAATCAAGTAACCCCTGGGATGGGGTCAATTTTGACCCCGGGGGTCATGATTTGAACAAATTTTATAGAAGTCCACTAGGCAATGCTACAAGTCAAATATCTAAGCTCTAAGCCTTCTGGTTTATATATAAAAAATTTTGAAGATTTTACTATGTACAATCATGTAACCCATGGGGCGGGGTCAATTTGATCCCAAAGGTCATGATTTGAATAAATTTTGTAGAAGTCTACTAGGCAATGCTACATGTCAAATATCTAAGATCTAGGCCTTCTGGTTTATTTTTAGAAAATTTTTGAAGATTTTCCTATAAATCAAGTGACCCCTGGGGCAGGGTCAATTTTGACCCATGCATACATGTCAAGTTCCGGGGACAATTTTCCAGGAGATTTCAGTTGAAAATCCAGGATATTTGATGAAAATCCAGGAGATATTTTCGACCAGCATTTTTTAGGAAATTTTTGGTCGATTCTATAAAACTGTATAACAGATAAGATCTGATCAATGTTTTTAGGTGCTTAAGTTGCATTTTAAAACATTTTAATCTTAATCCTGTTGAATACGATTGATTCTGCCTTTGCGACGAGTGTAAATTGTCCATGCAGTCTGATCATGATCTGCACTGTTTGCCATGTATCAGTATCTTTTTTGTAAGCACCCTTAGCTTTTAACAGTTACCGGTACTGTCCAAAATGAAAGATTGGAAAAGTTCATTTTAGAAATTCTGCAATGTAAACAAAAAATTATATATAGATTTATAGTAACTTTATTCAGTTATTACAGTATGGTTTGAGCAGAGGAAATGGAGTTTGGATGAAATTTTATACTGGCGAGTTTCTTTAATGTGAATAATCTGCAGGTTTTTTTACATTCTTGGATTTTTTGCAAACGAACAGAAGCTAACATTGAATGGAAATAAATCTATTTCACCCTTTTGAATCTATATTGAAAAATACTTTTTACTCATCAAAATGAAATTGAAAATCATAGCTGTTGAAAGAATGTTATAACCTATCTCTAGTTGTTTTCTCCATCAGTGGTAATGATTGCCATCAATCCAATAAAGGTCGGCTCTTTAATCTACTCAAATGTATCCTCAAAATATCTCTTTTTACACTTAAAATCTTCAATAAACAAGTTCCTGTCTTATCATCATATTATGTCAGTATCAGCACTCGCCAATTAACACAATCTAAAAATAGCACAGTACACACCTGTTTGCAGAATGTCATCAGTGCGTGACCTTGTTAAACTCTTATCAATATACCAGAAGAGTGGTAAATTACGTCAGGCACAGTGTGTAATTAGGGATTAAGTTTGATATAGGAAACCATTAGCTTGGAATTTCGGATTTCCGGGAGAAATAATTGATTTCCGTATGTCCGGGAAATGGACAAAAAATCCGTGAGACTCCCGGACGATCCGGGAAACTTGACATGTATGCCCATGGGGTCATGATTTGAACAAATTTTGTAGAGGTCCACTAGGCAATGCTACATGTCAAATATCTAAACTCTAGGCCTTCTGGTTTATTTTTAGAAAAATTTTTGAAAATTTTCCTATGTCAAATCAAGTGACCCCTGGGGCGGGGTCAATTTAAACCCCAGAGTCATGATTTGAACAACTTTAGTAGAGGTCCACTAGGCAATGCTACATGTCAAATATCTTAGCTCTAGGCCTTCTTGTTTTTGAGAAGAAGATTTTTTAAGATTTTCCTATGTAAAATCAAGTGACCCCTGGGGCTGGGTCAATTCTGACCCCGGGGTCATGATTTGAACAAACTTGGTAGAGGTCCACCAGGCAATGCTTCACACCACATATCTAAGCTCTAGGGCTTCTAGTTTTCGAGAAGAAAATTTTTTAAGTTTTTCCTTTCGGTTGCCATGGCAACCAGAGTTCTGCATGGAATTCAATTCTTTGAATAATTTTTAAAGAAGACTATCCAAGGAACATCCCTGTGAAGTTTCATCAAAATTGGCCTGTTGGTTTAGGAGGAGATGTTGTTTAAAGGAAAGTATGGACGGACGGACGGACTGATGCCGGACGGTGAGCGAAAAACTCAGCCAAAAACTGCGAAGTGGAAAAGGGGACATAATTTTGAAAACAAACAAAGTAGAGTTACGGGACCTGCTTAGTGCATGTCAGATCATGACAGTGAACAAGTCTGAAGTTTCAATCCATTCCCATTAGCGAGTACTGAGATATCAGCTTACATACAAGTCAAAAAGGGGCATAATTTTGTAAAGAAGCAAAATAAGAATTATGGAACCTGTGCAATATAAGTCAGTTTATCACAGTGAATAAGTGTGTGAAGTTTCAATCCATTCCCACAAGTAGTTACTGAGATACCAGCTTACATACAAAAACATAACCAAATTGGGATGCGGACCCCACACACAGGCGAGTCAAATAGCTCTTTGAATAGTTGAGCTAAAAATTGGTGCCAGAGTTATGCACCTTGTGTCATATGATGTGGGGGTATAAGGTATAACAACTGTTTTAAGATTGAATCAAATCCATTTAATAATAACTGAGCTAGAGTGAAAGTGCATCAAAACTTTAATCTGAAATTCTAAGTCAAAAGGGGGAATAATTCATGAAAAATTGGTGCAGGAGTTATGGCCTTTGTGCGATATCATGTGGGTGATGATGTTGAACAAATGTTTCAAGTTTGAATCAAATCCATTCAGTAATAAAGATAGAGTGAAAGTGCACCAAAACTTTAACCTGAAATTCTAAGAAGAAAGGGGCATAATTCATCAAAACAAAATTGTGCCAAAGTTATGAACCTTGAGTCATATGAGTTGGGTGATGTTGTTGAAGAAATATTTCAAGTCTGAATCAAATCTATTTAGTCATGACTGAGATAGAGAGAAAGTGCACCAAAACTTTTAACCCGAAATTTCATTTAAAAAGGGGGCTTAATTCATGAACAAGAGGGTCATGATGACCCTGGATCACTCACCTGAGTAATATGAGCTACATGTTTCAAATGTCAAACTGATGATTTTTAGAAACTTTTTGGAAAATTTTACGATGTACAATCAAGAAACCCCTGGGGCGGGGCCAATTTTACCCCGGGGGTCATGATTTGAACAAAGTTTGTAGAAGTCTACTAGGCAATGTTACATATCAAATATCTAAGATCTAAGCCCTCTGGGTTTTTTTAGCAAATTTATGAAGATTTCCCTATGTACAATCAAGTAACTTCTGGGGCTGGGTCAATTTGACCCTGTGGGGGTCAAGATTTGAACAAATTTTGTAGAGGTCCACTAGGCAATGCTACATTTCAAATATCTAAGCTCTAGGCCTTCTGGTTTAATTTTAGAAAATTTTGAAGACTTTTCTATGTACAATAAAGTAACCCAAATTGACCCCGGGCGTCATGATTTGAACAAACTTTGTAGAAGTCTACTAGTCCCTATGTAAAATCAAGTGACCCCTGGGGCAGGGTCCAATTTTGACCCCGGGGGTCATGATTTGAACAAATTTTGTAGAGGTCTACTAGGCAATGCTACATGTCAAATATCTAAGATCTAGGCCTTCTGGTTTATTTTTAGAAATTTTTTGAAGGTTTTCCTATGTAAAATCAAGAGACCCCAGGGATGGGGTCATTTTGACCCTGGGGGGTCATGATTTGAACAAATTTTGTAGAGGTCCACTAGGCTATGCTACATGTCAAATATCTAAGCTCTAGGCCTTCTGATTTATTTTTAGAAAATTTTTGAAGGTTTTCCTATGTAAAATAAAGTGACCCCTGGGGCGGGGTCAATTTTGACCCCGGGGGCTCATGATTTGAATAAATTCTGTAGAGGTCCACTAGGCAATGCTACATGTCAAATATCTAAGATCTAGGCCTTCTGGTTTATTTTTAGAAAAAATTTTGAAAATTTTCCTATGTCAAATCAAGTGACCCCTGGGGCGGGGTCAATTTTAACCGTGGGGGTCATGACTTGAACAAATTTGCTAGAGGTCCACTAGGCAATGCTTTGTACCAAATATCTAAGCTCTAGGGCTTCTGGTTTTTGAGAAGAAGATTTTTAAAGTTTTTCCTTTCGGTTGCCATTGCAACCAGAGTTCTGCATGGAATTCAATTCTTTGAACAATTGAAAGGGGGCCACCCTAGAATCATTCCTGTGAAGTTTGGTGTAAATCTGCCCAGTGGTTTTCAAGAAGAAGATTTTTTTAGAAAATGTTGATGGACACATGACGCACGACGGACACTGAGCGGTCACAATAGCTCACCAGCCTTTGGCTCAGATGAGCTAAAAATTGGTGCCAGTTTTGCACCTTGTGTCATATGATGTGGTTGATGATGTGGCACAACTGTTTTAAATTTGAATCAAATCTGTAGTGTGATAACTCGGAGAGAATGAAAGTGCACCAAAACTTTAACCAGAAATTCTAAGTAAAAAGGGGGATAAATCATGAAATATTGGTGTGTTATGGCCCTTAAGCCAGATGATGTGGGTGTTGATGAGGAATAAATATTTTAAATTTAAAGCAAATCCATCAAGTAATTAGAGAGATAAGGTGAAAAAAGTGAAAGTGTAAAAAAAACTTTAACCAAGGTGGGGACGTGGAAAGACGCTGACGCCGACACTGACACTGGGGTGAGTAGGATAGCTCTCTTTATACTCCCTATAGTTGAGCTATAAATTAAGGATTCTCTTTCCGCCATTATCCAACCAGCCAGAAACTGCTGCTTGATTACCTATTTAGTACTATTGTACAAATACAGGAGCTGTCATTTTTGTAGAAGCTCATTTTTAAATATCAAATAGAAGAAAAACAAATATATCTTGGAAATTGGTGCATTTATATTGTTTAAACTTAGCTATCATTTTAGACTAAAAAAGAAATTGTAAAGACATTCAACTTTTTTACATAGAAAAGCATACAGATTCATACTTTTTTCTCTAGAAAAGCATACATATTCTGTCCAAACTAATCTACATGTACTCACTTGAACAATGAAAATGTTTTGGCTTTCACTGAGGTAATTGTTCTGGTTCCCATTCTGACAGCTGTTGTAAAGTTCACCACTGTGAGAGTCAACTGGAATGATGACAGACATCACAACAAACTTGGGTTATGAATTTAAGAAGGCGTAGATAACCAATCATAGACTCATCAGCCTGAAATAAATTATTGTTCTTGACATTGCTTAGATATAGTACTAGAGATTAATCAATGACACAAATAATCCTACCTTGCATTTATGAGCAAGAATGAAATACCTTTACAGTTAAAAAGTTAGTGTTTAGTCAATTCATTCTAATGTCCATTTTCACAGTAAATACTAGAGTTTTTCTTGGTTTTATAGACAATGTGCAATTATGGTAGAAATAACATTGTACATGTATATAAATTTAAGCTTAAAAAGAGAATCTGAATTTATTTTATTACACTTTTATTATTATTGACTATTCAAACTGTTGTCCCAGAAGCAGAAATATTACCCTTAATATCGAGATATCTAGACTTTTAAATTAATATCTGCGTAATAGTTTTGGAGATAGTAAGTGGCATTTAAAACTTTAAATAGGATTTTCTAAGCACAAAAGTAGGCATAATTTGGCCAAAATGCATGTCAGACTTACAGGACTTGATGCTATCAACTAGTTTTATAACCCTAAAGACACATGTGAAATTTTAATTCAATGTCTGCATCAGTTTTGGAGACAGTTAAATTTGTAGGACTTTTTATGTCCAAAAGTGGACAAAATTTGACCAAAATACAAACAATTCAGAGGTATGTGACTTGACCCAGTATGGTTGGAAATTGACCTAAAAAAATTAAAATAAAAAGTTTCAAAGCTTTATATGCTATTATTGTTAATAGCTAGATATACTTGCATGCAAAACTTTAACTAGGAGTTTTAAAGGGGGAAAAATTTGGTCAAAATGCAGGTCAGAGTTATAGGACTTGATGCTATCACCTAGTTTTATAACCCAGGAGACACATTTGATAGTAGGTAACTATTCCAAGTTTCAAGTAAATAGCTTTGATATTACCACAGATATTTGACCTTATCACAAACTTTAACCAAAAATTCTAAGTTAAAAGGGGCATAACTCTGTCAAAATTCAAATCATAGTTATGGGGATTGTTTCTCCTAGTGTAGACTTTGATAGAAAATAACTCTTTCAAGTTCCAAGTCAATAACTTCGATAGTAACAGATACTGACTTAATCAAAAACTTTAACCAAAAATTCTAAGTTAAAAAGTGACATAACTCTGTCAAAATTCAAATCCGAGTTATGGGTATTGTTTCTCCTGGTGTTGACTTTGATAGTAAATAACTAATTTCAGTTTCAATTTAAGTCAGTATCTTTGATAGTAACAGAGATACATGTATTTGACTTTATCGAAAACTTTAACCAACGGCGATGCCCATGCCAACACCGGGGCGAGTGAAATAGCTCTACTTCTTCTTTGCAAAGTCAAGCTAAAAATGTTCTATACCTGTAAAAGTTATGGCCCTGACAATATAACTTTCTCTATAGTTCTCACTCAGTTTTATTAACGTTTCGGCCTTAAGGCCTTTATCAAAATGACAAATATAACTTTCAGTAAGTATTTATGCGAAATAATATGAAGACTGCTCCAGGCATGTCAATGTTACAGTTTGGACATGCTGTATTCCCTTTGATCCCCAAAATCTGACCATATTCTTTGAATTACGAGCCTAGAGCTTGTGCTCTCTGCCAAATATAAAAACGATTGCTCATGCAGGTCATTTTTTTCTTCTTTCTTTCCCTTTTCTCTCCTGTTTTTTTTCCCCTTATCTTTTCATTTTTCTTTGCTATATGTATATATTTTCAAACTACAAAAATTGTGAAAGTAAATTATTAATTTCACTAGTACACTATCACAAGAACAAACACTATGCAATTTCACTAGGCATATCAGGGTGTTATGAAGTACTGAAGCATTTACAGAATATGGATTTTATGGAAATAAGAAGGAACTAAATTCACAAGTACACCAAGGACCCCTTTTCATTTACATAGAGGTACCGAGACACTAGACAAATGATTTAATGAGTTACACACAATGCACACATATGCTAGCATATAAATAATTGGCACAGCTAATTTAGTTCAGGAGTACCAAACGCACGGAAGATAAGCAGAATAAGGAAAATGGACTAGTATCTGCAAGCTGGAGGACAATATTGTCCTTGGCCACAGAAAAACAAAGAAAAATTTGAAGTGCTCCAAATGAGCCGAAAGTCAGTTACAAAATTCAGGCCTGTATTTCTCAAAATCTGAGATTAATACAAATCAAACACTCTAAATAATCATAATTATAGGTTTTCTACATAATCATGAGTATATCAATTGACCCTAGCAGGTCAAAAGCTGTAAATACTGGAAAACAAAAGAAAAAGGAACTAATTTCGTATACTAAACCACGCTCAATTACAGTAATACTTTGACAAAATGGTAGAAGGGCCAAGGTTCAACAAGGATAATATTCCAAGGAGAACAAATGCATGAAAAGCCACCTGTGACTAATTAAAATTTATTTTATAAGAAAAATTCAAGATGACGGCATTGACCCCGCTATTTCAACGCGGTCACGCCAACTCTTCTTGATAAAAGTAAAGTTAAAGTTTGCCATTGTTGGTTAAAACACTTTTAAAATTATTTCATCTGACACACTCTGAGAACCTAAATTGTACGACGATGCCCCAGAGGGGATTTTGTACTGTACTGGAAGAAGAAGAATAAGAACTGCCTTGCGTCACTCCAGCACAACTAAAGTTTATAAAACTTATAAAAACCTGATAAAACACTTTGCTAAAATAGTCTCTCCCAAAACCACTTCCGCCACCATCAACCATCACCTCATGTAACTGGTTCAAGCCTAACACATTAGAAAAATTCTTCCCGCCAAATCGAAAAAGTTCAATAGAAAAGTGATGCATATTTTAAAATAAAACCTGAATATCAGATAAAAGTCTAACAAGATATTGCCCACATAGAAGACAAGACGCGAAAGGCTTTCTCCGCGGAAACCTGATGGCAGTGATGCAGGGTGACTGCAAAAGTCAGAAATTAAAAAGCAGCCAGCTTGTCTACAGTCACATATGCGACGATGCTCCAGCATATTATTGGAAGACGAAGAAGCGAAACTGTAATTAAACATTTCTTTTTTAATATATTTACCTTTCTTCCCCGCTTTGTGTCCTTCTTCGCTTTGCGTCCTTCCTCGTGCTTTACTGACTGCCTACTGAATGAACACGAGTTCACTCCCAACATATGTCACGTGATTCGCACCTTGGTAGCTTTAGACTACACTTTCACTAGCCGTTACCTGCTACACTAGGATAACAATTCGACCGGGTGTGCGGTGTTACACAGTGATACATGTATGTCACATGGAATACGATTTATTTTCTTGAACACTGTTCATTTTTCTGCACCACAACTCAGAATTTTGCTATGACTAGTTTTGAAAGAGTATTACTACATTGTCCGATATGGAATTCTATGGCTAAAAATCAAACTTCCCTAGGTTAGTCTTTGGCCCTACAAACATTCTCAACTGGTATTAAGAAGCGCGACATAGCTTACACCTGGATTTTAAATTCTTATATGTACGGACTTCACCCAGTTACTGACCATTTTTCGACCACGGGTCTTGGCATAAACTACCTTATTGCAATCGCGAAGAACTACAACAAACAGAACTTTTCTGCTCGTCAAAATAATGCTCTCATATACATATGGGTGAAATGATGGAACTCATGCGGCAGATATAATGATGGAACAAACGATGATGATTAATAAACAAACTGAACATGAATTATTGAACAAACTGGTTATAAAGAAGGCACATGCGTGGAAGACGTATGGTTCCAGACATAAAGTCTTTTATCAACATAATAGAACTGACGGCCCCGCGGTCAAGTTTATAAGCTGGGTCGTGGGTTCGATTTATAGGTGAGGCGTTTGTACACTATGATGATTTGATAAAAGACAATTGTTTCGAAACCGTTCGTCCTCTACGTCTAACTCATGTAGAAAAGTTGACAGTTACTTGTGGAGAACAGGTTGATACTGGTATAGAATCCAGAAACACTGACGCGATACGTTCGATCAAAAGCTATGTATACATGTATAATGATAAAAAAGACAGGTGTAACGAAAGAAACAGACGGGTTACATATATTATATATTTTATTACACCGGATTTAGGCCAATATGGCTTCCTTTTCATGCAAGATAACCACGTTCAAAGGCGCTTTATATAGCGCAAAGACAGCCACTCGGGGTGCCGAATTCATCCTCTACTAGTACAAACACAGAGCGGTCTGACCGGAAGGGCAGAATAAGACAAAGTCCACAGAATCGAAAGAGAGACACAATTCCTTTTAGATACAGGCCTGTCCGGCTGGTTCTTTAACGTGCCCGGTGTGAAGCACCGGTACCGATACACGCAAAGTCATCCTTCCTGGAAGAACCAGTACTTACTGCCCTCTTAGTTAGGTGGGAGACACTCAAGAGCATCTCAGAAATTTCCAGTTTCTGTACCGGAATTCAAACCTCGGACCTTTCGAATCCCGGACCTCTGAATTGACAGTCAAGCGTGTTACCACTTCACTATCGGGCGATAATAACTGAACAGACGGAGAGAGAGAGAGAGAGAGAGAGAGAGAGAGAGAGAGAGAGAGAGAGAGAGAGAGAGAGAGGGTAATTTGGAGTTCTAATTTTGTATTTATATTGAGTGTAGACACGGATTATACTGTAACTCACGTAGCAGATAATAGTATGTGGATAATTTTAAAGGTGATTTTCTCTACACATGTAGATCAGGTGTGTTGAACGCAATAGCCACTAATCCTTCTATTGTGGATGCACACCACGGAGTGAACGAGTGCCATACGGAATACATGTATTATCAAACTTGTTTGGAATACCTTTAAAAAGAACTACATGTATATTCTTGTCAATCACATAGGCCTAATAAAATTACAATAAAATAATGCGGTCATTTTTTTACTGTCACAGGGTGAGAAAAATGTGCAGCCAGACCGGGACTCGAACCCGGGGCCTCGGAATACCGTTCCGATGCTCTACCGACTGAGCTACCCGGCCGCCTACACACTTTCTCCCCTTTTTAATATATTTCAAGTTCTATACCGTGACATATTTCCCCACCATTTTGAAATTCGTCCTCGAATTTCAGCGGGTACTTTATATATAAGCAATTACAGGCGTCGGAGACTAACCAGTGTAATGCCGTCACGGCCCCATGTTGGGCGCCAAATGTCACAGGGTGAGAAAATGTGCAGCCAGACCGGGACTCGAACCCGGGGCCTCGGAATACCGTTCCGATGCTCTACCGACTGAGCTACCCGGCCGCCTACACACTTTCTCCCCTTTTTAATATATTTCAAGTTCTATACCGTGACATAACCACAGTGATCTTTTCTAAATACATTGAAGACCATTTATGAGAAAATAGTGACATAGGTATTTCATTTTTACAAAAATACGGTTACTCACTAATTTGGTGTAAGATTCTTACGTATATGCATGGTTTGTTGTATATCATAGTTTCCAAATAATGAAATTTGATTTTGCAGAAAGTTCAAACAGTGAAACTTCAATTTCCATGAGTTCTTAAAGGTCCATTACTAAGGGAAAGTGAGTTGGCAATTTTTTTCATAGCCAGTGCATAGACTTCTGAAAGACACTAAATAATGAAGATTGGCAGGTCAAAATTTACAGAAGATCTTTGGAACTCAAAGAAATGTATGCGTATTGTGTTGAAATTTCAATGAATCGACAGAATGACCCCCCAGGTCTTTTTAACTTTCTTCATACTTCATAGAAAAATAATTGTACATATACTGCGATTTATTTCGAATTTCTACATACCAACTTTCATTTTCCAATAAAATGAAATAGTTTCTGTGCTTTTTAAAAGAAATTAAAATGTTCACTTTCCTTAGTATTGGACCTTTAAAGTATGAACAATTTTGGCATTGTGCTTTCAATATTTAAAATTTTAAGTGTCAGGTAATTTATATTCCTGTACGGATCATCAAAAGTCCTTCACAGAGGAAAAACATGGGGGCTCTGCGGCCGAGTGGTTAAGGTCGCTGACTTCGAGTAACTGTCCACTCACAGATGCGGGTTTGAGCCTCACTTGGGATGTTGAATTCTCCATGGGAGGAAGCCATCCAGTTGGCTTACGGAACCAATGTGCCCACCCGTGATGAAATAATGTACGGAGTGGCACCTGGGGTCTTCCGCCACCATCAAAGCCTTAAAAGTCGCCGTATGACCTATAATTGTGTCGGTATACGACGTTAAACCCATCAAAACAAAACAAATAAAGGAAAAAACATGGTGCGGCTTCCTGTGTCAAGGAGTTTGTCCGGATCCAGCCAGGGCAACGTGACTGGAGTCTGTCAATCTTTATTATTTACTATTTTTTTCTGACAATGTAAACATTTACAACTTGTTATTTACTTTTTTTAAGAAACAAAAATACGAAGAAAAATGAAACATGTGAATCTGGTCATTTAAATATATATGATGGAAAATACAACTGAATATGGGAAATAAAGTAAACAATTAAACAGTATTCTATCAATATAAATGACCGAAATCTGAGAAGAAAACGCACACCTCCTTTTTAGCATCAAAAGTGTCATCATATTGCAATATTTAATAAAAAAAAAATAAAATTGCTTGCGATAACAATTACAACAATTACATTAAAACTTTAAATCATTTCGTCAAATAAAACTTTCATGTAACTAAAATCACAATGGCCATAGCTTTCGCAGAAGCGGTGGTTCCAGAAACGTGGATTAATATGACCAGGTGAGTGTATTTCCGCGGTCATCGGTTAGTTTTCTGAAGGGTTTATCTTATTTTTGTCACTTTTTGCTGAAAACAACAAGTGACTCACTGAGACAGGAGCCCACTTATGTACTCTTCCAGCCACAAACACTTGTTTAGTGCTATTCCTTGCCAGTAATGTAAACACTTCTGTACAATTTGATGAGGGACTGCTGATTTTTGTGTATGTAAAAAGGCCCCTGATTACGTTTGCATCATAGCGTAGTGTGATTACGTTTGCATCATAGTGTAGTGTGATTACGTTTGCATCATAGCGTAAGTATGACACTATGAGACAGCAACCATTTCCTTGTTGTCGGTGAGTTGTCACCGCAGGTATATAAAATAACCAACCATATATGGTTGCAGCGCAGTGGACGGTGGATACAACGGAAATTTATGGTTTGTCCGATTCTTTTAATATCGGTTCTGGGTTTTAAACTTAAAAAACTGCACTTTTTTTCCCGGGATTTAATTTGGTTACGACCCGAGTTACAATATTCTGACGAGTGTAACACAACGTTTAGGAAATGATTTAATAATTTACTCAAACCTTTTGATCACGATAGGGCATGGTCAGTTGGTCACTTGGCATTATATGCCGTATGAATATGACGGTATTTGGGTTCATCAAATTTTTGTTTTGCGATAATGCAATATATAGATCTATCATTCAAAGATACATTCACCTAGAGGAAGAAACCGCTTGCAGTCATTGAGTTTCCTCACAAAACGTTGGCTGCTTTACATACATTTTTTTTGTAAACTCGTGCATGACACTGCACATAATTATACAAAATAGAAGGTAGAAAAATGATGAAATGATGGCTTAAAATTAACATTTGAAGAATCAAATGTTGAACATGGATATATATATATATTGCACTTAGATCTAACATTCTGTTCAGTATTTTTATTATTAAGTAAAATGTGTACATGCCCTTCTTATTGTACTAAGTGTACAAAGAAGGATATCTTCTACTAACATTAGTAACTGAGTTTGACAAGGCCTCTTTTCTCGGAAACCATGCTGCAATTCATATAAAATATCGTTCTTTGTTAAGTGTTTTGTTATGTTAGAGGATACAGTGTGTTCCAGGGTTTGACACAAGATACTGGTAAGAGAGATCGGGCGATAGTTGGCTGGGGCTTTATGGGGATTAAGGTTGTTGAGAAGTTCGTCAATACCTTGTGTTGAAATTTCAATATCAGACACAGCATAGGTTTGTGTGGGCTGTACGTTTCTTTTCCGGGGATCTCTTTACCCGTATCTGCGATATCATCGTTTTTATAGAGCACAGGAATCTGAAATTCTATCAATAAGACCCTAGAAGCTACTCTACCTTTACAAAAAAATACCCCCTATCCAGTATATATAAAATAATATTATGGTTAAAAGTTGTCAATCACAAGCATAATATGCCCTGATGTAAAACTATTATCTATTATCGGTTATTGGCAGGAGTATGGGGTTTTGACAGCGCACAGTTACCGCCCTTTAACCAAATGCGTCATTTGCACAGAATGTCGCGATTAATTCGTCGTATGAGCAGTTTAATAATACATAACTTATAAGCACATGACTTTAAAGTTATAATAGGATTTTAAATGAGGTCTATAACATTGTGCTAATTAGTGTCAGGATATACAGTACTGTACTGGTTCGGAACCAGTAGCCGGACAGGTTTTCATATTTCGGCGCCATTATTTCCGCTAAAACTATAGCAGGCTGGTAACATTGCCCGATCGGGCTTATGACACAAAAAGTAATATTTCTTGACAAATAATGAAGATATTTCTTTCAAACTTGGTCCATTTATTAAGCATTACATATAATGCTTATCAAGATAGAAATAACTTTGTTGCCTTCAGTTTAATTAGAATTACTTCCCTTTTTCAGATTTTTATGATGCATAATTTTTGAAGTCCAAAAATATTATGTTTTAATGCAATGTTTAAAACAGAAAAGGGTTCAATGGCTTTCTAGTGCTCCAAACTTGTGCGCCAATACCTTTACTCTATATATTTAGGGTAAATACTTTGTTTCTAGTGCAGATGTATGAGCAATTTTTTTAGGACTAACATTTCTCTATAATGTTGTAAGTGAAAGCAGAGTAAAATGCTTACATTCATGTACTAGCGCAATAATTTAGAGCATTAGAAAGCCATTTAACCCTTTTTTGTTTTAAACTTAGCATTAGAACATTGTTTTTTTGGACTTCAAAGATTATGCGTCATAAAAATCTGAAAAGGGGAAATAATTCTACCAAAACTGAAGGCAACCAAGTTATTTCTATTCTAATTTGTATCATTTGTTATGCTTAACAAATGGACCAAGTTTGGAAGAAATATCTTCATTATTTTTCAAGAAATATTACTTTTTGTGTCATAAGCCCGATCGGGCAATGTTACCAGCCTGTATAGTGAGCGTCATTGAAAAGTTACCACTTAATATATACCCCTTTACTTTTTTTATACAATATCAACGTCACTTTTCAATGGCCTGTGCGCTGTCTATTACTCATAGACCCTGTCTGATCATGTCTCCTAACCCATTTCATGACAGTTGTGTGAGACAAAGAGCTATAAAAATAAATAGATTGGCAACTTGAAAGGCATATAGAGCAAATCTCGCCAACCTCCCGTGACAAAAAAACGAGATCTCGTTTTACCGGAAGTGGCGCTTTCTCCACGCGCCATTTTGTATGCGAAAGCAATTATTCATTGGGAAAATAATTATCACCGTATGACCACGCTTCTTTCGATGGCAAAAAAAACGTGTACTTCGTGTCTTAAGACCATTTCAAATTAAACTAATATTGTTTTAGAAGCTAACATGTATTTTAAATGTAGTTTTAAAGGTACAAATTGTAACGCCATGCTCGCCGATGTTTGTTTTTAGTAAGATAACGCCGAATCACGCTCTGACATGAGCTCACGCGAGATTACAGCCAGTTGCCATTCTGTGTATTTTATACTTCTTTGGGTGAGAACAGCACATACGAGGTGCAAATTATTTCACGACAGGGAAGTTCGGCGTCAACTATGCCAATTGCCTGATGGCGTTGATCGTGCCTTAAATGTGGTATTCTTAGCAAGGATATTCTGTTTTTCTTAACGTATTCCTTTTAGTCTGTCGGCTAACTTTCAAGTGCGATGAATGATTGGTGATAGAATTTTCGTACATGTCGACATTGCTGGAAAAAGTCATTTTGCACATGCAGCCCGTGCCTCAAATGGAGTTAATTGAATTTGACAAATCTTTACACCAGAAACGTCTCAGTTGCGTTAAAAATGTAGTTGTGTTATGCTTCTAACGAAGTCCAACGCGATTTTTAAAATATAAGAGCCATAAGGTTGGTAACTTTTCAGTGACGCTGAGTATATTTGACAAAAATGAAGCCCAAACTGTACAAACTTCAGCTCCTTCTGCATCCAGTGTTGTAATCAGCATCACGCTGTGACATAAAATATATGTTCCACAGGGCCTCAAATAGGGTACCCAAAAAGAAGTTATTTTCCCCATGAGGTAAACCAGTAGCCACACAAATATTTTGACAATGTTTTGCTGTTATTTTGATATCTAGTCCAACTAATTTGACGCGATCCTAGGAAATATTGAGATATTTTTTTCATATGGGCAATATCCCCACTCGCGTCAAACACTCGAAAGACCAAAGTAGTTGAAGCAACTTCAAATGAAATTTTCATCGCTGCTGACACTTTACATGCTATAGGTTTAAATGCCGATTATTTCACGAATTGGCCATAAATTAAAATAAAACTTACACAGGGCTTTTTCTGGCCATTTTGGGAAAAAGGCCCCTGTGCTTTTTGGGAATTTTCGACTCGTGAATACTGTCATATTGGGAAATATATGTATCGGTTCAACATCCAAATTAGGAAGTATTTCCATGAAAATCAGTCTTTTTTTTCCCCCTTACGTATATTTCTGTGATTTCTACTGCTAATATTCATGAAAGGAAACTGCTTTATGTTCAAATTCAAGCTGAAAATTTAATAAAATCTACAATACAATGGTAGCACCACTATAATTTGCAACAAAATAGAGTAGGTCTTAAAAAAATATTTTTTTTTTTTTTTTTGCTTTGATTGGGAATTTTTGAACAGCTATTGGGAAAAAATATGCATATTTGCCATTGGGAATGGGGCCGAATTTTGGCCCCGTGGGACACACTGAAAAAGCCCTGTTACATGTTTCAAAAGGGGATTCAGTTCCTCATTAATCTATATACAACTTATCAAATAATATTCAAAATTACGAATTTTCTGGTGATTTAAACTTTTGTATGTACTGTACACGATCAACATTTACCGTGTGTTTACACGCAAAACTTTATAAAACCAGTAACTTTACATGACTGTGTACTGTGATTTAACTTCCATTATTTTGGTCCTTCAAAGTTTTGACTTTAGATTGCCCGTCACAAATATAAAACAATCTGAACATCGAATTATTTTGACTATTTGATGTCGAAATAAGTAATTAAACTATTAAATAAACTAAATTACACATTTCTTTATCCTTAATCTCTTCAAAAATGCACATGAAAGATAACCCTACTTTCAATAGCAGCTACGAAAGCAATGAGAGGCTAACTACAGAAAACTTAAATTTCGTTTAATTCGAATTCTAGATAATTCATACAGATATAGAATAAAATTAGTGCAATATTCGACAGCCTTGTATGTTATGTAACTATTACCATGAAGTTAAAAGTAGCGCATTTATCAGAAGACAACTAATATGTAGTTTAATTATTTCTTCCCTACTTGATACATTGACAAGTGTAAACTACTGCGCATGTGCTATGCTAACTTCATGCCCTGTTAAGATGGAAAGTTGTTTTGTAAACACAGGTGAGGTATCATCATAAAACCTAACATTATACAGCCTTGTAAAACAGTGGTTAGTTGTAGACATGAAGAATAAACATCCAAATGATCCAGATGAAACACCTGTGTGAATTTAAACGCCAAAATAAAGTGGTTACTGCATGTGTCTGAAAACTGGTCCTGGGCAGATACTGGTGTCAAACCAGTACAGATGTTGTGTACCAGTAAGCTGTACTTGCTCTTTTAATTGAACAGTAAAGAAGGCACAGAGTGTTACAGACTCATGGTAGTTCTGGCTAATATAACTTAACTGGCGCTGTTTTTATTTTCTGATGGTCGCGTCCAGATTTTAAATTTTCAATCCTTTAAGTATATGTAGTTATTTGATAAAATTGTCTTGGGGGCCAATACGACTGCCCTAAGACAAGTAAGAGGGCTAATATCAAACCACTTATTTATTAAACATTTAATACTAGTATGAGCTGTGTCATGAGAAAACCAACTTAGTGCATTTGCGGATGCGCAGGCTGGTCAGGATCAATGCTGTTTGCTTTCAAAGCCTATTGCACTAAGAAAAACCGTTAGCAAATAGCATGGATATTGACCAGACTGTGTGGCTGGGCAGGCTGGTCTGGATCCATGCCGGTTGCAAATGCACTATGTTGGTTTTCTCATGGTGAGGCTCATTTAACTGGTGTAAATTTGCATGAAAAATTGCAGTTACATGTATTGTATTAATATACTTCATATTTATTAACTTAACATTTATGTACCTTATTAGACATTATATAGTGAAACATTTCTTTTGTATGGTAGATCATGCTGCAGTGAGAAACCAAGAAATTCCTATTGTTGTGTGCATACTTAAGTGTCATGGAAAAAGGATATGGAAAATACAGGGATGAGGATGTGGTACATGTATGTACTTGCTGGAATCAACATTATTTAGTTGCTTTACTTTGTACACTATCATAGTAGCTTTGAGTTGTGAAAATCATTTACAATATTTATTTAAATAGAAGGCATATTTTAGTTAAGCCATTTTCAAGTGTGAGGTCTAAACCTAGAGATTATAGAAAATGATTGAAGGGAGGTAACTCAATTTCAAATTTTCTTACAAAATGCCATTATGTTATTTTGTGTACCTGTTTTGATTAATTTGAAAAATGTGTCTTTTTATAGTGAAGTTGCAGGAAAGCAAGCTGGAAGCTATATACCCAGAATTCGAAGAGAATAGGGGCTGTACATCTGTGAAGGGTATTGTTATGAGATGTAGGGAGTTGCTCAACAGATTGAATTGTTAATGATGTTAATGTAAGAGAATAAGTACTAAAAAATGCTGATCTAAATTCAAAATAATTTCACATCAGTGTTCCTTAGGTGATCTACCAAATTGAATCCTTGAAAATAATGGCAGATGGGCCAGGCTAGTTTTCTCTCTATGGCTAATTGGAAAACTCAGAAAATACCACAGGCTCGATTTCAAAATAATTTCTTCATTCCTTCAAATCATTCTGTTTTATTTAAAAATGAAAGGGCAAGTCTTCCCTTTTTCTGAAAAAAAATCTTTTCTTCTGAAACTGCTGGTTTGATTGTACAATAATTTCACACACATGTTTTTATGCCCCCAAAGGTGGGCATATCAAAATCGCACTGTCCGTCCGTGTGTGTGTCTGTGCATCTGTGTAAATTCTTGTCTGAGTTGGCATAAATGTTCACCATAATGACACAACATGTCATGGGCTAGACTCAGAGCCCTAGCTCCAAGGTCAAGGTCACAGAGGTCAAAGGTTAACAGGGTCTGTTTTGTGTCTGGTCCATAACTCTGCCATCCATGATGGGATTTTGAAATAACTTGGCATAAATTTTTACCTTTTTACCATAATGAGATGATGTGTCATGTGCAAGACCCAGACTCCAAGGTCAAGTTTATACTTAGAAGTCAAAGGTTAACAGGGTCTGTTTTGTGTCCAGTCCATAGATCTGCTACTTATGAAGGGATTTTGAAATCACTTGGCATAAATGTTCCCCATAATGAGATGACATGTCATGTGCAAGATCCCGACCCCAAGCTCTAAGGTCAAGATCACACTTAGAGATTAAATGTTAACATGGTTTGTTTCTTGTCTGGTCCATATTTTTGCCATTGATTAAGGGATTTTAGAATTACTTGGCATAAATGTTCCCTTTATTAAGATGACATGTCATGCGCAAGACCTAAACCTCTAGCTCCAAGGTCAAGGTCACATTTAGAAGTCAAAGGTGTTTCTTGTCTGGTCAATAACTCTGCCATTTATCAAGGGATTTGAAAATAATTTGACACAAATGTTAACCATTTTGAGAAGGTATGTCACGCTTATGACTGGGTCTGTTTGGTCAAGGTCAAGGTTACAAAATGATGTGTGTGTTGTTGTTTTTTTTGCACAGACAACTGTAGCATTCTTGGGCATGCTTCGGAGGCATTTGCGACCAATATTAACAGCTCTTGTAATGTGACTATTTACAAAATTTTTTGAAAGTTCTCACCCACATAATCCCCATCCAATCCCAGAACTCAACATCGAAGGGGAGCTTTTAGGATCTTTGAATGACTTGATCGTCCGTCTGTCCTTCTGTTGTTAATATTTCTTTAAAAACATCTCCTAAGACATCAAGCCAATTTCAGCCAAACTTCCAAGGAATGTTCCTTTGATGTTCCCATTTCTGATTCCTTCATATCTAGGTTAGTCTTGAAGAATTTTTTGTTGCCATTGCAATCAAAAGGAAAGTCTAAAAATCTCTTTCTCAAAAACTGCAGGCTTAATTATTATGAAATATTTCCTCAGAAATGTTCATTGGGGGTGCTAGAGGTGGGGTGGGAGCGCTGGAGCTTATAATAGAAATATCATTAAATGACTTCTTTTCATGGCTTGATGGTTCTTTACTAAAACTTGGTCTGTAGCATCTTTATAAGGTCCTCTTCCAAGTTTGTTAAATAGGGGCCTTTTAGGATTGCTAGATCTAAAAATAGAAAAGTGTGTTTTAAATGGCTTTTTCCTCTGAACTGCTAAGTGGGTCTTCATGAAGCTTAGTCTGTAGCATCATTGTAAGATCCTCTCCCAAATTTATCCAAATGGTGGCACCTTTAAGGGGCCACTAGTTTATGCTAAATATAGTTGTTACCATTTACGCTTTAATGTTTTATACATATATTCAAGGTCAAAGTCAGTCTACCTACCCACATTATTCTCCTGCATCTAGAACTTCCCTGACTTTACTAAACTCTGTGAAAGATGTCTCTTCTTTTGTAGTGAAATGTATGCAGTCCAACTGTAATGGTAATGAGATGCGGGTCTTTGTCCTACATGATGAGTAAAACAGTGTATGGCAGTTTTGGAAAACATGTAATAAGTAAGTAGATCATTAAATTTTATATGTAGAATCATTTTCCAATCCAGCTTAGTAAGAGAAAAATAAACTTTTTGAAAAAAAAAATCAAAATTTTATATAAAACAAACTTTAAAATTGAAGGGGGGTAACTCGGTTTTAAAAAAAGAAGTCTGCTTCTTCATATCTTGGTTAAGCTTAAAGTTGGTAATAAGGTACAGTTACCTGCCCTTTGTTACCCAACTAAAGGAAGTGTATCCGAGAGAAAAGAGGTCCCTCATTTCATGATGGATTTGATTGTAAATAGATATCCTGAGCTGAAAGTAGCTCAGTTTTATAGATCTGATGTAAATGAAGAGAAAGGGGTAAAACATTGCTGGAAAATCATTTTTTTTTTTTGCAAATGACTGTCTGCGGATTTGTACAAAAAGTAGGCTGAACCGCTTCACTTTGTAAAAATGCAATACACTATTCATTCTGACAGATGTGAGGAGAAAAGTAGCAGGTCAACAGGTCACTTAAAAGTGATTTTTGTGTTTCTCTCGGATAGATTTCTAAAGAGAAGGTATTTGCATTTGTCTTCAGAACATTGTGTCAAAGCCTTGCATTGATATATTTGTATGTAACCCTATGGGAAATTAATTGTACTTTTGGGCCTCATATGAATGCTGAAAATGAACCGGTGTCCATGTTGGAAATTCTGTACAAGCTTTATTTCTGCTTGGAATGAGTTGAAACTTCATAGACAGGTTGTAGATACAATTGATTATTTAATCACTTTGGCTAAAATGTTTCAGTTTTATGAGGTTTGAAGTTGAATATATGCCCTCGGCTGAGGGGGAAAATTTAAAAAAAAAAAAAAAGTTACTTTCACTTTTAAAATGTTCTAAATATAGAAAGATGTTGTGTAGCAGCCTCATTTTAAAATCCAGACCTGAAATGGAGGGCTTTTTTCAAAAATATGCTGAAAAATTCTGTGGCGAGCCAGGATTCCACTTGCCGTCTATGGACTGGTGCCACCAAACAGGGCACTTATAAATATGGAATTATCAATGTAAAATTACCTGGCCAGGATAGATGGACTACTGTAACTGCACACAGGTTCAGTTACATGGTGTCCGACAGGATCTTGGTTTTACCCGAGGGGGACGTCTCACACCTGTGCCACCAACCTCTGTGCATTTACCGAGACCATCTATCCCTTGAGCCCCACCATATTAACTGTATGCGATAGAGATGCAAACACACCAGACATGGTGTAGGGCACAGGCCATACAAGGACTGTATTCTTTAATGGTAAGCGTACTAGTTGAATGTGTCCGAGCCATGTTTGTAATTAAAATTGTCATGAAACCAACACTGATCCCTGTAGAATCTGGCCCTTCAAGGTGCTGTATGTACCCTGGCTGCAGATCCTCTAACACAAGTGCTGTGCACTCACATGACCTTTATGTACTCAGATGACCTATATGTTCTTATTAATGTACAATATTATAGCTATATATCCTCATTGTTTTACGTAAAGACAGAGTCGGCACATCTCCTGATCAGCTTATTTATCCCGATAAATCAGCTAATTTAGCTTACTCGGTGAATTTTTCCTTGATCGGGATTTGACAAGAACAATAGAAAAAGTACAGTTTATAGAATAACTTTCTCACTAGACAACAGCTGAATTATATTTACATTTTCAGATTTCAGATTAATTGAATGAATATATATATCTTGACATGTTGTTATAGGGTATCAAAAAAGCTTCATTTCATAGAGAAAAAGTCAACACAGTATGCAGTTTCAAACATTTATTTATTTATTTATTTTTCTGTTTATTTGTTTATTTATTATATTATTCAATGGTATATATCACTATTGGTTCATTTTGCAGGTACAGTCTTTGCCTCACCCACCTCACATAGAGTAAGAGTGGTCAATATTGTCTCCCCTGGATGTAGATGGCCTTAGATCTAGCTGACCTTTGCTGTAGTCCGATGTAGTGTTATGTGTCTTTTTATACTCTAAATGTTCTTTCAGATTTCTTCCTTGATTTAGTAATTTCCTGCGGACTGTTTCAGGTTTTTGTTGGTACACCTTCATGTACTTTTCACTACTGTCCATTTTTTCAGATAAGACCTAGTCTTTTCTGAGAGTTTCACCCCAGAGTGTTCACATTTCTGTATAGCAGAAGTCCCAATACCATTATTCAGTCTGTGCACAGTGGATGCCAGCCGGCCAGCAACATTCCTTCCATAGTTAACATTCTTCGGCAATGAGGTACTGGTTGATCGGTTCACTGCCTCACATTTCTGTGTACTGGTGAACAGACGTATTGTTTCAATAGCAGAGACACTCAGTTCCATTTTGATGATTTCTTGTAGTATAACTCTGTCATTATTGTCCATATTCAGGTTGGTTATCTGGTAGTGATGCAGGAACTTGGATCTCTGCCACCAGGAGTTTGAGTCGGAACCAGAGCATACCTAGGGGTGACGGGCACACTTAGAGCAGTCTCCATCATAACAAGCCACAGTCGCATCCAGGACACTTGGTAAGACCTTGATAGCATTGATGTCCCCGGCCTTTTCCTTCCATAGTGCTTTAAGAGTCAGACTACAACGTGCTTTAATGTCTGCACTGAAGGCTGTTTGGTAATCTTGCTTCTGTCTGTGGGTTGAGCCAGGAAACATCTCTGTACTGAAATTTGCTCTGTAGTTCTGACGGAATTGAGCTTGTCCGACATGTGTTGTATCAGCCAGTCTTTCTACCTTCCACATTGGGTTTAGTGCCTTAAGTGCTGCATCCACGCCCTCAGCTGATCTGGAATCCCTGTCTGTTGTAACGCATTTGATCAAAGTCCCTTGTAGTGCTAACTGGGTGCCTATAGATTTCCCCATTTCATACTCTGACAGAGGGGCATGTGTCTCATAGTTTGCTGTGCAGTCTGCATGCCCTCCAGGACAAGTCACATTCATTCCTTTACCTTTCAGCCAAGCACCTGTCCAGCACAGTTTATTTTTAACACAGGCAGCTATAATAAACTGTTGGGAGGTCATAGTCTCACATGCTAAACCGATAGCCTGAGAGGCATTCTGTCTGGGCTTCCTGTGGCTGGCAATGATCGGTGAGTTGTACCGTCCGTCCATGGCTATATTTATAATGTTCTCATCGTTGCCACGTTTCCTGTTTACTTCTTTGAGCATCTGCACCTTCTCACTCATGTCGTCATTGTTCAGGTTTGTCACAGCTGTGGCAACTTTGTTAGAAGACTTTTGCATACTGCGACTGGATGGTGGTGGTATGTCCATACATACTGCCAGATACTGGAACCTTGTATTACCAATTGGAGTGTCCTGTAGACCAGTGGCCGGTCCTATATTTGGAGCTGGATTAGGTCCAGGCTTGGGAGAGATGACTTCCTTGTACAATTTCTGCTCAGGTGCAACATAATTACAGTTCAAGCATTTTAGTGTAACCTTCCAGCACATACCCCATTTCTTCTCTCGAGCAACTTGGAAGTCTGGCTGTTGGCATTCCGAGGAGTTCATATGGCCTTGAATAGCTGTGTTGAATGCCTGTGTCATCTTTTCATTGTCTACTAGTCTCATGCCTTCACATGGTTTTGAATTCATTCCCTCTGATTTCAGGACAGTGTCGGTGTTTGGTTTAGTTGGTAGCAGCCGTGGAGCTCTGGAGAATCCCTCACAGTCAGGGGTGGTTAGTGTTGAGCCGTCTGCAGACATCTTGGTCACCAGGGAGAACTCATCAAGTGTTCATCCGTGAAGTGGAAGGCTGTATTTCAGGTTCACTGTCATCGGAAGAGGACACAGGCAGTTTCAAGCCTTTGTTCCAGGGAGTATAACCCTTCTGGAAATGTGTTTTCTTGCGAGATTTTTCACCTTTTCTTTTCATGGTTGTTTGGATCAGTAATGAAGCAAATAGTGTTATGAATAGTGTGGCTAAAAATTACCATATTTATAATGAAAACCTGTGTATTAGACAGAATAAGACATGTGTGGAATTTTTGGCAGGACACAGGACCCCGTATATTGAAACAGGCCTCTGTGACAAGAGGTGTGAACGAGAAACTTGTGAATTCAATCGGGAGAAATGATTTAAGGAGCTGTATATTGTACAGTGTTTGACATGTACCCTAAAGTTGCCTGTCACTTAATGGGCATACAAATGTTCTTTAAAATGACACAATATATTGCATATACAGGTTTTCTGATTATTTGCTGACTTTTGACATTTGACTGTAATGATAAAAAAAAAAGTGGGTTCTTTTTTTCAAAAAGATACTTTCTGGCAGAATTTAATATATGCACTAAATCATGTGTGTTTTCAGATTACCATGAATGCAGAAAGAACAGCATTTTTTATTAGCTCACCTGTCACAAAGTGACAAGGTGAGCTTTTGTGATCGCGCGGTGTCCGTCGTCCGTCGTCCGTCCGTGCGTCCGTAAACTTTTGCTTGTGACCACTCTAGAGGTCACATTTTTCATGGGATCTTTATGAAAGTTGGTCAGAATGTTTATCTTGATGATATCTAGGTCAAGTTCGAAACTGGGTCACGTGCCTTCAAAAACTAGGTCAGTAGGTCTAAAAATAGAAAAACCTTGTGACCTCTCTAGAGGCCATATATTTTATAAGATCTTCATGAAAATTGGTGAGAATGTTCACCTTGATGATATCTAGGTCAAGTTTAAAATTGGGTCACGTGCCTTCAAAAACTAGGCCATTAGGTCAAATAATAGAAAAACCTTGTGACCTCTCTAGAGGCCATATTTTTCAATGGATCTTCATGAAAATTGGTCAGAATTTTTTATCTTGATGATATCTAGGTCACATGTGCTCAAAAACTAGGTCACTGTGTCAAATAATAGAAATAATGACGTCATACTCAGTTCAACACTGGGTCATGTGGGGATAGGTGAGCGATTCAAGACCATCATGGTCCTCTTGTTTCATTCAATTATTCATACTTTTAAAGAAGATATTGCAATTTTAGTTTTTTCAATGCTGAAATTGTCATTCTCAGAATTGTAGCAAAAATGATGTTTTCACCTGTCATAGCTATATTGCTGGCATTTTTCATATGCATGAGTTAGAATGTCCAAACTTCACTGGTTGTTTGCTGATATATTAGATATGAACACCACGAAATATTATTTGGGTTTGGCAAAGATTTTGGGTTGAAATAGTTAATAAGGTATCCTGAGCTTCTGAAAGTAGCTAAATTTTATAGATCTGATGTAAATGAAGAGAAAGGGGTAAAACATTGCTGGAAAATCATGTTTTTTTTTGCAAATGACTGTCTGCGGATTTGTACAAAAAGTAGGCTGAACCGTTTCACTTTGTAAAAATGCAATACACTATTCATTCTGACAGATGTGAGGAGAAAAGTAGCAGGTCAACAGGTCACTTAAAAGTGATTTTTGTGTTTCTCTCGGATAGATTTCTTAAGAGAAGGTATTTGCATTTGTCTTCAGAACATTGTGTCAAAGCCTTGCATTGATATATTTGTATGTAACCCTATGGGAAATTAATTGTACTTTTGGGCCAGTTGTTGTATGTAAGCTGGTTACACTTGGTTGGAATGGATTAAAACTTCACACACTTGTTCACTGTTGTGATAATCTGGCATGTAGTACCTGGGTTACAGAACTCTACAAAGTTAGGCTAAAGTGTTTCGGTGTAGCTGTCTAAGCCAACCTTTTGCTTACTTCAAGAACCAATAAATGTTGTATATTTATGATTATTCAACCAATAGAAACTGCAGGACTTTGAATTTGCTGAAATTAATATACTGTTTCACAAAAGTTTCATTACATTGCATAGAAAGTACACAGAAGGTACTGACTCAAATGGCATTTATCAGAGAAGCACAAAAGATTACTGTGGACAGAAAGTATTTATATACTTAATATGGAGTTTTACCTGAATGGTGATTGGTTTTTAGTACCTGATTCTTCGGACTTAAAATTTATGTAACTATTTATGTATAGTGTAGTTGACTATTTGAGCTCAGCTATCTCCGTAAACTCTGTAGTATATTTGCGGATTGATTTCCATTACTTGATGAAAGTTATTATAATAAATGCAAGCATTTCATAAGATTTTGAAGCACAAAATGCCATCTCTTTGCTGATATATCTACAGAAAAGTGTCAGAAATGCTGTATTCTCTTTTGTAAAGTGTCAAAGCTTTGTCAAGAAGTAATGACTGACAGTTACAGTGATTTCATTAAAACTTTACATAGTTTAAGGAAAGCATGCACAGTATGAAAGAAGGTCTTTATTATACTTAATTATCTGTTCTGCAATCCGACATTTTCAACACATTAAATCCCAACCAGTACCATGTATCATTTTTAAAGATATTGTTTTTTAGCTCGACTATTCATAGAATAGTAGAGCTATTGGACTCGCCCATGCGTCCGCGTCTGCGTTGGCGTCCGCGTCCGCGTCCCGATTTGGTTAAGGTTTTGTATATAAGCTGGTATCTCAGTAACCACTTATGGGAATGGATTGAAACTATACACACTTATTCACTGTGATAAACTGACTTACATTGCACAGGTTCCATAACTCTATTTTGCTTTTTTACAAAATTATGCCCCTTTTTCGACTTAGAAATGTTTGGTTAAGGTTTTGTATGTAAGCTGGTATCTCAGTACTTACTAATGGGAATGGATTGAAACTTCACATACTTGTTCACTGTCATGATCTGACATGCACTGAGCAAGTTTCATAACTCTACTCTTTTTTTTTTCAAAATTATGCCCCTTTTTCGACTTAGCAGGTTTTGGTTAAATTTTTGTATGTAATCTGATATCTCAGTATCGACTAATTGGAATGGATTGAAACTTCACACACTTGTTCACTGTCATGATCTGACATGCACTGTGAAGGTCCCATAACTCTACTTTGCATTTTTACAAAAAATTATGCCCCTTTTTCGACTTAGCAGTTTTTGGTTAAGTTTTTGTATGTAAGCTGGTATCTCAGTATCCACAAATTGGAAAGGATTGAAACTTCACACACTTGTTCACTGTCATGATATGACATGCAGTACAGAGGTTCAATACCTCTACTTTGCATTTTACAAAATTATGCCCCTTTTTCAACTTTTGTATTCATTCAATTGACAAGGCTGTTGAATAGTCGAGCGTTGCTGTCCTCCGACAGCTCTTGTTATGTAAGCCGGTATGTCAGTAACCACAAATGGTATTGGATTGAAAGTATGCTTAAAGGGCATGCTTACCAAAAAAAAGATACTCACTGAATAGCGACAATGCAGATCTTGATCAGACTGCACAGATGTGCAGGCTGATTATGGTCTATATTGGTAGCAGAGACAGAATCAGTTGTGTCCAGCATGACAAGCCTTTTGAGTAGTTGAGTGTTGCTGTCCAATGGCAGTTCATTTAAAGAAATGTTCACTTACGCATTAATTTCAGGAACAAATTACAGTTTTGAGTTTCTGTTCGAGTATGAACTACATCAGCATGCTTATAGTAAACAGTCAAACAAATTGTTCATACAGTATATTTACAATGTTTATTTCTGTCTTTAAATTATTAGGCCGCTGTAGGTTTGTGTCTGCAGGTCTGTAATCTTGAGCTCACTTGCATATGTTAGATAGTTGCCTAAATGGCTGTTTGTTGTATATGTGTGCATGTGCGCATCAGTGCATGTGTGTGTCCATCCGTATTTGTTTGTCTGTACCATAATGTTGACATGCATGGAGCAATCTGTATATTTGGCATGAATGTTAACCTCAGTGAGACTGAGTGTCATGCCCGAACCCTAGGTTCCTATCTCAAAGGTCAAGGTCACAGTTAGAGGTCAAAGGTCATATCAGATCTTGTCCGGCCCATAAGTTTGACATGCATTGAGGAATCTTGTTTATATTTGGCATGAATGTTAACCTCAGTGAGACAGAGTGTCATGTGCAAACTCCTGGTTCCTGTGTCAAAGTTAAAGGTCACAGTTGGAGGTCAAAGGCCATGTCAGATCTTGTCCAGCCTATAAGTTTGACATGCATTGAGGAATCTTGATTATGTTTGGCATGATGTTTAACTCAATGAGACAGACTTATTCAGAGGTCAAGGTCACAGAGTTCAAAGGTTGAGCATGTTGTCTGTGGGCATCTAGTTTCTTCTGGTGAACAAATTTGCAATGTATGGAATTTCAAATAGCTGAAATACTTCTAGGTTGCATTGCAAGGAAGGTCAAGTGACATGTTAAGCCGAAGACTTCATGAAACTTTTCTTGTTTAGTTTGATCATTTTTGTTTAGCATGACTGACTGTTAAATAACCTTGTATAGAATTTCTTCACTAATTTTAAGATACAGGTCATAATTGTTAGGTTGTTATCATTAAATTGCTCAATAACTTCTTTTAGTTACATCTAGTAGTCTATATATTTTCTGAACAGTTAGAAAAAATGTTTCTTCTTTTGTAGTGTGAAATAGCAGTGAGGCGGAATGGCTACAAAACATAGACTTCAGATGAGAAGGCCTGTGTTCTGCATGCTGTAGTGAGGTAACAATATTGGATTTTCAGATTTCATGCAGACGATAACATTTAACAAGTAAATAGATCATTTGTATTCAGAAAAGTTATGGTTGGCATTAAATCTCCCGCATTGAGTGTACGCACACCTTAAAAGTACACTATTGAACTTATAACAAACCTAGTTCTAACCTTTAGTCAGTATATAGTAAACTCAGTATGAATTTCAGGTTAAAGTTTTGGTGCAGTTTCATTCTATCTCAGTTATTATGCCCCCCTTCGAAGAAGGAGGGGTATATTGTTTTGCAGATGTCGGTCTGTCTGTCAGTCGGTCGGTCTATATATAGACCAATCCGTGTCCGGATGATAACTCAAGAACGCTTGGGCCTAGGATCATGAAAGTTGACAGGATGGTTGGTCATCACCTGCAGATGACCCCTATTGATTTTGAGATCTGTATGTCAAAGGTCAAGGTCACAGTGACCCTGAACAGTTAAACGGTTTCCAGATGATAACTCAAGAACGCTTGGGCCTAGGATCATGAAAGTTGATAGGGAGTTTGATCATGACCAGCAGATGACCCCTATTGATTTTGAGATCAGTATGTCGAAGTTCAAGGTCACAGTGACCCGGAACAGTTAAACGGTTTCCAGATGATAACTCAAGATTGCTTGGGCCTAGGATCATGAAAGTTGATAGGGAGGTTGGTCATGACAGCAGATGACCCCTATAGATTTTGAGGTCAGTAGGTCAAAGTTCAAGGTCACAGTGACCAGAAACAGTAAAACGGTTTCCAGGCGATAACTCAAGAACGCTTGGGCCTAGGACCAGGATAATTGATAGGGAGATTTATCATGACCAGCAGATGACCCCTATTGATTTTGAGGTCATTTGGTCAATGTTCAAGGTCAGATTGGCCAGGAACAGTTAAAACGGTTTCTGGAGGATAACTTGAGAACGCTTGGGCCAAGGGTCATGAAGGATGATAGTGAGGTTCATCATGACCAGCAGATGACCTTATTGATTTTAAGGTCAGAAGGTCTAAGGTCAAGGTTACAGTGACCTGGAACATTTAAACCGTTTCCAGACAATAACTTGAGAATGCTTGGGCCTAGGATCATGAAACTTGGTAAGGAGGTTGGTCATGAGTAGATGACCCTATAGATTTTGAGATTTGTAGGCTAAAGGTCAAGGTCACATTGATCAGGAACAGTTAAACCCTTTCCAGACGATACCTTGAGAACGCTTTGGCCTAGAATCTCTAAACTTGATAGGGAGGTTGATCATGACCAGGAGATGACCCCTGTTGATTTTGAGGTCAGTAGGTCAAAGGTCAATGTCACATCGAACCAGAACAGTAGAACTTTTGTTTACAGTGAGCAAATAATTTCTGTTCCTTGTGCAATTACTGAATGCATCAAGGGGGTGGGCATTTCGTGTTCGACGAGCTCTTGTTTCTAAATTGATTTGATTCATACTTAAAACAGTTGTTCCATATTATCTTCCACATCATATGACACAAGGTCCATAACTGTGGCACCAATTTTTCATGAATTATGCCCCCTTTACATAGAATTTAAAGTTAATTTTGATGCATTTTCACTGTATCTCTGTTATTGCAGAGAGGATTTGATTTACACATAAAATTATTGTTCAGCATCATCACTCACATATGACACAAAGGCAGTAACTCTTGCACACTATTTCTTGAATTATCCCCTTTGTAGCTCACCAGAGCACAAAGTGCTCAAGGTGAGCTATTGTGACCGGTCATTGTCCGACGTCCATCGTCCGTCAACATTTGCCTTGTGAACACTCTAGAGGCCACATTTGTGAACCAATCTTTATGAAACTTGGTCAGAATGTTAGTCTTGATGATCTCTAGGTCAAGTTTGAAACTGGGTCATGTAGGGTGAAAAACTAGGTCAGTAGGTCAGATCAAAGGAAAAGCTTGTGAACACTCTAGAGACCACATTTGTGACCTCATATTTATGAAACTTGGTCAGAATGTTTGTCTTGATAATTTCTAGGTCAAGTTTGAATCAGGGTCATGTGGGGTCAAAAACTGGGTCACCTGGTCAAATCAAAGGAAAAGCTTATGAACACTTTAGAGGCCACATTTGTGGTTCAATCTTTATGAAACTGGGCCAGAATATTTATCTTAATCACTTCTAGGTCAAGTTTGAATCTGGGTCATGTGGGGCCAAAAGCTAGGTCACTAGACCAGATCAAAGGAAAATCTTTTCAACACTCTAGAGACCACAATTTAAGTTTGAAACTCATGAAAATTAGTCAGAATGTTTGTTTTGATAATCTATAGGTCAAGTTCAAATCTGGGTCATGTTGGGTCAAAAACTAGGTCACTGGTTAAATCAAGGGAAAAGCTTTTGAACACTCTAGAGGCCACAGTTGTAACCAAATCTTTATGAAAATTAGTCAGAATGTTTGTCTTGATGATCTTTAGGTCAAGTTCAGCTCTTGGTCATGTGGGGTCAAAAACTAGGTCAGTAAGCCAGATCAACTCTGGTGAGCAATGTATAGGGCCATCATGGCCCTCTTGTTTTACTTAGACTTTGGTGCACTTTATCTCAGTTACTAAATGGATTTGATTTAAACTTAAAGTAGTTGTTCCATATCATTTGACACAAGGGCAGTCACTATTGCATCAAGAATTATGCCCCTTTTTGCTAAGAATTCTGATGTATTTTCACCATGTCTGTTTTATTAGCTCACCTGAGAGTTTTTATGATCACTCAATGTCCGGCTTCCGGCATCTGTCTGTCTGTCGTCTGTTAACATTTAGCTGGTGTATGCGTTAGAGGCAGTATTTTTCAATTGATCTTAATGAAATTTAGTCAGAATGATTGCCTTGATGAAATCTAGGCAGAGTTTGAATGTGGGTTATCTCAGGTCAAAAACTAGGTCACTAGGTCAAATAAAAAAACAACTTGTGTATGTGATAGAGGCTGCATTTTACACTGGATTTTCATAAAATTTAGTCAGAATAGTTGCCTTGATGAAATCTAGGTCAAGTTCGAATATGGGTGGTCTGGGGTTAAAAAACTTGGTCACCAGGTCAAATCAAAGAAAAACCTCTTGTATGTGATAGAGGCTGTATTTTTCAACTGATCTTCATGAAATTTTGTCAGAATGACCGCTTTGATGAAATCTAGGTCAAGTTTGAATATGGGTCATCTGGGTAGGTCACTAGTTCAAATCAAGGCAAAACCTTGTGTATGGCAATAGGGGCTGCATTTTACACTGGATTTTCAGTCAGAATAGTTGCCTTGATCAAATCTAGATCAAGTTTGAATATGGGTTGTCTGGGGTCAAAAACTAGGTCACCAGGTCAAATCAAAGAAAAACCTCGTGTATGTGATAGAGGCTGTATTTTTCAACTGATCTTCATGAAATTAGGTGAGAATGATAGCCTTGATGAAATCTAGGTCAAGTTTGAATATGGGTCATCTGGGGTCAAAAACTAGGTCAATAGGTCGAATCAAAGAAAATACTTGTTTATACTCAAGGTTTTAATGATAATTGGTCTGAATATTTTTTTTTCCATGAACTCACTAGGTCAAACATGTTTACACTGTTATAGTGTGTTTCTCAGGTGAGCAACCTAGGGCCATCTTGGCCCTCTTGTACTTATTTAATGTTTTGATACACTTTATCATTATCTCTCTTATTATGTCTCCCACCACACAGTGGTGTGGGAGACATACTGATTTACTCCAGTCTGTCTGTGTGTCTGTCACAAAGTTTGTCCGCACTCTTAAGTCGAACATTTCTCATCCGATCTTCACCAAACTTCCAACAAATTGTGTCTGCCAATAAGTGCTCGGCCAAGATCGATAACTAGCCAAATCGGGCTAGGCTCTTCGGAATTATGGCTCTTGAATTACCAAAAACACTCAGATTTCTTGCGCAGTTTTGCCCCCAAACTGGCGCCTATACTACTAGTAGTATAGGCATCCTTTTGGTGTCAAGAAAGCACATGCACATGTGGATTAAATAAACATTACATAAAGACTGACTTACCGGTACTATTTAGATGATTAGGCAGTTGTGGAAGACATGTGCTTTTCTCAAAAGCATCTCTAGTTACTTAATACTTTTAACACAGACTCAAGCTTTTGTCCAATATCTCCATCCACATTGGAGTCTGGCAGCTCTGGCTTCCTCAGATGTGCCCAGTTTCACTATCCAGCATCGAAATAGTCAAGCACCCTGTTTCCTGTGACAGCTCTTGTTTAGCAAGCAGCAACGCCATATGTCTTAGCTTACCTTACATATAATACCACATGCTTGAGTCTGATTTTGGACCTCTGTGGCTAAGTGGTTAATGTAGGTGACTTAGAATTACTTGCACTGAACCTCTGTAAGCTCTAGCTCTGCTGCGGTCATTATAAGAGAAAGTCATGCTGCTGACTTTCATAAGATCTGGTTCTATTCAGATCCCTGCCCATGTCTGAAATAATTATCACAAAAGCAGCTTGGGTCTTCTTCCACAAAGCTGGAATGACTGGCCGAATCACCTGAATTGTGTCAGTGTGACTTTATACCAAACAATCTTTCATTATTTCTGAAAGATTTATGCTGGGTACTGAACAATATGGTATATTTGGATTGTTTTGGCTGGATAGTTTGTACAGTACGGTGAAACTAGAGGAAGAAAGCTCTCATACAAGTATGTATATAATTGTAATCAGTAATTTGTGATCTGTAAATTTTATTCAGTAATTTGTAGGGATGGGAATGAATTTTCGAGTATTTGACCCATTTTAGAATATTCGAATATTACTAGGTGAAACCGGTTTCAATTTTGCAAAACCGCTTATGGCTCTCAAACAATAAACATCACAAATTGTACTTTATACATTTCTTTGACTAGCACATAGTCCCGCAGTATATTTCTGCTAAAACACATTGAATATTGTAAATAGTCTCAGAGTAGTCTGTCGCAATATGTATAAATAAAATACACCAAAATATGACTTATTAATTATCACATTGTTTGCAAAGGATAAAGTCGGTAAGTTCCTAATGTAATCAGCTGCTATAAGTACCTTGATACCATTGTCGGGAAAGAAAACAGAATTTAAATATGGCGGCCGATTAACCAGTTTGGTTTGATTTCATACTAAAGATTAACTGGTTTCAAGAATTTTGAAGTCGTCCCAGCCCTAAAAAAAAACAATAATAAAAAGCAAAGAGAAAAGCTAGTTTAATTATAAATAAAATTTAGGTTACATAACCTAACAAGGATGATATATAACATTTCAGTAACTTGAAGATACATGTACATTACTAGAGCTGGTTTAGTAATAAAGTTGAATTTTCTCATCAATTCCATTATTGTAGCAACAGACACAAACCATTGCAGTTACCAAAGTTACATTTTGTAAACAAACCGATTTCAGTATTGACAGTTCATAGCCTAAGCATTTTAATGTAATTGAAATTACATCACCAATCCCTGTTCAGTTATTTTAGTAACATATCCCAACTGTTCCAAAACTAAACCATGATCATTTGAAGTTACAGAAACAAAAGAAGGTTTTGAAATTATATGAACTAAAGCAGGTAAAATTATTACTTTAAAATACTGTTTAAAAATATCATACAATAATCCTTGTATTTTGAATAGAACAAGAAAATCACCTTATCTATTCCAGGTAGCAAGTCCTCAGATTCCAATCAGGATGAGTTGACAGTGTTTGTACAAGAGAATGTCTTGTCAATGTTTGTGATTGGTCAGTAACATCTGAATGTGTCTAGCACCACAGTCCTTAGAGTCCAGAAACGTATTGCTGCTGCATACAACTGTGACTATGAATCTTACTCAAAACCTCATAAAGGTAATGTATTTTCATTTAACTTCATGGCCAATAAATTTTGTGGTTTGAGTCAAAACAAACATCTATTTTAAGGCCACACCAAATTGATAAGTTGTTCATCGGATTTTTTTCTGAAAAATTTGAAGCGGCGAGCGAAAAAATAATTGAAATATTTTTTTTGGTTTTTGAGAAAATCAGGAGCGAGCGAAGAGCGAAGAAATATATTTGTCTTCATTTGGCTCTTGACTGACTAATAAAACCTTAAAATAGAATGTATAGCCCTTTTAAATTAAAAAGTAAGTCCCCAGGGATTGAGAAAATCTAACCCGCAGACGCACAACAACGCGAACGTGAAAAAAGGTAATAACATTGTCATACAGTACAGTGTAATCAAATATCGAATCGAATATTTACTGCTATGAAAATGTAGCATTCTTAGCTGACTTTACAAAGTTTTTGATACATCAAATATCTATGTGAGTGTTGCTAGATCTATTAAAGCTTCTGATTTGAAACTTAGAACAGTTATTTACTGTCAAAGTCTACACCAGGAGAAACAATACTCTTAAGTCTGAATCTAGACAGAGTTACGCCCCTTTTTAACATAGAATATTTTTAATTAAGTTTTATATAATGACCAATAGCTCTGTACTTCAATAGCTTCTGACTATTATGTCCCTTTTACTGGCAAAGCTCCGATTTAAAAATAGTCGAGCATGATGTCTTATGTACAGCTCTTTTTTCTAACTTTAAACTTTCATAACATATTAAATTTGTTGAAACAAAGTCTCAATTAAAGTCTGAAATGGAGATTAACGTGCATTAACGTTAGTCTACTAAATGATTGGAAAATTTGAAAATAAAAACTGTCCTGAAAACAACTCGTAATGTAAATTCCTTACCCCACCAACTTTCGTATGCAAATGCTGATCATTTGGACAGGAAAAAAACAGAAAACAGATAAGTGACATGCATCAGTAAGTATTTACCCTTACCAAAATAATGTAGATTGATGTTATCAAACAAATTAGTATGTTTTTCTTCATCCAGTTTCAATGAAATATATCGATTTTTTGTAGTATGTAATTTGGTAAACATTTGAAGAAAATGGCATAACTTCATAAAGGGGAAACTTAATGCAACTAGATATAAGTATTATGATTTATTATAGACGATGTGTGCGTAGTATGTATTTATTTTGATTAAAATCCATTTGAGAACAATCTGGGACTGGAAGTATAAGCATTTATACACTTTTACGTCCGTAAAAAGTAGCGCACCAAAAAATTTTGGATTGATTTTTTTCAATGGGGCAAGCGCAAGCCAAAAACAAAAAAAATATTTTTTTTGTGTTTCTGAAAACATACGAGCGGCAAATCCGATGAACAACTTTTTAATTTGGTGAGGCCTAACTTGTCAATTCAAAAAACTTTACACTTACATAATGTTTTGTTCCCACAATGAAAACAGTATTTCAGGGGGTATTAGTCACTTCAGTGATAGCTCTAGCTTTATTAGATATACGCTATTTCAGTATTGAAATACTAAGTAGAGTGTCCAGTCTCTTCCGACAGCTCTTGTTTAAAAATTTAGTAACACATGTACAGCAAAAAGTTAATGTAAACAGAAATTCAGCTGTTCTTCATTTTATAGTCAGGGCTGATACACTTGTTTTGAACTAAGGAGTCAGAAATTTTTTAATAGAAAATCAAATCAGACACTCTCTGGGGGAGACATATTGTTTTTGGCCTATCCGTCCGTACGTCACACTTCATTTCCGATAAATAACTGGAGAACCATTTGATTTAGAACCTTCAAACTACAAAGGGTTGTAGGGCTGCTTGAGTAGATGACTCCTGTTGTTTTTGGGGTTCACTCCTTTAAAGGTCAAGGTCACAGGGGTCTGAACAATGAAAACCATTTCCGATCAATAACTTGAGTACCACTTGACCCAGAATGTTGAAACTTCATAGGATGATTGTACATGCAAAGTAGATGACCCCTATTGATTTTGGGGTCACTCTCTTAAAGGTCAAGGTCACAGTGGCCTGAACATTGAAAACCATTTCCAGTCAGTAACTTGAGAACCACTTGACCCAGAATGTTGAAACTTAATAGGATGACTGTTCATGCAGAGTAGATGACCCCTATCGATTTTGGGGTCACTCTGTTTAAGCTCAAGGTCACGGGCCTGAACACGGAAAACTGTTTCCGATCAATAACTTGAGAACCTCTTGACCCAGAATGTTAAAACTTCATAGGATAATTGGACATGCAGAGTAAATGACCCCAATTATTTTTGGGGTCACTCTATTAAAGGTCAAGGTCACAGGAGCCTGAACATGGAAAACTGTTTCCGGTCAGTAACTTGAGAACCACTCAACCCAGAATGTTGAAACTTCATAGGATGATTGGTCATCCAGAGTAAATGACCCCTATTGTTTTTGGGGTCACTCCGTTAAAGGTCAAGGTCACAGGGGCCTGAACATTGGTAACCATTTCCGATCAATAACTTGAGAACCTCTTGATCCAGAATGTTGAAACTTCATAGGATGATTGAACATGCAGAGTAGATGACCCCTATCAATTTTGGGGTCACTCTGTTAAAGTTCTAGGTCACAGGAGCCTGAACATGGAAAACAATTTCCGATCAATAACTTGAGAACAACTTGACCCAGAATGTTGAAACTTCATAGGATGATTGAACATGCAGAGTAGATGACCCTTATTATGCCCCCCTTCGAAGAAGGAGGGGTATATTGTTTTGCAGATGTCGGTCGGTCGGTCGGTCGGTCGGTCGGAATGTAGACCAATCCGTTTCCGGATGATAACTCAAGAACGCTTGGGCCTAGGATCATGAAAGTTGACAGGTAGGTTGGTCATCACCAGCAGATGACCCCTATTGATTTTGAGGTCTGTATGTCAAAGGTCAAGGTCACAGTGACCCTGAATAGTAAAACGGTTTCCGGATGATAACTCAAGAACGCTTGGGCCTAGGATCATGAAAGTTGATAGGGAGGTTGGTAATGACCATCAGATGACCCCTATTGATTTTGAGGTCAGTATGTTAAAGGTCAAGGTCACAGTGACCCTGAACAGTAAAACGGTTTCCGGATGATAACTCAAGAACGCTTAGGTCTAGGGTCACGAAAGTTGATAGGGAGGTTGGTAATGACCAGCAGATGACCCCTATTGATTTTGAGGTCAGTATGTTAAAGGTCAAGGTCACAGTGACCCTGAACAGTAAAACGGTTTCCGGATGATAACTCAAGAACGCTTAGGTCTAGGGTCACGAAAATTGATAGGGAGGTTGGTCATGACCAGCAGATGACCCCTATTGATTTTGAGGTCAGTATGTCAAAGGTCAAGGTCACAGTGACCAGGAACAGTTAAATGGTTTTCAGGCAATAACTCAAGAACGCTTGGGTCTAGTGTCAGGAAAATTCATAGTTAGGTTGGCCATGACCAGCAGATGACCCCTATTGATTTTGAGGTCATTAGGTCAAAGGTCAAGATCACATTGGCCAGGAACAGTTAAACGGTTTCTGACCTTCTTGTCCAAACCCATAGGGCCTGGGGCTTTGATATTTGGTATGTAGCAAAATCTAGTGGTCCTCTACTAAGATTGTTCGAATTATTTCCCTGGGGTCAAATACGGCCCCACCCCGGGGGTCACATGGTTTATATAGACTTATATAGGAAAAAAAATTGAAAAACCTCTTGTCCAAAACCACAGGGCCTAGGGCTTTGATATTTTGTGTATGACATCATCTAGTGGTCCTCTACTAAGATTGTTCAAATTATTCCCCAAGGGTCAAATATGGCTCCGCCCTGGGGGGTCACATGGTTTACATAGACTTATATAGGGAAAAACTTTGAAAATCTTCTTGTCCAAACCACAAAGACTATGGCTTTGATATTTTGTAATGTAGCATCATTTAGTGGTTCTCTACCAAGTTTGTTCAAATTATCCCTCTAGGGTCAAATATGGCCCCGCCCCAGGGGTCATATGGTTCATATAGACTTATATAGGGAAAAACTTAGAATCTTCATGTCCATAACTTACATCATTCAAATTTGGACCACATTACTGAATGCATCAAGGGGGGCATTTCGTGTTCGACGAGCTCTTGTTGATTTTTGGGCCGCCATCTAGTGGTGACGATTTGATAAAGGACATTGTGTCGGAAATCATTCATCCCCCACCTCTTATTCTTGTGGGGAAGTTGGCAGTTACTTGCTGAGAACAGGTTTGTACTGGTACAGAATCCAGGAACACTGGCTAGGTTAACTGCCTGCTGTTACATAACTGAAATACTGTTGAAAGACGGCACTAAACCCAAACAAGCAAATTGTGATAATTTTGGGTATCTATGGTTGTTTGGTTAATTGCTTTTGATTTTGAATCACTTGCCGAGCACCTCTGCTAGCTATTTAAAGCAATTTTGGTATACAAATCTATTAATAACTTAAGCCCACAATATATGACAGATAAATTTAGAAGAAGTACCAATACAGCTCTTAGATCAACAACAAACCAACTACTGTATTTACCTAAGCCCAAACTTGAATTCTTTAGGAAGTCCCTGGCATATGCTGGGCCGAAGATTTGGAACAATATTCCAATTCAGGTGTGAACAGCAGAAAACTTAACTTCATTTAAGAAGATGTATTTAACCTGGAAGTTCTCTGGTGGAATTGAATGATAGTGCTTTACTGTAGAGTTGTCTTTGAAATAGTTCTATTCTATGTTATATCTTTCTTAATACCTTTCAATATTGTTCTGTGTTACTGCATTTCTCATTGTATATACATCCTTTGTAAATATTGTAACATATCAAGTATCTGGAGGCCCACATGGAAGATTGGGTAATCCAGATGTGTTAGCCTCATAAAATAAAGTCGTTATTATTATTATTATTAAGAACCCAGTGTGTGGTATAGAATTCTTTAATGTGAGGAAATCACCTAGTGGCTTATGGAAGATCTGTGATTTTACGCAGGTACCAGCTCTTGCCTGAAATACGATTTACTTCTTTATAACAAACTGCTTTTTAGATGATATGTCGAGTGTTTAAAGAATACTCTTGGGCATCTTATCATTTTCAGTCATAACATTCAGAGACACTACATTCACAAACATAAAGATTTATGTTCCATCATAATAAAATATAATATAAAAAGGAAACTGGAAACGTCAGAACTATATGATGTTTTCTTGACATAGATATTGTGATTAAAAAGTGGATATAATGTGGTCAAAACCATTGAAAATTCATAACTTTGAAAAAGAAAATTTGTTTGTTTCAATGTAAGGTTTATATATATGTCACTTGTGAGCACTATAATATTCATTTTTAATTAAAACATTGCATTTTGTTGTTCACTTGGAGAAAAATATTTTGATCTGACATTGAAACAAATGAATATTCTCTATACATTTTTTTTTCAGTGATGATTTTAAAGTTCTCGTTATTTGAAGAGGCTCATGAGTGTGTCAGTAGACCACCTAACTGATATGGTTTGACATATCGTCACCTTAGCGCAAAAAGTCAATAAGTCCTCCTTTAAGTCAATGCAGTTATCTACTTCCTGCGCTGAGGTGACGATATACAGTAAAAACCTGCTTAATTGGTCGCCTCTATTAAGCAGCCAGCTTGTCTTAAGCAGCCAGTGTCTCATTTCCAAAATGGCCATTCATTATGCTCCCCTTCGAAGAAGGAGGGGTATATTGTTTTGAAGATGTCTGTCGGTCTGTATGTAGACCAATTCATTTCAGGATGATAACTCAAGAACACTTGTGCCTAGGATCATGAAAGTTGACAGGAAGGTTGGTCATCACCTGCAGATGACCCCTATTGATTTTGAGATCTGTATGTCAAAGGTCAAGGTCACAGTGACCCTGAACAGTTAAACGGTTTCCAGATAATAACTCTAGAACGCTTGGGCCTAGAATCATGAAAGTTAATAGGAAGGTTGGTCATAACCAGCAGATGATACCTATTGATTTTGAGGTCAGTATTTCAAAGTTCAAGGTCACAGTGACCCGGAACAGTTAATCGGTTTCAGGATGATAACTCAAGATTGCTTGGGCCTAGGATCGTGAAAGATGATAGAGAGGTTTATCATGACCAGCAGATGACCCCTATGGATTTTGAGGTCAGTAGGTCAAAGGTCAAGGGCACAGTGACCAGGAACAGTAAAACGGTTTCCGGGCGATAACTCAAGAACGCTTGGGTCGAGGATCAGGAAAATTAATAGAGAGATTGATCATGACCAGCAGATGACCCCTATTGATTTTGAGGTCATTTGGTCAAAGTTCAAGGTCAGATTAAAAATTTTCCACTTTTGTACAATAAATCCATAATAAGTCTTGAAAGAAGTAAAAACGTACTAGAAAAAAAGGAAAATACGGAGAGAAAAAATTTGGTCCCAGTGGGGCTTGAACCTACGCCCCCCTGAAAATTGCAGTCAAAGTAGGTTTATGGTAGTAATTGAATACTCTATTACGGGTCCAATACCTTAAGAGGTTAGTGCTAGGACTGGTCAGCCCTGTGTCAGTATAATGTTACTGGGTGGGGTATCACGTCACGTGTCTACGGTGTGATATTCCAGTGAGGCAGCACTATAAAGTTGGGCATTGTGCTCAGTGCCACAAGTAGACACAGTCGTTTATATGACTGAAAAATTGTAGAAAAGGACATTAAACCCGAACACACACATTCACAAACATGTGGTATTTAACAACATTTCAAGTCAATGCACTGTTGAATTGTTGATATGCTCTCACAGTAAATAAAGAAGGAAATAAAAACTATTTAATAATCAGTAATTAAGGGATAACATGCCTAACACTGGTAAAGAAAATGATAAGTAAATGAGAATAAATATAAGGTTTACTGTCCTATATTGCCTGTTTGTTTTGAGACAGATTGTGGATCAAAGCATGCTGTGATAGAAATGATGTTGTCAGGATTTGAGATGAAGACATGTAGGAATGATATGGTGACAGTGTGCTCAGCAACAGTCTCCTCTCTACACACACTTCAATATAGATACGGTAGGTTCATGTGCTCATATTCTTTGTTCCTTAGAACATTAGGAAAGTCATACCATTACATTGTGTTAACCCTTACCCTGCTAAATTTCTATAATGAGCTTGTCCATCTTTAAATTTGGACAGTACCATTAACTGTTTAAAAGGGTGCTTACCAAAAAGATATTGACTGAATGGTGAACAGGGCAGATCTTGACTAACCTGCACGAATGGTCACAACTCACGGGAAAAGGTTTCAGCCTTCCATTTTGTGTCTACTTTGTATGTACTAAACCCATTGAAGGTGATTCAATTTCATTGGTGTCATCAGACATGGACTATAAAATATACTTTACATCGTCAATGCTCCCAGCCAATACCATCAGCCCTTTCACTATCCATAACAGTGGTGCAGGATAAAGCTGTCTGTCAGACTGCCTTGTCATATACAGCACTGGGATAAATCTGCTTAGAACTATTTGGAGCATACTTCCCAACAATCAATCAATCAATGTGCTTTACTGTGACAGATATGTTGCAGCTTTATCAGAAAGCCAGCTTTTTAGTTCTAATTCAAAACAGGGCATAGATAGGAAAGTTAAACTTGCCACCCAGTCAGTCCTTAAATGATGATTAATGCAATTAATCAAAACAAAAACAACGTCATTTCACTGTGAAGATTTGTACCCTGTATTGTACTTAATGGAGATCATGTCTTACTAGAAATCGCTAAGTTACTGAAGCCATCAGTAAGCAATCATAATCATGTAAGCAATCATGTTATAACGCTGTCATCGAGGTCCAAGGTTCGAGACCCGCGGATCTAGCGGGGTTAAATTTATAACGCGGGTTGATCGTATCAGCGGTAAATGCAATACCCCACCCACTGGTAATGTATCTTGGACGCTGTTTTATGTTAATAAGAATTAAGAATCGTATAAACGGGACATTTATTTACCTTAAATGCTACTGAAAAATACATTAAAAGAATTATAACGCTGTGTCATCTTCTCATTTTGTCGTGATTCTAAAAGAAAGTTAGAATTGTTTATCCCGGATGTAAACATGTATAACGCTGTGTGAGGAGTGCGCGGTCATGAGAATTACATACGCAATGCAATTGCACTTGGGGTTTATGTAACTAAAAGAGAAAAAACCGCGGACAGTCTTAAAAAATTTAATTTTGAATACATGAAGAAAATCGATAAATAAGATACAAAATTGTTAAATCGCCGTCGTTAATATACGATATTAAAAAGGGAGAACATTCTCAATATGGCTTTCAGTGCGTCGAATCTTCGCAGATGAACTGAGAATGACGATTATGAAAAATGGCTGCATTTTATTACAAAACTGGGCCTGTTGTTCGATTTTTTATTCACTCAAGTGTTCATGTCATCCGCTTAATTGGTGCAAACTTAAAGGGTTTGATAGTTGACTGGCCAATTTTACACGCTTGTTATGCAATCTAATTTTGACACGGTACTGATTGCCTAATTGTCACATGTCTTCATGTATTCAAACTTTAACAAAGGCGATACGCAAACAAGTAAGCCAGCAAACAATTATTGATTTTTGACACAGTTGTCATGGCAAAGGTGTTAAAGTACAATGTACAGGTACAGGTACATGTAGTTTCAACGCTGGTTATGATCAAATTAAATAACATCCGCGGACTCGGAATTTTCTGGGATAAAAAAAAAAAGAATTTTTTTTTTTTTTTTTTTTTTACCCAAGAAAATTCCGGAGCCAAGAACCTACCGCGTTATAACGAATACCGCGGTATATCAAGTAGCGTTATAACGGGTTTCGAGTGTAATTCTTTCACTAGTGATAAAAGAGCAGCATCATCTAATGAAAAAATACTTGTGATGTGAAACACATGAATATGTTAGTTTTCAGTGGCCGTCCATAAGTTATCAATAGACATATGCTTGTGATATGTAGCAAAAAACAATCGTCATGTTACTGTGGCAATCCATAATCTGTAATATGTTTAAATAATAATTTAAACATTATTTCACTGTGGCCATCCGTTGCTCTCCAAAATGTCGAACAAAGTCAAATTTCACTGTGGCCATCGGAGACTTGTTATATACTTATATACCAGTGATATCCAACAAAATTAAATGTAGTTTAACTGTGTCTGTCTGTGGCATGTAACAAACAAAATGCTGGTTATATTTAGCAAAGTCATTTCACTATGGCTATTCATGCTTCGAAATACACTTTCATATAGGACAGATCAAACAAAGTCAAATGCCATTTCACTGTGACCATTTCTGGCCTGAAATGTACTTATATATTGACGATATCCAACAAAGTCAAATGTCATATCATTGTGGCAATCCTTAGCCTGTAATATACTTAAGAAATGAAATGATTATTATTTTTGGTGTTTATGCGAAATTAACAACAGAATAGGATTGGCAAATCCATGAATTACGCTAGGGATTCATGTTTAATTTGCCGATCATATTCTGTCATTCATTTCGCATGAACACCGAAAAAAGTAGTTTCATTTCTTATATTTACATATTTCCTTTCCATTTGTAAACCAGGTAATATAAATTGCACATATTTTGTGGCATTTAACATTAAAATCAGCTTCCTAGCCATTTCGTTCAACACACAAATTAACTGCTACGTCATTTAAGGAACGTTCTCCCCGACTGTACGTGGACGTCGTCAAAACAGCAGTTGGTTATCACTAAGCAGCGATGACATAAATTTTGCGCCTTTCCTTTTGCTGGTCATACGAAATGAACGTCATTATTTTCAATGGAAAAGAATAGGACGAATGTAAATATTTCTTTATTGATATGGAAAATCCTTCAAGGGATTTAGGAGATATAGAGCAGACACAAAATGGAAAGCTCAAACATTTGACCTTTAGTTGTGACCTTGACCTTGAGCTGACATTGCTGATTCATAAGCTCTGCGCATCGTCTTGATGAAGTGATCATTTGACCTAAATTTCATTTAATTCCTTTAAGGTGTTTAGGAGATACAGAGTGGACACCAAATGGAAGACTCAAACATATGACCTTGAATTGTGACCTTGACCCAACATGGTTGACTAATGAGTTCTGCACATTGTCTTAATGAGGTGATCACTTGACCCAGGCTTCATTAAAATCCTTCAAGGGGTTAAGGAGAGACAGAGCGGGCACATTGAAAAAAGAAAGGCTCAAATCTTTGACCTTGAATTGTGACCTTGACCTTGACCAACATGGCTAAATAACTGCCTTGGTGGTAGTGTCCTTAGGCAAGACACTTTAATTCCACATTGCCTCTCTCTCTTTGCTCTTAGAGGTTGGTTCCATCTGGAATGAGTCTCAAGAGCCATTAATATAAGTTATAAGAACTTGTTTGGCAATCAAGAATAAATTATTAGTATAAACTAACAGAATTTCAACGGAAAAGACATATCAGGAAGGTTACCGAACATTTCTAGGTCCATAGACAATACCAGTTTGTACCTCCCATAGCTTTTCTAGCAAGTTCTAACATTTTTCAAATATGTCAGAATAAACTTAAATGTTAGTCATAGCTATCAAATTGTCACTATTAATGCGACCCTAGTGATCTACGAATGTTGCCAAATTTTTCGATTCAAACGCACGAAAATATGACCACATGTTAATTAGGCTATTTATAGAAAATCGATAATCAGCAGTGACATGGATTATCTCAGGATTAACACTAATTGGCGCAAATTTAGTGAGATCTTTTATGCATGGATACACATGTATTATATATAATTTCTTCTGACAAAACACAAATTATCAACGTGGAAACCCACAGGTTGCCCAAACCACGGGTGGTAAACGCGCAATCCAATTCCCACTGGGAATACGCTAAAAATGGGTTGCGCGACTTCCGGTGCTGGAGTTGCGCATCAATATATACAAAATCGAGGTAGGTGGGTTTTTGTTTTTGTAAATAATGACACATTTACGAATGTTTTCGAAAAAAGCAAAATGCTATTCGACACAAAAATGAATAAAGATCATATGTGTGAAATACCAACTTATTAATTTAAGAATCAGCTCTGTTATCACGAAAACTCTGCTGGCTCAAACTGTCAAAAAGGCATGAAATCATGAAAAATGCCAATTTTCTAACTCTTGTGCCTTCTTTCTGGAAAGGTGACGCTTCTAATGATCAAACATGTGTAAAACAGTCATGAATATTACATACACTTAAATGAAATGTTGCTTTTGGGGGGAAAGATTGGCAAAAAAATAATCTGGAATGGGGTTGCGCCCCGGGAATGGAGTTGCGCGTATACATTATATACATTATGATGTATATGAGCAACTCCATTCCCGGTGCGCAACCCCATTCCCAATTATTTTTTTGTCAATTATGTCCCCGTAAGCAGGATTTGAAGCAAATAATTTTGATATTCATTACTTTATAACAGTTGAGTTATCATAAAAAGCATCAAATGTCCACAGATTAGGCATATGAGGTCAGAAACGTCCATTTTTGTTGATTTCATACTTTTTTCACGCTTCTTGTTGCCTGAGTTTTTGTGATAATAGAGCCGAATCATAACTTACAAACCAGATATTTTACACATATGATGGTTTATCATATTTGTGTCAAATAGCATTTTGCTTTTTTCGAGAAAATTTATTCTTGTCTCATACTAAGTGAAATCATAACTTCCCATACCTCAATTTCGTCTTTTTTACACGCAACACTAGCACCGGGCGTTGTGCAACCCATTTTAAGCGTATTCCCAGCGGGAATTGGATTGCGTGTTTACCACCCGTGCAAACTGACAAATGTTACAGTCTCACTTTGACTAAGTGGTACTACTGTCTCACAATTTCTCAGCTTGTAAGCTCGTGAAAAATGGGTCTTATTTGAACCTGCAGTGATGATATTTATACTAGCCTTTTGAAAAGGCAACCTGTATCAAGTCGTCAGATAACACATTTGATCAACTTAAAAATTAAAACTAAATTTTTAACTTAATCCCCCGTGAAAATTTGGTGATGCTAAACAAATACTTGTTTTGTCCTCACATTATTCACAAACAACTGATTTTTGTTAGATGAAAACCTGTTTTATTTAACGGTTACACTTTTCTTATCAGATGTTCTCAAAATTAAGAAAAATCTCATAGATATTTAAGTTTCTTGACAGTGGTTTTAGATGTTGGATTTCTTTCTGTTTGATTTCATTAAAGTATTTTTAAAATTTGTTTAACAGTTCCATGATTTTTTCCTCAAAATATGAACATTGCAATTTCTTTCAGCCTATACATGACAACTAAAACTTTCTTCCTCCATTACGTTTTCTCATTAATAGAAATATTGAAACATTCAAATAGTTTTAAGACAGATTCTGCTCACTTTAGCTAAATTCATTTGAGTCGCACCATGAGAAAACCAACATAGTGCATTTGCGATCAGCATGCAACCCTGCACTCTGGTTAGCTGTTCGCTAATGGTTTATCTAATTGCAATTGGCTTTGTAAGCGAAAAGTATAGATTCTGACCAGACTGCGCGGATGCTGGATCAGTGTGTATGTAAACAATGACTGGCAGTGAAAAGGAATTAATTTTGAAACAAAAGCTGAATATTTTGCAAAAAAAAGTTCTTCTGGTTTAGATTAAGTATTCCTCAGATGTCACTTTCTTTCCAATATTTTACACATTGATTAGCAGCCACCATCAGCACTTTTATATTATGCAACACCATCTTTTTGTGCCATTTCTCAACACTAGTAATCTCCCCTTGTTGTATGCAGACATATTAAATGTGAGAAGTTTTATACTAGGGGAGGTAACTGAGAGTGGTCAGAAGGGAGATAAGATTACAACTACGATAGAGAATGATACGTTTTTTTTCAAATAAGTTGTTTAAAGTTAGATAATTACCCAGATATGTCTATTTTAATATTATGCAAATTGAGAAAAATACAATCCAATTTATGGATATGTATTTGTACTTACGTTTTGGCTAAATAACTGTTTTATATTATGTCTCCCACCCCACTGCGGTGAACCAAAAGTCATACCTTTATCTGTAACGTTTCAGATGGTGTTAAGGTAGTTCCAAGACGAGTGGAGATAATATGCTGTAAAAGGGACAGGGAAGGCAACACTAGTATGACTTGGAGTTGCAGTGAGCCAAGAGTTATCTCAGCAGTGTCATACCTTTATCTGTAATGTTTCAGATGGTGTTGAAGAGTTCCAAGACCAGTGGAGATAATATTCTGTAAAAGGGACAGGGAAGGCAACTCTTGTATGACTTGGAGTTACAGTGAGCCAAGAGTTATCTCAGCAATGTCATACTTTTATCTGTGTAGCAGGGTCAGTTTTGGGAGTCTAGTACTGTTTTCCTCTTTCCGTTGTTTTTAGTATCCTTCCTGTAATTATCCTTGCTCCTTGTTGGTATTGAAAGTTTAAGCTGCTTGAGTTACTTCCCTTTGATCAGTAGCCTGGAACAAGCGGGTTTTTCAGATAGTTATCAGGGAGTCATTGCTGAGAGCAATATATATAATTTTATGAAGTTTCAAGGTCTCATAGAAATTATAAGGTAAATATAACCATGTCTGTTTTTAATAATGCTCTATATTGATTGTGTAATTATTTTCTTGATTTGGAAATAATTAAGAAATGATTTATTTAAATTTTACAAGAATCCAAGATGGCTGCCAATTTCTCCTTCTGTCAATCTGTCTAACAACTGCATCTTTATTCATGTTCTATGCATGTCACTAAATACTGCTTATTGTTCACAGCATTCACAGCAGCACCCACAGAGTGATCCTGTTTGTATGTGTGAAGCCATCAGTCAGTTGTATGTTTGGTATTTGGTCACAGACCTAAAGTAAGTACTTTTTATTGTTGTTATTCCTTTTTGTACTATTTTTATATACTTGGGTTACAGCCTAAACAATAATAGTTGTCAAGATTTGTTTGTCAAGTCACAGACCGCTGCACTGGTCTTAATACAGAATATATTAGAGACCATTCGATTGATATTTTATTATTATATTATATATGTATATGTTGTAATGTATGTTTATAATGAGTATGATATATATCCATCATTGGCAAGGTATTAAGGACTTTTTATATTTATAATTGCAATGCCATTGTTTTGTCGACTTGGCGATTCTATCCCTCAATTCTGTTGACGTAACTGTATACAGAGTAAAGAATCATCGCATAGAGACGAACAGAGTTATTTATCATTAACACCCCTAAACTGACAAAAGTTACATCTGTAATGTTTCAGATGGGCTGGAGGTAGTTCCAAGACCACAAGGGGAGATAATATTATGTAAAAGGGAAAGGGAAGGCAACTCTTGTTTGACATGGAGTTTCAGTGAACCAAGAGTTGTCTCAGCAATGTCATCTACATCAGTGCCTTTTAGTATTACGGATATTGAAAATAAGGTGAGAGTTTTTTGTCTAAACAGTAATTGATGTGATGTATCATTTTGCAGAGTTTTCAAGCTAGTTTCAACAGATGCATGTATCTTGATTATTATACTTCGGGGTAAATGATTAATGCAAATTCAATATTGGTGTAACTTTACTATATTATTCTCCCCCTGTAATCTCTTGCACTGATGCACTATTTTGGGTTTCTGTTCATGACTGATAACTTTGTTGTGCAAAGTCAGACGTTGAAATAACTCGGCACTAATGACAATTGTTACTAGATGCTATGACACATACAAAACTAAAAGATCAGGTCAAAAATTCAAGGTTATTATTCCCACAGATGCAAAGTGTTTTTGGGCTATACTGGAGTCACATGTATGTCTTTTGGTTTGTCTGTCCTTCTGTAATCATGTCCACTCCATACTGCCACAGGGATGATTATAATACTGGCATCAAATATTATCTTAGCAAGATGATGTACACATTGCACAACCTAGGTCTTTCAGTCCAAGGTCAAGGTCACCACACAAAGATTTTAAATCTAGCATCATATGTTTAATCAAGAAAATTTGGGGAGCACACAACACTGGAACGATTTTCATAAACCTAGCACCAATTGTTTACCTTAACAAGACAACATGCAGAGTGCACATCCCAGGTCACCTTGTTTGAGGTCAAAGTCACACTTGGTAATAGCTAAAATTTGTGTCAGCTCTTTGTCATTAAAAGTGCCTAACCCATGTCAATAGATCCAAGTCACACTAAGAGGTCAAAGATCAAATAGCTAAAATTTGTGTCAGCTCCTTGTCATTAAGAGTGCCTAACCCAAGTCAATAGATCCAAGTCACACTAAGAGGTCAAAGATCAAATAGCTCAAATTTGTGTTTTCTTTAATCTTCTTAACCACTGGAAGGATTTCCATGAAACTAGTGTCGGTTGTTAACCTTATGTAGATACACAGCCCGGTTCATTGGGTTCAAGGTCAAGGTCACACTTTGAGGCTTAGGTCATGATCACAACGTTTGTCTGACCCAGTATCAAAATGACATTTGAGGGTATTTTTCACCTTTAGTGATAGCTGTAGTGTTTCTTGTCCATTCTATAAGTAATTATAGATACTCAAGTAACTTGGCATAAACATTAACCATGAAAAGACCATGTGTTGCGTTCAAGATCCATACCCTAAGCTTAAAAGTCAATGTAACATTTAGAGTTATAAAGAATTTAAAGTTGTTTTACCCCATGAAAAAAAGTGTATGCGGGATTTATTGGAGTCACTTATGTCTATTGGTTAAATGAAGGGAATTTTAGCTCACCATAGCACAAAGTGCTCGGGGTGAGCTATTGTTATTGCTCAACAGCATCCGCCTGTCCATCCACCCTTCCCTTTAAACAGCACCTCCTCAGAAACCATTTCGTGGAAGTTGATGAAACTTGGCCTGGATGTTCCTTGGGTGTTCCTCTTCCAGTGTTGTTCAAATTGTTCTGCCTGGTTAAAAGTAGAAAAATCTTTAAACAACATATCTTCCTTAACAACTGGTCTGATTCTGAAATGATTTCATACAAATAGTCCTTATGTAAGCCTTTACTAAGATTGTTCAAATTATAAGGATTCGTCAAAAAAACATAGCAGGCAGGGGGCGTGGTCACTTTTCCTTATATGTATATAATGCAAACTTTAAAAATCTTGTGTGAAATTGCTGGCCTGCTTTTAAAATAATTTTACTCAAATGGTCCTTGTATGACCCTTTACCAATGTTCTTTAGATGATTTGGATTTGTCAAAAAACATGACTGCCTGAGGGTGTGGTCACTTTTCCTTATATGTATGAAGTGGAAACTTGAAAAATCTTGTGTGAAACTGCTGGTCTGCTTTTGAAATAATTTTACTCAAATGGTCCTTGTGTGACCCTTTACCAATGTTCTTCAGATGATTTGGATTTGTCAAAAAGCATGGCTGCCTGAGGGCATGGTCACTCTTCCTTATATCATCTGGGGTCAAAAACTAGGTCACCAGGTCAATTCAAAGGAAAAGCTAGTTAACACTGTAGAGGCACATTTATGACCATATGGTAATGAAACTTGATCAGAATGTTAATATTGATGATATGTAGGTCAAGTTCAAATCTGGGTCAGGTGGGGTCAAAAACTAGGTCACTAAGGCAAATCAAAGGAAAAGCTTGTTAACACTCTAGAGGCCACATTTATGACTGTATCTTCATGAAACTTGATCAGAATGTTAATCTTGATGATCTTTAGGTCAAGTTTGAATCTGGGTCATGTGGGGTCAAAAACTAGGTCACTGGGTCAAATCAAAGGAAAAGCAAGTTAACACTTTAGAGGCCACATTTATGACCATATCTTAATGAAACTTGTTCAGAATGTTAATCTTGATGATATTTAGGCCAATAGGTCAGGTGAGCAATACAGGGCCTTCATGGCCTTCTTGTTCATTCTCACTACTGCCAGTATTGGTAGACTACTAAATAAATTTTTCAGGATAACCCACAGCAGTAAGAGATATAAAGGTTCACTGCAGTTTTAACTATGTCCAACAAGTATTGTACCCATACTATGCTCAGCAAGTAGGGCCCCTGTATTTTAAGACATAAATGCAGATTCTTTGGAGTTGCTGTGAATCCTCATGCAGGTATAAGATTTTAAAGTTATGTTTACATTCATATTAGTGTTAGTATCCTCAAATGCATTTTTTAGCTCACCTGTCACAAAGTGACAAGGTGAGCTTTTGTGATCGCGCGGTGTCCGTCGTCCGTACGTGCATCCGTGCGTCCGTAAACTTTTGCTTGTGACCACTCTAGAGGTCACATTTTTCATGGGATCTTTATGAAAGTTGGTCAGAATGTTCATTTTGATGATATCTAGGTCAAGTTCGAAACTGGGTCACGTGCCGTCAAAAACTAGGTCAGTAGGTCTAAAAATAGAAAAACCTTGTGACCTCTCTAGAGGCCATATATTTCACAAGATCTTCATGAAAATTGGTCAGAATGTTTATCTTGATGATATCTAGGTCAAGTTCGAAACTGGGTTACGTGCCATCAAAAACTAGGTCAGTAGGTCTAAAAATAGAAAAACCTTGTGACCTCTCTAGAGGCCATATATTTCACAAGATCTTCATGAAAATTGGTCAGAACGTTCACCTTGATGATATCTAGGTCAAGTTCGAAAGTGGGTCACGTGCCTTCAAAAACTAGGTCAGTAGGTCAAATAATAGAAAAACCTTGTGACCTCTCTAAAGGCCATATTTTTCATGGGATCTGTATGAAAGTTAGTCTGAGTGTTCATCTTGATGATATCTAGGCCGAGTATGAAAGTGGGTCACGTACCTTCAAAAACTAGGTCAGTAGGTCAAATAATAGAAAAACCTTGTGACCTCTCTAAAGGCCATATTTTTCATGGGATCTGTATGAAAATCGGTCAGAATATTCATCTTGATGATATCTAGGTCAAGTTCGAAACTGGGTCAACTGCGGTCAAAAACTAGGTCAGTAGGTCTAAAAATAGAAAAACCTTGTGACCTCTCTAGAGGCCATACTTGTGAATGGATCTTCATGAAAATTGGTCAGAATGTTCACCTTGATGATATCTAGGTCAGTTTTGAAACTGGGTCACGTGCCTTAAAAACTAGGTCAGTAGGTCAAATAATAAAAAAACCTTGTGACCTCTCTAGAGGCCATACTTTTCATGGGATCTGTATGAAAGTTGGTCTGACTGTTCATCTTGATGATATCTAGGTCAAATTTGAAACTGGGTCAACTGTGGTCAAAAACTAGGTCAGTAGGTCTAAAATTATTAAAATCTTTTGACCTCTTTAAAGGCCATATTTTTCAATGGATCTTCATGAAAATTGATCTGATGTTCACCTTGATGATATCTAGGTCAGTTTCGAAACTGGGTCACGTGCGGTCAAAAACTAGGCCAGTAGGTATAAAAATAGAAAAGCCTTGTGACCTCTCTAGAGGCCATATTTTTCATGAGATCTTCATGAAAATTAGAGAGAATGTTCACCTTGATGATATCTAGGTAAAGTCCAAAACAGGGTCACGTACCTTCGAAAACTAGGTCAATAGGTCAAATAATAGAAAAACCTTGTGACCTTACTAGAGACCATATTTTTCAATGGATCTTCATGAAAATTGGTCAGAATTTTTATCTTGATAATACCTAGGTCATGTTCAAAACTAGGTCACTATGTCAAATATTGGAAAAAACGACGTCATACTCAAAACTGGGTCATTTGGGAAGAGGTGAGCGATTCAGGACCATCATGGTCCTCTTGTTTTCAATATCAGTTTTAACTTTGAAAGTCCATATATCACTAAATTAAATTTCACCGTCTTCAAACAAATCGTGACTCTGTGGATAAAAGTTACAGGCTTACAGTGCACATTTTACATTGGAATTTACAGTGACACCTTTACAATTTCTATGGTTTTCTTTTTCACTGAACTTTTTCTAAATCCCTGAAATGGGATTGAAAATACTGCATTGCTTTATGATAAAAATGTATGCTATATCAGTGTGCCCAATCACATGATCGCATTACGTCATTTTGTGATTTAATGATTTGTTGGGTTTAACGTCGCAATGACACAATTCAGGTCATATGGCGACTTTCCAGCTTTGATGGTGGAGGAAGACCCCAGGTACCCGTAGGTGCATTATTACATCACGAGTGGGCACCTGGGTAGAACCACCGACCTTCCGTAAGCCAGCTGGATAGCTTCCTCACATGAAGAATTCAACGCCCCGAGTGAGGCTCGAACACATCAATTAAGGGCAAGTGATTTGAAGTCAGAGACCTTAACCACTCGTCCATGGAGACCCCAAAAACCGTTCTCGATTTAACGCTATATATATGTGGGGAAATCGTAGTACTGGGGTAGGACTTTCAGTTAGGTTTCGAATCATGTGCATGATATTTACATAACATATTGAATAAAAGACTTACGCCCTGATTTATAACTTTTGTTTACCTTTTCACTTTCACTTTCAAGCTTGTAGCGGGAACAAAATGATGTAGCGCAATCACATGATTGGGCACACTGTATATAATAAGCATTGATTGTGAATTGGAATTCAGTTTAATAAATGCAAGCTGTTGTGAAACATTATCAATAAGAAATGATAAACAGTTTTGGTAAGTGTTGATTCACTCCATTTATGATGAGAAATTGAATACATTTCTTATAAACTGTTTTGTTTTTAAGGCTCTCAGATTTTCTACCTAGTGTTTGAAAAGTACTGTACTGCTGTTGGAAGGGGAGCAAACACTGTGGTATCTATGGTTCACCATCATTTCAAGCACCATGGCTATGGAGAAAAGAATTTTTAATTACATATGGTGTAATAAGGTAAAGAAGAAATATTTATTAAGTACACAGAATTTTATGTTGAAATATTTAATTTTACAGTGTGATCATACACTTCAGTTTGGAAAGTCAATGTAATTACCTAAATATCAAATATTTTAGTGAACATATATTTTATGCAACTATAGAAGTTGAAAGATAGAAGTTGAAAAAAACTTCCCTCCAGGAAGAATATTTTTGAATTGATACTTTTACTTGAAAAATGTAAAATGAAGGAAATAGATGTCAAAATGAATTCTTTAAGAAATTTTGTTGCCATGGAAACAGAACTTGTATATTAAGTATGTCTGCTTACATACCAGAGTAATATGACTTGTAATTATAATTATGTAAACAGTTTAATTTAACATGTATATAATCGTCACTGATACTTTTAAATTTCAATTGACACTGTCATTGAGCATTGCATCTTACATTTGAAATTGAATGACACATTACAGATATTAGATAACTAGCAAAATATACTGTAAACCTAGAAATGGTTTTGCGCTTTAAGTTAGTGACTTTCGCGTTTGATGTGTATCCGCAAAGTTTTGTAGCCGCGAAATGGCCAGCTACCATGAAAATGCGGAAGTTGTAGTTTTCATTGTAAGTCAGCTGTGTAACTTCTACAGAATATACCCGATATACCGGTATTCATCGCAGCATGCGTGTATACTTGTGAAGAACGAAGTTTTTTCCTTTTTTATGTATAACAATTTCTCTTAGATATAAGTACATAGTTGTCTTACCCTTGTCATATAAATTCTATAAGCTTTTGACATATAAAGAACGTGACAGTACTTTATCTTTATTGAGAGGTGAAATTTGAAATTACGTCACAGGTAAAATGTAGCAATCGGAAAATCAGCCAGGTGTTGGACAGGGGTAAATGCAGAATCAAAGATAGACATGATTGTTTTATTAATTGACATTTTCAATAATGTAGAAATTATTTATATCATTTATGTATATCACGGATCAAGCAATTTAAGCAAATGTGTGATACAAAGAAAAAAACCTCGTCCACGGGCAAATATGCAAACATTTCATTTAGCGGAAATAGTTAATTATGTGAAACATTGACAGTATTAAAATTTTTGATCCTGTTATCTAAATCACCTTGGCTATGCTACCGTATCAATGAATTTTATTGTTAAAACAGTCATGGTCCAGTTGTCACAGGGAATAATGCTTATATTTGTTTGATGTGCAGCCTTACCTGTAATTTTACCTGAGATGTTTGTTATGTGCTGAAGCTATTATGTTTTAGCCTACTTCGCGACCGGCGTATTCCACGAATCTTTGTAGACGCTAAATCGTCTGTTGTTAAAAAACGCGAAATATAGTGTTCGCGAACGTTTCTAGGGTTACAGTATTAAACAGTCTGTCAACACTTTCCAGGAGAGGTATTTCATTAGCCCACCATCATCAGATGGTGGGCTATTCAAATCACTCTGCGTCCGTGGTCCATCCGTCCGTCCGTCCGTTAACAATTTCTTGTTATCGCATCTCCTCAGAAGCTACCAGGGGGATTTTGACCAAACTTTGTCAGAATGATGTATTGGTATCCTAGTTGTGTCGCCCTGAAAATCAGACTGGTTCAACAATATTTAGATCGACTATTCATAGAATAGTAGAGCTATTGGACTCGCCCATGCGTCGGCGTCCGCGTCCGCGTCCGCGTCCGCGTCCCGATTTGGTTAAGTTTTGTATGTAAGCTGGTATCTCAGCAACCACATGTGGGAATGGATTGAAACTTCACACACTTATTCACTGTGATAAACTGACTTACATTGCACAGGTCCCATAACTCTATTTTGCTTTTTTACAAAATTATGCCCCTTTTTTGACTTAGAAATTTTTGGTTAAGGTTTTGTATGTAAGCTGGTATCTCAGTAACCACTTGTGGGAATGGATTGAAACTTCACACACTTATTCACTGTGATAAACTGACTTACATTGCACAGGTCCATAACTCTATTTTGCTTTTTTACAAAATTATGCCCCTTTTTCGACTTAGAATTTTTTGGTTAAGGTTTTGTATGTAAGCTGGTATCTCAGTACTCACTAACTGGAATGGATTGAAACTTCACACACTTGTTCACTGTCATGATCTGACATGCACAAAGCAGGTTCCATAACTCTATTTTGCTTTTTTACAAAATTATGCCCCTTTTTCGACTTAGAATTTTTTGGTTAAGGTTTTGTATGTAAGCTGGTATCTCAGTATCCACTAATGGGAAAGGATTGAAACTTCACACACTTGTTCACTGTCATAATATGACATGCAGTGCAAAGGGTCAATAACTTAACTTTGCATTTTACAAAATTATGCACCTTTTTAAACTTAGGAGTTTTGGGTTAAATTCTTATATGTAAGCTGGTATCTCAGTACCCTCTAATGGGAATGGATTGAAACTTCACACACTTGTCCACTGTCATGAGCTGATAAGCACTATGCAGGTTCCATAACCCTATTTTGCTTTTTTTAAATTATGCCCCTTTTTCGACTTTCGTATTCATTCAATCGACAAGGCTGTTGAATAGTCGAGCGTTGCTGTCCTCCGACAGCTCTTGTTTAGTGAGTTATGACCGTTTATTTCTATAATTTACATAGATTTATATAGGGAAAAACTTTGAAAATCTTCTTGTCCAAAACCACAGAGCCTAGGGCTTTGATATTTGATATGAAGCATCATCTAGTGGTCCTCTACCAAGATGATTCAAATTATTTCCCTGGGGTCTAATATGGCCCCGCCCTGGGGGTCACATGGTTTATATAGACTTATATAGGGAATTTTTTTTTAGAAACCTCTTGTTCAAAACCACAGGGCCTAGGGCTTTGATATTTTGTATGTGACATCATCTAGTGGTCTTCTACTAAGATTGTTCAAATTATCCCCCTAGGATCAAATTTTGCTCCCGTCCCGGGGGTCACATGGTTTACATAGACTTATATAGGGAAAAACTTTGAAAATCTTCTTGTCCAAACCACAAAGCCTAGGGCTTTAGCATTTGTAGTGTAGCATCATCTAGTGGTTCTCTACCAAGTTTGTTCAAATTATCCCCCTAGGGTCAAATATGGCCCCGCCCTGGGGGTCACATGGTTCATATAGACTTATATAGGGAAAAGCTTTTAAAATCTTCTTGTCAATAACCTACAACATTCAAATTAGGACCACATGTATGGTTTTGAGTGGCAAGATGAACCTTGACATGAGTTGACCTTGATTTTGACCTAGTGACCTACTTTCACATTTCTGTAGCTACAGCCTACAGATTTGGACCACATGCATAGTTTTGTGTTCCGAAATGAAATTTGACCTTGATTTTGACCTAGTGACCTACTTTCACATTTCTCAAGCTACAGCCTTCAAATTTGGACACATGCATAGTTTTGTGTACCGAAACTTTGACCTAGTGACCTACTTTCACATTTTTGAAGGTACAGGCTTCAAATTTGGATCACATGCATAGTTCTGTGTTCCAAAATAAAATTTGACTTTGATTTTGACCTAGTGACCTACTTTCACATTTCTCGAGCTACAGCCTTCAAATTTGGACCACTTGCATAGTTTTGTGTACCGAAATGAACTTTGACCTTAAGATTGACCTAGTGACCTACTTTCACATTTCTATAGCTACAAGCTTCAAATTTAGACCACATGCATAGGATTGTGTACCGAAACAAACTTTGACCTTGACATTGACCTAGTGACCTACTTTCACATTTTTGAAGGTACAGGCTTTAAATTTGGACCACATGTATAGATTTGTGTTCTGAAGTGTAATTTGACCTTGATCTTGACCTAGTGATCTACTTTCACATTTCTCAAGCTACAGCCTTCAAATTTGGACCACTTGCATAGTTTTGTGTACCGAAATAAACTTTGACCTTAAGATTGACCTTGTGACCTACTTTCAAATTTCTCAAACTTGATGCACATGCATAGTTTTGTGTACAAAGAACTTTGTCCTTGAAATTGATCTAGTGACCTACTTTCACATTTCTCAAGCTACAGCTTTCGAATTTGGACCACATGCACAGTGTTGTGTACGGAAATGAAATTTGACCTTGAGCTAGTCAGTAAGTCTTGAAATTTGGAACACTCAAAAATGGCACATTGGTGGGTGCCAAGATCACTCTGTGATCTCTTGTTAAAAAGTGCAGCTACTTTGATAAAGCAGCAACATTTTGTCATTTTCTGGAAGGGGATGCAGTAGGGATGGAACAAACATTATTTTACTTTATTATTCAATTTCTTTAATTGAAACATAATTGCTAAATATCCTTCTTTCTGTTGCAGTTGCCATCTGTTTGTCTGGTTTGTTAGTGTTTCCCTGGTTGATGAGTATGAAGATACCTTCTTACTGAACTGACCAAACCAGATCAACTAGAGACATACTGGGTATCTATCGGGGAAGTGAAGCTCCACACTGGAAAGGAGAGGTGTCTTGAACTGAGTAAGATGGCTTTACTTCTCCTGTCACTACCGCACTGCAGTGCTGATCCAGAGCCGTCCTTCAGCATACTGAGGAAGATACAGGCTGACAGCAGGAACAACCCAGCTCTGGAAACCATTCAGAACTTGATGTCTGTGAAAATGAACTATCACTCTATATGTTCAACGTTCTCTTCATCTCATGAACTTATTAGAGAGGGAAAATCAGCGTGTAATGTATACATTCATAAGTGAAGACAGCATAAACAATTTGTTACTTCTTGAAATACTAAATTGTGCTTTTAGTATTTTTAGTGTCTATAGTTAAGTGAAGAGAACTCTAGTGATTTGTATTCATTGTGATATCTGGATAAGATAGAACGAAAGATAATATAAAGTTTTGATTTTGTCTCTAAAATTGTGTGATTGCATGCTTAAATTATGTTGATAAAAAAACCTCCAGTATTGAGACCCAGACTACAGCTGAAAAATAGCAAACCTCCAGTTTTGGGAATCTGAACCTATCACATGTATGGGAATACCTTATTTTTTGCTCGACTATATGAAGTATATGGAGACCTATCCTACTCACCCCAGCGTCGACGTCCTTCCGCGTTCCTACATCATATTGCACAAGGGCCATAACACTCACACCAATATTTTTTTAATTAGCTTCGAAGGAGTTTCCGGACGATGACTTGAAAATGTTTGGGCCTAGGATAATGAAACTTGATTGGGAAGTTGATCATGATCAGCAGATGACCTCTATTGATGTTGAGGTCAGTAGGTCTAAGGTCAAGATCACAGTGACCTAGAACAGTTAAATGGTTTCTGGATGATATATCAAGAACGCTTAAGCCTAGGATCTTGAAAAATGACAGGAAGGTTGGTCATGACCTGCAGTTGACCCTTATTGATTCTGAGTTCAATAGGTCAAAGGTCAAGGTCACATTTACCCAGAACAGTAGAACTTTTGTATACAATGACCAAATAATTTCTGTTCCTTGTGCAATTACTGAATTTGTCAAGGAGGACATTTCGTATTCTACGAGCTCTTGTTTACTTAGAATTTCAGGTTAAAGTTTTGATGCACTTTCACTCTATCTCAATTATTCCTAAATGGATCATATAGTACAAGGTCCATAACTCTGGTACCAATATTTTATGAATTACCACCCCCCCCCCCCACACCTTTTACTTAGATTTTTTTACTGAAGTTTACCCCTTTAAAGTTTTGATACACTTTCACTCTATCTCATTTATTACTAAATGGACTTGATTCGAACTTGAAGTAGTTGTTCCACATTGTCACCCACATCATATGACACAAGGTGCATAACTCTGGTACCAATTTTTTATGAATTATGCTCCCTTTTACTTAGAATTTAAGGTTAATTTTGATGCATTTTTACTTTATCTCAGTTATTATGAAATGGATATGATTCAAACTTGAAGTAGTTTTTCAACATTGTCACCCACATCTTATGACACAAGGTGCATAACTCTTGCACCAATATTTATGCCCCACTTCGAAGAAGGAGGGGTATATTGTTTTGCAGATGTCGGTCAGTCCGTTTCCAGATGATAACTCAAGAACACTTGGGTCTAGGATCATAAACGTTAATAAAGAGGTTGGTCATCACCAGCAGATGAACCCTATTGATTTTGAGGTCAGTAGGTCAAAGTTCAAGGTTACAGTGACTCGGAACTTAAACGGTTTCCGGATGATAACTCAAGAATGGTTGGGTCTAGGATCAGGAAAATTGATGATAACTGAAGATTGCTTGGGTCTAGGATTGTGAAAGTTAATAAGGAGTTTGGTCATCACCAGCAGATGACCCCTATTGATTTTGAGATCAGTAGGTCAAAGGTCAAGGTCACAGTGACCAGGAACAGTAAAACAGTTTCTGGATGATAACTCAAGAACAGTTGGGTCTAGGATCAGGAAAATTGATGGGGAGGTTGGTCATGACCAGCAGATGACCCCTATTGAATTTGAAGTCATTGAGTCAAAGTTCAAGGTCACATTGGTCAGGAACAATTAAATGGTTTAGTTAGTAAGTAAGTGAACCCGGACGATAACTGAAAAATGTTTTGGCCAAGGATCATGGAAGTTGATAGAGAGGTAAATCATGACCAGCAGATGACCCCCTATTGATTTTGAGGTCAGTAGGTCAAAGGTCAAGGTTACAGTGACCCGGAACAGATAAACCATTTCCAGATGATAACTTTAGAACGCTTGGGCCTAGGATCATGAAACTTGATAGGGTGGTTTGTCATGACCAGAAGATGACCCCTATAGATTTTGAGGTCATTAGGCCAAAGGTCAAGGTCACATTGACCCAGAACAGTTAAACCCTCTCTGGACGATAACTTGTGAGCGCTTGGGCCTAGGATCACCAAACCTAATAGGGAGGTTGATTTTGACCAGCAGATGACCCCTGTTGACTTTGAGGTCAAAGGTTAAGGTCACATTGAACCAGAACAGTAGAACTTTTGTTTACAGTGAGCAAATAATTTCTGTTTCTTGTGCAGTTACTGGATGTATCAAGGTGGGGGAGGGGGGTGGCACATTCCGTGTTCTACGAGCTCTTGTTTATGAATTATGCCCATTTTGCTTAGAATTATACTTATATAGTGTTTTGTTACACTTTATCTTTACGTAGCCCGTCTGTTTAGCTCAGTAGGGAGAGCGTTGGTCTATGGATCGCGGGGTCGCGAGTTCAATCCTCGGGTGGGGGCGTATTTTCTTCGTAATGATTTGATGAAAGACACTGTGTCTGAAATCATTCGTCCTCCACCTCTGATAATTTATGTGGGGAAGTTGGCAGTTACTTGCGGAGAACAGGTTTGTACTGATACAGAATCCAGGAACATAGTCCGCCATTACATGACTGCAATACTGTTATTACTTAATATTTTTGACACACACACAAGCTGTTGTGCAATATCTTCATCCACCATTGGAGTCATTAAATACTCGAGTGACAACTCCAGTTTCTTCAGATGTGCCCTGTTTCACTATCCAGCATCATAATAGTTTTCTGTGACATCTCTTGTTTAAAATCATTTTTATTTGTATGTTTGTTACACAATGGTTTTCATTATGATATTATATGGTTACAAACAACTTAGTCATCTTGATTTATAAGGATGGCAGAGGATAGCTCAGGATGAGTTTTGTCCATCCTTCTAGCTATTGTCTGTGTATCAGTATCTGTCTGTAATATTTTATCTTCAGGTCTGCAAGTTTCAGTTTGCTTTAATGTTCATGATATTTAGCAGCATTGTGTATAACCAGAAAATCTTGTCATCATTTTAACCAGCTATGTTAGTCTGGATATGTAAGCATTTTGGCTGTAGAATTTTAATGACTGATTTTAGCAATGAGTGTAGGCTAGTACGTGTTTATATACTTTCATTTTACTTTTTATATGCCCGAAGGTGTCTGTCCGTCTGTACGTCTGTCCGTTTGCAATTTCGTGTCTGTTCTGTAACTTTTGAACCCCTTGAAGGATTTCAGGGAAACTTGACACAAATGTTCACCACACCGAGACGACATGCAGAGCGCATGTTTTGGATGTCTCCCTTCAAGGTCAAGGTCACACTTAAGAGTCAAAGGTTATGTCAGTTTATTTTGTGTCAGCTCTGTAACTCTTGAACCCCTTGAAGGATTTCGAAGAAACTTGACACAAATATTCACCACACCAAGACGACATGCAATTATATTTTTTTTAATTACTTCCCTTTTATGTTACTATAAATAGCTAATGTGAAACTTTTATTGTTGGCCGTAGGGAAAAACCGAGACCACTTTTCTGTGGTACAACATTGGTGGTACCTCCAATTTTTAGGTATTTCTACATACCTGTACCTAATAAAGATTTTTGGTTGCGGGTTTATCCTGCTGCCAAAGTTAAGTGTATTTCTGACAATCATGTAGCATCTTGATTTGATTCCAAATCACATCCAAAGGAATTTGTTCATGTGCTACACAAAGTAGCCCCATTCATAAACAATGCCGATGAATTATCTATGATCAAGCAGTTCTTATTCATCCTCTATTCATTCACACTGGCCATTTAGATTATATAAGATCTGTCAATGATTAGGTATTCCAGCCCATGGTTACATCACTGACTTCCAGCTGTTCATGTAAGGTCAGGCAGAGTTTATCTTAGATATGAGGCACATTATTATTTGTTTCTTATACATGTATATTTATAGATTGGCATTTAAAATGAAAATAACTCTAGCAAAACCCGCAACCACCAGACATCTCAATACTTTGATTTATGTGGACTTTGAATATTTTTTTTGTGAACTTAGATTTGTTTTTTTTTAAGTTTTCTTTTTGTTGTTCCAGTCCTTTGGGCTACAACAGTCAAGTTCTTTAAATTTTGCTCCCATCCTATGATGTTACCCATCGGGCGTATATTGCCCTGCTTGGTGGAGCTCTTGTTATCAATTGTTGAGACTGCATTAATTTGTATGCAGCGAGCTTTGCAGTATGAGTGCAAGAAAGACATGCAAGAAGATTTACATGTAGTAGTGTTATTGCCCTTGAAATAATATAAGAATCTTTGTTAGGCTTGATTGCAGGACAGAGGTATAGCACATTCTGTTCTATGCACATTGATTCACTCCTGCAAGGGGTTTTGTTACAGAAATTCCCAATGTTTTAACTTGTAAAAGTTTTGTTTTAGTAAAAGCAGGTTTTATGCTCCCAGTGTTGAAGACCCTGGAGGCATATAGTGTTTGGAGTCTATCCATAAATTACACTTTCTTGTGTACTCAGTTACTCCTGCACTTTCTGTCCAGTTGAAATGGAACTTGGTATATATCATCAGCATGAAGTAAACATGAGCATTTTCTATGTCCAATGATTTTTTGGGGGAAACAGCCCTACTTCGAAAGACTACAACACTATCAGAACATTCTGTACTTAACTCCTCCTAGTTTCCATCCAGTTGACTATAACTTTATGTTATGGATTTTATTATTAGCTCACCTGAGCCATAGGCTCAGGGTGAGCTATTGTGATTGCTTGGTGTCCGTTCCTTCCTCCACACTTTCCTTTAAACAACATCTCCTCTTAAACCATCTGGCCAATTTTAATAAAACGTCAGAGGGATGTTCCTTGGATAGTCTTATTTAAAGATTTTTCAAAGAATTGAATTCCATGTAGAACTCTGGTTGCCATGGCAACCAAAAGGAAAAACTTTAAAAATCTTCTTGTCCAAAACAATAGGTCATAGGGCTTTTATATTTGGTATGTAGCATCATCCAGTGGTCCTCTACCAAGACTGTTCAAATTATTCATCTAGGGTCAAATATGGCCCCACCCATGTTTTATATAGACTTGTATAGGGAAAACTTTGAAAATCTTCTTGTGCAAAACCACAAGGCATAGAACCTCAGTATTTTGTATGTGACATCATCTAATGGTCCTCTATAAAGATTAATTATGCCCCTGGGGTGAAAAGAGGCCTTGCCCAGGAGGCCCCAAGTTTTACATAGACTTATACAGGAAAAACTATAAAAATCTTCTTGTCTGAAAACTGCAAGGCCTAGGCTTTTGATTTTGGTATGTAGTATTGCCTAGTGGTCATTTGCCAAGATTGTTCAAATTATGCCTCTGGGGTAAAAAGAGGCCCTGCCCTGGGGGTCCCAAGTTTAACATAGACTTGCATAGGAAAAGGCTTTTAAAAATATTTTTGATTGAAAGTTTAAGTGCTAGGCTTTTGATATTCAGCATTGCCTCGTGGCTCCCTAACAAGATTGTTCAAATTATGCCCCTTGGTTGAAATAAGGCCCTACTGACCTACTTTCTTGTTTTCCAAGATACAACCTTGAAATTTTGATTCCATACCTCATGTTTTTACTTCGATGTAAATGAGATGTGAAACCAAAATTTGTAGTCCTGTTTGGCGCCATATGACCTATACTGTGTTGGTGTGCCGTAAACCCAAATAAATAAATAAATAAATAAATTGAAATTTGGATGACAGTTACAGTTTTACACACCGATCTTAAAACTGCTTTTTAGTGACTTTGAATGTGATCTACTGACCTTCTTTCTTTTTTTTTTTTAGCTCACCTGTCACTTAGTGACAAGGTGAGGTTTTGTGATCACCCTTTGTCTGTCGTCCGTGCGTCTCGTGCGTCCGTGCGTCAACAATTTCGTGTCTGCACGATAGTGGTTTCGTTTATTATTTTATTTTAACCAAACTTGGACACAACTTGTATCACCATAAGATCAGGGTTCCTTTCTTGAACCGGCCAGATCCCGTTATGGGTTACAGAGTTATGGCCCCTGAAAGGGCCAAAATTAGCTATTTTGACCTTGTCTGCACAATAGCAGCTTCATTTATGATTTGATTTTTACCAAACTGGCACACAACTTGTATCACCATAAGATCTTGATTCCTTTCTTGAACTAGCCAGATTCCGTTATGGGTTCCAGAGTTATGGCCCCTGAAAGGGCCAAAATTAGCTATTTTGACCTTGTCTGCACAATAGCAGCTTCATTTATGATTTTATTTTAACCAAACTTGCACACAACTTGTATCACCATAAGATCTTGGTTCCTTTCTTAAACTGGCCAGATCCCATTATGGGTTCCAGAGTTATGGCCCCTGAAAGGGCCAAAATTAGCTATTCTGACCTTGTCTGCACAATAGCAGCTTCATTTATGATTTGAATTTAATCAAACTTGCACAAAACTTGTGTCACCATAAGATCTCGATTACTTTCTTGAACCGACCAGATCCCATAATGGATTCCAGAGTTATGGCCCCTGAAAGGGCAAAAATTAGCTATTTTGACCTTGTCTGCACAATAGCAGCTTCATTTATGATTTGATTTTAACCAAACTTGCACAAAACTTGTATCACCACAAGATCTCGGTTCCTTTCTTGAACTGGCCAGATTCCATCATGGGTTCCAGAGTTATGGCCCCTTAAAGGTCCAAAATTGGCTATTTTGGCTTTTGCAGCCATATAGAGACTTCATTTATGGTTTTATTTGATACAAACTTCTAAACTATCTTCAGCAACAATAAATCTTGGATTCCATGACAAATCAGATCCATTCGTAGGTTCCAGAGTTATTTTATCTTATATCTGATTACCTCCCCTGATTGTAATCAAAATGGATTTATATCAGTAAGTACTTATAGGACTTATTTGAAATTTCATTATTGTCATTAGTTCAACTGAGCCAATGAGGGTAGATAACTATGGACTGATTTTATGTCAAATTACCTCCCTTTATTTCAAATTAAAATGGGTATATCTCCATAACTAATGAAGATTCTGATCTGAAATTTCATTTATGTCAACAGATTTATTTGGCAGATCCTTCTTTTGTTCACTTACAATCATTTTTTTTTAATTACTTCCCTTTTATGTTACTATAAATAGCTTATTTATAGTAACTTTTTTATTATTGGCCGTAAGGAAAAACCTAGACCACTTTTCTGTGGTACAACATGGATGGTACCTCCACTTTTTAGGTGTATTTTGACATATCTGTACCTTGTTAGAATTTTTTTTTCTTTTTGGTTTATTTTCTACCCTTTGTTGATCCTGTCCTTTGGACTTAGATATTTTTTCTGAGGACCTTCTTGTCCTCAAGTGCAATGATAACAGGTGAGCGATATAGGGCCATCATGACCCTCTTGTTTAAGATACAGCTTTGAAATTTGGATGGCATGTTTAGTTTTGCATGCCGATCTTTAAACAAACTTTCACTGACCATCAGTGTGACCTACTGACCTACTTTCTTGTTTTTTAAGCTACAGCAAAAGGATTTGGACCACCTGTTATATTTTTTTACAGATTTCAAAAGTAATCTTGCATAATCTTTACCTTGACCCACTCTCCTAATTTTCTTGTTTTAAAGCTTTACATAAGAAATTTGTTCAAGCAAACAACTCTACTCAGGTAAGTGATATAGAGCCATCATGGCCCTCTTGTTATGTAAAGCATATCAAGGAGCATTTGTCATATCATGTAGACATTTTTCTTGGTCTTGTTAAGAAAAACAGAACTGTTCCTTTTGTTTATAGTTCGGATTAAGCACTGTAGTGCTGTTAATTTCTGTACATTTCCGTAGTTTCTGTCTCTGATTAGAATTGTTAAAATTTATCCAGCAGAATATGTTTTTTGTTCTTCAACATAATTTTTGTTATTCATCCATTGTCATTCATTGTTTTTTGTGTGATATGTCATGATAGTTAATAAGAATATTAGAACTTGTTCTGGAGACAATAGGCCGACTGGTGGATAAATTTTTTGAGTTGAATGAAATAATTATTTTTCGAAAATCCAAAGTAGACCAAAAAAGTTCACCCAATAACTTATGGTGGTGTGATGACTTTTGGTGAGAATGATTTTTTAAAAAAAGTTAGACATCTACCAAGTTTTCATTATTTATCTCCTGAAAAATTAAGTTTTGATGAAACTTATGATAGATGTAAATTTACATATTTATCCTACGGTAACTATGTGTGTTTATTTAGATTTTTGCCCATAGAATAGTTCCACAAATATTATTTTGAAACTTCATAGTATAATTGTATGACCATAAGTCAAATTCATATACCAAGTCTGAGAAATCTGACTTGCATATTTACATTGTTATGTCTCCCCCCCTCTGGGGGAGACATATTGTTTTTGCCCTGTCCGTCTGTCCGTACGTCACACTTCATTTCCGAGCAATAACTGGAGAACCATTTGACCTAGAACCTTCAAACTTCATAGGGTTGTAGGGCTGCTGGAGTAGACGACACCTATTGTGTTTGGGATCACTCCGTCAAAGGTCAAGGTCACAGGGGCCTGAACATTGAAAACCATTTCCGATCAATAACTAGAGAACCACTCGACCCAGAATGTTGAAACTTCATAGGATGATTGGTCATGAAGAGTAGATGACCCCTATTGATTTTGGGGTCACTCCGTCAAAGGTCAAGGTCACAGGGGCCTGAACATTGAAAACCATTTCCGATCAATAACTAGAGAACCACTCGACCCAGAATGTTGAAACTTAATAGGATGATTGAACATGAAGAGTAGATGACCCCTATTGTTTTTGGGGTCACTCCGTCAAAGGTCAAGGTCACAGTGGCCTGAACATTGAAAACCATTTCCGATCAATAACTAGAGAACCACTTGACCCAGAATGTTGAAACTTCATAGGATGATTGGTCATGTAGAGTAGATGACCCCTATTGTTTCTGGGATCACTCCGTCAAAGTTCAAGGTCACAGGGGCCTGAACATTGGAAACCATTTCCGATCAATAACTTGAGTACCACTTTACCCAGAATGTTGAAACTTCACAGGATGATTGTACATGCAAAGTAGATGACCCCTATCGATTTTGGGGTCACTCTGTCAAAGATCAAGGTCACAGGGGCCTGAACATTGAAAACCATTTCCGATCAATAACTAGAGAACCACTTGACCCAGAATGTTGAAACTTCATAGGATGATTGGTCATGAAGAGTAGATGACCCCTATTGTTTTTGGGGTCACTCCGTCAAAGGTCAAGGTCACAGGGGCCTGAACATTGAAAACCATTTCCGATCAATAACTTGAGTACCACTTGACCCAGAATGTTGAAACTTCATAGGATGATTGTATATGCAAAGTACATGTCCCCTTTTGATTTTGGAGTCACTCCATTTAAGGTCAAGGTCACAGGGGCCTGAACATTGAAAACCATTTCCGGTCAGTAACTTGAGAACCAGTCGACCCAGAATGTTGAAACTTCATAGGATGATTGTTCATGCAGGATAAATGACCCCTGTTGTTTTTGGGGTCACTCCATTAAAGGTCAAGGTCACAGAGGCCTGAACATTGATAACCATTTTCGATCAATAACTCCAGAACCTCTTGATGCAGAATGTTTAAACTTCATAGGATGATTGAACATGCAGAGTAGATGACCCCTATCGATTTTGGGGTCACTCTGTTAAAGGTCAAGGTCACAGGAGCCTGAACATGGAAAACAATTTCCGATCAATAACTTGAGAACCACTTGACCCAGATTGTTGAAACTACATAGGATGATTGAACATGCAGAGTAGATGATCCCTATTGATTTTGGGGTCAGTCTATTAAAGGTCAAGGTCACAGGGGCCTGGTCATGTAAAATCATTTCTGGAGAATAACTTGAGAACCACTTGACCTAGAATGTTGAAACTTAATAGGATGATTGGACATGCAGAGCAGATGACCCCTATTTAATTTGAGGTCACTTGATCAAAGGTCAACGTCACAGGAGCCTGAACATGGAAAACACTTTCCGATCAATAACTTGAGAACCACTTGACCCAGAATGTTGAAATTTCATAGGATGATTGAACATGCAGAGTAGATGATCCCGATTGCTTTTGGGGTCAGTCTATTAAAAGTCAGGGTCACAGGGGCCTGGTCATGTAAAATCATTTCTGGAGAATAACTTGAAAACCACTTGACCTAGAATGTTGAAACTTAATAGGATGATTGTACATGCAGAGTAGATGACCCCTATTTATTTTTAGGTCACTTGATCAAAGGTCAAGGTCACAGGAGCCTGAACAGTGACTTGAGAACCACTAGGCCAATAGTGTTGAAATTTAGCGGGATGACTGGACATGCCAAGTAGATGATCCCTATTGCAGCCAACCATCAGTGTCTCTTTGACTTTTGCTCCTGACCCCTATTGACTTCTTGCCTATAGGACTTTGCATTGGGGGGTGACATGTGCTTTTTTACAAAAGCAATTTCTAGTTATTGCCCTTTTTAACTTAAAAAAAATAGTGTTTCATATTTCTTTAATATATCTGGAACACATATATAATTATATCATTTTGAAACTTTAAACTGTTTAAAGGGTCATCATACAAGTTCATTATATCAAGTTCTAAAGCTTTGACTTACAAAATTACAGTCAAACTTTGTTAATTTGAACTTAATGGGACCTGCAAAATTTGTTCCAGTGATCGGTTGTTGTTCAAGTCATCGAACAAAATACATTTTACAGGGATTTTTCCAGGACCTGAGAACTAGTTCGAGGGAAGGGTGGTGTAAGAATTTTTCGAGTTCAAGTTAACAAAGTTTGTATTTCCTTTTTTCAGTTTGAAAATCAAAACTTGAACATTTCCTTTGATATTTTTGTTATCAAGGCGTGCATTAGTTTGAAACTATACCGATTCTTTTGGATCATTGGATGGATCATAGTGTTAGTATACAGTTCAATAATTCTATGTATGATTTTTACAAAATTATTACAGTAGTGCATTTCCCCTTTTTTATGACAAATGTACTAGTGGGGGCACTCCCTGTGTCCTACAGACACGTTGTAGTTGGTTTTGAAAATACACCAGAATTGTTTTTCTCTGAATATCTGTGAAACCAGTGAAGGTGTTATATTGTGACTTTAAATCAGCTTTTGAGGATTGTCGGAAAGTTCAAATACATGATACCATGTAAGAACATCGTTTCCATTTTTGCACTTGCAAATGGTCACAAATGGTCACAAAATAAACATTTTCACCAAATTTTGCACATAGACTGGAATGAGATTTTATGCTTAACTTTAGGATCATTATACAAATTAAGAATTTAAATTCAATAATTTTGCTTTAAATTGTAACAAAAAAAGTTTCAGTGTTTGTTGTTTTTTTTTTCAAAATTTTCTCCTTTCAAACTTAGAAAATCTCCAAAAAGTGTTGATAATGTGTCTGAAACCAACACAGGTATTGGATTATGACTTAACAAGCATTTTCTTTCCAATGACTAATTTTGATAAAATTTTTATCCCTTTTGTGACAACTTTTTTTTTAGTTTCCCTTGTATTACTCTTGACTGACAAATAATATATGTTCCGACAAGTAGCAGCTGTTGAGGGGTATGAGTCACATTTAGTGATAGCTCTAGTTATTCTGCCAGAAGGAGGGAGCTTTAAGTCGCAACCAGGTCTTTCCGTCTGTCACACTTTTTGTCTGGAGGATAACTCAAAAAGTATAGAAGGTCAGTTGTAACAAGTAAACATAATTGTAGGTGGTCTCATTTTTTTTAATTATCTCCCTTTTTTGAAAGCCTTGTCCAGGGCATAACTTGAATACTATGTAAGATATTGACTTCATACATTACATATTGTTAGAGGTCAGTGAGAGGGAGTGCAGTAACAAGGAACTATAACTCGGGTGTTCCCATTTTTTAATTGTCTTCCTTTTTTGAAAACCTTGTCAGAGGTATAAGTTGAATACTAAGTAAGAGATTGATTTCATACTTTATATATCGATAAAGGAAAGGGCGTAGGAGCTGGGGCGGCAGGGGCGGCACCCGCCGCCCCAATATTTCGGGGAGCAGCGAAATGCCAAACTCGTAAATTTTTGAAAAGGCTAGAAAATATAATTGAAAATAAATACAGCGGTCTTCCATTTATCATGAAGTGCATCGGCGACTGATATATACACAGAATCTTGTCATATCGCTGACACCCTGCTAGATCACCTTGGTGACAGGGTATTGTACAAAATCGATAATCCGCAACGACCAAGGTCGCTGTATTTTCACGCCCCGCAGACTCGGATTATAGGCAATACATTAATTTAATTAATGAAAGTTAATCGTATTTAATTGCTTACTGCCAAAATTGCAATAAAATGTTGTGTCTCAAGTAAAAACGCAAATCGGGACCTTTAGATGTCTTTACATAAAATATATTAAATTAAATATTTTTGACACTTAAACATATTGTTTGAAAATCAAAGGCACTAATCATAATGATTTAATTCAACGCATAAAATGTAGAAAAATCCTCAAAGATTTTACAGATCTAGTTAAATTAACAAGTATTACAGCTTCTACATAAAAATATAAAAGGCCCAATCAGCCCCGCAATTTTTCATTTCCAAATCGATCATTTGGTAAAAAGAAGCCTGAACTCCGTTCATTGAACCCTCAATGGTTCAAAGAAAACAGTGAACTGCGTTTTACCTTTATAATGCCATTTAATGACTAAAATGCTATAAGGATTGGATTACCCCTTTAAGTCAGGGTCTTGTGCTCGATCCCCTACTTAGACATTACTGGTTTTACCCTGGCAAGACATTGTCCGTATCTAACATCGTACCGCCATTACAGTGTTTAAACATACATGTAGTAAACTGTAAATAGGGGTGAAAACTAAAAAAACGAGTATGTTCAACAGATACTGAGCAGTCCAAGAAGTCGCCAGATTGCACCATTTACTCTAGCTACATGCAAAATTTTCCCGGGGCCACCCCGGACCCCGTTCAGAGGAGGGCGACACCCCCTCCTAAATCCACCCCCTCCGCCGCCCCAATGCTCAAATCGTCCCTATGCCCCTGTAAAGGTCAGTGAGAGGTAGTGAAGAATGAAGGAACTACAACTCTAGGTGGTCCTATTCTTGGATTGTCTCCCTTTTTTTAACATTTATGCAACATGCAAAGAGAACAGCAGTCACTCTGCTCAATTTGCAGTGTTATTTTGTCATGGTGAATCTGGCTGAAAGAGAAAAGCATTTCACATCTGTATGCTTCATTGTATTTGATAATAAAATATAATTTACATTTCATCTTTTCTTTTTTTTATAAGAATTTTCATCAGAAGAGGTAGGTGGATAGTCCTTGATAAAAAGATAAAATACTGGTCTGCTACAATTTCCATGCAAGAGTGTATGTTCTAGTTAATGATTTTACACAGTTGTCTTTTATACATCTACATGTTATGGACCAGTACATACTGGTATATGGACCAATACATACCAGTATGTATTCTTAGATCAAAATACCATCCCAAAGGTACTTCTGTCAAATTCAAGTATAAACTGAGAGATGAAAAATTGCATGTGCATTACATGCCATGTATTATTACATACTTATTTATTTACTTTGTTAAGTTTCATTGGAACCTCAAATGTCAATATTTTTCAACATCGATGTTCAAATTTCCAATGGGTGTGTGACATCATTTGTGACTTCAGTTTCATGTATGCGGTCACTTTTAAAATTTTAAATTCTACTCAGGTTTAAGAACAAGTTTATATCATTTCTAGCTCATCTGATGTTTTTGAAAAAAAAAATGAGTTATTGTCATTACTTGATTGGCGTCGGTGTTTGCATTGCCTGGTTAAGTTTTATGTTTAGGTCAGCTTTTCTCCTAAACTATGAAAGCTATTGCTTTAAAACTTGCACCACTTGTTCACCATCAATAGCTGACTCTGTACAGCAAGAAACATAACTCCATCCTACTTTTTGCAAGAATTATGGCTCCTTTTGGACTTTAAAAATTTCAGATTTCTTAGTTAAGTTTTATGTTTAGGTCAACTTTTCTCCTAAACTATCAAAGCTATTGCTTTGAAACTTGCAACACTTATTCATCATCAGAAGCTGACTCTGTACAACAAGAAACATAACTCCATTCTGCTTTTTGCAATAATTATGGCCCCTTTTGGACTTAGAAAATCAGATTTTTTGGTTAAGTTATCTGTTTAGGTCAGTTTTTCTGCTAAAGTATCAAAGGCTGAAAGCTATTGCTCTAAAACTTGCAACACTTGTTCATCATCAAAAGCTGACTCTGCATGGCAAGAAATCCTGCTTTTTGCAAGAATTATGGCCCCTTTTGAACTTTCCTTGGTTAAGTTTTATGTTTAGGTCAACTTTTCTCCTTAGCAATCATAGCTATTGCTTTAAAACTTGGAGCAGTTATTCGTCATTAAAAGTTGACTCTGCTCAGCAAGTAATGTAAGTCTGCATTGCTTTTTGCAAAAACTATGGCCCCTTTTGGACAATATTTCTGTTATTCAGAGACAAAAGAATCAGATGAGCGTCGGCACCCGCAAAGTGGTGCTCTAGTTATAATAATTATAACTACAGATGCATATGTAATAAAAAGATTATTAGGTTTGCAACAGGAGATACGCACTTGTTCTTTCGTGGAATAATATTGTGCTCCTAAAGTCACGCAATATTTCCGCTGCAGAACTCTTGCATATTTCATAATACAAATCTAATAACCTATAAGTGTTACATGGAGTTCATTCATAGGAGTCAACATTTTCACAAACTGTGCACTTGGAATAGCACAATATGAAAGCTTCTAATGCACAACATAAATTGCTGCAAATTATCAGGTTTTATTTGTGCCATTTTTTCTTTTCATTCAAGACCTAGCCAACTGAAATAAAGTTCAAATGGTGGGGCTGGAGCCAAAAAGCAATAATTAGCAGGGTCTCGATATGAAAACATACTTGGAATGAAAAGTTGAAATTTAAGAGACTTAATTGTGGCCTAGCCTAAATAGACCCTGTATATTACCTGTTTTTGCTAAGCACTCAACTATTTTGGTTGGAATGTGGACCAATAAGAAGAAATGTCATGAATCAGCCACTATCATAAATATCTCACTTATTTACAAACAAAATAAAATACTGTATTCTGTGGTGTTTTTTTTTTTTTTTTTTTTTTTTTTCATCTAAAAATGTACAAACTTTTTAAAGCATTTAATGTTAAATATGGCAGGCATTGTCTCAAGAGCACTGTATGGGTTCTAGGTTTTATGAAAGGATGCTAAATTCATGAAACTCTTTTATTACAGGCCCTCATATACCCTTAAAGTTTTTCTGCCAAAAATTATGGTGGCTTAATAAGGACTTTTTATTCTGTTGCATTGGCATACCCATGTAAATGTACAACATTTTGTTGTGTCATCTTAGCATGCTTGCGATGTGCCATTATAAAAAAATCAAAATTAAAACTGTTGAAAGTAAAAACGTAACATAAAAAAAACATTGAACCCAACAAACCTAAACATCTTATTTCATATTAGTGTGCACGCCAAGACAAAATTAAATGTTTCATGTTTGCGTATGCATCATTAAGATAAGTTTTGATTTGGCATGCGCAGCAAGACGAAATGAAAAATTTTGTTGGTGCCCACCAGCACGACAATGAAATTTGTTACATAGCAGCGTGAAGGTCAATACGTCTTTTCTGATGTCATTTTTAGCTTGACTATACTAAATATAAGGAGAGCTATCCTACTCGACCCGGCGTCGGCGTCTTTCCGCGTCCCCACCTTGGTTAAAGTTTTTTTACACTTTCTCTTTTTCGCTCACCTGAGCACGAAGTGCTCAAAGGTGAGCTTTTGTGATCGCCCTGTGTCCGTCATCTGTCGTCGTCGTCAGCGTAAACAATTTGACTGTTAACACTCTAGAGGTCACAAATTTGAGCCAATCTTGATGAAACTTGGTCAGAATGTTACCCTCAATAAAATCTTGGACGAGTTTAATATTGGGTCATCTGGGATTAAAAACTAGGTCACCAGGTCAAATCAAAGGAAAAGCTTGTTAACACTGTAGAGGATACATTTTTGGCCCAATCTTAATGAAACTTGGTCAGAATGTAACCCTCAATAAAATCTTGGACATGTTTGATATTGGGTCATCTGGGTTCAAAAACTAGGTCACCAGATCAAAGAAAAAGCTTGTTAACACTCTAGAGGTCACAATTTGGGCCCAATCTTAATGGAACTTGGTCAGAATGTTACCCTCAATAAAGTCTTGGACGAGTTTGATATTGGGTCATCTGGGGTCTAAAACTAGGTCACCAGGTCAAATCAAAGGAAAAGCTTGTTAACACTGTAGAGGCCACATTTATGACTATATCTTCATGAAACTTAGAATGTTAATCTTGATGATCTCAAGATCCAGTTTGAATCTGGGTTATGTGGGATCAAAAACTAGGTCACCAGGTCAAATCAAAGGAAAAGCTAGTTTACACTGTAGAGGCCACATTTATGACCATATCTTAATGAAACTTAGTCAGAATGTTAGTCTTGAGGCTGTATAGGTCAAGTTTGAATCTGGGTCAGGTGGGGTCAAAAACTAGGTCACTAGGTTAAATCAAATGAAAAGCTTGTTAACAATCTAGAGGCCACATTTATGACTGTATCTTTATGAAACTTAGGCAGAATGTTTATTTTGATAATCTTTAGGTCAGTTTCGAACATGGGTCATGTCAGGTCAAAAACTAGGTCACCAGGTCAAATCAAAGGAAAAGCTTGTTAACACTCTAGAGGCCTCATTTATGACTGTATCTTTATGAAACTTGGTCAAAATGGTAATCTTGATATTCTCAAGGTCCAGTTTGAATCTGGGTCATGTAGGATCAAAAACTAGGTCACCAGGTCAAATCAAAGGAAAAGCTAGTTTTCACTGTAGAGGCCACATTTATGACCATATCTTAATGAAACTATGTTAGAATGTTGATCTTGATGATCTATAGGTCAAATTCAAATCTGGGTCAGGTGCGGTCAAAAACTAGGTCACTAGGTCAAATCAAAGGAAAAGTTTGTTAACACTCTAGAGGTCACATTTATGACTGTATCTTCATGAAACTTGGTCAGAATGGTAATTTTGATGATTTCAAGGTCCAGTTTGAATCTGGGTCATGTCGGGTCAAAAAATAGGTCACTAGTTCAAATTAAATGAAAAGCTAGTTTACACTTTAGAGGCCACATTTATACCATATCTTAATGAAACTTGGTCAGAATGTTAATCTTGATGGTCTTTAGGTCAATAGGTCAGGTGAGTGATACAGGGCCTTCATGGCCCTCTTGTTTCAACTTATCTCTGTAATTACTTTCAGGTTAAAGTTTTGATGCACTTTCACTCTATCTCTGTTATTACTGAATGGATTTGATTCAAACTTAAAATAGTTGTTCAACATCATCACCCACATCATATGACACAAGTTGCATAACTCTGGCACCATTTTTTCATGAATTATTCCCCCTTTTTACTTAGAATTTCAGGTTAAAGTTTTGGTGCACTTTCACTCTACCTCTGTTATTATTGAATGGATTTGATTCAGACTTAAAATAGTTGTTCAGCATCATCACCCACATCATATGACACAAGATGCATAACTCTGGCACAATTTTTCATGAATTATTCCCCTTTTTACTTAGAATTTTATGTTAAAGTTTTGATGCACTTTCACTCTGTCTCTGTTATTACTGAATGGATTTGATTCAAACTTAAACAATTGTTCAACATCAGTACCCTTATCATATGACACAAGGTGCATAACTCTGGGACCAATTTTTCATGAATTATTTCCCCTTTTTACTTAGAATTTTATGTTAAAGTTTTGATGCACTTTCACTCTGTCTCTGTTATTACTGAATGGATTTGATTCAAACTTAAAATAGTTGTTCAACACCATCACCCACACCATATGACGCAAGATGCATAACTCTGGCACCAATTTTTCATTAATTGTTCCCCCTTTTTACTTAGAATTTTAGGTTAAAGTTTTGATGCACTTCCACTCTGTCTCTGTTATTACTGAATGGATTTGATTCAAACTTAAAATAGTTGTTCAACATCATCACCCGCACCATATGACACAAGGTGCATAACTCTGGCACCAATATTTAATGAATTATGCCCCTTTTTGCTTAGGATATACTTATATAGTGTTTTGATACATTTTATCTTTACCTCTCTTATTACTTTAAGTTGATATTTTTGAAATAGACTCAGGCTATTGTGCAATATCTTCATCCACAATTGGAGTCATTAAACACTCCAGTGACAGCTCTAGTTTCCTCAGATGTGCCCAGTTTCACTATCCAGCATCGAAATAGTCGAGCGCGCTGTCTCCTGTGACAGCTCTTGTTTTGCCACTACTTGAGCAAATGTGTCGAAATGTAAAGCAACTAAAACAGATGTTTAGTCTTATTTTACTGAAAGTGATTGACTAAAACAGATGTTTAGTCTTATTTTACTGAAAGTGATTGTGACAATAACACTAGAAATAGAAAAGTATATTATCTATAATAAATTAGACCATTACAACAGCTCCTTGATCGGAAGTGTTGTGTTCAGGCTCAGATGAATTACGCAAGGCCAAATCACACTGCTCCGACCATCTGGACAGATTTGGTAATATCCACTGAAGTCAAATACAACATTGCAGATCTAGTACTGTTATAATAACCCTGTTGTAGTTATTCTCGAAACCAGCCTGCTTAGCTCAATAGGGAGAGCGTCGGTCTACGGATCGCAGGGTCGTGAGTTTGATCCTCGGGCAGGGCATATGTTCTCTGTGACAATTTGATAAAAGACATCGTGTCTGAAATCATTCGTTCTCCACCTCTGATAATTCATGTGGGGACATTTGCAGTTACTTGGGGAGAACAGTTTTGTACTGGTATAGAATCCAGGAACACTGGTTAGGTTAACTGCCCGCTGTTACATGACTGAAATACTGTTGAAAAACGGCATTAAACCCAAAACAAACAAACAAATTATTCTTGAATGCCTCTTGTTCAAGCATTTTACAGACAGATTAGGTTTATACATTTAAAATGCCTTTAGGGAGAACAACTCAAGTTTGCAACAAGAATGGTGATCTCATGAAAGGCTGATTTAGAGCTATATAATCCAGTTTGAATTCAAAAGTAAAATAATTTGCTTCGAAGATAAAATTAAAGTACAAGTGGATTATTTCTTTGGAACTGCGCAGTGGACAAAGTCCTTCATTCCCCCATCTTTGTACAAATGTCAAATTTAATACATTATGGTCACACAGAATAGTTTCTCGAGCTTCAGCGGCACACTCGATATAGTTGGCACCCGAAACCTGTAAGATATGATCTACGTACACTGTTCTATATTAGCTAGGGAATGCGACTTCCCTTTTTGGACAAAGCAGTTTCTAGATGGTTTAATGCTGTGGGTCTTCAAAATTCCCACTGCGACATCAAGGTCATCCTGAAGCTCTTCTTTCAAAAATTATTCATCGATACACATATTTCTGTTTTGGTTAGTTGGTGCTTCTCAAGGTGGAAGCATTGAAAAATGATTGGTGGTCCCTAACCTTTTTAGCTCACCTGTGCACAAAGTGCTTAAGGTGGGCTTTTGTGATCATCCTTTGTCTGTCATCAACAAATTGACTGTTAACATGGCCCAATCTTAATGAAACTTGGTCAGAATGTTACCCTCAATAAAACATTGGATGAGTTGGATGTGGTCATCTGGTGTCAAAAACTAGGTTACCAGGTCAAATCAAAGGAAAAGCTTGTTAACAGTCTAGAAGCCACAATTATGATAATATCTCTATGAAACTTGGTCAGAATGTTAATCCTGATGATCTTTAGGTCAAGTTCAAATCTGGGTATTGGGGTCTCAAACTAGGTCACCAGGTCAAATCAAAGGAAAAGCTAGTTAACACTCTAGAGGCCATATTTATGACCATATCTATTTGAAACTTAGTCAGAATGTTAATCTTGATATTCTCAAGGTCAAGTACAAATCTGGGTCAGGTGGGGTCAAAAACTACCATATCAAATCAAAGGAAATGCTAGTTAACACTCTAGAGGCTGCTTTTATTACCATATCTTAATGAATCATGGTCAGAATGTTAATTTTGATGATCTTAAAGTCAAGATCGAATCTAGGTCAGGTGGGTTCAAAAACTAGGTCACCAGGTCAAATCAAAAGGAAAGCTTGTTAACATTCTAGAGGCCACATTTATGACTTTATCTTCATGAAACTTGGTCAGTATGTTTGCCTTGAAGATATTTAGGTCAAGATCGAATCTGGGTCATGCGGTATGTAAAGCTAGGCCACCAGGTCAGTTAAAAGGAAAAGCTAGTTAAAACTTTAGAGGCCAAATGTATGGTCATATCTTAATGACATTTGGTCATAATGTTAATCTTGATGATTTTTAGGCAAATATTTATTCTGGGTAACGTAGGACCAAAAATTAGGTCACCAGGCCAAGTCCAAGGAAAAGCTTGTTAACACTCTAGAGGCCACATTTTTATGTATCTTCATGAAACTTGGTCAGAATGTTAATCTTGATGGTCTTAAGTCCAAGTTCAAATCTGAGTCGGGGGTCAAAAACTAGGTCATCAGGTCAAATCAAAGGAAAAGCTTGTTAACATTCTAAGGCCACATTTTTGAAAATATCTCTATGAAACTTGGGTCAGAATGTTAATTTTGATGATCTTTAGGTCAAGTTCAAATCTAGGTCAGGTGGGATCAAAAATTAGGTCACCAGATTATATCAAAGGAAAAAAATATTTATACTCTAGTGGCCATATTTATGACTGTATTTTCATGAAACTGAAAGAATGTTTGCCTTGATGATCTTTAGGTCAAGACCGAATATGGGCAATGTAGTTTTTAAAACTAGGCCACCAGGTCAAATAAAAAGAAAATCTAGATAAAACTCAAGAGGCCACTCATGATCATATCTTAATGAAATTTGGTCAGAATGTTAATCTTGATGATTTTTAGGTCAAGTTGAAATCTGGGCCAGGTAGGGTCAAAAACTAAAGGAAAAGCGTGTTATCACTTTAGAGGCCATATTTTTGATAATATCTGTATGAAACTTGGACAAATAGAAAAAGATTGTTCCATGTATGCGAAAGTTACAGTCCGGACAAGCTCTAATATGACCTTTGGTCCCCAAAGTGTGACTTTGACTTTGAGCTATGGAAATTGGGATGAGCGCGAAAGTGTTTTAATGAGACAAATACTTCTGCCAAAGAAAACAAGACTGCTCCGTATATGTCATAGGTACGGTCCTGACAAAACCTATAGTGACCTTTGACTTCTAAGCGTGACGTTGACCTGTGAGATAGGGTTCGTAGGTTTGCGTATGTCACTTTGTTTTATTGCGGCAAACATTTTTGTCACATAAAAAAACAACAAGAGCACCACAAGCGGAGCCCGAAGGTATGACCTTTGACCCCTAAGTGTAACATTGACCTTGAAGAGAGCCATCCAAAACATGCGCTCTGCACGTCGTTTCGATGTTGTGAAAATACCTTAAGTTTCTTTGAAATCCTTCAAGCAGTTCAAGAGTTCCAGAGCGGACACGAAACAAAGTCATATGACCTTTGACCCCTAAGTGTGACCTTGACCTTGAAGCGAGTCATCCAAAACTCTGCACGTCGTCTCGATGTGGTGAATATTTGTGTCAAGTTTCTTCGAAATCCTCCAAGGGGTTCGAGAGTTACAAAGCGGACACGAAATTGTTATCAGACGGACACCGGCGTCATAACATAATACGTCCGTTCGGGCGTATAAAAAACTGGTCCATGCCGAATTGATTGTCAAGACAAGGTTTGACACCCAAAAATAGTTTATCTATTTTAGGTCGATTGTGAAGCAAGTTCTGCAACTTATAGTAATTACTCCGAACACCTCATTCCTGATGAAATACATGGCCGAGAGAACAAAAACCAGTTTCCCTATATTGGTGTTGGTCAAGCAAAGGAGGCACGCGTACCATTTTTCACGACTTTGGTATGCCGCGGCCAAGGATCCCGCGCTCGAAGCGGACGCTCTACCACTAGGTTATCGAGATGGTCCAAGAGTGGCTTTGACTTACGAGATAGGGACCTGGAATGTGAGCTCGACACTGACACTTTGCGGTTAACGTTTATGACAGATATAAAAATGATTAATCCGTGCATGTCGGAACTATTGTCCAGGTAAAATCGGCCATACGCACGCACATACACCCAACAACCATTTTTGCGCCTATGCCGGGCTCGGGAGCTGCAAATACAAATTGTACCATTTTTAAAACGTTTGTAAACCGATTTAAAGATACTTGCTAGAAAATCATACACAAAATTGAAAAGGTAATTGTGCCTGAACTAAGGCAGTGAAGCAAAACACAGCTATTGTTTTTTGTGTAGGAAGTCGCCACCTAACTCGTAAATGCTTTGATCTTAAATGTCTGTGCTGACTCGTCTATAACAAGTGTGCGCATTTCTCCAGAAACATGTTGTGTAATATCAGGAAATAAAAACACTTATTTTTTCAGCTACATCGTTTCCTCCAACAACATTATCTTTTGGACGTTCAAGCGTTTCAACTGTGGCTTCCAGAGTTTTAATTAGTATGCCATATTCACAACAGCTGCAGAAATCTGTCTGTTGTATATGTAATCACGAGACTACATTGTATTTATATGAATGTATGACGATGTATTATGTACAAGTCAATAAAGTATATGTTCTGTTCTGTAATCATGACATTCCAAACATCTGTTTTGAAATACGATGCAGACAAGAACACATAGTATCTTGTATTCTATTCAGATTTAAATGTCACGTACAAAGTTTCGGTTAGATGAAACTGGACTTATAAATCTTAAGTTACTATGGTAACAACAAATCTTTATGCGGCGCGAAAGACTCACTCTTTAAGTTTGGATTTTCTGTTATTATTTGTGATCCTGCGGAAGTTACGTTCTAAGCTTCCAAAGGATCTTCTTATGTATTAAATGTATTAAACATCGCAGCAGCAGATTCTGTTATAATGTGTGGAAAGTGAGAAGGGCGCGAGGAATTGTTGCATTTTTCATTACCTCGCATGAACAGTTTCAGCCGAACAGTCTGCTTCTATTTTGCTTAGGTGTTTTATGGATTTTTTTCAGTTTTCGTTTTTTTTTCTCTCAACACTAACTATATAAATAACTATATAGTGGATGTAAATATTCAATAATCAGGTGTTTATAATTGGGAGTACAAGTGGGGTCATCAATCTGGAGGCTGAGTTATTTGCGGTTCTTCGTTTCCTGTATTAAAGGTAGATCTGCAATACAGAGAGATTTTATCGTTTATTATTCTTATATTAAAACATTGTAAAAGTTGAATAAAAATATTATCTTATTTCTCTAAAGTAGCCTCATGCAATAATTAACAGCACCTTTCATGTCGCTCAACCGTCAAAATCCGTGTTTCGTGTAAAAAAGAACACAGGCACGAGCTTTTTTTTTAGATATACAGCTCTATGCCAGCGTTGTCTCGTTGTACAAAAGGGGTGCAAAATTATGACGAAACCCCATTCCGACCCTCCAAAACGTCCGTGAACATAGCCTACTGGTACCGTTATGTGTAGCCTTTTGCACGGAGGTGTTTGTGGCTATTCACTCCTGGGGATCTGCTACGTGAAAATGTTACGGTTTGCATGTGACAAATTATAAATGTGGTCTATCAGAATGACATCTACAAACCATTGCAACAAGACAAGCAAACAATATATATGATTCTTGGTCCAGGCTGAAATACGTACCTTTTTACGTATTTTAAAAACAATGAAAAATGCTGTTAGCCTTTTCTGGAAATGCGGTTTTGAAAAATGAGGAACTTCGAGCAGTTTTTATTATAGGTGTCCAGAAATAAGAGCTTTAAATAACAGCTTTCACATTATTTTCAGTGTAATATCTCTATAACCAACCATATACCAGTAGGCTGGCTTAAATATAATGCATGCATGCCACTGATTTAGTGTTGAGAGTAAAAACTTTACATGGATTAAACGAACCAAACTCAATGTTTAGCGATTATTGTGTACAGCAATTACCAAGGGTGGATGTGTATAACTCCCCGCTTTGTGGAGTAAATGTGTGAACACGTGATCATTGCTTATGTGTAATGGAGAAGACAGGTGACATAATTACTGTTGAAACTTCGAGTTTCATTTTTAATGCTTTAGAGTCTACATATCGAAATTTCGGCTTGGCATGTATAACCGGTATTTATGAGGGTAATGTTACTATGTTTGTATAGACTATGTTTTTTATTAGGTCTTCCCGCCAGGTTTGTATGATCTGATGACGATATAATTTTGAGTAGATCCGGATTTGTAAGTGTGTTTATTACTAGGTACAGAAGAGGCTCCAGTTCCAGAAAGCTTCCCAAGTTCTGCAGCATGCCAGGTGTGGAGTGTTAGTAATTATGTCTCTCACCACACAGTGGTGTGGAAGACATATTGATTTACACCTGTCTGTGTGTGTGTCTGTCTGTCACAAATCTTGTCCGCACTCGAGTCAAACATTTCTCATACGATCTTCCCCAAACTTGAACAAAATGTGTTTGACCATTTAAGTCCTCTTCCATTAATTAGTCCTCGGCCAAGTTCTGTAACCAGCCATGAGCCAAAGAATTGTTTTCCATAAAAGTCTATGTCAAGTTTAATGCACTTGTTGCTGTGAGCTTGACATAAACATTTTTATTACATGAAGCATCTACACTTAAAATTATTATATAAATGATCCAACTTTGTACTTAAGCCTTAGGTAGAAACAAGTGAATGGTCATGCGCATTTAAAAATGTGTTTACCCTCACCTTGCTAGCTGGCAAAAAATCTCTCTCTATATATATCTTTTCAATATATCAGCACCCTCTTGCCTAGGCTCATCTAACTCCTTCACCACTCGTGCATCCAACACCCTGCAACACACCAGTCAGCCTGTACCCCTGTCCACCCCACCAGCCTCCACCCATGCACACAGCAATGACCAGCCCATTATACATCATAGCAAACGTCCTCAAAATTTGTACATGCATGTATTTTATATGTGTCCCCTCAATCACTATTGTTTTGACTATCTTGTAGCCTAGTGGTATAGTGTTCACTTTGAGTGTGGGAGGTTGTGGGTTCACTCCCTGGCCGCATCATACCAGTACTTAAGACTTAATACATGTATATGGTCCTTTTAGCTTATTGGAGGGGCCTCCGTGGCCGAGTGGTTAAGGTCCCTGACTTCAAATCACTTGCCCCTCATCAATTGGGATTGAGCCTGACATGGGACTTTGAATTCTTTATGTGAGGATGTCATCCAGCTGGCTTATGGAAGGTCAATGCTTCTACCCAGGTGCCTGCTCGTGAAATAATGCACGGGGGGCACCTGGGGTCTTCCTCCGCCATCAAAACTGGAAAGTGGCCATATGACCTATAATTGTGTCGGTGCGACGTTAAACCCAACAAAATAAATAAATAAATAGCGTACTGACTGGGCCCAGTAGCAGTATAATTTGACTGGGTGGGATATCAGGCATGATATTCTAGTTAGATATCACAGTAAAATTGAGGTTTGTGCTCATTGCTACATGTCAACACCATCATTTACATGACTGCTAAATTGTTGAAAAGATGCTAAAATACTGAACACAAACACATTTGAAAGTCATTAAGTTCAAAGGTTAAGATCAAATTGATCTATCTGTAAACAGTTTCTGCTCAGTAATTGGGAAAGAGTGATCTTCTTTTTTCTGCACTTTTTGAGTCACAAAATGTTTTTAGGGCACTCAAAATTGCACTTGTCTGTCCATCCAACTTTGTGTTGTTGATATCTCAAAAAACAACAGCAATAACATTTTAAGGAAAGGTGTAAGCCCCTGCAATAGCATTTTAAGGAAGATGTAAGCCACAGCAATAACATTTTAAGGAAAGGTGTAAGCCCCTGCAATAGCATTTTAAGGAAGATGTAAGCCACAGCAATAACATTTTAAGGAAAGGTGTAAGCCCCTGCAATAGCATTTTAAGGAAGATGTAAGCCACAGCAATAACATTTTAAGGAAAGGTCTAAGCCACGGCAATAGCATTTTAAGAAAGGTATAAGCCACAGCAATAACATTTTAAGGAAAGGTCTAAGCCACTGCATTAGCATTTTAAGAAAGGTATAAGCCACAGCAATAACATTTTAAGGAATGTGTAAGCCACTACAAAAGAATTTTAAGGAAGGTTTAAGCCCCTGCAGTAGCATTTTAAGGAATGTGTAAGCCACTGCAGTAGCATTTTAAGGAAGATGTAAGCCCCTGCAATAGGGTTTTAAGAAAGGTGTAAGCCACTGTAATAGCATTTTAAGAAAGATATAAACCACCTTAATAGCATTTTAAGAAAGGTATAAGCCACAGCAATAGCACTTTAAGGAATGTGTAAGCTACTGCAATAGCATTTTAAGGAATGTGTAAGCCCCTGCAATAGCATTTTAAAAAAGGTGTAAGCCACTGCAATAGCAGTTTAAGAAAGGTATAAGCCACAGCATTAGCATTTTAAGGAATGTGTAAGCCACTGCAATAGAATTTTGAGGAAGGTGTAAGCCCTTGCTGTAGCATATTAAGAAAGGTTTAATCCCCTGCAATAGCATTTTAAGGAATATGTAAGCCAGTGTAATAGCATTTTAAGGAAGATGTAAGTCCATGCAATAGTATTTTAAGGAAGTTGCCACTGCAATCGCACTTTAATGATGGTGTAACAGTAAGCCACTGCAATAGCATTTTAAGGAAGGTGTAAGCCCCTGCTGTAGCATTTTAAGGAATGTGCCACTGCAATTACAGTTTAAGGAAGGTGCCACTGCAATCGCATTTTAAGGAAGGTGCACAGCATTTTAATGAAGGTGTATAATAATAATACATGTAATAATAACGACTTTGTTTTGAGAGGCTACACATTTGGGTGTGCCCAATCTTCCATGTGGGCCTCATGACATTTAACAATATTATAATACATTGTATTTACATGTGTACATCATAAAATGTTCTACTACATGAATGACAAAAAACAAAACAAACAAAAAAACCATGCAATTATTTTAAGTAAACATAGAATTTATAAGGAATTCAACATCCACCACAAAACTTCCAGGACAGGTAGAGTTTCTTAAAGGAAGTTAATGATTCTGCAGTGCGAATTTGAAGGGGAATTTCATTCCAAATTTTGGGTCCTGAATAAGATAAGGATTTCCTGAAGAATTCCAGGTTAGGTTTTGGAATGTTTAAGAGTTTATTGTTAAAGGATCATAATGACTTCTTTTGAGAGTATGTGAACTTTACTTTTAGATAATCAGGGCTCGACCCATTTAAAGATTTATACATAAAGATTGCTTTTTTGTAGTCAATTCGGTCATAAAATTTCATCCAGTTGAGCTCCTTGAAAAGTTCTTCTGATGGTGCATCGAATGGTTGATCTAGGATAATATGTGCAGCATGTTTTTGAAATTTAAGTATTTTATCAAGCAAGCTTTGACTGCAAGCTCCCCAAATTGTACAGCAGTAATCAATATGAGGAAGTATTTTAAGGAAGGTGCCACTGCAATCGCATTTTAAGGAAGGTGCAACTGCAATCGCATTTTAAGGAAGGTGCCACAGCATTTTAATGAAGGTGCCACTGCATTAGCATTTTTTTGAAGGAAGGTGCAACTGCAATTGCATTTTAAGGAAGGTGCAACTGCAAACGCATTTTAAGGAAGGTGCCACAGCATTTTAATGAAGGTGCCACTGCAATCGCATTTTAAGGAAGGTGCAACTGCAATTGCATTTTAAGGAAGGTGCAACTGCAATCGCATTTTAAGGAAGGTGCAACTGCATTTTAATGAAGGTGCCACTGCAATAGCATTTTAAGGAAGGTGTAAGCCACTGCAGTCACATTTTAAGGAAGGTGCCAATGCAATCACACTTTAATGATGGTGTAACAGTAAGCCACTGCAATATCATTTTAAAGAAGGTATAAGCCACTGTAGTCACACTTTAAGGAATGAGTCAGCCACTGATGCATTATAAGGAAGTGTCAGTCAATGCTAATACACCTTGATCACCATAATGTTTAAAGGAAATACTTGACAGAAACTAAAATTCCATATTTACTACACAGCTATGGATGATGGTTAGAGTTTTTCCCAAACATTAATCTGTAGAAGTGTGGACACCAATTATATAATGCAGTTGTTTTAAAAAAGGTGTCTGCCAATACGTTTTTGCCTCTAAATAACAAAATACAGGTACTGCCTTATCATTTATTTGGTCAACTCTTGCAGCCAGGCAGTTTAAACAAAATCTGGTTTAAACAAAATCTGCAGTTGGTCAGTTAATGTATCTGACAACTGATTCCAGGTTAAAAGTTGGTTGTTACTTCTTGCATTTAGAATATATCTCCTCTGTTAGGGATATGGTAGGATAAGGCAAAGAAGTACTGGCTGAAGGTTTCAGAAAACTACCGTATCATCGCATTTTAAGGGCAGTTTCGGCCAAGGGGCTCATGTATTTTTGGACTAAATTTCATTTGGATAGGGATGATAAGGTGGAGTAAGATAGGAGTTTTTCTGCCACTGTTAATGTGTGAAAGTGTACTGTGTGGTAGTGTTTTTAAACAGTCAGCCCTCAAAACAAGATGTCTTTAGGTACTACCATATCATTTAATGTGATCAACTACTGTAGCCAGGCCGTTTACTTATAGGCTAACATAAAAAATTGAGGGTTGCAATTGGTTACATCATTTAGAAGATTAGATGGTTTTCAGTCATTGATTTTTGACAAAATATCTGGGTTCTCCCCAGAATATCATGCAGATGGTGTGTGCTAGTTAGGTGACTATTACCTTCGAAGATATTTGATCATTTATAAATAATTTTGGTCAGCAGTGTTACTGGCAGAGAGGTTAGAGTAAACAGGTGTTGTATCTGTCAAAGGCGACATATTTATAGGAATATAACTGTTGAAGTTCCATAATGGTCTAAATTTTATGTTAAAAACAGATCACTTAGGCAGCTGTCCAAAAAATGATTGCATTCAAAAATGGTGATTTTAATAAAAGTTTATGTTATAAATGTGTTAATCAGTGAACATTTGGCAAATATTTGAAAAAAAAAACAAAACAAACAATGATCAAAAATGGGATTTAACAGGAAATTACTGTATTTTGATATAATATTATGTTCAGATAGATCATAAACAAAGATTTTATGAATCTTCAGACCATACTACTACCAGAAAATTTAATTCTGGGTATAAAATAATATATATTGCTACCAGGTTGGTTATTCCATTAAATTTAGGAACCTGGGGAGAACTATATTGTTGCTAGGGTTATGGTACTAGTAATTAAAGCCAATTATTTAAATAGGTAATTGGCTACAGGTTAACATTGAAATTGAACTATTCACTTGCTGCATTCATTATCCCCTATTGAAGGTGGATGAATATAGACTTGGTGTTGTCTGTCCGGCTATATGTTCATTCATCTGTCTGTCCTTGTGTGTGTGCCTCCGAAGTTCAGTTAGTATTTTTAAATTAGCTAGAATCAACAAAACCTCAAATAGTTATTGATTAGCTAATAATAGTATTAATCTCATTCACCCAGTGAAATGCAGACATTTTCACCTTAATTTGGTAAAAGATAGGGATTCAATTTTGACTAAGTAACCTATTTTTGATAGTTTTCATGAAATTTTACACATTAGGGTACATGCACAACTTACATTAGAATGACTTCAGTAACTTCAGAGTGATTGCCCCTTACTTGTATTACAGTCAGTTAATTCCCACATAACAAAGTAACCCATTGGTGGATCTTTATCAAATTTAATACACTATAGGGTAGTTGTGCATAAACATCTTTTGTAAAGTAATTGCAGAGTTATTGTCCTTTAATTGTTTTGAAATTCCCACAAAACAGAGTAACACAGTCATCATTGTTGGATCTTCATATAACTTAATACTATATAGATCACTGATAAGGTGGTGGTGCATACCGGTACACAGATTTGGTCAGGATTTCTTCAATATTGAATTGTTTTATATTTCAAAGTATAGTCCTGTCATTCACAATACAACCCATTTGGTGGGGGATATAAATTTGCTTCCTTTGTTAGGGATATGGTAGAATAAAGCAAATGTTTTAATTCTGGCTACTGGTTTTATAAAAGCTACCATATCACCACATCTTAAGGGCAGTTTCGGCCACATGCATGTATTTTTGGACAAAATTTCAACATGATATGGTAGATTTGTTAGGAAGATGCCTCAATTAATGACCACCTTATTCAGAGGATTTTTTCTTCATGCATGGAGGGATTTTGATGTGTCTTGGCACAATTGTTCACCATCATGAGACAAAGTGTCATGTGCAAGAACCAGGTCTCTAGGTCTAAGATCATGGTCACGTATGAGAATGAAATTTTCTTGTATGGCCTTTTAGTGGGTTGATGAATGCTTCTACCTTATATCCAGGTCACCCATGATGCTTATTGTAGGTCAAGGTCAATAGGTCAAATGTCAAGCTGCTGTCATGATATTTGAATGGTATGTGCAGTTCTGTAACAAAAACTTTTCTTCTAATAAGCTCTGTCTGTGGGTGTATTTTGGGACTATGACACCCTTGTCACTAATAAATATTTTTTACTGTAAAACAAATTGAAAATCTTTAAAGATATATAACATTTTGTCTATGATTGTTGGGTTTGTACCAATAATGGTGTTTTATCAATGGTCTACAGGCTGGTACCAGTATACAGATTTATGGGATGCCATTAAAAGGGAAATTTTTTTTATTACATTTGAACAAGTTCCTACATTAAGATATAATATTTTTTGGCTCTTCCTACATTTTTTTTATGTGTGAATGAGATTGCATGAGTGAATTTCTACCTACAGAGAAGAGGATGCTGCTGTGAAAGAGGAACTTGGTGGAGGGTTTGACATTGACTGTACCATTGAGGGCTTCAGGATATCTGTTTAAGCCCAACTGTCAAACCTGACTGTTCAAAGATACCACCATATCATATTTTCAGTCTACAGTGTAGCCAATTGAGCCATTCAAGTTTGGAGAAAATCCCCAACTCAGAAGTTTAATGGAAAACAAATTTACTTGTGGTTATGATATTTTTCTGCATAATTATAAGGTATAGTTCAAATCATTGTAGGTTTTTCATATATTAGTTGTTAGGACTGTAGTGGTGTAGGTCAGTTAATTTAGAACTGGCTGATGGTTAAAATGGAAGTTAAACTATCAGTTCTTGCGGATTTAAAAGAGTGACATGGTAGGATAAGTGAAGTGGCTACAGGTTTCAGCACTACCATGTTACCATATTTTAAGGACAGTTTTGGCCAGGTCATCCATTGTACAATTTTCTTATTCTGTGCGCCAGCCAACACATCAATATGTCACTATCCAAGTTTTTCATTAGGCATGTTAATGAAAGTGACAAATGTATTTTCTTGTACAAATTTCAATCTTTTTAGTTGATACATCCAGTTTTAGTTTGGAAAGTTTAAAAAACAAACAAGTAAGAATTACTGATACACATAGGAGCACAGAGAATTTAACAATTTTTGAAGGATGGCTGTAATTATGTATTTTTGGACTAAATTTCAAGAGATAAGGTCGATATGGTGGAATAAAATAAGGTGTCAGCCATTGATCATTTTTTAAAATGGCTGTTTGTGTCAGTTTATATCTAAAAGATTTGTAATGAAATTTATGTTAAATTCTTTTTCACTTCTAAAGCACTAGGTCAGAATTTGTTTTGTAAGACTTGTATGAAATATCTTGTAAAGCACATTGATTGAATGTTGTAATGAATTATCTGTAATTCATCTTGTAAAGCCTAGTGTTTGAAATTCTCCAGCACAACTGTCAAACTTGACTGTTTAAAGATAACTACCATATCATATTTCAGTCTCTAGTGTAGCCGCCCCATGTGGTTCTGGGACGTTCTGTGTATGAAAAGAATTTGAACCACTGTCTTACCCTTGCATGATAAGAGGGTCTGAATACTTGGTTTTGCTGTAACTCTGTGATTCCAGTAGGTATAAAAGTTTTGATTTAATATCTCATGTTTTATTTTTATGTAAATGAGATGTGAAACCAAAATTTTTAGTCCTGTAATCTGTACTGTGTTGGTGCACTAACATGAGCAATTTAAGTTTAAAGAAAATCCTCAACTCAGAAGTTTAATGGAAAACAAGTTACATTGTATATACATGTGGTTATGACATTTTTCTGCATATTAGGTATAGGTTCAAATCTTTGTACTTTTTTCATATATATTTGTTGTTAGGACTGTGGTAGTGTAGGTCAGTTATCAGAACTGGCAGATGGTTAAAACTGAAGTTAATCTACCACTTCTTGCAGATTTAAAAGAGTGATGTGGTAAGATAAGCAGAATGGCTACATGTTTAAAAATTGCCACATCACCATATTTTAAGGACAGTTTTGGCATGGCTATCCTTAAAACAATTTTTCTTTTCTGTGCTCCAGCCAACCCATCGTTTTGTCACTACCCTCAATATTGTTTTGGACATAATGGAAGTGACAGAATTTTGTTTTGTACAAATTTCAAATTTCAGTCATCTGTTTAGCTCATATAATTATGCTAAAGTTTTGACTGAATAAAAAAGACAAGTAAGAATTACTTACTGACCTGCCTAGGAGCACAGCAAACAAACAATTTCTTAAGGATAGCCTCTCATGTATTTTTGGACAAAATTTCAAATAATAAGGATGATATGGTAGAGTAAAATAAGGTGTCAGCCATTGATTTTTGTTAAAATGGCAATTTGTACATACAGTTTTTAAAACTTTTATGTTAAATAATACAAGATTAATATAATGACATTAGCAATGTATATTGTATAAATTGTTTTGTAACACACAGTAAATGTACAACTGTACGTTAATGAATTATTTGTAAAACACAGCAGATGTATCTTTAAATGAATTTTGTAAAACACAGAATGGATGTGAAATGAGTATGATTATTGTAAAGCAGAGTGAATGAATGTTAGATGAAGTATTTTGTAAAACAGAGTGAATGAATATGTAATTAGCAATCAGTTGTACTTCACTGTATGAATTTATTTGCCATTTTTGAAGTATCATTTAAAATGAACTGTTTTTAAATACAATGACAGGACTGTAATATTAGTAATTTTGTAAAACAGTGGTCAGATTATTTCTTAAAATTGGTAACTTTGTAACACGCAGTGACAAGGTTTTATTTGTGACATGAAGTGGCAAAGTTTTTCAATTAGATATTTTATGAGTGACTTTGTAACACACTGTGGCAAGGTTTAATTTGTAAGGTAAACAAAGTGGCAAGGTCTTTAATTATGATTTTTATATAAGTAACTTTGTAGGTTTAATGTGTAACTTGAAGTGGCAAAGTATTTCAGTCAGCTTTTTTATATGAGTAACTTTGTAACACACAATGACAAGGTTTAATGTGTAACATAAACAAAGTGGCAAGGTCTTCGGTATGATATTTAAATGAGTAACTTTGTAACATACAGTAGCAAGATTTGCTTTGTAACATGAAGTGGCAAGGTCTTTCAAATAGATTTTTTATATTAGTAGCTTTGTATCACAGAGTGGCAATGTTTAATTTGTAATATAAACAAAGTGACAAAGTCTTTCAGTATGTTTTTTAAATGAGTAATTTTGTAACACACACTGACAAGATTTAAATTGTAACATTAGGTGACAAGATCTTATCAATCAGATTTTTATATGACTAGCTTTGTAACACACATGAAAAGGTTTAAATTCAGTAGCAGTGCCTTTCAATCATTTTTCTTCATATGACTAACTGTAACTCACAGTAGCAAGTTTTATTCTGTAACACAAAGTGGCAAAGTATTTCATATGAGTAAGTTTGTAACACACAGTAGCAAGGTTTAATCTGTAACACAAAGTGGCAAAGTATTTTGTATGAGTAAGTTTGTAACACACGGTAGCAAGGTTTAATGTGTAACATAAAGTGGCAAGGTCTCTAAGTCAGATATTTAGCTCTCACACTCCTTCTCAGTGATAATACCAATAGAATGAAATTTCAGTACAGTCCAACCTGTCTTAAGCAGCCAGCAAGGGGAAGCAGCCAATTTGGCCGCTGAAGACAGGTGACCGCTGATCGGAGTTGCAGCCAGTATATGTATTTTTCAGACTTCCGACCAGTTTAGCCTTTAGGCCCATTTCTTGTTTAGTTTCTATTATTATTTTACCAAGATAACTTGACGTGCATTTGCCTTCGCAATACGAATTGTCTTCTATGCAATCTAAAACTCCAGCGTGATTTTTAACAACAAAAACTATTACAGACAATTTTCCAACTTCAAAACAAGTTTGTTTACAATTTTCGCCATTTTGGTAAGGGAAGCTACTCTCCGCGCTTACTGTCTACGCTAAAATCTAAGATCGCCGTTATGTTCCGTAGAAGATCGAGTGGCTTATTTTCTTTCAAACACAATAAATTTCGAATAAATTTAATAGCGTTTTGATGAAAGAAATATAAAGAATCACAAATAGTATGCTACTAATTAGATATCGAGTATTATCTTTAACCGAGATCAAACTGTGAACAACAAAATTGACACGAGGTGACACGCTAATTGCCGATAATTACTGGCCATTTGATCGGAACAAAAAGGGGATCACACCTTTGATTATCAGTTTTAATTGATAAGCTCATGTCATTTTGGCGTCTGTGTGGTGAAGTCACGCGAGACTAAGCAATCACGTGTTTCTCAAAAATCGGGTATCGTCGGCGATCATCGCCTAAAAATAGTTTGTTTTGGAAGAAACATGGCCGCTGAAAGGGGTCAAATATGGCGGTCGGGAGGCAATTTTGGTGGCCGCTGGCCGCGGACGGGAGGTGGCCGCTGAATAAAGTGATGAAATAGAGGAAAATCCGTCGGGGGCGTCATAAAATGACCGCTAAACGGAGGTGACCGCTGATCGGAGGTGACCGTTAGTACAGGTTGGACTGTATTTTCTTCTCCACGATACCAACTGATTGAAACCCTGCACTCTTCTTTCCCATGATAATACCAGCTGAATGAAACCTCACACATTCCTTTCCCACGATAATACCAGCTGAATGAAACCTCACACATTCCTTTCCCACAATAATACCAGCTGAATGAAACCTCACACATTCCTTTCCCACGATAATACCAGCTGAATGAAATCTCACACATTCCTTTCCCACAATAATACCAGCTGAAGGAAACCTCACACATTCCTTTCCCATGATAATACCAGCTGAATGAAACCTCACACATTGCTTTCCCATGATAATACCAGCTGAATGAAACCACACACATTCCTTTCTCAAGATAATACCAGCTGATTGAAACACTGCACATTCCTTTCCCAAGATAATACCAGCTGATTGAAACCCTGCACATTCCTTTCACGTGATAATACCAACTGATTGAAACCACACATTTCTTTCCCATGATAGTACCAGTCATAAAAACAAGGCCCATCATACTTGAATCAAATATATTTATTACTATTTTAGGTACAAGGACACAGCCGACATTCCAAGGGTAAGAACCTCTAGCTATGGCAGCAGCTCTTCGTTTCACAGCGACCAAGTTTTGTTGGAACTCTCTGCCACAACATTTTAGGGAAGAAACCAATTTAACCAGTTCAAAAGTTTGGTCAATACCTGGAGCAGAGAGGGCTGCACATGCTCTGCCTATTCTAGCTACTGATTTGCTGCTTTATGCTATTTTGCTTGTTTTCTATGTACTGGGTTGCTTTATGCTTTGATGCTTTCTTTTATATGTGCTTATTTCATAATGTCTTTTTTTCTTGTTTTATATGTGTGTGCATGTAAATGCATTGCTTTCATGTGTGCTTTTGTATTGCTTGAAGGTAGCTGCTTCCAGAAATTGTCTTTTATTTCATGTCTTTTTAATTTATGTTGCTTTAACATGTTGTCATATTTTATGCAAGTTAATTTATTCATGTCTTAACCAATGTTTTGGTTGCTTTCTGTTTTTGTTGTTATTTATAACTTCAGGTTTAATTTTGATGAATGTGAGCATGTAATAGTGCAGTTTTGTCTAACAGTCAGCTTGAATTAACTACATGTACTCCCAATTAAGTAAGTATAGTGTTTCTGAAATAGACTTCATACTCACAAAGTCATTGCCTTTAACTTAACAGAGTTACTCAATTTATGAACAAACTGAGTTAGTTTACTTATATTTCATATCTGTAGCATTAGACTGAAATATTAAAATTTTCTAAAAATATCAGAAAGTTTTATAAAATTCAATGTCTTTTAATTTCTAGTTCGAGGCGGGCTGTTGTGATTCGCCTGTGTTTGTAATCGATAGTGCTTTGTCAGCAATTTGATTTATAGACCATCAAAATCATATATAATTTATTGTCAAATCTTACTAAAACATGGTCACAATGTTTGACCTTAGATTGGTTTAATGATTGGCTGTCAGGAGTCAAAATGTAGGTCACACAGGGAAATCTTAGAAGGGTTCGACTGGCCACATTTTTAACCTGATGTTCTTGTAAATGTCAGAAAAGTAGGTCAAGTTTGAAACTTGGATGTTTGAAGTAAAAAAAAAAAGGTCAAGGTCGCAGGCTCAAATAGTAAAAAATAAAAAAGGCCAAATTTTCTTCTTTATCTTTCTGAAAAATGGTCAGAATATTTTTTTTTAGCTCCCATGAACTTTGTTCAGGGTGAGCTGTCAGTAAAGGTGGATGCTCTAGCATCTGTTGTCCATTGTCCTGCCTCCTGTGTCAACATTTTTACTTAACGTCTTAACCTCTGAAACTTCTAGTCAAAATTACACCAAACTTGGTCAGTAACATTCTTGCATGGACTTCTATCAATTTTGTTCAAACAGTTCACCTTGGCCACTTTTAGGGGCCTCCAGAGATAAAAATGGAAAAATACCTTAAAAGAACTTCTTCTCATGAACCCCTCGATGGATCTTCATCAAACTTGGTCTGTTGCATCATTATAAGGTCATCTCCCAAATTAGTTAAAAATCAAGGACGTTACTTCCGTTACACACTATATACATGTATGTATAATATTTTGTCAAAGTACCACGCTAAAAAGCAGCCACCAAATAAACTCAATATTTCAAAAATTTCCTCCCACCAGTGGGATGCACACCGCCTCCAACACCCACCCCCTTTGTGTTTGGGTATGCCCTTGCGAATAGGGGCACTTGGCCCCAGTGAATAAGGGCTGCTAGTGCCAAAATTAGAAATACCTCTTAAAGACTTCTTCTCATAAACTGCTTGATAGATCTTCATCAAACTTGGTCTGTAGCATCATTATAATGTCCTCTACTAGGTTTGTTCAGATTAAGCCACTAGAGCATAAATAGAAAAAAAAACTTTAAAAGACTTCTTCTCAGGAACAGCCCAAAGGATCTTCATCAGACTTTGTCTGTAGCATTATTATAAAGTCTCTGCCAATTTTATACATATGGGGTCCGTTTTAGGGCCACTAGAGATTAAGTAACATATACCTTTAAATAACTTCTCTGAATCTCATGAACTGGATGGATTGTAACAAGGTCTTCTCCTAATTTGTTCAAATGGAGATGATTGGCCCCTTTTAGGGACTACCAGAGCGAAAATTACAAATGCCTTTAAATGACTCCTTCTGATGAACCACTTCATTGATCTTCATCAAACTTGATTTTTAGCATCATTATGAGATCATTCACCAACAGTCTTCAGTTGGGGGCACATTTGAACCTTTTACACAGGTGAGCGCTTCAGAGTCAATGACCCTATTGTTTGAAAATTCACAAAAATGACAATTTCTCAAAACCGTTTACATATATTGCTTTGAAACCTTGTAGGATGGTTCAAAAACTCATTTTACACCCTATGTTGAGTACTTGCCCCCTAGTGAACCTTGAAGAAATTAGGATTGTTTAGATTTTTTTGACACTTCTGAAAATTCACAAAAATAACAGCTTTTCAAAAAATTGTTACAGATATAGTTTTGAAACTTTGTAAGATGGTTTAAAGATTTTAATTTTGCACCTACCGTATTTTCCGGACAATAGGCCGCTGCACCGTATTGGCCGCAGCCATATATTTTAACTATATTAGAAATAAAATTTATGGTATAGGCCGCTCCGGCATATTGGCCGTGGCCAATACTCCTCAATGCGGCGATTTTGACCGTGTTTTATAAAGACTAGCTGTCCTCGATAAATAGCCATTGAAGTCGGTTGTATTTACTGGTAATCACACTTGTTAATCCGTCGAATGCAGTGAACTATAAAGTCTGAACTGTAAATTATCTATAGCTGTTTTCAAAGGCCCTCTCGGCAAAATTGTCCATTCTGTACTTTCAACCTGATTTGATCGAATAAGCAAAATATGGCTACACCGACGGAAAAAAGAGAAAATTGTTTGGTTGCATACTCTGAAGAGAATAGAAATCAATATGTTGGTCGCTACTTTGAGGTATGTAACGGAAACACTGTTCTGTTCGGTAATCAGATTACACATATTTGACGCAACACCGGTAATTGTCTGTTTGCGTCTATTCATCTTTTGTGTACATAACATTATAGAGATGCAAAACAACTGGGCTAATTTCACAGTTTGTCTTTCGTGGAGATTTTACAAAGATGGGAATTTTTTTAATTATGAACATAAAACATATTGATTTCGTGTTAAAATCTATTTCAAATACCGAGTTGTAATATTGATATTATTTATAGGCAGCATGAGAAGCCCATTTAGAAAAAATAAAATGATGTATAGGCCACTTCGATGCATAGGCCGTACCCCTAAAGTTTCACTTTTTTAAACGTATAGGCTGCGGCCTATTGTCCGGAAAATACGGTTCATGTATTTCATGAGTCAAAGTTCCTTAGGGCTAGACAGGCAGTGATCTTGTTTTTACTTTACAAATGACATTCATTTTGAAAGAGAGACAATCTTTTCAGAATATTTACGTATCCATCATATGTAATGGCATATAAGACGGAATATGTAATATGCAGTAATCAAACTATATGGGATGATTGCCTGTGGTCAGTGGTCAAGAGACGATCCCTGTTTTTCTTGAGGTCAGCAGTGAATTTCTTACTGAAAATGTTTTCCTCTTCATAATTAGGGAAGGCTTGGCCTACTGTGATCAAACTATGTAGGGTAATTGTCTGCATCCTGAAGATGATCTCTAATATTTTGGGTGCTATGTAAGTCAAAGGTCAAGGTTACATTGATCTTTAAACTGAATCAGTAAAAAGATAGACTTAGGACTGTAGAGGTCAAATATTTAAGGATTGAGACTCCTTGAGACAGGGTGGATTTGAGACTGAGAACAGTTTTTCTGAGTGCTTTGTCTTATAGAGTGAAACATCAAAGAATGATTGCCTTTGGTCAGTAGTTGCCATTTAGGGCAAAGATCAAGAAATCTTTCACTTTGAGGGTGAAAATAATTCCGAGTTAATAAGTGTAGATGGCTAATGGTTGTCAATATAACACACCTGTGACAGGCCATCATGGGAGCATTTTTACAAACACATTGTATTTATTAAAATTATTTATTTTTTGTTTATTCAAATTATTGCCATAATTTATTATCCAGTCTCCTTTACAGGAAGTGGCTATGTAAAGGACACTGATATAAAGACATTGCTGGATGTATTACCTGGTGGCAACTTCAGACCAACAGAAGTGTTTGGGGTAGCAGTATTTACCACTATTGATCTGGAAACCACTGACCTAAGTAAGTTGTTGATTACAGTTACAATTGTTTGTGGGGGCCTCCGTAGCTGAGTGGTTAAGGTTGCTGACTTCAAATTACTTGCTCCTCATCGATGTGGGTTTGAGCCTCACTCCAGGCATTGAATTCTTCATGTGAGGAAGCCATCCAGCTGGCATGCGAAAGGTCGGTGGTTCTACTTAGGTTCCTACTTGAGATGAAGTAATGCACGGAGGGGCACCTGGGATCTTCCTCCACCATCAAAGCTGGAAAGTTGTCATAATTGAGTCAGTGCAATGTTAAACCCAACAAAATTAAATAAATAATAAAAATTGTTATCAGATACATTCACAGCCATTATGGTATCAGATACTTTTACAGCTACTATGGTGTCAGATACACCCAACAACAATTATGATGTCAGACGTAGTCACATGCAGCCATCAGGTGCCACATGTGTACACTCACAGTTATAATGGTATCACATACACTCGCAGCCATTATGGTGTCAGATACACTCACAGCCATTATGGTGTCAAGATACACTTGCAGCCATTATGGTGTCAGATACACTCGCAGCCATTATGGTGTCAGATACAGTTACAGCCATTATGGTATCAGATACACTCGCAGCCATTATGGTGTCAGATACAGTTACAGCCATTATGGTATCAGATACACTCGCAGCCATTATGGTGTCAGATACACTCAGTAGCAATCATAATGTCACACAGTCATTATGGTGTCAGGTGTACTCACGACCATTATGGTGTCATACACTCTGAGCAATTATAATGTCAGATATAGTCACACAAATCCATCACTGTGTCAGATACATTCACAGCCATTATGATATCACATACAATTACAACTGTTCTGGTGTCAGATACAGTTGCAGTCATTACACTCGCAGCCATATCGGTGTAAGATACACTCAAAGCTATTACGGTGTCAGATACAATCAGTCATAACTGTGGATTTGATTCAGACTTAAAAATGTTCTGGGCCGATGGTCTAGTGGTAACACGCTTGACTGTCAATCCAGAGGTCCAAGGATTGGAAATTTCTGAGATGCTCTAGAGTGCCTCCCACCTAACTAAGAGGCCTGCACTGGTTCTTCCCAGGAAAGACGGCTTAGTGTGTATTGGTGCTATACACCGGGCATGTTAAAGAACCAGACTGTATATTCGCAAAGAGCTAGGCTAAGTTAGCCGGACAGGCTTGTATCTAAAATGGATTTCTCTCTGTTTGTTCTGGCTTTATCTCACTTTGTCCCACTGGTCAGATCGCTCTGTGTCTGTATTAGTAGAGGATGAATTTTGTGCCCTGTGTGGCTGCGTTTGCTATATGTAAAGCGCCTTTGAACGTGTTGATCATGAAAAGGGCGCTATATAAATCTGGTGCAATTTAATAATGTTCTTAAACATCACTTTCCACATCATATTTCAAGAACTCTGGAACAACTGTTTCATGAATTTTGTCACCTTTTTTCATATAATTTCAGTTCAACTTTGATGTTGATTATTGTTAGCTCACCTGTCACATAGTGACAAGGTGAGCTTTTGTGATCACCCTTCATCCATTATGTGTCGTCTGTGCGTGCATGCGTGCATCTGTCAACAATAGTGGTTTCATTTATGATTTGATTTTAACCAAACTTGCACAAAACTTGTATCATTATAAGATCTTGGTTCCTTTCTTGAACCAGCCAGATTCCTTTATGGGTTCTAGAGTTATGGCCCCTTAAAGGGCCAAAATTAGCTATTTTGACCTTGTCTGCACAATAGCAGCTTCATTTATGATTTTATTTTAACCAAACTTGCACACAACTTGTATCACCATAAGATCTTGGTTCCTTTCTTGAACTGGCCAGATCCCATAATGGGTTCTGGAGTTATGGCCCCAGAAAGGGCCAAAATTAGCTATTTTGACCTTGTCTGCACAATAGCTTCATTTATGATTTGATTTTAACCAAACTTACACACAACTTGTAGACGCAATCTCAGTTAACCTGGTCAATTGATGTCGCCGATCTGTAATATTGTTTATTTTCACCTAAACAGATTGATGACAGAAGTAATCACTGTTATAGTTAAGAACAACCTTTCCGCCGAAAATTAACACTGGTTTAGTATATTTTGCATCAATTTCAGTATAGCTCATAATGGTAAAAGAAAAGTATTGGTCTCAAAAACTCAATGTCGCGGGTAGATTTTTATTATGCCCCCCTTCGAAGAAGGAGGGGTATATTGTTTTGCAGATGTCGGTCGGTCGGTCGGTCTGTATGTAGACCAATCCATTTCCAGATGATAACTCAAGAACGCTTGGGCCTAGGATCATGAAAGTTGATAGGAAGGTTGATCATCACCTGAAGGTGACCCCTATTGATTTTGAGATCTGTATGTCAATAGTGTTATTTCTAGAGTTCAAAAAGGGCAGGGTGCTGCCTAAAAGGGGCAGGGTGCTGTCTGAAGGGGGCAGGGTGCTCTTTTAGATGTGAAAGTTACCATAGCAGTAGTTGCATTTCTAGATGTCTATAGTTAATATGTATTCCGTTTATCTTTATTGCACACTTAAAAGAAATGTCACAGAAGAAAGTGGTAAATCTTCCCAAAACCAGTAACATAGTTCACAAAGGCTTTTTACTTACTTTAAAGTTTAGGTTAAACCATTCAAGCCTTTCTCTTAAAAAATGTCACCAAGAATGTCAACTTATTCATATGAAATAGTGGAGGGCCTTAATATAAGCTTAATCTTGAAACCAAGATCATGTGGTGAACAACATTATAAGTAAAAGGCCTGTTTCAGGTCACATTGTAAACTAATAATTATCAAAAGTCATGTTGTATTGATCAGGTCTTTCATCAATATTTCATTAACAGAAAAGTGCTATTACAGTCAGATTAAAGCTTACTAAAACGCATATCCAAAATAATACTATCCAGATACTGGTACGCTTTCGGAATGTTGTCTGAAAGTAGCTTTTACTCAGTGTACATGACCCATGAGGGTAAACCAAAGATAGTTCCTCAAATTTTGATGTTTCTCATCATAAACAATAAACCGACAGTCAGCTTTTTTGAAAGAAATATGGAAAAATTGCATACGACATCGGGAGTAGTAAGATTCGTGAACGGACATTCTAAACTTACTTTTACTTTCGATATTCATTAAATTTGTGCATTTTCTAGTTGAAATTACAGTAGAATCAAACTGCATTGATATATACTAATAATACTTGTTATTATACTAAACAACGGTCTAACTTAAATTTTGCACAAAAAAAATCTAGGGCACTTTTCACGTGCTCGGTAATCAGCTGGCCGCTTACGAACGTCTTTTTGACATCACACAGGATCCATACTCTTTACCAGTTAGTTTTAACACTTCAATGATTCTCATTACCTGTGTGCACTCGCCATGACGTAACTTGCTAATCAAAAAATCGCGAGGCATGTCAACAGGGAAATTGGCAGGATTTAACAGAAGATAACAGGCAAGAGGGCACATTTTAAGGGCAGCGTGGCGGCAGTAAAAAAGGGCAGGGCGGGGCACCCTGCTGTGTCGCTCCAGAAATAACACTAGTCAAAGGTCAAGGTCACAGTGACCCTGAACTGTTAAACAGTTTCCGAATGATAACTCAAGAACTTGGGCCTAGGATCATGAAAGTTGATAGGGAGGTTGATCATGACCAGCAGATGACCCCTATTGATTTTGAGGTCAGTATATCAAAGTTCAAGGTCACAGTGACCCGGAACAGTTAAACGGTTTCCAGATGATAACTCAAGATTGCTTGGGCCTAGGATCGTGAAAGTTGATAGGGATGTTGGTCATGACCAGCAGATGACCCCTATTGACTTTGAGATCAGTAGGTCAAGGTCACAGTGACCAGGAACAGTAAAACCGTTTCTGGGCAATAACTCAAGAACACTTGGGCCTAGGATCAGGAAAATTGATAGGGAGATTGATTATGACCAGCAGATGACCCCTATTGATTTTGAGGTCATTTGGTCAAAGTTCAAGGTCTGATTGGTCAGGAACAGTTAAACGGTTCTTGACGATAACTTGAGAACGCTTGGGCCAAGGGTCATGAAAGATGATAGAGAGGTTCATCATGACCAGCAGATGACCCCTATTGATTTTAAGGTCAGTAGGTCAAAGGTCAAGGTTACAGTGACCCGGAACATTTAAACCGTTTCCAGACAATAACTTGAGAACGCTTTGGCCTAGGATCATGAAACTTGATAGGGGGTTGGTCATGACCTGTAGATGACCCCTATAGATTTTGAGGTCTGTAGGCTAAAGGTCAAGGTCATATTGACCCAGAACAGTTAAACCCTTTCCAGATGATACCTTGAGAACGCTTGGGCCTAGGATCACTAAACTTAATAGGGAAGTTGATCATGACCAGCAGATGACCCCTGTTGATTTTGAGGTCAATAGGTCAAAGGTCAATGTCACATTGAACCAGAACAGTAGAATTTTTGTTTACAGTGAGCAAATAATTTTTGTTCCTTGTGCAATTACTGAATGCATCAAGGGGGGCATTTCGTGTTCGACGAGCTCTTGTTATGTTTAAATAGGTGTATGTTTGTGTGCAAAAGGTCCGCAGTAGAATAAACTTATGCATTGTTTTAGGTAATGGTATGCTAGGCTTTAGGAAGAGACATGAAAATTTAAGAAAAGAATAATTTTGTACATTTCCGTGTCTACTAGTCACATGTCTCCAAATTTTGGAAATCTACAGGACAAAAATAAAAAAGTGGACCATATATCGTTTGAATATAATAATCCTATCATATTGTGTGATTTTCAAGAGCATACAATACATTGCCAAGAATAAAAATTCATCACTTTACTGTAATCTTTTCTCTTGATTTTATTTGCAGTGTCCAACAATTTACATCTAAATTGTAATTTTTAATCTATAATCTAAGGGGCTTGTTTTAAGGTACCACTGTCTTATATTGATTTAAGTTAAATATTTTGAACATAATCTATGAGTCATACCTACAATACAAACCCCATCTTATGCTCGTTGAAAAACGTTACTTTTTGCCATTTGTAAAGTTCTTTATATTCGTTAATACCCTCCTACTCAAACCAGGTGCATACAAATATTGTCTGCTTCCAGGGTGTCTTTTTATACGCCCGAAGGGACATATTATGTTATGACGCTGGTGTCCGTCTGTCCGTCCGTCCGTCCGTCTGTCCGTCTGTCTGTTAGCAATTTCGTGTCCACTCTGTAACTCTTGAACCCCTTGAAGGATTTCAAGGAAACTTTACACAAATGTTCACCACACCGAGACAATGTGCAGACTGCATGTTTTGGATGTCTCACTTCAAGGTCAAGGTCACACTTAGGAGTCAAAGGTCATATCAGTTTGTTTCGTGTCCACTCTGTAACTCTTGAACCCCTTGAAGGATTTCAAAGAAACTTGACACAAATGTTCACCACACCAAGACGACGTGCAGAGCACATGTTCCGGATGACTTGCTTCAAGGTCAAGGTCACACTTAGGGGTCAAAAGTCATATCAGTTTGTTTCGTGTCCGCTCTGTAACTCTTGAACTGCTGGAAGGATTTCAAAGAAACTTGGCAGAAATGTTCACCACATTGTAAACAATGTGCAGAGCGCATGTTCCGGATGACTCGCTTCAAGGTCAAGGTCACACTAAAGGGTCAAAGGTCATATATGACTTTGCTTTGTGTATATTGCTCTGCATTGCAGTGGTCTTGTTTTTATTTGGCAGATCTCCTTTTTGTACTTACAATAATTTTTTTTTTTTTAATTACTTCCCTTTTATGTTACTATAAATAGCTTATTTTGAAACTTTTTTATTATTGGCCGTAGGGAAAAACCGAGACCACTTTTCTGTGGTACAACATGGATGGTACCTCCAATTTTAAGGTGTATTTTTACATACCTATACCTGATAAGGATTTTTTGTAGACTTTGATTTTTTTTTTTGTGGACTTAGATTTGTTTTTTGAAGTTTTCCTTTTGTTGTTCCAGTCCTTTGGGGCTACAACAGTCAAGTTCTTAAAATTTTGCTCCAATCCTATGATGTAAGCCTTCGGGCGTATATTGCCCCGCATGGCGGCGCTCTTGTTGGTTAATATTTTAATTCTGGACACTGTACAGACACTGAATCAAGGTCTGTTACGAATTTTTCGAATACCGTAAAAACTCGAATATATTACGCAGTTTTTTACGATTTTTTTCATTTTCTCAAAGGGATGCGTAATATACACCAAGGTAGAGCTTCAAACATTTTTTCCCAGCTTGAAAACCCGAAAATACCGGCGAAAATTGGACAATTTGTCAACTGTCATGTGTTTACATTTTGGGCCGTGCTTTTTTAACCTCCTCTTGAAGAGCGTTTTATTGGGTGGGTCTAAAAACACGTACAGAACAGAACCTCTGATGATACATGGTAAAGTGATTTTATTTGTGAGTTTAAATTTTTTGTATTTGTAAATGTAATTAATAAGTATCGTACATATCCAGAGCACCGGATAATGTGTCAGTTTAATAATTAGGCAAAATACAAAATTTCGCGGTTCCGGCTTGTAGGTGTTTTATCATTAAAATCATTATCTTTCAAGGATGCTCAAATAAATGGCAATTAAAACAGATTGTTTGTTATTTCCAGCAAATTATTACTGATCAATACAGCGGCTCGTACATTGTTAAACAAACATGCTAATTAGCCACGATTTTCTCATTTGATGTGCCCATAATTATGAGGAGTTTGTTCACACGTCTGTTAAAGTGTACCAAGGTGGTCAAAGCTTGAGAAAGTTCTCAAATACTTTAGAAAGAATTTGTCTGTCAGATACTGTCACTGTTGTCTGTAACCGATTATTCAGCAGTTGCGATTTTCACGAGAAATCAATTTTACGCATGCCGCTAATGGCCGATTTCAAGTTTGTAAACAACGTTTTCTGACTGATTTTTCGGTGCGTAATATTCCAATTACATTCCAATGTAAGCATTTTTCCCAAGATTTCGATACAAGATCGGGGATGCGTAAGATACATACTAGCGTAATATATTCGAGATGTAAGATAGATACTGTATATATTTACTTTCTTTCAAAACGTATAGCCAGTGCTACCTCAGTTTCTATGTAGGTTGCTATTTTCATGGAAACGATGTCCCGTATATTATAAAGAAGTGTCCCATAGTTCAGGGGGTAGAATGATGGAAAGTTTGACAATTATATTTTAAGAGTTGTAGCCAATCCTAATTCTTCCCTTTCTGTAATGTTCCGCAGACATCGTGAGTTCTGTAAAACACTTTTAACACCTAAATTCTAGGATATGTTGCTTGCCTTTACGACATTTAAGAAGTTAGCATAATATTATTATATTATCTAATATAATATCATAGAGCTCTACAAATTTATATTACAACATAGCTTGAATCAAAGTTAACAATTCGCCGTAGTTATGTTTAATGTCTAGGTTTACTATAAACTTGACCTGATCTTGAAGCAAACCAACGCTTCCAGAACATGCACTCTGCACTTTCTCCTAATGTGGTGAACATTTGAGTCAAGTGTCTTCAAAATCTTGCAAGGGATTCAAGTGTTACAAAGCTGTCACGAAATTGCTAACAATTGAACGAACAGACAGACAGACACTGGCATCATAACATAAAACGACCCTTTAGGTGTGTACTAATTGGTAAGTACAGGAGTACTTTGTAATGTTTAGATGCGGAAAGGAAACAGTCAAATCAAGAAGTAAATCTGGCAACTACTGAAAAATCCTAAAAAAGTTTCAGAAATAAGAAGGCTGTAAATGGTTGAGTTTTGGAGAATACTCGATCGAGGAAAGTTGGGAAAGGATACCCAAGACAAAATTGTACAAAAAAGCCCACAGATTGTCCATATGTAAGCCACTGGAAAAATTATGAAAAAGTACAGAATGGAATACACCGTGGAAATTAAAAATTGACATCTTCAGGCCTCGACCTTAACTTTTTTCAGCAGTTGCCAGCAGGCCCACCAACTGCTAAAATCTAGTAGACCTGCTCAGACTTTAGTGGACCTCCAATTCTATTACATAAATTGTGATGTTGTAGACGTCATAACTTCATATGACTCAAAGAAACAGGACTTATTTCTAAAATAATTAGAAATGGAAGACTGTAGCACTCTGTTGAAAGTGAAAAAAAAAAAACCATTAACAATTATCGGTAATTATTCTGATGATAAACTAAGTAATTGGCCTTGTTTTCATCATCAATTAACACCCCACAAAGAGCTAAAAGAAGTGTGTCGATTATTATGGCATCTGAAGTGGAGATCAAAGCGGTATAGTTGCCCGAGATTGTCATGGCATTACGTCATGTTTTCGCGCCATGTGACAGATCACTGTCTTATCGTACTTTCTCGATTCCTTAAATTGTTGAGAAGAAATCAGTAAAAAAAGTTTTTTCTTTAATTTTTTAAAAGCGAATGTGCAATATCCCGAATAAACTGACATGTAAATGTGTCAAACCGTGAACGATTATAGTGTATATCCTACCTCTGTGACCTATTTGCCCTCAAGGAATTTACAATTTATTGTTTGAGAAGAATATCTAACAAAGTGTTGAGTCAAAAAATATATGTACGAAGAACCATTTAAAACTTATTAAAATCCGCAACAACATCATACTGCTTTATTTTAAAACCACATTTCTATTTACGTTCACGAGGTCACGTAACCTATTCTGTCGCGCTAACAGAAATCTGTTTGCCAAAAATCGTTTTACTCCATGTATTTAAATTGCTGCCGCTTTTTCATTATTTAAGATTTTTTAATTGTGTTTTTTGTACTTTCTGGTCAAAAGTCTTAATTTTATTACCATAGTATGTACCGTTTATTTACTTTAAGAAAGAAGTAAATAATCAAGATCGCGCTGTTTGAAATTTTACAAAACATTATATGAAAATTTGATCGTTTTAAAAGAATTTTGCCTGCATTCCTGTCGATATCTTATTAAAATTGTTATAGAATTCAAACTCTATTAGTTCTCAAGCGGTGTTGAAAATTTGAAGCGATTATATTAAAAAATGAATGCACTACGTATTAGTTATTGGTCAAATATCAAATTTTATGGAATTTATTGCAAGCGTAGCGTAGCGGAGCGCAGCAATAAGTTCTATAAAATTTGATATGACCAATAACTGATTTACAGTTTGCCTGTGCAAAAAGTCACGTACGCCATGTCGGCGTACGCTTTGAAGTGATAAACGTCCGCCCATAAGAATTTTGATTGACAGGTCTAGAGAGGGAAAAGTTGTCTTGAAACGTCAATCAAATACCAATAGCCAGGGTTCATTTTTCACAGTGTTAATTCGTGAATGGTATTACATGTATATGCACATGTCGAAAGTAACTAAAATATGGCAGAAAAGACAGTTTCAACAGAACACAAAACTGAGCTGGATTATCAATTAGATTTCCTGAACGATGACTACTTTTATATTCCGTTTGGTCAAAATGATGTTACTGTTTCGCAGTTTCTTATTGTCGACACGCAACAACTCTACGACGCCAAGAATGATACTAGAAATCAAGCAGAAAACAAAGAGAACACCCCAGCAGAAGTGTGCAACAGTATGTATTTTTTAATTTAATTTTAACTTAGTGCTTTTTGGTAACCGGTCCTAGAGCTAAAAATTCTAGCAATATTTTTGCTCTGATTTGTAATGTTTCATTATCTCCCGCCGATGAAAGGGAGGGGATACTGAAATGGCGTACGTTGGCCGTCCGTGTGCCCTTCCGTGCGTCCTTCCGTCCGCAGTCATTTCTCGGCAACTAGCCGGTAGTATTTTATGAAACCTAAAATAAATATGGACCAACATACTGCAATGATGCCCGTCATTTTTTTTATTGGATTGGTCAATTTTCCTTAGAATTATTGCCCTTGATTTAATGAAAGCATGTGTTCTTCCGTCTGTCTGCTGCCATTTCTCAGTAACTTGCAGATAGTATTTCATGAAACTTAAAATAAATATTTGACCAATAACTAATACATGATGTCCGTCATTTTTTTATTAGTCATTTTTACTTAAGAGTTATTGCCGTTGATTTAATGAAAAATCCACGTCCGCTGCCATTTCTCAGTAGCCAGTTGGTAGAATTTCATGAAACTTAAAATAGATAACAATCGGAATGACAATGAATTTACCACAAACCCTTTCACGTGCCGTGTTTGTGGAAGTTTAAATTAAATAAATATTCTTTTCTCTTTGCAGGTATATTTCAGAAGCCGCTGTCTACAGTAGATATCAAGAACAAGCAGAGGAACGCTGTTCCTGCCAACACGACTCGAAGTAATATATGGGCGATAAATATGTGGAAAGAATGGGCCGAGAATCGCAACCTGCAACCAGAAACTGCATCGGAGGCGGGCTTTCCAATTCCTCTGGATATCGGAAACTTTCAGTCTTACCAGGAAATGGACTTTTGGCTTAAACGCTTTGTGAAATTAAGCGGAAGAACGGTGAATCCTACCCGCCAGCAACTTTGCAAAATATCGCAGCAGGAATTCAACGTTATTTACGTACAGAGAAATCGATACATGTAAACTTGTTTAAAACGGACGATCCCACACTCGCGGAATTTCGAAAAACGTTAGATTCTCAAGTGTGTTGAAACCGGAAAGCAGCAAAACAGAATTACCAAATGAAAGCGAATCTGTATTAACTGTGAACGTACCAGCTGGTGTTCAGAAAGTCATGATAGTTACACACATCGGTAAAAAAATTTTGATGGAAATTTAAGTAGAAATTTCATTTGTTTCGTGACTGTACTTATATTTTGTGAACTTTTGGTGGAACTGCTTATGGTAGGTTGACATTAGATCGGGGCTACACACTTTTTCAGTCTAGTTGATTATTTCAAACGAATTCGATAGAGTGACAGACATTTATTCAAACTACATTTGATATATACTAGTTCAACCGTTCTTTTCAGTTTTCACTGGATATTTGGCCATGCTGAATAAAGTTCATTTTTGTGTTTGTGTGTTTGCTTTGAACTATTTGTACTTGATCAACTAATTTCCATAACCTGCTTATTTGCATAAATCCCGCCCCTGTGTTACGGCCGATGACGTCACGTTCCTCACACTATCGAGAGAAAATACGTGACATATTTTATGCCATAAAATAAGTAAAACGTATTTTATGTGATATATTTTTCAAATATTTTTAAAAACTTTGCCCTCTGATTGGATAACAAAGTAGGGCAAACTGTAAGCGCGTTTTTTGTGTCAAAAGTAACCGCGATGTAAATTAGATATTACGATAGGGCGCACGTGCTCGTGAATGGAAAATTACCAGCATGACGTTTTGATATTTTTACGATTCGCGGGTAAATTCCAGTCAATCCAGGTTATTTTGCCTGATGTAATTTCTCAATTTGGTAAAGTTACCACGTAAATACCACTCGCCCGATCAGTGAAGTAGTCCATTCGTGCTATCCTGACTTCCACTCGCCAATGCTTGTAACTGTAAAATGCCGTACTTAAGGCAAAATCAACTTTCGTTTTGTGAATTCGCCGATATGCGTACGATTTTTCCCCTATTCTTCACTTTTGCAGACCGTGACTGAAAATTGGTTGACCGTCGGTCTATCCAACTTTTGATAGTTAGTGGACCTGCCGATATTTTGGTTGCGTCGGTCCAACGGTCCACCGCTAAGGTCGAGGCCTGATCTTGGAATGGAAGGAAAGAAATCACAAGCGCCTGCTTAAAGTCAAATCTGATAGAATAGTGAAAGGAAATTACAGATATTTTAGTGTTTAGAACCAGAGGATACTTCCCGCATAATGCCTTATAATGCTTGTGATGTTGAAACTGAAAGGCAAAGAAATACACTAGAGCATCAAAACATTCACTTTGATTATTTTGGAGATGCATCGTTCACACGTATCCACAGATTATCATCAGAAATGTTGTTGTATTTCAAGAAAAAAAGGAAGAAAAATGTTATTGATAAAAAGTGTAGATGAACACATTTCTTTATCATCAAACAGAATAATAGTTGTAATAGAAGTATATATAATCATGATTAGACATTCAGGTGTTACAAAGCTAGATGTTTTTATAATCTACTAATCTACGTGACAAACTTTGATTGTGTATTTGCTGGATTGTATGTTATAGTTCACTGATTTCTTTTATGTAAGACAGATTCTTTCCTTAATAATATACACAGAATATCAGAGAAGGTAATAAGACTTCTAAACAAAATTTACTTTGCATACTGTGTTGGTATTTTGTGACATGGCTCTGTCATTTAAGTACAGTCTAACCTGTCTTAAGCAGCCAGCCAGGGGAAGCAGACAATTTGGCTGCTTAAGCCGGGTGACCGCTGATCGGAGGTGCAACCAGTATATGTATTTTTCTAGCCAGTTTAGCCTTTAGGCCTGTTTCTTTTTCGGTTTTTTTATTATTATTTTACCAGGGTACAATGACGTGCATTTGCCTTCGCAATACGAATGGTCATCTTAGCAGTCTAAAACTCCGGCATGGTTTTTTTACAACAAAAATCGTTACAGACAATTTTCCAACTTCAAAACAATTTTGTTTACAATTTTCGCCATTTTGGTAAGGGAAGCTACTCTCCGCGCTTATTGTCTACGCTAAAATCTAAGATTGCCGTTATGATCTGTAAAAGATAGAGTGGTTTATATTTTTTTCAAACGTAATTAATTTCGTATAAATTTGATAGTATTTTGATGACAGAAGTATAAAAAATCACAAATATTATGCTACCAATTAGTTATCGAGTACTTTCTTCAACTGAGATCAAACTGTGAACAACAAAATGGACACGAGGTGACACGCTAATTGCCGATAATTACATGCCATTTGATCATAACAAAAAAGGAATTACACCTTTGGTTATCAGTTTTAATTGAGAAGCTCATGTCATTTTGTTGTCCTTGTGGTGAAGTCACGTGAAACTTAGCAATCACATGCTTCTCAAAAATCGGGTATCTTCGGCGATTATCGCCTAAAAATAATTGGTTTCGGAAGAAAAATAGCCGCTGAAAGGGGTCAAATACGGCGGTCGGGAGACAAATTCGGTGGCCGCTGGCCGCGGACGGCAGGTGGCCACTGAATAAAGTGATAAAATTTCAGTATAGAAGATGATGGTTCTTGAGTATTTTTGTATAATTCACCTATTATGTTATATGATTGATTGTTTTACTGTAACCTTGATATGAATAGTTTTATACTTTGACAGGTTTAGTATTTACACTAATTGTATAGCTTAATCGATAATCTGATAATCTACGAGCCAGACTAGTGTAATCTACGAGACAATGAAAAAAGCAGTTGTATCATTATCATTGTATCTTTGGCAAATCTAGCTCAGTCGCCTGAGAATATGAAGATATTATTGATTCACTTAGACTGCACACTAAATATATGTGTTTGCTTGTTATTATTCTATTTAAATCAAAAGAGAAGGTATATTGGAAAATGGAATCAACAACAAATATTTCATTTTTTTATGCGTCCAAAGGTAAAAGTTACATAATAATATCAATACAGTAACTTACACTAAACAAAAGTTTAGACCATACTCTGTAGATTTGATAACTGATGTACATATTTTTGTAACAACTTGCATCATGATTGCATATTAATGAATGCTAGTCCTGTTGTAAAGTTGATAATTTTTGAGCACAGCATGTCATTTTAAAGATTTGAACATATATATCTTGGAAACCTTTTTATTGTAACTGGTAAAAATTCACATTTAGGCACGAGATATATTATTTACACCGCTGGTAATTCTGAAATACAAATCAGCGAAAGTGAAAAATTTCACTTTCTAATACCTCAATTGACCAGGTTGACTGAGAATGCGTCTGTATCACCACAAGATCTTGGTTCCTTTGTTGAACTGGCCGGATTCCATCATATGTTCCAAAGTTACGGCCCCTTAATGGTCCAAAATTTGCTATTTTGGCTTTTGCAGCTATATAGAGACTTCATTTATGGTTTGATTTGATACAAACTTCCAAAATATCTTCAACAACAATAAATCTTGGATTCCATGACAAATCTGTCAGATCCAGTCGTAGGTTCCAGAGTTATTTTATATCTGATTACCTCCCCTGATTGTAATCAAAATGGATTGATGTCAGTAAGTACTTACAGGAATTATTTGAAATTTCATTATTGTCATTAGTTGGACTAAGACAATCAGGGTAGATAACTATGGACTGATTTTATTTCAAATTACCTCCCTTTATTTCAAATTTAAATGGGTATATCTCCGTAACTAATGAAGATACTGATCTGAAATTTCATTTATGTCAACAGATGGACTTGGACAATCAGTGAAGATGCATATTGACTGAATTTATGACAAATTACCTCCCTTTATTTTTTATCTAAATGAATACACCTTAGCAGCTTTGGTTTGAAACGTTATTTATGTCTTCCATAGTAAGAAATAGTCATATTAGATAACTCTTTATTGAACATTTATCAATATGAATATTTTACTAATATATTGTTTGTACAGGCTTGTGCTCTCTGTCTTCTACATACATGTACCAATGCATGATTACCTCCCCTGATTTTAATAAAAATGGATTTATCTTCGTAAATATTTATAGAACTCATTTGAAATTTCATTATTGTCTTTAGTTGGACCGAGGCAATCAGGGTAGATAGCTATGGACTGAATTTATGACAAATTACCTCCTTTTATTTTATGTAAACGAATATACAGTCGAAACTCGGTATCTCAGACTCGCTTACCTCGAAATTCCGCTTAAGTCGAAGAAATTTTCAAGTCCTGTCAAATTTCCTTCTTTATATAAAATTATGTAATTCAACTTCAGTTACGTCAAAATTTGACTTACCAAAACTCCAGATGTGTCGAAAGAGATTTTCAGTCCCGTCAATAAAATTCAAGTGCATTGTAAACTCGGTAAGTAGAAGTGAGAAAAATATGCGATAAAATTTCACACATGTCATTGTGAATGTGGCTGTTTTTAACACATGTCCATGTTTATTGCCTATCCAGAAAGCCGTGATGCTGACATATCAAAGATGCGGCAATTATCAAAGTGAGATGGTGTCATACTTGTTTGCGCGTGCCATAATGATAATTGTTTGATGTAAACATTAGATTTCTTTAATCAGCAGTCATTGGTTTTTGAGACGTTATGAAAATTGCTTTTAATTTAAACTAATGAATTAATTAGTTTGAACAGTTGGGATCTTTAATAAGGATTAATTAGAGGTAATCACGATGAGACTGTAAACATTAACTTCTTGGGGGAAAGCATCATTCATTCAAAATGTCAAATTGAAATGCTGTCAATCCTCTGGGAGAGAAACTTAGCATAAAAAACAAACTTGTCTTAAAATCATTTGAGGTTAGTATCATTTTTATTCTTTGAAAAACTGAAAACTTTGATAAACACAAACTGTACGGAATCTTGTACGCGTAAAAAGCCGACAGCCTATAGACGGTATCAAGGAAACAGTTTCTAGTTTTCTATCAAATCTTTTCGTAATGTGTACTCATTTTGTCCATATACGTCCCTCCTCATAACTCGAATTTCGGTTATCGCGAAATAAAAAGCACGGTCCATCGAAATTTGAGATACCAGGTTTGGACTGTATATCTCAGCAGCATCTAAAGAGATTGGTTTTAAATGTTCTTTAAGTCTTCCAGGGTAAGGAATAGTCATGTTAGTACAAAAGTGCAGCATTTGAGCCTAGGTCCCTAAAACTTGGTATGGAAATTAGCCCTGTCTAGGTCAAAAGGGACTGTTACAAGAAAATGTTTATCCTGGATATTTAATGTGTATGCCTATGTGCTCTATGTCAAAACTTGGATCATATCATTTTGAGCAATGGTACTCAGGTGAGCAATACAGGGCCATCATGGCCCTCTTGTTATTTTCTAGGAAAATGTTGGATGCTTTAGAATGATCCCATTACTGTACAGCTTTGTTGATGAGATGTATAAGAAAGGATACCACTGTCAGTATGGAGGGAAATGGACTTGATGCTTAGAAGGAGGCGGAGATGTCAGATTCCTCTTCACCTCCAAGTTACCATGACAACGAACAGCAACATGAAAGGGGTGACAGTATGGATGAAAGTGAATGAAAAAATTTGCAAATCAAGGTTGGTTCTTCATTTGAAAGCTTGTGCTTAGGACTGTAGACTGAAGAACACTGAACATTCATCCTACCTCTTACCCATCCTCTTCTTCCAAAAACCGTCTTAAAAATCAGTGAAGAAATGGCAGAAATTAAAAGACCTACTGTGACCTTGTGCTCAAAATGGTTTCCAGTCAATAATTGAAGAATGCTTGGACCTAAGGCTGTCGGGTCACCAGCTGTAAATGCTCAATAGTTTATATAACCAGTTACCACTTCATATATTTTAGGGTGATACTTCTTCTCCTGGTGTTTCATGCTTTCTAGTGGTGTGATTCTATTATCATATCCCATGAAAATAAAATTTATGATAATCAGAGAGTAAAAAATTAGGATCCAGAAGAAAAAAATTGATCAAAAATCACAAAACAAACTACTGGACCTGTCAAAGGATGGATCGCGGATGACTATGGTATACGGGTAATTTGGTGTGTTTCAAAAATATGCTGCCTGATAATCAGAGCAAGGGAAAAAACAAAAAATGGAGTTTCTATTTTGATTTCATATGCATCACACGGGGAGCATCCTAAATTATTTCTCCCACATATTAATTTAGTGCCGTCTGTCTGTCTGTCTGTTACAAACTTTGTACACAAAACTCCTCCAACAAATTCCCAAGAGTGACCATTGCTTAGCCGAGTTGTGAATATAGTTGGTATTTTCTGGTTCAGTGATTTTTAGCCGTCATCAGAATTTATGATGTATTGAACACTTCTCTTGTATTATTGGGTGGAGTTATCAGTACAAAACCTCATTTTGCATATTATTGGTAGTGATTTTCAGTGGAGTTTTGGCCCTTGACTTGTCATATTTTACCTTGTCGATGTGACTGCTCCAATACTACCCAGAGGAATTACATCAAACTTCATAAAAGTGATTATTAATTAATTGCCAAGCCTAGTTGTTATGTTATCGGTATAATAGGGTAGATTTCTACCAAACATTACAGGAATGATCAGTGCTAAGTCTTTTATGGGCATGTTTGGGTTCAGTGATTTTCAGGGGAGTGATGGCCCTTTATTTCTCAATTTTTTTTATTTTGACAATTTCTCTTGCACCAAACCTTACAGGAGTGATAAATGCCAAGCCAAGTTACGTATAGCATTGCTTTGTTACAGTTAGTGATTTACAGCAGAGTTGTAGCCCTTGATTTGTCGTGTTTTCCAGTGTTTACATTTCTTGCTGTTAACCATTAGGCTGAATTTACAAAATCTCACATGTATTTAGTGTGAAGCGTAGTTGTGCATTGTCTTTTTCTGATTTAATGATTTCTAGCAGTCATGACCATTGTTTTATCTGTACTACTGCACCTATATTCCACTAGTTGTAATTCTACCAAACTTCACAGGAGTTACCGCTGTCAAGCCTAGTTTTGTATATCATATATATGGGCTGTTCCATGAGAAAACCTGTATTAGTGACATGGTATAATTGCTGCATAATAAGTACTTAAAAATCCTGGAAAATCACTGTTTTTAGCTCACCTGAGCCAAAGGCTCATGGTGAGCTATTGTGATCGCTCAGTGTCCGTCGTCCGTCATGCGTCAACATTTTCTAAAAAAATCTTCTTCTTGAAAACCACTGGGCAGAATTACACCAAACTTCACAGGAATGATCCTTGGGTGGCCCCCTTTCAAAATTATTCAAAGAATTGAATTCCATGCAGAACTCTGGTTGCCATGGCAACCGAAAGGAAAATCTTAAAAAATCTTCTTCTCAAAAACCAGAAGCCCTAGAGCTTAGATATTTGACATGTAGCATTGCCTAGTGGACCTCTACTAAAATTGATCAAATCATGACCCCGCCCCAGGGGTCACTTGATTTTATATAGGAAAATCTTCAAAAATTTTCTAAAAATAAACCAGAAGGCCTAGGGCTTAGATATTTCACATGTAGCATTGCCTAGTGGACGTCTACAAAATTTGTTCAAATCATGACCCCCGGGTCAAATTTGACCCCGCCCCAGGTGTCACTTTATTTATCCCCCCGCCAAAGGCGAAGGGGATATTAGAAATGCTCTCCGTGCGTGCGTGCTTGCGTGCGTCCGTCCGCAACGATCTTTGTCCGGAGCGTAACTCCAAAAGTACTGGAGGGATTTTCTTCAAACTTCATACACTGATAGAACACATTGGGAGGAAGTGCATTGTGCAAGAACAATAACTCTACCTTGCCTATTTTTTGAGTTATTCCCCTTTATCTTATTTTCTTAAAAAAATTTGTCCGGAGCATAACTCCAAAAGTACTGGAGGGATTTTCTTCAGACTTCATACACTGATAGAACACATTGGGAGGAAGTGCAATGTGCAAGAACAATAACTCTGCCTTGCCTATTTTTTGAGTTATTCCCCTTTATCTTATTTTCTTAAAAAATTTTGTCCGGAGCATAACTCCAAAAGTACTGGAGGGATTTTCTTCAAACTTCATACACTGATAGAACACATTGGGAGGAAGTGCAGTGTGCAAGAACAATAACTCTACCTTGCCTATTTTTTGAGTTATTCCCCTTTATCATATTTTCTTAAAAAAAATTGTCCGGAGCATTTCTTCTTCATGCATAGAGGGATTTTGATATAACTTGGCACAAATGGTCACCACCACGAGACAGAATGTCATGCGCAAGATCCAGGTCCCTAGGTCTAAGGTCAAGGTCACACTTAGAGGCCAAAGGTCAGATACAAGAATGACATTGTCCGAAGCATTTCTTCTTCATGCATGGAGGGATTTTGATGTAACTTGGCACAATTATACACCATCATGAGACGAAGTGTCATGCGCAGTTCCCTTCTTTAGAATTACCTCCCTTTGTTGTTACTTTAAATAGCTTTTATTGTAACTTTTTCATTACTAGTCGTACGGAAAAATCGAGACCACTTTTCTGTAGTACAACATGCATGCTACATCCAATTTTGAGGTGTATTTTGACCAATCTCTACCTGGTAAAGATTTTTTTGTGGACTTGCAATTTTTTTTTTTTTTTTTCAGATTAACTTCCCTTAGTTGTTACAATAAATAACTTATATTGTAACATTTTTATAATTGACCGTAGAGAAAAAACAAGACCACTTTTCTGTGGTACAACATGGATGTTACTTTACAATTTTACGTGTATTTTAAGATATCTCTACCTGGTAAGGAGTTTTTTTTGGACTTAGAAAAACAAAAGACTTACAATGATTACTAAACAACCACAAAATTAAAATTCCATTTGCAAATACAGCTGCTAGAGTAAAGAAATTTGCTGTGACGGGCATATATTGTGACATTCTGGCACTCGTGTTCCCTGTTAGCTTTCCATTCCTTCTTTTTACAGTAGCCATATAGAAAAACATCATAGCTATACTGTTCATGATAAGTAATAAAATTTAGCAGTAAACCACCTCACCATGCACTGACTTATTCTTTCTTCCACATCTTTAAAACCCCTGATGCGGACCACAACTAAATGGTTCTTCAAAGCTTTCCCCAAAATTAATACTTTTTAACTTGCCAGGAACTTAAGCCTTCAGTTATAATATGCCCGGCGGGGGGATTGGCCATGTCTAACATGGCTCTTGTTTTACATAGGAAAATCTTCAAAATTTTTCTAAAAATAAACCAGAAGGCCTAGAGCTTAGATATTTCACATGTATCATTGCCTAGTGGACCTCTACAAAATTTGTTCAAATCGTGACCCTCGGGGTCAAAATTGACCCTGCCCCAGGGGTCACTTGATTTTACATAGGAAAATCTTCAAATTTTTTCTAAAAATAAACCAGAAGGCCTAGATCTTAGATATTTGACATGCAGCATTCCCTAGTAGACTACTACAAAATTTGTTCAAATCATGACCCCCGGGGTCAAATCGACCCCGCCCCAGGTGTCACTTGATTTTATATAGAAAAATTTTCAAAAAATTTCTAAAAATAAACCAGAAGGCCTAAATCTTAGATATTTGACATGTGGCATTGCCTAGTAGACTTCTGCAAAATTTATTCAAATCATGGCCACGGGGTCAAATTGACCCCGCCCCATGGGGTTACTTGATTGTACATAGAAAAATCTTCAAAATTTTCTAAAAATAAACCAGAAGGCCTAGAGCTTTTATATTTGACATGTAGCATTGCCTAGTGGACCTCTACAAAATTTGTTCAAATCTTGACCCCCTAGGTCATATTGACCCAGCCCCAGGGGTTACTTGATTGTACGTAGGGAAATCTTCATAAGTTTGCTAAAAATAAACCAGAAAGCTTAGATCTTAGATATTTGATATGTAACATTGCCTAGTAGACTTCTACAAACCCCGGAGTAAAATTGGCCCCGCCCCAGGGGTTAATTGATTGTACATCGGAACATTTTCCAAAATTCCTAAAAATCATCAGTTTGACATTTGAAACATGTAGCTCATATTACTCAGGTGAGCGATCCAGGGTCATCATGACCCTCTTGTTTCTTATGTTCATGCAGAAACTAGAATCAAGTATATTGCAATACAGTTATCTAAGGGAAATCAAATCATACCATATTTTATAAAAAATGTTATATGTGTTGTCATGGCAAAGGAAATTACAAAGCACCCATGCATCATGAAAATATAGAGGTATGTAGAAAAAAGGCTGGTGATGCAACGAAAAATATAATGTTAAATGACTTGGATGAATAGAAACAAACTGAAAATGAACACTTCCAAAACTGAATTTATTATGTTTGGCAGCAGACCTCAATTGAACAAATGTTTTACAAATTCCATTAACATTGATGGTGATGATGTCAAACGTGAAAGCACAATTAGATATCTTGGTGCATTTCTTGAGGAAACCTTGAGCTTTAAAGATCATATAAATCGCAAATGTCCTACAGCCATGTTGAATTACCTACGGATTAAGAACATCCGAAAATACATAACAAAAACAGCCACTGAAATTTTAGTTTTGTCTCTAGTTATTTCACATCTGGATTATTGCAATGTCATATTGTATGGTGTAGCTAACTGTGAGGTGCGTAAGATGCAACGTATTCAAAACATGTGAGCAAAACTTGTCCTTAACAGGAGGAAATTTGACAGTTCTAAACAAACATTGTACCACTTACATTGGTTGCCGGTGAAAGCAAGAATTGAGTTCAAGATACTCTCGTTCATGTATAGCTGTCACATTGGCAGAGCACCTCTGTATTTAACAGAACTGCTTACAGAGTATATGCCTAGTAGACAAGGTTTGAGATCATCTGAAATTCTGAATGTTGTTATGTTGTTCCATACAACAAGTGCAAAACATTCAATGATAGAAGTTTCTGTACTGTTGGTCCAAAACCTTGGAATGAACTGCCGTTAGAACTACGCAAAAGTAAATCACTAGACACATTCAAAAAAACCTTAAGACTGTATTTCAGAGATTTCGTGGCATTGTTTTAAATTTTTGATAATTGTTTATCATGCGAAAACAGCAGGTGATAGTTCTTAAATTTTTGTAAAAGGTTTTACATTTCAAGATTTATATCTCCAAAGTTTGTTAAACGCACTTGTTGGTAAGGCTCTATAGTTAGGGAAGTGTGTAGTATTTCTTTCTTAAATAGTATATGATGGCACCATTAACCAGGGGGTTTGAACCTCTATATGCAGCCTGTCTGGGCGTACCAGATGCTTTAAGGTAGTTCTGCACGTTTGGATCGAAATTTGTTCTACAATGTAGAATTTGATTAAACTCTGATTTTTCAAAATTTCATAATATACCTAAAAAATTCAGCAAATAAAAAAGATAGGGTCGTGTGCTTGATTTTTAGCTCACCTGTCACAAAGTGACAAGGTGAGCTTTTGTGATCGCGCGGTGTCCGTCGTCCGTCCGTGCGTGCGTGCGTCCGTAAACTTTTGCTTGTGACCACTCTAGAGGTCACATTTTTCATGGGATCTTTATGAAAGTTGGTCAGAATGTTCATCTTGATGATATCTAGGTCAAGTTCGAAACTGGGTCACGTGCCGTCAAAAACTAGGTCAGTAGGTCTAAAAATAGAAAAATCTAGTGACCTCTCTAGAGGCCATATATTTCACAAGATCTTCATGAAACTTGGTCAGAATGTTCACCTTGATGATATCTAGGTCAAGTTTGAAACTGGGTCACGTGCCTTCAAAAACTAGGTCAGTAGGTCAAATAATAGAAAAACCTTGTGACCTCTCTAGAGGCCATATTTTTCATGGGATCTGTATGAAAGTTGGTCTGAATGTTCATCTTGATGATATCTAGGTCAAGTTCAAAACTGGGTCATGTGCGGTCAAAAACTAGGTCAGTAGGTCTAAAAATAGAAAAACCTTGTGACCTCTCTAGAGGCCATATATTTCATGAGATCTTCATGAAAATTGGTCAGAATGTTCACCTTGATGATATCTAGGTCAAGTTCGAAAGTGGGTCACGTGCGGTCAAAAACTAGGTCAGTAGGTCAAATAACAGAAAAACCTTGTGACCTCTCTAGAGGCCATATTTTTCATGGGATCTGTATGAAAATTGGTCTGAATGTTCATCTTGATGATATCTAGGTCAAATTTGAAAGCGGGTCAGGTGCCATCAAAAACTAGGTCAGTAGGTCAAATAATAGAAAAACCTTGTGACCTCTCTAAAGACCATATTTTTCATGGGATCTGTATGAAAATTGGTCTGAATGTTCATCTTGATGATATCTAGGTCAAGTTCGAAACAGGGTCATGTGCGGTCAAAAACTAGGTCATTAGGTCTAAAAATAGAAAAATCCTTGTGACCTCTCTAGAGACCATACTTGTGAATGGATCTCCATAAAAATTGGTCAGAATGTTCATCTTGATGATATCTAGGTCAAGTTTGAAAGTGGGTCACGTGCCATAAAAAACTAGGTCAGTAGGTCAAATAATATAAAAACCTTGTGACCTCTCTAGAGGCCATACTTTTCATGGGATCTGTATGAAAGTTGGTCTGAATGTTCATCTTGATGATATCTAGGTCAAGTTTAAAACTGGGTCAACTGCGGTCAAAAACTAGGTCAGTAGGTCTAAAATTATTAAAATCTTTTGACCTCTCTAGAGACCATATTTTTCAATGGATCTTCATGAAAATTGGTCAGAATTTTTATCTTGATAATATCTAGGTCAAGTTCAAAACTGGGTCACATGAGCTCAAAAACTAGGTCACTATGTCAAATAATAGAAAAAACGACGTCATACTCAAAACTGGGTCATGTGGAAAGAGGTGAGCGATTCAGGACCATCATGGTCCTCTTGTTTGCTAGACTGATTTGAAAAATTGGGACCTCACGCAATATTTCATAATGGGAGTCTATGGGAAAATCATTACTTTCATAACATTTTCACGAATAGAAATATTTCTACAATGTAGATTTTGATGAAACTTCCCACAGTTGTAAATAAACACATGGCCTATAGTTTGGTGAAATAAAATGTATAGGTCCGTGTGCATATTTTTGAGATATTTGACCATGATTAAAGGGAAAAGGACATTTCACACTAATTATAATATTTTATTTTATTATATTATATTATTTTAACGTGTCATATGTTTTAATATCATATTTTAATTTTAGAAATACAGCAACAGTGCCATTTAATAAATTTACTCACAGATTTCAATTAATTCAGAAAATGATTTTCATTTCCGTACGCCGAATCCAGGCTTTATTCTACGTTTTCCGGATAAATGACGTTACGCCATCACTTCCGGTTTATCAAACGTGCAGAAGGTCCATTACTAAGGGAAAGTGAGTTGGCAATTTTTTAGCTCGACTATTCGAAGAATAAGTAGAGCTATCCTACTCACCACGGCGTCGGCGTCGGTGTCGGCGTCACACCTTGGTTAAGTTTTTCGTACCAGTCCACATTTTGACAAAGTCTTTTGAGATAAAGCTTTGAAACTTTCAACACTTGTTTACCATCATCATGGCCAGTTATAGGCAAGAGCACATAACTCCATCAAGGATTTTGGCTGAATTATGGCCCCTTTTGACTTAGAAATCATGGTTAAGTTTTTCGTACCAGTTCATATTTTGACAAAGTCTTTAAAGATAAAGCTTTGAAACTTTCAACACTTGTTTACCATCACCATGGCCAGTTATAGGCAAGAGTACATAACTCCATCAGGGATTTTGGCTGAATTATGACCCCTTTCGACTTAGAAATCTTGGTTAAGTTTTTCGTACCAGTTCATATTTAGACAGTCTTTTGAGATAAAGCTTTGAAACTTTCAACACTTGTTTACCATCACCATGTCCAGTTATAGGCAAGAGCACATAACTCCATTAAGGATTTTGGCTGAATTATGGCCCTTTTTGACTTAGAAATCTGGGTTAATATTTCGTACCAGTTCATATTTTGACAAAGTCTTTTGAGATAAAGCTTTGAAACTTTCAACACTTGTTTACCATCACCATGTCCAATTATAGGCAAGAGTACATAACTCCATCAAGGATTTTGGCTGAATTATGGCCCCTTTTGACTTAGAAATCTTGGTTAAGTTTTTCATACCAGTTCATATTTTTTGTAAAGTGTTTGACATATGGCTTTGAAACTTTTATCACTTGTTTAGTATAATAGTCTCTATCTGTAGGAAAGAGAACGTAACTCTGTCATCTATTTTGGCTGAATTATGGTCCTTTTTGGACTTTGAAATTGGTTCTGTTTTCATACAAGTCCATGTTTTGTCAAAACTATTTGACATATGGCTTTTAAACTTTGAACACTTGTTTATCATTATGATTTCCATCTGTAGGCAAGAGTACATAACTATTTTGACTGAATTATGGCCCTTTTTGGACTTTGAAATTGGATCATATAGCCATTTAGTGCAAGACTTATCGAAATCAAAGTAATACAGGAACATTGTTTGTCTCATCTATTTATTTCTTTTGTCTGAATATCCGTGGAAATATTTTGACCCCATTCTTCAATCAGTTCTTCGAATAGTCAAGCGCGCTGTCATCAGACAGCTCTTGTTTCATAGCCAGTGCATAGACTTCTGCAAGACACTAAATAATGAAGATTGGCAGGTCAAAATTTACAGAAGGTCTTTGGAACTCAAAGAAATGTATGTGTATTATGTTGAAATTTCAATGAATCGACAGAATGACCCCCCAGGTCTTTTTAACTTCCTTCATACTTCATAGAAAAATAATTGTACATATACTGCGATTTATTTCGAATTTCTACATACCAGCTTTCATTTTCCAATAAAATGAAATAGTTTCTGTGCTTTTTAAAAGAAATTAAAATGTTCACTTTCCTTAGTATTGGACCTTTCAGTACTGGTATTGGCAATAGGGGTAAAATGACCTCAAGGGGAGGGGTGCGATCAGGACTGTTTATTACAATAATGCTGTTATTGTCATTATTATGTCTCCCCCCCTCTGGGGGAGACATATTGTTTTTGCCCTGTCCGTCCTTCCGTCCGTCGATGACCCCTATTGTTTTTGGGGTCACTCCGTCAAAGGTCAAGGTCACAGGGGCCTGAACATTGAAAACCATTTCCGATCAATAACTAGAGAACCACTTGGCCCAGAATGTTGAAACTTCATAGGATGATTGTACATGCAAAGTAGATGACCCCTATTGATTTTGGAGTCACTCCATTAAAGGTCAAGGTCACAGGGGCCTGAACATTGAAAACCATTTCCAATCAGTAACTTGAGAACCACTTGACCCAGAATGTTGAAACTTCATAGGATGATTGTACATGCAAAGTAGATGATCCCTACTGATTTTGGAGTCACTCCGTTAAAGGTCAAGGTCACAGGGGCCTGAACATTGAAAACCATTTCCGGTCAGTAACTTGAGAACCACTCGACCCAGAGTGTTGAAACTTCATAGGATGATTGTTCATGCAGAATAAATGACCCTATTGTTTTTGGGGTCACTCCGTTAAAGGTCAAGGTCACAGGGGCCTGAACATAGATAACCATTTCCGATCAATAACTTCAGAACCTCTTGATCCAGAATGTTGAAACTTCATAGGATGATTAAACATGCAGAGTAGCTGACCCCTATCGATTTTGGGGTCACACCGTTAAAGGTCAAGGTCACAGGAGCCTGAACACGGAAAACTATTTCCGATCAATAACTTGAGAACCACATGACCCAGAATGTTGAAATTTCATAGGTTGATTGAACATGCAGAGTAGATGACCCCTATTGATTTTGGGGTCAGTCTATTAAAGGTCAAGGTCACAGGGGCCTGGTCATGTAAAATCATTTCTGGAAAATAACTTGATAACCACTTGACCTAAAATGTTGAAACTTAATAGGATGATTGGACATGCAGAGTAGATGGGGTCACTCCGTCAAAGGTCAAGGTCACAGGGGCCTGAACATTGAAAACCATTTCCAATCAATAACTAGAGAACCACTTGACCCAGAATGTTGAAACTTAAAAAACTTGAGGTCACTTGATCAAAGGTCAAGGTCACAGGAGCCTGAACAGTGACTTGAGAACCACTAGGCCAATAGTGTTGAAATTTAGCAGGATGACTGGACATGCCAAGTAGATGATCCCCATTGCAGCCAACCATCAGTGTCTCTTTGACTTTCGCTCCTGACCCATATTGACTTCTTGCCTATAGGACTTTGCATTGGGGGAGACATGTGCTTTTTTACAAAAGCAATTTCTAGTTAATATTGTTATAATAACTATTATTATCATTATTATGTACAACGCCATTGAATATATCATTGTATAAAAATAGGCATTTAATCAAATTATTCAGTTTCAGTTTCCTACCACATAGTGGTGTGGGAGATATATTTATTCACAGCTCTCCATGTGTGTGTGTGTGTGTCTGTCTGTCACAAATCTTGTCTGCGCTCTAAGTTGAAGCGTTCTCATCCAATCTTCACCAAACTAAACAAAATGTGTTAACCAGTAAGTCCTCAGCCAAGTTCGATAACAAGCCAATTGCCCCAGACACTTCAGAATTATGGCCCCCGAATTACTGAAAATTGGCCTTTTTACTCTTGTCTGCGCCCTAACTTGAACAGTTCTCATCCGATCTATACCAAACATGAACAAAATGTGTTTGCCAATAAGACCTTTGCTAAGTTTAATATCTAGCCAAATCGGCCAAGGCACTTCAGAATTATGGCCCTTGAATTAACGAAAATCACTCCATACACAGATTCCAGTGATACATGTATTGATGCATGGTTGACTCAGATACATAACTGTTCAGATGACTAGGCAGCTGTGGGAGACATGCGCTTTTCTCAAAAGCAGCTCTAGTTTTTCATTAAAATCATTTGAAACTGTTTCCAAATATTCAAACGCATTGTTTGTAAGTGATATGCAAAAGGAGAAGGTTCACATTTGCCCCAAAATGGCCTAAAAACCAGAAGTTTCTAACTGGAGTAAAGAATACGTTTTCTTTCATCAAGAAGTATTGTTTTACAATATATTCATTATAGAAGGAAGTATCTGACTTAACTGAAAATACATTTAACATTATGGGTATGGGAAACCTTCAGTTTTTGACAGAATTTCTAAACTTATCTGAAATTTTCACGACAAGCACATCTGTCAACCGCAATAAAAAATGACCATAAATTCTGTAAAAGAAGCTGGACCTATGGTCAAAATATTTTTGTGGTCCTTGAGTATGCTCACTACTAAAGACATGTGACCTAAATATGGTAAAAATGACCATTTTTCTAAAAAAATCTGAAATTTCAGCAGTATTCAGTGACATGTTTTGAACAAAAAAAATATATTTTAATAGAAGATCTAATTTGTTTATAAAAAAAAAAATAAATTCCTTATAGTGGATAAACATTCTGGTAGCAAACAATAATAGACTGGGTTTGGGGTTATTCGGCCGTTTAATTAATTCAGTACCTTATGAGGAATATTCTAGTTTCGATTTCGTATTCTAGTGAGTCTAAATGTAGATCAGACTGTCCCGCACACTTTCAGGAGTTAATTGCGGTAAACATTGAACGAATTGATAACCAGTCAATGTAATTACTGTCTAGTGTCGTCTGCCGATGTTGGCCGTTTTCGATGCAGGTCAGCCACACAGACTGGTTTCACCGGCTGTGACAAAGTTTTTAAAAAGACAAGGCTGTTTTGATAAAAAAATTCGTAATAATTCTTTAATGAATTAAAATAAGCACTCAAAATTCATTTGAAACATATCTTCGACATAAATTCGCAGGAACAAACATGTAGAAAAAGGCCCCCAGGTAACTGGGTAAAGGGTAAGTGGTTCTGCGTCAGCAACCTCAACCACTCAGCCATGGAGGCCCTTTTGGACACTAGCTACTACCTAGATGCTGACTCGTATATAAAAGACAGAAAAATATTGAAATATTATTTTTCTAGAATTAGAGTTGTCCCAAAGATTAATGCGATAGGCCCTCAATGCCCACAAACGTATTATTAGGCTAAAGCTCATTTGTGTTCATTTACGATCAAAACACGCAAAATAGAAGTTATAATATGTTCTTTTCATATCTGGACAAAATGTAGATCTGTATTAGTCATAAGGGAAAAAAAGCAGCAAACAATACTGCTCTTGAGCAGCATGGGAATCCAGTCTGAAACTTTCTAACTTTTTTTTACTATCTGCAAATTGACAAGTTGGTAATCGACGAATGAATGATAAACTCGATGGATGCCAATTAACACTAATTAGAGCGAATTTAGTGAGATCTTGAATGCGTGATTTCTGGTTAAAACAATAGAATATCTATTTATATTTCGGTATATAACATTTTATTATAGATATCATTATAATATTTAAAGTCATCAGATCTAGATCTTTGTACTTTTTTACTTTAATGATTTTTGTGCTAGTGTCCGAGTTGACAAGAATTGTAAAAATTTCGTCGGCCTTCCTCGGCCTCTCTAAAAATAGTTTTGAAACATCTTCAGTTTCCATCAAGCTTTTACGAACATAGATTTTACGATATCGATTTATAAGATTGTAAATTCGATTTCTCGAAACTACATTTTGTTTGACCTTGAAATTTTAATAAATTGCACATGTCAGATGTTAAATATAGATAAGTTACTGCTGCTAAAATTAAATCTGTCGCTAAAATACTGAAAATGTACTGAATATCATTGATTTTCAAATTTTTAAAAATGGCAGACTGAAAACTTCCGTATTTGCGCAAATTGATTTAACAACGGCATAAATAAAGGGTGTTTCTGCACAGTGGCCAGTTACTGTCGACAGCGGGCCAGACTCGAACCCGCTCTATATAGTTTTTCAAATTAAAGCCAGTTTGAAAATGTTCAAAACTGTATAGGCCATAATTATAAGGCTTAAGTAAACTGTGTCATTTGTTGCATTAATGACTTGAAAATATATGCCAAGCATGTATTGTTGAAAGTTCCATGACATTCTTTAATTATATGATTTCAAAAAAGAGGAAACAGAAATAAAAGCTGTGAGTAGCCAGATACAGCTGCAACTTCATTTTACAGTTTAGAGTTTCCAATGAAATTTTAATAAGGCTACTTAAGACCACACAGCAGATGACAGAAAATACATGTTTTCATGACATTTTGTTGAATGGTTTTACCTTACCAAGTCATTGTGTGGTGTATCAGAATGTTATCCCCACCTGTGGTGGAGGGATACAGTTTTTGCGTTGTCTGTTCATGTGAAACCATAGTTATCCATGACATTTAAATAAAAAATGGTGGAAATGTTAACTGCTGTAGGGAAATGCCACCCTGTAAGTTTGGAACAGATAGTTTGACAAGATTTATAGATCTTTGTAATTGTATATATAGTATTTTATGCCATTTTCTGTCCATCCAGAGTCATATCTCAGACATGGTTGGAAGGATTTCAATAGAACATTGTAGAAATATTAACTGCTATTAACTGCTATATAGGATAATGCAGCCGTATAATTATATTTTATGAGTTTTCCTTTCGAAAACTGGCCAGATCCCTTAATGGGTTCCAGAGTTATGGCCCTTAAAGGGCCAAAATTTGCTATTTTTGGCTTGTGAACGTGAGAGATATCACATTTAATAAAACTTGCAAACAACTTGTATTGGCATAATATCTTGGTTCCTTTTAAAAACTGGCCAGATCCCGTCATGGGTTCCAGAGTTATGGCTCCTTAAAGGGCCAGAATTTGCTATTTTGGCTTTTGCAGCCATATAGAGACTTCATTTATGGTTTGATTTGATACAAATATGCAAAATATCTTCAACAACAATTATTTGATTCCATGATGAATCTGTCAGATCCAGTCATAGGTTCCGGAGTTACGGCCCCTAATTGACCCCTAAAAGAGACAAAATTTGATAACTTACCTTGTGAACACAATAGAAGTGACATTTTATATTTGATTTTGTACCACACTTACACCCAACTTAAGTCACAATAAGATCTCTAAGGCTAGATTCCATCATGGCTTCTAGAGTTGCTACAGAATTTTCTATTTTGGCCTTTTCAGCCATATCATTTATGCTTTGATTTGATACAAACTTGCACAGAATGATTATCTTGATGATCTCTAAGCCTTGATCGAAACTAGGTCATATTGGGTCAAAAACTAGGTCATCAGGTCAAATAAAAGGTAAAGCTTGTTAACAACCTTGAGGCCCCATTTATGACCCTGTCTTGGTGAAACTTAGTCAGAATGTTTATCTTGATGGTTTCTAGGCCAAGTTTGAAACTGGGTCATATGGGGTCAGAAACTAGGTCACCCAGTCAATTCAGAGGAAAAGCGTGTTCATTTATTGTGCATGAAACTTGGTCGGAATGTTTGTCTACATGAGATATCATATGAATTTTTATCTGGGACATGTGGGGTCAAAAACTAGGACACCAGGTCAGATTAAAGAATAAGCTTGTTTACACCCTAGGGGGCACATTTTTATGCCCCGGGTATCTACTGATGCAGGAGGCATATAGTAATTGTGCTGTCCGTTTGTTCGTTCGTTTGTACGTCTGTACGAGGTTAACCAAATGGGACTGTTTCGTCTAGCATCAATACCCCTTACTAGAATGACTTGATACTAATACAGATGTAACCTGTAACCATTCCTCATCTTCAAACATCACCTGACCTCAGTTTGACCTTGACCTCGTTTTGGACTTAGGTTGCTGTGTATCGACAAGGATGCCACCGGGGGCATCAAGCGTTTATTGAACGCAGCTCCTTGTTTATTCTATATAAATTTTTATCAGAATGTTTGTTATCATGTAGTCTTGGACAAGTTCGTATCTGGGTAATGTGAGGTAAAAATTGACGTTACTAGGTCAAATCAAAGAAAATGCTTGTTTACACTCAAGATGCCACATTTTTTGGTCCAATCTTACTGAAAATTAGTCAGAATATTTGTTTCCATGACTGTAATCACTAGGTAAAACATGTTTACACTGTTATGGTGTGTTACACAGGTGAGCGACCTAGGGCCATCTTGGCCCTCTTGTTGAGATTAGTATAGGAAGACGGAACTTTAGGCTCTTTGCAATTACTAACTTACATAGTACACAAATAGTCTATTTTCTCAATGTCGAGGGGCCACTTTAACGTACCTTAAGTCCTATAATGTCAATTCCCTTTATGAATACTATACTTGAAGTTATCCAAATTATTGCCCTAAGGTAAAAAAAAATTGGCCAGGCCCCTGTGTCTGACATTTACACACTGTAGGCTTTATATTAGAAACTTTGAAAATCTTCTTCTCTGAATCAATAATAGAGCCTTGATATATGGTGTTTGATATCAGATTTGTAATGTCAACCATAATTGTTCAAATTATTGCCCTAGGTTCAAAAGTGTGTGTGACATGTATATAATATAGTATAACAGAGAAGAATCCTAACTCTGTACTAATACAAACACACTTGAAGCCTTGTACACAGGTTAGCACTATAGGGTCAATGACCCTCTTGTTTAAATGTACATTGTAACACTTTCAACTCTCAGACTACCTGGAGAAATATGTTAGACATACAATAATCATAAAAGTAACAACAAAATGTCTTCTACGAAATAGAATGTGAACAGGCAAAGTTCATGTAATATAGGAAAAAATGTGCTGTTCAATTAAGAACAACCTGTTTTGAAAGCTTTTTCTCCTTATTTTATGAACAGTTTGGTGTATTCTTTATGTATATGTGGTATAAAAGTTAAAACAAAAATTTAACCGAGTGTTGGTTTCAGAGGGCTTATTATAATATGGGTATTGCCTTAATTGCACTGTGAATTACAATATAAACTCACAATGGTGTGCTAATATTTTCATTGTACTTTTAGGAGACATCTTTGTTTTTTCTCCGACATCAGATGTGAAAGCTGCCAGGTTAAAAAGTTGACACAGTTCCTGCAGAGTTACAGACAGCTATGGAATCTGAAAGGTAATGCAGGTCTAGTTAGGAATAAATCACTGAAAACATTTAGTTATTGATTCACATTAATAACATTCTTTTGGTGGACATGCACATGTATGAACTGTTCCAACAAGGTTAGAGCTAGTCAGATCATTCTTATGAATAAAGGGCATCAGCTCGCAGTATTGAAACAAAACAAATAACAGCTCAAAAAATGAGAATATTGAACAACAACCGTGTAAGATTGAATTGTCTGATTGGAAATATAATGGAACCCTAGTGTACCACTGGAATGCAAGAATGCAGGTGTGAAAATGCAGCTCGTAATATTCCATTGATACATTTTCATGATTTGCTTAGTTTTTATGCCCCCACATTTATGTGGGTAAGGCATTGTGGCTGTCTGTACGTCCTGAAATGTGTCCAACTCCTTCCACACTGTTAGCCTGATTTGCTTCAAACTTCCACAGATGAACAAGCTTGATATTCAGATGTCCCTAAAGGAAGTTTGTTTTTTTAGCTCACCTGTCACAAAGTGACAAGGTGAGCTTTTGTGATCGCGCAGCGTCCGTCGTCTGTCCGTCCGTAAACTTTTGCTTGTGACCACTCTAGAGGTCACATTTTTCATGGGGTCTTTATGAAAATTAGTCAGAATGTTCACCTTGATGATATCTAGGTCAAGTTTGAAATTGGGTCAAGTGTGGTCAAAAACTAGGTCAGTAGGTCTAAAAATAGAAAAACCTTGTGACTTCTCTAGAGGCCATATTTTTCACAAGATCTTCATGAAAATTGGTCAGAATGTTCACCTTGATGATATCTAGGTCAAGATTGAAACTGGGTCATGTGCTGTTAAAAACTAGGTCAGTAGGTCAAATAACAGAAAAACCTTGTGACATCTCTAGAGGCCATATTTTTCATGGGATCTGTATGAAAGTTGGTCTGAATGTTCATCTTGATGATATCTAGGTCAAGTTTAAAACTGGGTAACATGCGTTCAAAAACTAGGTCAGTAGGTCTAAAAATAGAAAAACCTTGTGACCTCTCTAGAGGCCATGCTTATGAATGGATCTTCATGAAAATTGGTCAGAATGTTCACCTTAATAATATCTAGGTCAAATTAGAAAGTGGATCACATGCCATCAATAACTACGTCAGTAGGTCAAATAATAGAAAAACCTTGTGACCTCTCTAGAGGCCATATTTTTCATGGGATCTGTATGAAAGTTGGTCTGAATGTTTATCTTGATGATATCTAGGTCAAGTTCGAAACTGGGTCAACTGTGGTTAAAAACTAGGTCAGTAGGTCTAAAAATAGAAAAACCTTGTGACCTCTCTAGAGGCCATACTTTTGAATGGATCTTCATGAAAATTGGTCAAGTTTGAAACTGGGTCACGTGCCATTAATAACTGGGTCAGTAGGTTAAATAATAAAAAAAAACCTTGTGACCTCTCTAGAAGCCATATTTTTCATGGGATCTGTATGAAAGTTGGTCTGAATGTTCATCTTGATGATATCTAGGTCAAGTTTGAAACTGGGTCAACTGTGGTCAAAAACTAGGTCAGTAGGTCTAAAAATAGAAAAACCTTGTGACCTCTCTAGAGGCCATACTTTTGAATGGATCTTCATAAAAATTTGTCAGAATGTTCACCTTGATGGTATCTAGATCAAGTTTGAAACTGGGTCACATGCCTTCAATAACTCAGTCAGTAGGTCAAATAATATAAAAACCTTGTGACCTCTTTTAGAGGCCATATTTTTCATGGGATCTGTATGAAAATTGGTCTGAATGTTCATCTTGATGATATCTAGGTTAAGTTCAAAAACTGGGTCACATGAGCGCAAAGACTAGGTCACTATGTCAAATAATAGAAAAAACGACGTCATACTTAGTTCAAAACTGGGTCATGTAGGGACAGGCGAGCGATTCAGGACCATCATGGTCCTCTTGTTCTGTGAATATTTCTGCTGCAGTTATGACTTGTTGATAGTTTTGCTATATAGAACCTGGAGAAAAATCTTGTGTATCCAACTCCTCAAACACTATCAAAGGGATATGTTTGAAAGTTTCACAGATGAAGGACCTTCATGTGAAGATGACTATAAAGAATGCTTTTTTTTCTGGCACTATGGCCTTTTCTTAATTTCACAAAATTAGTGAAGAAATTTGGGGTGTTCAACTCTTCAAACACTTTTTGAAGGAATGGATTCAAGGTTGCTCAGCTGCACGACCTTATCTGAACACAATAGATTGTTGCAAAATAGATGAGAGATCAGTATCAGTCTTCAACTGGAAATTTTTTATTTTGTATTTTCACCAAGGAAACAAATGAAGGGATATTTGCTGAGTTAGAATGTGCATCTCTTTATACAGTCAATGGTGCATGCTTCGTAGCGTCTCTCATAAGATACAAAGAAAAAATTACCATAAAGGCTATTCGTAGGGATGTTAAATGTGGATTTGCAGGTTTCAAAATTCAGTAAATGAAATATGGGAAATTTGTGTTCCATTTTAACCCTTATCATGCTAGAAATGACTGATTTTGCCTTTGCAAACAGTGTAAATCATGATCAGCCTGCACATCCATGCAGTCTGATCATGATCTGCACTATTTGCTAGTATCTTTTTTCGTAACCACCTTTGTGACAGTTAATAATACTGTCCAAATAATTTAGCAGGGTTAGGGTTAATCAAATTTTTTGGATTGACATGATAACAGAATTTGTGAGAATAGTTACCCTGTGCACAGTTACCCGCCCGCTTTAGCTCAATAGGGAGAGCGTCAGTCTATGGATCACAGGGTTGTGAGTTTGATCCTCGGGCTGGGTGTTTTGTTCTCCGTGATGATTTAATAAAAGACATTGTGTCTGAAATCATTCGTCCTTCACCTCTGGTTCATGTGGGAAAGTTGGCAGTTACTTGCAGAGAACAGGTTTGTACTGGTACAGAATCCAGGAACACTGGTGAGGTTAATTGCCCGCAGTTACATGACTGAATTACTCAGTGTGTTGAAAATGGCCTTAAGGAGGTAGGTTACCTTGTTACCAGGGTAAATTCAAATTAGTTGAACCGCAATGATTTTTTGTATTTCGTGTAATTTAATGTTTTAACTGCTACAATCTCAGTTCCATTTATCTCTGTCCCTTCAAGTACAATTTTTATCCAGGTTTGAAGTACATGACCCTTTTAAGGTATTTTATATAGAAAGAAGAAGGAAAATACGGATATTTAACACTTTTCAGTGTATTTTGGTTTCATTGTTATCCGTAGAAGTCTGCATAATTAATAGTTTTACTAGTATGCGCATTAGCTTTCTAATAAAAGCTTAAAATGTATATGTCGCTGGGCTCGTGTTTCCAAGGTAACGCATTTTCTCATTTTTCAACAAATATGTATGAAAACGGGTTTTTCGACGGCTTCAGTGCCATTCTGTTATTGACCAACATGGAATATTTGGGTAATATGATTAGCAAAATACCAAGAACATTACATGGTACTATGTTTTTCTTAAAGTTTAGAGTAACCATGGCAACAGAGATGTTTAAAATAGCTTATATGTTGCTTTTTATCGTAATTTCTTATAAAAAAATATTATATAAAATTATCTTTCTTGTTAATGTAGCTTTAAAACATCTTATTTCTAACGTTAGTAATATTTTCATATGAATTGCAGTTAATTTAACAAATTTCACAGCTTAAAATACTTACAGCAGTGCCCGTCGTCTGACATTTTTATTGAAAAATCGTTCTGCATGCTGCTATTATTCTCATGGATATTGTTGAAATGAAAATAAAAAGCCGAAGCTGTGTTCCTTAAATAGACCAGTGTCAACGCTTTTGAATTTTACAATTAGACATATAGGTCACTGTGACAACATAAGCTGACCGCACGCCAGAAGAATAATAACCAAAACCCAAATAGTTCTTTTACAGGAGTTTAATCCGTCGAACTGAAATCAAACAAAAAATACATTCAAAAATAATCCTATCCGAAAAGTGTATCCGAAATGTTGCAATAGATTTTTCACTAGAAAATAGAGAAATTCACGCCAAAACGTACAATCACTTTCAATATCAATAAAACAATAATAATACAGTTAATTTACAAACATTATACCTCTATTTGGGCCTTATAGTCGACGCAACGCACAAAATTCTTCAACAAAGAAACGTGCCAGAACGTTGGCAAAACGTTTCCATTACAAATGGCGTTTTTTACAAGGGGAGATAATTATGTAACTCATAAGTGACTAAAACCCGCACGTCCGCCGTTACATGGCTCCCCAAATTAGTAATAACATTACTAATTTTACATGTCCCAAACATAATACAAAATAAACATGATGCAAAATAACATAACAGTGTTGTCTGCTTATAGTACAGTTACCCAAAAAGGGAAAATACTGATTTTCACTTGTAATTGTCCATACACTGAATAAACTACCAGAAAGCCTCATGTCAACACAATCTATGGCTTCCCGACGGGGACTTCTTCGGTCTCCAACAAAATGATCAGTTTGTGAATTGGTCTCTCATAGTACACTAAACTCGTTTGTTTCCCCGAGCCTACAGATGGTAAAGCAAGTTTAACCTTTCGAACAAGACCATCAGTATCTGTTGTCGTTTCTAAAACTCGACCCAAACGCCACTGATTTCGTGGAAGGTTATCATCCTTCAGTAACACTATATCACCTATTTGAACATTACGTTTACGAAAATGCCACTTATTTCGCGTTTGCAGATTCTGCAGAAATTCACTTTTCCATCTAACCCAGAACTGATCTACTAAATACTGTACCCGCCGCCAACGTTTCCTTGAGTAAAGGTCAACACGTTGAAAGTTCGCAGGTGGGGGTAAGATGACCTTAGATTTCTGCGTTAACAGATGATTAGGAGTCAAAGGTGTGGGTGAAAGTGGATCATTCAAACTGTCTACAGTGAGTGGCCTACTATTAACAATAGCGGAAGCTTCGCATAAGAAGGTCCTTAAGCTCTCGTCATCTAAATTTGTACCGTGCTCTAACAACAGCGAATCGAGAACATTCCTAACTGACCTAATCTGGCGTTCCCAAACGCCACCCATGTGACTTGCCGAAGGTACGTTCATCTTAAAATCAATTAGGTCGCAATTCTCCTTTAATAAATATTCCTGAATACGTTCCGAATCTAATTTTGATGCAGCTTCATGAAACTCATTTTGAGCGCCCACGAAATTTGTACCTCGGTCGCTGCGTAACTGCCTAATAGGTCCACGTATTGATATGAAACGTCGAAGGCAATTTATGAATGAATCGGTTTCTAACGTATTTGCAGTCTCAACGTGAACTGCTCTACACAAGAGACATGTAAACAGTACCCCATACCTTTTCAACTCCTTTCTCCCCTCTTTAATCAAAATTGGACCAAAATAATCCACTGCACAGTAGGTAAAGGGGGGAGCAGGTTCTAAACGGTCAGTCGGGAGGTCGGACATTTTCTGATCTTGAACCATGCCTCTAAGCCTACGACATGTGACACACTTATATATTACTGAGGAAACACCTGAACTGATACCAATTATCCAAAGGCCATGATCTCGAATCTCATTAATAGTGATGCCACGCCCTTGGTGGTATACCCTTTGATGAAAATGTCTTATTATTAGGTCTGTAATGTGACCTCCTTTGGCACAATGATTGGGTGTTTAACATTGCTAGGGACATCAAGCTGTCTGATTCGACCACCAACCCTAATGATACCGTCTTGATCTAGGAAAGGATCTAGCCGTAGCAAGTGAGACTCTCGCTTAAGAATCTTGCGGTGATTTTTAAGAGTATTCCTATCACTAGAACCTCGAACACTATTCCTTTTCAGGGTAGCAATTTCATGCTGAAAGTGCATAGATTGTAAGAGTTTGAGTATTTGTAGTTCTGCAGCCTGCAACTTCGAAACAGAAGGAGACTGATAATGGGAAAAAGATAGAGATTGAAAATGTTGTTTCTGTCTCTCGTCATTGTGTGTATTCCTAGTATGAACATATTTCTGAAACAGTTTGTCTCGAAACCTGAGACACAACGCGAAAGCCCTTTTTGCACGATGCCAATCTGAGAAATAACTCAAGCGATCGATCATGCAAGGATACTGAATTTCCTTAACACCTGTTGCGAGGGTTTTAACACATTTTACTTCTGGGTCAGCTGCATGTACTTCAGCTTCAATTTCTGCATTTGGCAAAGTACCTGACCAAAGAAAATCTGGACCAACAAACCAAGGAGAATTGCTTGTCAACTCCTCAGGATTGACTCCACGCGATGCAATATCTGCCGGGTTTTGTGCAGACTCCACGTATTTCCACTGAGACACTTCTGAATGGTCACGAATTTGTTGAATTCTGTTGGCAACGAAAACATGGAATCTTTTCGATTCATTTGCAATATAACCTAGCACAACTCGACTATCAGTCCAGTAGAAATGCTTAACAGATTCAAGGTCAAGCTCTTGCTCAAGAAGTAGACTAACTCTTATCGACAACAGAGCAGCAGACAACTCAAGACGTGGAATAGTTATTGGCTTCAATGGAATCACTCTGGATTTGCCAAAGAGAAATGAACAGTGCACAGACCCTTCTGCATTTACTAGCCGTATGTAAGAGCACTGACCGTAACCTGTGGAACTTGCATCGGAGAAGTGATGCAGCTCTGCCGAAACCACTTCACCAAACCCCTCAGGCTTCAAACACCTCTTTATTCTTAAGGTATCTAAATGCGCAAGACTAGCCCGCCATTTCTCCCACTTCACTCTTAGATAGTCTGGTAGAGGGTCGTCCCAGCCCAGATTGTCTGAACAAAGCTGCTGAAGTATTTGTTTAGCAATCAAAACAACAGGGGAGATAAAGCCTAGTGGGTCATATAATGAACCTACAGCAGATAAGATTCCACGCCTGTTTAGTGGTCGATCATTTGCCTCAATTTTGAACTGAAAGGTATCTGACTCTGTGCACCACTGAATGCCAAGAGCTCTTTCTATCGGTAATTTGTCACTCAATAGATTGATATCCTTCAAATCCTTAGCCCTATCTGATGGGTCAAAATGTGCAATAACATCCTTGTCATTGGACACAAACTTATGCAACCTTAGCCCGCCTTTACTGCACAATTCTTTACTCTTGTCAATCAAACTTACTGCTTCCTTCGCAGTGGGAAATGATTTCAACCCGTCATCGACATAAAAGTCCCTATGGATAAAGGAAGTGACATCACTACCAAATTCTACTTCATTTTCAGAGGCCAGTCGTTTAAGGCCAAAGTTGGCGCAGCCAGGGGAGGATGTTGCCCCGAACAAATGTACCTTCATGCGAAAATCTTCGGGGGGTTTATGGTAGTCCTCACCACTCCACCATAGAAACCTTAGAAAGTCTCTGTGTTCTGGGATGACACGGAACTGGTTAAACATCTGTTCGATGTCGCACATTATGGCGACCCTTTCCTTCCTGAACCGAGTTAAAACACCAATAAGCTTGTTGGTTAGGTCTGGACCCTGAAGGAGGTATGAATTAAGACAATGGCCTTGGTAAGAAACACTACAGTCAAAGACAACGCGAATTTTATCGGGTTTCTTGGGGTGGTATACCCCATGATGTGGGACATACCATACACGACCGCTGTCAGCATCTGTTTCACTGCTAGGAATCTTTTCTGCATGGTCATTATCAATAAGGCGCTGCATGAAATCGGAGTAATGAGACCGAAATTTTTTGTCTTTGTCAAAGCGCTTTATCAAAGAACCTAAACGACGCAAGGCAACAGACTTGTTGTTAGGCAAAGAGAGTTCTTGATCTCGAAAGGGGAGGGGCATTTCATAGTGACCATTTCTCAAAGAGATATGTTTGTCTAAAACTGAAAGAAACCGCCTATCGTCTTATGATACAGGACTACCATGATCGGCAGAATCTTTAAAGTCATGCTCCATCAGCTTAATTACATCAATGGGTGCAACTTCTTTAGTCGAAGTGCGAAGTGAAAACAGAACATTCGAGCGTGACTCTTCACTCGTTCTCAATGAATGAGGGAGCTCACAAGTAACAACTCTGTGGCTAAATCCAATACAATCCTGATCTGCAAACGAGTCTACAATACCGACTATGCCCCAACCAAGGTCAGTTTTCTGGGCATATGGTCCATCTCCAACTGGAGGAATTACTTCTCTAGGTACCAAAGCCTGTGGGCAGTTATAACCAATAAGCAACCCTATTTTGCATGGTAACAAGGGAGACAAATATTCTGCAACACCCTGTAGATGTGGCCATGAAAGAGCTGTGTCGGGAGTAGGTATATGAGAGCGATTTGCGGGTATAATACTCCTAGTGAAGGCATCTGGGAGTGAAATTTTTATAGGGTTGTCAAATGCACGCACCATTAACCCTTTCACCTTCAAACTCTTAACCAGTCTATTCTCGGCATACATCGTAGAGAGAGAAAGATTGACTTCCACACCAGACAAACCTAACTCGTCACAAGTGTCATCAAGTATGAATGTAGTATCACTCTGGGTGTCAAGCAAGGCATACACCAACTGTTCCACACCTGGGTTATCAATGTGTGAAACATACACCGGAACTACCATAGAACACTTATTAGGTGCGCTACTGTCACTTAGAAATGTTACACCTGTATGAGTCCTCTCACCATCTATTTGATTTTTGTCGCTATTTTCGCCTAAGTTACACGGGGCTTTCTTATCTCCATGCAAAGATGAGGGGTGCAACTTCGTACAGAACTTACATTTCAAGCGACCTTTACAAAACTTTGAAATATGGCCAGTACCAAGACAGCCAAAGCATAACTCCTTTTCACGAGCAAAACTCTTTCTGTCATTTAGGGTTTTCGCTAAGAACTGATTACATAAATCAAGTGCATGTGATTTACTACACAGGGGGCAGTTGGGTCTACTGACCTTGGGGTTGGAAGTCTGAGTAGAGCTATCACTAGAGAATGAGGCGAAAGCACGGGAACCAAACTGATTCTTGTCTGATCGGCCTGTAAACTTGGTACCTTTAGGGTTGTCCAATAGATTTTGGCTTCTTAAAGACTGTAGCGAAGTGACAGGGTCACTAGCAATCTTCGCTTCCTTTGTCATGAATTCTACAAAGACACGAAAGGGGGGAAAGCTGTCATGCCGTTCCCTATAATCAGCGACTGACCTGTTCCACCTTGAAACGACCCATTCTGGCAATTTTGAAAGAATCTTTCTGTTTTCCTGACAGTCATTCAAAACAGACAGGCTAGAAATAGACTGCATTGCCGTTAGGCACTGTTTGAGGAAATCAGCAAGTTTTAACAAAGACTGAGAATCTCTGGATGAGATCTTAGGCCAAGACTCGAGTTTGTCACGGAATGCACAAGCCACTCTGAAAGGGTTACCATAACGGTGGTCTAATACCGACTTAGCCTCTTCATAAGCTTCTTCTGAAGAAAGTAAAAAGAAATTTGCCACTACTTCCCTTACTGGACCTCCAAGGTATTTCCTTAGGTAGTGGATCTTTTCTGAAGCAGGGATACGCTTTTGTTCGATTAAGGTCGAAAAGGCTGACTTCCAGCCCGGGTATTTCAGAGGGTCACCATCAAAGATGCCAGGTTCTGGAGGTGGGAGACGGTTAATCATAAGATGTTCAGTCAAAGATTTTGTGAGATTAACAATCTCTTGTGAAGGTGAGTTATCAGCCAAAGATAAGTTGGTCCTAGGTGGAAAGTGCACTAATGGCTCAGCTGAACTTACAGTGTTTTCATTTGAAGTTTGTGGAGCAACAGAAAGGTTTGTAGTAGTAGGAATAAGAGGAGACTTCACATTGACCTGAGAGTCAGAGACAAATGTTTCAGTAGCAATGGAAACCTTGTGTGTCATAGAGGACTGGTTTACAATAGGAGTTTCCTGTACAGTATCCATTTGAGGGTCACAACTGTTTATATAATTACTAACAATTTCTTCTTTACTGCAAGTAGGGACAAGCAATTCAGGTATAACCTTGAGCACATTTGTATCTGATATTTCTGAGCATGCATCATTATATATCCCTAATCTGACTTCAGCCATTTCTAATTCCTTTTGAGTAATGACCCTTTCAAATTCAGCCCTTGATTTGGCTTCGGCATCAATATACCTTAATTTCGTTTTTAATATTGCAGCTTCGACTGCCGCGTCTGAGCGTTTTGAAGCAGCTGAATATTTTGTTCTTTTTGACCGACTACTGCGTGACGAAACACGAGTATTCACAGAGTTATTTTCGGACCTTATTTCGCAAATCCTATCGGCAATTTTACACATAAACTGCTGATGTTCCATTTCAAGGTCTCCTAAGACCGTACATACCTGACTCCCGGTGTCATCAGACTCAAGTAACTGATTTAGGCTACTGAAGGCAACCCTAGTATCATTGAGTGACTGTTCAAGATTATCTCTACCACTGCGGATTTCATCAAGATTATCGCTATCAGAGAGTAGTACTGACATTTTGCTAATGTTGGCACGCCACGCTGATACGGCAGATTTGAACTTCTTTTCGCGCATACCGATTTCATATTGTAAGCCCCGTTCGGAGGGTTTATGTTCTCTTTCACTCCTTCGTAGAGAGACATTATCGGTCTCGGGCTCTTGAGGGACAATGGTATCATGAGATGATGTCTCGGGCCGGTCTGACATTTTAACAAATGGCTAATTCAACCAACAAAAAAATAGACAGGAAGGAGTGGTCACTTTAAACTAAACGCCGATGGTTGCACCAGCGTTCAGTCAAATTTTAATACAGTTGTAGGTGGTCAAGCATTCCCGAACTACAAAGTCTAATACACCACCTTTAAAGACAATACACACATATAAGAAATGGTTGAGCCTCCCAAGTATATGAAGTCTAGTACACCACCTTTAGGCAAATTACATACATGGATAAGTTGCCTAGCATATTCAGCCTGAAGTCTGGTTAAACACATTTAAACGAATTTCATAAAAAAATGATCAAACATTCTAAGCTCACTAAGTCTGACAAAACACCTTTAAACATTTTTTTTTACGAAGTACATGTATAAATGGCTGAGCATTCCAAACTCACAAATCAGGTAAACACCTTTAAAGTTTAAACAAAGTACACGAGTTGAGCATAAACTGCTATAAAACTGGCCGAGTATTTATCCATGCACCCAGGAAATCTCTATAATTGTAACCAGTCACACACGATCTCTGAATTTACAATTTCCTTTTCGTGGAAAATTCCTGAACTTGACGCAATTTTCTTCAAGAACCTTGGCAGCTGGATCTTGGGGTCACACACAATCTCTGAATTTACAATTTCCTTTTCTTGGAAAATGCCTGAACTTGACGCAATTTTCTTTAAGAACCTTGGCAGCTGGATCTTGGGGTCAACTGGTCAATACTCTTCTCATCAGCTGTGGTTGCTCCAATTTTCCATAGAGTTCGACTGTGACAACATAAGCTGACCGCATGCCAGAAGAATAATAACCAAAACCCAAATAGTTCTTTTACAGGAGTTTAATCCGTCGAACTGAAATCAAACAAAAAATACATTCAAAAATAATCCTATCCGAAAAGTGTATCCGAAATGTTGCAATAGATTTTTCACTAGAAAATAGAGAAATTCACGCCAAAACGTACAATCACTTTCAATATCAATAAAACAATAATAATACAGTTAATTTACAAACATTATACCTCTATTTGGGCCTTATAGTCGACGCAACGCACAAAATTCTTCAACAAAGAAACGTGCCAGAACGTTGGCAAAACGTTTCCATTACAAATGGCGTTTTTTACAAGGGGAGATAATTATGTAACTCATAAGTGACTAAAACCCGCACGTCCGCCGTTACAGTCACGGGCTTCGTTTCCATGGTAACATCAATTTAATTCAAGACACCACAATTTTATACTGAAATTTGAACAATTTTAGAGCTTAGTTTTAGTATTTAAGTAACAAATTATCAACAGAAACTGGGAAATAGGTATAACAAATCAAACTGCCCAATTTTTATTTGTAAATGACCGTAATAAGTTACCTTTCAGCCAACTATATTCCCAATCACATCAGTTACCATCATCCATTTTCTTACATTCCGCATAACATTTCAATATAATTACATAAAAGAGGCAAAATATTGATTATTATTCAGAGCAAAAGACTAATAAAAAGTATTTCAGCAAATAATGGCTGTTTAAAAATAGTTCGTATGTTCTCCATGACTATTTGATAAACGACATTGTGTCTGAAATCATTAGTCCTCCACCTCTGATTCATGTGGGGAAGTTGGCAGTTACTTGCGGAGAACAGGTTTGTACTGGTACAGAATCCAGGAACACTGGTTAGGTTAACTGCCTGCCGTTACATGACTGAAATACTGTTGAAAAACAGCATTAAACCCAAAACAAACAAACAAATCAATCAATTCTTCGAATAGTCGAGCGCGCTGTCATCAGACAGCTCTTGTTTTTACCCCTGGGACCAACCTCGAATCGTGAGTGCTCATTATACACAGGTTAAGACGACTTTCCACCTTTAAAACTTATTTTGTTTCTGTTCCTCGCCATTTTGGTAAAGGGAAACTACTCTCCGCGCTTACTGTATACGCTAAAATGTAAGATTGCCGTTATGTTTCGTATCGAGATTGTAGAAGATCAAGTAGTTCATTTTACTTTAAAACAAAATTAATGTCATATAAATCTTAAAGTATTTTGATGAAAGAAATATTTTAAATCACTAATATTAGGATAATTATAAAAATCGGGAATTATTTTAACCGAGATCAAACTGTGAACAACAAAACTGACACCAGGTGACAAGCTAATTACCGATCATTACTGGCTATGTGATCGTAACAAAAAGACTGTCACACCATTCGTTATCAGTCTGAATTGAGAAACTCATGTCATTCTGAACGATACCAGTCTGAAATTTTGGAACAGTTGCTTTCTATTATTCAAAATATTTAATTTTAAAAAAAAGGAAAAAAAACCCAACAAATATAATAATATTATACTAGGGGTTCAATTTATGTAGCTGTCATTTTGACTACATATTAAGGCTTTATTTTATGAGTTTAAACGAATGTAGGACAAAAGCCCCCTGGACAGAAGCCCCTTGGTCTACAAATGGTCATGTGGCCAAAAGCCCCATGGTATTTTATTCAAGGTGGACAAAAGCCCCCTGATCTATTTAGAAGACAGGACAAAAGCCTCCTGATGTATTTTTCAGGGTGGACAAAAAACCCTTGATGATAGTATATTTCTTATTTCACAGTATATACATAACATAAATAGGATTTAAAAGAAAGATAGATACAAAATCAATTAAATTAAAAATAAAAATAAAAAAATTCTTAAATGCATACACAAAATCTTATTGATCTTTTGTAATTTTCAGGTGTAATTAGGTGAAAATTCAGACAAATATTATGCTAATTTATCATCAATGAGCTTTTGTTCTTTTTAAAAAACAGGGGTCTTTTGTCCACCCTGAAAAATATACCAGGGGGGCATTTTAGACCAAGGGGGTTTTGTCCAGGCCCCGTGTTCACAAAACATTTCCAGTCTCAGCTGAGTTTGATAATGAAACTTGATTTGTCGTTTATATCTAAATAGCATGTTTAAAACTAAATTTTAAGTTAAGAACTATTTTCAAGAGGCTTTTCAGTAGTGATGGTCAGTCTCAGTTGGAATTTAACCTAGAAGTTTCTGTAAAACTAATATTAAAATTTCAGACTCAAACTCAGCTGAGATCGAAAAATGTTTTGTGAACACGGGGCCAGGAGGCTTTTGTCCAAGTACCGTTTAAACTGAAGTAAACCTCATGTTGATGAAAAGGACCCATCAGCTGAAACCTAAGGAGTCTGTTTGTACACATTTGCTTATTTCAAGAGTCAAAATCCCAAGACTGGGTCCAATGGAACCCCGGTGTACAGTTGTTTTATAAAATAAAAAATAAAAAATAAAATTTTACCCCCCGCCCCCTTTTTGAACAAAATTTGGATGATAATCTAGGAATTAATTTATTATGGCCTTACTTAGAATTTAAGGTTAAAGTTTTGGTGCACTTTCATTTTATCTCAGTTATTACTAAATGGATTTGATTCAAACTTAAAATAGTTGTTCAACATAATCACTCACATCATATTACACAAGGGCCATAACTCTTGCACCATTATTTCATGAATAATCCCCCTTTTACTTAGAATTAAAGGTTAATTTTGATGCATTTTTACTATATCTCAAGTTACTATAAAATGGATTTGATTCAACATAAGGTGCATCACTGTTGCACCAATATTTCATGCATTAGGTCCCCTTTTTGCTAAGAATTATACGAAATATTTAATGTTTTGATATACTTGATCCTTATCGCTCTTATTACTTAATACTTTTGACACAGGCTCGAGCTATTATCCAATATTTCAGCCATGTTGGAGTGATAGCTCCAGCTTCAACAAATGTGTCCAGTTTCACTATCCAGCATCGAAATAGAGGAGTGAGCTGTCTCCTGTGACAGCTCTTGTATTTGATTACAATAGAAATTCAGGAAGAGTTGAAACTAACATGATAGTTTATATGTTACAGATTGTGGAAGACTACGAGTGATGCTATTGTATCTCAGGAAATGCATCGGGCCACACAGGAGTCCATACTGGAAGAAGACAAAGGGAGGAGGCCACACAGGAGTCCATACTGGAAGAAGACAAAAGGAGGAGGCCACACAGGAGTCCATACTGGAAGAAGACAAAGGGAGGAGGCCACACAGGAGTCCATACTGGAAGAAGACAAAGGGAGGAGGCCACACACTGAAAGGCCCTGATGATTGTATGGTTACCTTAGTTGTTCCAGGGACTCAGTTGCAGGTGACTGGATATATAATCATATTGAGAAAGTGTTTGAAGGTCCTTTCATGGGAACAAAGACTTTTTATTACACTCAATGATTTCATATATAGGGACTTCGTTGTACTCAAACTTGACTGTAAGAAGGTCCGGCATTTTTTCACGTATGCATTATTCATTTGTTTACCACATCAAAATAAAATGCAAGGCACTTACCATCCCAGTATCTAAATTGTGTTTGGTGGTATTAATCGCCTTCAGATACAGCTCTAGTTAGTACATATCAGTGTATATATGTGAAAGACTTTTTATAGGTATATCAGTTATATCATGATTGATCCACATTTTAGGTTTGAAATAACTCTTCCATTTGTCATTTTCTTGTTTGTACAAATGTTGTGATTTCAACGCTCCCCGAAAAGATGAAGCATATGTTAGTCTTTGTTTTGTCAGTCTGTCCAAGGGCTAATGGTGAGCTATTAGGATCCATGAATGTCTGTTGTCCATCCATTGTCTGTCCGTTCACATTTAATTTGTTTACACTCTAACATCCAGAATTTTGAAGTAATCTTAATCAGCTTTGGTCACAATGTTTTAGGTCACAAGACCTCGGATGAGTTTGATTTTATGGGCTTGATCGGATCAGTATGTCAAGAGTAATGTGCCGTTGAGTGACAAAATTTGCTACATTTCACTTTGTTTACACTCTAGCATCTTCATTTCTTCACCAATCCTAATCATATTTACATAGAATGTGCATGACCTCGAGATCTTGGATGAGTTCGACTTTGAGCAAAATTGGGCTGGTAGGACCAGAGTTATATTTCCTTGATTTACTCTAGCACTTTCATTTCTTCACCAGTCCAAAACATATTTACATAGTACAGTAAAATTCCGACTTACGACCACGCCGAAATTACGACCGCACCGCTAATACGACCGATTTTTGCAAAGAACGGAATATTTCTTTCTTAAAACCAATGGTCGTTTGTCCGAAAATGCGACCAGACCGCTAATCCACTATTGCGACCACCAGTTCCAGAACTGTTTGAATTTTTCACACTTAATTAATCACCGCAATTACGACCACTCAAATTTTTCTGTATGTTACCGCGAATCGCCGCAGGAATTAACACATGCCACATCGTGTTAACACGTTCAGCGTGTATATTGTGTATTTATCCGTTAATTGCTAACAAGTCTTTTAAACGTTACCAAAACAACGTATCAAACTGTTTGATTGTCTGAAATTGTTATTTAAAGATGTTTTACATCGCTATTTTAACATAAGAAAATATTGAAATAATTAATTTGTTTGTAATTAGACGAATGCCCGCTGATCGAATTGACTGGATTAAAACGGATTTAATTAGATCTAAACAGTGTTTGTTTGTTATTACTAATGTAAACACGTTTGGGATTTCAGCGGAGAATGAAGAGAATGAAGTTTGAAAAGGTTTGATATTGTTGTAATTGTCTTTAATTGAACAAAATTCAAATCAGTATCAGTTAAGTGCGTCCTTAAATAATACACAGTTTGATCCGTAATTCTTTGATTAATTGTGATATTAAAAATCATGTCTTATTATTGGTTATAAAATAATAGTATATATAGAAATTAAAGAAAATAAAGCTATATATAAATTGAACACTGTGTTTGTCATTATTGCGTCTTGATTGTATTCCAGTGTGTTATTATCTGCCAGACCTTCCCTTGTCCACTAATCAGACCAGACCGCTAATAAGACCAGTTTTATAAAGAACCATGGGTGGTCTTAATAGCGGAATTCTACTGTATATGTATTGCAATAAGATCTTGCCAAGGATGACTTCAATTTTGAACAATATTGGTCAAGTAGGACCAGAGTTACGGGCCCTTGATTTTGCAAAAATCCCTATATTTTACCTTGTTTACGCTATAACAACTTCATTCCTTCATCAATCCAAATCATATTAATACAGAATGTGTATGAGCGTAAGATCTCGGATGAATTTTATGATGAATGAAATATGACCATTATTACTAGAGTTACTTGCCCTTGATTTTACAGAAATTGCTATATTTTCCCTTCTTTAACTTGAGCAAATTCATTTCTTCACCAATCCAAATAATATTTACACAGAATGTGTATGATTAAAAGATCATGGAGTTTCAAGAGCTAAGTCAGTTCAGTAGGACCAGAGTTTTGTTCCCTTGATTTATAAAAATTGCTATATTTCACATTGTTTTGAATTTTCTTTCTTCACCAGTCCTAATCAGTTGTATATGATTGATTTGAAAGTTCAAGTATAATGTCGTCAGGTGGTCTCAGATTATCAGGGCAGATAACTCTGGACTGATTTATTTCAAATTACCTCCCTTTGTCTTTAATTAAAATGAACCTATTTTGGTAACTACTTGCATGATTGGTCCCATACAATCAGAGTAGACAAGTCTGGAGTGAATTTTTGACAAATAATCCCCTTTTATTTTAACTTGAATGGATATATATGTCTCCACCTGTCTGTTTGTTAGTCCTGTACTGGTTGAAAACCAGTTTCAGGGACTATGGGAATACACTTTTCTGTCTGCCATTCTGTCAGTCTTTCCATCTGTCCGTCTGCAAATTTGTGTCCGGTCAATATCTCTGTCATTCATAAAAAGGATTTTAACATTATTTGGTACAAATGCTCCTATGATGAGACGACGTGTCATGTGCAAGACCCGAACCCGTGGATCAAAGATCAAGGTCACAATTGGAGGTCAGAAGACAAGAGGGCTTTTTTCCTGTCCGGTCCATAACTTTGTTATCCTTGAAGGGATTTTACTTGAAATATTACTGGCACAAATATACCTTGTAATAAGACAATGTGTTGTGCACAATTTTCAGACCCCTAGCTCAAAGGTCAAGGTCACACTTGGCAGTCAAGTGTTTACATGGCATGAACAGGGTCTGTTTTGTGTCCGGTCCATAACTCTGTCATTCATTAATGGATTTTAATATTACTTGGCACAAATATTTTTCATGATAAGACAATGTGTCATGCACATAACTTGGACCACTGGCTGAAAGGTCAAGGTCACAATTAGAGGTCAAAGGTCAACAGGGTTTTTTATGCCCCCGAAGAGAGGCATATAGTTTTTGAACCGTCTGTCTGTCGGTCTGTCAGTCTGTCGGTCTGTCCGCAATTTTCGTGTCCGGTCCATATCTTTGTCATCGATGGATGGATTTTCAAATAACTTGGCATGAATGTGTACCACAGTAAGACGACGTGTCGCGCGCAAGACCCAGGTCCGTAGCTCAAAGGTCAAGGTCACACTTAGACATTAAAGGATAGTGCATTGATGGGCGTGTCCGGTCCATATCTTTGTCATCGATGGATGGATTTTCAAATAACTTGGCATGAATGTGTACCACAGTAAGACGACGTGTCGCGCGCAAGACCCGGGTCTGTAGCTCAAAGGTCAAGGTCCCACTTAGACATTAAAGGATAGTGCATTGATGGGCGTGTCCGGTCCATATCTTTGTCATCGATGGATGGATTTTCAAATAACTTTGCATAAATGTGTACCACAGTAAGACGACGTGTCGTGCGCAAGACCCAGGTTCGTAGCTCAAAGGTCAAGGTCACACTTAGACGTTAAAGGATAGGGCATTGATGGGCGTGTCCAGTCCATATCTTTGTCATCGATGGATGGATTTTCAAATAACTTGGCATGAATGTGTACCACAGTAAGACGACGTGTCACACGCAAGACCCAGGTCCGTAGCTCAAAGGTCAAGGTCACACTTAGACGTTAAAGGTCATTTTTCATGATAGTGCATTGATGGGCATGTCCGGTCCATATCTTTGTCATTCATGCATGGATTTTAAAATAACTATGCATGAATGTGTGACACATTAAGACGACGTGTCGCGTGCAAGACCCAGCTCCGTAGGTCAAAGGTCCTAAACTCTAACATCGGCCATAACTATTCATTCAAAGTGCCATCGGGGGCATGTGTCATCCTATGGAGACAGCTCTTGTTTTTCCTGTCCAGTCCATAACTCTGCCATCCATCAAGGGATTACAATATTACTTTGCTTAAATGTTCCCCATGATGAGATGATCTGTCATGTGCAACTCCCAGAACACTAGCTTAAAGGTCAAGGTCACACTTGGAAAACACATGTCAATAGGAGTTTTTTTGTCTAGTCTATAACTTTGTCAAGCAAAATAGGATTTAGATATCAGTTGACACAAATATTTCCCTGGATGAGACGTGTCATGTGCAAAACCCAGGCCCATAGCTGATAGGTCAAGGTCACACTTGGAAGTCAAAGGCCAAAAGGGCTTTTTTCCTTTCCAGTCTGTAACTCAACAATCCTTTAAGGGATTTTAATATTACTTGGCACAAATGTTCACCACCATGAGATGGAGTGTCAGGTGCAAGAACCAGGTGTCTAGGTCTAATGTCAAGGTCATAATTAGAGGTCAAAGGTTGAAAGTCAAGAATGACTTTGTCCAGAACATTTCTTCTTCATGCATGGAGGGCCTCTGATGTAACTTGGCACAAATATTCACCACCCTGAGGCACCCTTGTTCTTAGAATTACTTCTCTTTGTTATTGCTATAAATAGCTTATATTGTAACTTTTTTTATTACTGGCTGTAGGGAAAAATCAAGACCACTTTTCTATGGTACAACATGCATGTTATTAACCAGGTTTTCCACTGAGTTATTAGATTGGGGTAGATGTCGGTCGGGCGGGCGGGCGGTGGCGGCGGCGTCAAACTGGTGTTTCCGATCAATAACTTTTGTTTCGGTAAAGATATTTGAATAAAACTTGGTATGTATGTAGCTTATATCAAGACAAAGGCTGGGATTGATTTTGGGGTTTCTGGGGTCAAGGTCAAGGTCACTGTTCCTTAAAATAGAAAAAGGGTTTCCGGTCAATAACTTTTGTTCCGGTAAAGATATTTGAATAAAACTTGGTATGTATGTAGCTTATATCAAGACAAAGGCTGGGATTGATTTTGGGGTTTCTGGGATCAAGGTCAAGGTCATTGTTACTAAAAATAGGGTTAGGGTTAGGTTAGGGTTAGGGTTAGCATATCTTCTACATGCATGGAGGGATTTTGATGAAAGTTGGCACAATTGTTCACCATCATGAGACGGAGTGTCATGCACAAGAACCAGGTCCCTAGGTCTAAGGTCAAGGTCACACTTAGAGGTCAAAGGATACAAGAATGAAAACTTTGTCCGGAGCATATCTTCTTCATGCATAGAGGGATTTTGATGTAACTTGGCACAATTATACACCATCATGAGACGAAGTGTCTTGCGCAGTTCCCTTCTTTTGAATTACTTCCCTTTGTTGTTACTATAAATAGCTTATATTGTAACTTTTTCATTACTAGACGTAAGGAAAAATCGAGACCACTTTTCTGTAGTACAACATGCATGTTACATCCAATTTTGAGGTGTATTTTGACCAATCTCTACCTGGTAAGGATTTCTATGTGGACTTAAAAAAATTTTTGGGTTTTTTTTTTTTTTTTTTTTTTTTTTTTTTTTGTATTTTTTTTTTTAAGATTAACTTCCCTTAGTTGTTACTATAAATAACTTATATTGTAACTTTTTTATAATTGACCGTAGGGAAAAACCAAGACCACTTTTCTGTGGTACAACATAGTTATTACTTTCTATCTCTACCTGGTAAGGAGTTTTTTTGTAGACTTAGAAAAACAAAAGAATTAATCTGCAAATACAGGTGCTAGAGTAAAGAAATTTGCTGTGACGGGCGTATATTGTGACATTCTGGCACTCTTGTTTATTCTTATGAAAAGTGTTGAAAACCTGGTTTCGTGGCATTGCCGCGTTTCTTGTATCTAATTTGTAGGTGTATTTTGACTCTTTAACTGGTAACGAGTTATGTGTGGACTAATATTATATATATTTTTAGCTCGCCTGAACACGAAGCGCTCAAGGTGAGCTTTTGTGTCCGTCGTCGTCCGTTCGTCAGTCCGAGCCCACGAATGAAGATTCGTTGGGTACAGAGAACAATAGGTAACGGTAAATTCTGTTCATTCCGTAGTGTTTATTTGGTACTTTTTGTCGCTTATTGGGTACTTTTTAACAAAATAAATACCCAATAAAGGTCCATCTGTGGGAACGTCCGTCCGTCCGTTCGTCCGTCATCAACAATTTGACTGTTAACACTCTAGAGGTCATAATTTTGAGCTAATCTTAATGAAACTTGGTCAGAATGTTACCCTCAATAAAATCTTGGACGAGTTCGATATTGGGTTATCTGGGGTCAAAAACTAGGTCACCAGGTCAAATCAAAGGAAAAGCTTGTTAACACAGTAGAGGTCACAATTTTGGCCCAGTTTTAATGAAACTTGGTCAGAATGTTACCCTCAGTAAAAATCTTGGACGAGTTCAATATTGGGTCATCTGGGGTCAAAAACTAGGTCACCAGGTCAAATCATAGGAAAAGCTTGTTAACACAGTAGAGGTCACATTTATGACTATATCTTCATGAAACTTGGTCAGAATGTTAATCCTGATGATCTCAAGGTCCAGTTTGAATCTGGGTCATGTAGGGTCAAAAACTAGGTCACTAGGTCAAATCAAAGGAAAAGCTTGTTAACGCTCCAGAGGTCACATTTATGACCATATCTTAATGAAACTTGGTCAGAATGTTAATCTTGATGATCCATAGGTCAAGTTCAAATCTGGGTCAGGTGGGGTAAAAAAACTAGGTTACCAGGTTAAATCAAAGGAAAAGCTTGTTAACACTCCAGAGGTCACAATTTTGGCCTAATCTTAATGAAACTTGGTCAGAATGTTACCCTCAATAAAATCTTGGACTAGCACAATATTGGGTCATCTAGGATAAAAATCTAGGTCACCAGGTCAAATCAAAGGAAAAGCTTGTTAACACTCTAGAGGTCACATTTATGATATATCTTCATGAAACTTGGTCAGAATGTTGATCTTGATGATCTATAGGTCCAATTTAAATCTGGGTCGGTGGGGGTCAAAAACTAGGTCACTAGGTCAAATCAAAGGAAAAACTTGTTAACACTCTAGAGGCCATATTTATGACTGTATCTTCATGAAACTTAATCAGAATGTTAATCTTGATGATCTGTAGGTCAAGTTTGAATCTGGGTCATGTGGGGTCAAAAACTAGGTCACCGGGTCAAATCAAAGGAAAAGCTAGTTAACACTTCAGAGGCTACATTTATGACCATATCTTAATGAAACTTGGTCAGAATGTTGATCTTGATGATCTTTAGGTCAATAGGTCAGGTGAGATATACAGGGCCTTCATGGCCCTCTTGTTTTAAAGGATTACCTTCCCTTTGTTGTTACTATAAATAACAATAGAGAAAATTAGGAGCTTTCCAGTAGTGGACTTTCTTTTGCTTGGCAATACTTCATTCACTTGTTTATATGTATGTCATATGATATACTTCCACTGACACAAATATCACTCAGGTGAGCAATATAGGACCATCTTGTTTATTAAGATAATATATATGACTGTTATTCAAAAATATTTTGTTTTCAGATCAGAACACAGCATCCCCTTTGTAGAAAATGAGAGATTCCTGATTTTTTGCTACTACTTAGAGACTCACAAAGTATCCGGTCCTCATTGCTGTCATTAAAAGTGATAAAGGTAGATTTATGATTAATTTGTAATTTTACATTATAAGCTTGGAAAGGGAAGTGAATTTTTCAAACGGAATAATCATTGCTAAAAATTGAATCAAAGTTTATCTCCTAAATATGATTATCTTAAAGCAGTGCCAGAATTAATTGTATTGAGGGTCGGAAGGCACTTTTAGCTTGGCTGTATAAAGTATATGAAGAGCTATCCTACTCCATGCATTCGCATCCTTTATTGTCGGCTCCTTGCTGGTTAAAATTTTGATGTACATTCTCTGTATCTCTGTAATTACTGGTTGGATTTACTTCAAACTTAAAAATAGTTATTCCTCAACATCACCAACATCATGTGGCACAAAGATATTAATTATTGCACCAGTATGTTATGAATTATCCCCCTTTTTACTTAGAATTTCAGGTTAAAGTTTTGATGCCCTTCACTCTGGGTTATTACTGAATCAGTTTGATTCAGAGTAATTGTTCCGCATCTGCTATATTACATAAGGTCTTGAACTATGGCACCAATTTTTCATAAATTATGCCCCATTTGAACTCGACTATTAAAGAATAGTCTAGCTATTCTACTTACCCTGGCGTGGGTGTTGGCATCACACCTTGGTTAAAGATTTGCATGCAGGTACATATTGCATATAGCTTTGAAACTTTGTCCGAAGGCGTAGAGTTCAATATTTGGCATGTGTTATCATCTAATGATCCTCTATAAAAATTGTTCAAATTATGCCCCTGGTCTGAAAGGGCAGATGGACCGTAATTAAACTTAAATATAGATAGATAGATAGGCCCCTGGGGTGAAAAGAGGCCACGCCCTGGGGGTCCCAAATTTTACATAGACTTCTATAGGAAAAAACTTTTAAAAATCTTCTTGTCTGAAGCCACAAGACCTAGGTCTTTGATGTTTGGTATGTAGGATTGCCTTGTGGTCTTCTACCAAGATTGTTCAGATATGCCCCTGGGGTATAGAGGCCCTGTCCCAGGGGTCCCAAGTTTTACATAGACTTACATAGGAATATTTTTAAAATCTTCTTGTCTGAAACTGCAAGGCCTAGGCTTTTGATATTTTGTTTATTGCATTGCCTAGTGGTCCTCTACAAAGATTGTTCAAATTATGCCCCTGGGGTAAAAAGAGGCCCTGTCCTGGGGGTCCCAAGTTTAACATAGAATTACATAGGACAAAATTAATAATAATCTTCTTGACTGAAAGTTCAAGGCCTAGGCTTTTGATATTTGATATATAGCATTCCCTAGTAGTTCTCTAACAAGATTATTCAATTTATGCCCCTGGGGTGAAAAGAGGCCCCGCCGAGGGTCACTTAGTTTTCATATGAGTTATATAGGAAAAAATACTTCAAAAATTATCTGATCATATTTCCTAGACTGTTTTATTAAGAACCCAAGTAATTAGGGGTCATTTAACTGTTACCTTGACCTACTGACCCACTTCCTTGTTTCTTAAGATACAGCCTTGAAATTTGAATGACATATACAGTTTAGCACACAGATTTTAAAACTGACTTTCAGTGACCATGAATGTGACCTACTGACCTACTTTTTTAATATTTTAGCATCAGTTTTACATTTGAAACATGTAGTTAATATTACTCAGGTGAGCGATCCATCATGACCCTCTTGTACTAAGAATTACAGTTTAGTTTTGATGTGTTTTCACCATTTTCTGTTTTTAGCTCACCTGAGTTTTTCTGAACACTCTTATGTCCGGCATCTGTCTGTCTGTCTGTCTGTCTTCTGTCTGTCAACATTTAGCTTGTGTATGCGATAGAGGCTGTATTTTTCAACTGATCTTCATGAAATTTGGTCAGAATGATTACCTTGATGAATTCTAGGCCGAGTTTGAAAATGGGTCATCTGGGGTCAAAAACTAGGTCACTAGGTCAAATCAAAGAAAAACCTTGTGTATGCGATAGAGGCTGTATTTTTCAATTAATCTTCATGAAGTTTACCTTGATAAAATCTAGGCCGAGTTCGAAAATGGGTTATCTGGGGTCAGAAACTAGGTCACTATGTTAGATCAAAGAAAAACCTTGTGTATGCGATAGAGGCTGTATTTTTCAATTAATCTTCATGAATTTTGGTCAGAATGATAACCTTGATGAATTCTAGGCCGAGTTTGAAAATGGGTCATCTGGGGTCAAAAACTAGGTCACTAGGTCAAATCAAAGAAAAACCTTGTGTATGCGATAGAGGCTGTATTTTTCAATTAATCTTACGAAGTTTACCTTGATAAAATCTAGGCCGAGTTCGAAAATGGGTTATCTGGTGTCAGAAACTAGGTCACTATGTTAGATCAAAGAAAAACCTTGTGTATGCGATAGAGGCTGTATTTTTATGCCCCCGAAGGGAGGCATATAGTTTTTGAACCGTCTGTCGGTCTGTCAGTCGGTCTGTCAGTCTGTCGGTCTGTCAGTCTGTCCGCAATTTTCGTGTCCGGTCCATATCTTTGTCATCGATGGATGGATTTTCAAATAACTTGGCATGAATGTGTACCACAGTAAGACGACGTGTCGCGCGCAAGACCCTGGTCCGTAGCTCAAAGGTCAAGGTCACACTTAGACGTTAAAGGTCATTTTTCATGATAGTGCATTCGTGTCCGGTCCATATCTTTGTCATCCATGGATGGATTTTCAAATAACTTGGCATGAATGTGTACCACAGTAAGACGACGTGTCACGCGCAAGACCCAGGTCCGTAGCTCAAAGGTCAAGGTCACACTTAGACGTTAAAGGTCATTTTTCATGATAGTGCATTCATGTCCGGTCCATATCTTTGTCATCCATGGATGGATTTTCAAATAACTTGGCATGAATGTGTACCACAGTAAGACGACGTGACGCGCGCAAGACCCAGGTCCGTAGCTCAAAGGTCAGGGTCACACTTAGACGTTAAAGGTCATATTTCATGATAGTGCATTGATGGGCGTGTCCGGTCCATATCTTTGTCATGCATGCATGGATTTTAAAATTATTTGGCATGAATGTGTACCACAGTAAGACGACGTGTCGCGCGCAAGACCCAGGTCCGTAGGTCAAAGGTCCTAAACTCTAACATCGGCCATAACTATTCATTCAAAGAGCCATCGGGAGCATGTGTCATCCTATGGAGACAGCTCTTGTTCAATTAATCTTCATGAATTTTGGTCAGAATGATAACCTTGATGAAATCTAGGAAGAGTTTGAAAATGGGTCATCTGGGGTTAAAAACTAGGTCACTAGGTCAAATTAAAGAAAAACTTTGTGTATGCGATAGAGGCTGTATTTTTCAATTAATCTTCATGAATTTTGGTCAGAATGATTGCCTTGATGAAATCTAGGTCAAGTTTGAATATGGGTCATCTGGGGTCAAAAACTAGGTCACTAGGTCAAATCAAAGGAAAACCTTGTGTATGTGATAGAGGCTGTATTTTTCAATTGATCTTCATGAAATTTGGTCAGAATGATTGCCTTGATAAAATCTAGGTCAAGTTCGAATATGGGTCATCTGGGGTCAAAAACTAGGTCACTAGGTCAAATAAAAAAAAATACTTGTGTTTGCTCCAATTTTAATGATACTTGGTCAGAATATTTTTTTCCATGCAATCACTAGGTCTATGTTTACACTGTTATGGTGTATTATGGTGTGTTTCTCAGGTGAGCGACCTAGGGCCATCTTGGCCCTCTTGTTAGCTCATCTGATTTTTTGAAAAAAAAATGATGAGTTATTGTCATCACTTGATCAGTGTCGGCGTCGGCATCAGCGTTGCCTGGTTAAGTTTTATGTTTAGGTCAGCTTTTCTCCTAAACTATAAAAGGTATTGCTTTGAAACTTGGAACACTTGTTCACCATCAATAGCTGACCCTGTACAGCAAGAAACATAACTCCATCCTGCTTTTTGCAAGAATTATGGCCCCTTTTGGACTTAGAAAATATCAGATTTCTTGGTTAAGTTTTATGTTTAGGTCAACTTTTCTCCTAAACTATCAAAGCTATTGCTTTGAAACTGGCAACACTTGTTCACCATCATAAGCTGACCCTGTACATCAAGAAACGTAACTCCATCCTGCTTTTTGCAAGAATTATTGCCCCTTTTAGACTTAGAAAATCAGATTTCTTGGTTAAGTTTTATGTTTAGGTCAGCTTTTCTCATAAACTATCAAAGCTATTTCTTTAAAACTTGCAACAGTTGTTCACCATCATAAGCTGACACTGTACATCAAGAGACATAACTCCATCCTGCTTTTTGCAAGAATTATGGCCCTTTTTGGGCTTAGAAAATCATGGGTAGGACAATTTTTTAGAAAAATTATACAAAAAAATCAGATGAGCATCAACATCCGCAAGGCGGTGCTCTTGTAATTAAATAGATTGGATGGGTGTTTCACGTCATCACTCTCACCATATGACACAAGGTCCACAATGCTGGCACGAATATGTAATGAGTTATGCCCCAGTCAAAGCAGAGTTTTTCCCCTTGAAAAGACTGAAAATGCTTATAATTCAAGATTATATTCAATCTATGTAGAATACAACCTCTCCAGAGCAGCTCTCTAAAGGAAAAACCTCTCTATAACAACATCATCAAAATTTCCCTAAGCTAAAATATACAAATTTACCTCTCCAGAACAACAACCTCTATACAACAGTCAATATTTTGTATCTCCCAAAGGGTGTTGCTCTACAGAGGTTGCACTGTATATATAAATATATATAATTCAGTATTATCACCCTTGACCCAGTAAATACCCAGTAAATACATATTTTCGCCTTGTTCTGGTAAAAAAGACTGTTTTTAACTGTATCAGCATAATCTGCTGATGGATTTTCATGAAGTTTTACACATGTGTAGATCACTTAAGGGCAGTGATGCATGTGCAGTATCGTAAGGATCTCTTCACTAACTAGAGTAATTGCCCTTTAATAATTTTACAGTCCATAAATTATCACATAACAAAGTAATCTATTGATAGTTCTTCATGGAATTTAATAGATAACAGATATTGAGCATTATAGGACAGGTGTGCATGCGTGTCATTCATCAGGATGTCTTCAGTAACTGCAGAGTTATTGCCCTTTAGATTTTGTTCAGTACTATGGTTTCCATGGCAACGAAAGGTGAATTGGATTCCTTTGCCCTGCCCTTCTGTGGGTTCCAGCCTTGCTTGCATCTTCATCACTTGCCAATGTTCGAGAGTTCTTTTGTCATACAGCTTTGACATCATTCTTGTTTTTGAAATATTTTTCCGTGATGCCGTTGTTGTTATAAAAAGATTAACTGAAGTATTTAAACTTTCCACAGATATCAAATAACCTTGCTGACAATCGAGTTTTGCTTTACAAGGGATGGTTGACTGGAAGAATGCAGGAGGCAAGTCAGAGAAGGTTCTTGCTGTTGTTTTAACAACCAGAAGTATTCATTCTTTCTTGATAATAAGGTAAGGGGATTTATCAAGTGAACCAGAAGCAGAAATTGCAGTTGTGCAGTTTAAAGGTTCGAAGAATACTGTAAAATCAAATTTTTGACATCATTTTATTTTTGCTAAGTTTGTATTTATGTATATTTTGTGCAAATTTGTCCTAGGTAAAAGTGCAACATTAATTGTATTCAGGGTTTTTGAAATTTTGAAAATTCAGTCTGTCAAAATCACATCCTGCTACACTTCAGTAAGGTCTACTTGTCCCACTGTATTTATACACATATTTTTCCATTTGGTAAAGAAATAAGTGTGTTTGCATTAAGATGATAACTAGGTCAGCTTTAGTAATCAAAGAATGACAAAAACATTTCAGTGTTATATCTGATTGCCATTTTGTTTAGATTTTGTTAAGTTTTGCGTTTAGGTCAACTTTTCTACTTATGTGTCAAAGATATTGCTTTAGAACTTAGAGCAGTTATTTGCCATGAAAAGCTGACTCTCCACAGCAAGTACCGTAACTCTACATTGCTTTTTGCAATAATTATGGCCCCTTTTGGACTTAGAAAATCAGATTTCTTGGTAAAGTTTTGTTTTTAGCTCACCTGTCACAAAGTGACAAGGTGAGCTTTTGTGATCGTGCGGTGTCCGTCGTCCGTCGTCCGTCCGTGCGTGCGTGCGTGCGTGCGTCCGTAAACTTTTGCTTGTGACCACTCTAGAGGTCACATTTTTCATGGGATCTTTATGAAAGTTGGTCAGAATGTTCAGCTTGATGATATCTAGGTCAAGTTCGAAACTGGGTCACGTGCCTTCAAAAACTAGGTCAGTAGGTCTAAAAATAGAAAAACCTTGTGACCTCTCTAGAGGCCATATATTTTACGAGATCTTCATGAAAATTGGTCAGAATGTTCACCTTGATGATATCTAGGTCAAGTTTGAAACTGGGTCACGTGCCTTCAAAAACTAGGTCAGTAGGTCTAAAAATAGAAAAACCTTGTGACCTCTCTAGAGGCCATATATTTCACAAGATTTTCATGAAAATTGGTCAGAACGTTCACCTTGATGATATCTAGGTCAAGTTCGAAACTGGGTCATGTGCCGTCAAAAACTAGGTCAGTAGGTCAAATAATAGAAAAACCTTGTGACCTCTCTAAAGGCCACATTTTTCATGGGATCTGTATGAAAGTTGGTCAGAATGTTCATCTTGATGATACCTAGGTCTAGTTTGAAACTGGGTCACGTGCAGTCAAAAACTAGGTCAGTAGGTCTAAAAATAGAAAAACCTTGTGACCTATCTAGAGGCCATATATTTCATGAGATCTTCATGAAAATTGGTCAGAATGTTCACCTTGATGATATCTAGGTCAAGTTCGAAAGTGGGTCACGTGCCATCAAAAACTAGGTCAGTAGGTCAAATAATAGAAAAACCTTGTGACCTCTCTAGAGGCCATATTTTTCATGGGATCTGTATGAAAGTTGGTCTGAATGTTCATCTTGATGATATCTAGGTCAATTTTGAAAGTGGGTCACGTGCCATCAAAACTAGGTCAGTAGGTCAAATAATAGAAAAACCTTGTGACCTCTCTAAAGGCCATATTTTTCATGGGATCTGTATGAAAGTTGGTCTGAATGTTCATCTTGATGATATCTAGGTCAAGTTCGAAACAGGGTCATGTGCGGTCAAAAACTAGGTCAGTAGGTCTAAAAATAGAAAAACCTTGTGACCTCTCTAGAGGCCATACTTATGAATGGATCTCCATAAAAATTGGTCAGAATGTTCACCTTGATGATATCTAGGTCAAGTTTGAAACTGGGTCACGTGCCTTAAAAAACTAGGTCAGTAGGTCAAATAATAAAAAAACCTTGTGACCTCTCTAGAGGCCATACTTTTCATGGGATCTGTATGAAAGTTGGTCTGAATGTTCATCTTGATGATATCTAGGTCAAGTTTGAAACTGGGTCAACTGCGGTCAAAAACTAGGTCAGTAGGTCTAAAATTAGAAAAATCTTTTGACCTCTCTAGAGGCCATATTTTTCAATGGAGCTTCATGAAAACTGATCTGAATGTTCACCTTGATGATATCTAGGTCAGTTTCGAAACTGGGTCACGTGCGGTCAAAAACTAGGCCAGTAGGTATAAAAATAGAAAAACCTTGTGACCTCTCTAGAGGCCATATTTTTCATGAGATCTTCATGAAAATAGTGAGAATGTTCACCTTGATGATATCTAGATAAAATTCAAAACAGGGTCACGTACCTTCGAAAACTAGGTCAATAGGTCAAATAATAGAAAAACCTTGTGACCTCTCTATAGACCATAGTTTTCAATGGATCTTCTTGAAAATTGGTCAGAATTTTTATCTTGATAATATCTAGGTCAAGTTCAAAACTGGGTCACATGAGATCAAAAACTAGGTCACTATGTCAAATAATAGAAAAAACGACTTCATACTCAAAACTGGGTCATGTGGGAAGAGGTGAGCGATTCAGGACCATCATGGTCCTCTTGTTAGGTTAGCTTTTCTCCTAAACTATCAAAGTTATTGCTTTAAAACTTGCAACACTTGTTAACCATCAAAACCTGACTCTGTACAGCAACAAACATAACTCAGTCCTGCTTTTGTGCAAGAATTATGGCACCTTTTGGACTTTGATTTGATAGTTTTTCTACATTTTTTCACAACTGCTTTTTCCCACTTTTTATACACCCGTCTCTGAAAGAGCGGGGTGTATTATGTGAACCTCTGTTGCGGTGGGCAGTTGGTGTCCAAATCATGTCCACTCTGTAAGTCAACCAGTTTTCATCCCATCTTCACCAAACTTGCTGACAGTGTTTGTGGGCATAATATCTCAGCCAAAGTTGATCCGCCAAATCGCCCCAGGCACTCTTGGATAATGGCCCTTCAGTTCCTCAAAAACTGTTAATTTAGCCTTGTCTGCTCTCTAGATCGAACAGTTTTCATCCAATCTTCGTCAAACTTGCTGACAATGTTTGTGGGCATAATATCTTGGCCAACTTTGATAAGCAGCCAAATTGCCACAGACACTCTTGGATTATAACCCTTGGATAAGGCCAAGTTCAATGACCAGCCTATTTTGTGACAGTCTGGCACTCTTCATCGTATAAACTTGTCTGAAAAGTTAAAAATTGTTCTAAAACGAAGAAACTGGCAAATTTCTGAAGCCCTGATAACTATGGATTTTTGATTATATGAAGAATTATGTTTTAGATAATTAATTGTAAATGCTACAATATATATTTCAGAATATATAGTTGCAGGAGAAGGATCTTGTGATAAAGAAATGTGATGCCTAGAGCTAATTAATGATGGAACTGTTGGTTGTATACAGTGATACTGAGGAACAACAACAACAGCCTGATGTGAGTATCTTTGTAGGGATAATACACGTTTTTTTGTGTATTAACGTCTGCAGACCGAAGGTCGAGGTCACAAACATATCCCAAGTGTTTCTGCAGACGTTAATACACAAAACAAATGTGTATTGTCGCTATTCTTGCATAAAAACAATACACGACGACTTTATGTATTGTTAGCTCACCTGTCACAAAGTGACAAGGTGAGCTTTTGTGATCGCGTGGCGTCCGTCGTCCGTCCGTCAGTCCGTGCGTCCGTCCGTCCGTAAACTTTTGCTTGTGACCACTCTAGAGGTCACATTTTTTGTGGGATCTTTATAAAAGTTGGTCAGAATGTTCATCTTGATGATATCTAGGTCAGATTTGAAACTGGGTCACGTGACATCAAAAACTAGGTCAGGAGGTCTAAAAATAGAAAAACCTTGTGACCTCTCTAGAGGCCATATATTTCAGGAGATCTTCATGAAAATTGGTCTGAATGTTCACCTTGATGATATCTAGGTCAAGTTCGAAAATGGGTCACATGCCATCAAAAACTAGGTCAGTAGGTCAAATAATAGAAAAACCTTGTGACCTCTCTAGAGGCCATATTTTTTATGGGATCTGTATGAAAGTTGGTCTGAATGTTCATCTTGATGATATCTAGATCAAGTTCGAAAGTGGGTCACGTGCCTTCAAAAACTAGGTCAGTAGGTCAAATAATAGAAAAACCTTGTGACCTCTCTAAAGGCCATATTTTTCATGGGATCTGTATGAAAGTTGGTCTGAATGTTCATCTTGATGATATCTAGATCAAGAACGAAAGTGGGTCACGTGCCTTCAAAAACTAGGTCAGTAGGTCAAATAATAGAAAAACCTTGTGACCTCTCTAAAGGCCATATTTTTCATGGGATCTGTATGAAAGTTGGTCTGAATGTTCATCTTAATGATATCTAGATCAAGTTCGAAACAGGGTCATGTGCGGTCAAAAACTAGGTCAGTAGGTCTAAAAATAGAAAAACCTTGTGACCTCTCTAGAGGCCATACTTGTGAATGGATCTCCATAAAAATTTGTCAGAATGTTCTTGATGATATCTAGGTCAAGTTTGAAAGTGGGTCACGTGCTGTCAAAAAGTAGGTCAGTAGGTCAAATAATGGAAAAACGTGACCTCTCTAGAGGCCATATTTTTAATGGGATCTGTATGAAATTTGGTATGAATGTTCATCTTGATGATATATAGGTCAAGTTTGAAACTGGGTCAACTGGGATCAAAAACTAGGTCAGTAGGTCTTGAAATAGAAAAACCTTGTGACCTCTCTAGAGGCCATACCCTTGAATGGATCTTCATGAAAATTGGTCAGAATGTTCACCTTGATGATATCTAGGTCAGATTTGAAAGTGGGTCACATGCCTTAAAAAACTAGGTCAGTAGGTCTAAAAATAGAAAAACCTTGTGACCTCTCTAGAGGCCATACTTTTCATGGGATCTGTATGAAAGTTGGTCTGAATGTTCATCTTGATGATATCTAGGTCAATTTTGAAACTGGGTCAACTGTGGTCAAAAACTAGGTCAGTAGGTCTAAAATTATTAAAAATTTTTGACCTCTCTAGAGGCCATATTTTTCAATGGATCTTCATGAAAATTTATCTGAATGTTCACCTTGATGAATTCTAGGTCAGTTTCAAAACTGGGTCACGTTCAGTCAAAAACTAGGCCAGTAGGTATAAAAATAGAAAAACTTTGTGACCTCTCTAGAGGCCATATTTTTCATGAGATCTTCATGAAAATTAGTGAGAATGTTCACCTTGATGATATCTAGGTAAAGTTCAAAACAGGGTCACGTACCTTCGAAAACTAGGTCAATAGGTCAAATAATAGAAAAACCTTGTGACCTCTCTAAAGACCATATTTTTCAATGGATCTTCATGAAAATTGGTCAGAATTTTTATCTTGATAATATCTAGGTCAAGTTCAGAACTGGGTCACATGAGCTCAAAAACAAGGTCACTATGTCAAATAATAGAAAAAACGACTTCATACTCAAAACTGGGTCATGTGGGAAGAGGTGAGCGATTCAGGACCATCATGGTCCTCTTGTTTTCATATGTGATGACTTGACGATTCCGGTACATTTTTAGCTCATCTGATTGTTTGGGAAAAAAAAATGATGAGTTATTGTCATCACTTGATGGGCGTCGGCGTTGCCTGGTTAAGTTTTATGTTTAGGTCAGCTTTTCTCCTAAACTATCAAAGCTATTGCTTTGAAACTTGCAACACTTGCTTACCATCATAAGCTGACCCTGTACATCAAGAAACATAACATTATCCTGCTTTTTGCAAGATTTATGGCCCCTTTTGGACTTAGAAAATCAGTTTTCTTGGTTGAGTATTATGTTTAAGTCAGCTTTTCTCATAAACTATCAAAGCTATTGCTTTAAAACTTGCAACAGTTTTTCACCATCATAAGTGGATGCTGTTCATTAAGAAACATAACCCTATCCTGCTTTTTGCAAGAATGATGGCCCGTTTTAGACTTAGAAAATCATGGGTAGGACAATATTTGTATTATACAAAAAAAATCAGATGAGTGTCAGCACCCGCAAGGCGGTGCTCTTTTTTATTTACCATTCCTGTTATTCTTGGAAACGGTAAACATGTTTTAAATATCCATATCCAGGGCCCAGAAATAAACAACACTATCAAAAGCGCATCCTGAAGGTTTTTAAACGATTTTTTTTATCTCTCATTATTACAAACATAAAATTACCAATAATTTTTCACATCAATTCACAATTTGGTGCACTCGAGCACAATTTCAAGAATAATAACTTTACATTCGAGTTATATTGAGTACGGACATAGTTTGGAGTACAGATGAGTACGAACGTAGTGTCAAGCTTCCAAGCTGTTTATATAAATTCTTCAAGAAATTAGATAAAAACATACTGACTGATACTTACCAAAATCATAAATATCATTTTTTAAAATTAAAGAATTGCACAGGTTACACGCCATTCTTTAACATTCACGGTTGTCTACAAAATCTGAATCTACGCCGAGTTCTAAAAGGGGAGTAAACAAGGGAAGAAACGAGTACGAACATTGTTGGGGGCAGCGCATTTGGCGTTAGTTACTGATACATCAAAACATTCTATGGTTTATATTGCATTTTTTATGCTTCAAGAAGAGGTTTTTATGAAAGAAACAAGACGCAGATACCAGATGTCAATCTGCGCAGAAATACATACACGTCCCCGGGAAAGCATTTCAAAAATAAAAATCATGTATTAGCAGCACGTGAATTGCCTTGTTTGCACTCGATTTTTCTCCCGTTAATACATGGGCGGATCCAGTGAAAAAAGTAGTTTTTATGCAAGAAATATATTTTGTAACTGCAGTTTTATTAGCTCTCCTGAATACAAAGTGCTGAGGATGAGCTATAGTGATTGCTCACCATCAGGTATCCTTTAGTCTGCTCATACTTCAGAAGACATCTCATCTGAAACTACTTGTCAGAATTGCACCAAACTTGCTCAGTAGCCTCCTTGTCTTCTATCAAGCTTGTTCAAATGTTTGAGCCTGGCAGTTTTAAGGGGCTACTACACCTAAAAATAGAAAACCTTAAAATGGCTTTTTGTCATAAACCACCTGATGGATCTTCATCAAACTTGTTCTGTAACATCATTGTAAGGTATATTCCCAATTCTGTTCAAATGGGGGAGCTGTGCCCCTGGTAAATGCCACTGGTCGGTAGCATCATTGTAAGGTCCTATACCAATTTTATTTAAGTATTCACCAATTTATGTTAAAGGAGACACTTGGGCCCCATTTAGGTGCCACTGGAGCTAAAAAAAGAAATACCTTGAGAAGACCTCTCCTCATGAACTACTTGATGGATCTTCATCAAACCGTGTCTGTAGCATCATTGTATGGTCCTCGCCTAATTTATTTTTGAATGAGGATGTTAAGCCCCTTTAAGGGGTCACTAGTGCTAAAGAGAGAGAAAGCTTTAAACAACTTCTTCTCATTTGCTTCTCAACAGATCTTCATTAAACTTGATCTGTAACACCATATAAGGCTGCTCCAAAATTTCATCAAATAAGGGAACTTGGCCCCTTTTAGTGGCTTCTAGATAGTTTTAAACAAATTTTTCTCATTAATTGTTTGATAGATCTTAAACTTTTGTCTGTAGCATCATTAAAAAGTCCTTTCTAAATTTTTTTTTTCATACCGGGTGCTTGGCCCCTTATAGGGGCAGCTAAAGGTAAAACTAGAAATACCTTTAAACAACATCTAATCATGAATGGTTCTTCAAATGGGGGCACCAGCCCCCTTTTATAGACCACTAGTGCAAAATATAAAAATACCTTTAAATGATTACTACTCGTGAAAGATAAAGGGCCATAGAGACTGGTACCTGGTATGCAGATAACCACACTGAAGAGACCTTTCAAAATACCCTGAGCTTGCAGCAGTTGTCTTGTGTAATTTTTATGCCCCCAGCATCTACTGATGCGAGAGGCATATAGTGATTGTCCTGTCCGTCCATCTGTTCGTTCGTCCGTTTGTCCATCCGTCCGTACGAGATTAACCAAATGGGACCATTTTGTCTAGCATCAATACCCCTTACTAGAATGACTTGATACTAATGTAGGTGTAACCTGTGACCATTCCTCATCTTCAGACATCACCTGACCTCAGTTTGACCTTGACCTCATTTTGGACTTAGGTTGCTTAATATGGGCCATCAATTGGTTAACCAAATGGGACCGTTTCGTCTAGGATCAATACCCCTTACAAGAATGAATTGATACTAATACAGATGTAAACTGTGACCATTCCTCATCTTCAAACATCACCTGACCTCAGTTTGACCTTGACCTTGACCTCGTTTTGGACTTAGGTGCAAAATCTATTGACAAGGATGCCACCGGGGGGCATCAAGTGTTTATTGAACGCAGCTGCTTGTTTCAACCCAATTTTAGGGATCTAAGAATCATATATTGTTTGAACTGTTTGTCACACTGTTTTATGTAATCAGCTTCTAAGGCCTGATCTATTTTTAGCTCACCTAGTAGTCACGTAGTGACAGGGTGAGCTTTTGTGATCACCCGTCGTCTGTCCGTTCGTCCACAATTTCTTGTGAAAAAGATAGAGACCACATTTTGCAAGCAATTTTGATCAAACTTGTACAAAACTTGTATTGGCATGATATCTCAGTTCCTTTCGAAAACTGGCCAGATCCCATCATGGCTTCTAGAGTTATTGCCCCTTAAAGGGCCAGAATTTGCTATTTTTGTGCGTCAACAATTTCTTGTCTGCACGATAGTGGTTTCATTTATGATTTTATTTTAACCAAACTTGCACACTAATTGTATCACCATAAGATCTTGGTTTCTTTCTTGAACCGGCCAGATCCCATAATGGGTTCCAGAGTTATAGCCCCTGAAAGGGCCAGAATTAGCTATTTTGACCTTGTCTGCACAATAGCAACTTCATTTATGATTTGATTTTTACTAAACTTGCACACAACTTGTATCACCGTATGATCTTGGTTCCTTTTTTGAACTGGCCAGATTCCTTCATGGGTTCCAGAGTTATGGCCCCTGAAAGGGCCAAAATTAGCTTTTTTGACCTTGTCTGTTCAATAGCAGTTTCATTTATGATTTGATTTTAACCAAACTTGCACACAACGAGTATCACCACACGATCTTGGTTCCTTTTTTGAAATGGCCAGATTCCATTATGGGCTCCAGAGTTATGGCCCCTGATAGGGCCAGAATTAGCTATTTTGACCTTGTCTGCACAATAGCAGCTTCGTTTATGATTTGAATTTAATCAAACGTGCACAAAACTTATGTCACCATAAGATCTTGGTTCCCTTCTTGAACTGGCCAGATCCCATAATGGGTTCCAGCGTTATGGCCCCTGAAATTGCCAAAATTAGCTATTTTGACCTTTTCTGCACAATAGCATCTTCATTTATGATTTGATTTTAATCAAACTTGCACACAACGAGTATCACCACACGATCTTGGTTCCTTTTTTGAAATGGCCAGATTCCATTATGGGCTCCAGAGTTATGGTCCCTGATAGGGCCAGAATTAGCTATTTTGACCTTGTCTGCACAATAGCAGCTTCATTTATGATTTGAATTTAATCAAACGTGCACAAAACTTATGTCACCATAAGATCTTGGTTCCCTTCTTGAACTGGCCAGATCCCATAATGGGTTCCAGAGTTATGGCCCCTGAAATTGCCAAAATTAGCTATTTTGACCTTTTCTGCACAATAGCATCTTCATTTATGATTTGATTTTAACCAAACTTGCACACAACTTGTATCACCATAAGATCTCGATTTCTTTTTATAAGCCAGAAGGGACATATTATGTTATCGCCTCGGTGTCCGTCTGTCTGTATGTCTGTTGGTCAGCAATTTCCCTTCCACTCTGTAACTCTTGAAGCCCTTGAAGGATTTCAAAGAAACCTGACACAAATGTTCACCTCATCGAAATGACGTGCATTGCGCATATTTCGGATGGCTCACTTCAAGGTCAAGGTCACACTTTGAGGTCAAAGGTCATATGACTTTGTTTTGTGTGTATATTGCTCTGCATTTGCATCGATTGCAATGCTCTTGTTTTAATTTGGCAGATCTTTCTTTTGTTGACTTACAGTAATTTTTTTCAATTACTTCCCTTTTATGTTACTATAAATAGCTTATTTAGTAACTTTTTTATTATTGGCTGTAGGGAAAAACCGAGACCACTTTTCTGTGGTACAACATGTATGGTACCTCCAATTTTTAGTGGTATTTTAACATATCTGTACCTTGTTAGAATTTTTTTTTCTTTTTGGTTAAATTCTTTCCTTTGTTGTTCCTGTCCTTTGGGCTTCATCAGTCAAAATTCTGCTCCTATCCTCCTCTGATGTAATCCTTCGGGCATGAAACTACTGGCCTGATTTGAAAATAATTTTATTTGAAGTAACTTTTAAGAAAATTTCAACTGTATTTTCTCATAATTCTTTTGATTGATCTTGATTATAATTTTTAGCTCGACTATTCGAAGAATAAGTAGAGCTATCCTACTCACCACGGCATCGGCGTCACACCTTGGTTAAGTTTTTCATACCTCTCCACATTTTGACAAAGTCTTTTGAGATAAAGCTTTGAAACTTTCAACACTTGTTTACCATCACCATGACCAGTTATAGGCAAGAGCACATAACTCCATCAAGGATTTTGGCTGAATTATGGCCCCTTTTGACTTAGAAATCATGGTTAAGTTTTTCGTACCAGTTCATATTTTGACAAAGTCTTTTGAGATAAAGCTTTGAAACTTTCAACACTTGTTTACCATTACCATGTCCAGTTATAGGCAAGAGTACATAACTCCATCAAGGATTTTGGCTGAATTATGGCCCCTTTTGACTTAAAAATCATGGTTAAGTTTTTCGTACCAGTTCATATTTTGACAAAGTCTTTTGAGATAAAGATTTGAAACTTTCAGCACTTGTTTACCATCACCATGTCCAGTTATAGGCAAGAGAACATAACTCCATCAAGGCTTTTGGCTGAATTATGGCCCTTTTTGACTTAGAAATCTTGGTTAATTTTTTCGTACCAGTTCATATTTTGACAAAGTCTTTTGAGATAAAGCATTGAAACTTTCAACACCTGTTTACCATCACCATGTCCAGTTATAGGCAAGAGTACATAACTCCATCAAGGATTTTGGCTGAATTATGGCCCCTTTTGACTTAGAATTCTTGGTTAAGTTTTTCGTACCAGTTAATATTTTGTGTGAAGTGTTTGACATATGGCTTTGAAACTTTTATCACTTGTTCAATATAATAGTCTCTATCTGTAGGAAAGAGTACATAACTCTGTCATCTATTTTGGCTGAATTATGGCCCTTTTTGGACTTGGAAATTTGTTCTGTTTTCTTACAAGTCCACATTTTGTCAAAACTATTTGACATATTGCTTTTAAACTTTGAACACTTGTTTATCATCATGATTTCAATCTGTAGGCAAGAGTACATAACTCTGACAACTATTTTGGCTGAATTATGGCCCTTTTTGGACTTTGAAATTGGTTCACACATTGCCATTTAATGCAAGACTTATCGAAATCCACAAATACAGAAACATTGTTTGTCTGATCTTTTTTTTTCTTTGTCTGAATATCTGTGGTAATATTTTGACCCCATTCTCCAATCAATTCTTCAAATAGTCGAGCGCGCTGTCATCCTACAGCTCTTGTTTGACCTTCTTGTCCTTAAGTGCAATGATAACAGGTGAGCGATATATGGCCATTTTGGCCCTCTTGTTCATTAATATTTCTTTTTTGTTTAAGCTCTGAAACTCAGGTTAGCGATCTAGGGCCCTCATGACCCTCTTATTACTGGACAATGACAGTTAAAAGCTTACCTTGTGATATAGTCCAGAATACGGAAATCGAGAGTGTCCACTTCCTTGTTTTAGCAGTTTATACAATGTTCACCAAACTGCATCACTAGGTTTATGGGCATATTACTCTGGCCAAGTTTGGTAACCATTTGCATTGTAGTAACTGTCCACTTATTGGTTGAATTTGAGAAAACTGAATGCTAGTCAAAAGTAATGTGCTGTGATGGGTATACAAAATAACAGTCTGGCACTCATTTTATACTTCAAAAATTTTGTTTCAGCTTTTGTATGTAAACTAGTGTCTTGGATGTTATGATTTTTTCAAACAGACAAATAACAATTCCTTATTAAAGACATTAGATAGATAGATAGATAGATAGATTTATTCGTGTAAATATATACATCACATTGACACAATTATCACATACATTGAATTTAAACAGCACATAATATATTAACACAGCTTTGATATCACAGATATTATTGGTGACTAGTGCACAATTATGACACATATAAAAACACAGGATAACCTGTAAAAGCCTTGCGGCTTATTTCCAACAGGGTCCTTGAAAATATTGTCATAATGGATAAGAGTATTTAAATAATTTAAATAATAGTAATAGATACAGTTTATGCAGAGTAAGTGCACAATTATGTTGTCAGTACATAGACATACATATATTACACGAACAATATTATCACATTAAAAATCATATCACATAAAATCTACATTTGACTATACTTACAATTAAAAATAGATATAACTGGAATCTTCAGTCAACTTCATATTTAAAATCAAGTGCTTTTTAACTTCCTTTTTAAAAGCATATTTACTCTTAGTATTATGTATAAATTGAGGTAACTGGTTCCAGTCTAAAATACTATTATAATAAAAAGTTGAAGTTGTAAAACCATTTACAGCAGGTACATAAAAATTGGTACTACTACCTCTACTATTATACTGGTGTTGTTCATTACACCTTTTAAAATTTTCTTTAAGATATGCCGGACATTTGTCATTAAATATTTTATACACATGATTAAGTCTAAGTTGCTTGCACCTGTTTTCAATATTTAAAAAACCTAGATAACTAAAATCTGAAACACACAGAGAAGTTCTACATTCATAATTCAATATATATCTCACAATCTTATTTTGAGCAATTTGTAGTTTACACTTCAATTGTTTTGTGAGTCCACAATACCATGACGAACTAGCATAATCAAAATGGCACTGTAAGAGTGCATTACATAGAGTTTTTCTTAATGATTCATTTAAATAACTCTTTTGCCTATATAAAAACTTTAATCTTGAATTGACTTTATTAACAATATTATTAACAATAGAAGTGGCAGATAGGTCTTTATCCAACATAGCTCCCAAGTATTTAACAGAGTCCTGTGCCTTAATTGTATGTCCATTACAATGAACTGAAAAATCTTGAATTTTATTGAGCTTACGTCTAGAGCCGAATAGAATACACTCTGTTTTTCCTACATTCTCTATTTTAGGGCAATTAAACATACAAAACTGAATAATGTAAGAAGTTAACTGATTATTTGCATATATTGCTATTTCAGTCATGACGAAGCTCATGAGACTTTGGGGAATCAACAGCAAAAAATGCTGAGCTACATCAGGTTGCTGTACTTAAAGGTAATATAGCTTGTTTCTGACTAGATCTGGTAATGTACTTTGAAAAAAGTAATATTCTTAAGGAACTAATTTACAGGGATTTCGTGGTCGCATCATTCTGCAAAATTAAGTCTTGATGAACACATAGAATTACCATTCTTTTGTCTTTAATTGGAAATACAAAATTCATATCCCCCACAAAAAATTGTTTGGAACAAAACCATGAAATTTATACCATTGAAAATATTTCACAGTTTCTACCAAAACAATTGAGACTTATTTTGTTGATAAATTACTTTCTTTGTTAATTAGTAAATATAAATTTTAATTCCGATAAGCTGGGCGACCTAATCTTGAGATGTTAAGTTGTGTAATTTTCCCATTTTCACTTCCAGTTTTAATTTATTGTAATTTATATATGCCTGTCTGAAAGATGGGACATATGGGAATGCCCTTGGCATGTGGATGGACGAGTGGGTGGCGGCCACAAACTTTGTTGTCCAGAGTGTTTCTTGTTCATGCATGGAGGAATTTTGATGTAACTTGGCACATATGGTCACTATCATAAGACGGATTGTCTTGCGCAAGAACCAGGACCTAATGTCTAAGGTCAAGGTCACTATTAGAGGCCAAATGTCAGATACAAGAATGACTTTGTACTGAGCATTTCTTCTTCATGCATGGAGGGATTTTGATGTAACTTGGCAAAATTGGTCATCACCATGAGAGGGAGTGCCAATAACCAGGTCCCTCAGTCTAAGGTCAAGGTCACACTTAGAGGTCAAAGGTCAAATTCAAGAATGACTTTCTCTGGGGCATATCTTCTTCATGCATGGAGGGATTTTGATGTAACTTGACACAATTGTTCACCAGCTATTTACAGACGTACTTTGTGACTATGGCACCCTTGTTTTTCAGTTTTGATATCAGCATCTCAATTGATGACGATGTTATAGGGCGATGGTACAGACATCATTGGTAGTGTGAGTAGTGTCAGAGAACACACAAGTAATGCATTCACTGCAGTGCCGGATCTTAAATATGCAGAAACTTTTGTTGGTGTGGATATTAGTCATGAATTAAACAGAGGTAAGTTACTTTGTGTTTTTACTTGGTTATGATCAACATTGAAATATTTGTTAAAAATACAAAATACAAACCAGTTTGTTTCTTGTAATACAGTCAACATTGCAACAGATATGCAACAGATATTTAACTGCCATTTGCAAATTATATCTCTGACTTAATGTTAGTTTCAGTTGACTGGTTTTGTTAGCTCACCTGAGCAAAGTTCTCGTGTCGAGCTATTGTGATCCTTCAACATCTGGCATTCAGCATCTGTTTGTCCGGCATACATCCACACTTTTGTTCAAATAACATCTCCTCTGAAACCTTGTGGTAGAAGTTGATGACATTTGGCTTGGATGTTCCCTTGATGGTCTTCCTCCTAAATTGTTAAAGCTGTTCTGCTTGGTTGCACATAGGAGCTGCCAGAGCTAAAAATAGAAAAATCTTCAAATGGCATCTCCTGAACTGCAAGTCCAATTTTGAAATAGCTTCACAAAAATGGTCCTTTAATAATGTAGCTATCTTCTATCTGGCTCAGATTGTTCTGATTCGTGAAAAACCTTGTTGCCAGTGGGCATGGTTACTTTTCCTGTATATATATAATGGACACTTCTTGTGGGAAACTGCTCGCCTGATTTTAGTATAACTTCACACAAATATTCCTTGTGTGACCCTCTACCAAGATTGTTCATTATCCTTCCTATTTATCTGCTGCCAGGGGATGTGGTTACTGTCCTACAATGTATATGTATATAGTGGAAAGTGATCTTGTATGAAATCTTACTCGACCCGGTGTCAGCGTCAACGTCCTTCCGCGTCCTCACTTTGGTTAAAGTTTTGATGCACTTTCTCATTGTACCCCCCGACAACAAAGTTGTAAGGTGGGGTATACTGGTTTCAGGTTGTCTGTCTGTCTGTCCGTCTGGCCGTCTGTCCGTAGACGCAATCTTGTGCGCACCATCTCTCCTTATCCCCTTGACAGAATTTAATGAAACTTCACACAAGTGATCAGTACCAACAGTAGTTGTGCATGGGGCATGTTAGGTTCTTTTAAAAAAAAAAATTTGCAGAGTTATGGGACTTTGTTTTTTTGTTACTATACTATATACATAGACACAATCTTGTGCGCACCATCTCTCCTCATCCACTTGACACAATTTAATGAAACTTCACACAAGTGATCAGTACCAACAGTAGTTGTGCATGGGGCATGTTAGGTTCTTTTAGAAAAAAAATTTGCAGAGTTATGGGACTTTGTATTTTTGTTACTATACTATATACATAGACACAATCTTGTGCGCACCATCTCTCCTTATCCCCTTGACACAATTTAATGAAACTTCACACAAGTGATCAGTAACAACAGTAGTTGTGCATGGGGCATGTTAGGTTCTTTCAGCGACAAAAATTGCAGAGTTATGGGACTTTGTTTCTTGTTAACATACTATGTACATACAGTCTGCATATGCAATCTTGTGCGTGCCTAATCTACCAAACCCTTACACACAATTTAATGAAACTTCACACAAGTGATCAGTACCAACCCTAGTTGTGCATGGTGCATGTTACATTCTTTTAGATAAATATTTTGCATAGTTATGGGACTTTGTTTTTTGTTACTATACTGTATACATACAGTCTATATACATACAGTCCACATAATTATGCAATCTTGTGTGCGTCAAATTGCAATGTACTGTGTCAGTGCATGCGGTGGGTACATTCATCACCTTTAGTGATAGCTCTAGTTATCTTTGTTATTACTTGGTGTATTTGCTTCAGACTTGATATTTTTTTATTATTATATATAGTTGTTCCTTATCATCACCCACATCATGTGGCACAAGGGTTATAACTCTTGCTTCAATATTTTATGAGTTATTTCCCTTTTTACTTAGAATTTCAGGTTAAAGTTTTGGAGCACTTTCACTTTATCTCAGTTATTATGCCCCCCTTCGAAGAAGGAGGGGTATATTGTTTTGCAGATGTCGGTCGGTCGGTGGTTCGGAATGTAGACCAATCCGTTTCCGGATGATAACTCTAGAACGCTTGGGCCTAGGATCATGAAAGTTGATAGGGAGGTTGGTAATGACCAGTAGATGACCCCTATTGATTTTGAGGTCAGTATGTTAAAGGTCAAGGTCACAGTGACCCTGAACAGTAAAACGGTTTCCGGATGATAACTCAAGAACGCTTAGTCCTAGGATCATGAAAGTTGATAGGGAGGTTGGTAATGACCAGCAGATGACCCCTATTGATTTTGAGGTCAGTGTGTTAAAGGTCAAGGTCACAGTGACCCTGAACAGTAAAACGGTTTCCGGATGATAACTCAAGAACGCTTAGGCCTAGGGTTACGAAAGTTGAATGGGAGGTTGGTCATGACCAGCAGATGACCCCTATTGATTTTGAGGTCATTAGGTCAAAGGTCAAGGTCACATTTGCCAGGAACTGTTAAAACGGTTTCTGATCTTCTTGTCCAAAACCATAGGGCCTAGGGCTTTGATGTTTGGTATGTAGCAAAATCTAGTGGTCCTCTACCAAGATTGTTCAGATTATTTCCCAGGGGTCAAATATGGCCCTGCCCCGGGGGTCACATGGTTTATATAGACTTATATAGGAAAAAACTTTGAAAAACCTCTTGTCCAAAACCACAGGGCCTAGGGCTTTGATATTTTGTATATAACATCATATAGTGGTCCTCTACTAAGATTTTTCAAATTATTCTCCTAGGGTCAAATATGGCTCCGCCCTGGGGGGGGGGGGGTCACATGGTTTACATAGACTTATATAGGGAATAACTTTGAAAATCTTCTTGTCCAAACCACAAAGACTATGGCTTTGATTTTTTGTAATGTAGCATCATTTAGTGGTTCTCTACCAGGTTTGTTCAAATTATCCCTCTAGGGTCAAATATGTCCCTGCCCCAAGGGTCATATGGTTCATATAGACTTATATAGAGAAAAACTTAGAACCTTCATGTCCATAACTTACATCATTCAAATTTGGACCACATGTATAGTTTTGAGTGGCAAGATGAACCTTGACAGGAGTTGACCTTGATCTTGACCTAGTGACCTACTTTCACATTTCTGTAGCTACAACCTTCAAATTTGGACCACATGCATAGGTTTGTGTACCGAAAAAAACTTTGACCGTGTTATTGACCTAGTGACCTACTTTCACATTTCTGAAGGTACAGCCTTCAAATTTGGACCACATGCATAGGTTTGTGTACCGAAAAAAACTTTGACCGTGTTATTGACCTAGTGACCTACTTTCACATTTCTGAAGGTACAGGCTTCAAATTTGGACCACTTGCATGGTTTTGTGTTCCGAAATAAAATTTGACCTTGATTTTGACCTAGTAACCTACTTTCACATTTCTCAAGCTACAGCCTTCAAATTTGAACCACAAGCATAGTTTTGTGTACTGAAATGAACTTTGATCTTGAGATTGACCTAGTGACCTATTTTCACATTTCTGAAGGTACAGGCTTCAAATTTGGACCACTTGCATAGTTCTGTCTACCGAAATGAACTTTGACCTTGAAATTGATCTAGTGACCTGCTTTCACATTTCTCAAGCCACAGCTTTCAAATTTGGACCACATACACATTGTTTTGTACCGAAATGAAATTTGACATTGATTTTGACCTTGAGCTAGTCTTGAAATTTGCAACATTCAAAAATGGCTCAGTGGATGGCACCAAGATCACCCTGTAATCTCTTGTTAGGTTAATAGGTTAAAGGTCAAGGTCAGATTAAACCAGAATGGTAGAGCTTGTTTACAGTGAGCATATAATTTCTGTTCCTTGTGCAATTACTGAATGCATCAGGGGGGGCATTTTGTGTTCGACGAGCTCTTGTTACTTAATAGATTTGATTCAAACAAAACATTGTTCAACATCATCACTCACATCATATGACACAAGGTGCATAACACTGGCACCAATTTTTGTGCCCCCCCCCCCCCCCCCCATGAGTGGTGGGGGCATATAGATTTGGTCTTGTCCGTGCATCCGTGCGTCCGTCCGTCCGAAGTTCATGACGCACCTAGCTCGAAAAGTATTTGATATAAATTAATGAAACCTTGCATGAGTCTTTATCATGATATGAACTTGCGCACCTCCTATTTTTTGTCTGGCTCCGCCTCCTATTTTCAGAGTTATGGCCCCTGAAATAGTAAAAAATGCACATTTTAACCTTGTGACACGCCTAGCTAAAAAGTATTTGATATAGATTCATGAAACCTTGCTTGAGTCTTAATCATGATATGAGATTGCTCACCTCCTATTTTTCATCTGGCTCCGCACCCCATTTTCAGAGTTATGGCCCCTGAAATAGTCAAAAATGCAAATTTTCACCTTGTGACATGCCTAGCTCAAAAAGTATTTGATATAGATTCATGAAACCTTGCATTAGTCTTAATCATGATATAAACTTGTGCACCTCCTATTTTTCATCTGGCTCTGCCCCCTATTTTCACAGTTATGGCCCCTGAAATAGTCAAAAATGCACATTTTCACCTTGTGACACGCCTAGCTCAAGAAGTATATGATATAGATTCATGAAACCTTGCATGAGTCTTAATCATGGTATGAACTTGCGCGCCTCCTATTTTTCATTTGGGTCCGCCCCCTATTTTTAGAGTTATGGCCCCTGAAATAGTCAAAAATGTCCATTTTCAAATTGTGACGCACCTAGCTCAAAAAGTATTTAATATAAATGGTTGAAAACTTGCATAATTATGTTTTTATCATGATATAAACTTGCATTTTTGGCTGGCTCCACCCCCTAGTTTTAAAGTTATGGCCCCCGAAATAGTAAAAAGATGCATTTTTTCACCTAATTATGTGCCTAGCTCAAAAAGTATTAGATGTAAATTCAGGAAACCTTGCTGGAGTCTTTATCGTGATGTGACCTTGCACACTCTTCTTGAGAATCTTAGCTTTTATTCCAGAGTTATGGCCCTTGAAATAGCCATAATAGTGGATTTTTGTTTGTGATGCTCATAGCTCAAAAAGTATAGGGCCTAGAATAATGAATCTTTTTCATAAAGTGTTTGTTGAGGTTATACCCCATTAAGACTAAAAACATTTGAATTATTGCCCCTTATTTGTGACAAATGTACCATTGGGGGGCACACCCTGTGTTCCACAGACACATTCTAGTTCATGAATTATGCCCCCTAGTTACTTAGAATTTCAGGTTAATTTGGTATCACTAGATATCTGACTTATTACTAAATGGATTTGATTGAACTTAAAATAATTGCTCATCTCCACTACCTGCATCATTTGACACACTGTGACACCTGTATTTAATGATTTACACCCCTTTGTACTTAAAATTTCAGGTTAAAGTGTTGATGTTTTCACTTTATCTCTGTTATAACTTGATGGATTTGCTTCAAACTTAAAATAGTTGTTCCTCATCATCACCAACATCATAATTATGGCACAAGGGCCATAACTCTGGCACCAATATTTTATGAATTTTCCCCCCTTTATACTTAGAATTTCAGGTTAATTTGGTGCTTTTTCACTTAATATCTGACCTATTACTAAATGGATTTGATTCAAACTAAAAATATTTGTTCTACCTTAGCACCCTCATCATATGACTCATTGTTCATAACATTGGACGAATTTTTCATGAATTTTGCCCTCTTTTTATGCCCCCGGCATCTGCCAATGCGGGAGGCGTATAGTGATTGCCCCGTCCGTCCTTTCGTCTGTTCGTTCATCCGTCCATACGAGGTTAACCAAATGGGACCGTTTCGTCTACCATCAATACCCCTTACTAGAATGACTTGATACTAATGCAGATGTAACCTGTGACCATTCCTCATCTTCAGACATCACCTGACCTCAGTTTGACCTTGACCTCATTTTGGACTTAGGTTGCTTTATATGGGCCATCTCTTGGTTAACCAAATGGGACCGTTTCGTCTAGCATCAATACCGCTTACAAGAATGAATTGATACTAATACAGATGTAACCTGTGACCATTCCTCGTCTTCAAACATCACCTGACCTCAGTTTGACCTTGACCTCGTTTTGGACTTTGCTTTGTATTGACAAGGATGCCACCGGGGCATCAAGCGTTTACTGAACGCAGCTCCTTGTTACTTAGAATCTTATGCTAATTTTTATGCATTTTCCCTATATCGCAGTTATTAAGAAATGGATTTAATTCATACTTGAAGTAGTTGTTCCACATCATCACCCACATATGACACAAGGTGCATAACTCTTGCACAAATATTATATGAATTATGCCCCCTTTTTACTTAGAATTAAACTTACATGGTATTTTGATACACTTTATCTTTACCTCTCCTGTTATTTAATATTTTTGACACGGACTCGAGCTATTGTGCAATATCTTCATCCAGCATTGGAGTCATTAAACACTCCAGTCATAGCTCCATTTCCCTCAGATGTGCCCAGTTTCACTATCCACATTGAAATAGTCGAGCGCGCTGTCTCCTGTGACGCGTAGTGGGGGATTATAGGAATGGTCTCTGTTCTTCTGTCTGTAACACTTTGGTGTCTGCTCCATATCTCCTAAACCCCTTAAAGGATTTTCATGAAACTTGGGTCAAATGATCACCTCATCAAGACAATGTGCAGAACACTGGCACCAGAACAGAAAGAAAATGCCTCTGTACATGTTATACCCTACCTCTAGGTATTCTATAAGAACCATGGTCATGAACGGGAAATATACTAACCCGTTCCAATCGCGCATTTCATACCTAAAACACGCAGTTCGGTAAATAGCCCGGCTTATAAATCCTAAAATATGGCCGAACCTTGCACATTTTAGTAGAGACTTAAGATAATACATTTCTTAAAGAACAATACCAGAAGATAAATTCTGGATATGGAACACACGAATCAGTCAACCATGAAAGCCTGGGCAAACTGTTTTATGACGTCATCATTAAGACTGTTGAAATCGTAAAAATAATTTGTTCATGTTCAGCAACGTATAAAATGTTATCGCCCTTTTTGAAATTTCTTATAATCTGGTGACAAAACAATTGGGCTATGTAGAGCTTCTCAGAGTTACATTATTTTAAGAAATATCAAAGAAAGGTGACTTTTGGAATAATTTGTATGAACAGGGATAAATCATCTAAAACGACGTATCACTTTTCGTAAACTTTACATCCTGTTTTCAAACAAAGACAAACTTTTTATATAATAATATTATAAAAAAGAGGAAACATGTGTTCATAATTAGATTATATCGCTTTAGAATTCTTCCGAATATAAATGCCTTTTCGGGTCATTTTAAACTTGTCCACACATACGGGAGAGATGCCTGATATTTTGCTCATCTTAAATGTTGTTGATTTCTTTCTTGTGGATACGAACTAAACCTCGTATTCATGTAAAAACAATTCATACGTAGATCTTAATTCGAATTTAAATTCTTTTCTATACTTTTGCATTGATATATTACTTGATATAACATGATGAAGAATAATGTAGAGTGGTTAATTTCATTACTATTTCGCTCAGAGCTAGGCTAAGGGATGGCATATAAAATACCAAGAAAATCAGACCCTTTCTAATTGTTAAAAAGCAAGGAACATATATAAAACCGAAAGAAGAAATATTCCCTTAAAGAACATTTGTAGGGATATGTCAGAGAGATTTTATTTGTACCGCGATGTTGCATACAGCTGTAAACTGTATGACAACATGCACTTACCAAATCTTCTAGCGTAAAGACTTTTTATTCAAATACCTTTCAAATATCTACATGCACATATGTTTACTCATTTAGAAAAGTATATTGTTAGTAAAATGTCAGAATTACAGCTAATCGAAACATCCAATATCAAATACTTTTATTCACATTAATGCCTCAACCCATTTAGAAGGGACTCAATGTAAAAAACTTAATATATTTATTAAAGTATCTAGCTCATATTTTATTATGCCCCCCTTTGAAAAAGGAGGGGTATATTGTTTTGCAGATGTCGGTCTGTCGGTCGGTCGGTCGGTCGGAATGTAGACCTATCCGTTTCCGGATGATAACTCAAGAACGCTTGGGCCTAGGATCATGAAAGTTGATAGGGAGGTTGGTCATCACCAGTAGATGACCCCTATTGATTTTGAGGTCAGTATGTCAAAGGTCAAGGTCACAGTGACCCTGAATAGTAAAACGGTTTCCGGATGATAACTCAAGAACACTTGGGCCTAGGATCATGAAAGTTGATAGGGAGGTTGTTAATGACCAGCAGATGACCCCTATTGATTTTGAGGTCAGTATGTTAAAGGTCAAGGTCACAGTGACCCTGAACAGTAAAACAGTTTCCGGATGATAACTAAAGAACGCTTAGGCCTAGGGTCACGAAAGTTGATAGGGAGGTTGGTCATGACCAGCAGGTGACCCCTATTGATTTTGAGGTCAGTATGTCAAAGGTCAAGGTCACAGTGACCAGGAACAGTAAAATGGTTTCCAGGCAATAACTCAAGAACGCTTGGGCCTAGTGTCAGGAAAATTGATAGTTAGGTTGGCCATGACCAGCAGATGACCCCTATTGATTTTGAGGTCAGTATGTTAAAGGTCAAGGTCACAGTGACCCTGAACAGTAAAACAGTTTCCGGATGATAACTCAAGAACGCTTAGGCCTAGGGTCACGAAAGTTGATAGGGAGGTTGGTCATGACCAGCAGGTGACCCCTATTGATTTTGAGGTCAGTATGTCAAAGGTCAAGGTCACAGTGACCAGGAACAGTAAAATGGTTTCCAGGCAATAACTCAAGAACGCTTGGGCCTAGTGTCAGGAAAATTGATAGTTAGGTTGGCCATGACCAGCAGATGACCCCTATTGATTTTGAGGTCAGTATGTTTAAAGGTCAAGGTCACAGAGACCTGAACAGTAAAAGTTTCCGGATGATAACTCAAGAACGCTTAGGCCTAGGGTCACGAAAGTTGATAGGGAGGTTGGTCATGACCAGCAGGTGACCCCTATTGATTTTGAGGTCATTAGGTCAAAGGTCAAGGTCACATTGGCCAGGAACAGTTAAATGGTTTCTGATCTTCTTGTCCAAAACCATAGGGCCTAGGGCTTTGATATTTGGTATGTAGCAAAATCTAGTGGTCCTCTACCAAGATTGTTCAGATTATTTCCCTGGGGTCAAATATGGCCCCACCCCTAGGGTCACATGGTTTATATAGACTTATATAGGAAAAAAACTTTGAAAAACCTCTTGTCCAAAACCACAGGGCCTAGGGCTTTGATATTTTGTATATGACATCATCTAGTGATCCTCTACTAAGATTATTCAAATTATTCCCCTAGGGTCAAATATGGCTCCGCCCTGTGGGTCACATGGTTTACATATACTTATTTACAGTGTGCATATAATTTCTGTTCCTTGTGCAATTACTAAATGAATCAAGGGGGGCATTTCGTGTTCGACGAGCTCTTGTTGTATATTGTAGTCATTTAAAACGTTTGCAAGGTGATCCCGATAAGGCAAAATATCCAGAAAGAAGGTGTATTGTGTGTGTGTGTGTGTGTGTGGTGGGGGATGGGGGGGTGGGGTACTCATTCTCCGAATATACTTTTTAACTGATGAATAAAAATGAACATTTGCGCATATTTGAAACGATTGCCTTACTAAATTTCATTTTTGGGGTGTTTTTACCTGTCAGAGATTCATTATTCAATTATATAAATTCATGAGAAAAAAATGTATGATTGCTTAATGTTTTTCTTATAGTGTTGCGACTTTAATCTAACATATTTGTATCAAACTGCATTTCACCAGTGAGATACTGTGATATACTGTGCTAGTCTGTCGTATGACTGTAGACAAAATATTTATAAATGTACTTTACAATTTGGACAGACTACCTCATTAGTGTATGTTAAAATTTCTTCTGCATTATAAACGATAAACCTATATACCATTACTACGACTTTACGTAAAGGTGGAACAATTGGGGTATGGTAAATGTGTATGTTATCGGATGTGACCAATGGGAAAAGTGCATTGTGCACCACATTAATACATTTGCTGTAGGGTTCCCGAGAAGTATAAATCCCCAAATATGTAAAATTAGACTGAATATTTCAAGTAGTGGTTATAAGATACACATCACCATCGTGGTTTACAAATTTATATTTTGGTATGAAATACATGATTTTTATGTAAAGCGCGTGTGAAGACTACCGCCCCCTATAAACTAAAAATGACCATATGTTTCATACCCGGATGTGAACCACTAAACCACAGTCTATTTCTGAAAGGGAATGTAAGATGAACATAAGCATTTTACACAACTTAGTACTCTAAAACGATTGCATTTGATGAAATAAAATTAAATGAATAGTTCTACCGAAGTTAATTGGCTTTCCAAAACGGGGCTACAAATATCAGAACGTTTGGATGTACGATTGCTTACAGACGTCGCGTTGTCATTCTTTTGTGTTTGCACTGGACATTCATCATAAGACACTTTTATGATGATGCATGCTAGTATAAATATATTCGGGGGCCTCCGTGGCCGAGTGGTTAGAGTCGTTGACTTCAAACCATTTGCCCCTCATCGATGTGGGTTCAAAACCTCATTTGGGGCGTAGAATTCTTCACGTGAGGAAGCCATCCAGCTGGCTTACGGAAGGTCGGTGGTTCTACCCAGGTGCCCGCTCGTGATGAAATATGCACGGAGGGGCACCTGGGGTCTTCCTCCACCATTAAAGCTGGAAAGTCGCCATATGACCTAAAATTGTGTCGGTGCGATAATAAACCCAACAAAATAAAATAAATATAAATATATTCCGTAAGTTAAAAAGTTTATCTATAAAAACAGTTAAAGTAATGCAAAACTGAATCAGTGTATTACTAAACAATGTTAAAGAAAGACAAATAAAGCATGTACTTATTAATATATGATACAAATAGCAAATTAGAAGTTTCCATTTTGGTATGTACTACACTGATGCGTTAGAAATACGCACCCCTTAACATTTAAAACACGAATATATTTAGCTGATTCTTATTTTACACTATGGCCATAGACATTTTGGATGATAGGTCAATAATAACTCTGTAAGACTTTTTCGTGCTTTGTGTGATTAAATGTTCTGATGTCAATTTTCTTTCAATCTAAAAATATTCATATGTCAGATATAAATACAGTTTGATTAACGTAAGAAATAAATGGCGACTTAGTACTGTTCATTTGAGTACATCTTTTATTACGTGAGTTTGCAAAAATATACAGGTGGATACACATATCATGCCGTTACAAAGAGTAAAACAGCTTTGTTAGATTTATAGAAACATTTCACTTGAAATATCACAGTCACGTCTTTATATAAATCACGTTGTTAAAGATATCGCATTTTAAGTAGATATATTAAAAACATTTTGGTTCAATTTCTGCGCATCTGAGCTCTGAACCGTTATAAATCGGGTGAAAAACCACTCGACGGCCTTCTTTATTTTTACTCTGACATGGTCATTGAAATTTTAATATTAAATTTTGCTGGGCTTCATTTATCCAAGTAGTAATAAACTGAACGTCATGCCACCATTTCACGTCACAATGGACTTCATAATGCTGTCTTACCAGTCCGCGCGTCAACAGTTGTTTATCGCACATTATAACACAACCGAATTCATTTTCCTAGATGATTATTGTGTACTTTTATATATCAATACATTTTCCTGACGGTACAATTATTACGTCAGTCGCACAGGAAAAGAAATCAACACAAAACAGAAAATAGGCAAATACTAGCATTTGATGGAAGTCGTCAAGGATGTACTTTAAAGTCCTTCGTAATGTGTTAGAATCGAAATAATATATCTAATTTAGTGATTTGCTCTTCATTGTTTGTCGTTCTGATGAGTATTATTATATCACTCGAGCTACGCCATGATATTAATCTTTATTTCTTAAATATACAGAGATTGACTACTTTTGGCTTTGTTTAACTTGCAACCAAATCCAGCTATGTCAGAATGTGCAATCTATTTAATGGTAAATCGCCATGAATGATTCCACTCAATTATTCTTTTTGAGACCAGGAACATTTTAATCTAAATACATAAGTGCCTGGATACTTGTAACTTACCAATATTATAACACATTAATCACGGTAATGCGATAAATATGCAAAATATATATCAATTTACCGATTACCTCCCTTTTAATTGCGTTAACTGATTTTTTTTCAGGAAAATGATATATTCGATCGCGGATAATGTCACAAAAGTATAATAGGTGTTGTTTTAAGGGTTTTGTATTGAAAAATGAATATTATATTACAAACATGTTACAGTAATTTTGATAAAAAAGAAGGACTGATAGCTGTTTATAAACCACAATGAATATTTTTGTCTTTTTCTGAAATATATTATTTATTTACATTATTTCAATTTTGCATTCCTATAAAGATAAATTATATAACAATTTTATCAGGATTCATTAAAAAATATAACTACTAAGGGCATTTATATCAAAATAACGGAACTCGTTGCGCATGAATAAACTTGAGAGTAAACCTGCTTTTTATACTATAAATAGAAAGATATTAACACAAAACACTAAAATCCCAAAAATCTTAAAGTTTTATTAAAAATTGAGCGAAATATGACGATTTAAAAAGAAATTTGCTTAAAATATCCTTTATATGAGTTGTCTGCCCCTGACAAGAAAAGGTGCGAAAAGTCAGTGTTCCATATCCAGATTTCTATTTGACATAACCTTCGATCATTTTATGTTCATGGCTTGTCTCTACTAAAAAGTGCAAGATCGAATGACTTATAAGCCGGGCTAAAATGTGTACTATGGATATCAAACAAGTGGTAATTTATCTTCCATTGTGTACCGGTCACATTTCTTCAATACATCTTATCTTAGAAAAACAACGCGTAGTTTATAGTTATTTCAACGTTACACAAAAAACTTGCTTGAACTTCCCTGGTGGAGTTCCGTTCTAGATTACAAAACTATTCTGATTGGCTGTTGTGAAAATGTATGTCAATCGTCATTTTACTACACATGTTCGCTAAAATGTGAAAATGCAGCATAAATGTGCAAAATTAATAAAATAGAACAGATGCAGACCAATGTACGATTTCAAATTAAAGATCATATACAAGAAGAATTTCATTCATCATTTCGAGTTTTCTTGTAAAATTGTGATTTTTTTATGCCCCCAAAGGGAGGCATATAGTTTTTGAACCGTCTGTCGGTCTGTCCGCAATTTTCGTGTCTGGTCCATATCTTTGTCATCCATGGATGGATTTTCAAATAACTTGGCATGAATGTGTACCACAGTAAGACGACGTGCCGCGCGCAAGACCCAGGTCTGTAGCTCAAAGGTCAAGGTCACACTTAGACGTTAAAGGTCATTTTTCATGATAGTGCATTGATGGGCGTGTCTGGTCCATATCTTTGTCATCCATGGATGGATTTTCAAGTAACTACGCATAAATGTGTGGCGCAGTAAGATGACATGTCGCACGCAAGACCCAGGTCCGTAGCTCAAAAGTCAAGGTCACACTTAGACGTTAAAGGTCATATTTCATGATAGTGCAATGATGGGCATGTCCGGTCCATATCTTTGTCATTCATGCATGGATTTTAAAATAACTACGCATGAATGTGTGGCACAGTAAGAGGACATGTCGCGCGCAAGACCCAGGTCCGTAGGTCAAAGGTCCTAAACTCTAACATCGGCCATAACTATTCATTCAAAGTGCCATCGGGGGCATGTGTCATCCTATGGAGACAGCTCTTGTTTTAATTCTATTTTTGATTGTTTACATTTCGCCAAACATGTGCACACTGCCGTGACCTCTAGACCGGATGTTCATTAGGGAAGGTCAAGCAAGTTTTTTCTGTAACGTTGACGAAATCATAAAATATGTTGATAATCTCAGCAATATGAAATATTGAGACAATGTGACTGATGCACGATCGAAGATAAATTATCGCTTGTTCAATATACTAGGTACCCATTCACTGAACTGCGCGTTTAAGTTGAGAAATGTACTATTGAAACGGGTTAGTATATTTTCCCGTTTATGACCATGGTTCTTATAGAATACCTAGGAGTAGGGTATAACATGTACAAAGGCATTTTCTTTCTGTTCTGGTGCCAGTGGTGCAGAACTTAAGTCAGCCATGTCGGCTCAAGGTCAAGGTCACAGCTTAAGGTCAAAGCTTTTAGCCTGCCATTTGATGTCCACTCTGTATCTCCTAAACCCCTTGAAGGAATTTCATAACACTTTGGTCAAATGATTGCCTCATCAAGACGATGTGCGGAATTTATGAGTCAGTCATATAGACTCAAGGTCAAGGTCACAATTAAGGGTTACAGGTTTGAGCCTTCCATTTTGTCCGCTCTGTATCTTCTAAACCCCTTGAAGGATTTTCATGAAACTTAGGTCAAATGATCACCTTATTAAGACGATATGCAGAACTCATGAGTCAGCCATGTTGGCCCAAGGTCAAGGTCACAACTCGGGGTCAAAAGTTTGAGCCTTCCATTATGTGCCAGCTCTGTATCTCCTAATACCCTTGAAGGATTCATATGAAACCTGGGTCAAATGATCACCTCATCAAGATGATTAGCAGAATTCATGAGTCAGCCATGCTGGTTCAAGGTCAAGGTCACAAAGGTTTGAGCCTTCCATTTTGTGTCCACTCTGTATCTCCTAAACCCCTTGAATGATATTCATTAAACTTGGGTCAAATGATTAACACATCAAGAACTTGAGTCAGTTATGTAAACTCAAGGTCAGTGTCACAACTCAAGGTCAAAGGTTTGAGATCTGTATCTCCTAAACCCCTTGAAGGATTTTGATGAAACTTGGGTGAAATGATCACCTCATCAAGATGATGCGCAGAATTTGTAAGTCAATCATTTCAGTTTAAGGTCAAGGTCAGAGCTCAAGGTCAAAGGTTTACCCTTTCACTATCCATAACAGTAGTGGGGGATTTAGCTGTCTTTCAGACTGCCTTGTAAAAATAATTTCACTCAAATGGTCCTTGTGTGAGTCTCTCTACCAAGATTGTACAAATTACTCTGATTCATCAAAAAAAAAAAAAAAAAATGCTGCCAGAGGGAATGGCCACTTTTTCTTAATATATGTATTTTATGGAAAATTTGAAAATTATTTTCAGAATCTGCAAACCTGATTTCCAAGTAATCTCATGTTGATCATTGTGTGACCCTCCGTCAAGATTGTTAAAATTAGTCTGATTCGTCAAAAAAAATCTTCTTCTTGAAAACCACTGGGCAGAATTACACCAAACTTCACAGGAATGATCCTTGGGTGGCCCCCTTTCAAAATTGTTCAAAGAATTGAATTCCATGCAGAACTCTGGTTGCCATGGCAACCGAAAGGAAAAACTTTAAAAATCTTCTTCTCAAAAACCAGAAGCCCTAGAGCTTAGATATTTGGTGTGAAGCATTGCCTAGTGGACCTCTACCAAATTTGTTCTAATCATGACCCTGGAGTCAAAATTGACCCTGCCCCAGGGATCACTTGATTTTACATAGGAAAATCTTAAAAAATATTCTTCTCAAAAACTAGAAGCCCTAGAGCTTAGATATTTGGTGTGAAGCATTGCCTAGTGGACCTCTACCAAGTTTGTTCAAATCATGACCCCGGTGTCAAAATTGAAATTGACCCCGCCCCAGGGGTCACTTGATTTTACATAGGAAAATCTTAAATATTTTTCTAAAAATAAACTAGAAGGCCTAGAGCTTAGATATTTCACATGTAGCATTGCCTAGTGGACCTCTACAAAATTTGTTCAAAACATGACCCCCGGGGTCACTTGATTTTACCTAGGAAAATCTTAAAAAATCTTCTTCTCAAAAACTAGAAGCCTAGAGCTTAGATATTTGACATGTAGCATTGCCTAGTGGACCTCTACTATATTTGTTCAAATCATGACCCCAGGATCAAAATTGACCCCGCCCCAGGGGTCACTTGATTTTACATAGGAAGATCTTCAAAAAATTTCTAAAAATAAACCAGAAAGCCTAGAGCTTAGATATTTCACATGTAGCATTGCCTAATGGACCTCTACAACATTTGTTCAAATCATGACCCCCAGGGTCAATTTTGACCCCTCCACAGGGGTCACTTGATTTTACATAGGAAAATCTTCAAAATTTTATAAAAATAAACCAGAAGGCCAAGAGTTTAGATATTTCACTTGTAGCATTGCCTAGTGGACCTCTACAAAATTTGTTCAAATCATGTCCTAGGGGTCACTTGATTTTACGTAGGAAAATCTTTAAAAAAAATTCTAAAAATAAACCAGAAGGCCTAGATCTCAGATATTTGATATGTAATATTGCCTAGTAGACTTCTACAAACTTAGTTCAAATCATGATCCCCGGGGTAAAATTGGCCCCGCCCCAGGGGTTACTTGATTGTACATTGGAAAATCTTCCAAAATTTTTTCTAAAAATCATCAGTTTGACATTTGAAACATGTAGCTCATATTACTCAGGTGAGCGATTCAGGGTCATCATGACCCTCTTGTATTTTGGAAACTTTCAATCTTATTGTTAGAAATTGCTGGCCTAATTTTAAAATTACTTTATTCAAATGTTTCTTGGGTGACCCTTCATGAAAAGTGTACATATTGCATTTCGTCAAAAAACATGGCCGCAAAATGTGTGTGGTCACTTTCCCATATATATATAAAATCTACTTGCTTGATATTGTCTCTGAGTATAAATTAATATCTTCATTTCCCAACTTCTTTATCATGCCCCACCCCACTCCCAACAGACACACATTACCCAGCTGTATTTATTTCCTAGAAACGTATTACAATGTTATGGTTAGAAAACACCGGTGAGCCCATCAACTTAGCTCAATTTGAATTTGAACTCTGGGCGGGGCGTATGTTTTATCATGCCATTACTATAGCAACTGCCTGATAAAGCCTGTCTGAGAAAAGCAGGCTTTCTCAGGTCAGTGACTTGAGAACACTTAGCACTGTTTAAACCTATGATTAAATCCAAGAACATCAGATTGTGTCCATTTTGCCTTTAAAAATTATTACGCCCTTATACGACACTGAAGTAGGTCTTTAAAATCCCAAAATATAAAAAAGCGGAAGAAACAACAAATGCTAACCTTGTGTTTTGTAACCACATCTCTGTTTTGCTGAACACGAAAGAATAATTTCAATTTGTTCTCAAGTGAAATTTTATCCGAAATTCAGTTGCTAGACGGATACCCATTCTCACCAAGCAAACGTTTGAAGTGAATTAAATACACACGCCATAACGACGCTTGGCAGAAAAAATAGGCAGTACCGTTTCATCTACCGTTGATTTTATTCCATGAAAGTTCATTCCAGATGCAATATTCCATGATGTAAATGCAGAGAGCTAAAGTCCTGAAATAACGCTTTGCATGAGTCATTTTCCGTTTCTACGAGCGTTTCCGTTTTAAAAACATTTTTGTGGTAATTGCAAATATGGTAGGCATACGCTATACATTATTGACATGGTCTCACGTACCTATCAAGAGCGCGTTTATAAAAATATTAGCGTAAATGTCTTTTAGCATTTATTCTAAAAAACAAGATTGCGTCATTTTGAAGAAAAAAAAATTAAAAAAAGAAGTCCGGCAAAACAGCAAAATTTGGTCCACTCCTATTTTTAATCCCCCGCCGTGGTGGAGGGATTATAGGAATGGTCTCCGTCCGTCCTTCCGTCCGTAACAAAATCGTGTCCGGTCCATATCTCCTAAACCCCTTGAAGGATTTTCATGAAACTTGGGTCAAATGATCACCTCATCAAGACGATGTGCAGAACCCATGAGTCAGCCTTGTCGGTTCAAGGTCAAGGTCACAACTCAAGGTCAAAGGTTTGAGCCTGCCATTTTGTGTCCGCTCTATTTCTCCTAAACCCCTTGAAGGAATTTTATAAAACTTGGGTCAAATGATCACCTCATCAAGACGATGTGCAGAACCCATGAGTCAGCCATACCGGCTTAAGGTCAAGGTCACAACTCAAGGTCAAAGGTTTGAGCCTTCCATTTTGTGTCCGCTCTATATCTCTTAAACCCCTTGAAGGAATTTTATAAAACTTGGCTCAAATGATCACCTCATCAAGACGATGTGCAGAACCCATGAGTCAGTCATGCCGGCTCAAGGTCAAGGTCACAACTTAGGGTCAAAAGTTTGAACCTTCCATTTTGTGTCTGCTCTATATCTCCTAAACCCCTAGAAGGATTTTCATCAAACTTGGGTCAAACGATCACCTCATCAAGGCAATGTGCAGAACTTATGAGTCAGCCATGTCGGCTCAAGGTCAAGGTCACAACTGAAGGTCAAAGGTTTGAGCCTTCCATTTCGTGTCCGCTCTATATCTCCTAAACCCCTTGAAGGAATTTTATAAAACTTGGGTCAAATGATTACCTCATCAGAACGATGTGCAGAAATTATGAGTCAACCATGCCAGCTCAAGGTCAAGGTCACAACTAAGGGTTGAAGGTTTGAGCCTTCCGTTTGGTGTCCACTCTGTATCTCCTTAACCTCTTGAAGGATTTTCATCAAACTTGGGTCAAATGATCACCTCATCAAGAACTCATGAGTCAGCCATGTCAACTCAAGGTCAAGGTCACAACTGAAGGTCAAAGGTTTCAGCTCTGTATCTCCTAAACCCCTTGAAGGATTTTCATGAAACTTTGGTCAAATGATCACCTCATCAAGACGTTGTGCAGAATTCATGAGTCAGCCATGTCAGTTCAAGGTCAAGGTCACAGCTAAAATCAAAGGTTTTACCCTTTCACTATCCATAGCAGTGGCGGAGGATTTAGCTGTCTTTCAGACTGCCTTGTTGCACTTTATTTCGCATTATGGTAGGATAAAAGTTGTTAATAGATTACGGCATGATAAATAGAATAACAGGTTACTGTCTTTTGAGAAAGGGACCATATCTAGCCTCGTCTGAGAAACCCTTTCTCAAAAGACAGTAACCTGTTATTCTCTATCTCCATGATGATTTGATAAAAAACATTATTTCTGAAATCATTTGTCCTTCACCTTTGATACATGTGGGAAAGTTTGCATTTACTTGCAGAGAACAGGTTTGTACTGGTACAGAAAACAGGAACAGTGGTTAGATTTACTGCCCAATGTCACATAACTGAAATACAGGAAAATGGTGTTAAACCCCAAAACTAACAAACAGTGAGAATACTGGCACTACTGTAAAAATGATTCACAGACATTTTGTTAGCTCGACTATTCGAAGAATAGTCTAGCTATTCTACTCACCCTGGCGTCGGCGTCAGCGTCACACCTTGGTTAAGTTTTTGCATGCAAGTACATACAGCCATCAATTAAAGGCATATAGCTTTGAAACTTATTTTTTCTTTTTCTAGGTCAATTACCAACCTCTCTGGGTCAAGTCCCATAACTCTGACATGTATTTTGAGCAAATTATGCCCCCTTTTATACTTAGAAAATTTTGGTTAAAGTTTTACATGCAAGTTATTATCTCCAAAACTAATGCAGATATTGATTTGAAACTTCACATGTGTCTTCGGGGTTATAAAACTAGTTGATAGAAGCAAGTCCCATAACTCTGACCTTCATTTTGGCCAAATTATGTCCCCTTTTGGTATTAGCAAATTCTGGTTAAAGTTTTGCATGCAAGTACATACAGCTATTACTAAAAAGCGTATAGATTTGAAACTTATTTTTTCTTTTTCTAGATCAATTACTAACCTCACTGGATCAAGTCCCATAACTCTGACATGTATTTTGGGCAAATTATGCCCCCTTTTGGACTTCGAAAATTCTGGTTAAAGTTTTACATGCAAGTTTCTATCTCCAAAACTAATACAGATATTGAATTGAAACTTCACATGTGCCTTCGGGGTTATAAAACTAGTTGATAGCAGCAAGTCCCATAACTGATATGCATTTTGGTCAAATTATTCCCCCTTTTGAACTTAAAACGCGTCGCATTACAGTTAAACGTGTGAAAAACAAAATGAATAAAACTGTGTAAAGAATTACTATCGAGTTGAAAATTTGTGGTACTTTCTTGGAATCGGTGTTGTTCGGGTTTCTTCCAGCACACAATGCTCATAGTAATTAATCAGTAAGACGTCAGTAGACGCTTGCTGTTTACGGTTGACAAAAGCGTTTCGCTTTCTGCTTTGAACGTTGAATAAAAATGTAAATGAGCGTTTGATAATAAGAATTTAGTGCTAAATACATTTTTTACGAAGAAAAAACAGATAAAATACAATATTTTCAATGCGAAACGATTTTCATCACGCTTCCATAACTGAAATTTATTATATATACTTGTATTTGAGATGATGACGTCCTACTTCCACACTGGTGCAGTGGTTAGCGAGTTCGCTTTGAAAACCAAAGGTTGGGAGTTCGATCCTCAGCAGATGCATTTTTATGCCCCCGAAGGGAGGCATATAGTTTTTGAACCGTCTGTCGGTCTGTCGGTCTGTCCGCAATTTTCGTGTCCGGTCCATATCTTTGTCATCGATGGATGGATTTTCAAATAACTTGGCATGAATGTGTACCACAGTAAGACGACGTGCAGTGCGCAAGACCCAGGTCCGTAGCTCAAAGGTCAAGGTCACACTTAGACGTTAAAGGATAGTGCATTGATGGGCGTGTCCGGTCCATATCTTTGTCATCGATGGATGGATTTTCAAATAACTTGGCATGAATGTGTACCACAGTAAGACGACGTGCAGTGCGCAAGACCCAGGTCCGTAGCTCAAAGGTCAAGGTCACACTTAGACGTTAAAGGATAGTGCATTGATGGGCATGTCCGGTCCATATCTTTGTCATCGATGGATGGATTTTCAAATAACTTGGCATAAATGTGTACCACAGTAAGACGACATGTCATGCGCAAGACCCAGGTTCGTAGCTCAAAGGTCAAGGTCACATTTAGATGTTAAAGGATAGTGCATTGATGGGCGTCTCCGGTCCATATCTTTGTCATCGATGGATGGATTTTCAAATAACTTGGCATGAATGTGTACCACAGTAAGACGACGTGTCACACGCAAGACTCAGGTCCGTAGCTCAAAGGTCAAGGTCACACTTAGACGTTAAAGATCATTTTTCATGATAGTGCATTGATGGGCATGTCAGGTCCATATCTTTGTCATTCATGCATGGATTTTAAAATAACTATGCATGAATGTGTGACACAGTAAGACGATGTGTCGCGCGCAAGACCCAGCTCCGTAGGTCAAAGGTCCTAAACTCTAACATCGGCCATAACTATTCATTCAAAGTGCCATCGGGGGCATGTGTCATCCTACGGAGACAGCTCTTGTTTTTATTGTTTTTTTGTTTTTTTTATTTCAGTTTTTATTTATTTATTATGAGTTTTAAAAGCATTGTAAAAAATAAAGTCATTCATGGGAAATTTAATAAGTGTTTTGTTAGTGATGTCAGGTTCCAAAGTACTGTCTGTAGATAAAACTTACTTTTAAAAAAGTTTTGGGATATTTTATTAAGACATTGAACAGTGAAAAGCACATAACGCTCTTCTCCCCGTTCACATATATTTCATCCACAAGCTTAAAAATCACTGACCAGAGTTTATTACTAGGAAAAAAACCTATTGCCTATGAATTATCAAACATCAAAAGGCTCCTACTACCATTCCTATTCTATACCAGCAGTGCTAAAAGATTAACCATAAAAATGTCATAGACTGTTAACTTAGCAGTTCAGTAAATAAAACAGAAGTTTTCGAGAATTTCGGCAAACAGTGATTTTCTCTGGGTAAAATTCTCATCACTAACTTTTACAGATGGCTAGTCTTTTGGATTTTAAACAAGCTTTGTACATGTAAATGATTTTCATTCTCCCATACCAGACGTCTATCATAGCAGTATTTTTGCCTTAATTAAAGTTGGACACATTCTTCCTTCTGAAAAGAACCGTAACTTTCTTTAGTTCGTATATAGCATATTTGTAGTGTTTTCGCATGTCAAGATTTAATCTTAATGCATTCTAAGACATTCATTCAGAAATCATGAATTATCATCAATTCGTAAAATTTTAATAGAATCTAGATCTTAATGAACATAAACTTCCTAAAACGGATTCCAGATAATTCCAGCAGCACTCCTTTAATTTTCAAGGGGCACTGGTGACTTTTTCAAGGGAGCTCTGCCTTCTAGGTAGCACCTAAGTTCATATTATTTTCCTGCTTCTGGGACAATATTTCGAATAGTCGAGCTTGGCTGTCTTACGGACAGCTCTTGTTTGCATAAACAATTAACCATACCTAAACTGTTCAAGCAAGCAAGCGGTGTAACTCAGATGAGCGATCTTGGGCCATCATGGCTCTTTTGTTTTACATTTTCTATGTGTTGAAAGTTTGAGAATCTGTCGACCAATTAATCACTTTTCAAGTTTTAATGGTATATGTTTCACGGTGGGGAAACCAAGAATGCAACGTCATCAAAACCCAGCGCAAATGAGCTGACCACACACAAATTTACGCCGATTCAGGTAAGAAAAGTCTTGTAACTTTTTTATTACTGCAGCTTTCGACTCGAGATAAAGAGCACCGTACCCGGCCTGGAGTGTACTATTCTGCGGTAGTGTTCCATATTGTACGTATAGCTTGGTTTTTGCTCGAAAACGCGAACAGCTGGCAAAGAGGGTATGAGTTGTACCACACTTTTGTCTAAGAAAGTGAGTTTTGACCGTATTTTCGTGAAATGAGGACAGATTTGACGCTCATTTAATATCAGTGACGAGCATAATAGTCAATCTTTGTTTTATTTTGCTATTTTCAAGGATATCTGACGATATTTTATTCAAAACAAACAACATTATTAAAATGAGAACATCCACACTGACGACTTTGTTGGAGAACATCCACACTATTATCATGCACTATTTAGAAAAATCTAAGACAAAACCGTTTTTGTTTTAAAATCTGACATCTGAAAAAGTAAAGTAAAAGTGATAAGCTTCACTGCATTCAATCTGCGCGTCATTCGTTATTTTGTTTCAGATGACAGTATTTGTTTCTTTTTATGACATAAATTTAATAATGTCAATTTGAAAATATTGTTGCAATCCGTAGGGCGTTTGATCTATATAAATATTTAGTAGAGTAGATTCTACATGAATAAGATCGTGTTATATATAATATAATATATAATATAAAAATGGAAAAGAAAACATAAATCTTTTTTCCACCTTTTTAGTTTTTGAAATTATTTTTCTCCAATGTCATTGCAGTATTTTTGGAATTATGGGGAAATTGATTTCGGTAAATCAACATTTACTTCCAGTCGTTTATAAACCCGCTAAGTCACATACTGTACGCGGAGCTTAAATTTGTTAACAAAAAATAATTTTAAACACTAAACAGGTTAGCCAATAATTTGAAAAATAAAACTTTTCATTCCATTCAAATTATTTTGGCACCAATTACATATGCGAGATAACAAAGTATATGTAAATTTCTTTTTCCAAACCACAAACCTATACTTAAACACCCTTACAATTTTCCTGGCTGAACTACTATTAATGAACAATACGGCTCAAGCTCTATAAAACAGTTTGAAATTATTAAGATCTGCTAATGTGAATAGGTGTCCGCAACTAGTAAATTTATTAAATACAGTATTTAGTGTTTGAAATTATTTTTTTGTCCAATGGCATTGCAGTACATTTCAAATTATGGGAAATTTATTTTAATAAATCAGCATTTGATTGAAGTGTGATATTAGGGGCTAAGCTTCAGCCGGAAAACCTGCTCTGCGGGAACACTTAGACAGTCACAGCGGAGAGAGAAAACCAGTGATGTGAGGAGTGTGGAAAGGTATATAAATACTGGCGAAAGTTTAAGCGTCACATGAAAATCTTTCCCGTATGATGCCTAAGGTATTTCTACAAGTTCGGATCCATTTTTTTCTTCACGGATTTGAAATTTGATTAAACTCCGATTTTTTCCAAATTATAGAATAAACTTGCAACTTTTGGCAAATTGATAGCATACATGTGATAAGTTCAGAATCCCAAAACTGGAGGTTTGCCATTTTTCAGCTGGAGTTGGGGTCTCAAAACTGGAGGTTTTTTATCGACATAAATTAAGCGCGCGGACACATAACGTAGAGACAAAATCCAACATTTTTGGCCACAAAATAATGTATATAAGTCTACACCAGAAGAAACAATCCTCATAACTCTTGATTTGAATTTTGACAGAGTTATGCCACTTTTTAACTTCATTTTTTTTTTTGTTAAAGTTTTATATAATGTCTAATATCTCTGTTACATTCAAAGCTATTTACTATTATGCCCCTTTTACTGGCAAAGCTTTAATTGCCCCTTTTACTGGCAAAGCTTTAATTCAGAGTCAATCACTGAGAAAAGTCGAGCATGCTATCTTACAGAAGCTCCCTCTTGTTCTAACTTTAAACTTTCTTAACAGATTATTTGTAGAAACAAAGTCTCAATTTAGGTCTGAAATGAAGGTGAACATGTATTCTACTCGAGGACTTAAAAAAACGAAGCTCTAAATTGGTCTGAACACAACTCATAAATTATGTAAATTCCTTACCCCACCCACTTTCGTATAAAAATACTGATGATTTTGACATGAAAAATAGAAAACAGAAATGCGTCAACATGTATTTACCCTTAATACCAAAATAATGTAGATTGATGTTATCAAATAAATGAGTGTGTGTTTTCATCCAATTTTCAATGAAATATGTCCGATTTAGTAGCAAATTAATTTGGTAAACATTGGAAGAAAATGGCGTAACTCCATAAGGGGAAATAACACTCCTGTTCTAAAAATAGTAATGGGTTGGTTTTTCCAACAATTATTTATGTGATTTTATTAGATCTACCGAGCAAAATTTTTCTTTGAATAATCAAAATTCATTTCAGTTGGGAATTAATTCTTATGACTGGGAGTTTTTTGCTTCAAACTGGTAAAAGATGGAGCTTAATTGGCAATGAGAATGGGCAGATATTCGGCCCCGTGAGACAGGTGGAAAATGCCCTGCTTGTCTAATCCCTTATCAAAACAAACAATTAATAATTCACCTGTGAAAAACAACTCTTTCCTCCAGCTACATGTGTGTCAAACATGTATAATACACAACAGTCGGTGACTCTTTGATTTACTGTGCAAACATGTTTGGCAGTCCTCGGTAATTATCAACCCAGTCATAATACTGATTTTTTTTTCTTTTGAAAAGCGGGAGAAACATGGTTTTTGTCGGGAGACGGGAGGCAAGGTGAAAAAATCGGGATTTTGACCCTCCCGCGCGGGAGATCACATGTATGTTGATAGTGCCATGTGATTTTTCTGCTAAACAAAATGTTTTGACCTTAAGTAACTTTTTGTAATATGTGCCTATAGGAAACCATCTTTTCAAAAGTAAATTGTCCCCAATGAAGCTTTTAATGAATCTTCTCAGTCGAAAATATAAGCTACGGTCTTATATGTGCCTTTATTTAAGTTTATACAGAATTCATTTTAGGTCAATTGTAAAGGAAGTTCTACAACTTATATTATTCACTCTCGACCCCTCATTTTTGATAGGATTAATCGCCACGAGGGTATGAGAGAAGAGGCCAGTTTCCCTTTTAATGCTGAGCGCCAAGCAAGGGAGCTACTGATACCATTTTTCACGTCTTTGGTATGACGCGGCCGGGGATCGAACCCATGACCTTGCGCACTCGAAGCGGACGCTCTACCACTAGGCTTTAGACATTGCCTTTATTTTATGAGATCAGCGCATTTCAAGCTGATTTAAAGACATTAGTTAGAACTATTTAATGTTCGAACAATTTTAATATCACGTTTTATTTTTAGAAATATAATATTGTTGTCATGGGATTGCCATTCAATAAATGAATTTCGGTTCCGTATGCAGAACCCAGGCTTTAGTCTACGTAATGATAATACATTGTATGCCTTTCTGCCGGTTTATCAAATGTGCATAATCACCTTAAGTGATAATGCCCTTTTTATGTATAAGGTTGGATTGTATTTGATATTTGAAAGAGACTTCCATTTGCTGAAATAAGATTTAAAATATCTTACAGTTATAATATTTAGTTAAAGTACTAACTATCCGCGTTTTATGCACTTTGGGGTGGATATAGTTATAAACAAAATAACAATACAATAACTATTCCAATCCTCTATTCCTTTTAAACTTTTTGTGCAGGACTTCTATGCACATTTGTCTTGTTATCTTAAAATAATGTTTTTCCTAGGATGCAATCAATCTGAACACCGTGTCCTTATGCCACACTATACACAGAGATTAATGTTAGCCTAACATGTGCTCAGCCATTGCTATACGATTTGGCAGATCTATTTTAACTGGGCTATAGCCTTGGGGTAAATGGTTTGAACTGCTGATTGTATGTATAGACGACATTTGCTGTTGAATAACGTAGCTTGACTGCCTAAGACATAGCTTTTAGGAAGCATAACTGCAATAATGGTAATTAAGAGTGTGGATGTTCTCCAACAAAGTCGTCAGTGTGGATGTTCTCATTTTAATAATGTTGTTTGTTTTGAATAAAATATCGTCAGATATCCTTGTAAACAGCAAAATAAAACAATGGTTGACTATTATGCTCGTCACTGATATTAAATGAGCGTCAAATCTGTCCTCATTTCACGAAAATACGGTCAAAACTCACTTTCTTAGACAAAAGTGTGGTACAGCTCATACCCTCTTTGCCAACTGTTCGCGTTTTCGAGCAAAAACCAAGCTATACGTACAATATGGAACACTACCGCAGAATAGTATACTCCAGGCCGGGTACGGTGCTCTTTATCTAGAGTCGAAAGCTGCAGTAATAAAAAAGTTACAAGACTTTTCTTACCTGAATCGGCGTAAATTTGTGTGTGGTCAGCTCATTTGCGCTGCTTTTTGATGACGTTGCATTCTTGGTTTCCCCACCGTGTGTTTGTTTTTGTTTAAGACACAGTAAATCATTAAACATGTGGTTGTAAGTGAAATCACAACTTTGTTTTCAGTAAAAGGGCAGTGATGTGCTGGACTTTTCCTCAGAGAGAGAGCCTGAACAAAGTGTATGATTCAAGTGATCCCGACCTCATATACGACTTGGACTTACCTCCCACCAGAAATGGTAACAAGATAAAATTTCTATAGTAATTTTGTGAAAAATCAGTTTCTTAACAGAATGCCTGAACCATACTTTGAGACAGTACATTTAGACTACAAATACACAGGTCTAGGTGACTGTAAAATCATAGATATATGTGGGAGGGTTAATTTTTATGGATTACGTAGTTGTATCAAATCCACAAAATTCAGTCCGAATGAACAAATGAAACTTCCTTTTATTTTACACAAATTAATATCACTGCAGTTATTGTTAGGGTTAACAATGAAATTGTATGCCCTTGAAGTCAGATGATGTCACAGTAAACATTATTAAGCTTTTGGTGTTAGAGTAGGAAATGCAAATATTGCTGGATGATCTTTCACAGAGCTGTTGCCCTTTAATTATTCAGCATTAGTTTTCTATAGCACCATTTCTTGTTCAGATTATACTTCAGCAAAACTTCGTAGGAAGGATTGTCTTGTGTCTGCTGTCCATTACTATGTGGCATGCTTTGTGCGGCATTGATTGCCAACAATTTTTAGCTTGACTATACCAAGTATATGGAGAGCTATCCTACTTACCCAGCGCCTTTCTGCGTCCCCACATTTTTTTACCTAATCTTCATAAAACTGTAAGAATGTATGTTGCTATGAAATTCAGGTAAATATAACACTGGGTTACCTAAGGTAAAAGTCTTAAGTTGCTAGATCAGATCTTAGAAACACATTATTAACACTCTAGAGGTCACATTTTCTGTTTTATCTTCATAAGGCCAGTATTTTTTATTTTCTGGTTTACGGGAGTGCCGACCCTAATTTTTGACAAAACAAAATAAAAGTCATTTTGAGTATTTTTATTTTCATTTTACCTGCTGACCATCCATAACTGCTACATAGGCACAAGACCACAGTTATTTGCCCTTGGTTGACCACAATAAGGAAGTGGTTATGTGGAAAATAGTTCATCTGTTTGATGGTGAATATTGGTGAATTTTTTATTGAAAGACCTGCAATAAATGGCATAATTTAATAGAGGAGATATGAAATAGTAGGTACATGTACAATTTGACAGAATGAGAATGTCAGAATATGCATAACATGACTTTTTGATAGGGCCTCTTTTGCCTGTTTGCGGCCATCTAGAGAGTATTCTTCATATGCATGTGATTTGGTTCAAAATGGTGGACAAAAGAGCTGGTCAACCCCATGTTTAGTGTGGCTGGAATTTTTTCTCTTGAATAGTGCTGTTGAGTTCAGGTATTTTTAGTGGGATTGGAATGCATGCAAAATTGCAATAGTGTCCAGTGCCTATATAGAACATAATAGTAAAAATGACTGTGATCTTAGGCTTGATAATCATTGCCAAAAATAAAAGTTTAACTGTATGGTAGAGGTTTTTTAGCTCGACTATTCAAAGAATAGGGGAGCTATCCTACTCGCCCCGGCGTCGGGGTTAGCTTGGACGTCATACAAATGTTAAAGTTTGCGTACCACCCCAAAATATTTTCAAAGTCCATTGAGATACTGCTTTCATATTTTGCATACTTGTTTACCATCATGACCCCAGTCTGTAAAAAGGAGGAGGCAACTCTATCAAGTATTTGGACTGAATTATGGCCCCTTTTCAACTTAGAATAAATGTTAAAGTTTGCGTACCACCCCAAATATTTTCAAAGTCCATTGAGGTATTGCTTCCATATTTTGCATACTTGCTTACCATCATGACCCCAGTCTGTAAAAAGGAGGAGGCAACTCTATCAAGCATTTTGACTGAATTATGGCCCCTTTTCGACTTAGAATATGCTTATTGTAATGTTAAAGTTTTACTCATTGCTTATATTATACTATCAAGCACTGAGAATAGTTGAGCGCGCTGTCCACTGACAGCTCTTGTTTATCAAGGTCAGCAGATGCATGAAAAATGGCGGCTTGCATGAAACATTGTGTGAAATTAAATAGGAAAAATATACAAGTTAACAGACAATTATCTTTGGAATAAATTGGCAGAGATAACAAGTATTGTAAAGAAATTGGATCTGAGTAGAATTTACAGCAGCTAAAGCTCAACATGAGGAATAATCAGGTAAAACACTGTCCAGGCATACATACACTAAATAGAAAAATGGCGCGAAAAAAAAATGGTAGTCGCATAATGGCAGATACATATAGTTCTCAGGTTTTTTTTGCTCTGTAGAGCTATTTTCCTTATTATGTCTCCCCCCCCCCCCCCCCCTCATCTGGGGGAGACATATTGTTACTGCCCTGTTCGTCTGTCCGTCCGTCCGTATGTCACACTTCATTTCCGAGCAATAACTGGAGAACCATTTGACCTAGAACCTTCAAACTTCATAGGGTTGTAGGGCTGCTGGAGTAGACGACCCCCCTATTGTTTTTGGAGTCACTCCGTCAAAGGTCAAGGTCACAGGGGCCTGAACATTGAAAACCATTTCCGATCAATAACTAGAGGACCACTAGACCAAGAATGTTGAAACTTCATAGGATAACTGGTCATGAAGAGTAGATGACCCCTATTGATTTTTTGGGTCACTCCATCAAAGGTCAAGGTCACAGGGGCCTGAACATTGAAAACCATTTCCGATCAATAACTAGAGAACCACTTGACCCAGAATGTTGAAACTTCATAGGATGATTGGTCATGAAGAGTAGATGACCCCTATTGATTTTGGGGTCACTCTGTCAAAGGTCAAGGTCACAGGGGCCTGAACATTGAAAACCATTTCCAATCAATAACTAGAGAACCACCTGACCCAGAATGTTGAAACTTGATAGGATGATTGGTCATAAAGAGTAGATGATCCTTATTGATTATGGGATCACTTCGTCAAAGGTCAAGGTCACAGGGGCCTGAACATTGAAAACCATTTCTGATCAATAACTAGAGAACCACTTGACCCAGAATGTTGAAACTTCATAGGATGATTGTACATGCAAAGTAGATGACCCCTATCGATTTTGGGGTCACTCCATTAAAGGTCAAGGTCACAGGGGCCTGAACATTGAAAACCATTTCTGGTCAGTAACTTGAGAACCACTGGACCCAGAAAGTTGAAACTTAATAGGATGATTGGCCATAAAAAGTAGATGACCCCTAACGATTTTGGGGTCACTCTGTGAAAGGTCAAGGTCACAGGGGCCCGGACATTGAAAACCATTTCCGGTCAGTAACTTGAGAACCACTTGACCCAGAATGATGAAACTTCGTAGGTTGATTGGTCATGCAGAGTAGATGAACCCTAACGATTTTAGGGTCACTCTGTTAAAGGTCAAGGCCACAGGGGCCTGAACATGGAAAACCATTTCCAATCAATAACTTGAGAACCTCTCGACCCAGAATGTTGAAACTTCATAGGATGATTGTTCATGCAGAGTAAATGACCCTTATTGTTTTTGGGGTCACTCTGTTAAAGGTCAAGGTCACAGGGGCCTGAACATTGATAACCAGTTCCGATCAATAACTTGAGAACCACTTGACCCAGAATGTTGAAACTTCATAGGATGATTGAACATGCAGAGTAGATGACCCGCTATTTATTTTGGGGTCAGTCTATTAAAGGTCAAGGTCACAGTGGCCTGTTCATGTAAAATCATTTTTTGGGAATAACTTGAGAACCACTTGACCTACAATGTTGAAACTTAATAGGATGATTGGACATGCAGAGTAGATGACCCCTATTTATTTTGAGGTCACTTGATCAAAGGCCAAGGTCACAGGAGCCTGAACAGTGACTTGAGAACCACTAGGCCACGAGTGTTGAAATTTAGCAGGATGACTGGACATGCCAAGTAGATGATCCCTATTGCAGCCAACCATCAGTGTCTCTGACTTTCGCTCCTGGCCCCTATTGACTTCTTGCCTATAGCACTTTGCATTGGGGGAGACATGCGCTTTTTTACAAAAGCATTTTCTAGTTTTTTAGCTGATTTTGCAGTTTGTGTGTCTGACTGAAATTATTTTTCTTGCATCAAACATGACCCCCACTTTTCTTTTGATTTTTATTTAGCACTGACAATATTCTTCAAGAAAATGTAGGTTACAGACATTTAAAATGGGTCCTGATGTGTGCTGCGGCCATTGGAAATAGGTCAGTTTTATATAGAATAAAGAAAAACAACTATTTAGTGTGCTATGACCTATAAGGCCTAAAAAAAAAATTCTTTGTTTCTGGTAACATGCTCAAAAAAATTAGGGTAGGTAGGTCGGAAAAATTTTTTTTTTTTGAAATTTTTTTTATTAAGGGAGACTTTTCGGAAATTATTTTTGTGTCAAAAAATGAATACAAATCAAGGGATTATGCCTTAAGAGCACTACTAAGTTGATTTCTAACATCACTGACCATGTTTAAAGCATAAAAAGTGCAATTTTACAATTTTTTGTTAAAAAGTTGAAAAAATATTCTCCAAGGCCATAAAAACATTTAGGGTCGGGCCAAAAATTTAGGGTAGGTCGGGATACCGGAAAAAAACAATTTTTTTTTTACGCCTAAGGTAACATTGGTGAAAATTGAAATCTGGCCAGATGATGAAGGAAATGGGCTATTTTGATTAGAATTTGATAGAAAAGTCCTAAAAATAATTCTTTGTTTCCGGTAACATGCTAAAAAAAAATTAGGGTAGGTGGGTTGGAAATTTTTTTTGGGGAATTTTTTTAGCTCATAGTGACAAGGTGAGCTTTTGTGATCACCCTTCGTCCGTTGTCAGTCCGTGCGTCCGTCAACAATTTCTTGTCTGCATGATAGTGGTTTCATTTATGATTTTATTTTAACCAAACTTGCACACAACTTGTATCACCATAAGATCTTGGTTCCTTTCTGGAACTGGCCAGTTTCCGTTATGGGTTCCAGAGTTATGGCCCCTGAAGGGATCAAAATTAGCTATTTTGACCTTGTCTGCACAATAGCAGCTTCATTTATGATTTGATTTTAACCAAACTTGCACACAAAGAGTATCACCACAAGATCTTGGTTCCTTTCTTGAACCGGCCAGATCCCATAATGGGTTCCAGAGTTATGGCTCCTGATAGGGCCGGAATTAGCTATTTTGATCTAGTCTGCACAATAGCAACTTCATTTATGATTTGAATTTAATCAAACTTGCACGAAACATGTATCACCAAAAGACCTTGGTTCCATTCTTGAACCTGCCAGATCCCATGATGGGTTCCAGAGTTATGGCCTCTAAAAGGGCCAATTGGCTATTTTGACCTTGTCTGCACAATAGCAGCTTCATTTATGATTTGATTTTAACCAAACTTGCGCACAACTTGTATCACCATAAGATCAATAACTTTAGTACCACTTGACCCAGAATGTTGAAACTTCATAGGATGATTGTACATTAAGGTAGATGACCCCTCTTGATTTTGGAGTCACTCCGTTAAAGGTCAAGGTCACAGGGGCCTGAACATTGAAAACCATTTCCGGTCAGTAACTTGAGAACCACTCGACCCAGAATGTTGAAACTTCATAGGATGATTGAACATGCAGAGTAGATGACCCCTATTGTTTTTGGGGTCACTCCATTAAAGGTCAAGGTCACAGGGGCCTGAACATGGAAAACCATTTCTGGTCTTTAACTTGAGAACCACTTGATCCAGAATGTTGAAACTTCATAGGATGATTGAACATGCAGGGTAGATGACCCCTATCGATTTTGGGGTCACTCTGTTAAAGGTCAAGGTCACAGGGGCTTGAACATAGAAAACAATTTCCGATCAATAACTTTAGAACCACTCGACCCAGAATGTTGAAACTTCATAGGATGATTGAACATGCAGAGTAGATGACCCCTATTGATTTTGGGGTCAGTCTATTAAAGGTCAAGGTCACAGGGGCCTGGTCATGTAAAATCATTTCTGGAAAATAACTTGAGAACCACTTGGCCTAGAATGTTGAAACTTAATAGGATGGTTTGATATGCAGAGTAGATGACCCCTATTTATTTTGAGGTCACTTGATTAAAGGTCAAGGTCACAGGAGCCTGAACAGTGACTTGAGAACCACTAGGTCAATAGTGTTGAAATTTAGCGGGATGACTGGACATGCCAAGTAGATGATCCCTATTGCAGCAGCCAACCATCAGTGTCTCTTAGACTTTCGCTCCTGACCCATATTGACTTCTGGCCTATAGGACTTTGCATTAGGGGAGACATGTGCTTTTTTACAAAAGCAATTTCTAGTTGTCTTTAGATGATAGTCAGATATAATCACGTAATTTCCTACCAGTCACAAAGGCACAACGTTGGTTTTCTCCTGATGTGGCTAAAATGATAGCTTAATACTAATTGCAGAAAGATAAAACTTCTCAAAACTTAGTGAACTACATGCATTCATCCAAGTTTTTCAGCTTGAAATACAATCATAGGTTCTATAATTGTTCTATGGATTTGATGAATCTTTTACTAAAATGAAACATGAGAGAGTGTTTCAGCCTAAAATGAGACCACAGTTTGCATAAAAATACTGTAGTATCTGTATCATAGATCTGTCTAGAGAACCTAAAGATAATTATTATCAACTGGTACCAAGCCATCTTCAAACTGAAACTTGTAAAATAAGTCTAGCAAAATATGCAGGAAACAACTTTCTTTTACATCACATCATAATAATGGCAAGACCTTTCTGAAGCCATTTAGTACTGCTTAAGTGAACTGTTTAACCATAATCACCCTGCACAACTGACCAGGCTTATCGTAAGTCTGCTCAATTCATGTTTACACAGAATGCTGGAAACAGATACATTGTACATTGCCTCAGTACATTATTATTTTACACCCTTTTTTGAAGACATACTAAAAATGCTTGTTACATGCATGCAATACATTTAGTTATTTGTTATATATCATGGGCACATTAAAAACAAGTATAGAAAATTGTTTATTTTAGACTAAGAAATCTTACCTATTAAAGTGCTCCATAACTGCATACCAAATGACATAGTTGTTTTTGTTCTGCCCAGCTGCATTATGGAAATGTATCTAATAAAAATAAAAAATAACAATTAACAAATTAAATCAAATGGAAAACAATAGTAAAGATACTCATTTTTAAATGTGTTGTATGTTTTACTTATCATAAAAGTTCTATAAGTGGATATATTTTTACAAAGGAGTAAAAGTGTGTTTAATTTTTCTTTTGTACTTATAACAGAATATAACTAGTCTTGAGTCAGTGATTATATGAGTTTTATCATTCAAAAAAAAAAGATCAAGCACTTAAACATTAATGTTAGATTTTGGCAGTTACACTGCTGGTGATATTAAAACTATGTCATAAACCATAGTCAACCCGCAGATGTTTGCACCTTTTGTTCAGAATGTTACCCTCAGTAAAATCTTGGATGGGTTCGATACTGGGTCGTCTGGGGTCAAAAACTAGGTCACCAGGTCAAATCAAAGGAAAAGCTTGTTAACACTCTAGAGGTCACATTTTTGGCCCGATCTTAATGAAACTTGGTCAGAATGTTACCCTTAATAAAATCTTGGATGAATTTGATATTGGGTCATCTGGGGTCAGAAACTAGGTCACCAGGTCAAATGAAAGAAAAAGCTTGTTAACACTCTAGAGGTCACAATTTTGGCCCAATCTTAATGAAACTTGATCAGAGTGTTATCCTCAATAAAATCTTGGATGAGTTTGATATTGGGTCATCTGGGGTCAAAAACTAGGTCACCGGGTCAGATCAAAGAAAAAGCTTGTTAACACTGTAGAGGCCACATTTATGACTGTATCTTCATGAAACTTAGTCAGAATGTTAATATTGATGATCTTACGGTCCAGTTTGAATCTGGGCCATGTAGGATCTAAAGCTAGGTCAAATCAAAGGTAAAGCTAGTTGACACTGTAGAGGCCACATTTATGACCATATCTTAATGAAACTTGGTCAGAATGTTAATCTTGATTATCTATAGCTCAAGTTCAAATCTGGGTTAGGTGGGGTTAAAAACTAGGTCACCAGGTCAGATCAAAGGAAAAGCTTCTTAACACTCTAGAGGCCATATTTATGACTGTATCTTCATGAAACTTAGTCAGAATGTTAAACTTGATGCTCTTTAGGACAAGTTCGAATCTGGATCATATCAGGTCAAAAACTAGGTCACCAGGTCAAATAAAAGGAATAGCTACAGTGAAACACCGCTCGCTCGAGCATCGATGACTCGAGCACCCGGGCTCACTCGAGCAATTCATGTGGTCCCGGCCGATTTCCTTCTATTTTCTATGTGAAATTACCATGGCTGGGTCGAGCATCGATAACTCGATCGCTCGAGCATGACACCTGGTCCCTGTGTATTAATTTACTCTTTGTTGCTTATGGCAAACTCGAGCAGAGGTGTCAAAATTTTTCACACCTTCGGCGGTCAGAATGTATCGGTTAATTTAAAATTTTCGCACGCCGTGATGATTGCATGGTCTATTCCCCGACTATCTTAAATGTATGTTTGCCGGTATATTTGACCTGATAATGAGATTAATTATTGATGAAAGGTGGAAAAAAATTTTTACTGATCAATATTGTTATTAATTATTACTTTTTTCTGCGGGATCGAGGAGATAATTATGAGGTCTTAATATTTTAATCAACAGTTGTTTGCACGCAAATAAAGGAAATAAGATAGCCTTTTCATAAAATTGAGACAATAATTATGAGATCTTAATTTGGAGAAGAAAATTGCGAATTCGATTACAGTATTTAAAATAAAAAAAAAAAAAACATGAAAATAAAATGTCTTAGCTGTTTCTTCACATGTGCCATTTACGATCTATCATAAATAACGTTTGCAATATGTTTTTGTGAAAACGTCACGAGTGTGTTATGATTACGCCTCACCGTTTCCTCTGCAAATGGTCTCGATGACAATTGGTAAAAAACAAACTTCAATTTTCTTCGTATGTTGGTCAATGTTTGGGTCGCTCGAAACCATGGATAACTCGAGCATTTTGCTCATCCCCTTGCGACCTCGAGCGAGCGGTGTTTCACTGTAGTTAACACTTTAGAGGCCACATTTATGACCATATCTTTATGAAATTTGGTCAGAATAATCTTGATGATCTATAGCTCAAGTTCAAATCTGGGTTAGGTGGGGTTAAAAAACTAGGTCACCAGGTCAAATCAAAGGAAAAGCTTGTTAACACTATAAAGGCCATATTTATGACTGTATCTTCATGAAACTTAGTCAATGTTAAACTTGATAATCTTTAGGACAAGTTCAAATCTGGGTCATGCTGGGTCAAAATCTAGGTCACCAGGTCAAATCAAAAGGAAAGCTAGTTAACACTTTAGAGGCCACATTTATGACCATATCTTAATGAAACTTGGTCAAGATGTTAATCTTGATGATCTTTAGGTCAAGATTAAATCTGGGTCAGGTGGGGTCAAAAACGAGGTCACTAGGTCATATCAAAGGAAAAGCTTATTAACACTTTAGAGGCCACATTTATGACTGTATCTTCATGAAACTTAGTCAGAATGGTAAACTTGATGATCTTAAGGTCAAGTTCAAATCCGGGTCAAAAACTAGGTGACGGGGTCAAATCATAGGAATAGCTAGTTAACACTTTAGAGGTCACATTTATGACCATATCTTAATGAAACTTGGTCAGAATGTTAATCTTGTTGATCTTTAGGTCAATAGGTCAGGTGAGCGATACAGGGCGTTCATGGACCTCTTGTTTAAGATACAGCCTTGAAATTTTGGTGACATGTAAATATGACCTACTGACCTACTTTCCATATATTTTAGCATCAGTTTGACATTTGATACAAATAGCTCATATTACTCAGGTGAGCGATCCAGGGTCATTATGACCCTGTTGTTTAAATTTTAAACCTATAAATATTTATCAACATGCAGAGTTGTACCCTGCCCCCACCCCCACCCACTCGCTACTCAACCCAGTCTCCCCAAACACTTTGATCATGCACATCTTCTCCCCCCCCACTCCCATTCATTCATTTTTAGCTCATCTGATTTTTGGGAAAAAAATGATGAGTTATTGTCACTTGATCGGTGTCGGCGTTGCCTGGTTAAGGTGGAATAGCACTTTGTAATTTTTTTACAACCCGCATATGATTTTGATATCATATTAAAGTAGAAGTTATCCCCGGCATGAATGTGTAACTGTTTTCTTGGTAACCAGTGAAACTTTTTGGCTATGACGTCGCAAACATTACAATGCACGTCTGTTTTGGCGCCACGTTAAAATGTGATAAAAAATCGGTTTATTTTCTCTCATTTGTTTTTTTTTCTATTTACAGCAATGAAACTTACATCTTTATGTTTGTTATACTAAGATATACGGCGCTAGACAGTACTTGTCACTTTTATTTTCAAAATTTTGAAAAAAATGAAGAAAAACGACATTCTCATTTTTTAGATTTTTAGAAAAAAATGGCACACTTGTCTGTTTAACGGAAAAACGGCTCGAAATTTTTTTGCCAATTTTTTATATTTTCAAGATAAACTTCTGTTTGATAGAATATTAAAAAATTAAGTACTTTTACCACCCAGTATTTTTTTAATTTATGGTTTATTAAACATATCCGTCAGTAAAATGTGACGTCAAAATATAACGCATAAACTCTATCTAATTAATCTTGCATCAATAGAATAATATGGATGAACAGATACAATACGTTTTCACTCACGCTTTGTTTGTATGTGCATATGACAGAAATAGCAAAGTATCAAGCTTTAAGTATTTTTGCATTATGTATTTTTTTTTAGAAAAATTACTTTATGTTAAATGTTTATTTGCATGTATTACGTACTCTTCCTGTGTGGAGATAATAAAAGAATTCGATTCTATTTTCTATTCAGAACATTTTTACTGAAAAAAAAAAACATCTTATGAACATAAGTGAAAAATGTCTTGCATATCACAACTTTGTTTTTAGAATAAATCAAAAATGGCTATTGAGTGAAAAAAAAAACAAGCAGTATCTGCATTAAATTGGGAAAAATGTATTATTGCATTTAGTTTAAACATATTTTATTCCCAGTCATACATATACAAATTAAATTAAATACATACATCATAGTTTGAGCAAGATAAGTAGGAAAGGATAAGAATGAAAGACACATAGTCTTATAGAATTATTGCATTTGATTAAACATTCGATATAGGTTGTTCCGCGCAATATCGATGCGATCCCAAACTGTTACATGTACGTGCAGTGAACTTTTATGGATGTTAAAAAAAAAACTTGCATAGTTTTTACAAATAAATTCCATCTTTTTGCCCGTTACACATAGCTAAAAATATAACTTATCAGATTTATGTTTTACATGTGCATTTTAAGCGTGTACAATGAAATTGCACAAGCTGTCGTATTCTGAATTTCAACAACTCGGGAGTTAAAAAAAATACGAAATTAAGAAATGAAATGCTACTCGTATATGCGCACTTACAACAGCGCTGAAACCTACATAAAATTGCATTTGCTACAGTACATTTTCATTTTCTATCAAAATATGATGACAATGAGTTCATTATTTTTGACCTGTTAGTTACACTAGCACTTTTTCCGACCATCTCACTTAATATTGCTTGTATGCCCTGCTCAAGGTCATGACAATGTGCAAATTTATGCATTTCATCATGTTGGAAAAAAAGTTGCAAATAATTGTTGCAAATAATTTGAATGTTGACATACTTTTAATGTTTTTATTCTTTATGGAAAAATCCCTGTCTACAAACAAGATCGAACTTCACAGTGTTAATATTTTAAGGATACCAGCACTGTATTATGCGATGTTATGTTTAGGAAAAAGACATTTATTTTAGATTAAGTCATCTTATCTCGAGCCCACGACGTCTTATTTCGAGCGCATGATATATTGTCTTTTTGTCTTGTGTGTTTGACATCTTATCTCGTGCATGCATATAATCTCCTGCGCATAACAATTTATCTCTTCACTTGAATAATGCACAGACGGGCTGGAAAACCGCTTAGTATATGATTAAAATTATGTCAGTATGACATCATTCTCAACATCCGTCTGTTTAATTTTTGTTGCACCACATTGGGAAAATGCTACTTGCTCAGTGTGATGATTTTTGTGAGCACAACCTTTATCTAACCCCCTCAGTCAAGTGTGACATTTACCTTACAGATAGAGGTCTTATGGTTGCTCGCGAGAATCGATCTCACTGAGTAAAGCATAAAGTATTTTCAAAATATACGACGAAGTAATGATCCGGACAAAAATTAGCCGGACAGATGGACGGACGCACGCACGCTTGCATGCACTCGTGCATGAATATTTTCCTGTATCTATATGACATGAAAAATTGTGTTATTTAAAAGTCAAATCGTGTCACTGTTGGACTCACCGATGGACTGTTCAGGATGCGGGGTGGATGGGGGTCAGGTAAGTGGGGATAGAGTAGCAATATTTCGTTGGGGACAGACAAATATATCACAAACTATTCATTACTTTCACCACTTTTTATCGCAAATTTGATTAATACAATCGTATTTCGTTATTCCCGAAGACCAAACTTGATACGACGTTTCTTTTTCTTTTGATATTTTTTTGTTGGTGGGGGGAGGGGCGGAGTGGGGGGGTGGGGGTAGGAGTGGTGGTAATGTTCAGATAGGCGAAATAACTGAATGGCACAGCGGCTCACTTTTTATATATTGTAATTTATTATTTAGTAATTCCATTTTTATCATTCTGGAAGCGGGTTTCGTTTATAGTAGTATAGTAATGAGACTGCGGAAGAAAAAGATATGTTACCTGCGGAAAAGTCTTCCTGTAAGACATTGTCTTTATCACTACACTTGATTGAATCTGTTATGTCACATGTTCGTGTGATCTCACTGTAGTCATGAGGTTCTTCTTTTGTTTGTTTGTCTTGAGTTTTTCAGCAGTATTTCAGTTATGTTAGGGAGCGCAATTGAGCAAACCAGTCTTCATGGATTCTGTACCAGTACAAACATGTTCTCCGCTAAGTAACTGGCAACTTCCCCTCATGAATCAAAGGTGGAGGACGAATGATTTCAGACACTGTCTTTTATCATATCGTCACGGAGAACGTACGCCTCGCTCAGGGCTCGAACTCACGAACCCGCGATCCGCAGATCTGCGCACTACTGAGCGAAGCGGGCGGGCTCGAGATCCTTCTTTAACGTTCTTCAGCTTTTACATTCTTCAGCTATTAAAATTTTCAAACAATTTTTCTTTCATAAAAAAATGAAAAATTGGTATATTTTTGAATGACTGATTGCCTACATGACGGCATATTTTTGCAAGATTAAACAAGATCTGGAAACAGAATTGTTATAAAATTCATTCATGAAATATTTTTATTATAAAACAATTAAGAATTGAGAAAAATGAAGTACATTAATTAAATTTTACAGGGGAATATTCAGTGCATACATGCCTTTTTAAGTATATAGAATATTCTTATGAAACCATATCCGCTTTGTATGAAAGAACGCACTTTGACGTCACTTTTTGTTCGTCGGATAGGGAACAAAATCAGTGATTAAAAAGAATACTAGAAGGTAAAAGTTCTCAGTTTTTTGACATTTTATTAAACATAATTTTATCTTGAATATATAAAATTTTGGCAAAAATATTTCGAGCCGTTTTCCCGTTAATTAAACGAGTGTGCGATTTTTTCAATAAAACTAAAATTTTGAGAAAGTCGTTTTTCTTCATTTTATCCATCGTTTTGAAAACAAAAGTGACAAATACTATCCAGCGCCGTAGACCTTTGTATAACACACATAAAGATGTAAATTTCATTGCCGTAAATTGAAAAATAAACAAACGAGAGAAAATAAACCGATTTTTTATCGCTTTTTAACGTGGCGCCAAAACAGACGTTCATGGTAATGTTTGCGACGTCATAGCTAAAAAGTTTCACTAATAACCAAGAAAACAGTTACACATTCATGCCGGGGATAACATCTACTTTAATATGATATCAAAATCATATGCGGGTTGTAAAAAAATTACAAAGTGCTATTCCACCTTAAGTTTTATGTTTAGGTCAGCTTTTCTCCTAAACTATCAAAGGTATTGCTTTGAAACTTGGAACACTTGTTCACAATCAATAGCTGACCCTGTACAGCAAGAAACATAACTCCATCTTGCTTTTTGCAAGAATTATGGCCCCTTTTGGACTTAGAAAATCAGATTTCTTGGTTAAGTTTTATGTTTATGTCAGCTTTTCTCATAAACTATCAAAGCTATTTCTTTAAAACTTGTAACACTTGTTCACCATCATAAGCTGACCATGTACATCAAGGGACATAACTCCATCCTGCTTTTTGCAAGAATTATGGCCCTCTTTGGACTTAGAAAATCATGGGTAAGATAATTTTTCTATTATACAAAAAAAATCAGATGAGCTCAGCACCCGCAAGGCTGTGCTCTTGTTAGAATGAACAAGCAGTCTGATTCTGTGGGATGCTGGTTGAATTTTGCCGAGAAGTCATAATGCATTGGACTGACTCTTCACTTGTAAGGCAGAATGTTGCCATAATAATATAGCTGTTTGTATGAAGTTGGTGCAATAGAATCAGGGGCTCAAAGGTTTATTTCTCAGGCAAATGTTCTTCATGAAGATAGGCTATCTGAAGACATTCTCTTTTGATTCTTGTGTAGAAGTTGTCATTTGTATATGTAGAATGGGGGTATTATTGATGAAGAGTTCTGGCTAGGTTAAGTTACAGATGTAATACTGCTAAAACAAGCATTTAACCTAACATGTGATGATGACATTTCTTGTCAGGATGATTCTGTAGTAGTAAGAACTGAAAAATACATAGGAATTTGTTGTTATTTCAGGCAACAATAGAACATTGTAAGCTGGTGGTAGATTTGGCAGAGGTGATAATCAAGTGGTAAAATACAGAGAATTAAGGAGAACAGTGATCCAGCTGATGTAAGTGTTTATGTTTATTAACATATTGTTCCTAGCCATTTAACATAGTTCCTGTTTATATAAAGTGTTCCTGTTGATTTTGCTCTGTAGGCGATTTTAGCATTCTCCCCTTTTTAGCTCACTGAGCACAAGTGCTCCCGGTGAGCTATTGTGATCGCTCACCCTCTGACTTCCATTTAAACAACATCTCCTCCTAAACCACCAAGCCAATTTTGATGAAACTTTACAGGGATATTCCTTGGCTGATCTTCTTTAAAAATTATTCAAGGAATTTAATTCCTCACAAAACTCTTGTTGCCATCACAACCAAAAGGAAAAACTTTAAAAATCTTCTTGTCCAAAACGGCAAGGCTTAGAGCTTTGATATTTGGCATATGACATCATCTAATGGTCCTCTATGAAGACTGTTTAAATTATGCCCCTGGGATCCCAAGTTTTACATAGAAATTATATAGGTAAAAACTTCAAAAATCTTCTTGTCGGAAACTGCAAAACCTAGGCTTTTGATATTTGGTATTTTGCATTGCATAGAGGTCTTGTAGCAAGATTATACAAAGTATGCCCCTGAGATGAAAAAAGGCCCCACCCAGGGGTTCAAAAGTTTTACATGGACTTATGTAGGAAAAAACTTTAAATCTTCTTGTCTTAAAGTTGATTGGTATGTAGCATTGCCTGTGGTTCTGTAACAAGATCATTCAAATATGACCCTGGTGTGAAAAGAGGTCCTGCCCTGAGGTCACTTGTTAGTCCCCTACTGGATGAAAATCAGTTTTGGGGACTATCAGAATGCGCTTTTCTGTCCGTTTGTGTGTTCATCCATACACAATTTTGTGTCTGGTTCATAACCCTGTCATCCTTATGTCAAGGTCACACTTTGCAGTCAAATTTTAACATGGCATGAACAGGATCTGTTTTGTGTCCAGTCCATAACTCTGTTATTCATAGAGGGATTTTAATATCCCTTGGCACAAACGTTTCCAATGATGAGTCGATGTGTCGTGGGCAAATCTGGGAGCCTTGGCTTAAAGGTCAGTGTCACAATCTGAGGTCAACAGGGCTTTTTTACTGTCCATTCCACAACTCTGACATCGATGAAGGGATTTTAATATTACTTGGCACAAGTAATCAGACGATGTGTCATGCACAACTTTTAGACCCCTAGCTCAAAAGTCATGGTCACACTTTGCAGTCAAATGTAAAGATGGCATGAACAGGGTCTGTTTCGTGTCCGTTCCATAACTCTGTCATTCATGTTTCTAATGATGAGTCAACATGTCATGCGCAAATCCCTGACACTAGACTCAAAGGTCAAGGTCACAATTGGGGGTCAAAGGTCAACTGGGATTTTCCTGTACGGTCCATAGCTCTGCCATTCATGAAGGGATTTTAGTATTACTTGACACAAATGTTCCCCATGATGAGATGAGATGTCATGGGCTACAACTCGAACCCCTAGCTCAAGGTCAGTTTTGGAGGTCAAATGTCAATAGAGTTTTTTCCTGTCCGGCCCATAACTCTGCCATTCATGAAGGGATTTCAATATTACTTTGCATAAATGTTCACCATGATGAGACGACATGTCTTGCACAACTCCCAGAACCCTAGCTTAAATGTCAAGGTCACACTTTGAGATCAAAGGTCAATAGGAATTTTTTTGCCGTTTGGCCTATTTCCTTTCTTAAGCTATATTACTATATAGGGGTTAAAACTTACTGCATATTTGATGTTTCCTATCTTTTGACTGGATGGACCTAATGGTTTCTTTAAATTTCTTTCAAATTAATTCTGTTGTTCAGAGTAATAGCTGGTGATTTCATTTCAGTTGTAGAAAGATTAAGGATGCAGTCTTCTAAACACTGAAACACAACTTGTATGGGCATAATATTTTGGTTCCTTTCAAAAACTGGCCAGATCCCATCATGGGTTCCAGAGTTATGTCCCCTTAAAGGACCAGAATTTACCATTTTTGGGTTGTGAACATGATCGAGACCACATTTTGTGATCAACATTAATCAGACTTGCACAAAATTTGTATTGGTATAATATTTTGGTTCCTTTTGAAAACTGGCAAGATACCATCATGGGTTACAGAGTTATGGTCCCTTTAAGTGCCAAAATTGGCTATTTTTGGCTTGTGAACATGATAGAGACAACATTTTGCAATCAGCTATCATCAGACTTGCACAAAACTTGTATTGGCGTAGTATCTCAGTTCCTTCAAAAACTGGCCAGACCCGTCATGAGTTTCAGAGTTATGGCCCCTTAAAGGTCCAAAATTTGCTATTTTGCATTTTGCAGTCATATAGAGACTTCATTTACGGTTCGATTTAATACAAACTTGCAAAATATCTTCAACAAAATAAATCTTGGATTCCATGATGAATCTATCAGATCCATTCATAGGTTCTGGAGTTACGGCCCCTGATTGACCCCTGAAAGAGCCAAAATTTGATAATTTTTACCTTGTGAACACGTTAGAAGTGTCATTTTATGTTTGATTTTAAAGGGAAAGGCAACGTTGTTCTTATTTTAATTTCGTCTGCTGGGATTTCTTAAATCATTTAACGAAGTGAAAGAATTTTCAAAATTGGAGTAAAAATGAGAAAGTTATGAGCATTTAAATATTTGGTCAAATTGGTGGCCATTTTGTTTCCATGGCAACAAAAAACAAATAGCGGATTTATTATATATCTAAAATACACATTTGAACTGTATATACTTATTTCTGTAGAATAATTTCTCTGCTTTTTTCAGCTTTAATGGAAGAAATTACCATGCTTTACACCTTACACTCAAAAAACTTGAAAAATAATCTATTTAAAAGGTTATATGCTAAATAAAGAATTCAGCGGTGTGTAAATGACGTCATAAACACACCAAAATGGCTGCCTCCATGATCAGCCATTTTCTTAAAATTCAAACTGCCATATCTTTTTCAATAGTGGTCCGATTTTAAAAATTCTTCCAGCGTTATGAAAGGCTTGAGGACGGCTTTCATATAAAATCAACTTACTGTCAGGTTTTACTTACCCTTTAATCATACTTACACACAACTTAAGTCACAATAAGATCTCTGTTCCTTACGAAAACTGGCAAGATTCCATTATGTGTTCTAGAGTTACTGCCCCTGAATGCGGCAAAATTTTCTGTTTTGGCCCTTTCGGACATATAGAGGTTTCATTTATGCTTTGATTTTATACAAACTTGCACAGAATGATTATCATGATAATCTCTAGGCCTGGATTCAAACTGGGTCATGTCTGGTCGAAAACTAGGTCATCAGATCAGATCAAAGGAAAAGTTTGTTAACAACCTAGAAGTCACATTTATGATTCTATCTTCTTGAAACTTGGTCAAAATGTTTATCTTCATCATACATGCCATAATTTTTCAGAACGTTTCCGGGATTCTGAGTTAAAATTTCCAGGATTTTTACCTTTTGTCCGGGACATACACCGTGACATTGGTATTCGTTTGTTTCATGCATAAATATCATAATGTTACATGTAGTTTCCTGAGACAAACATTGTTAATTCGCTTGTATTAATTTGCTGCAAATGTCGTCTAGCTTTCTAAGGGAGGTAAATACATGTACAGTACGGGTAAAACACATCTATAGTTCGGCACGTGAATTTATTGCATTCCCGAAGTGAACAGAATTCGGAGACTTATTATATACGAAGAATCAACCTGGTCATCGTGATTTAGATTCTAGCTAATTTGGTATCATTCTAAAGCTTAAACATTTATCTAATGATTAAATTGAATCCTTAAAGGAATAAAATAAATCTTGTAGATAAAATCGACAATATAAAATATTTGGGGTCGGGTCAATTTCCATGGGTCTGTCGGCAAAGGCATTCAACATTTTAATTTAGAATATGTGTGACAATCGATCTAGATCTTAAATGATTACAACCTTTTAAAATAATTATCGTTTAATTGACTGTTTTCAACAATCTCTTCCATAAAGGCTACATGTAGCTTTACCGCCAACGTGCTAAAAACAACGGGATTTACGACTATTGTTCCTAATTTAAGTATCATAAAACAGTTATTGATTGCATAATCCTGTCAGTTCTTAATCAGGGTCATCATAATAAGTGACTGTAACTTAATCAGTGTCATCAAAAGATCTTCGCATGATCAAAGCAGGCTTAATCAACACGTGTCCCGCTCGAGGGCATGAAACTGATTAGGAATAAACAATGTGACACCGTAGACTGTTTAATGTGTAAAATTCAACTTATAGACAAAAAACAAGTTTTTTAGGAATTATTTTTATTTGTTCCTGTATTATTATTTTTCCGGGACATTTCAAGACTGTCTGGGACACCGGGACGAGTATGTAATTTCCGGGACAATCCGGGACATATCACATGTATGATCTTCATGATATCTAGGCCAGGTTTGAAACTGGGTCATATGGGGTCAGAAAGTAGGTCATAAGGTCAAATCAAAGGAAAAGCTTGTTAACATTCTTCGGGCCACATTTATGATCCTATCTTCATGCAATTTGGTCAGAATGTTTTATCTTGATGATTCTTAGGCCAAGTTTGAAACTTGGTCATATGGGGTCAAAAAAAAAGGTCACCCAGTCAAATCAAAGGAAAAGCTTGCTAACACTCTTGTTCATTTGATGTGCATGAAACTTGGTCAGAATGTTTGTCTGCATGGAATATCATAGGAATTTTTATCTGGGTCATGTGGGGTCAAAAACTAGGTCGCCAGGTCAAATCAAAGAATAAGCTTGTTTACATCCTAGGGAGCACAATTTTTTATTCTATCTTCGTAAAATTTGGTCAGAATGTTTGTTCTCATGAATTCTTGGACAATTTTCAAAACTGGGTCATGTTGGGTCAGAAACTAGGTCACTAGGTCAAATCATAGGAAAAGCTTGTAAACACTCGCCACTTTTTAGCTCACCTGTCACAAAGTGACAAGGTGAGCTTTTGTGATCGCGCGGTGTCCGTCGTCCGTGCGTGCGTGCGTGCGTCCGTCCGTCCGTAAACTTTTGCTTGTGACCACTCTAGAGGTCACATTTTTCATGGGATCTTTATGAAAGTTGGTCAGAATGTTCATCTTGATGATATCTAGGTCAAGTTCGAAACTGGGTCACGTGCCTTCAAAAACTAGGTCAGTAGGTCTAAAAATAGAAAAACCTTGTGACCTCTCTAGAGGCCATATATTTCACAAGATCTTCATGAAAATTGGTCAGAACGTTCATCTTGATGATATCTAGGTCAAGTTTGAAACTGGGTCACGTGCCGTCAAAAACTAGGTCAGTAGATCAAATAATAGAAAAACCTTGTGACCTCTCTAAAGGCCACATTTTTCATGGGATCTGTGTGAAAGTTGATCTGAATGTTCATCTTGATAATATCTAGGTCAAATTCGAAAGTGGGTCACGTGCGGTCAAAAACTAGGTCAGTAGGTCTAAAAATATAAAAAACCTTGTGACCTCTCTAGAGGCCATATATTTCATGAGATCTTCATGAAAATTGGTCAGAATGTTCACCTTGATGATATCTAGGTCAAGTTGGAAACTGGGTTACGTGCGGTCAAAAACTAGGTCAGTAGGTCAAATAATAGAAACACCTTGTGACCTCTCTAGAGGCCATATTTTTCATGGGATCTGTATGAAAGTTGGTCTGAATGTTCATCTTGATGATATCTAGGTCACTTTCGAAAGTGGGTCACGTGCCATCAAAAACTAGGTCAGTAGGTCAGATAATAGAAAAACCTTGTGACCTCTCTAAAGGCCATATTTTTCATGGAATCTGTATGAAAGTTGGTCTGAATGTTTATCTTGATGATATCTAGGTCAAGTTTGAAACAGGGTCATGTGCGGTCAAAAACTAGGTCAGTAGGTCTAAAAATAGAAAAACCTTGTGACCTCTCTAGAGGCCATACTTGTGAATGTATCTCCATAAAAATTGGTCAGAATGTTCACCTTGATGATATCTAGGTGAAGTTTGAAACTGGGTCATGTGCCTTAAAAAACTAGGTCAGTAGGTCAAATAATAAAAAAACCTTGTGACCTCTCTAGAGGCCATACTTTTCATGGGATCTGTATGAAAGTTGGTCTGAATGTTCATCTTGATGATACCTAGGTCAAGTTTGAAACTGGGTCAACTGTGGTCAAAAACTAGGTCAGTATGTCTAAAATTATTAAAATCTTTTGACCTCTCTAGAGGCCATATTTTTCAATGGATCTTCATGAAAATTGATCTGAATGTTCACCTTGATGATATCTAGGTCAGTTTCGAAACTGGGTCACGTGCGGTCAAAAACTAGGCCAGTAGGTATAAAAATAGAAAAACCTTGTGACCTCTCTAGAGGCCATATTTTTCATGAGATCTTCATGAAAATTAGTGAGAATGTTCACCTTGATGATATCTAGGTAAAATTCATAACAGGGTCACGTACCTTCGAAAACTAGGTCAATAGGTCAAATAATAGTAAAACCTTGTGACCTCTCTAGAGACCATATTTTTCAATGGATCTTCTTGAAAATTGGTCTGAATTTTTATCTTGATAATATCTAGGTCAAGTTCAAAACTGGGTCACATGAGCTCAAAAACTAGGTCACTATGTCAAATAATAGAAAAAACGATGTCATACTCAAAACTGGGTCATGTGGGAAGAGGTGAGCGATTCAGGACCATCATGGTCCTCTTGTTTATCAATCTTCCTGAAACTTTGTCGGAATGTTTGTTTTCATGAAATTTTGGACAAGTTCATGGGTGATGTGGGGGATAAAATAGGTAACTAGGTCAAATCAAAGAAAACATTTGTTTACACTCAAGAGGCCAGATTTTTTTGGTCCAATCTTAATGAAAATTGGTCAGAATATTTGTCTCACTGAAATCACATGGTAAAACATGTTTCCACTGTTATGGTATGTTACACAGGTGAGCGACCTAGGGCCACCTTGGCCCTCTTGTTTTAAGATAGAGCCTTTAAATTTGGATGACATGTACAATTTATCACACCGATGTTAAAACTGATTTTCAGTGACCATGAATGTGACCCACTAACTTACTTTCTTAATATTTTAGCATCAGTTTGATATTTGAAACATGTAGCTCATATTACTCAGGTGAGCAATCCAGGGTCATCATGACCCTCTTGTTTAATATGTAAAACTATATCTGTACTATTAGTGTTTTTTACACCAGGTATTAAATTTTTCTTGAATGTGTTACAGGGATCAGGTGATGCCACTCCAGGGTCTATGAAAAGGGCTAGCTCAGTTGACCCACCAGGCGAGGTGAAAAAGGCTAGATACTCTTCTGGTGCCGTAGGAATCCCAGGTCCAGCCATTAAGTGGACAGAGAGTGGTAAACCTATAGTGAAACAGTACTGTAATGGGGTTGTGAATTTCCTGCTGAAGGTAACCTGCCAGGTAACATAGTTTATGATATATTACCTGAAGGTAGCCTGCCAGGTAACATAGTTCGTGATATATTACCTGAAGGTAGCCTGCCAGGTAACATAGTTCGTGATATATATTACCTGAAGGTAGCCTGCCAGGTAACATAGTTTGTGGTATATATTACCTGAAGGCAGGCTGCCAGGTAACATAGCTCGTGATATATATTACCTGAAGGTAGCCTGCCAGGTAACATAGTTCGTGATATATATTACCTGAAAGTAGCCTGCCAGGTAACATAGCTCGTGATATATTACCTGAAGGTAGCCTGCCAGGTAACATAGTTCGTGATATATATTACCTGAAAGTAGCCTGCCAGGTAACATAGTTTATGATATATTACCTCAAGGTAGCCTGCCAGGTAACATAGTTCGTGATATATTAGGCCATGCCAAATTGATATGTCGTTCGTCGGAACTACCGCATCAATAATTTCATTTCCGAGAAAAAAAAATAAAAATTACCCGCCCGCACGTACATAAAAATCTCCGAAATTTTTTTTTTTTTTTTCGATTACGCGGTCCGGAATAATAACGGCAAAACAGGTTTTATCGCTGTTTTAATGCGTCAAAGTGATATTGATCGGATTTCATGCGTCCGTGATACATGTAGCTTATGATCCAAACTCAAAAAGTCAGGAATTATGGTGTTGTTCATCATTTGTTTTAAATCTGGAGTGTCTGTGCTAGTGCCACACATGGCCTTCGATGTGCCGGTAGGTAATGAAATAGGCACATTCTACTTTTGTTCAATACAGTGAAAAGAACGAAGCCCGACTTGTAAGACGTGCACGGGGATGCAGTTAAAAATATTTGAAAATATTGTTCATATATAAAGTTTTCAAACCATTTGTTATCAGTTGTTTAATTCAGCATGTTAGATCTAGAGCCCAAAGCTGAGGCCAACTACTATCTTAAAAAAATATTTGTTCACAGATCCTGACCGACCTACCACATTGTCTCGGCCCAAATCTTTTTGAACGTAACTTCTTTAGTACAGCAGTCAGATATTCTATCAAAACGCATTTAGTCAATTTAAAAATTGTTTAGCTTTTCAAATAAGTAGTGTTGATATGAAAATAATTTGTAACCCCAGTTTTGCCTGTTTGTACACATGACGCCAGGATATATTTAAAATTGGCTGTAAATTGATTGAACGAAAGAAACTGAAAAAAACAGACTTCCCCAACTCTAAATTTCTAGTTCAGTCAAAGCACAACAAACAACACTTTTAAGGGTGGCCATATTGGGATCATTCTTTGTCCGTCTGTTATTATTTTTGCCTGAAATGAATCTCTACCACAAAAGCTTAAGCTAGCCTGATCATGATCTGTTAAGAAATTATTCCAAAGGGATTCGAGCAATGTCGAAGCATCTGTATGCCCAACTCCGTTTGGTCTCACTGGTCAAGTGGTTTATTACTTCCCCTCACCTCTATGGGTTGGAGTTCCACTAGGGGCACAAATTTGTTCATGTGTCAAAGCCATCTAACTGTGTTTCAGAAGAAATGTTATTCCACACAATCATGTGCCTGTTTTGTCTTAAATATTCCTCATCCTGTGCCATTAAATAGGCATGTCTTCAGATTAATGTAGAAAAATCTAAATTAAAAATAAGACACCTATTCCTTAGTAATTAAAATTACAAAATAAAAAAATAAAGTGATTCAGTGAGTTTTGGCATGAATTTATTTGCAAAATCATTCATGTAGTCTTTAAAACATATAGAAAAGCTATGTACTGTGTTACCCACACTGTAAATGTTTGATTTCTGTGTTATTTCTAAAGAAATGTTAACTTTATATATAATCATAACCGCCTCCTCAAGGGTTCAAGCTGGGAAAAAAAATAAAAAACGCCCGCTTGCTCCATGTAAAATCTACCCGCCTCTGAAAAAATCAAAATTGAGAAAAAAAAAATAAAATAAAAATTTTGCTCGCCCGCTCCTATTTTTTTTGAAAATTTTCCGAAGAACTATTAATCAATTTGGTATGGCCCTACCAAGATTTTAGATCAAGTCAGATATGGTCCCGCCCTTGGGGTCATCTGGTTTACATAGACTTATAAAGGAAAATCTTTGAAAATCTTCTTGTCCAAAACAACAGGTCCTAGGGCTTTGATATTTAGTATGTAACAGCATCTAGTGGTCCGCTACCAAGATTATTCAAATTATCTCCCTAGTGTCAAATATGGCCCCACCCTGGGGGTCACATGGTTTATATAGACTTATATAGGGAAAATCTTTGAAAATCTTCTTATCCAAAACCACAAAGCCTAGGGCTTTGATATTTGGTATATAGCATCGTCTAGTGGGCCTCTACAAAGACTGTTCAAATTCTGAGCTAAGGGATAATGTGAACTTTATCTAATGATAACAAATCATCATTTACATTTGTATATCAAAATTAAGAACCTAGATGCCTGTATACCAAAGTTCATTTGTCTGCTCAGTCCATCATTTCAATCTACTCATTTTTCTTGCAACTAGCAGACCTTTTTTTACTGAGATTGAAACAATTCTTTTTCAGTCCTTTGCTCTTCATGACTGGCTTAGGCACAGAACGAGAAAGAGAAGATTGGAATAAACCACAGCTGTTGAAGATTCTACAAGCCCTTCAGGCTATAGATAAAGAGGGAGAGGTCAAGGAGAGATCATGCAAGGAAAAGTCAAGTTGCGGCAGACATAGAGGCCATGGATACAGATGACACATAGGTAAGAGGTTAAGGTATAGGTCCATGTTTTGGAGAAAAAAAGTTCAAATGTTATCAAATCATAGAAAGAAAGCATGGTTTTTCATGAAAATATAACAGCATATAAAACATTTATATTATTGTACAAAACCATTGTCAATTTATTCATATATGTTTTGAATTCTGGAAAGGGACTACATGAAGGGGCCACACTTCTGAACAGTCCAGCACCATTTTTAAAAAGCTGTTACATGTCTTCGTTTTGATGCATTTGCAACATCGTGCGAGTGTTTAAACTTTATATAACTAGGTAAAACATCGTTTTGACAATTGTTTACATTTATTTCTTTACAAATGGCATTCTTATTTAAAGGGGGACAACTCATTTAGAATATTTTAAGTATCCAACTCCGTGGGACAGAACAGTAAACATGTATTGGACAGATAAGTTGTGTGTCAAGATGCTGTTCATTCGCTAAAAAAATCTGTTGTTTTGTGATATACTGCTAAACCTTGATGATGGATATGTGAGCAGGGCAGCGGGAAGAATTAAAAGCTATAGGGGTCAATGGTTTATATTGACTTGTACAGGGAAAAACTTTGAAAATCTTCTTGTCCTAAACCACAAGGCCTAGGGCTTTGATATTTTGTATGTAGCATCATCTAATGGTCCTCTACCAAGATTGTTCAACTTCCCTAGGGTCAGATATGGGTCCTTGGGGGTCACATGGTTTATATAGACTTATAGAGGGAAAACTTTGAAAATCTTGTACAAAACCACATGGCCTAGAGCTTTGATATTTGGTATGTAGCATTGTGTAGTAGTCCTTTACCAAGATTGCTCAAATATCCCCTTGGGTTAAAACTGGCCCCATCCCGGGGGAAAATAACAAAACAAAACACAAACAAATATACTTATTGCCTACCTGTAATTATTTAGTAGAAATTTTAACTGTTCAAGCAAGCAACTCAGGTGAGCGATACAGGGCCATCATGGCCCTATTATTCGTTGCATTTTTTCTTATTCGAATTATATCACAAATAATTTAGAACTTCATTTGTACTGCACAAGATTACAAGATTATTTAGATATAGAATATCAAATATTGTATGGGGCCCCCATGTTCAAGTGGTTAAGGCCACTGATTATTTGTCCCTCTAGTTCAATACACTGCTTGGGGTGAAGAATTTTTCATTTGTGGAAGCCATCCAGTGGATCTACCCAGGTGCTCACCTGTGCCTGTAATGATGGATGGACTGATACCTTTTCCTCCACCATCAAATTCTGAATTGCCACCTTATGACAAACTTTTATTGATGTGGCGTAAAACCCAACAAAGTAATCCAACAATGAAATACTGCTGATAGGGAAATTGCTCTCAAGTATGATATGCATTATATTTAATATTTAATTTCTGATTTAATATTGAAGATAACTCGTGTAGCTTTTAAGCAGTAATATCTATTCAGGTGAGTGAGGTAGCAGGCTCGCCGGGAGAGGTGCTGTCGAGATGTGTGGCACTGTTGAAAATGGCCTTGAGACAGGATGTATGGCTTGGTTTGATAAACTGTAGAAAGTCAGCAGCCAGATTTCAACAGCATATGTACAGCCTTAGAGTTATTGTGCTTCCTTCTAACTATACTGGTAAGTTAACCTTTACCCTGCTGAATTTCTATCTTTCAATTTAAACAATACCATTTTAAAACTGTTAAAAGGGTGCTTACCAAAAAGATACTGACTGAATGGCAAACAGTACAGATTGTGATCAGACTACAGAATCAGTTGTGTCCAGTGTGAAAATGACTACAGCTTTTCTGTTTGGGAAATTTTGTTCTGTCTTGTTTGACTGCATTGAGTACTGTGAAATCATTAATATTTGTTGGGCACTAATTATGTCACCCACCACACAGTGGTGTGGGAGACATATTGATTTACTCCAGTCTGTCTGTGTGTCTGTCTGTCACAAAGCTTGTCCGCACTCTTAAGTCAAACATTTCTCATCCGATTTTCACCAAACTTAAACAAAATGTGTTTGACCATAATGTTCAATGCAGGATCAGTACATAGATTTGAAAACTTGTTTTTATAGACCGAAATGATGAGAATACTAACACCACTAAAGTTTTCACATCATGGAAAACATTTCCAGTCAGTAACTTTAGAACCACTTGGCCCAGAATGTTGAAACTTCATAGGATGATTGGACATGCAGAGTAGATGACCCCTATTGATTTTGGGATCACTCTATCAAAGGTCGAGGTCACAGGGTGATAAACATAGAAAACTCTTTTCAGTCAATAACTTGAGAACCACTTGACCCAGAATATTGAAACTTCATAAGGAGACAGGACTTACGTAGTAGATGACCCCTATTGTTTTTGGGGTCATTCTATTAAGGGTCAAGGTCGCAGTGGACAGAACATGGAAATCCATTTCCAGTCAATAACTTGAGAACCATTTGACCCAGAACCTTCAAGTCCCATAAGGTCATAAGAAGCCATTGCAGTCTGAAGTAGAACTGTCATAGTGAGATACTGCAGTCAGTACAATGTTGAATTTGAGTGATTTGGTCGAAGTTGCTTTAATGATTTATGATAGTTTGTGACTTAAGCAGAAATTTTTTCACACGTAATTACTATAAAATCATTGATACTAGTGGGGACTAATTTCTGTGGTAATCATGGTTGCAGCATTCCTTGAAATGTAATCCCACTGATTGACCAAAGCTCTCTTATTAGCTCACCTGAGCACAAAGTTTTCAAAGTGAGCTTATGTGATTGCCCTGTGTCCGCTGTTGTCGTCCGTCGTTATCTGTCGTCAACAATTTGACTGTTAGCACTCCAGAGGTCACAATTTTTGCCCAATCTTAATGAAACTTGGTCAGAATGTTATCTTTAATTAAATCTTGTTCCAGTTTGATATTGGGTCATCTGGGATAAAGAATTAGGTCACAAGGTCAAATCAAAGGAATAGCTTGTAAACACTCTAGAGGCCACATTTGTTACAGTATCTTCATGAATCATATTCAGAATGTTATTCTTGATGATCATCAGGTCAAGACTGAATCTAGGTGATGTGTGGGTCAGAACCTAAGTCACCAGGTCAAATGAAAGGAAAAGCTAGTTAACACTCTAGAGGCCACATTTATGACTATATCTGAATGAAACTTGGTCAGAATGTTAATCTTGGTGATTTTTAGGTCAAGTTCAAATCTGGGTCAGGTGGGGTCAAAAATAAGGTCACCAGGTCAAATCAAAGTAATAGCTAGTTAACACTGTAGAGGTGAAAATAAATAGAAATATAAAAGAAAAAACGCTGGAAAGACTGCTGTACAAACACGTCCATTTTAACGTGGCTGTTTAAACGTCACCAAACTGTCATATTTTTTATTAATTACCCAGATTATACAACATAAAGGTGTGAACTGATACACAGTGGTCAATGACGACCCCTGACAGGTAACATTTGTTTGCGATATCATGTTCACTGTAAATTGTAATTAATACCGTTTATTGCAGTATCACTTATATAATCATAAACAATTAGAATCACATCACACCTCAGCGCAAGAAGTTGATAACTGCATTGACTTAAAGAAGGACTAGTCAGTATGCCAAATGCCAATTAGCTACTTAACCGCAAATTGCAGTACGCACAAAATATTTTTGCATAAAAAGGATCTACAACATGTACCTTCATAGAAACTGCATGATGCAATTTTGTCATCATTAAGCATTTTGAAATATCCAAGATGGCCACCAAAAATGCATAATTGACTTATCTCTAAATTATGGAGGATTTGGACAGGATTATTGTGCCCCCCCATGAGTGGTGGGGGCATATAGATTTGGTCTTGTCCGTGCGTCCGTCCGTCTGTCCGTGCGTGCGTCCGTCCGTCCGTCCGAAGTTCGTGACACTCCTAGCTCAAAAAGTATTTGATATAAATTCATGAAACCTTGCATGAGTCTTTATCATGATATGAACTTGCGCACCTCCTATTTTTCGTCTGGCTCCGCCCCCTATTTTTAGAGTTATGGCCCCTGAAATAGTCAAAAATGCACATTTTCACCTTGTGACACTCCTAGCTCAAAAAGTATTTCATATAAATTGATGAAACCTTGCATGAGTCTTTATCATGATATGAACTTGCGCACCTCCTATTTTTCATCTGGCTCCGCCCACTATTTTTAGAGTTATGGCCCCTGAAATAGTCAAAAATGCATATTTTCACCTTGTGACACGCCTAGCTCAAAAACTATTTGATATAGATTCATGAAACCTTGCATGTTTATTAATCATGATATGAACTTGCGCACCTCCTATTTTTCATTTGGGTCCGCCCCCTATTTTCAGAGTTATGGCCCCTGAAATAGTCAAAAATGCACATTTTCACCTTGTGACACGCCTAGCTCAAAAAGTATTTCATATAAATTGATGAAACCTTGCATGTGTATTAATCATGATAAGAACTTGCGCACTTCCTGTTTTTCTTTGGGTCTGCCCCCTATTTTTAGAGTTATTGCCCCTGAAATAGTCAAAAATGCACATTTTCACCGTGTGACGCGCCTAGCTGAAAAAGTATTTGATATAGATTCATGAAACCTTGCATGTGTATTAATCATGATAAGAACTTGCGCACTTCCTGTTTTTCTTTGGGTCTGCCCCCTATTTTTAGAGTTATGGCCCCTGAAATAGTCAAAAATGCACATTTTCACCTTGTGACACCCCTAGCTAAAAAAGTATTTCATATAAATTGATGAAACCTTGCATGAGTCTATATCAAGATATGAACTTGCGTACCTCCTATTTTTCGTCTGGCTATGCCCCCTATTTTTAGAGTTATGGCCCCTGAAATAGTCAAAAATGCACATTTTCACCTTGTGACGCGCCTAGCTCAAAAAGTATTTAATATAAATGGTTGAAAAATTGCATAAGTCTTTATCATGATATAAACTTGCACACCTCTAATTTTTTGGCAGGTTCCACCCCTATTTTTAAAGTTATGGCCCCTGAAATAGTAAAAAAATGCACTTTTTCACCTAATTATGTGCCTAGCTCAAAAAGTATTAGATGTAAGTTCAGGAAACCTTGCAGGAGTCTTTATCATGATGTGGCCTTACACACTTGGCATTCTTCTTGAGAATCTTACTCTTATTACAGAGTTACGGCCCTTGAAATAGCCAGAATAGTGGATTTTTTGTTTGTGATGCTCATAGCTCAAAAAGTATAGGGCCTAGAATAATGAACCCTTTTCATAAAATGTTTGTTGAGGCTATACCCCATTAAGACTGCAAACATTTGAATTATTGCCCCTTATTTGTGACTAATGTACCTGTGGGGGGCACACCCTGTGTCCTACAGACACATTCTAGTTAATGTATATATTAATTTTGTTGCTAGAGGTAACTAGATAAACACTAAATTTATATGAAAAAGGAAGAAAATCATATGAACAAAATCCAAAATGGCTGTCAGAATGGCCGCCACAACGGAAAATCCCTATACTTTGCATTAGACACACTGAATGTGCAGGTTTTCCTACTGTAAATGAGTACCTTTGATAGTTAGAAATGTTTAAAACACTTTTAATTTTTCTTCAGTAATTTTATAACAAAGCGGTGGATAAAATAAATGTTCTTATTGAACACAAAACATATACAAGAATATCCCATGGGATGGTATGATTTGTGACCAGTTTGCTTTATCAATGAATAACTGTAAGAATACACTCAAGGATTTTAAAACGCCCCATCTTTGCATTTGTAAAATTTGATTCAAGAAGATAATCTTAATGCAGATGCATAATAAAGGTATAATGGTGGAAATTTGTCTGTTCTAAACAAAGCTTGACTACTGTTCATGAAGCTCATATTCGGATAAGTTTTATTCGGATATTGGTTGCCGTCGCTGTATAGGAATGGCAAATATCTTTTCGTCTATACATTGTTAAAACATAAAAAAATGACCAGTTTGTCAATTGGTAAAAAGGGTTAATTATGTCTCCCCCCTCCCCCCCCCCCCCCCCTCTGGGGGAGACCTATTGTTTTTGCCCTGTCCATCCATCCGCCCATCCATCTGTACATCACACTTCATTTCCGAGCAATAACTGGAGAACCATTTGACCTAGAACCTTCAAACTTCATAGGGTTGTAGGGCTGCTGGAGTAGGTGACCCCTATTGTTTTTGGGGTCACTCTGTCAAAGGTCAAGGTCACAGGGGCCTGAACATTGAAAACCATTTACGATCAATAACTTGAGTACCACTTGACCCAGAATGTTGAAACTTAATAGGATGATTGGTCATGTAGAGTAGATGACCCCTATTGCTTTTGGGGTCACTGCGTCAAAGGTCAAGGTCACAGGGGCCTGAACATGGAAAACCATTTCCGATCAATAACTTGAGTACCACTTGACCCAGAATGTTGAAACTTCATAGGATGATTGGTCATGAAGAGTAGATGACCCCTATTGTTTTTGGGGTCACTCCGTCAAAGGTCAAGGTCACAGGGGCCTGAACATTGAAAACCATTTCCGATCAATAATTTCAGAACCTCTTGATCCAGAATGTTGAAACTTCATAGGATGATTGAACATGCAGAGTAGATGACCCCTATCGATTTTGAGGTCACTCTGTTAAAGGTCAAGGTCACAGGAGCCTGAACATGGAAAACAATTTCCGATCAATAACTTGAGAACCACTTGACCCAGAATGTTGAAACTTAATAGGATGATTGGACATGCAGAGTAGATGACCCCTATTTATTTTGAGGTCACTTGATCAAAGGTCAAGGTCACAGGAGCCTGAAAAGTGACTTGAGAACCACTAGGCCAATAGTGTTGAAATTTAGCGGGATGATTGGACATGCCAAGTAGATGATCCCTATTGCAGCCAACCATCAGTGTCTCTTTGACTTTCGCTCCTGACCCCTATTGACTTCTTGCCTATAGGACTTTGCATTTGGGGAGACATGTGCTTTTTTAGCTCACCTGTCACATAGTGACAAGGTGAGCTTTTGTGATCACACAGCGTCCGTCGTCCATGCGTTCGTCCAAGCGTGCGTGCGTACGTCCGTAAACTTTTGCTTGTGACCACTCTAGAGGTCACATTTTTTGTGGGATCTTTATGAAAGTCGGTCAGAATGTTCATCTTGATGATATCTAGGTCAAGTTCGAAACTGGGTCACGTGCCTTCAAAAACTAGGTCAGTAGGTCTAAAAATAGAAAACCTTGTGACCTCTCTAGAGGCCATATATTTCAGAAGATCTTCATGAAAATTGGTCAGAACGTTCACCTTGATGATATCTAGGTCGAGTTCGAAACTGGATCATGTGCCATCAAAAACTAGGTCAGTAGGTCAAATAATAGAAAAACCTTGTGACATCTCTAAAGGCATTATTTTTCATGGGATCTGTATGAAAGTTGGTCTGAATGTTCGTCTTGATGATATCTAGGTCAAGTTCGAAACTTGGTCACGTGCGGTCAAAAACTAGGTCAGTAGGTCTAAAAATAGAAAAACCTTGTGACCTCTCTAGAGGCCATATATTTCATGAGATCTTCATGAAAATTGGTCAGAATGTTCACCTTGATGATATCTAGGTCAAGTTCGAAAGTGGGTCACGTGCCATTAAAAACTAGGTCAGTAGGTCAAATAATAGAAAAACCTTGTGACCTCTAGAGGCCATATTTTTCATGGGATCTGTATGAAAGTTGGTCTGAATGTTCATCTTGATGATATCTAGGTCAAGTTCGAAAATAGGTCACGTGCCATCAAAAACTAGGTCAGTAGGTCAAATAATAGAAAAACCTTGTGACCTCTCTAAAGGCCATATTTTTCATGGGATCTGTATGAAAGTTGGTCTGAATGTTCATCTTGATGATGTCTAGGTCAAGTTTGAAACAGGGTCATGTGCAGTCAAAAACTTGGTCAGTAGGTCTTAAAATAGAAAAACCTTGTGACCTCTCTAGAGGCCATACTTGTGAATGGATCTCCATAAAAATTGGTCAGAATGTTCATCTTGATGATATCTAGGTCAAGTTCGAAAGTGGGTCACGTGCCTTCAAAAAGAAGGTCAGTAGGTAAAATAATGAAAAAACGTTGTGACCTCTCTAGAGGCCATACCCTTGAATGGATCTTCATGAAAATTGGTCAGAATGTTCACCTTGATAATATGTAGGTCAAGTTTGAAACTGGGTCACGTGCCGTAAAAAACTAGGTCAGGTCAAATAATAAAAAAACCTTGTGACATCTCTAGAGGCCAAACTTTTCATGGGATCTGTATGAAAGTTGGTCTGAATGTTCATCTTGATAATATCTAGGTCAAGTTTGAAACTGGGTCAACTGCGGTCAAAAACTAGGTCAGTAGGTCTAAAATTATTAAAATCTTTTGACCTCTCTAGAGGCCATATTTTTCAATGGATCTTCATGAAAATTGATCTGAATGTTCACCTTGATGATATCTAGGTCAGTTTCGAAACTGGGTCACGTGCGGTCAAAAACTAGGCCAGTAGGTATAAAAATAGAAAAACCTTGTGACCTCTCTAGAGGCCATATTTTTCATGAGATCTTCATGGAAATTAGTGAGAATATTCACCTTGATGATATCTAGGTAAAGTTCAAAACAGGGTCACGTACCTTCGAAAACTAGGTCAATAGGTCAAATAATAGAAAAACCTTGTGACCTCTCTAGAGACCATATTTTTCAATGGATCTTCATGAAAATTGGTCAGAATTTTTATCTTGATAATATCTAAGTCAAGTTCAAAACTGGGTCACATGAGCTCAAAAACTTGGTCACTATGTCATATAATAGAAAAAACGACGTCATACTCAAAACTGGGTCATGTGGGAAGAGGTGAGCGATTCAGGACCATCATGGTCCTCTTGTTACAAAAGCAGTTTCTAGTTAATTTTTATGTTGCAACACGCCAAAGTAGGTGACGTTGACATAATGTAAAACGCTAGCATAGTGGTGTTAAACAAGAAAACATAAAGCTTCAGCCTGTCCAATATAATTTAGGTGACTCTCCAGTACCGATCGAGGTGGTTGGTGATTAATATTTTCAATTTATAGTGTTTTAGTAAAAGATTTTGAAAAGCTCCGTTTTTAGGAACATTTAATTTTTATAAATGCGCGCTGTGAATTTTGTATAAGGTGAGTTATAGAACAATCTACACTTGCATAGGCGGCACCAGTCAGGTTTCAAGTATCACACAATATCGGATCAGATTAAATGACTGATAATAGACAAATATAAAAATATTTCAATACATCTTGCCATATATGGATGAATGTCATCTCAATGTTACTGTATTAAATAAACTTACCTTTACACTGTCTTGGTATTAGAACACTATTATTCAAATATGTTATATCCAGTTTGACTTTCAAAAAAGCTAATGGAGGACTGAAATTGAGCACTTCAAATTTCGAAGTCACTGACATAATCACTAGAATAATCATCTGCATCATTGAATATTTCACCAATAGCCTTCGTCCATCTGGCAGGTACAGAATATTGTGCAGGCAATGAGAGCTACAAAACAATACCGCGGGGATAATTTAAATGATTATTCTAATGCACAATCACAACAGAAAAGTGGGGGAGTGTGTTGTCTTCTGGGATTGTCGTCAGCACAAGCCTCTTCGAGTTTGGACCATTGCTCCATAAAAAACCTGGTGGCATCAAAAGTTGAAGGATCTGGGTCCAAAGCACTCCTCCATATACGTGCCTGTATGTGTGCTCCTTTGACATTCTCATAGAAAGAGTCTGATATAGGTGAGAATGGTTATAGTCTGTGCATTTTTGGAATGGTTTTCTTTCCCATTTTTGATACCCAAAATGTCGTACCTGATTTACTTTCAGCTCTTTTTTTACCCTAACAGGCTGCAATATAACAGCTTCTTCAAAAATCTTGTTCATATTTGCATCAACATATCCACTTTTGTCCAGATTGGCAACAGCTGTCTTTCCAATGCCACTTAGCATGGAAGCATAATCGTATTTAGACAGACAGAGCATGAGCAGCTAATACACAGGGCATAATAGTTGAATATTTTTTGTACCTTACATGTAGCTATCATCCACTGTAGCACTAGTTCCTTCAATCAGTATATTCTACTCCCCGTGGCCTGTGTTTATTCAGGACTGTATAATATGTCTGTGATGTGTCATGGTATTTAGTTTACGATTAACAAGGTTCATCTGATAGACAAGGTCATGAGGCTACCTGCAGGCTTCAGTCACAAGGTGACAAACACAGGCTCCTTAAAGATTTAAATGAAAGTTGTCATTGATAGAGTAGATTTAAGGACTAGCAAGTAGGAGAGTTGATGTCATAATTTCACACCAGTTGGTGTGTGACCAGAATTTTTGACAGTGACATGTGATGCCATATCCAGATTTGTTGGGTAACTTTTATACACTAAAGGGGCCTCCGTGGCCGAGTGGTTAAGCTCTTTGTCCCTCATTGATGTGTGTTTGAGCCTCACTATGGGCGTTGAATTTTTAGCTCACCTGAGGACGAAGTGCTCAAAGGTGAGCTTTTATGATCACCCTGTGTCTGTTGTCTGTCGTTGTCGGTGTTGGCGTCAACAATTTGACTGTTAACACTCTAGAGGTCACAATTTTGAGCCAATCTTGATGAAACTTCGTCAGAATGTTACCCTCAATAAAATCTTGGACGAGTTCGATATTGGGTCATCTGGGTCACCAGGTCAGATCAAGGGAAAAGCTTGTTAACACTCTAGAGGTCACAATTTTGGCCCAGTCTTAATAAAGCTTGGTCAGAATGTAACCTTCAATAAAATCTTGGATGAGTTTGACATTGGGTCATCTGGGGTGAAAAATTAGGTTACAAGGTCAAATCAAAGGAAAAGCTTGTTAACACTCTAGAGGTCACAATTTTGGTCCAATCTTAATGAAAACTTGGTCAGAATGTTACCCTCAATAAAGTCTTGGACAAATTTGATATTGGGTCATCTTGGTTCAAAAACTAGGTCACCAGGTCAAATTAAAGGAAAAGCTTGTTAACACTGTAGAGGCCACATTTATGACTGTATCTTCATGAAACTTGGTCAGAATGTTAATCTTGATGATCTCAAGGTCCACTTTGAATGTGGGTCATGTAGGCTCAAAAACTAGGTCACCAGGTCAAATCAAAGGAAAAACTTGTTTACACTGTAGAGGCCTCATTTATGACCATATCTTAATGAAACTTGGTCAGAATATTAATCTTGAGGCTTTATAGGTTTAATTCAAATCTGGGTCAGGTGAGGTCAAAAACTAGGTCACTAGGTCAATCGAAGGAAAAGCTTGTTAACACAAGGCCACATTTAAGACTGTATCTTCATGAAACTTAGAATGTTAATGTTGATGATCTGTAGGTTAAATTCAAACCTGGGTCATGTCGAGTCAAAAACTAGGTCATCGGGTCAGATCAAAGGAAAAGCTTGTTAACATTGTAGAGGCCACATTTAAGACTGTATTTTCATGAAACTTGGTCAGAATGGTAATCTTGATGATCTCAAGGTCCAGATTGAATCTGGGTTATGTAGGATCAAAAACTAGGTCACCAGGTCAAATCAAAGGAAAGCAAGTTTACACTGTAGAGGCCACATTTATGACCATATCTTGATGAAACTTGGGCAGAATGTTAATCTTGATGATCTATAGGTCATGTTTAGATCTTGGTCAGGTGGGATGAAAGATTAGACTACCAGGTCATATCAAAGGAAAAGCTTGTTAACAGTGTAGAGGCCACATTTATGACTATATCTTTATGAAACTTGGTCAGAATGGTAATCTTGATGATCTCAAGGTCCTGTTTGAATCTGGGTCATGTCTGGTCAAAAACTAGGTCACCAGGTCAAATCAAAGGAAAAGCTAGTTTACACTTTAGAAGCCACATTTATGACCATATCTTAATGAAACTTGGTCAGAATGTTAATCTTGATGATCTTTAGGTCAGTAGGTCAGGTGAGCAATACAGGGCCTTCATGGCCCTCTTGTTCTTGTAAGGATGGCTTACGGATGGTCGTTGGTTCTACCCAAAACCTGCTTGTGATGAAATAATGCATGGAGGGGCATCTGGGGTCTTCCCCATCATCAAAGCTGGAAAGTCGTCATATGACCTATAATTGTGTCGGTGCGATGTTAAACCCAACAAAATAAATAAATAAATTTTAAAGGATTTTTCATGCTCTCTACTGATGCAGGAAACTGTGTTCAGCAGACAATAGTGGATATTGTAGCAACATGTAAGACTATAAGGATCCTATATGACTGCCTGTGTAAGACAGGATTTCCAAAATCGGAGGGACAGCATGGAATGGAAAACAGGACACTACTTCATAATATGATGTCAATATGCCCATATAATAACCAGCCCGGCTTTCCCCGCGTAGTGGAAAACATTCAGTTATTACATTCCAGCTCTTAGCAGCTCATACCCTGTCTAGATGCGATACTGTTACTAAACCATGTGACACTGGATATGCAAAGGCTGTCAAACGGGTGAAACGAGGATGTATTCTAAACAAACTTGGAGGTGTAGAATGGACATGAACAAGGTCTTTGGATATCAGTTTTTCTGCCTGCTATGAAATGAGAGGTGTTAGGCTGTCTGATATCAGAAATGATAATTGGACATGAAAAATGGGAAACAAAACTGCTCAAAAGGTGTCCAAACAACAACCGTTGCCACCTACATTGGAAACGTTTAAGGAAAATGTTAAGACTGAGCACACATTACAGACATGCGTATGATAGAATGGTTTCGACCCAGGCCCTTCAAATTTTGATGCTATCATTTTTAGATGGAGCAAGGATCCATCTCTGAAGAGACTTGTTCCGACAATAATCCTGGAAAAATGCCCTAACCCAGCTTTGTTCATCCTTTCTGGATCAGAATAATCATGTGCAACATCCCGCTGTCTTTCTGTTACCTCACTTGCACAATATCATGTAACTGCCATTAAAACTATAGCTGTCAAAAAAGAACGGCGAAGGATGTAGATGAAATACTCAGTAATGCAGTGAATGATTCTAGTCATTCTGACGGAGAATATGAAATATTAACAAATTTAAACATGCCAATCTTTCGCGCAGAAACATGGAAATGACAATTGATAAATTACTACAAGCATTTATAGCAAATTTATGTTCGAATTGTTGTGCTTTTAAATAAGAATATCCATTTTATCCATCATTTTGTTATTAAATTACTGAAGAAACGTTTAAAGTGTTGAAAACATTTTAATTATTAGAAATACCCATATTCCGTCAAAAAAGTCTGCACATTCAGAGTGTTCAATGCAATATACAGGGTTTTTCCATTTTGACCGCCATTTTGGATTTTTGTGGCCACCACCCCCCACCCCCCCAATGAGTGGTGGGGGCATAATATTATAGACTTGCTTTTGTCCGTCCGTCCTTCTGAAAATGTTGTGTCGCGTCTAGCTCAAAAAGTATTTGACCCAGAGTCACAAAACTTTACAGGAATGTTGGTCAGTGTGTGTAGTTGTGCACCTGGGATTTCACGTTCAGATTCATTCAGTATTGTAGGAGTAATGGCCCCTGAATTTGTAAAAATTGGTCATTATAGTGTTGTGTCGAGCCTAGCTCCAAAAGTATTTGATCTAAAGTCACAAAACTTTACAGGAATGTTGGTCAGCATGTGTAGTTGTGCACCTGGGATTTCGCGTCCGGAATTATTCAGTTGTGTAGGAGTTATGGCCTCTGACTTAGTAAAAAATTGGTCATTTCAATGTTGTGTCGTGCATAGCTCCAGAAGTATTCGACCTAGAGTCACCAAAGTTCACAGGAATGTTGGTCAGCATGTGCAGTTGTGCACCTGGGGTTTCTCGTCCGGATTCATTCAGTATTGTAGGAGTTTTGACCCCTGACTTATTTTGTATTTTAAGTTTTTAGCTCACCTGTGATCGCCCTGTGTCCGTCCGTCGTCCGTCTGTCGTCAACAATTTGACTGTTAACACTGTTAATGAAACTTGGTCAGAATGTTACTCTCAATAAAATCTCGGACGAGTTTGATATTGGGTCATCTGGGGTAAAAAACTAGGTCACCAGGTCAAATCAAAGGAAAAGCTTGTTAACACTCTAGAGGTCACAATTTTGGCCCAATCTCAATGAAACTTGGTCAGAATGTTACTCTCAATAGAATCTTGGACATGTTCAATATTGGGTCATCCTGGGTCAGAAACTAGGTCACCAGATCAAATCAAAGGAAAAGCTGGTTGACACTCCAGAGGTCACAATTTTGGCCCAATCTTAATGAAACTTGATCAGAATGTTACCCTCAGTAAAATTTTAAGTGAGTTCGATATTGAGTCATCTGGGGTTAAAACTAGGTCACCAGGTCAAATCAAAGGAAAAGCTTGTTAACACTCTAGAGGTCACAATTTTGGACCAATCTTAATGAAACTTGGTTAGAATATAACCCTTAGTAAAATCTTTGATGTGTTCGATATTGGGTCATCTGGGGTCAAAAACTAGGTCACCAGTTCAAATCAAAAGAAAAGCTTGTTAACACTGTAGAGGCCACATTTATGACTGTATCTTCATGAAACTTGGTCAGAATGTTGATCTTTATGATCTTAAGGTCTAGTTTGGATCTGGGTCATGTAGGTTAAAAAACTAGGTCACCAGGTCAAATCATGGAAAAGCTAGTTAACACTGTAGAGGCCACATTTATGACCATATCTTGATGAAACTTGATCAGAATGTTAATCTTGATGATCTTAAGGTCAAGTTCAAATCTGGGTCTGGTGGGGTCAAAAACTAGGTCACTAGGTCAAACCAAAGGAAAAGCTTGTTAACTCTCTAGAGGCCACATTTAAGACTGTATCTTCATGAAACTTAGTCAGAATGTTAAACTTGATGATCTTTAGATCAAGTTCGAATCTGTGTCATGTGGGTCAAAAACTAGGTCATTGGGTCAAATCAAAGGAAAAGCTAGTTAACACTTTAGAGACCACATTTATGACAATATCTGAATGAAACTTGGTCAGAATGTTAATCTTGATGATCTTTAGGTCAGTAGGTCAGGTGAGTGATACAGGGCCTTCAGGGCCCTCTTGTTTCATTACACAAGACCAGACTTCTTGTCCAGACTTACTCAAAAAAAAGTTTGTGAGACATGTATGTTAAAATGTACTTGACCTAGAATCATAAAACATTATAGGATTGTTTTATAGCCTGTGAAGTGTTCTCTTAAGGATTTTACTCAGCTAGGCCAGAATTAGGGCTAACTAAGTGAAAAATACACATAAGGTTCTTAAGTTTGTGTTGCAAACATCTTAAAAATTATTTAACACGAATCATAAAACTATGTTACAGTGGCAGGATGGGGGGGCATCTGTGTCCTATGGACACACATCTAGTTTGGAATGAATTTCTTCTCTAAATTTCACATTTGATGTTTGTCATGTTACCTCTAGCAATAAACATAATAATTTTTACACTGCAATCTTGTCCTAAACTCCTGTAATTTAGGGGACATGTCATCTTTGCATTTTTGGCAGCCATCTTGAATATTTAAAAATGCTCAATGATTACAAAATTACATCATCCAGTTTCTATGAAGGAACATGTTGTCGAACCTTTTCATGTAAAAATATTTTGTGCATACTCCAACTTTGGGCTTTTTGGTCGACTAGACTTATTTACTTTTAACACTAAGGTGACAAACTGTGTACAAATGTTAAATTTTAACCGTACATCATAGAAAACATATCCTTTATAATTTAAAAAAGTAATTACATAGATATGAAATGTTCCTTATAATATATCAATAAACTGTTAACATCTGTGTTGGGTTTACATTCTCGAGCTTTCCCCATTAGCACAAAGTTATTATTGAAAACTATATTCAACAATAAAAAATGGTTTTATATCATTATGTCACTGCTTACAGGACCCATGGCAGGCTTTCAAATAGTCCTACTTCTACTCCTACTTTTTATACGCCCGTTTGAAAAACGGGACGTATTATGGGAACGCCCCTGGCGGGCGGATGGGCAGGCGGGCGGGCGGGCGGCGTCCACAGACCTTGTCCAGAGCATATCTTCTACATGCATGGAGGGATTTTGATGAAACTTGGCACAGTTGTTCACCATCATGAGACGGAGTGTCGTGCGCAAGAACCAGGTCCCTAGGTCTAAGGTCAAGGTCACACTTAGAGGTCAAAGGTCAAATTCAAGTATGACTTTGTCCGGAGCATATCTTCTTCATGTATAGAGGGATTTTGATGAAAGTTGGCACAATTGTTTATCATCATGAGATGGAGTGTCATGCGCAAGAACCAGGTCCCTAGGTCTAAGGTCAAGGTCACACTTAGAGGTCAAAGGATACAAGAATGAAAACTTTGTCCGGAGCATTTCTTCTTCATGCATGGAGGGATTTTGATATAACTTGGCACAAATGTTCACCACCACAAGACGGAGTGTCATGCGCAAGAACTAGGTCTAAGGTCAAGGTCACACTTAGAGGCCAAAGGTCAGATACAAGAATGACTGTCCGAAGCATTTCTTCTTCATGCATGGAGGGATTTTGATGTAACTTGGCACAATTATACACCATCATGAGACGAAGTGTCATGCGCAGTTCCCTTCTTTAGAATTACTTCCCTTTGTTGTTACTATAAATAGCTTATATTGTAACTTTTTCATTACTAGACGTAGGGAAAAATCGAGACCACTTTTCTGTAGTACAACATGCATGTTACATCCAATTTTGAGGTGTATTTTGACCAATCTCTACCTGGTAAGGATTTTTGTGTGGACTTACAATTTTTTTTTTTTTTTTTTTGGATTTTTTTTTTTAGCTCACCTGAGCAATGCTCAGGTGAGTTTTTCTGATCGCTCGATGTCCGGCGTCCGTCGTCTGTCGTCTGTAGTCCGTCGTCTGTCAACATTTAGCTTGTGTATGCGATAGAGGCTGTATTTTTCAATTAATCTTCATGAATATTGGTCAGAATGATAACCTTGATAAAATCTAGGCCGAGTTCGAAAATGGGTCATCTCGGGTCAAAAACGAGGTCACTAGGTCAAATCAAAGAAAAACCTTGTGTATGCGATAGAGGCTGTATTTTTCAATTATTCTTCATGAATATTGGTCAAAATGATAACCTTGATGAAATCTAGGCCGAGTTCGAAAATGGGTCATCTCGGGTTAAAAACTAGGTCACTAGGTCAAATCAAAGAAAAACCTTGTGTATGCGATAGAGGCTGTATTTTTCAATTGATCTTCATGAATATTAGTCAGAATGATTGCCTTGATGAAATCTAGGCTGAGTTCGAAAATGGGTCATCTCGGGTCAAAAACTAGGTCATTAGGTCAAATCAGAGAAAAACCTTGTGTATGCGATAGAGGCAGTATTTTTCAATTGATCTTCATGAATTTTGGTCAGAATGATTACTTTGATGAAATCTAGGCTGAGTTCGAAAATGGGTCATCTCGGGTCAAAAACTAGGTCACTAGGTCAAATTAAGGAAAAACCTCGGTATGCGATAGAGGCTGTATTTTTCAACTGATCTTCATGAATATTGGTCAGAATGATTGCCTTGATGAAATCTAGGTCGAGTTCGAAAATGGGTCATCTCGGGTCAAAAACTAGGTCACTAGGTCAAATCAAAGAAAAACCTTGTGTATGCGATAGAGGCTGTATTTTTCAATTATTCTTCATGAATATTGGTCAGAATGATAACCTTGATGAAATCTAGGCCGAGTTTGAAAATGGGTCATCTCGGGTTAAAAACTAGGTCACTAGGTCAAATCAAAGAAAAACCTTGTGTATGCGATAGAGGCTGTATTTTTCAATTGATCTTCATGAATATTGGTCAGAATGATTGCCTTGATGAAATCTAGGCCGAGTTTGAAAATGGGTCATCTCGGATCAAAAACTAGGTCACTAGGTCAAATCAGAGAAAAACGTTGTGTATGCGATAGAGGCGGTATTTTTCAATTGATCTTCATGAATTTTGGTCAGAATGATTACCTTGATGAAATCTAGGCCGAGTTCGAAATGGGTCATCTGGGGTCAAAAAACTAGGTCACTAGGTCAAATTAAGGAAAAACCTTGTGTATGCGATAGAGGCTGTATTTTTCAACTGATCTTCATGAAATTTAGCCAGAATAATTACCTTGATAAAAATCTTAGGCGGAGTTCGAAAATGGGTCATCTGGGGTCAAAAACTAGGTCACTAGGTCAAATCGAAGAAAAACATTGTGTATGCAATAGAGGATGTAGTTTTCAATTTGTCTTCTGAAATTTTGGTCAGATGATTGCCTTGATAAATCAGGTCGAGTTTAAATTGGGTTATCTGAGGTCAAAACTAGGTCACTGGGTAAAATTTTAAAGAAAAATCTTTTTATGCGATAGAGACGTTTTTTTCAATTGATTTTTAAAATTTTGGGTCAGGATGATTGCCTTAATAAATCAGGTCATTTGAATATGGGTCATCTGGGGGTAAAAAAACAAGGTCACTAGGTCCAAAATCAAAGAAAAAATTTGTGTTGTGATAAAGCGGGTATTTTCAATTGATCTTCAGAATTTTGGTCAAAATGATTGCCTTGATAAAAATCGGGTCGGTTTGAACAGGGGTCATCTGGGGTCAAAAACTAGGCCGTATCAAAACAAAGCTTGTTTTATCGCAAGAACCATTTTTTGGGCCCAATTTTAATGAAAATTTGGTAGAATATTTTTTTCCATGAAATCACTATTTTCAAACATGTTTTACCTGTTTGGTGTGTTTCTTAGGTGAGGCCTGGGGCCCATTTTGGCCCTCTTGTTTTAGTTACTTTCCTTTTACGTTACTATAAATAGCTTATTTTTAGTAACTTTTTTATTTTTGGCCGTAGGGAAAAACCGAGACCACTTTTCTGTGGTACAACATGGATGGTACCTCCAATTTTTAGTTGTATTTTGACATATCTATACCTTGTAAGATTTTTTTTTCTTTTTGGTTAAATTTCTTCCTTTGTTGTTCCTGTCCTTTGGACTTAGATATTTTTTCTGAGGACTTTCTTGTCCTCAAGTGCAATGATAACAGGTGAGCGATATAGGGCCATCATGGCCCTCTTGTTTAAGATTAACTTCCCTTAGTTGTTACTATAAATAACTTATATTGTAACTTTTTAGCTCACCTGTCACAAAGTGACAAGGTGAGCTTTTGTGATCGCGCAGCGTCTGTCGTCCGTCGTCCGTGCGTGCGTGCGTGCGTGCGTCCGTGCGTGCGTAAACTTTTGCTTGTGACCACTCTAGAGGTCACATTTTTCATGGGATCTTTATGAAAATTGGTCAGAATGTTCCCCTTGATGATATCTAGGTCAAGTTCGAAACTGGGTCACGTGCAGTCAAAAACTAGGTCATTAGATCTAAAAATAGAAAAACCTTGTGACCTCTCTAGAGGCCATATATTTCACAAGATCTTTATGAAAATTGGTCAGAATGTTCATGTTGATGATATCTAGGTCAAGTTTGAAACTGGGTCACGTTGGGTCAAAAACTAGGTCATTAGGTCTAAAAATAGAAAAACCTTGTGACCTCTCTAGAGGCCATATTTCTCAATGGATCTTCATGAAAATTGGTCAGAATGTTCACCTTGATGATATCTAGGTCAAGTTCGAAACTGGGTCACGTGGGGTTAAAAACTAGGTCAGTAGATCTAAAAATAGAAAAACCTTGTGACCTCTCTAGAGGCCATATTTTCCATGAGATCTTCATGAATATTGGTCAGAATGTTCACCTTGATGATATCTAGGTCAAGTTCGAAACTGGGTCACATGGGGTCAAAAACTAGGTCATTAGATCTAAAAATAGAAAAACCTTGTGACCTCTCTAGAGGCCATATTTCTCAATGGATCTTCATGAAAATTGGTCAGAATGTTCACCTTGATGATATCTAGGTCAAGTTCAAAACTGGGTCACGTGGGGTTAAAAACTAGGTCAGTAGATCTAAAAATAGAAAAACCTTGTGACCTCTCTAGAGGCCATATTTTTCATGAGATCTTCATGAATAATGGTCAGAATGTTCACCTTGATGATATCTAGGTCAAGTTCGAAACTGGGTCATGTGGGGTCAAAAACTAGGTCAGTAGGTCTAAAAATAGAAAAACATTGTGACCTCTCTAGAGGCCATATTTCTCAATGGATCTTCATGAAAATTGGTCAGAATGTTCACCTTGATGATATCTAGGTCAAGTTCGAAACTGGGTCACATGCGGTCAAAAACTAGGTCAGTAGGTCTAAAAATAGAAAAACCTTGTGACCTCTCTAGAGGCCATATTTTTCAATGGATCTTCATGAAAATTGGTCAGAATGTTAACCTTGATGATGTCTAGGTCAAGTTCGAAACTTGGTCACGTGGGGTTAAAAACTAGGTCAGTAGATCTAAAAATGGAAAAACCTTGTGACCTCTCTAGAGGCCATATTTGTCATGAGATCTTCATGAATATTGGTCAGAATGTTCACCTTGATGATATCTAGGTCAAGTTCGAAACTGGGTCACGTGGGGTCAAAAACTAGGTCAGTAGGTCTAAAAATAGAAAAACATTGTGACCTCTCTAGAGGCCATATTTCTCAATGGATCTTCATGAAAATTGGTGAGAATGTTCAGCTTGAAGATATCTAGGTCAGGTTTGAAACTGGGTCATGTGCGGTCAAAAACTAGGTCAGTAGGTCGAAAAATAGAAAAACCTTGTGACCTCTCTAGAGGCCCCCATTTTTCACGGGATCTTTAGAAAATTGGGGAGAATGTTCACCTTTTATGATATCTAGGGCAAGTTTAAAAGTGGGTCCCCGGCCCTTTAAAAAACTAGGTTTATTGGTCAAATTTAAAAGAAAACCTTTGTTCCCCCTTTTAGGGCCATATTTTTTAATTTAATCTATGAAAAAAATTTGGGCAAAATTTTTTTTCTTGATGTTTTCTACATCACATTGGGCTCAAAAACTAGGTCACTATGTCAAATAATAGAAATAACGACGTCATACTCAGTTCAACACTGGGTCATGTGGGGATAGGTGAGCGATTCAGGACCATCATGGTCCTCTTGTTTATAATTGACCGTAGGGAAAAACCAAGACCACTTTTCTGTGGTACAACATAGTTGTTACTTTCTAATTTTAGGTGTATTTTAAGGTATCTCTACCTGGTAAGGAGTTTTTTTGTGGACTTAGAAAAACAAAAGAATTACAATGATTACTAAACAACCACAAAATTAAAATTACATCTGCAAATACAGGTGCTAGAGTAAAGAAATTTGCTGTGACGGGCGTATATTGTGACATTCTGGCACTCTTGTTAGGTGTGTTCCTACTTTTTTCCTACTTTTTAGCTCACCTGAGCACTAAGGTGAGCTTTTGTGATTGCCCTGTGTCCGTCGTCTGTCGTCAGTCGTCTGTCGTCAGTCCGTCGTCAACAATTTGACTGTTAACACTAGTCACAATTTTGACCCAGTCTTATGAAACTTAGTCAGAATATTACCCTCAATGAAATCTTGGACGAGTTCGATATTGGGTTATCTGGGGTCATAAACTAGGTCACCAGGTCAAATCAAAGAAAAAGATTGTTAACACTCTAGAGGTCACAATTTTGGCCCGATCTTAATGAAACTTGGCCAGAATGTTGCCCTTAAAAAATCTTGGATGAGTTCGATATTTGGTCATCTGGGGTCAAAAACTAGGCCACCGGATCAAATCAAAGGAAAAGCTTGTTAACACTCTAGAGGTCACACTTTTGACCGAAACTTAATGAAACTTAGTCAGAATGTTACCCTCAATAAAATCTTGGACAAGTTTGATATTGAGTCATCTGGGGTTAAAAACTAGGTCACCAGGTCAAATCAAAGGAAAAGCTTGTTAACACTCTAGAGGTCACAATTTTGGCCCAATCTTAATGAAACTTGGTCAGAATGTTGCCCTCTATAAAATCTTGGATGAGATTGATATTAGGTCATCCGGAGTCAAAAACTAGGTCACCATGTCAAATCAAAGGAAAAGCTTGTTAACACTGTATTGGCCACATTTATGACTGTATCTTCATGAAACTTGGTCAGAATATTAATTGTGATGATCTCAAAGTCCAGATTGAATCTGGGTCATATAGGGTCATAAACTAGGTCACCAGGTCAAATCAAAGGAAAATCTAGTCAACATTCTAGAGGTCACAATTTTGACCCAATGTTAATGAAACTTGGTCAGAATATTACCCTCAATAAAATCTTGGACGAGTTCGATACTGGGTCATCTGGGGTCATAAACTAGATCACCAGGTCAAATCAAAGGAAAAGATTATTAACACTCTAGAGGTCACAATTTTGGCCCAATCTTAATGAAACTTGGCCAGAATGTTGCCCTTAATAAAATCTTGAATGAGTTCGATATTTGGTCATCTGGGGTCAAAAACTAGGTCACCGGGTCAGATCAAAGGAAAAGCTTGTTAACACTCTAGAGGTCACACTTTTGACCCAATCTTAATGAAACTTGGTCAGAATATTACCCTTAATAAAATCTTGGACAAGAGCCCCCTGACACCCCCCTAAAATGACTGGGATACCTCTTCCCATACCCAAAAGTTAAGACCAAAAAATGCAACCAGAGATCACCATTTCATACTGGTGTTTCGAAAATTTCCAGGGGGACAGCCCCTGACCCCCTAAAATGACTGGGATACACTCCCATACCTCAAAATGTAGACAAAACAAATGCACCAGAGCCCCACCATTTCATACCTGTATTTCAATATTCTCCAGGGGACAGGCCCCTGACCCCACACCGTCACCACTAAAAGGAGGGGAGTACCCCTCCAGTACTTCAGAACTTAGACATTATATCAAAAACATTCAGGGAGAGACCCCACTCATCACTCCCCAACTTGGACAGAGGCCCTCCTGCCATACCTACCCCCTCTTGGCGCTATGCACATTGCTGGTGAGACGCACCGTTGATGCTATTGTTCTAAAACTGCTGAGTTTGCTCTCGTAAGTTCCTACTATTTATCACCAGATTCCTACTTTTTTTTAGCTCACATGTCACAAAGTGACAAGGTGAGCTTTTGTGATCGCACAGCGTCCGTCCGTAAACTTTTGCTTGTGACCACTCTAGAGGTCACATTTTTCATGGGATCTTTATGGAAGTTGGTCAGAATGTTCATCTTGATGATATCTAGGTCAGATTTGAAACTGGGTCACGTGTGATCCAAACTAGGTCAGTAGGTCTAAAAATAGAAAAACCTTGTGACCTCTCTAGAGGCCATACTTTTCAATGGGTCTTCATGAAAGTTATTCAGAATGTTCACCTTGATGATATCTAGGTCAGGTTTGAAACTGGGTCACGTGCAGTCAAAAACTAGGTCAGTAGGTCAAATAATAAAAAAAACGTGATCTCTCTAGAGGCCAAATTTTTTTTTATTGGGATCTGTATGAAAGTTGGTCTGAATGTTCATCTTGATGATATCTAGGTCAAGTTCGAAACTGGGTCAACTCCGATCAAAAACTAGGTCAGTAGGTCTAAAAGTAGAAAAAACCTTTTGACCTCTCTAGAGGCCATATTTTTCAATGGATCTTCATGAAAATTGGTCTGAATGTTCACCTTGATGATGTCTAGGTAAAGTTTGAAACTGGGTCACATGCAATCAAAAACTAGGTCAGTAGGTATAAAAATAGAAAAACCTTGTGACCTCTCTAGAGACCATATTTTTCATGGGATCTTCATGAAAATTGGTGAGAATGTTCATCTTGATGATATCTAGGTCAAGTTTAAAACTGGGTCACTTGCCTTCAAAAATAGGTCATTAGGTCAAATAATAAAAAAAATTGTGACCTCTCTAGAGGCCATATTTTTCAATGGATCTTCATGAAAATTGGTCAGAATTTTTATCTTGATGATATCTAGGTCAAGTTCAAAACTGGGTCACATGAACTCAAAAACTAGGTCACTATGTCAAATAATAGAAAAAAACGACATCATACTCAAAACTGGGTCATATGGGGACAGGTGAGCTATTCAGGACCATCATGGTCCTCTTGTTTTTTATCAGAGGTTCCTATTTTTCTCCTAGTTTCTTCATCAAAGGTCACTTGAAAGCCTGCCATGGTGAAACAACTGATATTTTCATATGATCTCCCTTTAATAGTGGACAAATGCTAAATACGGCCAATTCTCACCTATTCCAGTTACGGAAACCAGTTTTAATGAGTAAGCGAGTACTCAGTTGAAAAAAATCCGCAAGTACTTGAGTAATATAGAAAACTCAATGCCTGTCCGCTTAGCTCAATAGGTAGAGCGCAGATCTGTGGATTGCAGGGTTGTGTCAGTTTGATCCTCTGGCAGAACTTGTGTTCTCCCTGACGATTTGATAATTGTGTCTGAAATCAGTCATCCTCTGCCTCTGATTCATATGGGGGAAGTTGGCAGTTACTTGCGGGAAACAGGTTTGTACTGGTACAGAATCCAGGAACACTGATTAGATTAACTGCCCGCCTTTACATAACCGTTGAAAAACGGCATTTAAACCCAAAACAAACAAAAAAATCTCAGTATGTTTGCAGTATTAAATTTAAGTCATTTATTTACAATTTCAGATATTAGAATACTTCTATTCCAATGGCTGTAAGCATGAAACAACATGGCTTTGTGATGAAGACCCCTTCCATGAATCAATCAAGCACATGTATATCTTTAATTAAAGTAAGTATTGTGCAAAAGTTATTTAAACAGGATTGGCTAGATCAATAGTTGCTCTTTTTCAACATAGCTTTTTAATGTCGGTTAGTGACTTCAAATAGTTCAGTGCACTTTTATTACAATGCATGTCTTGTACATCAAGTCGACACAACACCATTCATAATGTTTCAGTATTCCATTTCTTAAAAATCTTCTTAATCAATATAGAAATAGGAATGTGTATTTTTTCAAAAAAGTAACATCTAGTTGTTATGTTTTGATAAGGAAAAAAAAATGTTTTTCAAATTTTGTTTATATCTTCAGGTTTGTGAGGTGACTGACATTACATGACAGGTTTCATAATTCTGGTTGATATTTAGGCAAAATAATGTATCTTTATAATTTGAACACTTTTGTGAAAATTTATTTCTGTCAAAGTAAAATTATTGTACTGAATGCATAAAATGCATCTAGGCTCTAAACAGGTCTTTGATAAAATATAGTAGCCACTCTAGTCAGTTTCTATAATGCCAAAATTTTACTTTTTTAACTTCGACAATTTTGGGAAAGCTTTTGCGTGTAAGAGTCAGATATTGTTGAGCATACTACTACTAGAAAGCCAGTATTTTCTTAAAAAGCATTTTTTGAAAAGATAGCATAATATTTGTGTAGTATTTAAAGGTCTGCTTTGGCAGGACATAGATAACCAGCAGCAGACAGCTTCACAAAAACGGTCAACTCTTACTTCAGCACTTTTTCAACTTTTATCAAGCTGTTCAGAATGCTTATTGGCAAAATAACTTTGCTACATATTTTCTCTAGCGTTAATTACCTTTTAATTAATAAAAATTGAGCGTCCACTCTGTAATTGTTTTCTTTGAACTGTAAAATCTCTACCTATTTATTTGACAAGTCAGTTTCCAGAGTTATGGCCAATGAATCTCGTGAATAAGGGACAGCTGGTTGTGTCTACTCAGAAAAAGGACGGGTTTACTTACCTCGACTGAGGTAATAGAGGATAGGCCTCCCTATGAATTGTTAGGTTTTTATTAACAGCCAGTATTTTCAGAGTTACTGCCCTTGAATTTCTGAAAATTAAGAAAATTGTGTCTGCACTCCAGAACTGGTGTATATCTTTTTATGCCCCCGAAGGGAGGCATATAGTTTTTGAACCGTCTGTCCGTCTGTCGGTCTGTCAGTCTGTCCGCAATTTTCGTGTCCGGTCCATATCTTTGTCATCGATGGATGGATTTTCAAATAACTTAGCATGAATGTGTACCACAGTAAGATGACGTGTCGCGCGCAAGACCCAGGTCCGTAGCTCAAAGGTCAAGGTCACACTTAGACGTTAAAGGATAGTGCATTGATGGGCGTGTCCGGTCCATATCTTTGTCATCGATGGATGGATTTTCAAATAAATTGGCATGAATGTGTACCACAGTAAGACGACATGTCGCGCACAAGACCCAGGTCCGTAGCTCAAAGGTCAAGGTCACACTTAGACGTTAAAGGATAGTGCATTGATGGGCGTGTCCGGTCCATATCTTTGTCATCGATGGATGGATTTTCAAATAACTTGGCATGAATGTGTACCACAGTAAGACGACATGTCGCGCGCAAGACCCAGGTCCGTAGCTCAAAGGTCAAGGTCACACTTAGACGTTAAAGGATAGTGCATTGATGGGCGTGTCCGGTCCATATCTTTGTCATCGATGGATGGATTTTCAAATAACTTGGCATGAATGTGTACCACAGTAAGACGACGTGTTGCGCGCAAGACCCAGGTCCGTAGCTCAAAGGTCAAGGTCACACTTAGACGTTAAAGGATAGTGCATTGATGGGCGTGTCCGGTCCATATCTTTGTCATCGATGGATGGATTTTCAAATAACTTGGCATGAATGTGTACCACAGTAAGATGACATGTCGCGCCCAAGTCCCAGGTCCGTAGGTCAAAGGTCCTAAACTCTAACATCGGCCATAACTATTCATTCAAAGTGCCATCGGGGGCATGTGTCATCCTATGGAGACAGCTCTTGTTTGGATATTAGTCAATTTATTTTTGCAAAATCTAGGTCAAGACCAATGAATAAGCCAGTTAAAGATAAGTTTTGGCCCTTAAATTTATAATCAGACCAGATCTCCAAATGTATCACCATTGAATGTTATAGCTAAAATTTGTATAATAAATTAAATAAATACAAAGGTCAAAATGAATCTGTTAGGTCTTGAGAGTAACATGGAGAATTCCATCTAGGTAACTCCAGAAAAAGTCTTAGTTTAATCTTCCACCAAGTACTGAATCCAAGCCTGCTTTTCTAAATCTACCAACTTTAAACATATTTTTTTTTCATTAACACTTTAAACCCTTTTTCTGCATTCTTTTATTTTTCTGATCTTTGACTATGAACATTCAGTTGAGAAGGTGGCATACTTTACTCCCTTGCACAATACACCTCCCTCCCTTGCACTGCACTTTGCATGTTTGCTGCTTTCTCAAGTTAAAGTATTGGAGAAATAAGGATGTCTAAGTTAAAGGATTTGTCTAATTTGTCACATTTACATTAAGTAAGCAAGCAGTATTTAGTACATGGTGCTAACCAGTCCATCATTTGCTGCCTTCATAAGGTAAGCATCAGATACTTAACCACTACACCACCAGTCTCGATTTATTTCATTTAAGGTCATCTTTAAAGCAAACTTTCGTCTAATAGTGTGTAGGAATAGAAAAAATGGAAATGTGGCAAGAAAATACTGGCTGTGCTTTGTTATTAAATGCTCGACTGTGGCAAGAAAATACTGGCTGTGTTTGGTTATTAAATGCTCGACTGTGGCAAGAAAATACTGGCTGTGCTTTGTTATTAATCCCCAGCCAGAAGTGGTGGGGGGTTATAGGAATGGTCTCCGTCCTTCCTTCCATAACATTTTGTGTCTGCTCTGTATCTCCTAAACCCCTTGAAGGATTTTCATGAAACTTGGGTGAAATGATCACCTCATCAAGACGATGTGCAGAACCCATGAGTCAGTCATGTCGGTTCAAGTTCAAGGTCACAACTCAAGGTCAAAGGTTTGAGCCTTCCATTTTGTGTCCACTTTGTATCTCCTGAACCCTTTGAAGGATATCATGGATCTTGAATCAAATGATTACCTCATCAAGACAATGTGCAGAACCCATGAGTCAGCCATGTCCGCTTAAGGTCAAGGTCACAGCTAAAGGTCAAAGGTTTGAGCCTACCATTTCGTGTCCGCTCTGTATCTCATAAACCTCTTGAAGGATAATTATGAAACTTGGATTAAATGATCACCTTATCAAGACGATATGCACAACTCATGAGTCAGCCATGCCGGCTCAAGGTCACAACTTAAGGTCAAAGGTTTGAGCCTTCCATTTCGTGTCCGCTCTATATCTTCTAAACCCCTTGAAGGATTTTCATCAAACTTAGGTCAAATGATCACCTCATCAAGAGGATGTGCAGAATCCATGAGTCAGCCATGCCGGCTCAAGGTCAAGGTCACAACTGAGGGTCAAATGTTTGAGCCTTTCATTTTGTGTCCACTCTGTATCTCCTAAACCCCTTGAAGAATTTTCATCAAACTTTGGTCAAATGATCACCTCATCAAGAGCTCATGAGTCAGCCACGTCAACTCAAGGTCAAGGTCACAACTCAAGGTCAAAGGTTTGAGCTCTGTATCTCCTAAACCCCTTGAAGGATTTTCATGAAACTTGGGTCAAATGATCACCTCATCAAGACATTGTGCAGAATTCATGAGTCAGCCATATCAGTTCAAGGTCAAGGTCACAGCTAAAGGTCTAAGGTTTACCCTTTCACTATCCATAACAGTGGCGGGGAATTTAGCTGTCCTTCAGACTGCCTTGTTAAATGCTCGACTGTGGCAAGAAAATACTGGCTGTGCTTTGTTATTAAATGCTCGACTGAGGCAAGAAAATACTGGCTAGCTTTGTTGTAAAATTCAGAGGAACTGGCAGCTACTGATTATTCTTAGATTAGTTATATCTGGTAAAATTTTTACTTTTTAAGTGTGCATGTGTAATGATTTTCAAATATTTTTTAGACCGAATCACAATAGCTGACAAATTCCTGGGCATTGTGTTAAAATTTATCAGAATACTGGAATTGTATTATTGCCGAAATAGAAGTTTTTTGGGTTGTTTTTTTTAGCTCACCAGAGCACAAAGTGCTCAGGGTGAGCTATTGTGATCGCTCACCGTCCGGCGTCCGTCCGTCCGTCCACACTTTCCTTTAAACAACATCTCCTCCTAAACCAACAGGCCAATTTTGATGAAACTTCACAGGGATGTTCCTTGGATGGTCTTCTTTAAATAAAAATTGTTCAAATAATTGAATTCCATGCAGAACTCTGGTTGCCATGGCAACAGAAAGGAAAAACTTTAAAAAAAATCTCAAAAACCAGAAGCCCTAGAGCTTAGATATTTGGTGTAAAGCATTGCCTAGTGGACCTCTACCAAGTTTGTTCAAATCATGACCCCCGGGTCAAAATTGACCCCGCCCTAGGGGTCAGTTGATTTTACATAGGAAAATCTTAAAAAATCTTCTTCTCAAAAACCAGAAGCCCTAGAGCTTAGATATTTGACATGTAGGATTGCTTAGAGGACCTCTACTAAAGTTGTTCAAATCATGACCCCGGGGTCAAAATTGACCCCGCCCCAGGGGTCACTTGATTTTACATAGGAAAATCTTCAAAAATTTTCTAAAAATAAACAGAAGGCCTAGAGCTTAGATATTTCACATGTAGCATTGCCTAGTAGACCTCTACAAAATTTGTTCAAATCATGGCCTCCGGGATCAAATCGACCCTGCCCAGTGGGGTTACTTGATTGTACATAGAAAAATCTTCAAATTTTTCCAAAAATAAACCAGAAGGCCTACAGCTTAGATATTTGACATGTAGCATTGCCTAATGGACCTCTACAAAATCTGTTCAAATCATGACCCCAGCCAAGGGGTCACTTGATTTACATAGGAAAATCTTCAAAAATTTTCTAAAAATAAACCAGAAGGCCTACAGCTTAGATATTTCACGTGTAGCATTGCCTAGTGGACCTCTACAAAATCTGTTCAAATCATGACCCCCGGGGTCAAAATTGACCCCGTCCCAGGGGTCACTTGATTTTACATAGGAAAATCTTCAAAAAATTTCTAAAAATAAACCAAAAGGCCTAGATCTTAGATATTTGATGTGTAGCATTGCCTAGTAGACTTTTACAAAAAGTGTTCAAATCATGACCCCCGGGATCAAATTGACCCCGCCCCATGGGGTCACTTGGTTTTACATAGGAAAATCTTCAAAAATTTTCTAAAAATAAACCAGAAGGCCTAGATCTTAGATATTTGACGTGTAGCATTGCCTAGTAGACTTCTACAAAAAAATTCAAATCTGGACCCCACAGGGTCAAATTTACCCAGCCCCAGGGGTTACTTGATTGTATGTAGGGAAATCTCCATAAATTTGCTAAAAATAAACCAGAAGGCCTAGATCTTAGATATTTGATATGTTACATTGCCTAGTAGACTTCTACAAACTTTATTCCATTCATGACCCCCGGGGTAAACTTGGCCCCGCCCCAGGGGTTACTTGATTGTACATCAGAAAATCTCCCAAAAAAATTCTAAGAATCATCAGTTTGACATTTGAAACATGTAGCTCATATTACTCTGGTGAGCGATCCAGGGTCATCATGACCCTCTTGTTATCATATTACGGCCAGAATTGATGGATCTGTTTTTCTTCCTGATAAATCTTTCTTCAAGCATTTTCATACTGAAATAGCATTGGGGAAATTTTGTATGATTTCAAACAAATACTGGCTGTCCTTTAAAATTAATTGAATGATTAAGGCAGAGGTACTGGCTATGCTTTGTTAATATTTTAGCTCCACTATTTGGAGAATAGGGGGGCTATTCTACTTGCCCCGGCTTCGGCGTGAGCTTTGGTTAAAATTTTCCGGCAACCTTTGTCAAATCTTTGTTACTATTGCTTATATTTTACTGTAACTTGTCATCATGAAAAGGGCGCTATGTAAATCTGGTATAATAATAATAATAATAACTTCACATAAACATTGTCCAGTATACAAACAAAGTATGTGCAGGGCTGGGCCAATATAAATAAGGTCAAGGTCACCAAGGTGTTATACTTAGGTTATTTTTAAGGTTAAAGTTTTTCAGCAACCTTTGTTTTTCTGTCATATCTTTGTTACTATTGCTTATATCTTACTGAAAATTCACATAAACATTGTCCAGCATACAAACAAATTATGTGCAGGGGCTGGGCCCATGGTACCCAAGTTCAAGGTCACCAAAGTGTTATACTTAGGTTATTTTTAAGGTTAAAGTTTTTCAGCAATCTTTGTTTTTCTGTCATATCTTTGTTACTATTGCTTATATCTTACTGTAAGTTCACACAAACATTGTCCAGCATACAAATACTGTATGCGCAGGGGCTGGGTCCATTATACCGAAGGTCAAGGTCACAAAATTGTTATAATTTTCATGTTACATTTTTTCGAAAGCTTCATTTATAGACATATATTTTTGACAGAATTATGCTCCTTGGTGTATCTTCCTTTTAAAGTAGAGGTCTCTTATTTAGACATGTATTCATTTTACTGTCAAATTGCCGAATAGTGGAGCACACTGTCTTACGGACAGCTATTGTTTCATGACTGATTAAGACACTAATTGCTTATTTAATCCCCCGCCGTGACGGAGGGATTATAGGAATGGTCTGCGTCTGTCCATCCTTCCGTCCGTAACAAAATCGTGTCCGGTCCATATCTCCTAAACCCCTTGAAGGATTTTCATGAAACTTGGGTCAAATGATCACCTCAACAAGACGATGTGCAGAACCCATGAGTCAACCTTGTCGGTTCAAGGTCAAGGTCACAACTCAAGGTCAAAGGTTTGAACCTGCCATTTTGTGTCCGCTCTATATCTCATAAACCCCTTGAAGGAATTTTATAAAACTTGGGTCAAATGATCACCTCATCAAGTCGATGTGCAGAACCCATGAGTCAGCCATGCCGGCTCAAGGTAAAGGTCTCGACTTAGGGTCAAAGGTTTTGAGCCTTCCATTTTGTGTCCGCTCTATATCTTCTAAACTCCTTGAAGGATTTTCATGAAACTTGGGTCAAATGATCACCTCATCAAGACGATGTGCAGAACCCATGGGTCAGCCTTGTCGGCTCAAGGTCAAGGTCACAACTCAAGATCAAAGGTTTGAGCCTTCCATTTTGTGTCCGCTCTATATCTCCTAAACCCCTTGAAGGAATTTTATCAAACTTGGGTCAAATGATCACCTCATCAAGATGATGTGCAGAACCCATGAGTCAGTCATGCCGGCTCAAGGTCAAGGTCACAACTTAGAGTCAACGGTTTGAGCCTTCCATTTTGTGTCCGCTCTATATCTCCTAAACTCCTTGAAGGATTTTCATCAGATTTGGGTCAAACGATCACCTCATCAAGGCGATTTGCAAAACTTATGAGTCAGCCATGTCGGCTCAAGGTCAAGGTCACAACTGAAGGTCAAATGTTTGAGCCTTCCATTTCGTGTCCGCTCTATATCTCCTAAACCCCTTGAAGGAATTTTATAAAACTTGGGTAAAATGATTACCTCATCAAAACAATGTGCAGAAATTATGAGTCAACCATGCCAGCTCAAGATCAAGGTCACAACTTAGGGTCGAAGGTTTGAGCCTTCCATTTTGTGTCCACTCTGTATCTCCTAAACCCCTTGAAGGATTTTCATCAAACTTGGGTCAAATGATCACCTCATCAAGAACTCATGAGTCAGCCATGTCAACTCAAGGTCAAGGTCACAACTGAAGGTCAAAGGTTTCAGCTCTATATCTCCTAAACCCCTTGAAGGATTTTCATGAAACTTGGGTCAAATGATCACCTCATCAAGACGTTGTGCAGAATTCATGAGTCAGCCATGTCAGTTCAAGGTCAAGGTCACAGCTAAAATCAAAGGTTTACCCTTTCTCTATCCATAGCAGTGGCGGGTGATTTAGCTGTCTTTCAGACTGCCTTGTTTATCCCCCCACCAAAGGTGAAGGGGATATTAGAAATGCTCTCCGTCCGTCCGTCCGTCCGTCCGTGCGTCCGCAACGATCTTTGTCCGGAGCATAACTCCAAAAGTACTGGAGGGATTTTCTTCAAACTTCATACACTGATAGAACACATTGGGAGGAAGTGCAGTATGCAAGAACAATAACTCTACCTTGCCTATTTTTTGAGTTATTCCCCTTTATCATATTTTCTTAAAACATTTTGTCCGGAGCATAACTCCAAAAGTACTGGAGGGATTTTCTTCAAACTTCATACACTGATAGAACACATTGGGAGGAAGTGCAGTGTGCAAGAACAATAACTCTACCTTGCCTATTTTTTGAGTTATTCCCCTTTATCATATTTTCTTAAAACATTTTGTCCGGAGCATAACCCCAAAAGTACTGGAGGGATTTTCTTCAAACTTCATACACTGATAGAACACATTGGGAGGAAGTGCAGTGTGCAAGAACAATAACTCTACCTTGCCTATTTTTTGAGTTATTCCCCTTTATCATATTTTCTTAAAAAAATTTGTCCGGAGCATATCTTCTTCATGCATGGAGGGATTTTGATATATCTTGGCACAAATGTTTACCACCACGAGGCGGAGTGTCATACGCAAGAACCAGGTCCCTAGGTCTAAGGTCAAGGTCACACTTAGAGGTCAAAGGATACAAGAATAAAAACCTTGTCCGGAGCATTTCTTCTTCATGCATTGAGGGATTTTGATATAACTTGGCACAAATGTTCACCACCACGAGACGGAGTGTCATGCGCAAGATCCAGGTCACTAGGCCTAAGGTCAAGGTCACACTTAGAGGCCAAAGGTCAGATACAAGAATGACTTTGTCCGAAGCATTTCTTCTTCATGCATGGAGGGATTTTGATGTAACTTGGCACAATTATACACCATCATGAGACGAAGTGTCATGCGCAGTTCCCTTCTTTAGAATTACTTCCCTTTGTTGTTACTTTAAATAGCTTTTATTGTAACTTTTTCATTACTAGTCGTAGGGAAAAATCGAGACCACTTTTCTGTAGTACAACAAACATGCTAAATCCAATTTTGAGGTGTATTTTGACCAGTCTCTTCCTGATAAAGATTTTTTGTGTGGACTTGCAATTTTTTTTTTTTTTTTTTTTTTTTTTTAAAGATTAACATCCCTTAGTTGTTACTATAAATAACTTATATTGTAACATTTTTACATAGATGTTACTCTCCAGTTTTAGGTGTATTTTATTAATTTTATTATATATAAGGTATCTCTACCTAGTAAGGAGTTTTTTTGTGGACTTTAAAAAACAAAAGACTTACAATGATTACTAAACAACCACAAAATTAACATTCCATTTGCAAATACAGCTGCTAGAGTAAAGAAATTTGCTTTGACGGGCATATATTGTGACATTCTGGCACTCTTGTACCCTGTTAGCTTTCCATTCCTTCTTTTTACAGTAGCCATATAGAAAAACATCATAGCTATACTCTTCATGAAAATTAATAAAATTTAGCAGTAAACCACCTCACTACTGACTTATTCTTTCTTCCACATCTTAAAACCCCTGATGCGGACCACATCCTTCAATTATGATATGCCCGGTGGGGGGATTAGCCATGTCTGACATGGCTCTTGTTCTGATTAAGACAAAAAGATGTAGGAATATTACCAATTAACACACAAAGATAATGGTCACTTTCTGTTGTAATGAACTTATCATTTGATACTGGCTACATGTTTAGCTCGACTTTTCAAAAAAGAAGAAAAAGTAGAGCTATTATATTCGCTCCGGCATTGCCGTCGCCGTTGGTTAAAGTTTTTGAAGAGTCAAATATCTCTGCTACTATCTAAGCTATTGACTTGAAACTTAAAATAGTAATTTACTATCAAAGTCTACACCAGGAGAAACAATCCCCTTAACTCAGCTTTGAATTTGACAGAACTATGCCCCTTTTTAACTTAGAATATTTGTTAAAGTGTTTGATAAAGTCTCTTTAACTTTGATATTTTTTTACTGGCAAAGCTCTGTTTCAGAGTCAAGCACTGAGGAAAGTCGAGCGCGCTGTCTTACGGACAGCTCTTGTTAAGTATTATCTTAACTACCATTACAGAAATGTTTTGCTACTGAACTGCCGTTATGGTATAATATAGGATGAGTTTCATGGTAATAAACAGCCACTGGGTTCTATACTGAATTGTCGTTACAAAGTTATAACATTGGTTCATCATAAACTACATTAAAGAAAAAACATTTCAAGACAGTGTTAGCTACTCTTATGTTTGTAGCAACTTAAACCACATTTTAAGAGTCAGCCACTGTTGGAAGGAAGATACCAGCCACTGCTTTAGGAAAGGTATTAGTCACTGTAACAGTGTCACCTATAGTCATTAGATCATTTCTCCTAATTATTAAGAGCTAAAGCATAATTATAGTGTTAATTAGATGCAGACATTGATTCTGTTTTAAGTTTAATGCAATACTCATAGAAGTATTTTAGGAAAGGTGTCTGCCAATATGCTTTATGCCCCAAAATTGAATTGCAGTTAAGGATACTACCTTATCATTTACTTTGTCAACTCTTACAGATAGCCAGGCCGGTTTAAACAAAATCAAGCGGAGGCCAGGTATTATAACAGACCATAGTTAAGATGGAAAAGCTATATCTTATTTCATTTAGAAATTATTTGTTAGGGATATGGTAGGATAAGACAAAGACATACTGGCTAAAGGTTTCAAGAAACTACCATATCACTGCATCTTATATAAGGGTTGTATTTTTGGACTAAATTTCAGTGGATAGGGATGATAAGGTAAAATAAGGTGTTTTTCTGCCACTGTTAGTGTGAAAGAGTACTGTACGATAGTGTTTTAAGTCAGCCCTCAAAATAACAAGGTAATAGGTACTACCATATCATACAGTGTTTGCATCAGTTGTAGCCAGGCCATTTACTTGGTTTAGTGAAAATCCACACATTGAAATCTGAGGGTTGCTGGTCGTCATGGTTTTGTTGTTGTTTGTTTTGCATTTGTAGGACATTGATTTTTTTCCTATCAATTTTTTATTTCTATATGATTTCAGTGTTCTACCTGAACATTCTGTTAAGTCATAGCTCACTGAACACAGTGTGTTTTTTTGGCTATTCACTCTAACTTGTTGTTCAAAATTAAGATATTCATTGGTCAAACACTGAATTTCATTGGTAGAGGACTGTAGTACTGGTGATAAAAGCCAAATACAAAATGGCTACTGGTTAAACTACTCCTGTTTCATATTATTAATGAATAATAATGATTAGATCCTGATAGCTGTTAGGGATATGGTAGAACAAGGCAAAAGTTCAATTCTGGCTACTGGGTTTTTATGAAAACTACCATATCAACACATTTTAAGGGCAATATTTGGCCATCATGTTAATAATTTTTGGACAAAATTTCAGTGACAGGGATGATATGGTAGAATGTAGGAAGATCATCAGCCATTCACTTTCTTTTGAAGTTGTATAATATCAACATTGTAAGATAAAGAACACAGCGTGTTTTTTCTGAGTAACATTATACCCTACTCAAATGGCTTTACCTGTAAATTTAAATAAAAGACAGGGGACTTGCTCTTGAATTTGATGAATGGAAGTTGGCCTCAAAACTCCTATCAGTAAAGTATTGCAACAGTATTTACTTGTAAAGAAGTTAGACATTGGGTTGCTGGCTAGGTTCACTTCCGAAATATTATTACATTGAATATTTAAGAAGTTCAACAATGTAAGAGTTTATAACTTTTGTCTATGATTGTTAAGTTGATTAATTTTTGAGAAGAATTCTACTGTCAAGGCAATCAGAACATTCTCTTTTGAATTAGGCATTACTAACTGACTCACTGATTTATATTCTTGATAGAACCATGGGATGGAAACCGGTCAGTTTTGCAAACAACAAAATTTAATGTTGAAGTTTCAGTTGTACTCACTTGTTTTTCTATCTTTACTACCAACTGTCCAGATCTGCTGCGGAGGTGGACATTCAACCAAGCTAGCAGCTGTCCCATACTTCTCCTAAAAATAGCTGTCTGTTCTTCTTTGAGTGGAATCTCAACCCAGTTAACTGTCAAAACTGCTGCTGTGTGAAATTCTACCAAGCCAGCTCTCTCTCAGCTGCTGAGGAGGATATTTCACAAGCCAGCAAACTTCCATACACATGTCCTATACTGACTTGTGATTCTGTCCAAATTAGCTGTTAAAACGGTTTTAACGGCTTTAAAGAAGATTCTACCAAGCCAGCTGTCCCAAACAGCTATTGGGGAGGAATTCTACCAAGCCAGCTCTCTCTCAGCTGCCGAGGATATTCCACAAGCCAGCAAACTTCCATACACCTGTCCTATACTGTCCTATAATTCTGTTTCAAATTAGCTGTTAAAATTCTACCAAGCCAGCTGCTGTCTCTTTCAGCTATTGGGGAGGAATTCCACCAAGCTACCTGTCCCTTACAGTTATCTGGAAAGAGTTCCACCAGACCACCTATCCCATACTGCTATTGGGGAGGAATTCTGCCAAGCCAGCTGTTCCTTACAGCTGTTATAGAGGAATTCTACCAAGCCAGCTGTCCCTTGCAGCTGTTGGGGAGGAATTCTACCGAGCCACCTTTCCCTTACAGCTATTGGGAAGGAATTCTACCGAACCACCTGTCCCTTACAGCTGTTGGGGAGGAATCCTACCAAGCCACCTGTCCCTTACAGTTGTTGGGGAGCAATTATACCAAGCCACCTGTCCCTTACAGCTGTTGGGGAGCAATTATACCAAGCCACCTGTCCCTTACAGCTGTTGGGGAGCAATTATACCAAGCCAACTGTCCCTTACAGCTTTTGGGAAGGAATTCTATCAAGCCACCTGTCCCTTACAGCTGATGGGGAGGAATTCTACCGAGCCAGCTGTCCCTTACAGCTGTTGGGGAGGAATTCTACCGAGCCAGCTGTCCCTTGCAGCAGCTGTTTGGAAGGAATTCTACCGAGCCATCTGTCCCTTACAGCTGTTGGGGAGGAATCCTACCAAGCCAGCTGTCCCTTACAGATGTTGGGGAGGAATTCTACCAAGCCAGCTGTCCCTTACAGCTGTTGGGGAGGAATTCTACCAAGCCAGCTGTCCCTTGCAGCTGTTTGGAAGGAATTCTACCGAGCCATCTGCCCCTTACAGCTGTTGGGGAGGAATCCTACCAAGCCAGCTGTCCCTTACAGATGTTGGGGAGGAATTCTACCAAGCCAGCTGTCCATTACAGCTGTTTGGAAGGAATTCTACCAAGCCATCTGTCCCTTACAGCTGTTTGGAAGGAATTCTACCAAGCCATCTGTCCCTTACAGCTGTTGGGGAGGAATCCTACCAAGCCACCTGTCCCTTACAGATGTTGGGGAGGAATTCTACTGAGCCAGCTGTCCCTTACAGCTGTTTGGGAGGAATTCTACCAAGCCATCTGTCCCTTACTGATGTTGGGGAGGAATCCTACCAAGCCAGCTGTCCCTTACAGCTGTTGGGGAGGAATCCTACCAAGCCAGCTGTCCCTTACAGCTGTTGGGGAGGAATTCTACCAAGCCAGCTGTCCCTTATAGCTGTTGGGGAGGAACTGTCTCACACAGTTATTTGGGAAGGAATTCCACCAAGTCAGTTTTCTGTCAGTGTTGCTGTGAGGATAGATAATCAGTGATAAAATGGGAGAAAAATATTTTGCTTAACTACTGTCAGACAGTTCATCATTTGATTTCACACTAAATTTATATTAAGGGTCAGTTAGTAAGAAGTTTATTTTATGTTTTCTAAGCTTGAACATTAATAGAAGCTCAGTGTTTCTTTAGTATAAGCTAGTGCAGCAACCTGTAGTTTAAAGGTAGAACCTACTTAAAAAAATGTCCAAAACATTTGGTCTGGAATCATTTTCACCACTTTTTAGGTGTATTGTTTAAAAACTTCAAAATGGGTTTGATTGTATCTCAAAACAGAATGTAAACAATATAATGCACTTAAGTTTTTCTACAGTTAAAATTTTTGAAGAGGCACCATTTCCTTCAAAAAGTAGGTCAGTAGGTCAAATAATGAAAAAACGTTGTGACATCTCTAGAGGTCATATTTTTCATGGGATCTGTATGAAAGTTGGTCTGAATGTTTATCTTGATGATATATAGGTCAAGTTCGAAACTGGGTCAACTGCGGTCAAAAACTAAGTCAGTAGGTCTTGAAATAGAAAAACCTTGTGACCTCTCTAGAGGCCATACCCTTGAATGGATCTTCATGAAAATTGGTCAGAATGTTCACCTTGATGATATCTAGGTCAAGTTTGAAACTGGGTCACATGCCTTAAAAACTAGGTCAGTAGGTCAAATAATAAAAAAACCTTGTGACCTCTCTAGAGGCCATACTTTTCATGGGATCTGTATGAAAGTTGGTCTGAATGTTCATTTTGATGATATCTAGGTCAGTTTTGAAACTGGGTCAACTGCGGTCAAAAACTAGGTCAGTAGGTCTAAAATTATTAAAATCTTTCGACCTCCCTAGAGGCCATATTTTTCAATGGATCTTCATGAAAATTGATCTGAATGTTCACCTTGATGATATCTAGGTCAGTTTCGAAACTGGGTCGCGTGTGGTCAAAAACTAGGCCAGTAGGTATAAAAATAAAAAAACCTTGTGACCTCTCTAGAGGCCATATTTTTCATGAGATCTTCATGAAAATTAGTGAGAATGTTCACCTTGATGATATCTAGGTAAAATTCAAAACAGGGTCACGTACCTTCGAAAACTAGGTCAATAGGTCAAATAATAGAAAAACCTTGTGACCTCTCTAGAGACCATATTTTTCAATGGATCTTCATGAAAATTGGTCAGAGTTTTTATCTTCATAATATCTAGGTCAAGTTCAAAACTAGGTCACATGAGCTCAAAAACTAGGTCACTATGTCAAATAATAGAAAAAATGACGTCATACTCAAAACTGGGTCATGTGGGAAGAGGTGAGCGATTCAGGACCATCATGGTCCTCTTGTTTGTTAAAGACAGTGGCATGGTTAGACTGGCATCAGCCGTTAGAGTCATTGAATGTAAAGCACCTGGCCATAAAATCAATCCTCTCGGATACCACTTTCTAAAAAATTTACAATATCTCTTGCCTCTGTCTGTTGAGATGAGCCTAGAGAGAAAATGTTTTTCTGAGAAAATAATTTAGTGTCGGTGTGAAGAAATTAATATTATTACAGACTATTTGATCTCAACAGACTTTGTAAGTCTATGGCATGGTACATTAGTGATATTTTGTTTTACAAAGTGGCAAGAATTTTAGTGTATTTAATTTGCAAGTTACAATAGCAAGGTTAAAGTTAATTTTTGTATCTCACAGTGGCAACCAACAGTCTTTTTTAAGTGGATTTAATTTGTAAAAGATAGCTTACAAAATACAGTGGTAATTCATCAAGTAGAAAGCCACACAAAGTAAAATAGGATTAAGTAAAATTATTCAAGTAAACCAGTGGCAAAAACCTGATATTTCATATAGTATAGAATGGTTGTGCAGTAGCTTATTGTTTCTGTATTTGAACTACATTTAAATAAAGTTCTTCACTGTAAATTCTAGAATCAATTTTGATAACCAGTAAGTTTTGAACTGTGTCTAAATAAATAAACCTTGAACATTCTGATAGTGTCTCTTATGTAGATAATTTTAGTAAGCATTTCAGAAACTTTTACTTCACTGTTTTTTGTAAAGAGAAAACATTTTATGAAATTACCTTTCATATTTTATAAGATAGTTTCATTTTAACAATTGTGGATTATTTCTCTTACATCATGATGGTCTGTATTGAAACAGTTTTGCTTCATGATGAATACATAATATTTAGAAAACTTAATTTACATGCAATATTAAATTTAGGCCATGTTTCTTTCATTCTTTTGGCAGCTTTTTCTTTTCTTTATATTAATATCTTCAGGATGAGGGTGCTCTGTTCCAATGGCTGTGAGCTTGAAATCACCTGCACTAAGTCTTGTGCTGAAGACACCTATGAGTCAGTTAACTGCATGTATACCTCCAGTTAAAGTAAGTATTGTATAACAGGGTTTGCTTACAGACATGTGGCTTTTACCATAATAGTAAGCAAAAGTTCTTGACAGAATGACTCACACACCAGGCTTAATTGCTTATATGGAAATAAATTGAATTTACCTACCGGCTTCTTTGTTCTGACGAGGTCTATACCTTTACTGTTTACACAAAGATGGTGAAAAGTCTCAAGTGCCTGTAGCGGGAATCGAACCCCAGTCGCTCGGATGATAGTCCAATGCTGTAACCACTAAGTCGAATTGTCGGCACACACACTTGTCAGAGACTAAATTTAAAGTTATGCGTAAGTGACCGAAACAATGCAGTAGAATCATGAGAATTCCGTGCCTGTCATTTAAGCTGAATGCGTGACTGACTCTGTAAATACAGTATCACTAACTTATTCTGTTTCAAAATAAAGTACATTTTAAATGAGAAATTTCCAACCAGTTTTACATATCTTGAAAATTGTTCTAAAAATGACTTTACTTAATATATAAAGTTTTAACATTAAATTCTAAACAGGTCTTGATATTTGTCTGAAAGTTAATACGGGCAAACTCGTCCGTCTAGGAGGAGAATGCTTCATGATAATAATATAATTGCAAAAAATACAAACAAAAAAAATGACAATGATATAATTGCAAAAAATACAAACAACACAAATTTCCTCCAGATTAATCATTAATCTGCTATTGTAAATTGTGATGATTTTCTGTACAATTACTTGGAACATAAATTTAGAAAATAGCCCAGTTTAATGATCGTGATACATTCTAACTTGTCTGAAATAAGATTGACAGTGGTAATAGATGGGAAGTGGTAATAGATGGGAAACTGTTCAAATTACATTTCTTGTTTTGTTGATCTTTCATTCGTGAAAACTGTCAGTTTCCAGTATTCAATACTTGTATTTACATCCACAAGTATCTGACAACTTTTTCACGTGAATCAGATTTGGAGGACTAGAACGACTTTAAACTATATAATATTTATTCAAATCGTTGCCATGTCAATTAAAACAGAGGCCTTGAACTACAAGCCTCTTGATTAGTTGTACTCATTACTTTCATTGTCAAGAAGACTGAAGGTTTTAATATCTTCTCGATGGTGTGCGCACAGTTTTTTTAGCACATTTCGTTGTGTCTTCTTGGCGTTTGCCTGATCACAGTATATTATGATATCATTTCTTGTGAAAATGTAATGATAAATCTATACCCATACCTTTTTATACGGCAATGTATATTTAGGTAGCAAATTAAAGATCTAAATAAACTTAAAGTTTCTTATAATAATTATGAAAAATAAGAGCTGTCACTATTGGTAACAAATGCACCCGAAGTAGGCCCAAGAATGCCACAGTTGTATGCGCAAAAAATCACATACTAGTATCATTTTGTGACCTTGGCCCTGCCCTAAGAAGCCTCAGTCATAAACGTGACACATCTGCTCAATATTACAAGAGCTGTTAATATTGGTCGCAAATGCCTCCGAAGCATGCCCAAGAATGCTACAGTTGTCTGGCAGGGTTATGGACCGGACACGAAACAGACCATGTTAACCTTTGACCTCTAAATGTGACCTTGACTTTGGAGCTAGAGGTCTGGGTCTTCCGTATGACACGTCATCTCATTATGGTAAACATTTATGCCAAGTTATTTCAAAATCCCTTTATGGATGGAAGACTTACATCTCGGATAAGAATTTACCAGAAGCACACATGCATGAACGGACGGACAGTGCGATTTTTACATGTCCATCTTGGGGCGAAAAAAAACTTACAAAATACCATTCGCATCATACGACCAAGGCTTTTGATATTTGGTATGATGCATTGTCTAGTAGTCCTCTACCAAATTTTTTCAAATTATGCCCCTTGGGTTAAAAGAGGCCCTGCCTTGGGGTCACTTAGTTATTATGTGGGTTATATAGGAAAAATACTTAATTATCTGATCCTATTTCCAAGACTGTTTAATTATAATTACCTGATGACCCCAAGTAATATGATCTCACTTGACTGTAACCTTGACCTACTGACCTACTTTCTTGTTTTTTTAAGATACAGCCTCGAAATTTTGATGACATACACAGTTTTGCACACAAATCGTAAAACTGAATTTCGTTGACCATGAATGTGACCTACTGACTTTCTTAGTATTTTATCATCAGTTTGACATTTGAAACATGTAGCTCATATTACTCCGGTGAGCAATTTAGGGTCATCATGACCCTCTTGTTAACCATTGCAGATACTATCACAGTATATAAACGAACTGAACCCCAACCGGATCTTGCAAGCAGATTTCAGGATCCGATTGACGAAAATAGGTGGGACTATCTAAATAATTATAAACAACTTGTTGCAATGATGCTGAGGCGGTATGTAAATGATTGTATCATATCAGGAAATACTTTATCCATCCGGATAAATTCAGTCTTTACCAGCTTTCGTCCTATAATTGCGGATAAAACGCTGTACTCTTCTCAACGTGTTTCGTTTATTTCAACACTCGCCGATTACACAAGGAATTTTATGCATAAAACCGTTTATCTATACCATTACTCGTGTTTAAGGTGTTGTTTAATGTATTTTCTTCACTAAACCGGTGGCATATACCTACCAGGACATGTGTGTTATATAGAAAATTATGGAAAGTAAACAAGGCAACTGTTTGAATACTGAACCCGTCTTGCAAAAATCAATCTTATGATCTGTACCTCACTTGTGAGTTCACTGAACCATATCTTGCGAGTCACGTAGGGGAATTTCCATTGCCTTTATATCCACCTTTTGTCTTTTATTGTACCGAATGTGAAGTTACTGTGTCCACAACAATTAATATGGCGCATCTAAAGTTGTTTTCGAGTTTTATAAGTACTATAAGTAATGTTAAGCATTTAGCTGCACATAGAATGACTAGTTATTGCCTAATGCATCCCTACCTGGAAACAAAAATATTTACATGAATCTGATAATTAATTATGGAAAGAGAAATTATATCTTGATACGATATAATAACTACTAGTAACATGTCTCCTCTGCGTTTGCAATCATTGTTCTTTTGTATTTTAGCTCGACGATTCAACGAATAGTCTGAGCTATTCTACTCACGTGTTCATGCATCTTCCTTGGTGTTGACGCCGGCGTAATGCTTTGCTTAATGTTTTGCATGAAACTTTATCTCTCCAAGAAAACTGAAGGTATTTGGTAGAAACTACGCACATGTCTTCGGGGTCAACAGTATCTTGCAAATATGGTCGCTCAAAAGCTCTACAGAGCTTATGTTAATTGTTTCACAAAGCGACGGTAAATAAAATTTACCTTTACCTTGCCATCAAGGCCCATAATTCCAACATTTGATTGACTGACCCCCTTTCTACATAGAAATGCGGGTTAAAGTTTTGCGTGCCACTTCATGTCTTCAGTACTGCTGAAGGTAATTCGTTGAAACGATCGAAGGGCAGTATCATACCATTAAGACACATAACTTTGTCAGGCATATTTACTGAATTACCCCGCTTTTTGCAGTTATAAAATATTTATCCGATGGTTGCTTGCAGGTTCATATACTAAAGACTACTGCAGGCTTTGTTTAGACGACTTTGTTTCAGTTTTTCAGCCAAATGAGATATTTTTCTAGACAAGTCAGTGATGGCACAGCGAAATTAATGACAGAATCTTCTGATCGATGAAGGAATCTTGTAAATGTTTGCGAAGAATCTGTGCTCAGGACAAAGCAAGTGTCTCTTTGCGTTGAAGATGTGGATTGTAGCAAAGTCATATTTTGGAAAGCAAGTTGCATAGTATCTTCATCTTCATCTGAACTCTCAATATCCTCAGATTCTTCCAGCAATTTGTGAACATCTTTCACTGGTGTTTTTTTGGTTTTGGAGCTTTTTAATGGGCGAAACGTCTTCTAGCCTTGAAACTCTCACTGTTTTTGTGTCATCATTTGGAATTAAAGTCCTTTTAGAGTGTTTTAAATTGTTTGGAAATATCTTTGAAGTCTTTTGAGTATGAAATAATTTCCTTTCTTTTTAAGTCGAATTTTGAAACTTTGATCCTTAGATTGTTTACTTCATGGGTTTCCAAATTGTGAAAAATGATTTCGCCAAAGTTTATTGTCCGGAACTTGCAGTTTATGCAGCTTAATTCTTTCATTTTGCCTGAAAATAAACAAAAAATGCTTTAAATGATAAATTTCTTCTCCCAAGAAACGTAAAGCATCTTTGAAAATACTCCCAAAACATGGTACAGATATATCGCGTAAACTCGCAAGTGCGGTTCAGAATCACCGGCAAGAAACGTACAGTAGGCCTATTTTACACCCTGGCTTTAAGTCTTGTTTTTATGTTCAAAATCGTTCCGTCATATAACAAATAACCATAATACCTTTTGTAATGAATTAATTGCAGCGGTACAAACTCAAAACTCCGTCTTCGACCAATCTAAACTTGATAAAACCCAATTTTCTTTCGTATGTAGTGCCGATTTTGTTCTAGCTTGCGGCGAGTTTCATGAATTTTATTGTCTTAATGCTAAAAATGATAATGTTGCGTATCATAGGTCAACAATAAAGTTTGTTGGCTACAATATACATACAGATTGACTTACTTACCGTTCAACAGTATCCTCATGAACACGAATTTTTAACTCAACTCTCTCAACGCAAAATGGCTAACACTGAAATCCGCTCGCAAGATCCGGTTGGGGTTCAGTTCGTTTATATACTGTGACTATGTTAAACTCAGTTTTCATGTGATAAACAATAGGTTACAGCATCAAGTCCTTTATATGAATTGCAAAAGAAATATTCCCCTTTTTATACGCCCGTTTGAAAAACGGGACGTATTATGGGAACGCCCCTGGCGGGCGGGCGGGCGGGCGGCGTCCACAGACCTTGTCCGGAGCATATCTTCTACATGCATGAAGGGATTTTGATGAAACTTGGCACAGTTGTTCACCATCATGAGACGGAGTGTCATGCGCAAGAACCAGGTCCCTAGGTCTAAGGTCAAGGTCACACTTAGAGGTCAAAGGTCAAATTCAAGAATGACTTTGTCCGGAGCATATCTTCTTCATGCATAGAGGGATTTTGATGAAAGTTGGCACACTTGTTCATCATCATGAGAAGGAGTGTCATGCGCAAGAACCAGGTCCCTAGGTCTAAGGTCAAGGTCACACTTAGAGGTCAAAGGATACAAGAATGAAAACTTTGTCCGGAGCATTTCTTCTTCATGCATAGAGGGATTTTGATATAACTTGGCACAAATGTTCACCACCATGAGGCGGAGTGTCGTGCGCAAGAACCAGGTCTCTAGGTCTAAGGTCAAGGTCACACTTAGAGTCAAAGGATACAAGAATGAAAACCTTGTCCGGAGCATTTCTTCTTCATGCATAGAGGGATTTTGATATAACTTGGCACAAATGTTCACACACCACGAGACGTAGTGTCATGCGCAAGAACCAGGTCCCTGGGTCTAAGGTCAAGGTCACACTTAGAGGCCAAAGGTCAGATACAAGAATGACTTTGTCCGAAGCATTTCTTCTTCATGCATGGAGGGATTTTGATGTAACTTGACACAATTATACACCATCATGAGACGAAGTGTCATGCACAGTTCCCTTCTTTAGAATTACTTCCCTTTGTTGTTACTATAAATAGCTTATATTGTAACTTTTTCATTACTAGTCTTAGGGAAAAATCGAGACCACTTTTCTGTAGTACAACATGCATGCTACATCCAATTTTGAGGTGTATTTTGACCAGTCTCTACCTGGTAAAGATTTTTGTGAGGACTTAAAATTTTTTTTTGATTTTTTTTTTTTTTTTTTTTTTTTTTAAGATTAACTTCCCTTAGTTGTTACTATAAATAACTTATATTGTAACTTTTTTATAATTGACCGTAGGGAAAAACCAAGACCACTTTTCTGTGGTACAACATAGATGTTACTTTCCAATTTTAGGTGTATTTTAAGGTATCTCTACCTGGTAAGGAGTTTTTTTGTGGACTTAGAAAAACAAAACACTTAGTTATTACTAAACAACCACAAAATTAAAATTCCATTTGCAAATACAGGTGCTAGAGTAAAGAAATTTGCTGTGACGGGCGTATATTGTGACATTCTTGCACTCTTGTTGGACTTAATAAATCTAGGTTGAAGTTTTGCATACAAATTGCCCCCACCATAAATCAGTACAGATAATGAATTGAAACAAGTTATTGAGTGGATAAAACATGTAAAAACATGCATGTCCTATAACTCTGAATTATATTTCAGCAAAGGTAAAAAACAACAGGTTAAATGTTTGCATGGCAATATTATTATTATAATCTCTAAAACTAATGCATCTACTTGGTTGAAACTACACATTCAGTCTATCTCTGTTATTGCTGAATGGATTTGATTTAAATTAAAATACTTGTCTTGTTGATGAACCATTATGACACAAGGCCAGTAATTCAAATATTTAATACATTTTGCCCCATATACTTACAATTTCAGGTTAAAGTTGTGATGCATTGTCACACTTTATTACTGAATGGATTTGATTCAAACTTATATAAGTTAGTATCTATCATCACCAACATTGTGTAACACAGTATCCATAACTTTGGCACTACTTCTTACGGTTATGCAGCATTTTTACTTAGAATTTCAGTTTAAAGATGTGATACACTTTCACTTTATCTTGGTTATTACACCTCTCCCACACAGTCAACCCATCATATGACACAGTTGGCTTACTCTAGAATTTTTTTCTGACCATGAATGTGACCTACTGACCTACATTCTTAATATTTTAGCATCAGTTTGACATTTGAAACATGTAGCTCATATTACTCGGGTGAGCAATCCAGGGTCATCGTCATCTGAACCTCTTGCGGAAAACCACAAATACATACCACAATAAAATAGCTGTTTTTAGAAGCAAAATTATTACTCACAAAATTAGATGATTTCCCAGTATATGATTGATGATTTGTAAGTATTCATAAGACGCTGAGTTTCTGAAGTAATAAAAGTAACAGTTATGACATTCATTCATTACAGGAAAAACATCAGTTACTGGCCAGTTTTAAGCCTCTACGAAAAAGGATAACTGCCTGTATGAACTGTCCAAACACCAAGGTTACGAGGAGTACACAGTCTGTAATCACGACTGATGAGCTTTTTCCCAACAGAACCAGTGGCATCAAAGTACAAGGAACTAGAATGTCTGTATGCGTGTGTCAGCAAGGTGGTCTATGAGGAACTCACCAATAATGACAAGTTTGTATTTTCTTTTTCCGCTTTCTTTCTTTTAAGAATCAGATTTTATAAACATGACTTCAGGTTTCAGTATTCTTTAGTCAGTTCTCTGTGTATGGATGAATCTGTCAGCAACCAAGGACTAGGGGAATTATAAATAAAGTATAAGTAGGCTTTCCCTTTTTATACGCCCGTTTGAAAAACGGGACGTATTATGGGAACGTCCCGGGCGGGCGGCGTCCACAGACTTTGTCCGGAGCATATCTTCTACATGCATGGAGGGATTTTGATGAAACTTGGCACAGTTGTTCACCATCATGAGACGGAGTGTCCTGCGCAAGAACCAGGTCCCTAGGTCTAAGGTCAAGGTCACACTTAGAGGTCAAAGGTCAAATTCAAGAATATCTGTCCAGAGCATATCTTCTTCATGCATGGAGGGATTTTGATGAAAGTTGGCACAATTGTTCGTCATCATGAGACGGAGTGTCATGCGCAAAAACCAGGTCCCTAGGTCTAAGGGTTCAAGGTCACACCTAGAGGTCAAAGGATACAAGAATGAAAACTTTGTCCGGAGCATATCTTTTTCATGCATGGAAGGATTTTGATGTAGCTTGGCACAATTGTTCACCATCATGAGACGGAGTGTCATGCACAAGAACCAGGTCCCTAGGTCTAAGGTCAAGGTCACACTTAGAGGTCAAAGGATACAACAATGAAAACTTTGGCCGAAGCATATCTTCTTCATGCATGAAAGGACTTTGATGTAGCTTGGCACAAATGTTCACAAGCATGAGACGGAGTGTCATGCGCAAGAACCAGGTCCCTAGGTCTAAGGTCAAGGTCACACTTTGAGGCCAAAGCTCAAATAAAAGAATGACTTTGTCCGGAGCATTTCTTCTTCATGCATGGAGGGATTTTGATGTAACTTGGCACAATTGTACACCGATACATGATAGGTCATATGGCGACTTTCCAGCTTTAATGGTGGAGGAAGACCCCAGGTGCCCATCCGTGCATTATTTCATCACGGGCGGGCACCTGGGTAGAACCACCGACCTTCCGTAAGCTTTACTTCCCTTTGTTGTTACTATAAATAGCTTATATTGTAACTTTTTCATTACTAGTCGTAGGGAAAACTCGAGACCACTTTTCTGTAGTACAGCATGCATGTTACATCCAATTCTGAGGTGTATTTTGAGCTATCTATACCTGGTAAGGATTTTTGTACGGACTTTCAATTTTTTTTTTTCTTTCTTTAAAGATTAACCTTCCTTAGTTGTTACTATAAATAACTTACATTGTAACTTTTTTATGCCCCCGAAGGGAGGCATAATAGTTTTCAACTGTCCGTCCGTTCGTTCGTTAGTTAGTTAGTTCGTTCGTCACAACGTTAACTTTTTGCATGAATGCACTTTACTCACGAACCACTGCACCCAGGACCTTCAAACTTCACATGCTGACAGTACTTATTGAGTATATCACCCCTACTGACTTTGGGGTCACCAGGTCAAATGAGTATATCACCCCTACTGACTTTGGGGTCACCAGGTCAAAGGTCAAGGTCACAGGGGCCAACGTTAACTTTTTGCATGAAGGCACTTTACTCGCGAACCACTGCACCCAGGACCTTCAAATTTCACATGCTTATAGTACCTATTGAGTACACCACCCCTACTGACTTTGGGGTTACCAGGTCAAAGGTCAAGGTCACAAGGGCCAATGTTAACTTTTTGCCTGAAGGCACTTTACTCGCGAACCACTGCACCCAGGACCTTCAAACCTTCACATGCTGACAGTACTTATTGAGTATATCACTCCTACTGACTTTGGGGTCACCAGGTCAAAGGTCAAGGTCACAGGGGCCAATGTTAACTTTTTGCATGAAGGTCTTTTACTTATGAACCACTGCACCCAGGACCTTCAAACTTCACATGCTGATAGTACTTATTCAGTACACCACCCCTACTGACTTTGGGTCACCAGTCAAAGGTCAAGGTCACAGGGCCAACGTTAACTTTTTGCATGAAGGCACTTTACTTCGCGAACCCACTTCACCCAGGACCTTCAAACTTCACATGCTTATAGTACCTATTGAGTACACCACCCCTACTGACCTTGGGATTACCAGGTCAAAGGTCAAGATCACAAGGGCCAACGTTAACTTTTTGCCTGAAGGCACTTTACTCGCGAACCACTGCACCCAGGACCTTCAAACCTTCACATGCTGACAGTACTTATTGAGTATATCACTCCTACTGACTTTGGGGTCACCAGGTCAAAGGTCAAGGTCACAGGGGCCAATGTTAACTTTTTGCATGAAGGTCTTTTACTTATGAACCACTGCACTCAGGACCTTCAAACTTCACATGCTGATAGTACTTATTCAGTACACCACCCCTACTGACTTTGGGGTCACCAGGTCAAAGGTCAAGGTCACAGGGGCCAACGTTAACTTTTTGCATGAAGGCACTTTACTCGCGAACCACTGCACCCAGGACCTTCAAACTTCACATGCTTATAGTACCTATTGAGTACACCACCCCTACTGACCTTGGGGTTACCAGGTCAAAGGTCAAGGTCACAAGGGCCAACGTTAACTTTTTGCCTGAAGGCACTTTACTCGCGAACCACTGCACCCAGGACCTTCAAACTTCACAGGCTGATAGTACTTATTGAGTACACCACCCCTACTGACTTTGGGGTCACCAGGTCAAAGGTCAAGGTCACAGGGGCCAACGTTAACTTTTTGCATGAAGGCACTTTACTTGCGAACCACTTCACCCAGACCTTCAAACTTTACTTGCTGATAGTACTTTATGAGTACACCACTCCTACTGACTTTGGCGTCACCAGGTCAAAGGTCAAGGTCACAGGGGCCAACGTTAACTTTTTGCATGAAGGCACTTTACATGCGAACCACTTCACCCAGGACCTTCAAACTTCACATGCTGATAGTACTTATTGAGTACACCACCCCTACTGACTTTGGGGTCACCAGGTCAAAGGTCAAGGTGCTGCGGGGGCATTTGTCACCATTAGTGACAGCTCTTGTTTATAATTGACCCTAGGGAAAAACCAAGACCAGGTATCTCTACCTGGTAATTTTTTTTTGTGGACTTAGAAAAATAAATGAATTACAATAATTTCTAAAAAAAAGCATTGTAAACAACTACAAAATTAAAATTCCATTTGCAAATACAGCTGCTAGTGTAAAGAAATTTGCTGTGACGAGCGTATATTGTGACATTCTGGCACTCTTGTTGAATGTTTCATGTGACGCCTCCGTCGATTTTTACTGTATATTATTACCCGCTTCAGCAGTCACCCCTCATCTGCGGTCAACTGCCCCCATATTTACCCCTATCAGCGGCTAATCATTTTTAGCTCACCTGAGCCAAAGGCTCATGGTGAGCTTTTGTGACCACTCGATGTCTGTCGTGTGTCGTCCGTCATGTATCCGTCAACATTTTCTAAAAAATATCTGCTTCTTGAAAACCACAGGGCAGAATTACACCAAACTTCACAGGAATGATCCTTGGGTGACTCCCTTTCAAAATTATTCAAAGAATTGAATTCCATGCAGAACTCTGGTTGCCGTGGCAATTGAAAGGAAAAACTTTAAAAGTCTTCTTGTCTAAAACCACAGGGCCTAGGGCTTTAATATCTGGTGTGTAGTATTATGTAGTGGTCCTCTATCAAGATTGTTCAAATTATCCCCTTAGGCAGGCTTTCAAGTAGTCCTACTTTTTCCTACTTTTCCTACTTTTTAGGTCTCTTCCTACTTTTTTTCTACTTTTTAAAAAAAAGAAAATCCTACTATTCCTACTGTTTAGCTCACCAGTCACAAAGTGACAAGGTAAGCTTTTGTGATCGTGCGGTGTCCGTCGTCCGTCCGTGTGTGCGTAAACTTTTGCTTGTGACCACTCTAGAGGTCACATTTTCATGGGATCTTTATGAAAGTTGGTCAGAATGTTAATCTTGATGATATCTAGGTCAAGTTTGAAACTGGGTCACGTGCGGTCAAAAACTAGGTCAGTAGGTCTAAAAATAGAAAAACCTTGTGACCTCCCTACAGGCCATACTTTTCAACGGATCTTCATGAAATTTGGTCAGAATGTTTACTTGATGATATCTAGATCAAGTTTGAAACTGGGTCACATGCGGTTAAAAACTAGGTCAGTAGGTCTAAAAATAGAAAAACCTTGTGACCTCTCTAGAGGCCATATTTGTCAATGGATCTTCATGAAAATTGTTCAGAATGTTCATCTTGATGATATCTAGGTCAAGTTCGAAACTGGGTCATGTGCGGTCAAAAACTAGGTCATTAGGTCTAAAAATAGAAAAACATTGTGAACTCTGTAGAGGCCATATTTTTCATGAGATCTTCATGAAAATTTTTGAGAATGTTCACCTTGATGATATTTAGGGCAAGTTCAAAACTGGGTCACTGGTGGTCAAAAACTAGGTCAGCAGGTCTAAAATAGAAAAACCTTGTGACCTCTCTAGTGGCCATATTTTTCATGAGATCTTCATGAAAATTGGTGAGAATGTTTACCTTGATGATATCTAGGTCAAGTTTAAAACTGGGTCATGTGCCTTCAAAAACTAGGTCATTAGGTCAAATAATAGAAAAACCTTGTGACCTCTCTAGAGGTCATATTTTTTGGTGGATCTTTATGAACCTTGGTCAGAATTTTTATCTTGATGATATCTAGGTCAAGATCAAAACTGGGTCACATGAGCTCAAAAACTAGGTCACTATGTCAAATAATAGAAAAAGCGACATCATACTCACAAAACTTGGTCATGTTGGGACAGGTGAGCGATTCAGGACCATCATGGTCCTCTTGTTTATCATAAAAGAAGAAGAAATATGTTAACAAATGTTGTTAGTCTGTTTGTATAATGTTTTTTTGTTTACATAATATAAGGACTGATGGTGTACTGGTAAGGCTCTAGAGACTTTTGACATGCTGCTAGTGACCTCTTATGTATGCAGAAACTTGTTGACAGTTTGTTATGTGAGTTGAATACATGTACTGACATTGATATTGAAGTATAAGAGATAACAGATAGCTCTGTACATTGAGGACCTCAAAGCATCATGAAAATAGACAGACCATATATTTTGCGAAGTAAGTCCAGCTGTGTAAATATAAAAGATTCAGGCCAAGGCCCAGGACTGGACAGAAGGTGCCCAAATCTCACCTCCCCTCAAGTTTGCTGGGAAGTGACATATACTCATCAAAGTTGCACCCAACTATTTTGGCAAAGGATTAATATTTCTCAAAATTTAGACCCAACAGTGCACCAGATGTCTCCTTTTCTTACCTATATTTAAAAAATGTCCAAAGGGAGAACATCCTGACCCCCCCCCCCACCCCCCTCCACTAAAATGAGGAAAAAAACCCTCCCAGTTCCTTAAAATTAATATAAAAAATGCATCAGAGCCCACCATTTTGTACCTGTTTTTAGCTCGACTATACGAAGTATGAGGAGAACTATCCTACTCGACCCGGCGTCGGCGTCTTTCTGTGTCCCCACCTTGGTTAAAGTTTTTTTACACTTTCTCTTTTTATCCCCCGACGAAAGTCGGAGGGATATAGTTTTGGCGTTGTCCGTCCGTCCTTCCGTCCGTCTTTCCGTCCGTCCGTCTTTCCGTCCGTCCGGAGCCATATCTAGGAAATGGTTGGGAATATTTATTTAAAACTTCATATACATGTTCACCACTGTGAGTTCTTGCGGCCCCTCAGGTTTCAGTCAGATTGCCCAAGTAACACCAGAGTTATGGCCCTTAGAAGTTTCTAGTGTTAACTATATGGGTACTATAAATATGGCAATTTCTGCATCATAACTTTTGATACATTTTACCTAGAACTATGAAACTTAAACAGAATTTTGATCACCATAATGTGGTTGTGTACACAGAATTTCATTCGGATTTATTTGTAAATTAAGAGTTATTGCCCTTTAATTGTATAAAAATCCACATATTTGTATATAACAAACTTACCATTTGGTAGAATTTCATTAAATTTCTTTCATTCTTTTCCATGAACATTTATTGTAAACATGTGAAGTTGTGTACCCACACCTGGTCACCCCCTTACCTTGATCACACCCCTCCCCCCCCCCCCCCCCCCCCCCCCCCCCCCCCCCCCCCCCCCCCCCCCCCAAAATCCTTATTTTAGATTTTTTTCAAACAAACTTCATAATATACATGTTCACCACTATGGGGTTATGGGCCCATCAAGTTTCAGACAGATTGCCCAAGTAACACCATAGTTATGGCCCTTAGAAGTTTCTAGTGTTAACCATATAGGGTACTATAGATCTATACATATGGCAATTTCTGCATCATAACTTTTTATATATTTGACCTTGAACTATGAAACTTTAACAGAATTTAGAGTACTATAATGTGGTTGTGCACAGACAATTTTGTACGGATTTCTTTTGTAACTTCAGAGTTATTGCCCTTTAATTGTCTAAAAATCCACATATTTATACATAACAAACTTACCATTTGGCAGAATTTCATTAAATTTCTTTCGTTCTTTTCTGTGAACATTTATTATAAACATGTGAAGTTGCCCACCCACACCTTGTCACCCACTTGCCTTGGTCACACCCCCTTCCCCCCCCCCCCCCCCCCCCCCCCCCCCCCCACCCGCCAAAAAAAAATTATTTTTTTTTTTTCATTTCTTATTTTAGATTTTTTTCAAACCTTCCAAGTTGTACCATTCCCCCACCTCACTTCTCCACCCAGTCATGCCCACCACTGATCATGCATCCTCTGCCCCCCACCCCCCAACTTCACCTTTTTTTTTTTTTTTTTTTTTTTAATTTTTAATTTTCAATCAATATTTATAATCAACTTGTGAAATTTTGTTTCCTCTCCCGTTCCCCTGCACCCCCACTCCCTAAAAAAATAAATATATACATATATGTATATATAAATATTTCCATTCCTTTTTTTTTTTTTTTTTAAATGTTCAAACCTTCAACATGTTAAGTTGTGACTGCACAAACCTTGCCCTCAGACATGTTCAAGATATCTTACCTGTGTTCTCTTAAGGACATCTGTTCTTTTAAGTACATGTTAAACAGCAACACCTGGTGCCTAACCACTCAAAGACAATATTTCGTTCCAGTTAAACTTCAAGCTCACATTTCAATTAACTGCATTTAAGTTTAAAAGCTAAGCTTATTACAGTAAGCATATCCCATTCAAAATAAATTCTTTAGTCAGGATCAAAGTATCATACATTTATTATGTACTCTTTAATGAAACATTTGTTTTCTGTTGAAATTATTTGCTTCTTATTAACATCCTTAACTTTTTTACGGATATATTTTTTTGCCATTCCTCACCACAAACCCTTTCGGCGGGGGATACCAAATTGAATTTGCTTGTTTCAACATATCTCTGTAATTACTTGATGGATTTGATTCAAACTTGAAATACTTATTCCTCATCATCATCCACATCATCTGACATAAGGGTTATAACTCTGGCACCAATATTTCATGAATTGTCCCCCCTTTTCACTTAGATTTTCAGGTTAAAGTTTTGATGCACTTTCACTCTATCTCTGTTATTTATCCCCCCACCAAAGGTGAAGGGGATATTAGAAATGCTCTCCGTCCGTGCGTCCGTCTGTCCGTCCGTCCGTCCGTGCGTCCGCAACGATCTTTGTCCGGAGCATAACTCCAAAAGTACTTGAGGGATTTTCTTCATACTTCATACACTGATAGAACACATTGGGAGGAAGTGCAGTGTGCAAGAACAATAACTCTGCCTTGCCTATTTTTTGAGTTATTCCCCTTTATCTTATTTTCTTAAAAAAATTTGTCCAGAGCATAACTCCAAAAGTACTGGAGGGATTTTCTTCAAACTTCATACACTGATAGAACACATTGGGAGGAAGTGCAGTGTGCAAGAACAATAACTCTAACCTTGCCTATTTTTTGAGTTATTCCCCTTTATCATATTTTCTTAAAACATTTTGTCCGGAGCATAACCCCAAAAGTACTGGAGGGATTTCTTCAAACTTCATACACTGATAGAACACATTGGGAGGAAGTGCAGTGTGCAAGAACAATAACTCTACCTTGCCTATTTTTTGAGTTATTCCCCTTTATCATATTTTCTTAAAAAAATTTGTCCGGAGCATATCTTCTTCATGCATGGAGGGATTTTGATATATCTTGGCACAAATGTTTACCACCACGAGGCGGAGTGTCGTACGCAAGAACCAGGTCCCTAGGTCTAAGGTCAAGGTCACACTTAGAGTCAAAGGATACAAGAATAAAAACCTTGTCCGGAGTATTTCTTCTTCATGCATTGAGGGATTTTGATATAACTTGGCACAAATGTTCACCACCACGAGACGGAGTGTCATGCGCAAGATCCAGGTCACTAGGCCTAAGGTCAAGGTCACACTTAGAGCCAAAGGTCAGATACAAGAATGACTTTGTCCGAAGCATTCTTCTTCATGCATGGAGGGATTTTGATGTAACTTGGCACAATTATACACCATCATGAGACGAAGTGTCATGCGCAGTTCCCTTCTTTAGAATTACTTCCCTTTGTTGTTACTTTAAATAGCTTTTATTGTAACTTTTTCATTAGTAGTCGTAGGGAAAAATCGAGACCACTTTTCTGTAGTACAACAAACATGCTAAATTCAATTTTGAGGTGTATTTTGACCAGTCTCTTCCTGATAAAGATTTTTGTGTGGACTTGCAATTTTTTTTTTTTTTTTTTTTTTTTTTAAAGATTAACTTCCCTTAGTTGTTACTATAAATAACTTATATTGTAACATTTTATAATTGACCCTAGGAAAAAACAAGACCACTTTTCTGTGGTACAGCATAGATGTTACTCTCCAGTTTTAGGTGTATTTTATTAATTTTAATTATATATAAGGTATCTCTACCTAGTAAGGAGTTTTTTTGTGGACTTTAAAAAACAAAAGACTTACAATGATTACTAAACAACCACAAAATTAACATTCCATTTACAAATACAGCTGCTAGAGTAAAGAAATTTGCTTTGACGGGCATATATTGTGACATTCTGGCACTCTTGTTCCCTGTTAGCTTTCCATTCCTTCTTTTTACAGTAGCCATATAGAAAAACATCATAGCTATACTCTTCATGAAAATTAATAAAATTTAGCAGTAAACCACCTCACTACTGACTTATTCTTTCTTCCACATCTTAAAACCCCTGATGCGGACCACATCCTTCAATTATGATATGCCCGGTGGGGGGATTAGCCATGTCTGACATGGCTCTTGTTACTGAATGGATTTGATTCAAACTTAAAATAGTTGTTCAACATCATCACCCACATCATATGACACAAGGTGCATAACTCTGGCACCATTTTTTCATGAATTATTCCCCTTTTTACTTAGAATTTCAGGTTAAAGTTTTGGTGTACTTTCACTCTACCTCTGTTATTACTGAATGGATTTGATTCAAACTTAAAATAGTTGTTCAGCATCATCACCCACATCATATGACACAAGATGCATAACTCTGGCACAATTTTTCATGAATTATTCCCCTTTTTACTTAGAATTTCAGGTTAAATTTTTATGCACTTTCACTGAATGGATCTGATTCAAACTTAAACAATTGTTCAACATCATTACCCTTATCATATGACACAAGGTGCATAACTCTGGGACCAATTTTTTATGCCCCCGAAGGGAGGCATGTAGTTTTTGAACCGTCTGTCCGTCTGTCGGTCCGTCGGTCTGTCAGTCTGTCCGCAATTTTCGTGTCCGGTCCATATCTTTGTCATCGATGGATGGATTTTCAAATAACTTGGCATGAATGTGTACCACAGTAAGACGACGTGTCGCGCGCAAGACCCAGGTCCGTAGCTCAAAGGTCAAGGTCACACTTAGACGTTAAAGGATAGTGCATTGATGGGCGTGTCCGGTCCATACCTTTGTCATCCATGGATGGATTTTCAAATAACTTTGCATGAATGTGTACCACAGTAAGACGACGTGTCGTGCACAAGACCCAGGTCCGTAGCTCAAAGGTCAAGGTCACACTTAGACGTTAAAGGTCATTTTTCATGATAGTGCATTGATCGGCGTGTCCGGTCCATATCTTTGTCATTCATGCATGGATTTTAAAATAACTACGCATGAATGTGTGACACAGTAAGACGACGTGTCGCGCGCAAGACCCAGCTCCGTAGGTCAAAGGTCCTAAACTCTAACATCGGCCATAACTATTCATTCAAAGTGCCATCGGGGGCATGTGTCATCCTATGGAGACAGCTCTTGTTATGAATTATTTCCCCTTTTTACTTAGAATTTTAGGTTAAAATTTTGATGCATTTTCACTCTGTCTCTGTTATTACTGAATGGATTTGATTCAAACTTTAAATAGTTGTTCAACATCATCACCCACACCATATGACACCGAGAATGTGGCACCAATTTTTCATTAATTATTCCCCCTTTTTACTTAGAATTTTAGGTTAAAGATTTGATGCACTTTCACTCTATCACTGTTATTACTGAATGGATTTGATTCAAATTTTAAATTTAAGTTCAACATCATCACCCACATCATATGACACAAGGTGCATAACTCTGGCACCAATATTTAATGAATTATGCCCCTTTTTGCTTAGGATATACTTATATAGTGTTTTGATACATTTTATCTTTACCTCTCTTATTACTTTAAGTTGATATTTTTGACATAGACTGAGGCTATTGTGCAATATCTTCATCCACAACTGGAGTCATTAAACACTCCAGTGACAGCTCTAGTTTCCTCAGATGTGCCCTATTTCACTATACAGCATCAAAGTAGTCGAGGGCACTGTCTCCTGTGACAGCTCTTGTTCAACCTCCCCCAGGCTCCCCTCAAAGGACTGGGATACCTCCTCCCATACCTAAAAATTTACAATAAAAAATGTACCATAGCTCATCATTTCATGCCTATATTTCAGAAGTTTACAGGGGACAGCTCCCTGACCCCCTAAAATGACTGGAATACCTCCTCCCATACCTCAAACTTTACATCCATAAAATGCACCAGAGCCCACCATTTCATACCTGTATTTCTTAAGTTCCAGGCGGACAGCCCCCTGACCCCCAATCATAAAATGAGGAGAGTACCCCTCAAAATTAAGACCAAAAATGCACCAGAGCCCACCATTTTGTACCTGTACTTCAAAATTTTCCAGGGGGACAGCCCCGTGGTCCCCCTAAAATAACTGGAATACCTCCTCCCATACCACAAACTTTACACCCATAAAATGCACCAGAGCTCACCATTTTGAAAAAAAAAGATGAGTTATTGTCATCACTTGATCGGCATCGGCGTAGGCGTTGCCTGGTTAAGTTTTATGTTTAGGTCAGCTTTTCTCCTAAACTATCAAATATATTGCTTTGAAACTTGGAACAATTGTTCACCGTCATAAGCTGACCCTGTATAGCAAGAAACATAACTCCATCCTGCTTTTTGCAAGATTTATGGCCCCTTTTGTACTTAGAAAATATCTGATTTCTTGGTTAAGTCAATTGCTTTGAAACTTGCAACACTTGTTCACCATCATAAGCTGACCCTGTACATCAAGAAACATAACTCCATCCTGCTTTTTGCAAGATTTACGGCCCCTTTTGGACTTAGAAAATATCAGATTTCTTGGTTAAGTTTTATGTTTAGGTCAACTTTTTCTCTTAAACTATCAAAGCTATTGCTTTGAAACTTGCAACATTTGTTCACCATCATAAGCTGACCCTGTACATCAAGAAACATAACTCCATCCTGCTTTTTGCAATAATTATTGCCCCTTTTGGACTTAGAAAATCATTTTCTTGGTTGAGTATTATGTTTAAGTCAACTTTTTCTCTTAAACTATCAAAGCTATTGCGTTAAAACTTGCAACAGTTTTTCACCATCATAAGCGGATGCTGTACATCAAGACACATAACTCCATCGTGCTTTTTGCAAGATTGATGGCTCTTTTTAGACTTAGAAAATCATGGGTAGGACAATATTTCTATTAAACAAAAAAATCAAATGAGCGTCAGCACCCGCAAGGCGGTGCTCTTGTTCTAGTGGTCTTCTACCAAGTTTGTTCAAATTATCCCCCTAGGGTCAAATATGGCCCAGCCCTGGGGTCCCAAGTTTTGCATAGCCTTATATTGGAATTTTTTTTAAAAATCTTCTTGTCTGAAACCACAAGACTTAAGCCTTTGATATTTGGTTTGTAGCATTGTCTTATGGTTCTCAACCAATATTGCTCAAAATGTACCCCTGGGGTGAACAGAGGCCCTGCCCTGGGGGTCCCAAGTATTTTATAGACTTATATAGGAAAAAAAACTTCAAAAATCTTCTTGTCTAAAACCACATGACCTAGGCTTTTGATATTTGGTATGATGCATTGCCTAGTAGTCCTCTACCAAAATTTTTCAAATCATGCCCCAGGGCTTTGAAGAGGTCCTGCCCCGGGGTCATTTAGTTATTATATGAGTTATATAGAAAAAAATACTTAAATGATTATCTGATCCTTTTTCATCCTATTTCCAAGACTGTTTAATTATAATTACCTGATGATCCGAAGTAATATGATGTCACTTTACTGTGCCCTTGACCTGCTGACCTACTTTCTTGTTTTTAGCTCACCTGAGCACAAAGTGCTCAGGGTGAGGTATTGTGATCGCTCACCGTCCGCCGTCCGTCCGTCCGTCCGTTGTACGTCCATCCACACTTTCCTTTAAACAACATCTCCTCCTAAACCAACAGGCCAATTTTGATGAAACTTCACAGGGATGTTCCTTGGATGGCCCCCTTTCAAAATTGTTCAAAGAATTGAATTCCATGCAGAACACTGGTTGCCATGGCAACCGAAAGGAAAAACTTTAAAAATCTTCTTCTCAAAAACCAGAAGCCCTAGAGCTTAGATATTTGGTGTGAAGCATTGCCTAGTGGACCTCTACCAAATTTGTTCAAATCATGACCCCAGGGTCAAAATTGACCCCACCCCAGGGGTCACTTGATTTTACATAAGAAAATCTTAAAAAATCTTCTTCTCAAAAACCAGAAGCCTTAGAGCTTAGATATTTAACATGTAGCATTGCCTAGTGGACCTCTACTAAAATTGTTCAAATCATGACCCCAGGGTCAAAATTGACCCCGCCCCAGGGGTCACTTGATTTTACATAGGAAAATCTTCAAAAAATGTCTAAAAATAAACCAGAAGGCCTTAAGCTTAGATATTTCACATGTAGCATTGCCTAGTGGACCTTTACAAAATTTGTTCAAATCATGGCCCCCGGGGTCAAAATTGACCCCGACCCAGGGGTAACTTGATTTTACATAGGAAAATATTAAAAAAATCTTCTTCTCAAAAACCAGAAGCCCTAGAGCTTAGATATTTGACAAGTAGCATTGCCTAGTGGACCTCTACTAAAGTTGTTCAAATTATGACCCGGGGGTCAAAATTGACCCCGCCCTAGGGATCACTTGACTTTACATAGGAAAATCTTCAAAAGTTTTTTAAAAATAAACCAGAAGGCCTAGAGCTTAGATATTTCACATGTAGCATTACCTAGTGGACCTCTACAAAATTTGTTCATATCATGACCCCCTGGGTCAAAATTGACTCCGCCCCAGGGGTCACTTGATTTTACATAGGAAAATCTTCAAAATTTTTCTAAAAATAAACTAGAAGGCCTAGAGCTTAGATATTTCACATGTAGCATTACCTAGTGGACCTCTACAAAATTTGTTCATATCATGACCCCCGGGGTCAAAATTGACCCCGCCCCAGGGGTCACTTGATTTTGCATAGGAAAATCTTCAAAAATTTTCTAAAAATAAACTAGAAGGCCTAGAGACTAGATATTTGACATGTAGCATTGCCTAGTGGACCTCTACAAAATTTGTTCAAACCTTGTCCCCCGGGGTCAAAATTGACTCCGCCCTAGGGGTCACTTGATTTTACATAGGAAAATCTTTAAAAAAAATTCTAAAAATAAACCAGAAGGCCTAGATCTTAGATATTTGACATGTAGCATTGCCTAGTAGACTTTTACAAAATTTATTCAAATCATGACCCCTGGGGTCAAATTGACCCTGCCCCATGGGGTTACTTGATTGTACATAGAAAAACCTTCAAAATTTTCTAAAAATAAACCAGAAGAGCTTAGATATTTGACATGTAGCATTGCCTAGTGGACCTCTACAAAAAGTTTTCAAATCATGTTTTTAAAGTTACTTAAAGAAAATTTCAACTATATTTTCTCATAATTCTTTTGATTGATTTCTGTTATGATCTTTTGACCTTGAAGACTTGTCCTTAAGTGCAATGATAACAGGTGAGCGATATAGGGCCATCATGGCCCTCTTATATAAAATACAGCCTCTAAATTTGGAGGACATACACAGTTTTGCACACCGATCGTAAAACTGAATTTCATTGGCCATGAATGTGACCTACTGACTTTCTTAATATTTTAGCATCAGTTTGTAATTTGAAACATGTGAGCGATCCAGGGTCATTATGACCCTCTAGTTATTTTTCCAAAATCTCGGGAATGTTCGAGCACAAAGGACGTTTCCGAAAATATCAACATTTGTGTATTTACGGAGGGGTTGTTTTTTTTTTTTCGCGACATTTTGATAATAATTACTGATTTTGATCTCTTAGTTGAAATTCTATGTGTTAACAAGGATTTTGTCTTCTAAATGGAAGTGTATGACTTTGGATGCCCACTTCGCGGTCTTTGAAGCTTCTCAGTTCAAACTGATAACAAAAGGTGTGTTCGTCTTTTTGTTACGATCAAATGGCCAGTAAATATATGCAATTAGCGTGTCAAATCGTGTCAGTTTTGCTATTCACAGTTTGATCTGAGTAAAAGATAATACTTGATCTTTAATTAGTATCAAGATATTTGTGATTTTATTTATATATTTTTAGCTCACCTGTCACGTAGCTTTTGTGATCGCCCTTTGTCCGTTGTCTGTCCACAATTTCTTGTCTGCACGATAGTGGTTTCATTTATGACTTTATTTTAACCAAACTTGCACACAATTTGACCACCATAAGATCTTGGTTCCTTTCTTGAACTGGCCAGATCCCATTATGGGTTCCAGAGTTATGGCCCCTGAAAGGGCCAAAATTAGCTATTTTGACCTTGTCTGCACAATAGCAGCTTTATTCATAATTTGTTTTTAGCTCACCTGAGCAATGCTCAGGTGAGTTTTTCTGATCGCTCGATGTCCGGCGTCCGGCGTCTGTCGTCTGTCAACATTTAGCTTGTGTATGCGATAGAGGCTGTATTTTTAGCTCACCTGTCACAAAGTGACAAGGTGAGCTTTTGTGATCGTGCGGTGTCCGTCGTCCGTCGTCCGTCCGTGCGTACGTGCGTCCGTGCGTCCGTAAACTTTTGCTTGTGACCACTCTAGAGGTCACATTTTTTGTGGGATCATTATGAAAGTTGGTCAGAATGTTCATCTTGATGATATCTAGGTCAAGTTCGAAACTGGGTCACGTCCCTTCAAAAACTAGGTCAGTAGGTCTAAAAATAGAAAAACCTTTTGACCTCTCTAGAGGCCATATATTTCACAAGATCTTCATGAAAATTGGTCAGAATGTTCACCTTGATGATATCTAGGTCAAGTTCGAAACTGGGTCACGTGCCATCAAAAACTAGGTCAGTAGGTCTAAAAATAGAAAAACCTTGTGACCTCTCTAGAGGCCATATATTTCACAAGATCTTCATGAAAATTGGTCAGAACGTTCACCTTGATGATATCTAGGTCAGGTTTGAAACTGGGTCACGTGCCTTCAAAAACTAGGTCAGTAGGTCAAATAATAGAAAAACCTTGTGACCTCTCTAAAGGCCATATTTTTCATGGGATCTGTATGAAAGTTGGTCTGAATGTTCATCTTGATGATATCTAGGTCAGGTTCGAAACTGGGTCACGTGCGTTCAAAAACTAGGTCAGTAGGTCTAAAAATAGAAAAACCTTGTGACCTCTCTAGAGGCCATATATTTCATGAGATCTTCATGAAAATTTGTCAGAATGTTCACCTTGATGATATCTAGTTCAAGTTTGAAAGTGGGTCACGTGCCTTCAAAAACTAGGTCAGTAGGTCAAATAATAGAAAAACCTTGTGACCTCTCTAGAGGCCATATTTTTCATGGGATCTGTATGAAAGTTGGTCTGAATGTTCATCTTGATGATATCTAGGTCAGGTTTGAAAGTGGTTCACGTGCCTTCAAAAACTAGGTCAGTAGGTCAAATAATAGAAAAACCTTATGACCTCTCTAGAGGCCATATTTTTCATGGAATCTGTATGAAAGTTGGTCTGAATGTTCATCTTGATGATATCTAGGTCAAGTTCGAAACAGGGTCATGTGCGGTCAAAAACTAGGTCAGTAGGTCTAAAAATAGAAAAACCTTGTGACCTCTCTAGAGGCCATATTTTTCATGGGATCTCCATAAAAATTGGTCAGAATGTTCATCTGATGATATCTAGGTCAAGTTTGAAAGTGGGGTTTCGTGCCCTCAAAAAGTAGGTCAGTAGGTCAAATAATGAAAAAACGTTGTGACCTCTCTAGAGGCCATATTTTTCATGGGATCTGTATGAAAGTCGGTCTGAATGTTGATCTTGATGATATATAGGTCAGGTTTGAAACTGGGTCAACTGCGATCAAAAACTAGGTCAGTAGGTCTTGAAATAGAAAAACCTTGTGACCTCTCTAGAGGCCATACCCTTGAATGGATCTTCATGAAAATTGGTCAGAATGTTCACCTTGATGATATCTAGGTCAGGTTTGAAATGGGTCACGTGCCTTAAAAAGCTAGGTCAGTAGGTCAGATAATAAAAAAACCTTGTGACCTCTCTAGAGGCCATACTTTTCATGGGATCTGTATGAAAGTTGGTCTGAATGTTCATCTTGATGATATCTAGGTCAAGTTTGAAATTGGGTCAACTGCGGTCAAAAACTAGGTCAGTAGGTCTAAAATTAGAAAAATCTTTTTGACCTCTCTAGAGGCCATATTTTTCAATGGATCTTTATAAAAATTGATCTGAATGTTCACCTGATGATATCTAGGTCAGTTTAGAAACTGGGTCACGTGCAGTCAAAACTAGGCCAGTAGGTATAAAAATAGAAAAACCTTGTGACCTCTCTAGAGGCCATATTTTTCATGAGATCTTCATGAAAATTAGTGAGAATGTTCACCTTGATGATATCTAGGTAAAGTTCAAAACGGGGTCACGTACCTTCGAAAACTAGTTCAATAGGTCAAATAATAGAAAAACCTTGTGACCTCTCTAGAGACCATATTTTTCAATGGATCTTCATGAAAATTGGTCAGCATTTTTATCTTGATAATATCTAGGTCAAGTTCAAAACTGGGTCACATGAGCTCAAAAACTAGGTCACTATGTCAAATAATAGAAAAAACGATGTCATACTCAAAACTGGGTCATGTGGGAAGAGGTGAGCGATTCAGGACCATCATGGTCCTCTTGTTCAATTAGTCTTCATGAATATTGGTCAGAATGATAACCTTGATGAAATCTAGGCCGAGTTCGAAAATGGGTCATCTCGGGTCAAAAACTAGGTCACTAGGTCAAATCAAAGAAAAACCTTGTGTATGCGATAGAGGCTGTATTTTTCAATTGATTTTCATGAATATTGGTCAGAATGATTGCCTTGATGAAATCTAGGCCGAGTTCGAAAATGGGTCATCTCGGGTCAAAAACTAGGTCACTAGGTCAAATCAAAGAAAAACCTTGTGTATGCGATAGAGGCTGTATTTTTCAATTATTCTTCATGAATTTTGGTCAGAATGATAACCTTGATGAAATCTAGGCCGAGTTCGAAAATGGGTCATCTCGGGTTAAAAACTAGGTCACTAGGTCAAATCAAAGAAAAACCTTGTGTATGCGATAGAGGCGGTATTTTTCAATTGATCTTCATGAATATTGGTCAGAATGATTGCCTTGATGAAATCTAGGCTGAGTTCGAAAATGGGTCATCTTGGGTCAAAAACTAGGTCACTAGGTCAAATCAAAGAAAAACCTTGTGTATGCGATAGAGGCGGTATTTTTCAATTGATCTTCATGAATTTTGGTGAGAATGATTACCTTAATGAAATCTAGGCCGATTTCGAAAATGGGTCATCTCGGGTCAAAAACTAGGTCACTAGGTCAAATTAAGGAAAAACCTTGTGTATGCGATAGAGGCTGTATTTTTCAACTGATCTTCATGAAATTTAGCCAGAATGATTACCTTGATAAAATCTAGGCCGAGTTCGAAATTGGGTCATCTGGGTTCAAAAACTAGGTCACTAGGTCAAATCGAAGAAAAACATTGTGTATGCAATAGAGGATGTAGTTTTCAATTGATCTTCATGAAGTTTGGTCAGAGTGATTGCCTTGATGAAATCTAGGTCGAGTTTGAATATGGGTTATCTGAGGTCAAAAACTAGGTCACTAGGTCAAATTAAAGAAAAATCTTGTGTATGCGATAGAGACTGTTTTTTTTCAATTGATTTTTATGAAATTTGGTCAGGATGATTGCCTTAATGAAATCTAGGTCGAATTTGAATATGGGTCATCTGAGGTCAAAAACTAGGTCACTTGGTCAAATCAAAGAAAAAACTTGTGTATGTGATAGAAGCTGTATTTTTCAATTGATCTTCATGAATTTTGGTCAGAATGATTGCCTTGATAAAATCTAGGTCGAGTTTGAACATGGGTCATCTAGGGTCAAAAACTAGGTCATATCTAAGAAAATGCTTGTTTTATCGCAAGAGACCAATTTTTTAGTCCAATCTTAATGAAAATTGGTCAGAATATTTGTTTCCATGAAATCACTAGGTCAAACATGTTTTACACTGTTATGGTGTGTTTCTTAGGTGAGCGACCTAGGGCCATCTTGGCCCTCTTGTTTACCAAACTTGCACACAACTTGTATCACAATAGATCTTGGTTTCTTCCTTGAATTGGCCAGATCCCGTTATGGGTTCCAGAGTTATGGCCCCTGAAAGGGCCAGAATTAGCTATTTCGACCTTGTCTGCACAATAGTGACGTAGTGACAGGGTGAGCTTTTGTGATCGCCTTTTGTCCGTCGTCTGTCCACAATTTCTTGTCTGCACGATAGTGGTTTCATTTATGACTTTATTTTAATCAAACTTGCACAAAACTTGTGTCACCATAAGATCTCAGTTCCTTTCTTGAAACAGCCAGATCCCATAATGGGTTTCAGAGTTATGGCCCCTGATAGGGCCAGAACTAGCTGTTTTGACCTTGTCTGCACAATAGCAGCTTCATTTATGATTTGATTTTAACCAAACTTGCACACAACTTGTATCACCACAAGATCTTGATTCCTTTCTTGAACTGGCCAGACTTCTTTATGGGTTCTAGAGTTATGGCCCCTGATAGGGCCAGAATTAGCTATTTTGACCTTGTCTGCACAATAGCAGCTTCATTTATGATTTGAATTTAATCAACCTTGCACAAAAACTTGTGTCACCATAAGATCTTAGTTCCTTTCATAAACTGGCCAGATCCCATAATAGGTTCCAGAGTTAAGGCCCCTGAAAGGACCAGAATTAGCTATTTTGAATTTGTCTGCACAATAGCAGCTTCATTTATGATTTGATTTTAACCAAACTTGCACACAACTTGTATCACCTTAAGATCTCGATTCCTTTTTATACGCCCTAAGAGACGTTTTATGTTATCGCCTCGGTGTCCGTCTGTCTGTCTGTTGGTTAGCAATTTCCCTTCCCCTCTGTAACTCTTGAACCCCTTGAAGAATTTCAAAGAAACCTGACGCAAATGTTTAACCTCATGGAAACGATGTGCAGAGGGCATGTTTCAGTTGGCTGACTTTAAGGTCAAGGTCACACTTAGGGGTCAAAGGTCGTATGACTTTGTTTTGTGTGTGTATTGCTCTGCATATGCGTTGTACTGCAGTGCTCTTGTTTTTATTTGGCAGATCCTTCTTTAGTTCACTTGCAATATTTTTTTTTTAATTACTTCCCTTTTATGTTACTATAAATAGCTTATTTAGTAACTTTTTTATTATTGGCCATAGGGAAAAACCGAGACCACTTTCCTGTGGTACAACATGGATGGTACCTCCAATTTATAGGTGTATTTTGGACATATCTGTACCTTTCTGAAAATTTCATCTATATTTTCTCATGATTCTTTTGATTGATCTTGATTATGATTTTTTGACCTTCTTTTCCTTAAGTGCAATGATGACAGGTGAGCGATATAGGGCCATTATGGCCCTCTTGTTTCTCAAAATACTAAGAATAATTGTTTTGAAAGATATATAAGCATCCCAATTCTTTTTCGGAACTTAACAGCGATCTTAGATTTTAGTTTAGGCTAAAAGTTAGTAGAGTAGTTTCCTTTTACTGAAATAAATGGCGAAAATGACAGTTTTTTTTCCAACACACACTGGCGTTGTGAATTGCTGAGAAGATCATTAGAATTGCGATGTGAAATATATAAATATTCTGGCTGCCCATCTGATCAGCGGTCACTTCGCTTTAGTGGCCAAATTGTCTGTTTCCCTTGGCTGGCTGCGAAAGAAGGGTTAGCCTGTATACACAAAATGATGAAATGCTACAGTAAACCTCACTTATAAGGAACTCGGATATAAAGAACACTTGGTTATGAGGAACAGTTTTCAATTCCCCGATCTAATTCCTTCTTTATTCAATGTAAAAATCCTCGGTTATAGGGAACTCGGTTATAAGGAACACTCGGTTATACGGAACACTTCTTCCAGTCCCAAAGTACAAAATTCAATGGAAAACACCTCGGTTATAGCGAACAGACATAAAGAATAAAAATAATTGAAAACCGGAAGTAAGCAGCAGAAATGCTGAAGACGTCAGAGTAATGCCAGCACTTTCACGCGCTTTCGTGCGCATGAATAAACACAAATTATTTCATTTCTATGATATTTATGGATATGATAAAAAGAAAATATATAATAGCATCATTAATATTTACCAAATACTAGAAGTTAGTAGATTTTTATTTACTCAAAATTATGTACTAAAGCTACATGTATTAGGGTATTTCACGTAACAATAGCGAACGAAAATCAGTCACGGTCATATTATCCTAAACAAATATGCTAATAATGCGTGATTAACAATGGCAAACAGTCCAGGTTACCAAATTTCCAATTGTAAAAAATGAAGCAGGTGCTAAAATGGACAGTGGGAAACTATAGGATACTATAATGTACACGTTAATCTGTATGTATGGCGCCGCTGTCTAGTCGCAATACACAGTATGTCAAAACTTCCTACTTTTAGATCTTAATGGGTAGACAAATTTATCATTTTTATAATAAAAATTTGATCAGTTATTTTATATTAGTATTGATGCCTATCATAACATGCAGTCGAGCAAGGTAAGGGAACTAACTACAACATATATCTTATAGTCATAATGAAGCGCTCTCTAAAAAAGAAGATAGAAATAACCGACAAAAAATAAACACAAATTACTGTCATTCTTACTGACTTACATTTTGGTTTAGTTTAGGTTTAATGCCGTGTTTCAACAGTATCTCAGCCATATGCATGCAGACCTTATCATCTCTCCAGGAAAGGACCTGTACTAGACTGGCAACTTTCTCACATAAAGATTCATGGTCGTTCCGGAGTGTAAGAGTGAGCCCTTTTCAGACGTTAGTCAAATACTGTTTGCTATACAAATTGTGTTTGTTATACAAACCTCGGTTACAAGGAACTAACTCGCTATACGAATATAAGGAACCTCGGTTGTAAGGAATAATTTTTAGAGGTCCCATGCTGTTCCTTATAAGCGAGGTTTACTGTATATACACAATGATTAAAGGCTATGTACACAATGATAAAAAGCTATATACACAATGATTAAAGTCTGTGTACAAGACAAAATTTTGCACATTTGTAAACAGCATTTATTTCAACTTGAGCATTATTATTTCATGTACATTCATTTTCATGAAAAGCCTTTGAAATGGAACATCTGCTGTTTCCAGGGCAATGAATGGATCAACCTCCCAGTTGTTCAGTACACTGATGATACAGACAGCACCACGTATACACAACCAGTGCTATATAGATCACAACTTTATCGAAAGTGCTTACTAAAATGGCTAGAGAGCATTTACAGCCTAGCATTACTATGTCTAACCCAGGTAAACTCTTGATTTTGAATCAATTTAGTCTGAATTTGAAATTAATGTGTAGATGCATAGGATATTTTTGGTTTTTTTGTCAAGCCCACTCGAGTGAGCTCGGCTAAGTTGTTACTTTTGGTGGTTTGGTGTATGAGTGTGTGTGTGGACCATAACTTAACATGCATGGACCAGTCTTGTTTGTATTTGGCATGAATGTTAACCTCAATGGGGAGTGTCATGCGAAAACCCCATGTTCCTTTCTCAGAAGTCAAGGTCACAGTCAAGGTCAAAGGTTAAATGAAATTTGTCCGGAGCATTTCTTCTTAATGCACGACGGGATTCTGATGTAATTTGGCATGATTGTTTACCATTTTAAGCTGGAGAGTCATGCACAAAACCAGGTCCCTAGGTCTAAGGTCAGGTTCACATTTAGAGGTCATAGTTCAGCTACAAGAATGACTTTGTGTGGAGTAAGAGCGTAAGAGCAATTCATTGTCCTTATGAGAGCTGGCAGGCTTGACATGTTGCCCATGATTGAATTTATTTCAGTGAGGGAGCAATGTATGAGTTGCTGCGTAACTATAATGTATGATATTCATGAAAGCGAAAATTACTGTTCTTTAACAGTTAAACATTTATATAATGCTAGATAGATATTGTATGAAAATATATTGTATTTAGTTCTTTATATCTTACATCGTATGTCTGTGGTAACTCACTTTACAGAAGTATGGATTTGATATGAATGTTTGACCAGCCGTTATGTCAGTTGTATTGAATAAGTTTTTCATATGTAAAACTTTAACAAATTATTAAGCATTGTCAAGCAAATACTGTTCTATTCAGATATAGAGAGCATGTCATTGAAGCATAAAATTGAAAGAAACAGATGACTCAGCATACGATAATAATGTATTTTCAGTTGCGAGTGAACATCTGATACTCAGCCTGACCTAGTGAAGAATGGGGTTGTTGTCATGGCGATGTTAATGAGGAAGAGTTTTTCAGATCTTTGTCGGGCTCGTTGAGAAAACTCCAGATTGTCAAATGATGAAGGCTAGAACAAAAGTGGTTGAGGACTGGTCAAAACTAAGGTAACGTCATGCTTGCTGATTTTGTGCAGATAAATGTGTACAATAGGGGCTGTTGACACTTATCCTCCAAAAACTTGATATTACTGGAGAACAGTGTTATTAACGACCACTGTCAATAAAATATAAAGTAGTGATAAAACACAAGCAGAAATTTTTACAGCACTGGTAATTTCTCTTTTTAGCTCACCTGTCACATAGTGACAAGGTGAGCTTTTGTGATCACCCTTCGTCCGTCGTCAGTCCGTCCGTCCGTGCGTCAAAAATTTCGTGTCTGCACGATAGTGGTTTCATTTATGATTTTATTTTAACCAAACTTGCACACAACTTGTGTCACCATAAGATCACGGTTCCTTTCTTGAACTGGCCAGATCCCATTATGGGTTCCAGAGTAATGGCCCCTGAAAGGGCCAAAATTAGCTATTTTGACCTTGTCTGCACAATAGCAGCTTTATTTATGATTTGATTTTTACCAAACTGGCACACAACTTGTATCACCATAAGATCTTGGTTCCTTTCTTGAACGGGCCAGATTCCTTTATGGGTTCCAGAGTTATGGCCCCTGAAAGGGCCAGAATTAGCTATTTTGACCTTGTCTGCACAATAGCAGCTTCATTTATGATTTTATTTTAACCAAACTTGCACACAACTTGTATCACCATAAGATCTTGGTTCCTTTCTTGAACTGGCAAGATTCCTTCATGGGCTCCAGAGTTATGGCCCCTGAAAGGGCCAGAATTAGCTATTTTGACCTTGTCTGCACAATAGCAGCTTCTTTTATGATTTGAAATTTAATCAAACTTGCACAAAACTTGTATCACCATAAGATCTCGGTTCCTTTTCTGAACCGGCCAGATCCCGTAATGGGTTCCAGAGTTATGGCCCCTGAAAGGGCCAAAATTAGCTGTTTTGACCTCGTCTGCACAATAGCAGCTTCATTTATGATTTGATTTTAACCAAACTTGCACACAACTTGTATCACCACAAGATCTTGCTTCCTTTCTTCAACTGGCCAGATTCCGTCATGGGTTCCAGAGTTATGGCCACTTAAAGGTCAAATATTGGCTATTTTGGCTTTTGCAGCCATATAGAGACTTCATTTATGGTTTTATTTGATACAAACTTCCAAAATATCTTCAACAACAATAAATCTTGGATTCCATGACAAATCAGATCCAGTCGTAGGTTCCAGAGTTATTTTATATCTGATTACCTCCCCTGATTGTAATCAAAATGGATTTATATCAGTAAGTACTTATAGGACTTATTTGAAATTTCATTATTGTTATTAGTTGGACTGAGACAATCAGGGTAGATTACTATGGACTGATTTTTTGTCAAATTACCTCCCTTTATTTAAAATTAAAATGGGTATATCTCCACAACTAATGAAGATACTGATCTGAAATTTCATTTATGTCAACAGATTTATTTGGCAGATCCTTCTTTTGTTCACTTACAATATTTTTATTATTTAATTACTTCCCTTTTACGTTACTATAAATAGCTTATTTTTAGTAACTTTTTTATTATTGGCTGTAGGGAAAAACTGAGACCACTTTTCTGTGGTACAACCACTGGCACCAGATCAGAAAGAAAATCCCTCCGTACGTGTTATACCCTACCCCTAGGTATTCTAGAAGAACCATGGTCGTGAACGGGAAAATATACTAACCCGTTTCAATCGCGCATTTCATACCTAAAACACGCAGTGGGGTAAATGTGTACTATGGATATCAAACAAGTGGTAATTTATCTTCCATTGTGTACCGGTCACATTTTTTCAATACATTTTATCTTAGAAAAACAACGCATAGTTTATAGTAATTTCAACATTACACAAAAAACTTGCTTGAACTTCCCTGGTGAAGTTCCGTTCTAGATTACAAACCATTCTGATTGGCTGTTGTGAAAATGTATGTCAATCGTCATTTTACTACACGTGTTCGCTAAAATGTGAAAATGCAGCAAAATGTGCAAAATGAATAAAATATACAGAACAGATGCAGACCAATGTACAATTTCAAATTAAAGATCATATACAATTGTGATTTTTTTAAAATCTGTTTTTGTTTGTTTACGTTTCGCCAAACATGTGCGTACTGCCGTGACCTCTAGACCAGATGTTCATTAGGGAAGTTCAAGCAAGTTTTTTCTGTAACGTTGACGAAAGTATAAAATATGTTGATAATCTCAGCAATATGGAATATTGGGACAATGTGAATGGTGCACGATGGAAGATAAATTATCGCTTGTTCAATATACTAGGTACCCATTCACCGAACTGCGCGTTTAAGTTGAGAAATGTACGATTGAAACGGGTTAGTGCACTTTCCCGTTCATGACCATGGTTCTTATAGAATACCTCGGGGTAGGGTATAACACATACGGAGGGATTTTCTTTCTGATCTGGTGCCAGTGGGTACAACATGGATGGTACGTCCAATTTTTAGGTGTATTTTGACATATCTGTACCTTGTAAGAATTTTTTTTTTTCTTTTTGGTTAAATTTCTTCCCTTTGTTGTTCCTGTTCTTTGGACTTAGATATTTTTTTCTGAGGACCTTCTTGTCCTTTGTCCTCAAGTGCAATGATAACAGGTGAGCGATATAGGGCCATCATGGCCCTCTTGTTACTTTTAAGCTCAACTATAAGGAGAATTATCCCACTCAACCCGGTGTTGGCATCTTTATGCGTCCTCACCTAGGTTAAAAAAATTTTGCACTTTGTCTTTTTTCTCCTTATCTCCTGTTGTTCCTAAATAGATTTGATTCAAACTTAAAGTAGTTGTTCCACATTATCACCCATATCATATGACACAAGGTGCATAACTCTTGCGCCAATGTTTTATGACTTATGTGTTCCCCAACCCCCACTGGGGGGACATATTGGTTTTGCCCTGTCTGTCAGTCCTTCCTATCGTCCGTTCGTCACACTTCATTTCCAATCAATAACTGGAGAACCATTTGATCTAGAACCTTTAAACTTAATAGGTTGGCAGGGTGTATGGAGTAGACGAACACTATTGTTTTTGGGGTCACTCCATCAAAGTTCAAGGTCACAGGGGTTTGAACATGGAAAACTGTTTCCGATCAGTAAATTGAGAACCACTTGACCCAGAATGTTAAAACTTGTTGAAACTTCATAGGATGATTGGTCATGCAGAGTAGATGACCCTTTTGATTTTGGGGTCGCTTTATTAAAGGTCAAGGTCACAGGGTCTGAACATGGAAAACCATTTCTGGTCAGTAACTTGAGAACCACTTGACACAGAATGTTTAAACTTCATAGGGGGATTGGACAAGCAGAGTAGATGACCCCTATTGATTTTAAGGTCACTCTATTGAAGGTCAAGGTCGTAGCTAACAGAACATGGAAATCCATTTTGGTTAGTAACTTGACCCAGAATGTTGAAACTTCATAAGGTAATAGGACTTACAGAGTAGATGACCCCTATTGTTTTTGGAGTCACTCTATTAAAGGTCAAGGTTGCAGCGGAAAGAACATGGTAATCCATCTCTAGTCAATAACTTGAAAACCATTTGACATAGAACTTTCAAATTTCATGGTGTGATAGGACTTACAGAGTAAACTTCTTGATTTAGGGGTCACTCCATCAAAAGTCAAGGTCACAGGGGTCTGAACATAGAAAACTCTTTTCCATCAATAACTTTAGAGCCACTTGACTCAGAATGTTGAAACTTGATAGGATGATTGGACATGCAGAGTAGATGACACCTACTGTTTTGGGGGTCACTTGATCAGAGGTCAAGGACACAGGGGCCTAAACATGGAAAACTGTTTTCCAGTTCATAACTGGAGAACCACTAGGCTCAGAATGTTGAAACTAAGTGGGATGATTGGACATGCCAAATAATTATCCCTATTTCAGCCGTCAGTGTCTCTTTGACTTCTGCTCCTGTCCCCTATTGATTTCTTGCATTTGGAGAGACATGCACTTTTCTACAAAAGCATCTTCTAGTTATACCCCCTTTTTGCTTAGAATTGTACTTATATAATGTTTTGGTACTCTATCTTTACCTCTCTTATTACTTTATATGTTTGACACACACTCAAGCTATTGTGCAGTATCGTTATCCACCACTGGAGACCTTAAACACTTCAGTGACAGCTCCAGTTTTCTCAGATGTGCCCAGTTTCACTATCCAGTATTGAAATAGTCGAGCGCGTTGTCTCCTGTGACAGCTATTGTTTACATTATTATTTTTTTATTTGTATAGGGTACAACCGCTTTGAATCAGGTGCAGTTTATCTGAGAAAAGGCCATTCTACTGGTTAAACTGATGGTACATATAGGGAAAAGATTGATGATCAGGAACTAAATGCACAATTTTTAGAACTTGTCATCAACATCTACAGGTAATTATTATATTTATGAGACACAATTTTCTTCCAGTGCACAAAGGACAAAGTTCTGTGTTTCCTTCGGACATGTTTATTTAACCATGCTAAATGTCTGTAATGAACTTGTCCGTCTTCCAATTTGGACAGAACCCTTAACTGGGTAGAAGGGGTGCAGGCATATGGTGAAAAAATCATGCTGTTTGCGGGAAAAGTATCAAACTTGATAGAAAGCAAGAATATAGTGTCTTTGAAAAATAAGTGAAAGGAAGTTTGAAAAAATTAGTATGGCCGAAGTTACTCAAAATGGCTGCCATTTATAAAAAAATGAATAAAAGTAAGGTAAAGATCAAACTCACTCAATAAATGTTTTTAGCCAGTTTTTAAATCATTTTTAGCTCACCTGTCACAAAGTGACAAGGTGAGCTTTTGTGATCGCGCAGTGTCCGTCGTCCGTCCGTCCGTCCGTCCGTCCGTCCGTAAACGTTTGCTTGTGACCACTCTAGAGGTCACATTTTTCATGGGATCTTTATGAAAGTTGGTCAGAATGTTCATCTTGATGATATCTAGGTCAAGTTCGAAACTGGGTCACGTGCGATCAAAAACTAGGTCAGTAGGTCTAAAAATAGAAAAACCTTGTGACCACTCTAGAGGTCACATTTTTCATGGGATCTTCATGAAAGTTGGTCAGAATGTTCATCTTGATGATATCTAGGTCAAGTTTGAAACTGGGTCACTTGCGGTCAAAAACAAGGTCAGTAGGTCTAAAAATAGAAAAACCTTGTGACCACTCTAGAGGTCACATTTTTCATGGGATCTTTATGAAAGTTGGTCAGAATGTTCATCTTGATGATATCTAGGTCAAGTTCGAAACTGGGTCACGTGCCATCAAAAACTAGGTCAGTAGGTCTAAAAATAGAAAAACCTTGTGACCTCTCTAGAGGCCATATATTTCAAAAGATCTTCATGAAAATTGGTCAGAACGTTCACCTTGATGATATCTAGGCCAATTTCGAAACTCGGTCACGTGGCATCAAAAACTAGGTCAGTAGGTCAAATAATAGAAAAACCTTGTGACCTCTCTAAAGGCCATATTTTTCATGGGATCTGTATGAAAGTTGGTCTGAATGTTCATCTTGATGATATCTAGGTCAGATTCAAAACTGGGTCACGTGCTATCAAAAACTAGGTCAGTAGGTCTAAAAATAGAAAAACCTTGTGACCTCTCTAGAGGCCATATATTTCATGACATCTTCATGAAAATTGGTCAGAACCTTCACCTTGATGATATCTAGGTCAAGTTCGAAAGTGGGTCACATGCCATCAAAAACTAGGTCAGTAGGTCAAATAATAGAAAAACCTTGTGACCACTCTAGAGGCCATATTTTTCATGGGATCTGTATGAAAGTTAATATGAATGTTCATCTTGATGATATCTAGGTCAAGTTCGAAAGTGGGTCACATGCCGTCAAAAACTAGGTCAGTAGGTCAAATAATAGAAAAACCTTGTGACCTCTCTAAAGGCCATATTTTTCATTGGATCTGTATGAAAATTGGTCTGAATGTTCATCTTGATGCTATCTAGGTCAAGTTCGAAACAGGGTCATGTGCGGTCAAAAACTAGGTCAGTAGGTCTAAAAATAGAAAAACCTTGTGACCTCTCTAGAGGCCATACTTGTGAATGGATCTCCATAAAAATTTCTAAAATTGGTGGTCAGAATGTTCACCTTGATGATATCTAGGTCAAGTTTGAAACTGGGTCACGTGCCATAAAAAACTAGGTCAGTAGGTCAAATAATAAAAAACCTTGTGACCTCTCTAGAGGCCATACTTTTCATGGGATCTGTATGAAAATTGGTCTGAATGTTCATCTTGATGATATCTAGGTCAAGTTTGAAACTGAGTCAACTGCGGTCAAAAACTAGGTCAGTAGGTCTAAAATTATTAAAGTCTTTTGACCTCTCTAGAGGCCATATTTTTCAATGGATCTTCATGAAAATTAATCTGAATGTTCACCTTGATGATATCTAGGTCAATTTCGAAACTGGGTCATGTGCGGTCAAAAACTAGGCCAGTAGGTATAAAAATAGAAAAACCTTGTGACCTCTCTAGAGGCCATATTTTTCATGAGATCTTCATGAAAATTAGTGAGAATGTTCACCATGATGATATCTAGGTAAAGTTCAAAACAGGGTCGCGTACCTTCGAAAACTAGGTCAATAGGTCAAATAATAGAAAAACCTAGAGACCATATTTTTCAATGGATCTTCATGAAAATTGGTCAGAATTTTTATCTTGATAATATCTAGGTCAAGTTCAAAACTGGGTCACATGAGCTCAAAAACTAGGTCACTATGTCAAATAATAGAAAAAACGACGTCATACTCAAAACTGGGTCATGTGGGAAGAGGTGAGCGATTCAGGACCATCATGGTCCTCTTGTTATACAAATGCTGAGTAAAGACACTTTTTAAGAATAGATTTCAGCTATTTATGGTTTTTCTTTACTATATATAATTACAGAAATTGAGTTACTTCCCTTTGTTGCAGTTTCACTATTTACACTGCAGACAGCTTGATCTTTGCAGAATGTTAAAAATCCTAAAAGATCTATAAGAATAGTCTTAATCCAAACGACAAAACAAAGTGTAATAAAAATATTATCTGAACATTTTTAGATGCATAAGGTAGAAAATACAACTCAATATTCAGACTAAAGTACGTGTATGTTGTCGTTTAGTTTGTTTTTCACCACATAAATTGAATTAAACACCTTAACAAAGATGAATAAATAAAAAATAGCACCAAAAAAACTTCAGATCATAAGATTTTTATATTGCTGGCTATACTTAATCAAATAATATTTCGTTTCCAATGAGTTTTTGTCAGTGAGATTCAGATGGTTGTTCCAGTTGTCGACATCAAGGTTGAAGACTTTGGTACTTCTAATGACACAGTATCTTTTGATCTTGGGTCCCTGTTCTCCCCATAAACTTTATCATGTTGTAAATAATAAGACTGAGGAAGATTGAGTAGAAATTTTTAGGTTTGAGTATATATTTTCGCTGCTAGCCCAGTGGGATTCCTTCTATAAAGGTGTACCTGTCTATGATCAGATGTTCTAGTTGTAATGCGAGCTGCTGAGTTCTGGCCCCGTGTTCACAAAACATTTTATGGTCTCAGCTGAGTTTGAAATTTTAATATCAATTTTACTGAATCTTGAAGGATAAATACCACCAGACACTGACCATCAATACTGGATAGTCATTTGAAAATAGTTATTAACATAAAATTTAGTTTTAAACATGCTGTTTAAATATAAATGACAATTCTAATACGATCTGATTCATTTTCCTATTAAACAAAGAAGGCGGCTGAAAACAGTGAATTATTAAACAAGAATTCACGATTGTGATGTCACAATTATGACATCATTGCGCTAAACGGCATAATGGCATGCTGGAAAAGAAAACGATTGAAAACTGGCAAATATTAAATGAATGCCGTCAAGAATACACTTTAAAGTCCTTGGTAACATGTTAGAATCAAAATAATGTATCTGGGCCCTCGTGATATAATTTCTTCGCATCTGAACTTCAAACAATGATTTATTCAGTGACAGATCACTGAATGAGATATATTATTTCTTAAATAAAGTTTCGTTATCAAACTCAGCTGAGACTGAAAAGGTTTTGTGAACGTTGTTGTTTGTGCAATATGGTGCTATGAAACAATGCATTGCGATAATCAAATGCGAGGTAGGGAAACAATTCATAAAAATGTTTATTGCATCACAGGTTAGGTACCGTCTGGTCTGGCCTATTATGTGCAATTGTGGATACACGGCCCTGCATACAGAGTTGAACACGTTAAGGATGCATGCTACAGTTTGGGGTAAAAAAATTCCCAATAATAGAATTTTTTCAAACTTTGTATATGAACACAGTGTCAAGTTAGAAATAGAATTTTGAAAAATATCAAAGGTCACCATGCTTGTTCAGGAATTATCTGCCCTTGAGTATGCCAATTTGAAGAAAAAATCTAGTTTTAAAGGAAGATAACTCCTAAACAAGCACGGTGACCTATGATTGTTTTTGCAGTTTTCTGTTTTTAACATTAAACTGTGTTCATATATAAATTTGAACAAATTCTATTATTGGGAAATTTTTACCCCATCTCTCATACAAGAAACTGCAGCAAGTGTCTTAATTTGAAGTCTAACACTGCCTGAGATTCATGTATTCCTCACATACATAGTTGCAGAGGCACTGGTCTTCCTCAACTTTGATATCAACATTATTATTTCTGTTTTCTCAGCATTGAATTTGAGCATGTTATAATATGTGGCAAAACCAAACTGTAGCTTTTATAGGCTTAAAAGGAAAGAACAACTGAGAGGTGTTGGTGTAGTAACAACAAATCATTCAATAGCACCTCCTTTTTTCACCAACAGTAAATATATGTAACTTTTGGGATTTAGTTTGTGACCCATATGTACACTGTATTTCATCAACAAAGTTTCCATAACTCCCCATCAATGCACACCATTTGAGAGTGATTGCTTAGACACCGACCTTCAAAATGATGCTCAAGTCAGTTCTAACAGTCAGATTGTCAGTGGTCATGGTTCTAGTAGCTTGTAACATAGATGTAGTTCAGTCATGAGGCTGAATAATGTCTTTCTGGAACTTCATTAGGTCAACCTGGTCTTTCATTAGTACATATTCAATTGACTGAACTTTTCTGTATGTAGACTGCAGTCCCTCAAGGCTTTGTTCTTTTCTCTTACTGGATATCAGCTACCATCTCCAAAACCTTTTAAATGAGTAGGAGGCGGGATACAAGCATGTTCTTTTTGTGGCTGTTGGTTCTAGCCAAGATTTCTTTAACATAGATCTTAATTGTACCTTCTTTTAATAATATCTGTTGAACATTAATAAATATCTGTTGAACATTACCTAAATCCATGGAATGTATTAAATTTTATAGATTTTACTATTAATAGTTAGAGTTCCTCCAGTAATTTCTTTTAAAGAGTCATGCATGCATCTTCTGTTGCATGAGTCAAATCAACAAAACAGTTTTAACACCTTTAGTCTAACTGTTCTGATCTTAGTGATTTATCTTGTGTAAGCATATAGCTTTCCAAATGTTTTCAGATTTATTGATACATAAGTTGGTAAAATTCTATTCAGTGCAAGCTCCTTTGAGAATAGCTCAAAGGGGACAGCAAGTAAATCTGTGCTCTCCCTGTTGAGCTGAGCAGGCGGGCTAGATGACTACTGTCACCCTACAGAGTTTTGACGTCTTGTAAAACGTCTATGCAGAGTAATAATCAATTCAAACCTGATATTAGTCATTACTTTATATTTTTTATTCATTGTGACTTTGAAGGTATGCTGCTTTAGTTCAAGCATGCTTTTTAGCTCACCTGAGCACAGAGTGCTCAAAGGTGAGCTTTTGTGATCACCCTGTGTCCGTCGTCCGTCCATCGTCAACAATTTGACTGTTAACGCTCTAGAGGTCACAATTTTGGCCTAATCTTAATGAAACTTGGTCAGAATGTTACCCTCAATAAAATCTTGGACGAGTTTGATATTGGGTCAACTGGGATCAGAAACTAGGTCACCAGGTCAAATCAAAGAAAAAGCTTGTTAACACTCTAGAGGTCACAATTTTGACCCAATCTTTATGAAACTTGGTCAGAATGTTACCCTCAATAAAATCTTGGACGAGTTAGATATTGGGTTATCTGGGATCAAAAACTAGGTCACCAGGTCAGATCAAAGGAAAAGCTCGTTTACATTGTAGAGGCCACATTTATGACCATATATTAATGAAACTTGGTCAGAATGTTAATCTTAATGATCTACAGGTCAAGTTCAAATCTGGGTCAGATGGGTCAAAAACTAGGTCACTAGGTCAAATCAAAGAAAAAGCTTGTTAACACTCTAGAGGCCTCATTTATGAATATATCTTCATGAAACTTAGTCAGAATGTTAATCTTGATGATCTTTAGGTCAAGTTCAAATCTGGGTCATGTTGGGTAAAAAACAAGGTCACTGGGTGAAATCAAAAGAAAAGCTATTCAACACTTTAGAGGCCACATTTATGACCATATCTACATGAAACTTGGTCAGAATGTTAATCTTGATGATCTTTAGGTCAATAGGTCAGGTGAGCGATACAGGGCCTTCATGGCCCTCCTGTTTGAAGTTTATCCTTGTGAAAGTCATCTGTAATTAGGTGCAACTTGGTCAAAATATATTTATTTAAATGGCCAAATGAATGCTATCTGTTAGTGAATATTAGCTATTTAAATACATAATATAAAATTCAAATTCAATTCAAATTCAAATATTTTATTAAAGTCTCATTCACATTACATGTACATTATAATTTACAATTATCGAAATATCACAAGAACATGTATGTGACCAATCATAGATGATTTATATGAGACTATACATACGGCAGTTTGTACATTACGGCAATAAAACAATACTATACCATAAAAACCTTATCATCATTAAAACCAATGATATACCATAAAATCACATCAATGAATCTTAAAACATTTCTATGATGTTCTTAAAATAACACACACTGCGGAAAATGGTTCCGTATATGGGGGTGTACGCATTCCGTATACTCCTAATATATGGGCGTATACGGAAACATTTTTCCTGTATATGGAACATTCCATATACGGGAATCCCGTATTCTTTAATTGGACATTCATGTTTTTCTCACATGGATCCGTTCATTCATACTTAGCATAAATACGTTTCAACAGTTTATGTCAGTATTCAAAGTTAGGGATTGTCAAGGTCCAAAAGTATGTTTAAGACGTAGGTTTTGATCATACTTTCAGGAAAGATACCTTTTATATATATTCGTCTATTAGACATATACGGGACCATATACTCCCGTATATGCACATATTTCGTATATTAGACATATACGGGACCATATACTCCCGTATATGCACATATTTTTCGCAGTGACATGTCTAACAAGAGCCATCCATAGGACAGCACTCGCCAACCTTAGTGTTTGACTTTGGATTTAGACTGTGATAGCAAATAACCATTCTAAGCCTCAAGTATAAAAAAAAAAAAAAAAAAAAACTAAAGGGGCATAAATTTATCAAGATTCAAATCAGAGTTACGGGGATTGTTCTAGTTGGTATAGAATTTATACCGGTAGTAAATAAGTATTAAGTTTCAAAGTCAATAACTCTGTTAGCAACAGAGATACTCAACCTCTACATTAACTTTAAAAGTCAAGTTAAAAAAACACTAATTACTGTACACAATTGCTAAAATTGTAAGAAGCCTAATTCATATATATATATAATGTGTTCAAATCATATATGGATAGGGCAATTTTTTGAAGTGACTGAGAATTCAAAATATATATATACAAAAGTACATTTATGACCTAGAATATAAGAATTTCCTATGTTCGGATAAAATTTTATAGCAGGTTTTGGCAGCAATATATGCATTCTTATCATGTTTAAATGTTACAAGTAGTTTTTCATCATCTGACAAGTTTTCATAGGTAACATTTGGCATACTATTTATTGCAGAAATCAGTTCAGTTCTTCATTCATTGTACAAGGGGCAGTTATATAAAACATGTTTCTCATCTTCTAAAACATCATGACAATTAAAACAGCACCTTCTCCTTAATGCTAAGTTTTCATATCTTCCGGTCTCCACTCGTAATGGTGCTACACCACATCTAAATTTTGTAAAAGCTGATCGATAATGAAAAGGCATATTGGATTTTAAATATTTTTCTGAACAAAAATCTGACTTAAAAATTCTATAGGTTCTCAGCTTAGTACCACCATTTCCTCTTATAGAAATATTTCTATCTAACAATGCTTTCCATTTTACTTTTTCAACTTTAAACAATTTTTCTTCAATAAGGTTGATTACAGGTTTATAGTTTCCACCAACATGATTCAACAAATGAATAGAGTTAATATTCTGAAGACAGTTTTTCATTCTATAATAACTATACCTAATATTTTCATTTTTTTGACCATGAAAATATAACTTTGTTCTTTCTTGCATTTGACATATTCATAACTCTAAGTACTGTCTGAATACTGAACCCCAGAGTCTAATGTTTAGTGGCTTCCAACCCATCTCCCCAATCAAAGCAGCATTTGGAGTGTATTTCCCTACCCCAAGATAGTACCGCATGGCCCTATTGTGGACCGCATTGATACATGAGAACGACCTGTCCCCCCGCAATGGAGCGCTATAGCTAATAATTGGCCATACCATACTATCATACAGCATTGTGAAAGTTGAGTAGTGAAAACCACCAAAAGCTTTACTCTTTGAAATAATCAGTCCAGCTCTTGAAGCCGACATAGCAACAGTTTTAGCTATCTCATGGAAATAAGGAATTCATTCAGTACAGTTCCTAAATATTTATAGCTATGTACATATTCTAATACATCTGTTCCAATTTTGAAAACATGATCTGACACTGTAGTACCATTTGTGTGAAAATGTATAATTTTAGACTTTTCACAATTTACCATCATTTTATTTTGAGAACACCAAACTGACAGTTGATTCAACATAAACTGCAAGTCCTCTGCATTTTCAGCTATAAGTACAACATCATCAGCATATAGTAAAATACTTATTTTCGTATCTTCTATCCTAATACCTTTATCTAAACTATTGATTGTAGATGTTAAATCATTAATATACAAGTTAAACAGCATCGGGGAGAGCGGATAACCCTGCTTTAAGCCGCACTTTATATCAAACCAATGTGTATCAAAGCCATTCAGAGGAACACAGCATTTAACATCCTTGTACAGTGACATTATGACATGAAACAGTCTACCCTGCATTCCAAGATGCTGCAACTTATTCCACAAAGTATTTCTATCTAACATGTCATACGCCTTCTTGAAATCGATAAACGCGGCAAAAGTTGGAAGCCTTTTAAGTTTACGAGTTTCTATAATTGTTGTAAGAGAATGTACTTGGTCAGTGCTTTTACCTTTACAAAAGCCACTTTGCTCATCACATGTAACATTTTCCTGTGTACATCAATCTGTTAATCTAGTATTCAAAAGACTACAGTAAATCTTGTACATACAAGGTGCTAATGTGATACCCCTATAAGAAAGGGGATTCCTAGTGTCAGAAGTAGATGACTTTGGAATAGGTGTTGTAATACCTTTAGACCACTCTGATGGTACAGTTCCACTGGTGTAACACCTATTAAACAGACTGTGCAGCATTGCCAAGGCCAAGTCGATTTTCAAAAATTCACTCGGTATTTCATCATGACCAGGTGCCTTTCCAGACATATATATATAATATATATTCTCACTAGCTTATCAACATTAGGCTAAGCATGGCACATGCATAAAATTAGAGGGTAGTTTTCAAAACATATAAATTGATAGTTTAATAACAAAGACTAGGATAATTAACTGCATACACACTGGACACACAGCAGCTGTAATTATAATAGCTTGTGGTCAGTCCCTATGTGGGCTTGCCTAATGAAAACAGCAGTATTCCACATAGAGTGTTTGAAAGATCTTCGTCTGCACTGGTCGCAAAGGCAGAATCAGTTACTGGCAGCAGGCTGAAGGTTAAAAGATTATTTAGTAAGGTTACATTCATCTGCATTTTACATTTATTATCAAGCTGTAAGAAAAAATTTAAGAACTGAAAATGATAATTGAGATAACATAAATTTTTACTGTGATTTGTTACTCAACTATTTTATGACCTAATTTGTACAGATAAGAAAAACTATGATATACTAAAAACTGTCCTACTGTTAAGTAGGGAAAAAGTAGAAATTATCTTTACAAACCTTTTTTTTATGCCCCCAAAGGGAGGCATATTAGTTTTCAACTGTCCATCCATTCGTTCGTCACAATGTTAACTTTTTGCATGAAGGCCAACGTTAACTTTTGCATGAAGGCACTGTACTCGTGAACGACTGCAGCCAGGACCTTCAAACTTCACATGCTGATAGTACTTATTGAGTTCACGACCCCTACTGACATTGGGGTCACCAGGTCAAAGGTCAAGGTCACAGTGGCCAATGTTAACTTTTTGCATGAAGGCACTTTACTCGCGAACCACTGCACCCAGGACCTTCACTTCACTTAGGGCGTTCTATTATTTATGTGAGGAAGCCTTCCAGCTGGCTTGTGATGAAATAAGGCACAGAGGAGCACCTTAGGGGTCTTCCTCAACCATCAAAGCTGGAATGTAGCCATATGACCTATAAATTTTGTTGGTGCGATGCTAAACCTGACGAACTAACAAAAATTAGTACCTGGTCGATATTAATGATTTCATAATGTTAGATTTCGTTACTGTGTATAGTAATATTAATATTACATTTCTTGTTTGTTAAAGGTTTTCAACAGCAGTATTCTGATGGGTGGACACTTCTAGATCAAACAGTGAATTGATATAAGGAATTCTACAGTTTGAGTAAAGTATGTTTAACTTAAGTAACAAAGTAGATAGTTTCATATTTTTAACATTTTGACAACTTTATATTTGGAAATGGTTGTTCTGCTGTCTGGTGTGATGGTACCTACATACACCAACAGAAAATGGGTCTTATGCTATCTAAATTTTTACATGTAATGATGGAAGACAACTTCTTTGACATCCTGAATTAGGACTGTTTTACCAGTGAAAGAAAATTAATGACTTTGAAGGTTTAAAGATCTTCAAACTGCCAGTGTAGATCATTTGTTGTAATCACTTGTTTGCTGTAAATATTTTGAAAAAATGCCAAGATGATTATATTTGTCTGCTGTGATAAATACTAAGAAGTGTGATAGCCATTGTTAACATTCTGATTTTTTTCACCATCAAAATCTGGACAGTTCCTACATTAAATATGGCTGTGTGACGTAAACTCAGTCCCAATAAAGTAAACAAAACAAACTTAATATCAACAGAAAAATTGAACCTGTTAGCTACAGTAGTATTGTTTCACAGACTATATATCTATGTCAGGTTTGGAGTACAAGCACTATAATTGTCTTTACAGATTTAAAACAGAAACTGTCTGTTTTATTCATTTATTTCGCTGGGTGAAGATGAAACATATTTATGTCAGTTATAGCATATTGTTGCATGGAGATTACTATGTGCTTTATCTGATACAGGATGAGATAGATGTAGAACTTGGTGTTGCTGCTGATGAGGCAACACAGACAGAATCTCCAAAGAAAGAGATACAGGACCCGAAATAGAACTTACAGACATTATTGTAGAGACAAGCAAAGTTCCTGGAGAATTGTAGGGAAGTCAGTGTAAGAACAATTTGAGTTAAGCTAACATTGGTAGATGTATATAGGATGACAGTAGACTTTAATTAGAATAAACTATGGTGAACTCATTGAAAGAGTAACAAGTACAAAGAGCCAGTGAGAAATAAAAGTGGAAAGCCTGAGTTATCATGTTGGGGTGTCTTTAGAAGGAAGTAAGTGGATGAAAATGTTGGTAAAGGTCCTGTGAGAAATTGAAGATAAACTGACAAGACCCAAGGGTGTAAGGCTGTAGAAAATGTCATTGAAGAATTTGACTGTCACAAAATGTTATAAATTTGACTTAGTTTATACAAGAGCATCATTTTGAAGCAAATTAAAGCAAATCTATGCTAGTTAGTGGATCTAGAGTTTTAAAAATTGTCGTGAAATAGAATACTGTGAAATCATCATTATTCATGGGGGATTAATATTCATGGATTCTGTAGTTCAGCTCAACCACGAAATTAAGTCCCAACGAACAAATTACACCCACGATAATGTAAATTATACTCAGTGTCACCAAAACAGACAACAAAGCCATCCGATCTGGTCCGTAGTTGTGTGCATGCAGCAGTACTGACCTACAGCATGTATATGGAGGCTCCGTCAATGATAAACATAGGTATGCATTGGAACAAAAGGAACTATTTCATTTAGACATTTACCCATGGTTTGTTTACGACATGCTTGTCAAAGTAAATGTAGATACTAAAAATAGAAGTTTGACGTGGTGTCACATGTCAACCGCACTATGCTGCGGCTGTTACTTGTATTTTTTGGCCTCGCTCTGCAATGTTTATGTTTACGGACATGTAGTAAATTACTACTACTTTGGAACTATTAAATATTATATTAAGTAGCTGCTAGATTTGCTTCCAATGCATTATTACCCAATTTACATTACACATTTCTTGAAATAACGCATGTACAGGTTCTGCAGTTTGTAATTTTAGAAGCAGACGCGCATTCATTTTGCAAAAGAAACAACAACATTTGAATGAAAGTTTAGCAATCGTGTGCAAAAACACATTTTTTTAGCAACATAAAATCGGTAAATCTATAATATTTTTCTTTTAATTTGCTATACAATAACTAGTTCTTATTTGAAACACTGTTAAATGATCAATGTGATGAACTTTATATTTATTTGGATTATGAATGCTAATTGTGCAAGACTGTATCCCAAGTGCTATGGTTAAAAAATGTTTGACACTTTTTAATTGCCACCGACTTTTCTTATTGAATATTTCACAATTTCATTTAGTTTTGCAAACTAGGGGTTGTATAGGTACTTACGTAGGTTTTACAAGTAAGAACAAAATGATTTACTAGATCTATTCCTGTGGAAATTATGATTTTTTTGATTTTTTTTTCAAAAATTGAAAATCCATGAATTTACATCCCCACGAAACAGCCGTTTTGGCCAAAACCACAAAATTTTGTGCCAATGAAATTAAATGATTTCACAGTATCCTCGGTAATCCAACTGATTTTATGAGGTGCAAACTAATGTATTCACGGATATGACAGTCTGTCAATTATATATGCAGCCTCTGTGGTTTAGTGGTTAAGGCCACTGTCTTAAAATCACTTATCCCTCACTTCTGTATGTTTGAGTTTCTTTCAAGCCATCATGTGAGGAAGCATACCATTTTGCTTATAGAAGGTCTGTTGTTCCACCTGAAATATCTGGGGTCTTCCTCCAACATTAAACTGGAAATTTGCCACATGACATGAAATTTGTTGGTTTGACTTAAAACCCAACCAGTAGTTAATGAACTTCTGATATTTTACAGACTGTTCAGTATTTGGGAGTTTTAAGCCAGTTGTTGTCACAGCTCGACTGATCTGAGCCATATATCATGGATAGATATATACCTGAGGATATGGAAGGGTCTGTCTGAAAAACAACAGGTAAGGACATTGAACTCTTTCAAAACTTTCATTCAGATCTTATTGAACAATATCTGTTTAGATTCAGTGATTTTTAGCTCGAGTTTTCGAAGAAAATGTAGAGTTATTGCACTCGCCCCGGCGGTTGGTTAAAGTTTTTGATTAAGTCAAATATCTCTGTTACTATCAAAGCTATTGACTTGAAACTTAAAATACTTATTTACTATCAAAGTCTACACCAGGAGAAACAATCCCCATTACTCTGATTGAATTTTGACAGAATTATGCCCCTTTTTAACTTAGAATTTTTGGTTAAAGTTTTTGATAAAGTCAAATATCTCTGTTACTATCAAAACTATTGACTTGAAACTTAAAATACTTATTTACTATCAAAGTCTACACCAGGAGAAACAATCCCCATAACTCTGATTTGATTTTGACAGAAATATGCCCCTTTTTAACTTAGAATTTTTTGTTAAAGTTTTTGATCAAGTCAAATATCTCTGTTACTATCAAAGCTATTGACTTGAAACTTAAAATACTTATTTACTATCAAAGTCTACACCAGGAGAAACAATCCCAATAACACTGAATTGAATTTTGACAGAATTATGCCCCTTTTTAACTTAGAAATTTTGTTAAAATTTTTGATAAAGTCAAATATCTCTGTTACTATTAAAGCTTTTGACTTGAAACTCAAAATAGTTATTTACTATCAAAATCTACACTAGGAGAAACAATTCCTATAACTCTTGTTTGAATTTTGACAGAATTATATGCCTTTTTAACTTAGAATTTTTAGTTAAAGTTTTTGATAAAGTCAAATATCTCTGTTACTATCAAAACTTTTGACTAGAAACTTAAAATGCTTATTTACTATCAAAGTCTACACCAGGAGAAACAATCCCAATAACTCTGATTCGAATTTTGACAGAATTATGCCCTTTTAACTTACATTTTTTTTGTTAAAATTTTTGATAAAGGCAAATATCTCTGTTACTATTAAAGCTTTTGACTTGAAACTCAAAATACTTATTTTCTATCAAAGTCTACACACGGAGACACAATTCTCATAACTATTATTTGAAGTTTTACAGGTATGCCCCTTTTTAACTTGGATTTTTTTTTACTGGCAAAGCTCAAATTCAGAGTCAAGCATTGAGAAAAGTCGAGTGCGCTGTCTTACGGACAGCTCTTGTATAATTTTCATTAAGAATTTGAAAAAGCACTTTGTATATCTTTAATCTGGCACCCATTTTATGCAGCAAAGCAGAATGTGTCAGCGTAATGGATAACTAGGTTAAGTACTGCTTAAATGTTAAATTTTAAATTAATGTTAAATTAAGATAAGTTAAGAATGCAGACAGATTACTATGTCAGTGATGTTATCTCATATAAGTTTGTTTTCTTACTATTTCACTTTTTTACTGACTTTGTATTTTTGTTCAAGATGCTTGGAGCAGAGTTAGTTCCGTTTATGTGTAGTGGTAGCCATGTTGTTCAGAAGGACTGAGATCCCAGTGCAATACACACATTTGTGGAGAGTCTAGTACTCTTGTGTTCCACCAGTACCTATCAGACCAAGAATACTCAAGGTAATTTTTTTTCAGTTTCTTTTAGAAAACATTGACAAATTTTTACTTGTCATATTAATTTCCAGTGCATGTGTGAAAAATGGTGGATGCATAAACATTTTGGGAAAAAAAACTGTTATATGGGGGAGACATACTGTTTTTGCCTTCGCAGTCTGTTTGGCCATCCATCTGCATTAAGCTTTTCACAGGCCAAACTGTTTGCCAGTTTTAGATGAAACTTCACAGGAGTGATCAGTACCAAGCCTAGTTGTGCATGTCGCCAGCATGTTCAGCTTTGCTGAACGACATGGCCACCAGAGCTAAAATTAGAAAAATCTTGTCTGGCTTTCACAGGTAAAACTGCTGGCTGGATTTCAATGAAACTTTACAGGAGTGATTAGTACCAAGCTTAGTTGTGCATATTGCTGGCACATCCCTCTTCGCTGCCAAAATGGCGGCCAGAGCTTAAAATAGAAAAATCTTGTCCGGCTTTCACAGGTCAAACTGTGGGCTGGATTTGACGGAACTTCACAGGAGTAATCAGTACCAACCCTAGTTGTGCATATCACTGGCACCTTCCACTTCGCTGCACAAAATGGCCACGAGAGCCACAGAAAGAAAAATCTTATATGGCTTAGCAGGTCAAACTGCTTGCTGGATTTCGACGAAACTTCACAGGAGTGATCAGTACCAAGCCTAGTTGTGCATATCGCAGGCACGTTCCACTTCACTGCACAAAATGGCCATGAGAGCCAAAAAAAAAAAATCTTCGACGGCTTTCACAGGCCAAACTGGACAGATTTTGATGAAACTTCACAGGAGTGAGCAGTACTTAACCTAGTTATGCATTACGCTGACACATTCTGCTTTGCTGCATAAAATGGGTGCCAGACTAAAGATATATACATAGGGGTGACACATATGTTTTTAGCTCTATTGTGAAAGCTCACCGTTCGGTGTTGTCCATCCGTCGTCCGTCCACACTTCCCTTTAAACAACATCTCCTCTGAAACCATTAGTGAGTAGGTTATAGGAAAAAGATGTTTCCTTTGTGAAGAAAGCACCAAACTTCATATGTAACTATTTTGAAGTATTCTGAATCCAAAAAAAGGAGGAGACACGCAGTTCACTAAATGCAATAAGCTTAAAATGAGGCCCCAAAAAGTATACTTTATAATATTTAAAAACAAACTTTCATGCTTTCTTCATAAGAAACATCTTTTCACACGCAGTTTTGAAATTAAACATTACAGTAAAATCTGATTACCTCCCTTTTTAGTATGTATCTTGAGAAATAAGAGTATTTTGTAGTAAACTTTGTATATTTGTCAGTACCAAATGGTTGCTTGTCTATGCTAGTGATATGTTATCCATGTTTAGATCATATGAAACATTACTTTATAGATAAATTTCAATTTAAAGGAAATTTTTTTTAAAGACATTTTTACCTCCCTTGTTAATCCCCCGCCACAAGTGGTGGGGGATTATAGGAATGGTCTCCGTCCGTCCTTCTGTCTGTCCTTAACACTTTCGTGTCTGCTCCATATTTCCTAAACCACTTAAAGGATTTTCATGAAACTTGGGTCAAATGATCACCTCATCAACACGATGTCCAGAATCCATGAGTCAGCCTTGTCGGATCAAGGTCAAAGGTTTGAGCCTTCCATTTTGTGTCCGCTCTATATCTCCTAAATCCCTTGAAGGAATTTTATAAAACTTGGGTCAAATGATCACCTCATCAAGACGATGTGCAGAACTCATGAGTCAGCCATGCCGGCTCAAGGTCAAGGTCACAACTTGGGGTGAAAGGTTTGAGCCTTCTATTTTGTGTCCGCTCTATATCTCCTAAACCCCTTGAAGGATTTTCAATAAACTTTGGTCAAATGATCACCTCATCAACACAATATGCAGAATCCATAAGTCAGCCATGTCGGCTCAAGGTCAAAGTCACAACTCAAGGTCGAAGGTTTTAGCCTTCCATTTCGTGTCTGCACTCTATCTCCTAAACCGTTTTGAAGGAATTTCATAAATATTGGGTCAAATAATCACCTCATCAAAACGATGTGCAGAACTTATGAGTCAGCCATGCCGGCTCAAGGTCAAGATCACAACTTGGGGTGAAAGGTTTGAGCCTTCTATTTTGTGTCCACTCTATATCTCCTAAACCCCTTGAAGGATTTTCAATAAACTTTGGTCAAATGATCACCTCATCAACACAATATGCAGAATCCATAAGTCAGCCATGTTGGCTCAAGGTCAAAGTCACAACTCAAGGTCGAAGGTTTTAGCCTTCCTTTTCGTGTCTGCACTCTATCTCCTAAACCGTTTTGAAGGAATTTCATAAATATTGGGTCAAATGATCACCTCATCAAAACGATGTGCAGAACTTATGAGTCAGCCATGCCGGCTCAAGGTCAAGGTCACAACTTAGGGTAAAAGGTTTTAGCCTTCCATTTTGTGTTCACTTTGTATCTCCTAAACCCCTTGAAGGATTTTCATCAAATTTTGGTGAAATGATCACCTCATCAAGAACTCATTAGTCAGCCATGTCAACTCAAGGTCAAGGTCACCACGCGAGGTCAAAGGTTAGAGCTCTGTATCTCCTAAACCCGTTGAAGGATTTTCATGAAACTTGGGTCAAATGATCACCTCATCAAGACGTCTTGATAGTACTTTTTGAGTACACCACCCCTAACGTTAACATTTTGCATGAAGGCATTTTACTCAGGAACCACTACACCTGGGATCTTCAAACTTCACATGCTGATAGTATTTATTGAGTACACCACCCCTACTGACTTTGGAGTCACCAGGTCACAGGGGCCAACATTAACTTTTTGCATGAAGGCACTTTACTCGCTAACCACTGCACCAAGGACCTTCAAACTTCACATGCTGATAGTACTTACTGAGTACACCACCCCTACTGACTTTGGAGTCACCAGGTCAAAGGTCACGGACACGGGCCAACGTTAACTTTTTGCATGAAGGCACTTTACTCACAAACCACTTCACCCAGGACCTTCAAACTTCACGTGCTGATAGTACTTACTGAGTACACCACCCCTACTGACTTTGGGGTTACCAGGTCAAAGGTCAAGGTCACAGGGGCCAGCGTTATCTTTTTGCATGAAGGCACTTCACTCGCGAACCATTGCACCCAGGGCCTTCAAACTTTGCATGCTGATAGTACTTATTGAGTACACCACCCCTACTGACTTTAGGGTCACCAGGTCAAAGGTCAAGGTCATAGGGGCCAACGTTAACTTTTTGCATGAAGGCACTTTACTCGGGAACCTCTTCACCTGGGACCTTCAAACTTCACATGCTGATAGTACTTATTGAGTACACCACCCCTACTGACTTTAGGGTCACCAGGTCAAAGGTCAAGGTCATAGGGGCCAACGTTAACTTTTTGCATGAAGGCACTTTACTCGGGAACCTCTTCACCTGGGACCTTCAAACTTCACATGCTGATAGTACTTATTGAGTACACCACCCCTACTGGATTTGGGGTCAAAGGTCAAGGTCACAGGGGCCAACATTAACTTTTTGCATGAAGGCACTTTACTCACGAACCACGTCTACCAGGACCTTCAAACTTTACGTGCTGATAGTACTTACTGAGTACACCATCCCTACTGACTTTGGGGTCACCAGGTCAGAGGTCAAGGTGCTATGGGGGCATTTGTCACCATTAGTGACAGCTCTTGTTTATTACTATAAATAGCTTATTTTGAAACTTTCTTATTATTGGCCGTAGGGAAAAACCGAGACCACTTTTCTGTGGTACAACATAAATGGTACATCCAATTTTTAGCTCATCTGATTTTTTGTCATCACTTGATCAGCGTCGGCGTTGCCTTGTTAAGTTTTATGTTTAGGTCAGCTTTTCTCCTAAACTATCAAAGCTATTGCTTTGAAACTTGCAACACTTGTTCACCATCATAAGCTGACCCTGTACAGCAAGAAACATAATTCCATCCTGCTTTTTGCAAGATTTATGGCCCCTTTTGTACTTAGAAAATATCAGATTTCTTGGTTAAGTTTTATGTTTAGGTCAACTTTTCTCCTAAACTATCAAAGCTATTGCTTTGAAACTTGCAACACTTGTTCACCATCATAAGCTGACCCTGTACATCAAGAAACATAACTCCATCCTGCTTTTTGCAAGAATTATTGCCCTTTTTGGACTTAGAACATCAGTTTTCTTGGTTAAGTTTTATTTTTAGGTCAGCTTTTCTCCTAAACTATCAAAGCTATTGCTTTGAAACTTGCGACAGTTGTTCACCGTCATAAGCTGACTATGTACATCAAGAAACATAACTCCATCCTACTTTATACAAGAATTATGGCCCTTTTTGGACTTAGAAAATCATGGGTAGGACAATTTTTCTATTATACAAAAAAAAAATCAGATGAGCATCAGCACCCGCAAGGCAGTGCTCTTGTTAGATGTATTTTGACATTACTTTACCTGGTAAGAATTTTTTGGGGGGACTTGTGATTTCATTTAATGATCCTCTATGAAGATTGTTCAGATTATGCCCCTGGGGTGAAATGAGGCCCCACCCCGGGTGTCTCAAGTTTTACATAGACTTATATTTAAAAAAACTTTAAAAATCTTCTTTTCTGAAACCACGAGACCAAGGCCTTTGGGATTTGGTATGTGGTCATCTATCAAGATAGTCCAAATTATTACTCTGGGGTGAAAACAGGCCCTGTCCCAGAGTCCCAAGTTTTACATATACTTGCATGTGAAAAAAAACCCTTTAAAAATCTTCTTGTTCGAAACTGAAATGCATAGGCTTTTGAGTTTTAGTTTGTTGCATTGCCTAGTGGTCCCCTCCAAAGATTTTTAGCTCACCTGTCACATAGTGACAAGGTGAGCTTTTGTGGTCACCCTTCGTCCGTCGTCTGTGCGTGCGCGCGTCCATCAACAATTTCTTGTCTGCACGATAGTGGTTTCATTTATGATTTTATTTTAACCAAACTTGCCCACAACTTGTATCGCCATAAGATCTTGGTTCCCTTCTTGAACTGGCCAGATCCCATTAGGGGTTCCAGAGTTATGGCCCCTGATAGGGCCAGAATTAGCTATTTTGACCTTGTCTGCACAATAGCAGCTTCATTTATGATTTAATTTTAATCAAACTTGCACAAAACTTGTGTCACCATAAAATCTTGGTTCCTTTCTTGAACCGGCCAGATCCCAAAATGGGTTCCAGAGTTATGGCCCCTGAAAGGGCCAAAATTAGCTATTTTGACATTGTCTGCACAATAGCAGCTTCATTTATGATTTGATTTTAACCAAACTTGCACACAACTTGTATCACCATAAGATCTTGGTTCCTTTATTGAACTGGCCAGATTCCATTATGGCTTCCAGAGTTATGGCCCCTGAAAGGGCCAAAAATAGCTATTTTGACCTTGTCTGCACAATAGCAGCTTCATTTATGATTTGATTTTAACCAAACTTGCACACAACTTGTATCACCTTAAGATCTCGATTCCTTTTTATACGCCCGAAGGGACGTATTATGTTATCGTCTTGGTGTCCGTCTGTCTGTCTGTCTGTTGGTTAGCAATTTCCCTTCCGCTCTGTAACTCTTGAACCCCTTGAAGGATTTCAAAGAAACCTGACACAAATGTTCACCTCATCGAAACAACCTGCAGAGTGCATGTTTCGGAAGCCTCACTTCAAGGTCAAGGTCACACTTAGGGGTCAAAGGTCATATGACTTTGTTTTGTGTGTATATTGCTCTGCATTTGCGTTGCATTGCAGTGCTCTTGTTTTTATTTGGCAGATCCTTCTTTTGGTCACTTATAATAATTTTTTAGCTCACCTGTCACATAGTGACAAGGTGAGCTTTTGTGATCACCCTTCGTCCGTCGTCCGTCGTCAGTCCGTCCGTCCGTGCGTGCGTGCGTCAACAATTTCTTGTCTGCACGATAGTGGTTTCATTATTGATTTTATTTTAACCAAACTTGCACACAACTTGTATCACCATAAGATCTTGGTTCCTTTCTTGAACTGGCCAGATCCCATTATGGGTTCCAGAGTTATGGCCCCTGAAAGGGCCAAAAATAGCTATTTTGACCTTGTCTGCACAATAGCAGCTTCATTTATGATTTGATTTTAACCAAACTTGCACAAAACTTGTGTCACCATAAGATCTTGGTTCCTTTCTTGAACTAGCCAGATCCCGTTATGGGTTTCAGAGTTATGGCCCCTGAAAGGGCCAGAATTAGCTATTTTGACCTTGTCTGCACAATAGCAGCTTCATTTATGATTTTATTTTAACCAAACTTGCACCCAACTTGTATCACCATAAGATCTTGGTTCCTTTCTTGAACTGGCGAGACTCCATTATGGGTTCCAGAGTTATGGCCCCTGAAAGGGCCAGAATTAGCTATTTTGACCTTGTCTGCACAATAGCAGCTTCATTTATGATTTGAATTTAATCAAACTTGCACAAAACTTGTGTCACCATAAGATCTTGATTCTTTTCTTGAACCGGCCAGATCCCATAAAGGGGTCCAGAGTTATGGCCCCTGAAAGGGCCAAAATTAGCTATTTTGACCTTGTCTGTACAATAGCAGCTTCATTTATGATTTGATTTTAACCAAACTTGCACACAACTTGTATCACCACAAGATCTTGCTTCCTTTCTTGAACTGGCCAGATTCCATCTTGGGTTCAAGAGTTATGGCCCCTTAAAGGTCCAAAATCGGCTATTTTGGCTTTTGCAGCCATATAGAGACTTCATGTATGGTTTTATTTGATACAAACTTCCAAAATATCTTCAGCAACAATAAATCTTGGATTCCATGACATATCAGATCCAGTTGTAGGTTCCAGAGTTATTTTATTATCTGATTACCTCCCCTGATTGTAATCAAAATGGATTTATATCAGTAAGTACTTACAGGAATTATTTGAAATTTCATTATTGTTATAGTTGAAGTGAGACAATCAGGGTAGATAACTATGGACTGATTTTATGTCAGATTACCTCCCTTTATTTCAAATTAAAATGGGTATATCTCCGTAACTAATGAAGATACTGATCTGAAATTTCATTTATGCCAACATATTTATTTGGCAGATCCTTCTTTTGTTCACTTACAATATTCTTTTTTTTTAAATTACTTCCCTTTTACCTTACTATAAATAGCTTATTTTTAGTAACTTCTTTATTATTGGCCATAGGGAAAAACCGAGACCACTTTTCTGTGGTACAACATGGATGGTACCTCCAATTTTTAGGTGTTTTTTGACATATCTATACCTTGTAAGAATTTTTTTCTTCTTTTTGGTTAAATTTCTTCCCTTTGTTGTTCCTGTCCTTTGGATTTAGATATTTTTTTTGAGGACCTTCTTGTCTCAAGTGCAATGATAACAGGTGAGCGATATAGGGCCATCATGGCCCTCTTGTTTTTTAATTACTTCCCTTTTTATACGCCCGTTTGAAAAACGGGACGTATTATGGGAACGCCCCTGGCGGGCGGGCGGGCGTCCACAGACTTTGTCCGTAGCATATCTTCTACATGCATGAAGGGATTTTGATGAAACTTGGCACAGTTGTTCACCATCATGAGACGGAGTGTCATGCGCAAGAACCAGGTCTCTAGGTCTAAGGTCAAGGTCACACTTAGAGGTCAAAGGTCAAATTCAAGAATGACTTTGTCCGGAGCATATCTTCTTCATGCATAGAGGGATTTTGATGAAAGTTGGCAAAATTGTTCATCATCATGAGAAGGAGTGTCATGCGCAAGAACCAGGTCCCTGGGTCTAAGGTCAAGGTCACACTTAGAGGTCAAAGGATACAAGAATTAAAACTTTGTCCGGAGCATTTCTTCTTCATGCATAGAGGGATTTTGATATAACTTGGCACAAATGTTCACCACCATGAGGCGGAGTGTCATGTGCAAGAACCAGGTCGCTAGGTCTAAGGTCAAGGTCACACTTAGAGGTCAAAGGATACAAGAATGAAAACCTTGTCCCGAGCATTTCTTCTTCATGCAGAGGGATTTTGATATAACTTGGCACAAATGTTCACCACCACGAGATGTAGTGTCATGCGCAAGAACCAGGTCCCTAGGTCTAAGGTCAAGGTCACACTTAGAGGCCAAAGGTCAGATACAAGAATGACTTTGTCTGAAGCATTTCTTCTTCATGCATGGAGGGATTATGATGTAACTTGACACAATTATACACCATCAGAGACGAAGTGTCATGCGCAGTTCCCTTCTTTAGAATTACTTCCCTTTGTTGTTACTATAAATAGCTTATTTTGTAACTTTTTCATTACTAGTCTTAGGGAAAAATCGAGACCACTTTTCTGTAGTACAACATGCATGCTACATCCAATTTTGAGGTGTATTTTGACCAGTCTCTACTTGGTAAAGATTTTTGTGAGGACTTACAATTTTTTTTAAAATTTTTTAGCTCACCTGTCACAAAGTGACAAGGTGAGCTTTTGTGATCGCGCAGCGTCCGTCGTCCATCGTCCGTCCGTGCGTGCGTGCGTAAACTTTTGCTTGTGACCACTCTAGAGGTCACATTTTTCATGGGATCTTTATGAAAATTGGTCAGAATGTTCCCCTTGATGATATCTAGGTCAAGTTCGAAACTGGGTCACGTGCGGTCAAAAACTAGGTCAGTAGGTCTAAAAATAGAAAAACCTTGTGACCTCTCTAGAGGCCATATATTTCACAAGATCTTCATGAAAATTGGTCAGAATGTTCACCTTGATGTTGTCTAGGTCAAGTTCGAAACTGGGTCACGTGGCATCAAAAACTAGGTCAGTAGGTCAAATAATAGAAAAACCTTGTGACCTCTCTAAAGGCCATATTTTTCATGGGATCTGTATGAAAGTTGGTCTGAATGTTCATCTTGATGATATCTAGGTCAAGTTTGAAACTGGGTCACGTGCGGTCAAAAACTAGGTCAGTAGGTCTAAAAATAGAAAAACCTTGTGACCTCTCTAGAGGCCATATATTTCATGATATCTTCATGAAAGTTGGTCAGAATGTTCACCTTGATGATATCTAGGTCAAGTTTGAAACTGGGTCATGTGCCATCAAAAACTAGGTCAGTAGGTCAAATAATAGAAAAACTTTGTGACCTCTCTAGAGGCCATATTTTTCATGGGATCTGTATGAAAGTTGGTCTGAATGTTCATCTTGATGATATCTAGGTCAAGTTTGAAAGTGGGTCCTGTGCCTTCAAAAACTAGGTCAGTAGGTCAAATAATAGAAAAACCTTGTGACCTCTCTAGAGGCCATATTTTTCATGGGATCTGTATGAAAGTTGGTCTGAATGTTCATCTTGATGATATCTAGGTCAAGTTCAAAACAGGGTCATGTGCGGTCAAAAACTAGGTCAGTAGGTCTAAAAATAGAAAAACCTAGTGAGGTCACTACTTGTGAATGGATCTCCATAAAAATTGGTCAGAATGTTCATCTTGATGATATCTAGGTCAAGTTCAAAAGTGGGTCACGTGCCTTCAAAAAGTAGGTCAGTAGGTCAAATAATGAAAAAATGTTGTGACCTCTCTAGAGGCCATATTTTTCATGGGATCTGTATGAAAGTTGGTCTGAATGTTTATCTTGATGATATATAGGTCAGTTTTGAAACTGGGTCAACTGCGATCAAAAACTAGGTCAGTAGGTCTTAAAATAGAAAAACCTTGTGACCTCTCTAGAGGCCATACCCTTGAATGGATCTTCATGAAAATTGGTCGGAATGTTCACCTTGATGATATCTAGATCAAGTTTGAAACTGGGTCACGTGCCTTAAAAAACTAGGTCAATAGGTCAAATAATAGAAAAACCTTGTGACCTCTCTAGAGACCATATTTTTTAATAGATCTTCACGAAAATTGGTCAGAATTTTTATCTTGATAATGTCTAGGTCAAGTTCAAAACTGGGTCACATGAGCTCAAAAACTAGGTCACTATGTCAAATAATAGAAAAAACGACGTCATACTCAAAACTGGGTCATGTGGGAACAGGTGAGCGATTCAGGACCATCATAGTCCTCTTGTTTTTTTTTGTTATTTGTTTGTTTTTTAGATTAACTTCCCTTAGTTGTTACTATAAATAACTTATATTGTAACTTTTTTATAATTGACCGTACGGAAAAACCAAGACCACATTTTTGTGGTACAACGTAGATGTTACTTTCCAATTTTAGGTGTATTTTAAGGTATCTCTACCTGGTAAGGAGTTTTTTTGTGGACTTAGAAAAACAAAACACTTACAGTTATTACTAAACAACCACAAAATTAAAATTCCATTTGCAAATACAGGTGCTAGAGTAAAGAAATTTGCTGTGACGGGCGTATATTGTGACATTCTTGCACTCTTGTTAGTTATTATAAATAGCTTAGTTTTAGTAACTTTTTTATTATTGGCTGTAAGGAAAAACCGAGACCACTTTTCTGTGGTACATCATGGATGGTACCTCTAATTTTTAGGTGTATTTTGACATGTCTGTACCTTGTAAGAATTGTTTTTTCTTTTTGGTTAAATTTCTTCCCTTTGTTGTTCCTGTCCTTTGTAGAGGCCACATTTATGACCCTATAATCTCCATGAAACTTGGTCAGAATGTTTATCTTGATGATTCTGAGGCCATGTTTAACAGGTGAGCGATATAGGGCCATCATGGCCCTCTTGTTCAAATTATGTACCTGAGTTGAAAAAAGGCCTCACCCAGGGTGTTCTAGGTTTTACATAGGAATTTTTTTTTTAAAAACCTTGTCTGAAATCACAAGACCTAGGGCTTTGATATTTGGTATTTGGCATTGCCTAGTGGATCTCTGACAAGGTTGTGAAAATTATGCCCCTGGGTTGAAAGAGGCCCCACCCCAGGGGTCACTTGTTATATGAGTTATATAGGAAAAAATACTTCAAAAATTAATTGATAATATTTCCTACTTCGTTTAATTATAAATACCTGATGACCCCAAGCTATTAGGGGTGACCTGACTGTGACCTTGACCTACTGACCTACTTTTTTAGCTCACCTGAGCACAAAGTGCTCAGGGTGAGGTATTGTGATCGCTCACCGTCCGGCGTCCGTCCGTCTGTTGTACGTCCGTCCGGCATCCGTCCACACTTTCCTTTAAACAACATCTCCTCCTAAACCAACAAGCCAATTTTGATGAAACTTCACAGGGATGTTTCTTGGATGGCCCCATTTCAAAATTGTTCAAAGAATTGAATTCTATGCAGAACACTGGTTGCCATGGCAACCGAAAGGAAAAACTTTAAAAATCTTCTTCTCAAAAACCAGAAGCCCTAGAGCTTAGATATTTGGTGTGAAGCATTGCCTAGTAGACCTCTACCAAATTTGTTCAAATCATGACCCCGGGGTCAAAATTGACCCCGCCCCAGGGGTCACTTGATTTTACATAAGAAAATCTTAAAAAATCTTCTTCTCAAAAACCAGAAGCCTTAGAGCTTAGATATTTGACATGTAGCATTGCCTAGTGGACCTCTACTAAAATTGTTCAAATCATGACCCCGGGATCAAAATTGACCCCGCCCCAGGGGGCACTTCATTTTACATAGGAAAACCTTCAAAAAATTTCTAAAAATAAACCAGAAGGCCTAGAGCTTAGATATTTCACATGTAGCATTGCCTAGTGGACCTCTACAAAATTTATTCAGTCATGGCCCCTGGGGTCAAAATTGACCCCGCCCCAGGGGTCACTTGATTTTACATAGGAAAATATTTAAAAAATCTTCTTCTCAAAAACCAGAAGCCCTAGAGCTTAGATATTTGACATGTAGCATTGCCTAGTGGACCTCTACTAAAGTTATTCAAATTATGACCCGGGGGTCAAAATTGACCCCGCCCTAAGGGTCACTTGACTTTACATAGGAAAATCTTCAAAAGTTTTCTAAAAATAAACGAGAAGGCCTAGAGCTTAGATATTTCACATGTAGCATTACCAGGTGGACCTCTACAAAATTTGTTCATATCATGACCCCCTGGTCAAAATTGACCCTGCCCCAGGGGTCACTTGATTTTACATAGGAAAATCTTCAAAAATTTTCTAAAAATAAACTAGAGGGCCTAGAGACTAGATATTTGACATGTAGCATTGCCTAGTGGACCTCTACAAAATTTGTTCAAACCTTGTCCCCCAGGGTCAAAATTGACTCCGCCCTAGGGGTCACTTGATTTTACATAGGAAAATCTTTAAAAAAAATTCTAAAAATAAACCAGAAGGCCTAGATCTTAGATATTTGACATGTAGCATTGCCTATTAGACTTTTACAAAGTTTATTCAAATCATGACCCCTGGTGTCAAATTGACCCTGCCCCATGGGGTTACTTGATTGTACATAGAAAAATCTTCAAAATTTTCTAAAAATAAACCAGAAGAGCTTAGCTATTTGACATGTAGCATTGCCTAGTGGACCTCTACAAAAAGTTTTCAAATCTTGTTTTTAAAGTTACTTAAAGAAAATTTCAACTATATTTTCTCATAATTCTTTTGATTGATTTCTATTATGATCTTTTGACCTTGAAGACTTGTCCTTAAGTGCAATGATAACAGGTGAGCGATATAGGGCCATCATGGCCCTCTTGTTTTTAAGATACAGCCTTGAAATTTTGATGACATGTACAGTTTCGCACACCAATCTTAAAAATGATTTTCAGTGACTATGAATGTGACCTACTGACATATTTTCTTAATATTGTAGTATCAGTTTGACATTTGAAACATGTAGCTCATATTACTCAGGTGAGCGATAGAGGGTCATCATGACCCTCTTTTTGTGACAAAATTAAAACAGCTAGTTTGTGACTAAATTGGGTATGAAATGTTAATGAAAAAAAGACTGGATTGAAATAATCACAAACTATCTCTGTACTGTGCAGAAATATTTTACCCTGACTAAGATTTTTTCAATATCATTACAGTATTTGGGTCAAACACATAACCTCTGGTACAGATCTCACCTATTGTTGGAACAGATAGCATTTGATAATGCTCCATCAGGGCCAGCGAAGAGAGGCGGGGCCAATGAATACGAGTTTGCACATTCGGGTTCAAATGCTCCTGGACAGGTAAATGCTTTATATCTTATCAGATTCAGGGTCTCTTAAAATCCTTTAACACATAAAGGGATGTATTATGTTATGCCCCAGGTGTCCATCTGTCTGTCTGTTAGCAATTTCATGTCCACTCTGTAACTCTTGAACCCCTTGAAAGATTTCGAAGAAACTTGACGTGCAGAGCGCATGTTTTTGATGGCTCGCTTCAAGGTCAAGGTCACACTTGGGAGTCATATCAGTTTGTTTCATGTCCTCTCTGTAACTATTGACTGCTTGAAGGATTTTAAAGAAACTAGGCAGAAATGTTTACAACATTGAGATGACATACAGAGTGCATGTTTCAGATGGCTCCGAGCCTTCAAGGTCAAGGTCACACTTAGGGTTCAAAGGACAACATGGACGCTGTCTCCAATTTTTAAGTGTATTTTGACATATCTGTACCTGGTAAAGATTTTATTATACGCCCGAAGGGACGTATTATGTTATGACGCTGGTGTCCGTTAGCAATTTTGTGTCCGCTCTGTAACTCTTGAACCCCTTGAAGGATTTCAAGGAAACTTTACACAAATGTTCACCACACTGAGACGATGTGCAGACCGCATGTTTTGGATGTCTCACTTCAAGGTCAAGGTCACACTTAGGAGTCAAAAGTCATATCAGTTTGTTTCGTGTCCGCTCTGTAACTCTTGAACCCCTTGAAGGATTTTAAAGAAACTTGACACAAATGTTCACCACACCAAGACGACGTGCAGAGCGCATGTTCCGGATGACTTGCTTCAAGGTCAAGGTCACACTTAGGGGTCAAAAGTCATATCAGTTTGTTTCGTGTCCGCTCTGTAACTCTTGAACTGCTGGAAGGATTTCAAAGAAACTTGGCAGAAATGTTCACCACATTGTAACGATGTGCAGAGCGCATGTTCCGGATGACTCGCTTCAAGGTCAAGGTCACAGTTAAGGGTCAAAGGTCATATATGACTTTGCTTTGTGTATATTGCTCTGCATTGCAGTGGTCTTGTTTTTATTTGGCAGATCTCTTTTTTGTACTTAAATAATTTTTTTTTTTGGAATTACTTCCCTTTTATGTTACTATAAATAGCTTATTTTGAAACTTTTTTATTATTGGCCATAGGGAAAAACCGAGACCACTTTTCTGTGGTACAACATGGATGGTACCTCCAATTTTAAGGTGTATTTTTACATACCTATACCTGATAAGGATTTTTTTTGTAGACTTTGATTTTTTTTTTGTGGACTTAGATTTGTTTTTTGAAGTTTTCCTTTTGTTGTTCCAGTCCTTTGGGGCTACAACAGTCAAGTTCTTAAAATTTTGCTCCAATCCTATGATGTAAGCCTTTGGGCGTATATTGCCCCGCATGGCGGCGCTCTTGTGTAAACTTAGAATTATGTCTCCCCAATTTTATGAGAGATATTGGTTTTGCCTTTGCCACCGTGTCAAATAGCTGGCTGGATTTCAACAAAACTTTCCAGGAGTGATCAGTACCAGCCTCAGTTGTGCATATCACCAGCATGTTACGCTTCGCTGCACAAAATGGCCATCAGAGCTAAAAATAGAAAAATCTTGTCCAGCTTTCACAGATCAAACTGCTGGCTGGATTTCAATGAAACTTCACAGGAGTCATAAGTACCAACTGTAGTTGTGCATAAAGCTGGCATGTTCTGCTTCGCTGCACAAAATGGCCACCAGAGCTGAAAATAGAAGAAAAATCTTGTCCGGCTTTTGCAGGTCAAATTGCAAGCTGGATTTCGACAAAACTTTACAGGAGTGATCAGCACTAAGCCTAGTTATGCATATTGCCAGCACATTCCAGTTTGCTGCATAAAATGGCTGCCAGAGCTAAAAATAGGAAAATCTTGTCCGGCTTTCACAGGTCAAACTGCTGGCTGGATTTCTGTGAAACTTCACGGAAGTGATCAGTACCAGCCCTAGTTGTGTATGTCGCCAGCAAGTTCCTCTTCGCTGCACAAAATGGCCATCAGAGCTCAAAATAGAAAAATCTTGTCCAGCTTTCTTAGGTCAAACTGCTGGCTGGATTTCTATGAAACTTTACAGGAGTGATCAGTACTAAGCCTAGTTGTGCATATTGCTGATGTGTTCTGCTTTGCTGCACACAATGGCCACCAGAACTGAAAATAGAAAAATCTTGTCCGGCTTAGGGGAGACATATTGTTTTGGCCCTGTCCATCCATCACACTTCATTTCCAGCCAATGATTGGAGAACCATTTGACATAGAACTTTAAAACTTCATGTGTTGATATGGTGTATGGAGAAGATGACCCCTATTGTTTTTTGGGTCACTCCAACAAAGTCAAGATCACAGGGTCCTAAACATGGTAAACCGTTTCTGATCAATAACTTGAGACAGAATGTTGAAACTACATCGGACCCCTATTGACTTTGCAGTCACTCTAAAGGTAAAGGTCACAGGAGCCAAAATCCATCACACTTTAATTCCTATCAATAACTGGAGAAGCATTTGATCTAAAATGTTTAAATTTGACACAGTGATAGAGCTGACAGAGTTGATGACCAGAATTGATTTTGGGGTCACTCCATCAAAGGTCAAGGTCACAGGGGCCTGATCATGGAAAAACATTTCCAGTAACTTGAGAACCACTTGACCCATAATGTTGAAACTTAACAGATGACCCCTATTGATTTTGGTGTCACCCCATTAAAGGTCAAGGTCACAGGGCCCTGAACATGGAGAACCATTTCAGATCAATAACTGATGCAGGAGGCATATAGTGATTGTCCTGTCTGTTCGTTCGTCCGTCCTTCCTTACTAGGTCAACCAAATGGGACCGTTTCGTCTAGCATCAATACCCCTAACTAGAATTACTTGATACTAATGCAGATGTAACCTGTGACCATTCCTCATCTTCAGACATCACTTGACCTCAGTTTGACCTTAACCTTGAACTTGACCTCGTTTTGGACTTGGGTTGCTTTGTATCGACAAGGATGCCACCGGGGAAATCAAGTGTTATTGAATGTATTTCTTTGTTCTTAACAAAAGCATCGCAATGTGGAGCAATATACACCCAAAGGTAAAACTTTTGACCCCTTAGTGTGACCTTGACCTTGCAGCGACAGAGTTCCCACTCACGTAAAATACTACGTAAATCACGTTATAAAAATAAAATTCACGCAAGTGTTTTTTACCCGGTGCGAGATCGCGCGCGTACGAAACTGCCGGGGACGAATCCGCTAAGCTGGAATCCCACGCTATGTGTACAAAAATAAACCTTGGAAATACTGCCGCAGTGCATCATCTGCTAATCGATTGGCTTACAGCTCTCTGACGTCAAAAAATGTAGACGGGTTGTATCTTTTAACGCATTGGTAAATGAATGTACACTTATTAAACGGTTACCGATCTACATCCGGGTCCCCGGAAACTGTCTCATCTGCAAGAATGTCGCGGTCGAAGCTTTCGGCGTCTGGCTTCACGGCAAATTTCATACCCCAAAAATTTGTGTTTTACCCCCAGTTTTTGTACCCAGGGGGTAAGTTTACCCCTGAAAAAAAATCTGAGTGGGAACACTGCAGCGAGATATCCGAAACATGCCCTCTGCAAGTTGTCTCGATGTGGTGAACATTTGTATCAAGTGTCTTCGAAATCCTTCAAGAGGTTCAAGATGTACAGAGCAGACATGAAACAAATTCATATGACCTTTCACCCCCACATGTGACCTTTACCTTGAAGCAAGCCATCCAAAAGGTTGGGGTTGGGGTAAAGGTGCAACACCCAGTCCTTTTGATAGCTGGTGGGTTCAGCATATTGCCTGTGGGCATCTAGTTTTTGTCTTAGACCAAGGAACAATCTGGTATATGTGGCTATATTTCTCAGTTATTTTTGAGCTGATTACAAATGGCAGTGCATTATATATGGCTAAGCTTTTATAGACACGAATTGTTATTTTTGGGAGGATTTATTACTAGGTATTATTCTAGATTAGGGTTAATGGATGCTTTGTCCATGTTATAACATTGGAAGAATCAATTGTGAAAATATTTGAAGACTGGCAAACCTGACTCTGGTACCAATCGATCAGTCATAATTCTGAAGCTTAACTGATGTTTTAACACAGAGAGAAAACATGCATTATCACTGCAATAATTCATAACCTTAAAAGAAGTGAATGCTCTGCAATGATATTATCATAAAAATGATTAAAAGTTTTGTGTGTAAGTTACCATCTGCAAAACAAATGCAGATATTCAATTGAAACTTCACATATGTCTTCAGGGTTATAAAACTAGTTGATTGCATCAAGTCCCATAACTCTGACATGTATTTTTGGAAAATTATGCACCCTTTTGGACTTAGATTAATATTTCTGCTTTTGTGACAAGGATTCGAATAGTCGAGCACCGGCTGTCTTAAGGACAGCTCTTGTTTATTAGCTCACCAGAGCACGAAATGCTCAAGGTGAGCTATTGTGACTGGTCATTGTCCGACGTCCGTCGGCGTGTGTCATCAGTTGTCCGGCGTCCGTCAACATTTGCCTTGTGAAACACTCTAGAGGCCACATTTGTGATCCAATCTTTATGAAACTTGGTCAGAATATTAGTCTTAATGATCTCTAGGCCAGTTTTGAAACTGGGTCATGTGGGGTCAAAAGCTAGGTCAGTAGGTCAGATCAAAGGAAAAGCTTGTGAACACTGTAGAGACCACATTTTTGACCCAATCTTTATGAAACTTGGTCAGAATGTAATTCTTGATGATCTCTAGGTCAAGTTTGAAACTGGGTCATGTGGGGTCAAAAACTAGGTCAGTAGGTTAGACCAAAGTAAAAGCTTGTGTACACTCCAGAGACCACATTTTTGACCCAATCTTTATGAAACATGATCAGAATGTTAGTCTTGATGGTCAGGTTTGAAACTGGGTCATGTGGCGTCAAAAACTAGGTCAGTAGGTCAGATCAAAGGAAAAGCTTCAGAACACTCTAGAGGCCACATTTGTAACCTAATCTTTATGAAACATGGTCAGAATGTTAGTCCTGATGATCTCTAGGTCAAGTTCGAAACTGGGTTATGAGGGGTCAAAAACTAGGTCGGCAAGTCAGATAAATGGAGAAGCTTGTGAACACTTTAGACACCACATTTGTGACCCAATCTTTATGAAACTTTGTCAGAATGTTAGTTTTGATGATCTCTAGGTCAAGTTTGAAACTGGGTCATGTTGGATTAAAAACTAGGTCACTTGGTCATATCAAAGGAAAAGCTTGTGAACCCTCCAGAGGCCACAGTTGTGACCCAATATTTATGAAACTTAGAAAGTTTGGCTTGATGATTTTTAGGTCAAGTTTGGGTCTGGGTCATGTGGGGTCAAAAACTAGGTCACCTGGTCAAATCAAAGGAAAAGCTTGTGAACACTTTAAAGAGGCCACATTTGTGACTCAGTCTTTATGAAACTGGGTCAGAATGTTTGTCTTAATCATTTCTAGGTCAAGTTTGAATCTGTGTCATTTGGGTTCAAAAACTAGGTCACTAGGTCAGATCAAAGAAAAATCTTTTCAACACTTCAGAGACCATAATTTAAGGTTGAAACTCATGAGAATTAGTCAGATTTTTTTTTTGATAATCTATAGGTCAAGTTTGAATCTGGGTCATGTGGGGTCAAAAAGTAGGTCACCAGTCAAATCCAAGGAAAAGCTTGTGAACACTCTAGAGGCCACAGTTGTAACCTAATCTTTATGAAATTTAATCAGAATGTTTGTCTTGATGATCTTTAGGTCAAGTTTAACTCTTGGTCATGTGGGGTCAAAAACTAAGTCAGTAGGCCAGATCAACTCTGGTGAGCGATATATAGGGCCATCATGGCCCTCTTGTTATTGATCCACATCATCTGATAGTCCATAAAGCAATAGCATTAAGGCAATACGAATATAAGATAACCACACATACAAAAAGTCGGGGAGACAGTTATCGACACCATTTGGTAGTTATGGTAACCCTAACAGAGTTTTTAGAAAATCATTTTACTGAATTAAGTATTTTGACGGAGGACATAGTAAGCTACCAGATAAGAAGTCGCAGTTGTAAAGCTTAAAGATCTATTGATAATAAGCAGCAAGGCATTCAAGACCTCACAACATTTTGGCTTTACATTGTACATTAGCAGTTATAATGTATATTAAGGTCTGTGCTTGTTCCTTGATGTTATACACTTGTAACTTAAACAAGAACCAAGTTTGTTTTGTTTGTTTGTTTTAGGTTTAAGGCCGTTTTTCAACAGTATTTCAGTCATGTAACAGCGGGCAGTTAACCTAACTAGTGTTCCTGGATTCTGTACCAGTACAAACCTGTTCTCCGCAAGTAACTGCCAACTTCCCCCACATGAATCAGAGGTGGAGGACTAATGATATCAGACACAGTGTTGTTCATCAAATAGTCACGGAGAACATACGCCCTGCCCGAGGATCGAACTCGCGACCCCGAGATCCATAGACCAATGCTCTTACCTATTGAGCTAAGCAGGCGGAACACAAGAACCGAGTAGTTCTAGAGTAGCTCTAAACTAGGTTAACTAAAGCAAACAAACTTTTAGTCAATGTTTGTATACAGTTGAACATTTTGAAGGGTGAAATGAGCTATTTTCAATGTCTAGAAAATACAACTGTAGAGAATATATAAGAAGTGTCCAAGCACCTTAGCAGTTAAGTTATGCCCTTACATGTCTGTAAACCTAGCCAAAGTATGGACCTAATGTTGTTTATAACAGCAGTAGTTACTATATCAGAGTCTATAACTCATACCGGTAATGTAGGCTACCTTAAATGTTTTCCAGCCAGTTAAACTGACAAACTGACAGACACATAAATATTAAAACTAACAGACAGAATTCCTGCCACTTTTTATAAGAAATTAGGTATACCACTCTAGCACTATTATGGTTTGAATAAGGCCGCTGATTTCAAATCACTTGCCCCTCATTGATGTGATTTCGAGCCTCACTCGGGGCATTGAATTCTTCATGTGAGGAAGCCATCCAGCTGGCTTACAGAAGGTTGGTGGTTCTACCAAGGTGCCTGCTCATGATGAAATAATGCACGGAGGGGCACCTGGGGTCTTCCTCCACCATCAAAGCTGTAATGTTGCCATATGACCTTTAATTGTGTTGGTGCAAGGTTAAACCCAAAAAAAAAAAATAATGGTTTGAATAAAGGAAGCTCTAAAAGTCTCAATATATTCTGTTCTGAAAGAAGCATTAAAGATCTAGATTGACAGGTTAGGGAAACAATTTATGACTGTTTCTTCTAGGGTCGAATACTGCTGACCTGTTTTTATATCGGCAGATTATAGGCACCCCATTCTGTCCTGTATCCTTGGCATCTTGGTAATATTTTCCTCTGTAATTGTTGTCAAGGACATCTTTTCCATCTGTCCTCGTGTTGCAAACTCGAAAATAACTGAATTTTCATAACCTATATCAAGGTGTCCACCTTACAGGTTGCAATATCTCTTCCAAATATTGCTTTGGGAGAAATGTCCTATCAGAAAAAACAATAACTTGTTAACAGTGCTTTAAGGGTGTAGCGGATTTTAGGGTATAGAGGATAGGTTGATAGAATTTGTATTTAGACTTGCATTATTGTATAAATTTTCATATCATTCTTTTACTGGCATGCAGATAGCCATTCTGACATACATTTTAAATGTTTGCTTGTTGTTTTTTTTAGCTCACCTGTCACATAGTGACAGGGTGAGCTTTTGTGATCACCCTTCGTCCGTCCGTGCATCCGTCAACAATTTCTTGTCTGCACGATAGTGGTTTCATTTATGATTTTATTTTAACCAAACTTGCACACAACTTGTATTACCATAAGATCTCGGTTTCTTTCTTGAACCGGCCAGATCCCATTATGGGTTCCAGAGTTATGGCCCCTGAAAGGGCCAAAATCGGCTATTTTGACATTGTCTGCACAATAGCAGCTTTATTTATGATTTGATTTTTACCAAACTGGCACACAACTTGTATCACCATAAGATCTTGGTTCCTTTCTTGAACTGGCCAGATTCCATTATGGATTCCAGAGTTATGGCCCCTGAAAGGGCCAGAATTAGCTATTTTGACCTTGTCTGCACAATAGCAGCTTCATTTATGATTTTATTTTAACCAAACTTGCACACAACTTGTATCACCATAAGATCTTGGTTCCTTTCTTGAACTGGCTAGATTCTATTATGGGTTCCAGAGTTATGGCCCCTGAAAGGACCAGAATTAGCTATTTTGACCTTGTCTGCACAATAGCAGCTTCATTTATGATTTGAATTTAATCAAACTTGCACAAAACTTGTGTTGCCATAAGATCTCGGTTCCTTTCTTGAACCGGCCAGATCCCATAATGGGTTCCAGAGTTATGGCCCCAGAAAGGGCCAAAATTAGCTATTTTGATCTTGTCTGCACAATAGCAACTTCATTTATGATTTGATTTTAACCAAACTTGCACACAACTTGTATCACCACAAGGTCTTGGTTTCTTTTTTGAACTGGCCAGATTCCATCATGGGTTCCAGAGTTATGGCCCCTTAAAGGTCCAAAATTGGCTATTTTGGCTTTTGCAGCCATATAGAGACTTCATTTATGGTTTTATTTGATACAAACTTCCAAAATATCTTCAACAACAATAAATCTTGGATTCCATGACAAATCAGATCCAATCGTAGGTTCCAGAGTTATTTTATATCTGATTACCTCCCCTGATTGTAGTCAAAATGGATTTATATCAGTAAGTACTTATAGAATTTATTTGAAATTTCATTATTGTCATTAGTTGGACTGAGCCAATCAGGGTGGATAACTATGGACTGACTTTATGTCAAATTACCTCCCTTTATTTCAAATTAAAATGGGTATATCTCTGTAACTAATGAAGATACTGATCTGAAATTTCATTTATGTCACCAGATTTATTTGGCAGATCCTTCTTTTGTTCACTTACAATAATTTTCTTTTTAATTACTTCCCTTTTACGTTACTATAAATAGCTTATTTTTAGTAACTTTTTTATTATTGGCCGTAGGGAAAAACCGAGACCACTTTTCTGTGGTACAACATGGATGGTACCTCCAATTTTTAGGTGTATTTTGACATATCTGTACCTTGTAAGAATTTATTTTTCTTTTTGGTTAAATTTCTTTCCTTTGTTGTTCCTGTCCTTTGGACTTAGATATTTTTTCTGAGGACCTTCTTGTCCTCAAGTGCAATGATAACAGGTGAGCGATATAGGGCCATCATGGCCCTCTTGTTCCAATTTCATACCAGGTGCACGATGCCATGGTACATGTATACAGTATTTAAGATTCCGACTACCTTCATCCTTCATGACACCCACCAAATATTTACATTTTTTGTGGTTTTCATTCCCAGCATGCAACTTAAATGTTTGACACTTTAAAGAAATAATTGTGAAGAACAATTTTTGACTTTGATGCATAACAGTGTTACACTTTCTCTTCTTTGTTTAATAGGAAGACAAATGTTTTACAGTTAAATATAAAAATTAAAATCTTACAGATTTCAATTTCAATTCCAGATGTACCAGGGAACAGATCAGACAGGTTAACATAACTACTGTGGAAGAAGAAACCAGTAGCCTGAAGCAGGCACAAATTTGTCAGCAAGACAAAATTAAGACAAACTACAGTCACGAACAAGTTCAAAACCTTGATTCAGGCAGACAGCAGGGAAGGGATAAAAAGAAACTACCCAGACAGGTGCTCTAAAGTTGAGAATATTTCAGGTATTAATTATATCACTTATTTATATTACTACAAAGCATAACACATTCGCAGATACCATTTAGATTTATAAGTGTAGTGTTTGTTTTAAATATACTGGGTGTCATTGAAAAGTTACCACTCAATATATACCTCTTTACTTGTTTATACAATATCTATGTCACTTTTTCATGGTTTGTGCACGGTCTATTACTCATAGACCCTGTCTGATCATGTCTCCTAATCCATTTCATGACTGTCAGGTGAGAACAGCACATACGACGTGCAATTTAACGACATGAAAGTTCAGCATCAACCGTGCCAATGCCCTGATGGCGTTGATCGTGCCTTAAATGAGGAATTCTTAGCAAAGATATTCTGGTTTTTTTTAACGTATTCCTTTTAGTCTGTCGACTAACTTTCAAGTGCGATAAATGATTTGCGATAGAATTTGCGTACATGTCGATATTGCTCGAAAAAGTCATTTTGCACGTGCAGCCCGTGCCTCAAATGGAGTTCATCGAATTTTACAAATCTTTATACCAGTGACGTCTCAGTTGCGTCAAAAATGTAGTCGAGTTATGCTTTTAACACAGTGCAATGCGATTTTTAAAATATAAGGGCCATTAGGGTGGTAACTTTTCAGTGATGCTGAGTATATTATATCTATTTAAATATGTATCAACAAAATGGCATTATTATTATATCTACATGCAACACATTCTCCACACTGGTGGTCAACCTTGTACTAGTTGTGTCCCTTGGAATTGTATCTTCTAGATCAAAGAATCATTTAACAAATAAAAAGACATGATTGATATACATGTATTCAAAGATTTCAAGTCAAAAAGTTGGTTTATGTTTTGGGGAAATTGATGGTCTTAGAGGTGAACTTCTTAAACATCTCACTTTTCCTTTCTTTAAAAAGTGTAGGTACTACCTCAACTTAATATGAGCCTGCCCGCTTAACTCTGTAGGTAGAGCGTTGGTCTACGGATCGCGGGGTCGTGATTTTGATCCTCTGGCTGGGCGTATGTTCTCCCTGACGATTTGATAAAAGACATTGTGTCTGAAATCATCCGTCCTCCTCCTCTGATATTTCATGTTGGGAAGTTGGCAGTTACTTGCGGAGAACAGGTTTGTACTGGTACAGAATCCAGGGACACTGGATAGGTTTACTGCTTGCCTACATGACTGAAATACTGTTGAAAAATGGTTTTAAACCCAAAACAAACAAAGAACATAATATATGTTAGATTTTCTGAAATTTGACTTTCCTATATCTTGGTTGACAAGATGGAGTTAAGGGAATAAGAATGATTTAAGTGTAAGTGTTAGATTTATTTGATAAATATTCTCAGCCTGAAGAACTGTATGAATATAAGAACTTTTATACTAATATTATATTTGCTACATTAAAAATTACATATTTCACCAAACTTTCATTAAAAAAAAATTGTCATAAGACTGTCCTTTTGTTTTGTTGCTATGGCAAAATATGTTGTTCCTATGACTTATTATAATAAAAAGTACAAGATATTTTTTCATGAAACCTGATACATAAATAGATGGCAATTTGGAGAATATATGGACATCTTTTTTATGCTCCCTGAAGGGGAAGCTTATTTTTGCCGATTTGTCCGTCCGTCCGGCATTTCCTTTCCATGATATTTCTCAGGAACCATAGGCTGGAAGTTAACGAAACTTCATAGGAAGCTTCACTATCAACTGGAGATGCACATATCATCGTCTTGCTATGGTTGGAAGATTTTTAGCTCACCAGAGCACAAAGTGCTCAGGGTGAGCTATTGTGATCGCTCACCGTCCGGCGTCCGTCCGTCCACACTTTCCTTTAAACAACATCTCCTCCTAAACCAACAGGCCAATTTTGATGAAACTTTACAGGGATGTTCCTTGGATGGTCTTCTTTAAAAATTGTTCAAAGAATTGAATTCCATGCAGAACTCTGGTTGCCATGGCAACAGAAAGGAAAAACTTAAAAAATCTTCTTCTCAAAAACCAGAAGCCCTAGAGCTTAGATATTTGGTGTGAAGCATTGCCTAGTGGACCTCTACCAAATTTGTTCAAGTCATGACCCCGGGGTCAAAATTGACCCCGCCCTAGGGGTCACTTGATTTTACATAGGAAAATCTTAAAAAATCTTCTTCTCAAAAACCAGAAGCCCTAGAGCTTAGATATTTGACATGTAGCATTGCCTAGAGGACCTCTACTAAAGTTGTTCAAATCATGACCCCGGGGTCAAAATTGACCCCGTCCCAGGGGTCACTTGATTTTACATAGGAAAATCTTCAAAAATTTTCTAAAAATAAACAGAAGGCCTAGAGCTTAGATATTTCACGTGTAGCATTGCCTAGTGGACCTCTACAAAATTTGTTCAATCATGACCCCCCAGGGTCAAAATTGACCCCGCCCCAGAGGTCACATGATTTTACATAGGAAAATCTTCAAAAATTTTCTAAAAATAAACCAGAAGGCCTAGATCTTAGATATGTAACGTGTAGCATTGCCTAGTAGACTTCTACAAAATTTGTTCAAATCATGACCTCCGGGATCAAATTGACCCCGCCCAATGGGGTTACTTGATTTTACATAGAAAAATCTTCAAATTTTACTTAAAATAAACCAGAAGGCCTACAGCTTAGATATTTGACATGTAGCATTGCCTAATGGACCTCTACAAAATCTGTTCAAATCATGACCCCCGGGGTCAAAATTGACCCCGGCCCAGGGGTCACTTGACTTTACATAGGAAAATCTTCAAAAAATTTCTAAAAATAAACCAAAAGGCCTAGATCTTAGATATTTGACGTGTAGCATTGCCTAGTAGACTTCTACAAAAATTTTCAAATCATGACCCCCGGGGTCAAATTGACCCCGCCCCATGGGGTCACTTGATTTTACATAGGAAAATCTTCAAAAATTTTCTAAAAATAAACCAGAAGGCCTAGATCTTAGATATTTGACGTGTAGCATTGCCTAGTAGACTTCTACAAAAAAATTCAAATCTGGACCCCCAGGGTCAAATTTACCCAGCCCCAGGGGTTACTTGATTGTATATAGGGAAATCTTCATAAATTTGCTAAAAATAAACCAGAAGGCCTAGATCTTAGATATTTGATATGTTACATTGCCTAGTAGACTTCTACAAACTTTGTTCCATTCATGACCCCCGGGGTAAACTTGGCCCCGCCCCAGGGGTTACTTGATTGTACATCAGAAAATCTTCCAAAAAAAATTCTAAAAATCATCAGTTTGACATTTGAAACATGTAGCTCATATTACTCTGGTGAGCGATCCAGGGTCATCATGACCCTCTTGTTCACATAGTTATTGCCCTTTGATTATTCAACCGTAGTATACTATAGTACAATTCTCGTCTGGGGTATTTCTCAGGAACCACTGGTTGGAATTTAACGAAACTTCATAGAAAACTTTACTATCAAGAGGAGATATGCATATTATCTTCTTATTCGGGTTGGATGATTTTCACCCAGTAATGGCCATTTGATTATTCAGCAATAGTATACTATAATACAATTCCTGTCCAGAGTTATAATTTCTCAGGAATCACTGGTTGGAATTTAGAGAAACTTCATAGGAAGCTTTACTAACAAGAGGAGATGTAAAGATGTGGAGCATCCATCGGTTTTTCTGATACTTCTTGACAAAGTATTTTATTGCTGTGGTAACATTAATGAGATCTAGAACATGTTTGATGTTCATTTCAGACCTGAAGCATTGTTGTCTAGCTGTCACAGATACCATGATTACAAATGACATTAGAAATGGAGCCCCTAGAGATATACCAGTGATACTCAGTGAGTGTTAACATTTTCTTCAGCAATTAAAAAACTTTCAATACATTTGGTTTTAAATAAAGAATTTACATGCTCAATGACTTGTACTAGAGATCATTGATTCTAGATTGGTGATTTTCATAGAAGCAGAGCGACAGTGGTTCTACAAGTTAAAACTCTTGTAACAATGATTTCAGATTAGTTAATTAGCTCACCTAAGCCAAAGGCTCATGGTAAGCTTTTGTGAATGCTCGATGTCAACAGTGCATCTTCCGTCCGTCAACAATTCCTAAAAGAAGTCTTCTTCAAAACAACTTGGCAGATTTACACCAAACTGCACAGGAATGATTCTTGGGTGGCCCCCTTTCAAAATGTTTCAAAGAACAGAATTCCATTTAGAACTTTAGAGCCTTCCATTTTGTGTCCGCTCTGTTTCTCCTAAACCTCATGAAGGATTTTCATGAAACTTTGGTTTAATGATCACCTCATCGAGATGATGTGCTGAATTTATGAGTCATCCATGTCAGTTTAAGGTCAAGGTGACAGCTCAAGGTAAAAGATTTACCCTTTCACTATCCGTAATAGTGGCGAGGGATTAAGCTATCTTTCAGACTGCCTTGTTGGACATAGAAATTTGTTAAGTTTCACATACCATTCCTTTTTGTGTCTAGACTGTTTGAAATATGACTTTGAAACTTTGTACATTTGCTTTCCATCATGGTCTCTGTATGTAGGCAGGGGTATGGAACTTTTCTACTCAAACCTTCTAGCTAGACCATTCGAAAAATAACTAGGAACCCAAACTTACATCAATTTTTCGAATAGCCGAGCGTGCTGTCAACAGACAGCTCTTGTTACAGTCAGACCAGTAATATAATCAAACCTGTAAATGGGCTAAATGCGGTGCACACATTTAATTGTACATAATGCTCAGACTTAAATTCAGACATAATCTAACTTACAAATTCACCAGTCTCAAAAGGTTTAGGGATGACATTGATAAAAGACAATTGTTGAAAAAAGATTTTTTGTCAGAATTATTAAAAAGTTAACATCATTACACTTTAATACAATCAGTTTGAACAAAGAGCTATAAAAATAAATAGATCGGCAACTTGAAAGACATATAGAGCAAATCTCACCTAAAAAACGTAACAGCTGAACGAGATCTCCTTACCAAGTGACGCTTTCTCAACACGCCAGTTTGTATGCACTGTCAATTATTCATTGGTAAATTAATTATCACCATATGACCACGCTTCTTTTGATGGTAAGAAACGTGTATTTGTGTCTTAAGACTATTTCACATTAAACTTATGTTGTTTCAGAAGCTAACATGTATTTTAAATGTTACTAAGTTTTAAAGATACAAATTGTAACTCCATGCTCGCCGATGTTTGCTGTGACTAAGATAACGCCGATTCACGCTCTAACATGAGATCACGCGAGATTACAGCCAGTTGCCATTCTGTGTATTTTATACTTCTTTGATTTGAACCAATACATTGTATTAGTACCTATTAGTGCAGTTGCCATTCTGTGTATTTTATACTTCTTTGATTTGAACCAATACATTGTCACAGTATTAGTACCTATTAGAACAGTTGCCATTCTGTATATTTTATACTTCTTTGATTTGAACCAATACATTGTATTAGTACCTATTAGAACCAATACTTTGTATTAGTACCTATGAAACATTGAAATTGCTATGACCGTAGCAACTGTTAAGGCAATTGGGTCGGTAGCTTCTGTCAGTTTTGCTGCCACAATTCCCTTGTTTTCTTTCTCCGTGGTCAAGTGGTTAAGGTCGCTGACTTCAAATCACTTGCCTCTCGCCAATGTGGGTTTGAGCTCAGGACGTTGAATTCTTCATGTGAGGAAGCTATTTGAAGAAAAAGTAGAGCTAATTCACTTGCCCGGTGTTGCTGTCGCTGTTGCTTAAAGTTTTTGATGGAAGTCAGATATCTTGGTTACTGTCGAAGCTATTGAATTGAAACTAAAAATATTATTTACTATCAAAGTCTACACCAGAATAAACAATCCCCATAACTCTAATTTAAATTTTGACAGAGTTATTCCCTTTTTTTACTTGGAATGTTTTGGTTAGTTTTGATTAAGTCAAACATCTCTGTTACTAACAAAGCTTTTGACACATTGTTGAGGCACATATGGAAGATCGTTTTGGCGAATATGTAGCCTCGTTAAATAAAGTCTTTATTATTATTATTATATTATTATTATTATAAACTTAAATACTGTGAAATCATTATTATTCGTGGGGGATTAATTTTCGTGGATTTCGTGGTTGAGCTCAACCACGAATTTAAGTCCCAACGAACAAATTGTGCCCACGATAATTTAAATAGTAGGCCTACGCAAACTCGCAAAACAAGACACCATAGCCGTTCAATCTGATTCGTAGTTGTATACATGCGGCAGTACTAACCTGCAGCTTTCGTGTAGTTTATGGAGACTCCATCAACGATAATCATAGGTATGCGTGGAAACAAAACCGACTATTTAATTTAGAAATGTACCCATGGTTTGTTTATGACATGCTTGTCAAAGTAAAAGTAGATACTAAAAATAGAAGTTTGACATAGCGTCACGCACCAACCACACTATAATACGGCTGTTATTTGATTTTTTCGACCCCGCTATGCAATGTTTATACACTAGCCTTTATTTTTACTGACATGTAGTAAAATACTACGACTTTGGAACAGTTAAATATTATAAATTAATTGCTAGATTTGCGTCCGATGCATTAATACTTAATTCACATTACACGTTTCTCGGCAGGAAATAACACATGCACAATTTCAACACAATGTAATTTTAGATGCAGCCTCACGCGCCATTCATTTTGGAAAAAAAAATCGGACCAGTTTATAATAGTTTATGAAGGATTACTATGGTTATACTAGCACTACGGATTAAAAACAACATTATTTAAATCTATTATACAACATTATTTAAATCTATTATAGTTTGTTTTAATTTGCAGTATAATAACTAGTTTTTGTTTAAAACACGATCAAATGATCAATGATCAACTTTATATTTGTTTTGATTATGAATGCTAATTGTGCAAGCTGCTACGTTTTGACACTTTTTAATTGGCACCGACTTTTCTTATTGAATATTTCACAGTTTTAAAATGTTTTGCAAATTAGGGGTCGTATAATTATAGGTAACGCGGTTGTAAATTGGCACATGATCACTCGCTAATCTCCTGCGGCGTAGATTGCAAATTCGGTAACCATGGTAGCGCTGTTTGACACGTGTAGGTTTCACATGTAAGGAACCCAAGTACCTGTAGATCTATTCCTGTGGAAATTATGATTTTTTTTTTTTACAAAAAATGAAAATCCACGAATTTACGTCCCCACGAAACAGCCGTTTTGGCCAAAACCACGAAATTGCGTGCCAACGAAAATAAATGATTTCACAGTAGTTATTTACTATCAAAGACATTTTTTGGCCAAATAATGCCCTCTTTTAGACATGGAAAATCCTGGTTAAAGTTTTACATAAAAGTTATTTTCTCCAAAACTAATGCAGATATTGAATTGAGACTTCACAGGTGTCTTTGGGGTTATAAATCTACGTGATAGCATCAAGTCCCATAACCTTGACATGCATTTTGGCCAAATTATGCCACCTTTTGGACATAAAAGTCCTGGTTAAAGATTTACATGCAAGTTATTGGTTGCAGATACTTGATTGAAACTCTATAGATATTTTAACATTAAAACTCGAATAATCGAGCATTGACTGTCTTATGGACAGCTCTTGTTTAACATATCGGATACCATGGTTTACAATATAAGCTATGTTCAGCATAACTTGAATTCCTACACTTCAGGTGTAATTCCGAAAGTTACTAGTCCTCCTGCTTACGCAATTCCGAACATTTCAGATTGCATATGACAACTTAAAGTGGCTTTCTCAACTGTTGAGTGGCCCGCTGCAAAAACAGTCAATATTGGGATGCAACTTGACTTTTCTCTTATGATTTATACATTGACATATATATAAAAATGAAAATTGATTTTGATATTGTAAGTAATTGTCATTGTGTTTCACAACAGAGTCAAAATTCATGAAGAATACTGTTAACTGATTTGAGCCGTGCCATGAAAAAATCAACATAGTGGGTTTGCGACCAGCATGGATCCAGACCAGCCTGCACATCAGCGCAGTCTGGTCAGGATCCATGCTGTTCGCTTTTAAAGCCTACTGCAATCAGAGAAACCGTTAGCGAATAGCATGGATCCTGACAATGTAAAATTTGATTAAACTCTGATTTTTCAAAACTTCAGAATATACCTAGAAAATCCAGCAAATAAAATGATAAGGTCATGTGCTTGAGTTTTTTCTTGACTGATTTGAAAAATTTGAATCTCGTGCAATATTTCGTATTTGGAGTCTATGGGAAAATCATAACTTTCAAAACATTTTAGCAAATAGAAATTTTTCTACAATGTAGATTTTGATGAAACTTCTTACAGTTATAAAGTGCATGGCCTAAAATCTGTTGAAATAAAATGTATATGTCTGTGTGCTCAATTTTGAGATATTTGACCATGATTAAAGTGGACCGGATATGTCATGCTAATTTTAAGACATTATTAATCCCCCGCTGTGGCGGAGGGATTATAGGAATGGTCTGCTTCCGTCCGTCCGTCCTTCCGTCCGTAACAAAATCGTGTCCGGTCCATATCTCCTAAACCCCTTAAAGGATTTTCATGAAACTTGGGTCAAATGATCACCTCATCAAGACGATGTGCAAAACCCATGAGTCAGCCTTGTCGGTTCAAGGTCAAGGTCACAACTCAAGGTCAAAGGTTTGAGCCTGACATTTTGTGTCCGCTCTATATCTCCTAAACCCCTTGAAGGAATTTTATAAAACTTGGGTCAAATGATCACCTCATCAAGACGATGTGCAGAACCCATGAGTCAGCCATGCAGGCTCAAGGTCAAGGTCACAACTCAAGGTCAAAAGTTTGAGCCTTCCATTTTGTGTCCGCTCTATATCTCTTAAACCCCTTGAAGGAATTTTATAAAACTTGGGTTAAACGATCACCTCATCAAGGCGATGTGCAGAACTTATGAGTCAGCCATGTCGGCTCAAGGTCAAGGTCACAACTGAAGGTCAAAAGTTTGAGCCTTCCATTTCGTGTCCGCTCTATATCTCCTAAACCCCTTGAAGGAATTTTATAAAACTTGGGTCAAATGATTACCTCATCAGAACGATGTGCAGAAATTATGAGTCAACCATGCCAGCTCAAGGTCAAGGTCACAACTAAGGGTCGAAGGTTTGAGCCTTCCATTTGGTGTCCACTCTGTATCTCCTTAACCCCTTGAAGGATTTTCATCAAACTTGGGTCAAATGATCACCTCATCAAGAACTCATGAGTCAGCCATGTCAACTCAAGGTTAAGGTCACAACTGAAGGTCAAAGGTTTCAGCTCTGTATCTCCTAAACCCCTTGAAGGATTTTCATGAAACTTTGGTCAAATTATCACCTCATCAAGACGTTTTGCAGAATTCATGAGTCAGCCATGTCAGTTCAAGGTCAAGGTCACAGCTAAATCAAAGGTTTACCCTTTCACTATCCATAGCAGTGGCAGGGGATTTAGCTGTCTTTCAGACTGCCTTGTTTTAGAATTGTTTAACCTGTCATATGTTTTAATATCATATTTTGGATCTAGAAATATAGCTACAGTGCCATTGTAATAAATTTACTTGCAGGTTTCAATGAATTCATAAAATGATTTTAAATTTTGTACACTGAATCCAGACTTTATTCTACGTTTTCTGGATAAATGACGTTACGCCATCATTTCCGGTTTGTCAGACATGAAGGACTACCTTAAAGCTTTAAATGTTATGTTTAAAACAGGTGAAACAGCATATCCAAATAGAACGACATGATTAGAAAAACTGTTAATGGACTTGTGGAATCAAAGTCATACAAGGAGGTAATAAAACAAGAGCTATCCAAAAGACAAAGCGCTTTACTTTTCACAGTGTTTGACTCTGAATTATAGCTTTGCTAGTAGAAACTTTATATAATGTTAACCAAAAAATAAATCAAAACCAGAGATATTTGATGTTATCAAAAACTTTAACCAAAAAATTGAAAGTTAAATAGGGGCATAACTCTGTCAAAATTCAAATCAGAGTTATGGGGATTGTTCCTCCTGATGTAGACTTTGATATTGAATAAATATTTTAAGTTTCAAGTTAAAAGCTTTGATAATAACAGAGATATTTGACTTTATCAAAAGTTTTAACCAGAAATTCTAAGTTAAAATGGGGGCATATCTCCATCAAAATTCAAACCAGAATTATTGGAATTGTTTCTCCTGGTGTAGACTTTGATATTAAATAAGTACTTTAAGTTTGAAGTCTAAAGCTTCGATAGTAACAGAGATATTCGACTTCATCAAAAAATTTAACCAAAAATTCTAAGTTAAAAAGGGGCATTACTCCATCAAAATTCAAAACAGAGTTATGGGCATTGTTTCTCCTGGTGTAGACTTTGATATTTTATAAGTAGTTTAAGTTTCAAGTCAATAGCTTTGATAGTAACAGAGATATTTGACTTTATAAAAAACTCTAACCAAAAGTTCTAAGTCAAAAAGGGGCATAACTCCATCCAAATTCAAATCAAGTTTTTGGCATTGATTCTCCTGGTGTAAACTTCGATAATAAATAAGTATTTTAAATTTCAAGTCAATCCAGGGATCGTGGGTTCGAGCCCCAATGGGGTCACGAACATGACTTCTCATATGACACCAGTACTAGTTTTTCCAGGAAGTGGACTTGAGAGTGGTTCAAATAAGCTTCAAGGTTTCATCACAATTGAGCTAAAAGAAATTAGAATAAACTAACAGAGATATTTGACTTTATCAAAAACTTTAACCAACGGCGATACAGATGCTGGGGTCAGTGCAATAGCTCTACTTTTTAGCTCACCTGAACACAAAGTGCTCAAGGTGAGCTTTTGTGATTGCCCTGTGTCCGACGTCCATCCGTCCGTCGTCAAAAATTTGACTGTTAACTCTCTAGAGATCACAATTTTGGCTCAATCTTAATGAAACTTGGTCAGAATGTTACTCTCAATAAAATCTTGGATGAGTTTGATATCGGGTCATCTGGGTTCAAAAACTAGGTCACCAGGTCAAATCAAAGGAAAAGCTTGTTAACACTTTATAGGTCACAATCTTGACCGAGTCTTAATGAAACTTGGCCAGAATGTTATCCCCAATAAAATCTTGGAGGAGTTTGATATTGGGTCATCTGGGGTCAAAAACTAGGTCACCAGGTCAAATCAAAGGAAAAGCTTGTAAACACTCTAGAGGCTAAATTTATGATTGTATCTTCATGAAACTTGGTCAGAATGTTAATCTTGATGATCTTTAGGTCCAGTTTGAATCGCGGTCATGTATGGTCAAAACTAGGTCACCAGGTCAAATCAAAGGAAAAGCTAGTTAACACTCTAGAGGTCACATTTATGACCATATCTTAATGAAACTGGGTCGGAATGTTAATCTTGAAGATCTTCAGGTCAGCTCTAAATCTGGGTCAGATGGGGCCAAAAACTAGGTCACCAGGTCAAATCAAGAGAAAAGCTTGTTAACACTGTATAAGCCACATTTATGACCATATCTTAAAGCTACTTGGTCAGAATGTTGATGTTGATAATCCTAGGTCGAGATTAAATCTGGATCAGGTTGGGTCAAAACTAGGTCACCAGGTCAAATCAAAGGAAAAGCTTGTTAACATTCTAGAGGCCACATTTATGACTGTATCTTCATGAAACTTGGTCAGAATGTTAACCTTGATAATCTTTAGGTCAAGTTCGAATTTGAGTCATGTAGGGTCAAAAACTAGGTCACTAGGTCAAATCAAAGGAAAAGCTAGTTAACACTCTAGAGGCCACATTTATGACCATATTTTAATGAAACTTGGTCAGAATGTTAATATTGATGATCTTTAGGTCATTAGGTCAGCTGAGCGATACAGGGCCTTCATGGCCCTCATGTTTAGCTCACCTGAGCACAAAGTGCTCAAAGGTGAGCTTTTGTGATCACCCTGTGTCCGTCGTCCATCAGTTTTCTGTCGTCAGAATTTGACTGTTAACACTCTAGAGGTCACATTTTTTACCCAAACTTAATGAAATTTGGTCAGAATGTTACCCTCAATAAAGTCTTGGACAAGTTTGATATTGGGTCATCTAAGGTCAAAAACTAGGTCACCAGGTCAAATCAAAGGAAAAGCTTTTTAACACTCTAGAGGTCACATTTTTGGCCCAATCTTGATGAAACTTTGTTAGAATGTTACCCTTAAAAAAGTCTTGGATGAGTTAGAGATTGGCTTATCCGGGGTCAAAAACTAGGTCACCAGGTCAAATCAAAGGAAAAGCTTGTTAACACTGTACAGGCCAGATTTATGACTGTATCTTCATGAAACTTGGTCACAATGTTAATCTTGATGATCTTAAAGTCCAGTTTGAGTCTGAGTCAGGTTGGGTCAAAAACTAGGTCACCAGGTCAAATCAAATGAAAAGCTAGATTACACTGTAGAGGCCACATTTATGACCATACCTTAATGAAACTTTGTCAGAATGTTAATCTTGGTAATCATTAGGTCAAGTTCGAATTTGGGTCATGTTGTTTCAAAAATTAGGTCACCCAGTCAAATCAAAGGAAAAGCTATGTAACACTTTAGAGGCCACATTTATGACCATATCTTAATAACTGGTCACAATGTTTATCTTGATGATCTTTAGGTCAATAGGTCAGGTGAGCGATACAGGGCCTTCATGGCCCTCTTGTCTTTGAAAAGTCGAGCTAAAAATGGGTTCAGTAAAACTTCCAATATTAATCAGTATTCAAACTTTTGACAAATATAAGTGAAAATGATTATTGGTCTTAGCAAAAAATTAATATCTATTATAGTCATAACTGTGGCAGCCATGTTATAAACAAAGGCATTAGGAGTGTTTAACTGATTGCCAATATATATAACTGAATTGCTTTGTTGAAAATATGCACAAAACACAGTATCAAATTTTTTAGCTTTTAAAATTGTTTTTTTTTGTGCCCTACAGCACCCCCACCCTCTTTGTCCATTTGAAAATATTTTCACATAGAGTCATGAAACAATGCACAGTGATAGGTGTGGGGGGGGGGGGGCACCTGTATCCTATGGACACTAGATGTTAAGCTGATGAGAACAGATTTTTATAAGATATTGCTTTGTTTATTATGCCCCTTTTGAAGAAGGAGGGGTATATTATTTTGCAGATGTCGGTCGGTCTGTATGTAGACCAATCCGTTTCCAGATGATAACTCAAGAACGCTTGGGCCTAGGATCATGAATGTTGATAGGAAAGTTGGTCATCACTTGCAGATGACTCCTATTGATTTTGAGATCTGTATGTCAAAGGTCAAGGTCATAGCAACCCTGAAGCCCGCCCGCTTAGCTCAGTAGGTAGAGCCTCGGTCTACCGATCGCGGGGTCGTGAGTTCGATCCTTGGGCGGGGCGTATGTTCTCCGTGACTATTTGATAAACGACATTGTGTCTGAAATCATTAGTCCTCCACCTCTGATTCATGTGGGAAAGTTGGCAGTTACTTGCGGAGAACAGGTTTGTACTGGTACAGAATCCAGGAACACTGGTTAGGTTAACTGCCCACCATTACATGACTGAAATACTGTTGAAAAACGGTTTTAAACCCAAAACAAACAAACAAAACATAGTGACCCTGAACAGTTAAATGGTTTCCGGATGATAACTCAAGAACGCTTGGGCCTAGGATCACAAAAGTTGATAGGGAGGTTGGTCATGACCAGCAGATGACCCCTAATGATTTTGAGGTCAATATATTAAAGTTCAAGGTCACAGTGACCCGGAACAGTTAAACGGTTTCCGGATGATAACTCAAGAACGCTTGGGCATAGGATCAGGAAAATTGATAGGGAGATTGATTATGAGCAGCAGATGACCCCTATTGATTTTGAGGTCATTTGGTCAAAGTTCAAGGTCAGATTGGCCAGATGGCCCCTATTAATTTTAAGGTCAGTAGGTCAAAGGTCAAGGTTACAGTGACCTGGAACATTTAAACTGTTTCCAGACAATAACTTGAGATGCTTGGGCCTAGGGTCATGAAACTTGATAGGGAGGTTGGTCATGACCTGTAGATGACCCCTATTTTGAGGTCTGTAGGCTAAAGGTTAAGGTCACATTGACCCGGAACAGTTAAACTCTTTCCGGATGATATCTTACGGACGCTTGGGCCTAGGATCACTAAACTTAATAGGGAGGTTGATCATGATCAGCAGATGACACCTGTTGATTTTGAGGTCAGTAGGTCAAAGGTTAATGTCACATTGAACAAGAACAGTAGAACTTTTGTTTACAGTGAGCAAATAATTTCTGTTCCTTGTGCAATTACTGAATGCATCAAGGGGGGCATTTCGTGTTCTTGTTATACTGTATGTATTTGTCAAGTGTATTTTGGGTTTTCAGGGTAACCAACAGACAGTTTAACCAAGACCCAGCTTAGGGTTGAATTTGTAACTAGGAGACGCTGGCTTTGTGTTGTCATGGTAACCAGGAGACAGTTTAACAAAGACCCAGCTTAGGGCTGTCTTGGCAACTAGGAGATGCCGTCGTTTAGAGTTGTCATGGTAACAAGGAGACAGTTTAACCAGGGACCAGCTTAGTGTCGTCATGGTAACCAGGAGACAGTTTATTCAGGGATAGGTCTTCAACTGCAAAGGACTTAAAAGGTACTGATACTGTCTTTTAAAGTCCTTCTGTAGGTGCTTTCCTCATGACAAGAGGTAAAAAGCATTATTATACTACCATCCATCCACTGCTCCACCCTTTATCTTCTTAACAGCTGATAAAATAATAAAGCTAGTGTCTAGTTTTAACCTCGTCCAGACAGAGTGTCCAGACAGAGTGCACAACCCGGATCACTAGATCCAAAGTCAAGGTCACATTTTCAGGTTAAAGGATCAAATATCTTAAATTTCATATATTTTATCCATGGGAAGGATTTTCATAAAACTAGCATCAGTTGTTAAACTTCTCTAGACAACATGCATTAAAAACCCCGGTCAAAGGTCAAAGTCGCAATATTGCACTGTTAAGTGTATTGAAGCGGCATTAATAATAAGGCCGTATAGCCTTGATATTTGGCATGTGACATTATCTAATAGTCCTCTATGAATATTGTTCAAATTATACCTCTGAGGTGAAAAGAGGCCCTGCCACAGGGGTCCCAAGTTTTACATAGACATATATGGGAAAAACGTTAAAAATCTTCTTGTCTGATACCACAAGACCTAGGCCTTTGATATTTGGTATGTATCATTGCCTTGTGGTGCTCTAGCAAGATTGTTCAAATAATGCCCCTGGGATGGAAAGAGGCCCTGCCCCGGGGGTCCTAGGTTTTACATAAACATATATAGAATTTTTTGTCGAGCCCGCTTGAGGAAGTGAAGACATAGTTGTCCAAATGGCTGTTCGGTGTATGTGCGTGCCTCCATTCGGATTTGTTTGTCCAGACCATAACTTTGACCTGCATGGAGCAATCTTGTTTATATTTGGCATGAATGTTAACCTCAGTGAGAGGGAGTGTCATGTGCAAACCCCAGGTTCCTATCTCAAAGGTCAAGGTCACATTTAGAGGTCAAAGGTCAAATTCAATAACGACTTTGTCCGAAGCATTGCTTCTTCATGCATGGAGGGATTTTGATGAAACTTGGCACAATTGTTCACCATCATGAGACAGAGTGTCATGCACAAGAATCAGGTCCCTAGGTCTAAGGTCAAGGTCACATTTAGAGGTCAAAGGATACAGGAATGACAACTTTGTCCGGAGCATTTCTTCTTCATGCATGGAGGGATTTTGATGTAACTTGGCATAAATGTTCACCACCATGAGACGGAGTGTCATGCGCAAGAACCAGGTCCTTAGGTCTATGGTCAAGGTCACAGAGGTCAAAGGTCAGATACAAGAATGACTTTGTGCAGAGAATTTCTTTTTCATGCATAGAGGGATTTTTAGCTCACCTGTCACATAGTGACAAGGTGAGCTTTTGTGATCACCCTTCGTCCGTCGTCTGTGCGTCCGTGCGTCCGTCAACAATTTCTTGTCTGCGCGATAGTGGTTTCATTTATGATTTTATTTTAACCAAACTTGCACACAACTTGTATCACCATAAGATCTCGGTTCCTTTCTTGAACTGGCCAGATCCCGTTATGGGTTCCAGAGTTATGGCCCCTGAAAGGGCCAAAATTAGCTATTTTGACCTTTTCTGCACAATAGCAGCTTTGTTTATGATTTCATTTTAACCAAACTTGCACACAACTTGTATCACCATAAGATCTTGATTCCTTTTTTGAACTGGCCAGATTCCATTATGGGTTCCAGGGTTATGGCCCCTGAAAGGGCCAGAATTAGCTATTTTGACCTTGTCTGCACTATAGCAACTTCATTTATGATTTTATTTTAACCAAACTTGCACACAACTTGTATCACCATAAGATCTCGGTTCCTTTCTTGAACCGGCCAGATCCCATAATGGGTTCCAGAGTTATGGCCCCTGAAAGGGCCAAAATCAGTTATTTTGACCTTGTCTGCACAACAGCAGCTTCATTTATGATTTGATTTTAACCAAACTTGCACACAACTTGTATCACCACAAGATCTTGCTTCCTTTCTTCAACTGGCGAGATTCCATCATGGGTTCCACAGTTATGGCCCCTTAAAGGTCCAAAATTGGCTATTTGGGCTTTTGCAGCCATATAGAGACTTCATTTATGGTTTTAATTTGATACAAACTTCCAAAATATCTTCAACAACAATAAATCTTGGATTCCATGACAAATCAGATCCAATCGTAGGTTCCAGAGTTATTTCATATCTGATTACCTCCCCTGATTGGAATCAAAATGGATTTATATCAGTAAGTACTTACAGGACTTATTTGAAATTTCATTATTGTTATTAGTTGGACTGAGACAATCAGGGTAGATAACTATGGACTGATTTTATGTCAAATTACCTCCCTTTATTTCAAATTAAAATTGATATATCTCCATAACTACTGAAGATACTGATCTGAAATTTCATTTATGTCAACAGATTTATTTGGCAGATCCTTCTTTTGTCCACTTACAATATTTATTTTTTTTTAATTACTTCCCTTTTACGTTACTATAAATAGCTTATTTTTAGTAACTTTTTTATTATTGGCCTTAGGGAAAACACGAGACCAGTTTTCTGTGGTACAACATGGATGGTACCTCCAATTTTTAGGTGTATTTTAACATATCTATACCTTGTAAGATTTTTTTTTCTTTTTGGTTAAATTTCTTCCCTTTGTTGTTCCTGTCCTTCGGGCTTAGATATTTTTTTCTAAGGACCTTCTTGCCCTCAAGTGCAATGATAACAGGTGAGCGATATAGGGCCATCATGGCCCTCTTGTTTATTACTGGTCATAGGGAAAAATCAGGACCACTTTTCTGTAGCACAACATGCATGTTAAATCCAATTTCGAGGTGTATTTTGACCTATCTCTACTGGTAAGGATTTTTGTGTGGACTTATAATTTTATTTTTTTTGAGATTTACTTCCCTTTGTTGTTACTACAAATAAGTTATAATGTAACATTTTGCAATCTTTTTATACGCCCGAAGGGATGTATTATGTTATGATGCTGATGTCCGTCCGTTAGCAATTTCGTGTCTGCTCTATAACTCTTGAACCCCTTGAAGGATTTTAAGGAAACTTGACACAAATGTTCACCACACCGAGACGACGTGCAGAGCGCATGTTTTGGATGTCTTGCTTCAAGGTCAAGGTCACACTTAGGAGTCAAAGGTCATATCAGTTTGTTTCGTGTCTGCTCTGTAACTCTTGAACCCCTTGAAGGATTTCAAAGAAATTTGACACAAATGTTCACCACACCAAGACAACGTGCAGAGCGCATGTTCCGGACGACTCGCTTCAAGTTCAAGGTCACACTTAAGGGTCGAATGTCATATATGACTTTGCTTTGTGTATAATGCTCTGCATTGCAGCCCTCTTGTTTTTATTTGGCAGATCTCTTTTTTGTTCACTTACAATAATTTTTTTTATGCCCCCCTTCAAAGAAGGAGGGGTAATTGTTTTGCAGATGTCGGTCGGTCGGAATGTAGACCAATCCGTTTCCGGATGATAACTCAACAACGCTTGGACCTAGGATCATGAAAGTTGATAGGGAGGTTGGTCATCACCAGCAGATGACCCCTATTGATTTTGAGATCTGTATGTCAAAGGGCAAGGTCACAGTGACCCTGAATAGTAAAACGGTTTCCGGATGATAATTCAAGAACACTTGGGCCTAGGATCATGAAAGTTGATAGGGAGGTTGGACATCACCAGCAGATGACCCCTATTGATTTTGAGGTCTGTATGTCAAAGGTCAAGGTAGCAGTGACCCTGAATAGTAAAACAGTTTCCGGATGATAACTCAAGAACACTTGGGCCTAGGATCATGAAAGTTGATAGGGAGGTTGGTATTGACCAGCAGATGACCCTTTTGATTTTGAGGTCAGTATGTTAAAGGTCAAGGTCACAGTGACCCTGAACACTAAAACGGTTTCCGGATGATAACTCAAGAACGCTTAGGCCTACGGTCACGAAAATTGATAGGGATGTTGGTCATGACCAGCAGATGACCCCTATTGATTTTGAGGTCAGTATGTCAAAGGTCAAGGTCACAGTGACCAGGAACAGTAAAATGGTTTCCAGGCAATAACTAAGAACGCTTGGGCCTAGTTTCAGGAAAATTGATAGTAAGGTTGGCCATGACCAGCAAGTTCCCAGTTCTTTTGACAGCTGACGGACTCGACCTGTTGCCCGTGGGCATCTAGTTTTAAAAACCTTTTTATCTGAAACCACAAGACCTAGGATTTAGATATTTGGTATGCTGCATTGCCTAGTGGTCCTCTAACAACAGTATTCAAGTAATGCCCCTTATTTGAAAAGAGGCCCCATCAAGTGTGTCCCAAGTTTACGTAGACTTGTACATGAAAAAAAAGAATTAAAAATCTTCTTGCTTGAAACTGCAAGGTCTAGGCTTTTGATATTTTGTATGTTGCATTGCCTAGTGGTCCTCTACCAAAACTATTTAAATTATGTCCCTAGGGTGAAAAGAGGCCCTGCCTTTGGGGTCCCAAGTTTTACATAGACTTATATAGGAAAGATCTTTAAAAATCTTCCTGTCCTAAAGTTCAAGGATAGACCTTTGATGTTTGCAAATAGGTATTTAGCATTGCCTATTTATATTTTTAACAAGACTTAACTCATAAATTACGCCCTGGGGGACACTTGTATATGAGTTAAATAGGAAAAAATATTTTAAAAATTACCTGAACATAATTATTTCCTTGACTGTTTAATTATAATTACCTAATGACCCCAAGTAAATAGGGTCATGACTGTGACCTTGACCTACTGACCTACTTTCTTGTGTTTAGCTTACCAGAGCACAAAGTGCTCAAGGTGAGCTATTGTGCCCGGTCATTGTCCGACGTTAGGCGTCCATCAACATTTACCTTGTGAACACTCTAAAGGCCACATTTTGTGACCCAGTCTTTAGAAAACTTTGTCAGAATGTTAGGCTTGATGATCTCTAGGTCAATTTCAAAACTGGATCATGTGGGGTCAAAAACTAGGTCAGTAGGTCAGATCAAAGGAAAAGCTTGTGAACACTCTAGAGACCACATTTGTGACCCAATCTTTATGAAACTTGGTCAGAATGTTGGTCTTGATGATCTCTAGGTCAAGTCCAGCGTCGATCCGTCCACACCTTCCTTTAAACAACATCTCCTCCTAAACCACCAAGCCAATTTTGATGAAACTTCACAGGGATGAGCCCTGGATGGTCTTCTTTAAAAATTATTCAAAGAATTGAATTCCATACAAAACTCTGGTTGCCATGGAAACCGAAAGGAAAAACTTCAAAAATCTTCTTATCCAAAACCACAAGGCCTAGGGTGTAGCATCATCTAGTGGGTCTCTACCAAGATCGTTCAAATTATCCTCCTAGGGTGAAATATGGCCCCATCCCAGGGGTCACATGGTTTATATAGACTTATATAGGGGAAGAACTTGGAAAATCTTCTTGTCCAAAACCATAAGACCTAGGATTTGATATTTAGTATGTAGCATCATCTAGTGGGCCTCTACCAAGATTGTTCAAATGATCCCCCCAGGGTGAAATATGGCCCCACCCAGGGGGGTCACATGGTTTATATGGACTTATATAGGGAAAAACTTTGAAAATTTTCTTGCCTGAAACCACAAGACCTAGGCTTTTGATATTTGGTATGAAGCATTGCCTTGTCGTTACCTACCAGGATTATTCAAATAATTACCCTGGTGCAAAAAGAGGCCCTGCCATGGGGGTCTCTGGTTTTACATATATAGGAAAAAAACTTTAAAAATCTTCTCGTCTGAAATTGCAAGGCATAGGCTTTTGATATTTGGTATGTTTGCATTGACTAGTGGTCCTCTACCATCATTATTCAAATTAAAGTTAATACAGCAACACTAACAAATTCTGAGTCGCGAAAACTAATGACAAAGTGAAACACATGTCATTTATTCACTAAAAACACACTACAGACAAACTTCTTTTGATTATATATCTTTGGTTTCATTAACTTTTAGTCCCTTTAAAATCTTTTGTTTCATTTAATGTCTTTCTTTCTTAGCTCACCTGAGCACGAAGTTCTCAAGGTGAGCTTTTGTGAATTGCCCTGTGTCCGTCGTCGTTCATCCGTCCGTCGTCAACAGTTTGACTGTTAACACTCTAGAGGTCACAATTTTTACCTAATCTTAATGAATTCGATATTGGGTCATCTGCGGTCAAAAACTAGGTCACCAGGTCAGATCAAAGGAAAAGCTTGTTTACACTATAGAGGTCACAATTTTGGCCCAATCTAAATGAAACTTTGTCAGAATGTTACCCTCAATAAAATCTCGAAAAAATTTGATATTGGGTCATCCGGGGTCAAAAACTAGGTTACCAGGTCAAATCAAAGGAAAAGCTTGTTAATACTCTAGAGTTCACAGTTTTGGCCCAATCTTAAAGAAACTTGGTCATAATGTTACCCTCAATAAAATCTTGGACAAGTTTGATATTGGGTCATGTAGGGTCAAAAACTAGGTTACCAGGTCAAATCAAAGGAAAACCTTGTTTACACTCTTAGAGGTCACAATTTTGGTCCAATCTTAATGAAACTTAGTCAGAAAATTACCCTCAATAAAATCTTGGACAAATTTGATATTGGGTCATCTGGGGTCAAAAACTAGGTCACCAGGTCAAATCAAAGGAAAAGCTTGTTAATACTAGAGGTCACAATTTTGGTTCACTCTTAATGAAACCAGGTCAGAATGTTACCCTCAATAAAATCTTGGACAAGTTCGATATTGGGTCATCTTGGGTCAAAAACTAGGTCACCAGGTCAAATCAAAGGAAAAGCTTGTTAACACTGTAGAGGTCACATTTATGACTATATCTTCATAAAACTTGGTCAGAATGTTAATCCTGATGATTTCAAGGTCTAGTTTGAATCTGGGTTATGTAGGGTCAAAAACTAGGACACTAGAACAAATCAAAGGGAAAGCTAATTGGCACTCTAGAGGCCACATTTATGACCATATCTTAAGGAAACTTGGTCAGAATATTAATCTTGATGATCCAGGTCAGGTTCAAACCTGGGTTAGGTGGGAACAAAAACTAGGTCACCAGGTTAAATCAAAGGAAAAACTTGTTAACACTCTAGAGGTCACAATTTTGGCCCAATCTTAATGAAACTTGGTCAGACTGTTACCGTCAATAAATTCTTGGACAAGTTTGATTTTGGGTCATCTGTGTTCAAAAACTAGGTCATCAGGTCAAATCAAAGGAAAAACTTGTTAACACTGTAGTGGCCACATTTATGACCATATCTTAACGAAACTTGGTCAGAATGTTTATCTCAAGGATTTATAGGTCAAATTCAAATCTGGGTTAGGTGGGGTCAGAAACTAGGTCACTAGGTAAAATCAAAGGAAAATCTTGTTAACACTCTAGAGGCCACATTTATGGCTACATCTGCATGAAATTTAATCAGAATGTTAATCTTGATATTCTTTGGGTCCAGGTTGAATCTGGGTCATGTGGGGTCAAAAACTAGGTCACCAGGTCAAATCAAAGGAAAAGCTAGTTAACACTTTAGAGGCTACATTTATGACCATATCTTGGTCAGAATGTTGATCTTGATGATCTATAGGTCAATATGTCAGGTGAGGGATACAGGGCCTTCATATTAGAAATCTTTGGCTCATGTTCAGTTCTTTTCTGTCATTAAAAAACTTTCTTTTGATTATATACCTATATTAGAAATCTTTGGCTCATGTTCAGTTCTTTTCTGTCATTAAAAAACTTTCTTTTGATTATATACCTTTTAGTCTCTTTAAAATCTTTGGTTTTATTAAATGTCCTTCTTCTAATTTAAACTCTGGCTCACTTTCAATTCTTTTCTGTTATTAAAAAGCTTTCTTTTGATTATATATCTTTGATTTCATTAACTTTGGGTCCCTTTAAAATCTTCGGTTTCATTAAATGTCTTTCTGTTGGAAAGTCTAGGCGTTCGTTATGGCGCGTTCCTGCAGCAGACGACTTACCGGCGCGTCGACGTATGTTACGTCATTGTATTGACTTGTATCGATTCCGCTAATAAAAAGAGCAAATACACAACGCATTATTCTTCAATTCTCCAGACACTTTCTTTTAAACTTTGGGTCATTTTCAGTTCTTTTTTATCGTTAAAAATCTTTCTTTTGATTATATATCTTTTGGTCTTTTTAAAATCTTTGGTTTCAGTATATGTCTTTCTTTTAATTTAAAATCTTTGGCACAGTTTCAATTCTTTATTGTCATTAGAAACGTCTTTTGAAAATCTTTGGTTTCATTGTATGTCTTTCTTTTAATTTAAACTCCTTGGCTCACTGTCAGTTCTTTTCTGTCATTAAAAACTTTCTTTTGGTTATATATCTTTGGGCTCCTTTAGAATCTTTGGCTTCATTAAATGTCTTTCTTTTAATTTAAACTCCTTGGCTCACTTTCAATTCTTTCAAGTAATTAAAAAAAATTCTTTTGATTATATATCTTTTTTTTCATTAACTTTTAGTCCCTTTTAAAATCTTTTGTTTCATTAAATGTCTTTCTTTTAATTTAAAATCTTTGGCTCACTTTCAGTTTTTTTCTGTTATTAAAAAACTTTCTTTTCATTATATATCTTTGATTTCATTAACTTTGGGTCCCTTTAAAATCTTTGGTTTCAGTAAATGTCTTTCTGTTAATCTTTGGGTCATTTTCAATTCTTTTAAATCGTTAAGTTTTCTTTTAATTATATTTTTTTTGGTCTATTTAAACTCTTTGGTTTTAATACATGTCTTTCTTTTAATTTAAAATCTTTGGCTCACTTTCAATTCTTTAGTGTCATTAGAAACTTCTTTTTGAAATCTTCGGTTTCATTATATGTCTTTTTTTTTTAATTTAAACTCCTTGGCTTACTTTCAGTTCTTTTCTGTCATTAAAAACTTTCTTTTGATAATATATCTGTGGCTTCATTAAATGTCTTTCTTTTAATTTAAACTCCTTGGCTCACTTTCAGTTATTTTGAGTCATTAAAAAACTTTCTTTTGATTATATGTCTTTGATTTCATTAACTTTGGGGCCCTTTAAAATCTTTGGCGTCATTAAATGTCTTTCTTTTAATTTAAACTCTGGCTCACTGTCAATTCTTTTCTGTTATTAAAAAACTTTCTTTTGATTATATATCTTTGGACTTTTAAAATCTTTGGCTTCATTAAATTCCTTTCTTTTAATTTAAAGTCCTTGGTTCACTTTCAATTCTTTTCTGTCATTAAAAAACTTTTTTTTGATTATATATCCTTGGGTCCCTTTAAAATCTTTGGCTTCATTAAATGTCTTTCTTTTAATTTAAAATCTTTGGCTCACTTTCAATTCTTTTGTGTCATTAGAAAACCTTTTTTTTAATTATATATCTTTGGGCCCCTTTACAATCTTTAGTTTCATTTAATGTCTTTCTTTTAATTTAAAATCTTTGGCTCATTTTCAATTCTTTAATGTCAATAAAAAACTTTCTTTTATTATATGTCTTTTGTTTCATTTACTTTTAGTCCCTTTAAAAATCTTTTGTTTTATGAAATGTCTTTCTTTTAATTTAAAATCTTTGGTTCATTTTCAATTCTTTTGTGTCATCAAAAAAACAACTTTCTTTTGATTATATATCTTTGGACTTTTAAAATCTTTGGCTTCATTAAATTCCTTTCTTTTAATTTAAATTGCTTGGCACACTTTCAATTCTTTTCTGTCATTCAAAAACTTTCTTTTCATTATATATCCTTCGGCCCCTTTAAAATCTTTGGCTTCATTAAATTCCTTTCTTTTAATTTAAAGTCCTTGGCTCACTTTCAATTCTTTTCTGTCATTAAAAAACTTTTTTTGATTATATATCTTTGATTTCATTAACTTTGGGTCCCTTTAAAATCTTTGGTTTCATTAAATGTCTTTCTTTTAATCTTTGTGTCATTTTCAGTTATTTTGTATCGTTAAAAATCTTTCTTTTGATTATATATTTTTGGGTCTGTTTAAAATCTTTGGTTTCAAAAAATGTCTTTCTTTTAATTTAAAATCTTTGGCTCACTTTCAATTCTTTTCTGTCATAAAAAAAAAAACAACTTTCTTTTGATTATATATCTTTGGACTTTTAAAATCTTTGGCTTCATTAAATTCCTTTCTTTTAATTTAAACTCCTTGACTCACTTTCAATTCTTTTCTGTCATTAAAAAACTTTCTTTTGATTATATATCTTTCAGCCCCTTTAAAATCTTTGGCTTCATTAAATTCTTTCTTTTATTTAAACTCCTTGGCTCACTTTCAATTCTTTCTGTCATTAAAAATTTTTATAAATTGGTCTTAATTTTGTTCATTAATCTTTAATTAATTTTGCCATTAACTTTGTGATTAAACCTTTTTAAATATATCTTTTGGCCTTTACATCTTAGCATTTATGTCTTCTTTAATTTAAAATCTTTGGCTCATTTTCATTCTTTATGTATAAAAAACTTTCTTTTATTATATATTTTGTTTCATCTACTTTTAGTCCCTTTAAAATCTTTGGTTTCATTAAATGTCTTTCTTTTAATCTTTGAGTCATTTTCAATTCTTTTGTATCGTTAAAAATCTTTCTTTTGATTATATATCTTTTGGTCTCTATAAAATCTTTCGTTTCAATATATGTCTATCTTTTAATTTAAAATCTTTGGCTCACTTTCAATTCTTTAGTGTCATTACAAACTTCTTTTTAAAATCTTTGTTTTCATTATATGTCTTTCTTTTAATTTCAACTCCTTGGCTACTTTCAGTTCTTTTGTGTCATTAAAAACTTTCTTTTGATTATATTTATTTATACTTGTGGTCTTGATTTGTTTCATTAAATGTCTTTCTTTAATTTAAAATCCTTGGCTCACTTTCATTTTTTGTGTAATTAAAAAACTTTCTTTTGATTATATATCTTTTGATTTCATTAACTTTTGTCCCTTTAAAATCTTTGGTTATTAAATGTCTTTCTTTTAATTTAAAATCTGGCTCATTGTCAATTCTTTTTGTTTATTAAAAAACCTTTCTTTTGATTTATATATCTTTGGACTTTTAAAATCTTTGGCTTCATTAAATTCCTTTCTTTTAATTTAAATCCTTGGCTCACTTTCAATTCTTTTCTGTCATTAAAAAACTTTCTTTTGATTATATATCTTTCAGCCCCTTTAAAATCTTTGACTTCATTAAATTCCTTTCTTTTTATTTAAACTCCTTGGCTCACTTTCAATTCTTTTCTGTCATTAAAAAACTTTTTTTATTATATATCTTGGTCCCTTTAAATCTTTAGTTCATTAAATGTCTTTCTTTTAATTTAAAATCTTTGGCTCACTTTCAATCTTTGTGTCATAAGAAAACCTTTTTTTTATATTATGTATCTTTGGGCCCTTTACAATCTTTGTTTTCATTTAATGTCTTTCTTTTAATTTAAAATCTTTGGCTCATTTTCAATTCTTTAATGTCACTAAAAAACTTTCTTTTATTATATATCTTTTGTTTCATCTACTTTTAGTCCCTTTAAAATCTTTGGTTTCATTAAATGTCTTTCTTTTAATCTTTGAGTCATTTTCAATTCTTTTGTATCGTTAAAAATCTTTCTTTTGATTATATATCTTTTGGTCTCTATAAAATCTTTGTTTTCATTATATGTCTTTCTTTTAATTTCAACTCCTTGGCTCACTTTCAGTTCTTTTGTATCATTAAAAAACTTTCTTTTGATTATATATCTTTGATTTTATTAACTTTGGGTCCCTTTGAAATCTTTTGTTTCATTAAATGTCTTTCTTTAATTTAAAATCTTTGGCTCATTTTCAATTCTTTAGTGTAATTAAGAAGCTTTCTTTTCATTATATATCTGTGGGCCCCTTTAAAATCTTTGGTTTCATTAATGATCTTTCTTTTAATTTAAACACTTTGGCTCACTTTCAATTCTTTTGAGTCAATAAAAACTTTTTCATTATAAATTTTTGGGGCCCTTTAAAATCTTTGGCTTCATTAAATGTCTTTCTTTAATTTAAAATCTTTGGCTCATTTTCAATTCTTTAGTGTAATTAAGAAACTTTCTTTTCATTATATATCTGTGGGCCCCTTTAAAATCTTTGGTTTCATTAATGATCTTTCTTTTAATTTAAACACTGGCTCACTTTCAATTCTTTTGAGTCATTAAAAACTTTCTTTTCATTATAAATTTTTGGGGCCCTTTAAAATCTTTGGCTTCATTAAATGTCTTTCTTTGAATTTAAAATCTTTGGGTCATTTTCAGTTCTTTAGTGTCATTAAAAAACTTTCTTTTGATTAGATGTCTTTGGGTCTCTTTAAAATCTTTGGTTTCATTAAATGTCTTTCTTTCAATTTGATATCTTTTGCACTCTTTCAATTCTTTTATGTCTTAAAAAAGTTTCTTTTGATTATATATCTTTGGGTTTCTTTAATATCTTTGGTTGCAAAAAATGTCTTTTGGAGGAAGAACCCAGGTGTCTCTCCGTGCATTATTTCATCACAAGCAGGCACCTGGGTAGAACCACAGACCTTCCGTAAGCCAGCTGGATGGCTTCCTGACATGAAGAATTCAACGCCCCGAGTGAGGCTCGAACCCACATCGATGAGGGGCAAGTGATTTGAAAGACCTTAACCACTCGGCCACAGAGGCCCCTTTTTGTAATGATAGATACTCTTCAAAACAAGTGTCAGTTAATTGATATAAACATTGAATTCCGGGAAAGGACTGCCTAAAGGAGCCCCACTTCCGGACAGTCAAACGCCTTTAAAAACTCACCATTTTCAAGGAACTGTTACACATGTTCGTTTTGATGCATTTGCAATAGCGTGCGAGTGTTGAAATTTCATATAACAAGGTGAAACACAGCCGTCATCGTTTATTTTTATTTCTTTACAAATGGCATTCATTTTCAAAGGGGGGGCAACTTTTTCAGAATATTTTAAGTACGGGACAATACAGCATGGGGTTTCGCGTCTGGATTCATTCAGTATTGTAGGAGTTATTGCCCCTGACCTAGGAAAAAGTTGTCATTTTAATGTTTTGTCGCGCGTAGCTCCAAAAATATGTTAGCTACAGTCATTATTTCACTACACAAGACCAGACTTACTCAAAAAAAAAAAGGTTTGTGAAACATGTATGTTAAAATGTACTTGACCTCGAATCAAAAAACATTAGAGGATTGTTTTATAGCCTATGAAGTGTTCTCCTTTAGGATTTTACTCAGCTAGGCATGAGTTATGGCCAACTAAGTGAAAAATACACATAAGGTTCTTAAAAGTTTGTGTTGCAAACATCTTAAAAATTGTTTAACCTGAGTCATTAAACCATGTTACTGTGGCAGGATTGTGGGGCACTTGGACTTGGAAATTATTCTGAACTATAACATTTCATACATACTATCCAGCCCTTGCAGACGAGTGATGGCACCCATAGGCTGAGCAGTCTAGACTTTGACTGAGCATAGATATAGGAAGGTCTCAGGTCCAAGTCCTGATCTGGCTACATGTTGCATTTTTATACGCCCAACAGGATGTAGTATGTTATACCCCCGGTGTCCATCTGTCCGTTAGCAATTTTGTGTCCACTCTGTAACTCTTGAACCCCTGGAAGGATTTCAAAGAAACTTGACAAAAATATTCACCATACTGAGATGACATGCAGAGTGTTGTTTTGGATGTCTCGCTTCAAGGTCAAGGTCACACTTAGGAGTCAAAAGTCATATCAGTTTGTTTTTTGTTCGCTCTGTAACTCTTGAATTGCTTGAAGGATTTCAAAGAAACCTGGCACAAATGTTCACCACACCAGGCTGTATTTTTCAATTTATCTTCATGAATTTTTTGTTATAATGATTACCTTGATGGAATCTAGGCCAAATGCGAAAATGGGTCATCTGGGGTAAAAAACTAGTTTACTGGGTCAAATCAAAGAAAAACCTTGTGTATGCGATAGAAGCTGTATTTTTCAATTGATCTTCAATAAATTTGGTTGCAGTGATTGCCTTGATAAAGTCTAGGCCTAGTTCGAAAATGGGTCATCCGGGGTCAAAAACTAGGTCAAATTATAGAAAAACCTTGTGTATAGCGACTGTATTTTTCAATTGATTTTCATGAAATTTGTCAGAATGCTTGCTTTGATGAAATCTAGATCATGTTTGAATATTGGTCCTATGGGGTCAAAAAATAGGTCACTAGGTCAAATTACAGAAAAATCTTGTGTATGCAATAGAGACTGTATTTTTCAATTGATTTTCATGAAATGGTCAGAATGATTGCCTTGATAAAATCAAGATCGAGTTTTATTATGGGTCATCTGGGTTCAAAAAGTAGGTCACTAGGTCAAATCAAAGAAAAATTATAGAAAAATTTTGTGTGATAGAGGCTGTATTTTTCAATTGATTTTCATGAAATTTGGTCAGAATGATTGCCTTGATGGAATCTAGGCTAAGAGAGAATATTGGTCATCTGGGGTCAAAACAAGGTTACTAGGTCAAATCAAAGAAAAACCTTGTGTATGCAATAGAAGCTGTATTTTTCAACTGATCTTCATGAAATTTGATCAGAATAATTGGCCTTGATAAAATCTAGGTCAGTTTCGAATATGGGCCATTTTGGATAAAAATAACTAGGTCACTATGTCTAAACAAAGAAAAACCTTGTGTTTGCAATAGAGGCTATATTTTTCAATTTATCTTCATAAAATTATGTCAGTATGATTGCCTCGATGAAATCTAGGTTGAGTTTTAATATGGGTCATCTAGGGTCAAAAACTAGGTCATATCTAAGAAAGTACTTGTTTAAACTCGAGAGACCGCATTTTTGGTCCAGACTTAATGAAAATTGGCCAGAATATTTGTTTCCATGAAATCACTAGATCAAACATGTTTACACTGTTATATAGTTTGTTTCTCAGGTGACCGACCTAGGGCCATCTCTGCCCTCTTGTTTGTTCACATACAAAAAAAGAATTTGAATTGCTTCCCTTTTATGTTACTATTCATAGCTTATTTTGAAACTTTTTTTCTATATCATTGGTCGTACAGAAAAACCGAGACCACTTTTCTGTGGTACAACATGGATGGTACCTCTAATTATTTGGTGTATTTTGACATTTGTACCTTGTAAAGATTTTTAGCTCACCTGAGCACGAAGTGGTCAAAGGTGAGCTTTTGTGATCACCCTGTGTTCGTCGTCCGTCATCTGTCAACAACAATTTGACTGTTAACACTCTATAGGTCACAATGTTGGCCTGTCTTAATAAAACTTGGTCAGAACGTTACCCTCAATAAAATCTTGGACGAGTTCAGTATTGGGTCATTTGAGGTCAAAAACTAGGTCACCAGGTCAAAGGAAAAGCTTGTTAACACTCTAGAGGTCACAATTATAGCCCGATCTTAATGAAACTTGGTCAGAATGTTACCCTCAATAAAATCTTGGACGATTTTATACGCCCGTTTGAAAAACGGGACGTATTATGGGAAAGCCCCTGGCGGGCGGGCGGGCGGCGTCCACAGACCTTGTCCGGAGCATATCTTCTACATGCATAGAGGGATTTTGATGAAACTTGGCACAGTTGTTCACCATCATGAGACGGAGTGTCATGCGCAAGAACCAGGTCCCTAGGTCTAAGGTCAAGGTCACACTTAGAGGTCAAAGGTCAAATTCAAGAATGACTTTGTCCGGAGCATATCTTCTTCATGCGTGGAGGGATTTTGATGAAAGTTGGCACAATTGTTCATCATCATGAGACGGAGTGTCAGATCCCTAGGTCTAAGGTCAAGGTCACACTTAGAGGCCAAAGGATACAAGAATGAAAAATTCAAGAATGACTTTGTCCGGAGCATATCTTCTTCTTGCATGGAAGGATTTTGATGTAGCTTGGCACAGTTGTTCACCATAATGAGACGGAGTGTCATGCGCGGAGTGTCATGCGCAAGAACCAGGTCCCTAGGTCTAAGGTCAAGGTCACACTTAGAGGTCAAAGGATACAAGAATGAAAACTTTGTCCGGAGCATATCTTCTTCATGCATGAAAAGACTTTGATGTAGCTTGGCACAATTGTTCACCATCATGAGACTGAGTGTCATGCGCGGAGTGTCATGCGCAAGAACCAGGTCCCTAGGGGTAAGGTCAAGGTCACTCTTAGAGGTCAAGGATACAAGAATGAAAACTTTGTCCGGATCATTTCTTCTTCATGCATTGAGGGATTTTGATACAACTTGGCACAAATGTTCACAAGCATGAGAAGGAGTGTCATGCGCAAGAACCAGGTCCCTAGGTCTAAGGTCAAGGTCACACTTAGAGGCCAAAGGTCAGATACAAGAATGACTTTGTCCGGAGCATTTCTTCTTCATGCATGGAGGGATTTTGATGTAACTTGGCACAATTGTACACCATCATGAGACGGAGTGTCATGCACTGGTTCCTTCTTTTGAATTACTTCCCTTTGCTGTTACTATAAATAGCTTATATTGTAACTTTTTCATTACAAGTCGTAGGGAAAAATCGAGACCACTTTTCTGTAGTACAACATGCATGTTACATCCAATTCTGAGGTGTTTTTGGAGCTATCTCTACCTGGTAAGGATTTTTGTATGGACTTCTAATTTTTTTTTATTTTTTTTTTATTTTTTTTTCTCTCTCTCTTTAAAGGTTAACTACCCTTAGTTGTTACTATAAATAACTTACATTATAACTTTTTTTATAATTGACCGTAGGGAAAAACCAAGACCACTTTTCTGTGGTACAACATTGATGTTACTTTCAAATTTTGGGTGAATTTTAAGGTATCTCTACCTGGTAAGGATTTTTTTTGTGGACTTAAAAAAATAAAAGAATTACAATAATTTCTAAAAAAAAAACAACATTGTAAATAACTAGAAAATTAAAATTCCATTTGCAAATACAGGTGCTAGTGTAAAGAAATTTGCTGTGACGGGCGTATATTGTGACATTCTGGCACTCTTGTTTGATATTGGGTTATCTGGGGTCAAAAACTAGGTCACCAGGTCAGATCAAAGGAAAAGCTTCTTAACACTGTAGAAGCCACATTTGTGACTGTATCTTCATGAAATTTGGTCAGAATCTTAATGATTCAAGGTCATGTAGGGTCAAAAACCAGGTCACCAGGTCAAATCAAGGGAAAGCTAGTTACACTCTGGAGGCCACATTTATGACCATATCTTAATGAAACTTGGTCAGACTGTTAATCTTGATGATCTATAGGTCAAGTTGATATGGGTCATGTATGGTCAAAAGCTAGGTCACTAGGTCAAATTAAAGGAAAAGCTTGTTAACACGAGGCCACATTTATGACTGTATCTTCATAAAACTTAGAATGTTAAATTTGATGACCTTTAGGTCAAGTTTGAATCTGGGTCATGTAGGGTCAAAAACTAGGTCACCGGGTCAAATCAAAGAAAAAGCTAGTTAACACTAAGGGTCTTAATTTTGGCCCAATCTTAATGAAACTTGGTCAGAATGTTACCCTCAATAAAATCTTTGATGAGTTTGATATTGGGTCATCTGAGGTCAAAAACTAGGTCACCAGGTCAAATCAAAGGAAAAGCTTCTTAACACTGTAAAGGCCACATTTATGACTTTCTTCATGAAACTTGGTCAGAATGTTAATCTTGCTTAATCTCGAGGTCCAGTTTGAATCTTGGTCATGTAGGATCAAAAACTAGGTCACCAGGTCAGATCAAAGGAAAAGCTAGTTAACACTCTAGAGGCCACATTTATGACCATATCTTAATGAAATTTGGTCAGAATGTTAATCTAAATGATTCCTAGGTCAGGTGAGTGATACAGGGCCTTCATGGCTCTCTTGTTTTGTGAACTTTTTTTTGGAATTTCTTCCCTTTGTTGTTCCTGTCCTTTGGGCATCAACAGTCAAGTTCTTTCAATTTTTCTCCCATCCTCTGATGTAACCCTTCTGGTGTATATTGCCCTGCTTGGCGGAGCTCTTGTTAATGATTTTTGTTGAGCCCGCTTGCGTTGAGCTAGACTTAGTCACCACTTTTGGCGGTTTGGTGTATGTGCGTCCGTCCAATCTTGTCCGGACCATAACTTTGATATGCATTGAGCAATCTTGTTAATATTTGGCATGAAGGTTAACCTCAATGAGGAGTGTTATACCCAAACCCCATGATCCTATCTCCAAGGTCAAGGTCACAGACTGAGGTCAAATTGAAGATTGAGTTTGTCTGGAGCATTTCCTCTAAATGCTTGGTGGGATTTTGATGTAACTTGGCTTGATTGTTCACCATTATGAGGCAGAGTGTCTTGCACAAGAACCAGGTCCCTAGGTCTAAGGTCAATCTTGTCTGGACCATAACTTTGATATGCATTGACCAATCTTGTTTATATTTGTCATGAATGTTAACCTCAATGAGGAGTGTCATATGCAAATCCGATGATCCTATCTCAAAGGTCATGGTCACAGACTGAGGTCAAATTGAAGAATGACTTTGTCAGGAGCGTTACTTTTTCATGCATAGAGGGGTTTTGATGTAACTTGGCACAATTGTTCACCATCATAAGATAGAGTGTCATGTGCAAGAGCCTAGAATAATTTCCCTTTGTTGTTATTATAAATAGCTGATATTATAACTTTTTATGCCCCCAAAGGGAGGCATATTACTTTTTTCAACTGTTTGTCCGTTAGTTAGTTCGTTCGTTCGTTAGTCACGTTAACTTTTTGCATGAAGGCACTTTACTCGCGAACCAATGCACCCATGACCTTCAAAGTTCATGTGCTGATAGTACTTATTGAGTACACCACCCCTACTGACTTTGGGGTCACCAGGTCAAAGGTCAAGGTCACAGGGGCCAATGTTAACTTTTTGCATGAAGGCACTTTACTCGCGAACCACTTCACCCAGGACCTTCAAACTTCACATGCTGATAGCACTTATTGAGTACACCACCCCTACTGACTTTGGGGTCACCAGGTCAAAGGTCAAGGTCACAGGGGCCAATGTTAACTTTTTGCATGAAGGCACTTTACTGGCGAACCACTGCACCCAGGACCTTCAATCTTCACATGCTGATAGTACTTATTGAGTACACCACCCCTACTGACTTTGGGGTCACCAGGTCAAAGGTCAAGGTCACAGGGACCAACGTTAACTTTCTGCATGAAGGCACTTTACTCGCGAACCACTGCACCCAGGACCTTCAAACTTCACATGCTGATAGTACTTATTGAGTACACCACCTCTACTGACTTTGGGGTCACCAGATCAAAGGTCAAGGTCACAGGGGCCAACATTAACTTTTTGCATGAAGCCACTTTACTCACAAACCACTGTACCCAGGACCTTAAAACTTCACATGCTGATAGTACTTATTGAGTACACCACCCCTACTGACTTTGGGGTCACCAGGTCAAAGGTCAAGGTCACAGGCACCAACGTTAACTTTTTGCATGAAGGCACTTTACTCGCGAACCACTGCACCCAGGACCTTCAAACTTTACATGCTGATAGTACTTTATGAGTGCACCAACCCTACTGACTTTGGGGTCACCAGGTCAAAGGTCAAGGTCACTGGGGCCAATGTTAACTTTTAGCATGAAGGCACTTTACTCGCGAACCACTTCACCCAGGACCTTCAAACTTCACATGCTGATAGTACTTATTGAGTACACCACCCCTACTGACTTTGGGGTCACCAGGTCAAAGGTCAAAGTGCTGCGGGGGCATTTGTCACCATTAGTGACAGCTCTTGTTATTATTGGTCATATGGAAAAATCCAGACCACTTTTCTGTAGTACCGGTACAACATGCATGTTGTTTTTTTTTGCACTCCCCGTCCTTTTAACAATTGACAGCCAGCGGGCTAGACATGTTAATGACTGATATGGTTTACTGATTGATTCCTGTATTTTGTTTTGAATCTTTCTGTATGTTTGATGAATTTTTGTGTTGTGTCTCTTGAAAAATGAATTCATTTTCAGCATCTGATTGTTGTTCATTTCCAAACAATAGTTTATCTGTACTCAAAGGATGAAAGATTCTAGTAGCCAAAAATAAATTACGCCTCTGTAAAGTAAATTGTTATCACTTGAAACAGTAGTGTTCAGCATCTTCAATGACACTACCACAGTCACATGTAGAGTTTAGTCTTAAGTGGTTTTTAAACAGATCTGACATGTTAGAAACAGAATTATGAAAAAAATCGAAGGTCACCATGCTTGTTAAGGAGTTGTCTTCCTTTAAATATGGAAATTTGAAGAAAAATCCATTTTAAGGGCAGATAACTCCTAAACATGCACAGTGATCTATGATTGTTTTTGCATTTTTCTGTTTCTAACATGAAATTGTTTTCATACATAAAGTTTGAACAAATTCTATTATTGGGAAACTTTAGCCCCATCTCTCTTGCAAGAAACTGCAGCAAATGTCTTTAAAATGGTCTCTTAATGATGAGTATTTTGGTCCAGTTTATTCCATAATTTTAGAAGTGGGGATCATTTGGAATGAATGTCTTTGAACAGTTGAAAAGTTTCTCAAGTTATAAGGATTAATTTCATTGACAATTGGAAGAAATAAGTCAGAGAGATATATTGCTAATAGACCATGCCTTTGTTGATCTAGCTTAAAGAGGACGTAGGCCTCGGTAAAATTTGAATAGTGTAACATTGGTACGGATTGCACATATATTTGTGTTTACTTTCAGATTTTACGGTATTACTGGAGTAAGAAACTGAGTAGCACTTGTTGCTATCATTGGCATGCAATTTTCTGAAGCGATTAAAAACTTGGCAGATTTAGCTCTTTCCGTCATCAGGTTTCGCAACTGTTAAAGCACAAAATTCAGGTTTTGTAAGCAAAAACTAGATATTAGACATGTATTGCACATGGTTTGAAATGATAAACATATAGTTGTGTTAATATTGCAATATTTTTATTTCAGGTGTGTGGTTACAGACTTTTGTGTGAGGCTTTGAAATTAATGTCAGCAACTTTAGTCCAAGAAGCTCTGAAAACTGTTTAGTGCCTGCTCAGTCATGTGCACAGAGATGAAGCAACAATAATAGGGTAACATGCTAACGAATACCTAATACATATTAGCCAATACCTTTTCAAACAAAATTGATGGGATAAGACCCTGAATTAACTCTGAATAAGCTTATCTGTTGCCCTATGTAACTGAGACAAAAATAGAGCTCATCATTTGATTCATTAAATATTTGCAAGAACACCTTGTATAAGTTATAGTATAGATTCATTAACATACTAAACTGGAAACAGACTTCTAATCACTTGCCCCTCACTGATGCCGGTTCTCCCTCACTGGTGTTTGTTCCCCCCTCACTAGGGCTGGTTCCCCCCTCACTGGTGCTGGTCCCCCCACACTAATGCTGGTTCCCCCTCACTGGTGCCGGTTCCCCCTCACTAGTGCCGGTTTCCCCCTCACTGGTTCGGTTCCTCCTCACTAGTGCCGGTTCCCCCTCACTGGTGCCGGTTCCCCCACACTAATGCTGGTTCCCCCTCACTAATGCCAGTTCCAAACCATGCTTCAGGTGTAGAATTTCTCATGAGAAAAAGCCATCAAACTGGATCTACCAATCAGTGGTTCTACCCAGGTGCCGGTCAATGCCAGAAACAATGCCCAGGGGGTCACCTCGGGTCTTTCTCCACCAAAAGCTTGAAAAGTCATCATATGGCCGCTGTTGTGTTGGTTCGCAGGGTGGTGAGATCGATTCCTGGGTGGGGCACACGTGTTCTATGACTGATGATTTGATAAATGACATTGTGTCTGAAATCATTCGTCCTCCACCTCTGATTCATATGGGCAAATTACACTGGTTAGGTTAAGTGCAAACTATTACATAACTGAAAGATTGTTGAAAAACGGCATTAAACCCAAAACAAGCAAATATATTGTGTTGGTGTTACTCTAAACCCAACAAAAACAAAAATATAGTCGTTGTTTGTATTTTAAAAGTGAAAAATTAAAAAAGATATACTTGCAGTTGAACACATGTTGGTTGCAGATTTTTGGCCTGAGGTTAAGTGTATTAGACTTTGACAGTCTACAGTAATACTATTATCTTACTTTGAAGCTGATTAGCCAGGACAGTATAAAAAGTTTAGTTTCCATGTGTGTTTGGGTAAAGTATCCAATTTAAGTAGTATTGTATTAAAATCATTACCTATAAATTAACCCTTTATTATGTCTCCCACACCACTGTATGAGGTCATGACCAGTAGATGATATCTGTTGATTTTGAGGTCAGAATGACAAAGGTCAAGGTCACAGTGACCCAGTACAGTGAAATGGTTTCTGGATGATAACTTAAGAACACTTGGGCCTAGGATCATGAAAGTTGATAGCGAGGTTGGTCATGACCAGCAGATGACTCCTATTGATTTTGAGGTCAGTAGGTCAGAGGTCAAGATCACAGCAACCCAGAACCATTAAACCATGTCTGGACGATAACTTGAGAACACATGTGCCTAAGGATAATGAAAGTTGATGGGAGCAGATAACCCCTATTGATTTTGAGGTCAGTAGGTCAAAGGTCCAAGGTCGCAGTGACCCGGAACAGTTAAACCATTTCTGGACGATAACTTGAGACCACTTGGGCCTAGGATTACGAAACTTTTAAGGGTTGTTGATCATGACCAGCAGATGACCCCTATTAATTTTGAGGTCAGTAGATCAAAGGTCACAGTGACCCGTAACAGTTAAGCCATTTCCGGATGATAACTTGAGAACAGTTGGGCCTAAGATCACAAAACTTAATAGGGAGGTTGATCATGACCATCAGATGACCCCTATTGATTTTGAGGTCAGTAGGTCAACGGTCAAGGTCACATTGACCCAGAACAGTAGAACGTTGCTCAGTGACCAAATAATTTCTATTCATCTGCAAGTATTGAATGCATCAAGGGGGGCATTTCGTGTTCTACGAGTTCTTGTTTTAAAATAAAATGGTTGAAGGAAAATAGGTATAACCGTACATTTTCACTTTGTCAGTATAATGTATATAAATTTATTCTAATTACAGATAATTATGCCAAAATATTTATTTTCCAGTTCTACAACATGTTGTACCCCCCGACAACAAAGTTGTAAGGAAAGGGGGGGGGGGGGTGTATACTGGTTTCAGGTTGTCTGTCTGTCTGTCTGTCTGTCCGTCAGGCCGTCTGTCCGTAGACGCAATCTTGTGCGCACCATCTCTCCTTATCCCCTTGACAGAATTTAATGAAACTTCACACAAGTGATCAGTACCAACAGTAGTTGTGCATGGGGCATGTTAGGTTCTTTTAGAAAAAAAAATTGCAGAGTTATGGGACTTTGTTTTTTTGTTACTATACTATATACATAGACACAATCTTGTGCGCACCATCTCTCCTCATCCCCTTGACACAATTTAATGAAACTTCACACAAGTGATCAGTACCAACAGTGAACACGTTCCAATTGTATTTGACAGTTTCCAAACTGTCAAAATGCTTGATTTATCGAGAACTTATCAGAAAATCACAAAAAGAACAAGTAAATGTTTCATAACTTTAATAATCATGAATGTATATTAAATATAAGACACCTCGAGCAGGGAACAGGAAACCGCATATCTAAATATGTATAAGAAAACTGCTCTATCCGAAATCAGATAAAAGGCAGACTTAGATTATCTTCAATTCATTTTATATCAATTATACAAATACAAAATACTGTCAGATTAAATCCAATATTCATTATGCTACGCTGTCCTAAGCAAATATACACTTTACCAAATACGATAATTTACGGAAGAGACCTTGTACCTGATCATTAAACGAACAAGTAAATACACTTGACCAAATTGTGAGTTTGTATTATTATCCGAATTCAGACAAGTTTATAAAATACTGACTATCTAAAGTTGGACAGAATAAAAATTGTGTTTCGTTTTTGCTATCCAAATTCAGATAAGCAATCATGCAGTTCAAAAAAACCTAGCATTGACTTTGCTATCTGAATTGAAATAACTATAAGTTTTGTATCTCATCAGGAATATATGAAATAGATCTTGTGTATGTATTATCGTTGTTATCCGAATTCGCCTAAGCCACAGCGTAAAACGATCTGGAACCGAACAGTAGAGAAACTGCGCGTTGCGTTTGCTATCCGAATTCAGATAAACACCATTTGATAGCAGGCAGTAGAAAACAAGAACATTGACTTTACTATCTGAATTATAAACAGAGGAAATAAATAATGTATGTCAATGTTGCTATCCGAATTCCGATAAGCCGTTACAAAACAATTGAAATCTGACAGAAGAAAATCTGACCGTTGTTATGGCTATCAGAATTCTGATAAGCGACCTATGTTGATATTGTGTGTATCTATCTTAAATCAGATAAATAAAATGAGTGATAACATTGCACTCAAAATTCTAGACATTCTGAAATCTGATGAAAAGATGAGTTTTGCTGTTGCTATCAGAATTTAAGCACTGTGTTATGTAATTATACATGTATATGTCATCTAATAAAGAATAAATATATACAGGAAAGCCAAGATAACGGGTAAAATTCTGATAAGTTTCAGAAAACTGAATGTCCAAGGTAACTGATACTGTGTGAAAAAGAATACAATTCCTATTGCATTTAACTTTCTGTAAATAGACAAAATACATGTTGCTTGCATGTATTGCCATTAGTCATCATAGAAATAATTACAAATTGTGAAAGATTACAAGATTTTCGATATATTCCATCATGATTTTTTGTCACTGTTTGCACATCTTACACAACGTGATACGGTTAGAATGTAATTATTGAATGTTTCTGTCCTGACATTTTCGAGAAACGTTATCATTTCACATTACGAAAACAAATGTCCATATATTTGTAATATTCAAAGCAATACGAATATACATCTCCTTCAAAACGCTATTCCAGTTAGGTAACGTGGTCGCTTTTAAAGATCCAACCTGAAAGTAATAAAAACATAATATTAAATATGATTTCTTTTTAAGAAAAGTAGTTACTTTAACACAGTTTCATCATGCGCCCATGGTAAGAATAATACAGTCAGCTATTTTGATGAATTCATGGGTATTAACTTCCAAAATACATACCTTAGCCCTTATATATATTTATAGACAAGTTATACGCTTCAGATTTCCGGTTTTCTTTAATATATGACTGTATGATTTTCTATCACCTATCACCTATCATACTTTTATTCTGTTAATGCAAATATTTATTGTATGAATTGTGAAAGAAATTTTCGTAGCAGTTTATTGTTTAAAATCAGCTTTAAAATTTCATTATTAGAAATGTATGGACGTTTGAATAAAATGACAAAACATCATTTTTTAATCATTTATTACGTACTTGAATAAAATTTGTGAATGTCAAGCTATTATTGGACAAAAGTTAATCAACAGAATCTGTAATATAAAGGAAGAAGACATTTTACTTACTTTCATTTATAATCCAGAATGATCTGTGTATATCCCTGTTAATAACAGCAAATGTTGACACATGAATGTAGTTTTCTGCAACAATGATTATAATACAATTAGAACAGAATATTCACATCAACATATTATTGAAAATACATGTATAGCTACGTATTCATCATGAAGATTTTCGAACGAAATAACAATAACGAGATTACAATACAGGACATATCCTTTGTATAAAATTCTGGAAGAAAATGGTTTTGAAGACAACATCTATACTTTTGTACCATGTATTTGTGTTTAGATCTTGTAGTAGAAAAACTGGACTATATATACATTTAAATCTTAAATGAATGAATTCAGTTGAGTAATCATTTCGACAACTCTGTCTATCTGGTCATGCTGGTATTTGTTTTACATGCTCCAGAAGTTTATTGACTCTTGTGTTATCGGCAGCTGTATTGAATTGCACCAAATACATAAAAAGCTTCCGCATGTGTATGTTTTAATTATATCGTATTTCTAAACAAAACACATATATCAAGTTTTCAATATTATCAAACTACGCCATCTTTGTTTCTTCAATATTTCAGGAAGTATGCTTGATGTTTTAATTAGACGCCAAGTTCTTTACTAAAAGATGTCTGTTGTTTGAAAAGAATGTAAATTGAGATATTCTTCAATGAATTATTATTCTAGAAGTATGTGAAAAGTTAGTAAGGTTAGGGAAAACCCAGGAGTTTATGATGTCTTTTTTCCAAAATAAAGACATACTATTTATCGGATGTTTGTCTTAGATTTTTACAATGAAATTTGCAGATTGACAAAAACACTATCATGTTATATATTCTTGTTTTCATTGTTTACATTTAAAAGATTTTTCTATAATCTCAAATTATTTGTACATTCATAATACATTATATTTTGTTAACATTTCAGATAAGGCATAATAGATAACGCAACCAAATTTGAAAATATCAACAATCGCTCTTATAGTCTATGTAAACATAATATTGCCAAGTTCATGCATACATTGATTTAACAGTACTTTGAATTAGATTAAAAACCATACACTGTAACTTTTACTATAAATGAAACACAATATATATTTGATTTTATCACTTTATGTTAACTTCTAATAACAGTAATAAAATCGGTTTGTAAGTGTTGTACTATGCCCCAACGATAACTTGATATTTACAAACATGACTATAAAAAGATTAAAATGGAACATAGGGAATTCAACATTTTCCTAACATGTTACAATCTAAATACTTCCAGGTTTTGTAGCAGTTACGAATTAGCTCAGTGGTAAAGCATATAGTCCACGTTCAACAGATCTTTTGCCGTATGGGTTCGAAACTCAGCACCGACATTTAATTTTTTTTTTTAATTTTTATTTCACTTTTGCATAAAAATTAAGATTCCTTCATGAGCTCTGTGACAATACGACAGAGAGGTATCTAAAGGCAGATCAGAATAGTTTATTACATAACAAAGATGATATTGATTAAATGCATGCACTAAGCCCTGCAAATAATGAACATACTAGTGTGTTATATAAAGACATATAAATTATACAAATACAAGTATGCCCACGGGCAGAATATCGAGCCCACCAGCACCTTTGACCTCTAAGTGCGAACTTGACCTTGGACCTAGGGACCTGCTTCTTACGCATGACACTCCGTCTTATAATGGTGAACATTCATGCCAAGTTACATCAAAATCCTACCATGCATGAAGGAGAAATGCTCCAGACAAACTTCAGTTTGACCTTTGAGATAGGAACATGTGGTTTGCGCATGACATGCCTTCTCATTGAGTTAAACATTAATGCGAAATATAAACAAGATTGGTCCATGCATGTCAAAGTTATGGTCCGGACAAAATTGGACGGACGCACGCACGCACATACACCAAAAGTGGCGACTATACCGAGCTCACCGCAAGCGTGCTCGACAACAAACCATCAAAGAAAGAAACAAAAATACGGAAGAAAACGAATAGGAAACACACAAAAAATCTGAAAAAAAAAACAACCCTCGTGAGGATTCGAGCCCACAAAACGATCTACTTACACCCAATTAATGTCTGCATTTTACCCAACTGAGCTATGTTGCCACATACTTAGTGGATATTTGAAATGAAAGAAATACTAATAATTGCGTGTCAAGTAATGTGCAAGCATTATGAATTGTTATTTCATCAGTTATCATGAACTAGACTCGTCCTCGCGTTTCGGCGGGAATCACGTTATCATTGGGGATTAGTATATAGCTAATAAGGCAATATTGTTTTCTCTGGTATGACCTTTACATACACTGTTAATCTATCTAGTTGTAAATTTAGACACTATGATTTTTTTGTCGATCCGAAAAAATCGAGCTAAGGTACAAAATATTTTAATTCATTTTTTTCTCCATATTTTCTTTATTTGAAATTGTTATACAAGTACAATTCTTATTTGCATCAAACGATCACTAGCTGTAATTTCTTACCTTTGTATTGCATAGTACACAAGACCTCCATTACCAATGAATCTGAATCCAGTATGTGGGAACTAGCATGCGAACTCTGAAATTTAACAGTTCACCTTTCACAAATCACAAAGTAACAAATACAGCGTCCTGGCAATGAATTTTACTAAATGAAAGCTAATATTCATTAGTCCCACTTTTTGAACAACATATCAGAACAAATAAAAAATAAACATTTAAATACCTAAGTGATACATACTTCATTTTAAATTATTTTACTGAAAACAAACTTTCCTTTTAAATTTACTAAAAAAAGTATCTAATTACATATACATGTAGGGATACAAACCTTCCGAAAAATATCCATGTTCAGAAACAACCAGAACAGATACAAATAACGATATCTGTAATTTTGCATAAATAATGTCCGCTTAAACCGATGTATTTTATCCGAAATAGCTTTCCAGTGCGTTTATTGTAGTTAGCACTTTCTTATCAACTCATTTATATTGGCGCCTTAATTTACAAAATAAATTTCAGTTGATTTTCTTATTTTGTTTACATTTTTGGAACATAAACTAGTGTCCGTTGGTTTGAAGTAATGATAAGAATCTTGTAAATAAACACCTTGGTTATTATCTCTGGAAGCATAAGGTTTAACACGAAAAATAACCGTTTCAGGAAAATATTTCCGACTTCAGTCTAAATATTATGTGCTACGAATTCCCATGGTATAATGTTTATATCTGTGTGTAAATAAACATTCCGATGGATCGATCTAAATAAACACTGACAGTGTACAATGTATAATTATAATCTATCATCATTTCGAATTGTATCCTTAAGAAAAATGATTTCTTCTTACTTATTTAGGCACTTATTTCGTTTCATTGTTTCGTGTATTTAACTTGGCTAATCCTAACTGGATGTTTGTTCCTTATTCTTTTACTGAAACAATTCAAATCAAGATAATAACTACCGGAACATATGGTATCAAACTTTGATATTTATCTTAAAGTGGAACTGCAACAAGTGTGCTATAAATCATCTATCATTGTATCGTCAATGAAAATAGAGCAGAGCAAAGTAAATTGTTTAAGCAATTAACTAGATACTAGACTGAAAATAAACAAAGATATTAAAAACTTAATTTTATAAACAATATTATGTAGTTGCACAGGAGTCAAAAGCCAGTCAATTCTAAAGATTTTCCCTAGGGAAATGATTGTAAGGTTTATCAGTCTTGTCTGAAATGCTCTGAAAAGACATAATCGGCATTTGATTACCCACAGTTAATGTGAAACATGTTTAAAGCCGAACTACCTCAAAGTGTTATGCAGCGAACAGTTTCATATATTTTCCAACCCATCAGTTATTGACAGTCCTGACCGAAGAGAGAAAAAGCTTTCCTTTCATGAGGAAAAATAATCATTCTGTTACTTTCGAACTGACATGAAAAACTAAAGCATGTACATAAAAATCAGGTTTTGTAGGTAGAAATGGCCGATTTTGTATTGTTACTTGAATATACAAGAGTCAGATGTTTCAATTGATTATCTATAATGCTTTTTGAAAAGAGGATTCCCACGAATGAGTAAATGTTGTGAAAAAAGAATGAATGCTTGGAGATTTTTCCCAAGAGACAGACCTGTCCAATTTTCCTGAGATATCTAAAATCACCCATCAAAGCTTAAATTATTTTTTTTTGCGAAAAAAGAAATCACTTATTTGGGCAAGGGGCAGTAAGATTGAATATTCCAAAAATAACACTGATACCAGTGCGAAAAAATCATAAAACAAATATTGAGACATGTCTTTTTAATTTTACCACCATTAACAGTGTTTTAGTACCGCAAAAAGCATCATTTTTATTATTTAGAGGGTGTGGACATTTTATTTTCTCAAAATGATGCGAAAATGCCCATATATCATTATACGTTAAATTACGCCAGAAAATTATTAAAACATTTACATTTTTTGTCTCACAGCGACAAATTTTAATTTGTGGCTCATTTTATGCATGAGGGGTGGGCAATTTTAGACTGTCACATATAGACATTTTATCGTGCTATTGAAAACAACTGCATCTAGTTTAATTTGCGAAAGATATATAAAAGTTAAAAACCAGTAACATTGCTTTTGTTCAAAAATAGAAAAATATAAGTGAAATATTTTGCGCGTTTTATATAGTTTACAATCGCTTGTTTGATATTTTAAAATTTTGGGAACTTCAAACGCTAATCGACGACAAAAGCAGCAAAATTGTTACGATAAGGCCACGCCAAGGTATGAAAGTTAATATATTTACATTACGTATTTTGTTTTTAATTCTTCAACTAAGTAATGTAAAAGCATCATTTTATATATTAACCCATCATGCATTTCATCATTCAGTGGACGTTAGAGTGTGTGGACCTCATGAAATATGTATATAGGGTGATGGAACATTTCATTTTTGCAAAATGATGCGAACTGTTCTGAAATCATTCCTAATGAGGGAATATATTAAATTAAATTACGCTAGAAATCTATAAAACAGATTTAATTTACTTTTTTATCTCGTAGAGACAAATTGTAAATTTTGGTCATTTTGCGCGTGGGGGGTGGGCAAGTTTAGACGCTCTAATACAGACATTTTTTTCATTGCTATTGAAAATTTTTATCTGGTTTAATTCGCAAAAGATATACAAAAGGCACTTGTTTTTTCCCGCCATTATTTTTCGTCTGGTCACATGCGTTAAAATATTGTTTTCTTCCCGCTATTTTTTTCGTGTCTGTTTTGCATGTTCGTATATATAAAATAACCTGCAACAATTCTCAAGGCGCTTGAGAAATTAATCTGCTGCATTTTCTGCGCAAGACACTAAGACTGCAGATTTGAAATTCGCAGAAAATACAAGCCGTCATTATAATCCTGTTTGAAATTAATGAAAAAATCGGTGAATACAGAACCTCAGAAATATCAACGTGAGAAGACAGACTCCACAGAAGTAAAGTACGCAGAAATTTAATACCACTTCATTTTTCATTTTTTCAAAAATATATATACTGTATATAAAGCCCGCAGAAGAAAGAACTTATACGATATACATATGTTTTAGGTCAGTCATTTGTAAATAACTCGTTTCCATCATCATCATCATCATCATCATCATAGAAACAACGGACTTATCAGGCTTAAAATGTCACACTTGGAAAGGAATTTACATAAGCTATTAGCTTGTTTTCCAATCCATGTATTTGACATGTAAAATATGTTGTACATATTATGTGTATGTTGCTTAAATAATAAAATATTGTTTCAACTAAAATATCACACGAGGAAGTGCTAAGAATATGCAATATATTCGCTCAACACTTCCCTGGAATTGGTCAAAAATGGATTTATTATCACTTTTTCTCCGCACTGGTATCAGCACATATTTGTGGAATTTTCAAATTACTCTCCCTGGCCCCGATATGTTCTACGAACAACAAAAATCCATTTAATATAATGCCTGTAAAATACATTAACCAACGTACGAAAACTGGCCACTGCCACTTAAGTGTGGGGTGATTTTTATGCCCTCAAATTTAATGTCATGAAACTGATATTTTATTTTTTCTCAACAGTAAGATAGTTAGCAGACTGAAGATGAAATTACTCGCAGACTGATCAAAACAAGCTAAGGGGACTATATGATTGCGCTTTTCCAACCGTCATTTCGTTTTCAGGTCCGTCTTTTGGTCCATATTTCATTCATCATGGGATTTCAATATTACTTGGCACAAATTACTCAATAATAAGACAATGTGTCATGTACATCTTTCAAACTCCTAACTTTAGATGGACAAGGTCACACTTGGCAGTCAAATGCTAACATGGCATGAACAAGATCGGTTTCGTGCCCGGTCGAGAGCTCTGCCGTCCATCAAGGGATAACAATATTACCATAATCAGACGACTTGTCATCTTAATTAAACAGAACCTATTTCATGGTCAATGTCACACTTGCAATTCAACGGTTTTTCTTTCAATAACTTTGTAATATTACTTGGTACAAATGTTTTCCATAGGGTGTAATGAAACATCCTTATCCCTAACTCAGAGGTGAAGGTCACAGTCATAAAACAAATGTCATTGACCTGATATCAAAATTAAGCTCCTCATATATTGACGGACTCATTTTTACATTAGGTTCTTTCTAGACTGAATTTTATTACAAAGTCCAGTTTCGATGTTGCACAACTTTTTTTTTCTAAACAGATTCTATAATCTAAACAAATTTCCTTGAATATGGTTGTCTCTACTTTTATCACACAGACAAGAGCACTGAATGACGTCATTGTGAAACGTTCATGATGACATCACAAAATTTACATGGATCGATTCTTGGAAAGATTTACAATACACACAATACACTTGACAATGTATGATATACTTATTCTTGATTTATAAATGCCAAATTTAAGACATGAACATTTTATTTAGTTCAGCAAAAGTATTTGTGTAAATTATAATTCTCGGTTCAGTTAATTAACATTCGTGGATCAGTGTAAATTAAGTGATTTTTAAAAACTTTAAAGTATCTCTGACAGGAGTCTGGATCAGGTCTCGGCTGATATGTGCGGATGGGGTTCAGTTATCTCACTCCTTCCAACCCATATCAACCTCGACCTGATAGCACTGATATCAAAAGACAGTAGCCTGTTATTCTCTAAAACAATAATCAGCAACAAAATATAGAAATGAAACGAGATATCAATACAATATGATATTATTGATGGGGTATTATTTATACCATACATTAATGTTTGTATTGCGTGAGAAACACATGAGATAGCTTACATATAGAAATTTTATTAAAATAACTTCTGCATAGAATGAGCTCTTTGAATTGAGTAACTACTGTCTAGAAAGATATCATTGAATGGAATAACTACCGCATAGAATGATTTGGATCACACTGAATTAGATATACTACTGCATAGAAAGAGCTCACAGAATTGAAGAACTATAAATAATCATACTGCATAGAAAGATGTCTCTGAATGTAATAAAAGCCGCATAGAAAGATTAAGATCACACTGAATTTGATGTATCACTGCGTAGAAGGAACTCACTGAATTAGATAACGACTGCCTAGGAAGATATCACTGATTTGACTAACTACCGCATAGAAAGATCTAGATATCACTGAACTGAATTACTACAGCATAGAAAGAACTTACTGCATAGAAATAGATCACCGACTGGAATAATTACTGCCTAGAAAGATCTCACTGAATTAAATAACCACTGCATAAAAAGCTCACTGAATTGAATGTCTACAGCATAAAATATATCACTTTTAAAACATATAAAAAAAATATACTGTTGTTTTCATGTGTAAGATATTCAAATAGATCGGAAGTTTGTACATTTCCTTTTCCATGTTATCATTTTTGTTTAAATGTGTATGGTATTATGAAATTATTAAAGGTCTGAGATAAATAGTCTCAGATCCTTTCCTTTCGCCAGTGCTACGCCAAATAACAAAAACAGCATTGTCTTTTTCTTGACATAATATTTGCATTTTTGTTAGTGTTTTGTCTGAACTGTTTTTCATTTCAAAATTGATGTGTTTCCCTTATAAACACGCTACCCGAATTCATTTTTTCTGTTGTTCACTTAATATAATATTGTACAATCTAGTCAGTCAACTTTATACAATGTTCGTTGCCAAAATAGTAACCGTCTTTTCATCGTTCTGGTCAGTCAGGCAGAAACCTTAAAGTAGCGCCTTTTCAGAGCAATAAATGATCTTGACAACCAATAGGTGAGATCTGCATATAATATTAATATTCGGAGTAAATTTTCTCAAAATAAAATATTCTTTCTTTACCATCCCATTTAAATCCAGGCAATATACAAATACTCAAATGCATAATTGATTTATTCTAAAAATATTGTTCAGATTTTCAGTAATGCATGTAATAATAATGAGCAAGTAAAATCTTCTAATAGCCTGCTTTCCATATAGTATCGTTTCGTATTACATCATACAGTACTAGCTACTAGACTGATAATAAATATATTTCTGTATTATTCCCTTTTTTTGTCTAATTTAATTTCATAGAGACAAAACCTGTCTATTTTAGAGATTTACACAGAGGAATGATGTTAAAAATATTAGACATAGGATATAGGCTGGCTCAGTTCCCTACATTCGATCATGGTCTAGTAGCTAGTCTATCATGGAGATCATAGACAGGATCCATTCACTAGATTGAGATATAAAGACATTTGTCCTAGAGCTACTCTACTCTGATAATCGAAACCTACTTTTTTTCGAAATAATTACAATGCGTGTTTGCATTTTGATCCTTTTTATTGATTCTCCCCTGTATCATTTTTTATGACTGAGTTCCGAGAATCATTATTATTACTGAAGAATGACAAATTAACGCTATTAGAATCCTAACTGAAAAATCGAATCCACAATATCTTATCATGCAAAGAAAGCACAGATGTGTTCATTCTGTTTATAGTTTAAAATGTATATATGTGTTACACTAACAGGACCACTTGAAAACTCGTGTCATATACTGGCAATTAGGTCAACATTTTATGACGATTTGGGCCATATTATCATTAAACAGCTGGACCACGTCTTGTAAAAATGTATGTTGTTTTAATGTTTTTCAATTAGCATATGTTTAATACCCTTTACACTTATAAAATGTGTTTTTTTACATAAATGGATGCAGAGAAAGTGAAGTCAACATGTCGATTGTAGAAAATCGATTGGCAATTCAAAAATCATGCATTGTGCATGTATAAAAAGTAAGCATTATAGTCCCATCAATTAAGCATGATAAAGTTATTTCTTGTGGGTATAGGCAAAAACTGTTTACTTTGATGCTCTATAGCAACACACATTTTTATTCTCTTGAGTATTTATTATCTTTTTGTATGATTGTATTTAATTAGATCTATAATCATTATATGATATATAAGTGATCCAAATAAGCCATATATATCTATGTTAATAATTTGAAATTAAATCTACAAAGAGAAAACATTGAACCGGGTTTCAACGTTCTAATAGTTCTATATTTACAATTAGTTGGTAAAACCCGCTGATGATCACATATTAATTTATTTCAAAGCTGGGATATTGACCGGTCAGACCATGTAATTTGACTTAAAGAACAGTAAAGTCTTGAGATAAAGTACTTCTGTAACTGAAGTTTATTTACTCATGTCAGTCAATGATCATGAGAACTTGAGTACTTGATATTTGCTGAGAGCAATTTATTTTAAAAGTATTAGAGTATCCATACTTCTGTATAATTATAATTAATCTCATAAACATAAGTTGCAGTAGCTTCTATACGGTAGCTCTTTGTCATCAATACTATATTTATGGCAATTTGGTTAAATTCCATACTTTAAAAACATACAGGGCCAAATTAATTTTAGCATCTCGGTATCTAAGTTTCATGTTTAAACATTGATGAATATCTTTAGCAGATGTGAACTTAAGCTGACCTGTCAGAAATGTGTTACTTGGTAAAATTGGTGGATTAGATCAGTGTTTAGTAATTACAGATGGTCAGTATCCTAGTCAATATGTTCTAGTGATTCAGATTTAGTGGGGCTTATAAATCTTTCTTGTTTGTTACAGAGCTTTTTTCTATTATTAGAAACTAAAATAAATTCAGTTTGTGATGTCCATAGTCATAATAATTTCATGCATGCTATCCACCGTTTTGAAAATATTGATTATGAAATAATGTCTCTGTGCCTAAAACATTAGATTGTTTGTGATATGTATGATATAGCTCTATCATATAAACGAAATAATAGCGACATTCACAAAAAGAATTTCGAATTTCTCTAAGTACGCTATTCGACTTGACTGTGTGCTGTCACATCTATCATTTATTTGGACATGTAAAATATCTAATGATATCAACAAAACATTGATAAATATCTTGAAATCGTTTTGATTTTATAAACTCTTAGTTACATGGTTTGATGTATATCAATATTTTTCCGTATTTGTCCTATTAACATTGTCCAATTATAATTACGTTATTAAATCGTTTCCTAAGATATCAGTTGGTAGCTAGTTTAAGCGATTTAAATATCAATTAACAATTTGCGATTCCAAAATATAAGTTGATATATTCTATTATATGGTTTTCACAATATTTTTTTCTTATGCTATCTAAACTTCATTCTTTTACATGAACTCAGTAATCAAATAATTAAATTTATATCATAGAAGCTATCAGCACACAGAAAACTGGTTTGAAGTATCAGAATGTAAATACAGTCATATCTGTGAACAAAGACCACTTGTTGGCACAAGCAAAAGTGGTCTTTGTTCACAGGTGGTCTTTATTCGAGGGGAAGGGTCACTTCTCAGTTAGCCATTATCATGCTGATAAAAAAGTATTTTACAGCTTCTTGCTCTCTGTATGTTCTATGTATTAATTCGGCCGGTGCAAAATTGCAAACATCAATCATGCAGAAATTATTATGTTTGCTATATAATGCGAAAGTCGCGAAAAATTTTGGGGGATTCAAATATTTTCATGCCGGAACGGACCAGATTTGGGCGTTATTAGGGGCAAATATGGCTATTGGGAATAAATTAGGCCGGTCGCTGGTCGCGGTCGCCAGGTGGTCGCTATTCAGGCCTTTTTATGAGCATTTTTGTACAGGGGGACCAGAGACCGGTCTTTGTCGACAGGTGGTCGCTATTCACGGGTGGTCGCTAGCACAAGTTGTAGAGCTCTAATTTTCCATTGAAGGACATCTTTAATTGCATTTTACGATATACAAATAATTCGTGATATCATAAATGAACATGAAATATCAAGTTAAGTCATGGTATCATTAACGATGTGAACTGTATGAAGACATCTAAATAACATAGAAATGATAACCTTTCTCTGGTGTTTTAGCATATATACAGATTTATTGAAAAATAAATATTTTTAATGCAAGTACGGGACGGTACGGGTTTAATATTATTCAATTGCGGAGCACGAAAAGCTTACGCGCAAATTATCAAGAACTTCAAAATTGTCAATAGAAGAGGTTCTAGCACGTACAGTTCTGATGTTTTACTTCGGATGGGGTTATTGCTAATAACTTAATAAATGAAATCCATTTATTATGTTTTTGCAATATGTGTCATAAAGGTTAGATCCTCACCTTTGATGATGCATATCAACTGTTAATATTTTTCTTTTCTTGATAAAATTAGTCACCTATCACATATCATGTATGATGCTGTAACAGAACCATTTATTGTTAATTGTGTTTACAAATTCGTCATTTATATATTAAATGACAGATTTCAATCAAAGATACGTGTTGGGTTTTGATTTGATTTACTATATCATCAAACAGAGCTCATAAAGTGAGTGTAAGATATATACCTTGGTTTTATGGAGCTTATGCTACGGAGCTTGCATAAATGTTGTTTAATCTGTACGGGAAATCAGATAACTAAAAAATACACAATAACATTCACATATTATTATTATAATATAACCGATAAGAATTTTAAAATAAAAAAAATGTATTAAGAGTTTTAACATAATTAGGTTAATCATTTTCTACTTTCCTACTGACAGCTGAACGAAGAACAGGATTTTGATATAAGTGTTGTATTTATATGATTATGTTTTTGAAGAATCTAAGAAGATATACAACTATTTGCAGTCTGCCAGAACACTTCGCTTTAATTGACCTAAGTTGGGTTGTATCACAAATATGTGTATGTAGCAACCATCTTTTGTGTTTTCATCAGCGTGGTTTCAACTTTCACAATCGAACTTTCAACTTTCATCATTGTAGATTCGATATTCTGTAACCGAATCTACTCCTCACTGATTCAGCTAGTAGTTGGCAGAACCTCTTCTGCCTGATAAATCTTATAACTATTCGCTGCCACCATCCAAGATAACTTGGAAACCTATTAAGTAATAAAATAAGCAAAACTTGTTACTTCTAATACTAATTTTAATTTACAGCCAGTCTGCACAGTCACACATTTTTATAAAGTCCAGAATACAATGTATAATAAAATGTCAGATATGAATACGCAAGATTTTAAATGCAAATACAAACAGTCAATTATAGTAAGATGTAACTTTCAACAGGATATACTGGTGCAAAATACAAAGTTTTAACCTAACTCAACTTTCTCTAAAAAGACTCCTTCTTTTAGATATTCAGACCTTTATATACTGGAGCACCTGAAAATCACAGATAGACCCGAAGACCCAACTATCTCGGGTAGACCCAAAGACCCCAATGTTTCAGGTTACTTATGGTGAACTACAGTACAAAAAAAAAGAACAAAGGGTTTAAGTCTTACTTTTCCAGAAATGATGGATTAACCTGTAAATGTCATAAATTAATGTAATTACAGACCCAATATGTCAAATTGACTCCAGGCCTACTTATTCCAGTTACAAGGCAGAAATATAAGATTTACAACAGACAGTATCTGAAACTTTCAGGTTAACCTGATAATCAATGGTTAAATTACATAATAAAGTGGCTGGAAATCCCAGGTTCTTACTGACCAATACTTAACACCCAATTAAGCAATTAACAGTTTTATTATACTCTACCAATTATAACTACAGTCGAACTTCGATGGCTCGAACTCGAGGGTCTCGTGGAAATTAGTTCGAGTTTTCCGTTGTTCGAGCCATCCAAATGGCGGCCATTTTGAATCTGGGAATTCGAGGGCATTTAAGCGTAACCCTCTTTGATCGACCTGACTTTTCTTATCCAGCCAGAGAGCGTGTTTTTTTGGAACATCAAACATTTTAGCTATTTCAGTTTTTGATATTAGACCCTTTTCACATTCGATGATGGAGTTATATTTTGTTTCTATAGTTTTTGGATCTATTTTTCGTTTTGGTCCTTGCTTTCCAGTAGCCGACTTAGCTATTCTTCCGTTTCCGCGTCCTTTACTAAGTAGGTCAGCCATGCTAAAGCAGTATAAAAGTTAACATCGGACCTCCCGTTTTTATGCAGAAAAAAATAAAGACAAACATTGCTCAGTTATTTCAAATAAATTTATTCGTAATATTCAAACCGATTAAAGCATTGCAGTGAACGAAAGACACTTTGTTTTATTTGTTTGTCATATACTGACGCTAATTACATAAGCGTGTGAAAATTAGGCAAGCGCCGGTTAAAGGGGACGCTTAGCAAATGTCAGACAGAAGTGTGAAAAACTTGGTAAACACAAGTCATTCCGGCGACAAATTGTCTGTTCGCCTGAATAGGTGTAATTATCACTCTAATTGAGCCGAGGGGACCGCCAAATGAGTTCGAGAGTTCGAATTTTCGAAGTTCGAGCGATCCGAGGTAGAACTATATAGAATAAAGAAGGAATTAATTCGGGACCAGGCGAAGAGTTCGAGCGATCCCGGGTGTTCGAAAGATCCGAGTTCGAGCAATTGAAGTTCAACTGTATAAGCATTATGACAAAAGTATCAAAATTAATATTCATATCTCTTAAGAGAAAGGTTTGCATGATTGTATTGTTGATATTTTATATTTTCATATGTATGTATCTTGCAAATTGAAACTTTAATAAAAAATGATATCTTTCTGTTAATACAAAGAAAAATGTGTTGCATTTAAGAAATTACAACAATTCAACATCGTGGTTTCGACTTTTATCATCATACTTTCGACTTGAAATTCGAAACTTATGGAGCAAGGGATATAGTTAATTTGAAAATTCCACAAATCTGGGCTGATACCAGTGCGAAAAAAATCATGAAAACTCAATTTTGATCAATTCAAGGCAAGTGTTGAGCGAATGTATTGCATAGAATTAGCACTTCATTGTATGACATTTTCAGCCTGCCGATTCTGTTGCTTCTGTTATAGGAGGCAGTAAACAGTTTTCTGAGCTCCTCAGCCTAGAGTCGCCTACCTAACTTTCAAAACCTCACACAAAAGTCTGTAACCACACACCTGAAATAAAGATATTGCAACATTAACATCACTGTATGTCTATCGTTACAAACCATCTACAATACATCTCTAATATCTAGTTTTCTGTTTACAAGACCTGAATTTTGTGCTCTCCCGGTCGCGGAAACTGATGACGAAAAAAGCTAAATTTGCCAATTTTTAAATCGCTGCAGAAAATTTCCTGAAACTGATAGCCCCAACTGCTACACTGTTCCATACTCCAGTAACACTGTAAACTCTGAAAATAAGCTCAAATATATGTGCCATCCGTACCGTTTCTTCACTGTTCCAGTTTTCCTGAGGTCCCTACTAAAATGACAACCCCACTTTAAGCTAGCTCAGAGGAAGCATGTATACGCTCCTGCAAGTCATTACGTCATACTATCAAGATCAAGGCTACTCAACTGATTTTTTTTAAATAAGTGAAACTCAATTCTAGCCGCTGAAACTTCAATTCTAGCAATTATTATTATTTAGAAGTTCAAATATGCACTTCATTCCGTAAATTGCCTCTTATTTGTAAATTTCACCCCGGCCAATTCGACACTAACGGCTCAAAACTGTTTACTGCCTCCATAAAAACGAGTAAAACGCAGGTTTCAGGACACTAAATTTTGAGGTAAAAATGGCCCAAAATGCACACATTGCGCGACCTGTACCGTATTATCTGCAAATGACTGACCTAAAACACATGCATATTTTTAAAGCATGTGGCCCGACGAAAATAATGGTGGGAAGAAAAGTGTCTAATAACTGTTTACTTTTTCCGCTTTTTTGAGCTGAATCTGGAAGGATGAATGACCGTTTCCATTTCGTCTGAATTCCGTTACCTCATGTAAGACTTTAGACCCTGCCGTCTGCACGGAGCTAGGAAAATCGATTCAAGTACATGTACTTTACACAATAACTACTCGTACGCAGGAATCCTCAGTTCTATAAACATCATAAATAACCAGTTGAATGTAAATGCCTTTAAAGTGTCTATTTTGATTAAAAAATCGTATCCGGGCCAAATGCGAAACTGGCCCCTGCCACTTAAGATGTTGAAAATCGAAACTAGGATAACGAAAGTCGAAAGCACGATGATGGAAAGATGAAACCACGATAGTGAAAACGAGAAAGATATCGACATTCACTATGATCGTAGTTTTGAATTTCGTCTTTTCGACTTTCCTCATCGTAGTGTCGTGGTGTCGACTTTCGAGGTATGTGGCTATGAAATAAAAAAATGATGGTCCAAACGGAACACCGTAAAACAATTTGACTGAATAACAAAATGTAAAAAGCTAGCACATAATGTTTTAAAAACAACTTAACGCGGTAAATGCCTAAAACTACGTTTATGTGATTATTACCTTTCGGTTGGTCTTTAAGGTTTAGGAGTAAATAGTTCATAAAATTTATTTTTTGATAAACAAACATCTTTACCGACAATCTACATTACATAATATGCAGGCGTGCTGTCCCGTACGATAGATCCTTGAAACATTCTGAAAATATTGTTCCCCTTTAAAACTAAATCGCATGGGTTAACTAATAAAAATTAATAACTGTTGAGTATGGTGGCAGGTAGCTACACTAGCCATTAGACTAGTAATAAATATATTTCTACATTATTCTCTTTTTTGTATAAATCTATCTCATACAGAGAGAAAATCCAGTACATTTGAGAGAATTACACAGAGGAATGGTGTTTCAATTATCATATTAAATTATGATACTGGACATAGGATATAGACTCAGTTCACTACATTCAATCATAAAAATGTAAAAAGATATATCATAGTCTAGGAACTAGTCTAATAAGTAGCCAGTGCAATACTTTTAAGAAGTTATCTTGAAAAAGCGAAATTATCTTAAAAGATTATCTCAATAGTCAATATCAATGCAATAATTTACATTAGTATCTGGATTTTTTTGGTGTTAGTGCCCACATTTGCCATTTCTTAGCAAGACAGCTATTTCGATACTTTCAGCAATTATCTTGATATTTCGAGCTTTCCTGAAAACTTCTCTCAATAGCCTAAAGTTTCCTAAAAAAAAATAAAAAGAATATTTTGAAAACAGTAATTTATTACAATAATGTTTTCAGGAAAATGCACAACATTTCTGGAAAGTTTAGAATATTATCATGATAGCTACCAAGTATATCGTGGCAGTTCCAAGCACTAACACGGCATTTTTGAATTATAAAATTGGAGTTAGTAAACCTTCCGCCACAGATTTAAAATAAAACATGGTTTGATGAAGAATGTTCATTAAAAAGAGACAAATTTTATTGTGATTGAAATAGGTTGAGAGAAAATAGGTCAGATAGTAACATAGTCAAACTTATTGAATCAAGGTCGGATTTATAATGAAAAGAATATAAGACAGAAACAATTTAATGAACATAAGCGTAATACAAATAAATTAGTTTAATAACGCTAGATTAACCAACGCAAAGCAGTACTGGAAATTATTGAAAGAGTCAACTGGTTACAGGTCAAAATCGAAGATAAACAAAGACACTTTCATATTTCGAAGCAATTAATAATCCAGAAGATCACTTTTATCAAGCAGATCATGGTATTTTGTACTTTAATGAGCGCTTCCTTAATGAGGAATTGCAGGACTGGTCATGTTTGAAAAAAATAGATTTAGAAATGTCCTTAGACGAAATCCGACAGGCTGTAAAGCAGCTTCGTTCAAATACAAGTTAGACTAATGAATTCTTTAAGCATGACATTGATGTATTTGAAGTCAGTAATTTGATGAATAAGATTTTGGAAAAATTTAGCTGACCAAAAGCTTCCTCCTTCTAGCGCATATGCAGTGATTCGTTTTTAAAGAAAATCTGATTTTAGCATCACTTTGCAGATGTTTGATATGACAGCGATGGAAGTCTATTAGATTACTTTATGTACAATATTGCAATCTCTGAAAATTCTGTACGGAAATGTCACTCCCCCGTATGCTGTCGTCAGGTGATTACCACAAGCGAGCAGGCTTATTACATGCCTACGCAAAAAATATGTTGTTTTCCCCCAGATAAATAAATGCTATGTATGTGTTCTGTAAGGTTCCCCACTTTGGTTACCATTCCCTTACTAAGATTAGTACACATATTTATTTAATGTTTGTAATCTTACTTCCATACAGCTTAAATTATTATGTTAATTTATTAATTTATTATCAACTGCTCTGCTCTGGTAAATAATTCCAAAGTATTTATTATGATGAATAATTTTCTATTACATACATCATATACTGTTAAAAATCATGTAAAAACAAGAATGAACACACTGTGCTTGGATTTTCATGAAAACATGTAGATTTTGATAATTATACTTTCAATTTTGAGGTCTGAATATTATTTCATTGTTTAATTTAGTTTGTAGATTTGAAAATCCATTTCTTTAAAATCATACTCTTACATGTCAAGAAAGCTTTAGGTGTTTGCCTAGACTAGCCACTAGACTGATATATTTCTACATTTTTCCTCTTTTGATGAACTTAATTAGTTTCATGGAGACGAACGCCAGTCTATTTTAGATATTTTCACTGAGAAATGATGTTAAAATTATCAGGGTATTGGACATAGGATATAGACTGGCTCAGTTCACTACATTTAATCATAAAAATGTAAAAAAGGTATATCATCGTCTAGGAGCTAGTCTAGTGTTTGCCTCATAGCACTTGTGTCCAGTCTCTTTAAGAAGTTGTCAATGGTATTTATCTGAAGATCTTTATTTAATGGATATAGAGATTTGTTTTATCACCAAAGGCTTCCAGGTTTTAGATCTGATTGTATTGTTAGTTATTTGATGATTATCAAACGTGATGAATCCTTTGTCAAACCAAATACGCAGAAGGTATATACACCCGATTTTCAAAACTAAATATATAGATACTTTGTGTTAAATAGGTAACATTGACTTTGTGAACAAATTAAGAAATCTCTGCGTAAACTTTGTGTTTTACACTAAGTAACTTTGTAAAATTAAAGAAACATTATTGTTTGAAATCTAAGTTTTAAGATATCACAAATAACACTTTAGAAAACAGACAGGAGACTTCTGTGTGTTTTAATAAAAGGAACATAACTCCCACATTTTTAACAGAAAAATCTTCGTTCATAAATAATATATCACTAATGTTTTCTTCGATCACATTTTTATAACCATGCCCCCTTAAAAACGAATTTGTAAGGGTATATACTAATTTCATGTTGTCTGTCTTCCTGTCTGTCTGTCTGTCCGTCGACACATTATTGTGCGCACTAACTCTCCTCATCACGTAATTTAATTAAACCTCAAACAAGTGACAAGTATCTAGCCTTAGTTGTGTCTGGTGCATATAAGGTTTTTTTTCAGAAAACAATTCTGCAGAAATATAGGACTCCGTGTTTTGTTACTATATTACTTACTGTTTTTAGATATGCTTTACATTTTTACATAGATGCTTTTAGATATGTTTTACATTATTCATAGTGTTCTTTACATTTTTACATGGATGTTTTAAGGTATGCTTTACATTTTTACATCAATGTTTAGGCTTTACAGTTGGCGTTTGCAATATGACTTCTTCTCGGCGATATATGACCATTTTGTGTCGATTCGCCGTAAAACCCAACTCACTCACGCACTCACTATATGCAGTCCACATTATTATCCAGTCTTGTGTGCGTCAGATTACAAGTACTGTATCAGTGCGTGCTTGTGTATATTCACCTTCAATGATAGCTTTAGTTTTAGAACTGTAATGCTTGTATCTGTATCAGAGATAATAGTACAGATAAGCTATTGCATATAGATATATGGTCAAGATGCTGCACTGATTACCAATGGTTAATCAATTTTTTTATATAGTACCTGCATTATGTAGACAATATCACTAGCATAAGAAGAAAATCATTTCAGCGTGTTATTTAGAGTTTAAAAGATATGAATGTTAATAATTTGATATATAATGATTAAGTGACCTTATGAAATCGACCACATACAAGCTCTTGAAACTCTATTGTGGAGTTATTCCTCAATATACAGAAATAAGATCTAAAATTCTGATAACTTGCACACACATCTTTTTCTGTAGGTATTTTTTACATTATAAGATACAATTGTATATTATCATTAAATTTTGCTAAAGATATGTTTATATTTATTACCAAGCTGGTGTTTAGAGCTTTGGATTTAGTAATACGTTTGTTTGTTTTGGGTTTAACGCCGTTTTACAACAGTATTTCAGTCATGTAACGGCGGGCAGTTAACCTAACCAATGTTCCTGGATTCTGTACCAGTACAAACCTGTTCTCCGCAAATAACTACCAACTTCCCCACATGAATCAGAGGTGGAGGACTAATGATTTCAGACACAATGTCGTTTATCAAATAGTCACGGAGAACATGCGCCCCGCCCGAGGATCGAACTCGCGACCCCGCGATCCGTAGACCAATGCTCTTACCTACTGAGCTAAGATTTAGTAATAAGAACATAATTATTGAGATGCATTAATTCCTCCATAGGTTGATAGAATTTACTAATGGTCATACAATTCTCTTTATCAGCAATATCAGTACCACATGTTTGTATTTATAAACAGAACTACTGGCCCCTTAAAACTCAAAAGAATCTTCTCACAGATAACATCAGCATCAAAATGTATGATGAGTGGTTGAGGTTATCTACAGGTTACATAATAACAGTTCAGTCAATCATTCTGTAGTAACCGCCTACTGTGCTCTTACCGATGTTATTATCTAGGAAATGGCACAGGATTCGCCAAGTAAATGTCTAAATCTAGTACATGTACAGTTTGCAAACTATGTGACGGAATTAACCAGTGATTTAACTCAGTAAATGATGTTTCATGTGATACTACGTTTTTGGATTTACTGGGAGAAGCCAATAAAAAAGGTATTCAGTTATTATCTTCTAAAATATGGATTTATAAAGAATATTACATATGCTTGTTTGAATGTAAATAGTTCTTGCAATTCTTATATAAGTTTGCATATAAAACTCATAATAGTTCTTACAGATTGTGTTACAACTAATATTTTGCATATTTATTTATAGAAATAAAGAACAGTAGCAATTAAAAGAAATGAAAATATTACCGCGCATATAGTGCAGTTACATGTTATGAGCGTGGCTTATTCCTCACGTAACACAATAAAATATTTATTATTGTCAGCAAATTATCAGTATGTTTGATTTCTTTTATTGAATATGAATAATGTTATTTAGATCCAAGAACCATATTTTCTTAGTATTTCTCCATCACATAAGCGTTGTTTGTAGCAAATTCATTACATTTTATGTAATACAATTATTAAATACGTTTCATATAGTTGTATAACTTTTAACTTTCAGGTTGATATTAAACCTTCACATATTGCTACCTGACAGGATAGGAAAAGATCTGGTAGACTGGCAAAAGAAGAATGTGAATATCTAATACACTGACTATGTGGAATCATGAAATATTTTCTCTAAAAGAAATAACGTTATGCTTAATTGTTTTACCAGTTGCCAATTAAAGGACAGAAACATGTAGATACTTAATAATAATATTACAATTGTATATTGTTGAGTAATATCAAAGCTCATATGAAATTAATATATATTAAAATATGTTTTGTTTCATCATGTGTCACACCGTTTATTTTGCCTGCTCTTCGCAATACCGTGGCTTATAAGAATTTCGCCAATGACAACTTCCAGATTTTCCTATACTGAATGAGCTTATCCGAATTCGGATAGTAACAACATTACAAAGATTTTTCTCTATCCAAATTCAGATAGTAAACATTGTCTCATTGTGATACATCTAATTTTAGTCAACGCTGATTCTTTTTATTGCTAATTGTTAGGGCTTATCTAAATTCGGATAGCAACGCCAACATTTAGTTTTGCTTCATTCGATTTCAGATAGGATATTGTTAAAGCTTATCTGAATTTGGATAGTAACGACAAAACTAAAGTTCTTCTTCAGTACGATTTTAGATAGTTAAATGTTTTGGGCTTATCTGAATTCGGATAGCCACTCAAACATTGCCATTTGATGTTTATGTACAAAAATAATATTATCTTAACTACCAAAATTCGTAGTGTGCATTTGTTTCGGATAGTAAAACAAAATGAAAGTATGCGCATTATTCGATTTCGGATAGAGCAGTTCTAACATATATGGACATAAGTAAATTATGTTTTATGAATGAATGTTTCCGGATCAAGATATTTCTTGAATTTTATTAATGCTTATCAAATATATGAAACATCTGCTTGTTCTTTTGAATTTTCCGATAAGTTCTTGATAAATCAAGCATTTTGACAGTTTGGAAACTGTCAAATACAAATGGATCGTGTTAGTAGTTGTGCATGGGGCATGTTAGGTTCTTTTAGAAAAAAAATTTGCAGAGTTATGGGACTTTGTTTTTTTGTTACTATACTATATACATAGACACAATCTTGTGCGCACCATCTCTCCTCATCCCCTTGACACAATTTAATGAAACTTCACACAAGTGATCAGTAACAACAGTAGTTGTGCATGGGGCATGTTAGGTTCTTTCAGAAAAAAAATTTGCAGAGTTATGGGACCTTGTTTCTTGTTAACATACTATGTACATACAGTCTGCATATGCAATCTTGTGCCTGCCTAATCTACCAAACCCTTACACACAATTTAATGAAACTTCACACAAGTGATCAGTACCAACCCTAGTTGTGCATGGTGCATGTTACATTCTTTTAGATAAATATTCTGCATAGTTATGGGACTTTGTTTTTTTGTTACTATACTATAATCATACAGTCTATATAATTATGCAATTTTGTGTGCGTCAAATTGCAATGTACTGTGTCAGTGCATGCGGGGGGTACATTCATCACCTTTAGTGATAGCTCTAGTTTAGTTTTCCTCTCCATAGTTTAATGTAAGAATGCTTTTTACATCATGTAAGAAGAGGTCTGGGTTCAAGTCCCAGTGGAGAGTATTTTACTCTAAAAAAAGTTGTAGACTGGACAAAAACATACCTGCTCAGCCAAAAAGTTACAACAAATGGAATGTAAAATTTATAGTCTTATCCAGAGATATTTAAAGGTACTTAAATTCATTTCCTGAAACAAAACGAATATAAAGACTTCAATATACCTGTTTGACTGCAACCATGGTGATGTGTAGATGGAATTAAGACTTTATTCACATAGATTATTTCCACAATAGCTTTTACATACATAAGCATCTACCGTTTAGAAACTACAGGTCAGAATCACACATGGTCTGTTTGTAGAATCCTCATGTTATTACTGATTAGATATATCAAGTTTCACCATAAAAATACAATGTCCTATTTTCATTTAATTGGAAATACACCGTGTCTTTATACAGAGATATTGTCGTGCATTGCAAATTTATTGTTTAATTACCAGAAAAATACAGCAGTTCTTAATTAAACTTATGCTTAGACATCAACCATAATAACAGAACCTGTTCTGTTATTTTTTCTTGTTACATTTACACACAATTCACAGTAACACGAACTTAATAATGCATGTCTTTGAATTTAAAGTAGATATTTTAAACATAACAGATTTTTTACCTCTCATCTGTATGACAATTAAAATTAGCCTAAGATTATTTATGCAGTAAACGTGTTACCATTATAATTCTAATGCTATTCTGCTGGAGTCGTTCTCCTATTCTGTCTGCTGTTCTGCTGAAGTTGTTCTTTCAACAGACTAAAATGATTTACTAACATTCATTAAAGCAATAATGGTAACATGTGTGTCGCAAAAAAGAGTCTTAGGCCAAAGTTAATTGTGCGAGGTATAATGCTAGACGTATAATGTATAAAGTTGTTCTTTTACCTGACAAAAATGTATTTCTAACATTATAATGGTAACACGTTTACCGCAAAAATAGTCTTAGGCCTATTTTAATTGTCATAAAGATACAAGGTAAAATGAAAAAAGTTGTTCATGAAAAGCATGCAAAACAGTCACCATGTTATAGCTCAGGAAAATGATATTTCGTGATTGAACTGTAAACATCAGCCCAAACCGGTATGGCACTTTAGATTTCCTTTCTGTCAAACTTTCACACCATTTAAATGTTATCTTATTTATTTTGTTGGGTTTAACGTCACATGACACAATTATAGGTTGAAATGGCAACTTTCCAGCTTTTGTGAAGGAGGAAGACCCCAGGTGCCCCTCCGTGCATTATTTCATCATGAGCAGGCACCTGGATAGAACTGTCGAGCTTGATGGCTTCCTCACATGAAGAATTCAACGCCCCGAGTGAGGCTCGAATCAACATCGATGAAGGGCAAGTGATTTGAAGTCAGTGACCTTAACCACTCTGCCATGGAGGGCCTCCACACCCTGGTTAAAGTTTTTTTACACTTTCTCTTTTTTCAACTTATCTCTGTAATTACTTGATGGATTTGATTCAAACTTGAAATACTTATTCCTCATCATCCACATCATCTGACATAAGGGCCATAACTCTGGCACCAATTTTTCATGAATTATCCCCCCTTTTCACTTAGATGTTCAGGTTAAAGTTTTGAAGCACTTTCACTCCGTCTCTGTTATTTCTGAATGGATTTGATTCAAACTTAAAATAGTTGTTCAACATCATCACCCACACCATATGACGCAAGGTGCATAACTCTGGCACCAATTTTTTCATGAATTATTCCCCCATTTTTACTTAGAATTTTAGATTAAAGTTTTGATGCACTTTCACTGTGTCTCTGTTATTACTGAATGGATTTGATTCAAACTTAAAATAGTTGTTCAACATCATCACCCACACCATATGACAGAAGGTGCATAACTCTGGCACCAATATTTAATGAATTATGCCCCTTTTTGCTTAGGATATACTTATATAGTGTTTTGATACATTTTATCTTTACCTCTCTTATTACTTTAAGTTGATGCTTTTGACACAGACTCAAGCTATTGTGCAATATCTTCATCCACAATTGGAGTCATTAAACACTCCAGTGACAGCTCTAGTTTCCTCAGATGTACCTAGTTTCACTATCCAGCATCAAAATAGTCGAGCGCGCTGTCCCCTGTGACAGCTCTTGTTTTATAACTCAATGACATTTTCTAAATATTTATGATCATCATGTACCAATAGATTCATCAACTGAAAAGTTTTTTCTTTCCTCTTTTATTTATGTAAAACCTTGTAGTTTACAGATAGCTGGCAACAGAATGGATTAAGTCCAGTTAAAATTGGTAATCTGTCAAATGTGTGCGTTTTTTACTAACATGTCTGTTTAATCAAGCTCGAAATTTATAAATATGTCAGATACTATATTGCTTAGTTTATAACCTTCTTTTTTTTCATTTTTTAAAGGGAGGGCAATTTTGGACAGTTCAGTGCATTGAAAAACTCAAAATTTTCAAAGAACTGTTACATATTATCGTTTAAATGCATTTGCAATAATGTCCCAGTGGTGAAATTTCACATGAATAGGTTGAACGTAGTTTTCAGCAATGGTTTATTTTTCAAGTGTATTCCTTTACAAATGGATTCGTTTCTAAAGGGGGACAACTTTTTGAGAATATTTTTAGTATCCATCGTTCGGGACACTACGGCAGGGCATGTAATGGTCAGGTAGATTGTTGGTAAAGATATTCTCTGACAGAGTAGATTTAAAAAGAAAAACAATTTTGGTATACAAATTTCTTAATATTAACTTAAGCCCACAATAAATAACCAGCAAACTACTGTATATACATACCTAAGCCCAAACTTGAATTCTTTAGGAAGTCCTTGGCATATTTTTGGCCGAAGATTTGGAACAATACTCCAATTTATTTATTTGTTTTGTTGGGTTTAATGTTGCACCGACACAATTATTATTTCATTACGAGAGGGCACCTAGGTAGAACCACCGACCTTCCGTAAGCCAGCTTTATGGCTTCCTCACATGAAGAATTCAATGCCCCGAGTGTGGATTGAACCCTCCTCAATGAGGGGCAAGTGATTTGAAGTCAGCGACCTTAACCACTCGGCCACAGAGGCCCCGGAACAATATTCCAATTCACGTACACACAGCAGAAGACTTTATTTCATTTAAGAAGATGTATTTAACCTGGACGTTCTCTGATGGAAATGAATGCTTTACTGTAGAATTGTCTTTGAAATAGTTGTATTCTATGCTATATCTGTCTTAATATCTTTCAACATAATGTTGTTCTGTGTTACACATTTGTCACTATATATACATCCTTTTTGTAAATATTGTACCATATCAAGTATCTTGAGGCCCACATGAAGATGAGATAATCCAAATGTGTCGATTAATAAAACAGTCGTTACTATTATCATTTTCTTCATGTGAGGAAGCCATCCAGCTGGCTTACGGAAGGTCGGTGGTTCTACCCAGGTGCCCGCTCGTGTTGAAATAATGCACGGAGGGGCACCTGGGGTCTTCCTCCACCATTAAAGCTGGAAAGTCGCCATATGACCTATCCTGTGTCGGTGCGACGTTAAATCCAACAAAACAAACAAACAAACTATTATCATTATCTTTATTCTCAAACCTTATACATGTACGTATAATGTGCTGCTGCTGACGAATATTTATGTCTTGATTACACTGATAATTCAAGATTTCTTATACAGAAATGAAGATATGATGTTCATAATATGTGATGATGATAGTCCTAAAATCAATATGTTTGTTTCAAAGGAGCTAAGCAGGTTATACTTGAGGAGAATCAATATCATTGTCACCTCCCTTTAAACACGTTTATTCTTAAAACAAGTCTGTCACAAAGAAACAATTTAGTATATTCATTGCACGTACTTTAAATGACATGAAGGAATACTTATACAGCGCAGTAATCTTACATGAAGTAATAAACACATTACACAGATGAACCTGTCTTAGCGGTCACCTGTATTTACCAGCCAATTACCCAGCCAGTCAGGAAACTTTTCAAATTGACTTTTTGTTCTAATTCTAACATACATCATGTCTGAAGTTAAGTCAGTTGCTATTCAACTTTCATTTTAAACTACTCACCCAAACAGACCACCCCCTCTTTCTACAACACCCCATTCTGTGTCTGCATTATATGTGCTTGTGTCCTGTTGTTCGAAGCTACCTATATGTGCTATCTTTCCGCTTCAGTGAGAACGGTGCTTACCAATTATGATATTATTGTGAATGTTTCCAATTATTTATCAATTTTGCTGGTTGGTAGTGAACAAAATGTTGATATCTTATGGCCAATATCATATTGTAGTGAACAAAAGCGCTATTTTTGCCAATATTTATATTGTAGTCAACGATGTTCATTAGTAGTGAACTGAACCAATATATTTTTATGAAAATTGTCATATGATAGTAAACAGTGCTAATTTTTACCTTAGGTCAATTCTTGTAAGTTAGTTAACGGCCTCCTTGGCCGAGTGGTGGCTTACAGAAGGTCGGTGGTTCTACCCAGGTGCCCGCTCGTGATGAATAATGCACGGAGGGGCACCTGGGGTCTTCCTCCACCATTAAAGCTGGAAAGTCGCCATATAACCTATCATGTGTCGGTGTGACATTAAATCAAACAACAAATAACTTTTAACGGAACCATGTAAAGTATCATATTATTGTGAATGTCATCATATTTGCCTATTACAATATTTAGTGAAAGGAACAGCTTTATTTCCTATGCTTCTTAACATATGGTAGTGAACTGTGTCAATTTATATCTTTAGTTCAGAAAAAAATAAGTTATTTCATATCGTTCTGGACAGAACAGTTGGACAAGTGTCTATTAAAGCACTTTTTGAGCGAGCAGTCTAAGACCAATTGATATGTTTTTCAGATAATAACTCACTGGTCCCAATATATGCCGTATTGAACATGATAATATGATAATAGTAAAATGTTTATGCTTCAGTAAAAAAGAAGGGAAACCAATTTCAAGATATATAGGAATTGTTGATATTGCATTCCATGCCATGTGGATTCTTTCATTATAATTGCTTAGGGGAAAGCATAAATCATTAAAGTGCACGGTAGCAATTAATACCTTTACCAACTCTTACTTTGTAGTTGAAGAAGCCAACTTCAACTTTATATCTAAGACCTAACACATATTATACTGAAGCATGTCTATGGCAAAAATCATAATAATTACTGTTGTGAATGGAGTCAGATAAAGCTTATGCTAATTATCACATTGCAATAGGCATGATCAGATTGTATCATATGGTCAATGGAACCAATTTTTACCCCATGCCCAATATCATGTTGTAGTGAACGATGCCAGTTTGTAAAATATGTCAAATGAACAAAGACAATTTAGAGCTAAGGTCAAATATCAGATTGTTGTCAGCAGAGCTAGAAAATATCAAAGGACCTCGGACATTTTCCTATTCAGATTGCCTATCAAATTATGTAAAAACTGACGAAGGGCTAGACATCTGAAATAGCATGATAATACAGATAGTTAAAGACCATTTCTTGATATATTCGACTAAATTTTACAAGTTTGTTAACAAAAAAGATGACTTTGTGGACTTTTTTCATTCTCATTTCTATTGAAATATGAACATTAATCATTTTTACGTTTTAAACATCTTTTCCCCAGTGACGCAACAAAATATTTCACATGCCTTTGTAAATAGTTATTATATATGTATGCTGCAAAACTGGTACTTGGTCACAAGGGGGGGGGGGGTAAAAAAATGATAAAAAATGGAAAAAACTACGTACAGGGTGTCAGCAAATTAATTTTGCATAAAATATTTTGACACTTATTGCTTGTGTCTCGTAAACCTTGCATATCTACAGATTTATTTGTTTTTGTAAATATTTAAAACATAGAAAACACTTATATATAATAAATAAATAAATAATGGACATAGAATGTCATGCTTGAAAGCAGACAGATTCTGATAAGTATATCTTATGAATTTTTCAATCTGGTCAACTGTCTTTTGTCAGTCTAAGTCTGTCGATTGAGTGCCATCAGGATTGAGACAAATATGTCTGTTGCAAGTCATGGACCAAGCAAGTTGCTTAGACATATGCAACTAGATGTATGTGACTTCAACCTAAACATGTCAATGAGATATAGACGAACTTCTATGCGAATAGTGCCACTGTGGTAAAAATGCCTTTTTAGCCTTTGTAAGACACAAAAATGTCACACATAGAATGCTTTTTAAGAACAACCTTTGCTTTAATTCAAACCAGAAAACCACTGGAACCAACATCCTTTACTCTAACAGAACTACACTAGACATCAACTCCTGAACTGACCCAGGTGCCTTCAGAACTAACACAACTAACACTGACACTCCAGAACTAACACTGATGCCCCCAGAAATAACACTGATGCCCCCAGAACTAACACTGACACCAACAGAATTAACACCAATTTACCTACACATCTGAAATTTATTCCGAAGCCGCCCAAAATACTAGAACGACATTCAAGGAACTAACACTGACACCCCAAGAATATCTACATAGATGTTGATACTACCTAGTTAAGTTCTGTTCCATTGGACCAGTCGGAATTTTATTACTACATTGTATCATTATGTTGTTTTATTCTTGGTTTTACAGAAAGTACATTTAAATGCTTGCTAGACATTAAAAAGTATAGGCTAAATGTGAATGACACTGTGGCGTAGCCATTATTACTTAAGCACAGCAGGACTGTGCCTACACAATAATATATAGGGACCTTGAAAAGAGCTAACTGTTCGAAATTCAAGACAACGAATATGAAATAAACTTATTTTTGTGACAGTTTGATAAGTATATAAGTTATTTATGAGTATTTGAAGCCATTATATAAAATTATCAGATACTGAAATCATGAAATTGCACTGTAATTTGGGCAAAATCCATAGCATAATGTCCGATATCCTTTCCCAATATTACATTGTAGTGAACAGAGCCAGATAAGATATAATGTTTAGCATTGAATTGTAGTGAATGGAGCTATGTAATATATACTGTACAGCATCACATTGTAGTGAACGGAGCTATGGAATATAATATAATGTTCATTCTAACACGATACGATTCATTTTCCTATTAAACAAAGAAGGCTGAAAACAGTGAATTATTATACAACAAATCACTGTTCTGACGTCACAATTATTACGTCATAGCGTCAAACGGCATAGTGGAGCGCTGGAATGAAACCAATTGAAAACGGGCAAATTTTTGATGAATGTTGTCAAGAATGTACTTATAAGTCCTTGGTAACGTGTTAGAATCGAAATAATATATGTCATTTAGTGATTTGTTCTTGAATAAATCATTGTTTGTCGTTCAGATGCGTATTATTATATCACTCGGGCTGCGCCCTCGTGATATAATTCCTTCGCATCTGAACTCCAAACAATGATTTATTCAACGACAAATCACTGGATGAGATATATTATTTCTTAAGTATCACATTGCAGTGAATGGTGCTATATAATATAATATACTGTTCAGTATCACACTGCAGTGAATGGAGCTATATAATATAATATACTGTTCAGTATCACACTGCAGTGAATGGAGCTATATAATATAATATACTGTTCAGTATCACACTGCAGTGAATGGAGCTATATAATATAATATACTGTTCAGTATCACACTGCAGTGAATGGAGCTATATAATACAGTCGAATACCGTTACCTCGATATTCAAGGGACTGTAAAAATTGCATCGACGTATCCGAAGTTCGACGTAACGATATCAACAATACCTGGGACGACTTTGTACTTTTGTCAGACATCTTTATTGTCATTATATCCAATGCTTTTTTCCAGAGGGTTTGAAAGGGGAAAGAAATAATATAAATCGTAAATACGATTTTAATCTTATTGACAAATAAAGCATCTTCATTTATTTAAATACATACATACAACTTTATAATTTTTCAAAATATACATTTAAACATTAGCATCTTTATTCCTTCCCTAAACAAGACTGAATGCAGCAGTAATGTTCCTAGTTGAGTAGTCATTTTGACTTTGCTTCGATAACGAAAATTTGCTAGTTAACAGATTGTTACTCAATGCTAAATGGCAGATTTTTACACCGTCAAACAGAAAATATTCCATCTAAATTAGTTGATATATTGGAAAACAGTTTTCCTGCTTTTATAAGACTAATCATTGGGAGTTAAATAACTTCCTGACATTTAAATTGGATTAAAGATTTAAATAACAATGAAAGCAAACACACAAACTAACTTGAATATGATTAATACGTCGCCTGACAATAATAGGTTGATTTTCACACCTTACAAATAACATGGATATTTTTTGACACGCTGTGATATCGACGAAACCAGGTGGAAAAACAGAACAGAACAGAACAGAACATCTTTATTTTCACCCAGGTATCACGCAGAATACAACATGGGGTATAAAAAAGAAACAGTATAGGTAAGTTCACGGGACTGAAAATCTCATTGAGCTAAACAAAATATCAAGCTAATCATATCGAGGTAATGATAAATAATTACATTAAGATAAAAAGGGAAAAATCGGGACCGACTCAAACACATCGTGCTAACCGGAGTATCGAGGTAACGATATTCAACTGTATAATATAATGTTCAGTATCACACTGCAGTGAATGGAGCTATATAATATAATATACTGTTCAGTATCACACTGGAGTGAATGGAGCTATATAATATAATATACTGTTCAGTATCACACTGGAGTGAATGGAGCTATATAATATAATATACTGTTCAGTATCACACTGCAGTGAATGGAGCTATATAATATAATATACTGTTCAGTATCATACTGGAGTGAATGGAGCTATATAATATAATATACTGTTCAGTATCACATTGCAGTGAACAGAGCTATGTAATATATAATGTTCAGTATCACATTGTAGTGAATGGTGGTAGATATTACATAATGTCCAGTATCACAGTGTAGTTAACTGAACTATATAATATAATATAATGTTCAGTATCACATTGTAGTGAACGATGGTAGATAATATATACACCGTTACATTCACTTTATCGTGCGAAAGGTTAAGGGAGCAGACAGATTTATCTAAAGGTGAACGCGCTTATATCAGATGGGACAGTGATAAAAGGGATGAATTTAGAAGGTTAATTATATCAAAATTATCCGAGTTTAACCATGCTCTGAATAACAGTGAATATATTAATACATGTGCTGACGATTTTGTAAGGCTAATGCATGATGCTGCGTCACCACTTTTTTTAAACAAGAGGACCATGATGGTCCTGAATCGCTCACCTGTCCCAACATGACCCAGTTTTGAACTGAGTATGACGTCATTTTTTTTTCTATTATTTGACATAGTGACCTAGTTTTTGAGCTCATGTGGCCCAGTTTTGAACCTGATCTAGATATCATAAAGATGAACATTCAGACCAACTTTCATACAGATCCCATGAAAAATATGGCCTCTAGAGAGGTCACAGGGTTTTTTCATTATTTGACCTACTGACCTAGTTATTGATGGCACGTGACCCAGTTTCAAACTTGATCTAGACATCATCAAGGTGAACATTCTGACCAATTTTCATGAAGATCCATTCAAAAGTATGGCCTCTAGAGAGGTCACAAGGTTTTTCTATTTTTAGACCTAATGACCTAGTTTTTGACCGCAGCTGACCCAGTTTCAAACTTGACCTAGATATCATCAAGATGAACATTCAGACCAAATTTCATACAGATCCCATGAAAAATATGGCCTCTAGAGGGGTCACAAGGTTTTTCTATTATTTGACCTACTGACCTAGTTTTTGAAGGCACATGACCCAGTTTCGATTTTGACCTAGATATCATCAAGGTGAACATTCTGACCAATTTTCATGAAGATCTTGTGAAAAATATGGCCTCTAGAGAGGTCACAAGGTTTTTCTATTTTTAGACCTACTGACCTAGTTTTTAACCACAGTTGACCCAGTTTCGAACTTGGCCTAGATATCATCAAGATGAACATTCAGACCAACCTTCATACAGATCCCATGAAAAATATGGCCTCTAGAGAGGTCACAAGGTTTTTTTATTATTTGACCTACTGACCTAGTTATTGACGGCACGTGACCCAGTTTCGAACCTGACCTAGACATCATCAAGGTGAACATTCTGACCAATTTTCATGAAGATCCATTTGAAAGTATGACCTCTAGAGAGGTCACAAGGTTTTTCTATTTTTAGACCTATTGACCTAGTTTTTGACCGCAACTGACCCAGTTTCGAACTTGACCTAGATATCATCAAGATGAACATTCAGACCAACTTTCATACAGATCCCATGAAAAATATGGCCTCTAGAGAGGTCACAAGGTTTTTCTATTATTTGACCTACTGACCTAGTTTTTGTTGGCATGTGACCCAGTTTCGAACTTGACCTAGATATCATCAAGATGAACATTCAGACCAACTTTCATACAGATCCCTTGAAAAATATGGCCTCTAGAGAGGTCACAAGGTTTTTCTATTATTTGACCTACTGACCTAGTTTTTGAAGGCACGTGACTCAGTTTCAAACTTGACCTAGATATCATCAAGGTAAACATTCTGACCAATTTTCATGAAGATCTTGTGAAAAATATGGCCTCTAGAGAGGTCACAATGTTTTTCTATTTTTAGACCTACTGACCTAGTTTTTGACCACACGTGACCCAGTTTCGAACTTGACCTAGATATCATCAAGATGAACATTCTGACCAATTTTCATAAAGATCCCATGAAAAATGTGACCTCTAGAGAGGTCACAAGCAAAAGTTTACGCACGGACGGACGACGGACGCTGCGCGATCACAAAAGCTCACACTGTCACTTTGTGACATGTGAGCTAAAAATAATTAAAAACAAAGACAAAGTATCCTTTAATAGTAAAGAGTTCCCGGTTAAAATGTCTGAATGGTTTGACAATGAATGTTATGAGAAGAAGAGGAATATATTGATGCTTTGCGTGCTTTTAATGTCGTGAAAACGCCTGTAAACAGACAGTTGTTACATTAAAAAAAGTATGCATATAAAACATTTATAAAAAGGAAGAAAATGACATTTAAAAATGAAAAATGACTGAAATAGAGAATTTAAAAACAAAAAAGAAATGCAAAAGTTTTGGAAGTATTTCTCACAGAAAAATAGTAGAAAGGGAGAAAATATTGATATTGGAGACTTTTTCAAATATTTTAAAGCACTGTCCGAAGAAATAAGTATTTCAAATAATGAGAATGCAGACGAGTTTTGTGATAGGAATTTAGATCCCAACGATGTTATCTATGAACAGTAAGATGCCAGAATTAGTCCTGCAGAAATAGAGAAAGTAGTTAAGTCACTGGAAAAGGGAAAAGCGGATTCGATGGATAATCTTATAAATGAATATTTCATAGAAGCAGGTGACATATTACTCGGACATATAAAGGACTTATTTAATAAAATTTTCAAGAGCAGCGAATTTCCAAGCAAATGGATGGAAGGCTTGATAGTACCCTTGTATAAAAAAGGCGATGAGCGGGATCCTAGTAATTATCGTGGAATTACGTTGATTAGTTGTATAGCAAAACTGTTTACATTAGTGATGAATAATCGACTCAATGATTGGTGCAAAAGTTATCACATTAATACAGATGCACAGTTCGGTTTCAGCTCAGGGTTGTCACCGGTAGATGCAATTTTTTGTCTAAACACACTTGTTGAAAATATGCTGAATAATGGTAAAAGGCTGTACGTTGTAATGGTTGATACTAAGAAAATTTTTGACTCAATTAATAGAAATGCATTGTGGTATAAGTTACATAAACTTGGAATATCTGGGAAAATGCTACGAATGTTGAGGTCTATGTATACAGAGGTGAGAAGTAAAATTAAACATTGTGACAAGTGTTGGATTTTATCAATATATGCACTGACTTGAAACAAGGGGACATAACCTTGCCACTTTTTTATGCTTTATTTATAGAGGATTCAGAAATGTTTTTACAAGCCAATCCAGACCGAATAATTTTACAAGAGGTCACGCTCATGCTACTGATGTATGCAGACGATATGACAATTGTAGCAGAGACACCGCAGGATTTGCAAACTAACTTAAACTTGTTCAAAGATTATTGTGATTGCAGGGGTATTGAGGTTAATATCGAAAAGACTAAAGTAATGGTACTTAAAAAAGGTGGAATGATACTGGTAAATGAGCATTGGATGTATGATGGTCAGCCTCTAGAAACTGTGACAAATTTCAATTACCTTGGTGTTGTATTTAACTTGTCTGGTTCCTTCACTATGAATCAAACTATGCTTGCATGAAAAGGTTTTAAGGCAATGAACTTTTTGTTACACAATATAAAACACTTTGATATGAAACTAAAAATATATTGTCAGCTATTTGACTCCTTTGTGAGCTCTGTTCTCAACTATTCGTGTAAAGTGTGGGGAATGATAAAGTCTAAAGAGCTAGAATGAATACACTTGAAGTTTTGTAAGAGAATTTTGAATGTGAAGTTAAGCACCAGCAACGCTAGTATTTATGGAGAGCTAGGTAGATATCCTTTGTATATCAATAGATATGTTCATGCTATAAAGTATTGGTTCAAAATTGTTAATACCGATAATTGCATATTGAAGGCATTATATAATTGTTCGCTTGTTGATTGTAACAACGGTAAAGCTAATTGGACAAATAATACTTAGTATTAAACATTTATTGTGCTCAAATGGTTTCGGATACGTATTGGAGAATCCACTTGCAGTGGATAAGAATTTTAACACCACTACTTTTAAGCAAAAACTAATTGATTGTTCTATTCAGGACTGGTTAGAAAACATTAACACAAATAGAACATTGTCATTATATAAATATATTAAAACAGACTTTAGTTATGCTGGATAGTTAAACCAGTTATCAAAAGGCAAAAGATCTGCTTTGACCAAATTGCGCGTGTCTTCACATAGCCTAAGGGTAGAAGCGGGCCGTTATGGCCGTAATAGACTCAACAGGGAAGACAGACTGTGTTTAATTTGTGATGATGAAAATGGAGACATTGAGGACGAGTATCATTTTGTGTTGAAATGCCCAAAATATAATCATATAAGAAAAGGACTCATTCCAGAACATTACTGGAGAAGACCCAGCATGTACAAATTTATAGAACTGTTGAACACTGAAAATGAAAAAATAATAACAAAATTGGCATTTTATATATTAAAGGCAAATGAAATAAGAAGTAACTGTATAAATAATGTGATATAATCATATAGATCATGACATTGATATTTTGTCACTCTCCGTGTTTACTTTTTTGTTTGTTGTGATGTATGTAATCATGCAATTGTTATCTGATCTTGAGGTATGTTATAATTATTATTTGTGTGGTTGGAAAAGGAACTTCGGTTCAATTCCTAGAAAAATAAACATATGTTCTGTTCTGTTCTATAAAAACGCCGACGAACAGAAAAAAATCGGGACATTTTTTTGCAGTTAAAATAGAAATTCTACAAAAAAGTCGAGAGTAAAAATAGAGACTTTTTAGCCGCATTATTTTATGCAGTCGGAGTGATTTTTATACAATGTTTAAATTGATGTAAGTTGAAAGTTGCATTAGTAGCTATAGCAAAATCGTCAAACTAGCATCAGAAGTAGTAGCACAACTGTGAAATCTGCAGTACAGCCATTCCTATATTTTTTGTGCCATTTGGGTTTAAAAAGATGTGAAAAAGTAAGGTTTCGAAATCGATATGAAAGTTTATTATTCTTAAAGTATGACTTTTCAAGATTGAATCCCGAAATTTTTACTTTTTACCTCCTACACGTTTTTGAAGTATGAAGATTTGTACTTGGTGATTGAAAATTTACAGTAACGGATGTTAAATGGTAATGTACAATGTTTATACTAATATATGAGTTGAATCCAATCATTGCAGGGCTTTCTAAGAATATGGATATATGTGCATATGTATAGAGACTAGATATCAGGTATACTATATTGCAGACACTGATCAGATCACGAGGGAGGATTGATAAACATCACCCTTCATAATACGTTTAACATTTTCTCATGTTTACTTTTTTCTTCATGTTTGATTAAATATATTTTTGAAACATCACATCCAGTTTAGTTGTCGTTTTTGAAACAATACAATAAACAGAACTGAGATAGAGATAGGCATCTATCTAAGAACAAATGACATGCATGTCAGACCATAATTTAAAGCATCTTCATATTGTAACGGATGTTAATAGACTTGATAACTAATTTAAAACTTTAATTTCGTACATTATAATAATAATAATAATAATAATAATAATAAAGACTTTATTTAACAAGGCAGCATACTTGCTGAAGCAATCTTCCGTATGGGCCTCAGCGTAATAACATGATACATTTTACATATTTACAACAACATGGTACGACAACATGAATAAAGAACAAAACAGATACATTTTACAAAACCAGAAGTACAGAAAAATTTCCATAAGGACCTAAACATAATAACATAATACATTTTACATATTAACAACATGAACAAAGAACAAAACAGATAGATTTTACATAATCAACAGCACAGAATAAAAACAATATATTTTAATTGTCAGTTTGTCCAACCAGGAAACTTCCATTGGATATATCTTCTTTTGAATTCTGTACTAGATGCAGAAGATCTTACATGTAAAGGAATGTCATTCCACAGTTTCGGTCCTGAATAATTTAATGATTTCCTGAAAAATTCTAAATTTGGCTTTGGAATATAAAGAAGTTGTTGCTGTGATGACCTGAGTTTATTATTATTAACATATTTGAATTTATTCTTTAAGTAGTCTGGACAATTTTGAGATTCTGTTTGCAATGCTTTATAGACTGTTACAGCTTTTTTATAATCAACTCTTTCCGGGAAAGTCATCCAATGGAGTTCCTTGAAGAGTTCATTTGAAGGGGTATCAAATGGTTTGTCAAGTAAAATTCTCGCAGCCCTTTTCTGGAATTTAATCAGATCATTTTGCAGTTGTGAGTTGCAGTTTCCCCAAATTGTGCTACAGTAATCCAAATGGGGTAAAATATAAGCATTGTAGAATAATTTGCGGGAGTGTAAGTTCAGACAGAATTTAATTCTTAGCAAAAGATAAAGTAATGAATTACACTTTTTTAGTATTTTGTCAATTTGATTTTTCCAATTTAGATTTTGGTCAACTTGTATTCCAAGAAGTTTTTCTTCATGAACAGTTTCAAGCTTCTGTTGGTTTAATGTAAATTCAAGGGAGTTGTTATTTCCAAAAGTATTATGTATCTTGTTGGAGGCTGAAAGAAACATTGCTTTTGTCTTCTCAGCATTTGGTATCATGGCATTGTCTTTGCACCAGTTCTCTACAATAGTAAGATCTTCTTGGAGGACAATTTGTACATCTGAAACAGTTTTTCCAGAAGCAGAGATTGTTGTGTCATCTGCAAACATGTTTAATTTAGAATTTCTGCTATGTAGGGGTAAGTCATTTATAAAAATAATGAATAGTACAGGGCCTAGGACAGAACCTTGTGGGACACCTGCAACAATTGGTTGTGCTGTTGATAAGCTGCCTGATATGCTGACCTTTTGGAATCGCTCCGACAAGTACGATGAAAACCATTTAATACAATCTGAGCTGAACTTGTAGCATTAAAACATTCACATTAATAGGGATGTGCTTCAACTTATAATGCAAATTACATCTTTGCAATAACTTAACTAACATACAAACAAATAAAATAATCAAGAGAGAAACTATTTTTATTTTAAAAGGCTGAACTAACAATAATTACGAAGACTGATAAAAATCTCCATTTTCAGATATAGCAATCTAAACCACTGTCATTTAAAGCAGCTGCATATTAAATTAATAGTTCCTGCTTATATAGAAACATATAAACATTCCATGTAGTATGTTTAGTGCTGCTAAGTTCAACTGTGTTTGGTAATGGAGGTTAATAAATGTGACTACCATATTTAAGAATCGTCATGACTGACGACGTTTTACACTATCATTTGAAGTTTATCTCACAAAGCTTCTTTTCATAAAGCATTTCAATTAGATCAATTATTTCTTTGGCCAACTTAAAGTGTCTCTTAGTTTTCCCAGATTGATATGGTTCAGGTATTTTAGTAATGACATCCTGATTAGAAATCCATATTTCATCTCTCTTGTTAGGCCAGCGAAAACCATCTCCAATTTTCCCTGGTTCTTCCATAAAGTTAATCTTTGTCTTCTCCTCTGATTTATCAATATCAGTGACTACTCCAATGTGATTGTGACGTTTAACTCTTTCTAAAGTTTGTTCCCTTCTTTTCTTAGCACTTTTTTTTCATCGTAGTTCAGAAGTTGGTATGTACGCTTTTCGTTTTCGATCACTATCTTTCTTCAAGAATGCTCCCGACTCTGATTTCTTTCTCTCTCGATACCTTCTTTGGATTTCTGCTCTTGACAAAACCATTCTGAAATAAATATTAACAAATCAATGTTTGAAGTACTAAGTTTATGCCTGCATAAAAGCGTTGTCTCTGCATAAGACTCTTAGTAAACATTACATAAATTCATGTTAATCTTTATTAGTCCCCTACTGGTTGAAAACCAGTTTCGGGGACTATAGGTATGAGCTTTTCCGTCATTCTGTCATTCCGTCTGTCCGCAATTTCGTGTCCGGTCCATAACTCTTTCATCCATGAAGGGATTTTAATATTACTTGGTACAAATGTTCCCCATGATGAGACGACGTGTCATGCACAAAACCCGGACCCCTAGCTCAAAGGTCAAGGTCACAATTGGAGGTCAAATGTCAACAGGGCTTTTTTCCTGTCCGGTCCATAACTCTCCCATCCATGAAAGGATTTTAATATCACTTGGCATAGTTGTACCTCATAATAAGACGATGTGTCATGCACAACTTTCAGACCCCTAGCTCAACCGTCAAGGTCACACTTAGCAGTCAAACGTTAACATGGCATGAACAGGGTCTGTTTCATGTCCGGTCCATAACTCTGTCATTCATTAAGGGATTTCAATATCACTTGGCACAGATGTTCCCCATGAGGAGACGACGTGTCATGAGCAAATCCCGGATCCCTTGCTCAAAGGTCAAGGTCACAATTGAGGGTCAAAGGTCAATAGGGCTTTTTTCCTGTCCGGTCCATAACTCTGCCATCCATGAAGGGATTTTGATATTACTTGGCATAAATGTTCCCCATAATAAGACAATGTGTAATGCGCAAAACCCGGACCCCTAGCTCAAAGGTCAAGGTCACAATTGGAGGCCAAAGGTCAATAGGTTTTTTTTTCTGTTCGGTCCAGAACTCTTCATCCATCAAGGGATTACAATATTACTTGGCATAAATGTTCCCCATGATGAGACGACGTGTCATGCGCAGCACCCAGAACCCTAGCTTAAAGGTCAAGGTCACACTTTGAGATCAAAGGTCAATAAGATTTTTTTCCTGTCCGGTCTATAACTTTGTCATACAAAACAGGAATTTAATATCAGTTGGCACAAACATTCCCTTATTGATATTGACGAGGCATATATTCAAGTCTTCAATGTCCTTTTTCCAGCTTCAATGGAACATTTGCCAAAATCTATTTTTAAACCATTTTTAAAACCATACTGGAATACTTGGATACGAGAAGCACATAAAGATATGATACGACATCGCAGAAATTGGTGTTGTGAGGGAAGACCGAGGGAGGCTGACGACTAATTTTATAGAAGCTACAAAAAGGCCAAATGTGAATTCAGGGCATTGCATAGATGAGTCGTAAAAGAATATCTAATTAACCTTGACAACGAAATCAATCATACGGTGGAAGTAGATTCAAACCAATTCTGGAAATTAGTCAATACGCGGCGTAAAAATAGAAATAGCACGGGCGCAGGGATAAAGTTCAATGGTGAATTATTTAGAGACCAAGCAAAAATAGCAGAACAATGGGGACTCTATTTCGAATCACTGTATACACCTACATTGTCACCAGATTATGATATTGGCTGGGAGAATCATGTTTCAGAAAGCGTAAGACAGAGCTGTAGCGAGTTAGTGCCCGATCCTAATGTAACGGTGCATCCGGATGATGTCATCGATGTAATTACGTCTTGTCCAAGCGGGAAAGCTCTGGGTACGTTCCGGACAAAATGAAAAGAGGTGTAATTATAACTCTTCATAAAGGTGGACGAAAACGTAAAGATGACCCGAATTGTTACAGAGCAATTACCTTAACATCGGTCATCTTGAAAATTTTTGAAATGATTGTGTTGAAAAGATGCAAACACAGCATGTTACAGAATTTGAGTGATCAGCAAGGCGGATTCAAGGAAAAAATCGGCTGCCTCATGACGTCCTTCATAGTGCAAGAAAGTGTTTATTTTACTAAGGAACATAAATCTAAACTTTACATATATTTTCTTGACGGTCGTCAAGCTTTTGACAGAGTGTGGCATTTGGGCCTTTTTTATAAACTCAAACAAACTATTGATGATACGTCACTATTTGCATTTCTTGAGATGTACAGAAATATGACAAGTTACGTGAAGAACCGTGTTTTTGTTTCAAAATGGTTTCCTATAGTTCAAGGTACGCGATAAAGGGGGGAAATCTTCTCCACATTGCTATCTTGCTTATATAAACGGTCTCATACAGGAACTAGAACAAAGCGGTCTTGGCTTTTGTCTGTATAACTATCAATTGTGCTCTCCAACAGTTGCAGATGACATGATAATTGTTCCATTCTCAAAACACGCACTTGATGAAATGCTGAATATCTGTCATAAGTACTCGTGTAAGTGGCGTTCTGATTATAATACATCCAAATGTGCGATAGTTTTCAATGAGACTGGAAACTCCCGAAATAATAGACAGTGGAAACTTGGCAATAAGGAGATAAGCGAAGTAGAGACTTACACACATCTTGGTCTTGTATGTGATAGATTTCTGTCAACAGGAAAAATGTTACATGAAGCAGCGACCAAACTGAGAGGAACTCTACTGAGTGTGACTCAAAGTGGTTAACATCCAACCCAATTAAACCCACTGACATCTAGAACAATATATAATGCTGTGGTAATTCCTAAGGCTTTATACAGCTGCGAACTGTGGAGCAACTATTCTAAAACGGAGTTTGATCATTTGGAAGTAGCCCACAGGTTTTGTATGAAACACGTGCAATTATTAAAAGTCAACACAAACACAGACTTCACATTGTGTGCGTTAAACATGGTATCCATTGAAAACACCATTGAGCTTAAGAAGCTACAATTTTTGGGTCAGCTGTGTCGACTACCGTCGACCTGCTTAGCGAAACAAGAGGGCCATGATGGCCCTATATCGCTCACCTGTTATCATTGCACTTGAGGACAAGAAGGTCCTCAGAAAAAATATCTAAGTCCAAAGGACAGTAACAGCAAAGTGAAGAAATTTAACCGAAAAGAAAAAAAAAATTCTTACAAGGTACAGATATGTCAAAGTACACCTAAAAATTGGAGGTACCATCCATATTGTACCACAGAAAAGTGGTCTTGGTTTTTCCCTACGGCCAATAATAAAAAAGTTACTAAAATAAGCTATTTATAGTAACGTAAAAGGGAAGTAATTAAAAAATTTTTTATTGTAAGTGAACAAAAGAAGGATCTGCCAAATAAATTTGTTGACATAAATGAAATTTCAGATAAGTATCTTCATTAGGTACGGAGATATACCCATTTTAATTTGAAATAAAGGGAGGTAATCTGACATAAAATCAGTCCATAGTTATCTACCCTGATTGGCTCAGTCCAACTAATGACAATAATGAAATTTCAAATAAGTCCTATAAGTACTAACTGATATAAATCCATTTTGATTACAATCAGGGGAGGTAATCAGATATAAAATAACTCTGGAACCTATGATTGGATCTGATTTGTCATGGAATCCAAGATTTATTGTTGTTGAAGATATTTTGGAAGTTTGTATCAAATAAAACCATAAATGAAGTCTCTATATGGCTGCAAAAGCCAAAATAGCCGATTTTGGACCTTTAAGGGGCCATAACTCTTGAACCCAAGATGGAATCTGGCCAGTTCAAAAAAGGAACCAAGATCTTGTGGTGATACAAGTTGTGTGCAAGTTTGGTTAAAATCAAATCATAAATGAAGCTGCTATTGTACAGACAAGGTCGAAATAGCTGATTTTGGCCCTTTCAGGGCCATAACTCTGGACCCCATTATGGGATCTGGCCGTTTCAAGAAAGGAACCAAGATCTTATGGTGACACAAGTTTTGTGCAAGTTTGATTAAATTCAAATCATAAATGAAGCTGCTATTGTGCAGACAAGGTCAAAATAGCTAATTCTGGCCCTTTCAGGGGCCATAACTCTGGAACCCATAATGGAATCTCGCCAGTTCAAGAAAGGAACCAAGATCTTATGGTGATACAAGTTGTGTGCAAGTCTGGTTAAAATAAAATCATAAATGAAGCTGCTATTGTGCAGACAAGGTCAAAATAGCTAATTCTGGCCCTTTCAGGGGCCATAACTCTGAAACCCATAATGGAATCTGGCTAGTTCAAGAAAGGAACCAAGATCTTATGGTGACACAAGTTTTGTGCAAGTTTGGTTAAAATCAAATCATAAATGAAGCTGCTATTGTGCAGACAAGGTCAAAATAGCTATTTTTGGCCCTTTCAGGGGCCATAACTCCGGAACCCATAATGGGATCTGGCCAGTTCAAGAAAGGAACCGAGTTCTTATGGTGATACAAGTTGTGTGCAAGTTTGGTTAAAATAAAATCAGTAATGAAACCACTATCGTGCAGACACGAAATTGTTGACGGACGGACGGATGGACGACGGACGAAGGGTGATCACAAAAGCTCACCTTGTCACTATGTGACAGGTGAGCTAAAAAGTTTTTGTCAGCCGGTTGATGTCCTTTATGAACCATGATGAGCAGTATACTTCCGGATGTTTATAGAATCCTGCAAAAGTATGATCTGCTGCAGGTCCTGCATGACTATATCGCGAGCGGAGTATTTCCTGGGCAGTATGCTTGGAAAAAAACTCTAATTACTAATGTTGTTTCTAAAAACAAAAGAGTGCGGGTTGAAACCCTAACAAGCAACTATACAAGTGTAGCAGATGTAATAGAGGTAAATAAACAATGTTTCCTATGGGAAATTGCAAGAACTCTGCCGGAGTTGTCTCCCTTGTGTTGAAGGCAGTTCAGATACTGAGTGGTATGGTATCCAGGTCATACTTTCACAAATGTAAAACATGTAATTTATACATTGAAAGTGAAATTGATCATGCACTTTGGTTTTGTAAAGACAATGAAAATAGGAGGCAATGTCCGATATCTATGGTTTATGATATTATGGGTTTAGTAGAATTTATTCCATTTCAAACTTTGTCAGTTAAAGAACAATCATCTGCTGTAGTGCTGCTAGCTACTGAGACAAATGATGAAGCAGTATTCACTCATATACCCTTGCTAAGATGTATCTGCAACATGATGGGCTGATATGTATTTTTTCATTGTTTTGCCTTATGTTTTAAATTCAAAACTTATTTTTAGAACTTATATTGTGTCTATTCCTCTTGAAACATTTCTACAAATCGGAAGAATACAAACGAACATTGGCAGCTGCTAACTCGGCTTTTATAATATTGTGTTAAAGGAAAGCGTTCTTCATTTGTTATCTATTCTACTATCTTGATATATGCATTGTGTTCCCTTTTGCAAGTTTTCTATGACCTGCAAATCTTGAGTTTCGCTTTCGTTTCAAGGTTTAAAAAGGTTTTGGTAATAATTTACTTTGGAATTTACATAAATACTCTCTGGAATAATCCCGCATCTCTTCATTCCTGTAAATCTTGTTTTTCTTCTACTTTCGCTCAAGATCTGCTGATATGTATGGAGATTAATAGAGTAATACATCCGATGTTTTTAATATATTAATTGAGTAATTTCTGTTAATGCACTCAGAGTCACCCATTACAGTGAATTAATTAAAGTATTTTGTGGTTATCCATGCTCCTTCGTCATTTCACTTTCAAGTTATTGGTTTCTCAAGTGAGGAATCAATATTTTCGTTTACTGGTGAGTGGTATAATGCCACTTGAAATTAAAATGAAAATAATTTTGTATAAATGTTCGAAATATTGATATTGCTTTTTTACATTGGATGTATGTACTATGTAAATAATTGTATATAAGTTATGCTCTTCACAACTAGAGGAATAAAAGTATCTATCTATCTATAAGACAAAAAATACCAAAAATCTCCAAAGGTGAACTTGACCTTGAGTTAGAGGTCTGAGTCTTACATGGAACAAATCAATTTGTTGTGGTGACTGTTTGTGTTAAGTTACTTGAATATCCATACATGCAAAGTAAAGTTACTGACTAGATAAAACAAGAGGGCCATGATGGCCCTATATCGCTCACCTGTTATCATTGCACTTGAGGACAAGAAGGTCCTCAGAAAAAATATCTAAGTCCAAAGGACAGGAACAACAAAGGAAAGAAATTTAACCAAAAAGAAAAAAAAATTTTTTTACAAGGTATAGATATGTCAAAATACACCTAAAATTTGGAGGTACCATCCATGTTGTACCACAGAAAAGTGGTCTCGGTTTTTCCCTACGGCCAATAATAAAAAAGTTACTAAAAATAAGCTATTTATAGTAACGTAAAAGGGAAGTAATTAAAAAGAAAATTATTGTAAGTGAACAAAAGAAGGATCTGCCAAATAAATCTGTTGACATAAATGAAATTTCAGATCAGTATCTTCATTAGTTACGGAGATATACCCATTTTAATTTGAAATAAAGGGAGGTAATTTGACATAAAATCAGTCCATAGTTATCTACCCTGATTGGCTCAGTCCAACTAATGACAATAATGAAATTTCAAATAAGTCCTATAAGTACTTACTGATATAAATCCATTTTGACTACAATCAGGGGAGGTAATCAGATATAAAATAACACTGGAACCTACGATTGGATCTGATTTGTCATGGAATCCAAGATTTATTGTTGTTGAAGATATTTTGGAAGTTTGTATCAAATAAAACCATAAATGAAGTCTCTATATGGCTGCAAAAGCCAAAATAGCCAATTTTGGACCTTTAAGGGGCCATAACTCTGGAACCCATGATGGAATCTGGCCAGTTCAAGAAAGGAACCAAGATCTTGTGGTGATACAAGTTGTGTGCAAGTTTGGTTAAAATCAAATCATAAATGAAGTTGCTATTGTGCAGACAAGGTCAAAATAGCTAATTTTGGCCCTTTCAGGGGCCATAACTCTGGAATCCATAATGGGATCTGGCCGGTTCAATAAAGGAACTGAGATCTTATGGCAACACAAGTTTTGTGCAAGTTTGATTAAATTCAAATCATAAATGAAGCTGCTATTGTGCAGACAAGGTCAAAATAGCTAATTCTGGCCCTTTCAGGGGCCATAACTCTGGAACCCATAATGGAATCTAGCCAGTTCAAGAAAGGAACCAAGATCTTATAGTGATACAAGTTGTGTGCAAGTTTGGTTAAAATAAAATCATAAATGAAGCTGCTATTGTGCAGACAAGGTCAAAATAGCTAATTCTGGCCCTTTCAGGGGCGATAACTCTGGAACCCATAAAGGAATCTGGCCAGTTCAAGAAAGGAACCAAGATCTTATAGTGATACAAGTTGTGTGCCAGTTTGGTAAAAATCAAATCATAAATAAAGCTGCTATTGTGCAGACAAGGTCAAAATAGCTGATTTTGGCCCTTTCAGGGGCCATAACTCTGGAACCCATAATGGGATCTGGCCAGTTCAAGAAAGGAACCGAGATCTTATGGTGATACAAGTTGTATGCAAGTTTGGTTAAAATAAAATCATAAATGAAACCACTATCGTGCAGACAAGAAATTGTTGACGGACGGACGGACGCACGCACGGACGCACGAACACACGACGGACGACGGACGAAGGGTGATCACAAAAGCTCACCTTGTCACTATGTGACAGGTGAGCTAAAAACAAGACTTATTTGCTTTGACATCTAAATGTGACCTTGACCTTAAAAACAGGAGCCTGGGTCTTGCACATGATATATCATCTCAATATGGGGAATATTTGTGCTAAATGATTTTAAAACCCTTGATGAATAATAGTCATGAAACTACTGCTCAAACCTATGACCTCTATTTGGGACCTTGACCTTGGAGCTAGGGGTCTGGGTCTTGGCCTTGTGCATGACATATCAACTCATTATGGGGATCATTTGTTCCAAGTAATTTTAAAATCCTTTGATGAATGGCAGAGTTATGGACAGGACAAGAAACATACCATATGAACATTAAACCTCTAAGAGTGACCTTGACTTTGG